>NC_091696.1:945000-2195000 GCF_041296265.1 Equus caballus
TGGCCCCTGACCCTGGAATGAATACTTGCAGCGTTTTCCTAGGTCCCAAATTCCAGGCCTCCTCTCCGTCCCCACGAGCTGTCGGGCCTGTGCCCCAGCCTCTGCACTTTTCCATCCTCTCGAGCCGAGAGACAGAGAGGAGGGTAATTAAATCGCAGTGGGGGCAGCCAGGGCGCATTCAACTAGGACCTAGCCCGGCTGTGGATCCGGCGCTCCGGCCACCAGGCAGGTCCTGGCGGAAGGCGGTGCACGCGGTGGGTGGGGTGCGGGTTGCCCGGCCTGGCCACCCGCTCCAGCCTTCCCGCTCCTGCCGGCCGGAGGGGTTGTGCGCGCCCCTCCCCGGCACCCACACACTCGGACAGCGACGGACGCACAGGCTTGCCCAGTCCCCTCTGCCCTTCCCCTTGCTCCGGCTCCGGGCTTGGCGGCCTGGCCCAAGCCACTTACACCAAAGGCCAGCCTGTCTGTCGCTTTGCCCCGGGTGGGAGGCTGCGGGCAGCCCTGCTCCCAGGACTGGGCCAGAGCGAGGCCCAGCAGCTCGCTTCCTCCCTGCCTCGGGCCACCGGTAGAGGACCGTGTCCATGCTCCTGGGGCCGCAGCAGAACGCAACTTCCCCATTGACAAAACTTTTTTTTTTTTTTTTACAAAGGATATTATATATATATAATGATTTCTTTCCCTTCTGCCCACAGTCCTAATTTGCTGCTTATTTAAGAATATGTCCTTTAATGATTTAGCTTTGAGTCAATCAATATTTTATAGCGGAGAAGGGGGTGACACTTCTCTGAGAACATAATTAAATTATAATAAATGGGTTGGGTACCGCGGCCCTATTCTTCAGAGGCCGAGTCAAGGCAGATGGATTTATTTTGTAGCTGTGTGCGTGGAGGGGCCGGACTGGCTGCCACCCCAAAGTTACTTCTTCCTTCCTACTTGCACTCCTCTCTCCTCTGCCCCAGACCTGGTTTTTTGGGGTAGCGGTAAGGTTGGGAGGGGGGGTCAGGGTGCCTCCAGAGCCACCCCCCACCTCTGTCTTTATAGACCGGGCGGCTGCCAATCAATCAGAGAGGGCACCGGTGATGCCTTTTTACGGACGGGGCGCTGCATTCTGTAGGAGTTATTCTCTTTTAGAATTACCCTCCTCCCTCTGCTCCCTCCTGCTCCTCTCTCTCCTCCTTCTCTCTCCTCCTCCTCTCCCCCGCCGCCTGGAGCCGGGGAGATGAGAAGCCCTTGTAGTTTTAAATTCAATGTGACAGTTTCGGAAAGAGCGGATGATGAATCTCCTATTATTGGATCAGTCTATTTGCCGCTCAATGTCTCTCTGTAATTGGAGCAACATCACTTTAAAGGTTCAGAGAGTACAGCATTTCTGGTGAAAAATCTCCACAACACGCCGGTGAATGTTTTAAAGGGAAATCTATTAGTGATTTGCGGAGGGGCGGGGAGCCGGCGGGGGTGGGGGGAGGCGCGGGCTTGGCCAGTCGGGATTGAAGTGGGGGGCTCGCCAGGGGCCCCTGCCCGGGGCCGCGCCCGCCCAGCGCCCGGCCGCGCCCCTCCCTCCCTGCCGCCCCCCCTCCCCGTCTTGTTGTGACAGTTCCTGATACTGTTTATTGAGGTGCATGTCAGGTATAATTAGCAATCGATATGGAAAACGTTTTCTTGCACCCAGCACGCCTCTGACGTCAGAGCCGATTAGCGCTTCTTATTGGTCCCAAATTCCCCCGGCCGCGGCTAATTATCGGGAGCTTGATGTTGATAAAGTAAAGCGCCGGAGTGCGGGCGAAGCATGTGTAGGGCTCCGGGTCCCTGTCTCCGCCGCCGCCGCCGCCGCCATCCGCGCCTCCCGCCGCTGGCCCGCCCCGGCCCCGGCCCGCGCCCCCGCGCCCCGCCGGCCCCCCGCGCGAGATGATGGACGGCCGCCTCCTGGAGCACCCGCATGCCCAGTTCGGGGGCTCGCTGGGCGGCGTGGTGGGCTTCCCCTACCCGCTGGGCCACCACCACGTGTACGAGCTGGCGGGCCACCAGCTGCAGTCGGCCGCCGCCGCGGTGCCCTTCTCCATCGACGGGCTGCTCAGCGGCTCATGCGCCGCCGCCGCCGCCTCGGTGGTCAACCCTACGCCGCTGCTGCCGGCCGCCTGCGGGGTAGGCGGCGACAGCCAGCCCTTCAAGCTGTCAGGTAGGCGCGGCGGGCGGGAAGGAGGCGGTGGGTGGGGGGGGGGGAGCAGGGGACCCTTGTCCGGCGGAGGAGGTCGGTCGCCGGCTGCCGAGGCCCCAGGGCGCTCCTCGGTCCCCGCCCTCCGCCCGGCACGGGGCGCGCGCCCGCCCTCTCGGTGGCCCCCGAACTCAGGGGTGGCCGGCAGGTAGCAGAAGGGGACGGATCTGGCCTGGGCGCGTGGCTGAGCCGCGCGGCGTCCCCGTGCATGCCCGCAGACTCGGGGGACCCAGACAAGGAGAGCCCGGGCTGCAAGCGGCGGCGCACCCGCACCAACTTCACCGGCTGGCAGCTGGAGGAGCTGGAGAAGGCGTTCAACGAGAGCCACTATCCCGACGTGTTCATGCGCGAGGCGCTGGCGCTGCGCCTGGACCTGGTCGAGTCCCGAGTCCAGGTAAGGAGCTGCCGCCGCTGCCGGGAGCCAGCGTCCGCCCCCGGGCCTGCCCGGCGCCGGCCCCGCCTTTGTTCTGGGTGGGAGACCGCATCCTCGGTTCCAAGCCCGCCGCGCGCGCTGCCGGAAGGTTGCGGGGGCGGGGGCTGTTCCGGGGCTCGTCGCCTCTCGGAGAGGGAGGTCGGAACCCCTGAAACCTGAGGCGGCTGGAGAACCGCAGCTGCGTCCGAACCGGGGAGCTGCGTGGTGGGGTCCCGGCGACCGTGCGAAATGGGGTCTCGGGGAGGCTTGGGCGGGAGAGGCGGCGACGAGGAGCCAGCCGCGCGGACTTGGCGAGGGCAGAACCCGCGCCTCGGCGCCCTCGCGGGGCCTCGGGCTCACCAGCCTGGAGCCAACGCGTTTGTTTGTTTACCTTTCGCCTCTAAAATATTCAGATGGAAACATGTATTTATTCATCGCTTTGCAGGAGGGAGCAGCTGAGGAAGGGGAGGCGGAAACTTAGAAACAATTAACACATTGAGGGGAAAAAAAAGGTGTCTGAATCTTTAATACCCCCGGTTATTTCTTTTTCTTTTTCCCCCCATAATTTGATTTTCCTTCGGAGACTACCGGCGGTATTCCTTTTAAAAATACAGCATCATTTTGGTGGATTAAAAATTCAAGATGAATCGTGCATAATGTGGTGTTCCACTAAGTACAGAGGTGTTTTTCGGTGCGTGGGGTGGTGAGCGGTGCCGCCGCAGCTGTGGGCTCGGGGCTTTGAGGCCGAGGCTGGCAGGACGCCTGCTCAGCGCCGGTATCTTTGTCTGAAAAGGTGTTCTCGCCCTGTGCTGGGCCTCCCCTCTTGACCTCTTCTGTGTGCAAATCCTTTTATCCAATTTGTTTTAAGTGTCTTAAGTGAAGTCAAGACCTCTTCGTTTCCCCCTTAATATGGCAATGAGTCGTTTTCTTGGTGAGAAGGCAGCCTGAAATTTGCACCCATAAAAGAAATATTTTTTAAAAGTTGGGGGGGGGGGACGACAGGGATGGACCGTTACAGCCTTGGGGACGTTGCAGCTTTATAGGGCACCTTGGTACGAACAAGGCTGCCTGTGACCAGGCCAGGCCCATGATTGTGCTGGGTCTCTCTGTGGCCTCAACAAAGAATTCGAATGATGGAGATCTCCTGGGGAGGGTACTATGCCTGGGGTTTGGACGAGATTCGACTGACTCTGTCGGAGAGTGGAGCGAGAGCCCTGTGAGGCTCCTCAGGGCCAGGCCTGCAGAGAGAGGGGAGGTGGCAAGACCGGCCCAGACCTCTTCCCCAGAAGGCGGGCAGCTGGCCTCTTGCTTCCCTGCCTACCTCCCCAACCCAGGCCACGCACAACTGGTTTGAGAGTGCAGCGTTGGCGCCCTTGCCTGAAGCTTCCAGAAAGAAGGATGTGTGTGAATGTGTTTTCCGGGGGGGGGTGGTGGGGGGGGTGGGGAGGGCAGGCTGCTGAAGCCCCCTTGCCCCTAAGTTTGGCTTCCTAGGCCCTTCTAGAAGCAGCAGCATCGAGATTTCCCTTTATGGGAAATCCCAGAATCTGGGCTTTGACTCAGTCTCCCCCTGGGCCGAAGACAGGTGTGGAGGGCAGCTCAACACAGCTGCCTGTGGTCCTCGGGCCAGACGGTCAGCGCCAGGCCAGGCGGGCTGCTTAGAACACGAGCTGTGAGAAGCCAGGAGGGGCAAGAAGGGGCCTTGCTCTTTGCCTGCCGACCAGGAACCCGTCGCCCTCGGGCAGGAGCCAGACCGGCCCTGCCCAGCGAAGGGGCAGCTCCCAGTTCCCCCGAGGTGAGAAGCCGGAGCCGGAAGCTGCCGAGAGGCCCCATCGACCTCTTTCTGGGTGGAAAAGATGCTCTTTGGAACCTGCAGCCTGAGTGCCGAAACCCAGCTCAGGGCCGGCCCGGCCGCGTGGCTTGGCTCCCGCCCCCTGGTCGGAGCCGAGGTCGTGCAGGCCTGTCTGGGGGGAGCGGGGAGTCCCCGCAGCTGGCCAGCGGCAAGCCCGCCGCCTGACTGTGCCCTCCTTTCCCCTATCCGGCTGCTCTAGGTCTGGTTCCAAAACCGCCGGGCTAAGTGGAGGAAGAAGGAAAACACGAAGAAGGGCCCGGGGCGGCCGGCGCACAACTCACACCCGACCACGTGCAGTGGCGAGCCCATGGACCCGGAGGAGATCGCGCGCAAGGAACTGGAGAAGATGGAGAAGAAGAAGCGCAAGCACGAGAAGAAGCTGCTCAAGAGCCAGAGCCGCCACTTGCACTCGCCCGGCGGCCTGTCCCTGCACAGCGCACCCAGCTCCGACAGCGACAGCGGCGGCGGCGGCCTGTCCCCGGAGCCGCCCGAGCCGCCGCCGCCGCCCGCCGCCGCGGCCAAGGGCCCTAGCGCGCACGCCGCCGGCGCCGCCGGGTCCGCGCCCGCTCCGCCGGGTGAGCCGCCCGCGCCCGGCACCTGCGACCCCGCCTTTTACCCGAGCCAAAGAAGCGGCGCCGGCGCGCAGCTGCGCCTAGGCCGCCCCGCGGACAAGGACGCGGCCCCGTGTGCGCCCGGGGCGGCGGCGGAGCGCGGCGCCGCGGGCCTGCCCAAGGCCAGCCCGTTCAGCGTGGAGAGCCTGCTGTCCGACTCGCCGCCGCGCCGGAAAGCCGCCCCCGCCAACGCCGCCGCCGCGGGGCTGGACTTCGCGCCCGGGCTGCCGTGCGCGCCGCGGACCCTCATCGGCAAGGGCCACTTTCTGCTCTACCCCATCACGCAGCCACTGGGCTTCCTGGTGCCGCAGGCCGCGCTCAAGGGCGGCGCGGGGCCGGAACCCGCGCCCAAGGACGCGCCGCCCGCGCCCGCCGCGCCGCCCGCGCCGCCCGCGCAGGCCAGCTTCGGGGCCTTCTCGGGGTCCGGCGGCGCTCCGGACTCGGCCTTCGCGCGCCGCAGCCCCGACGCCGTCGCCTCCCCGGGGGCCCCGACCCCAGCGGTGGCCGAGGGCGGCGGCGGGGACTGCGCGGACGCGGGGGTCGCCTGCCCAGCGGCCCCGCCGCCGCCACCGCTCGCGCCGTCGCCCGGGCCCGGCCCGCGAGCGCCGAGCCCTGCGGTGGAGCCGGCCATCTGCGGGGCCGCCGAGCCAGGCGCCGCGGCCGGACCCAGCGCGCCGGACGGCGAGGAGGTGGACATGGACTGAGAGCGGCGGCGGCGGCGGCGGCCGAGAGAGGCGCTCAGCCGGCCCGCGCCCGCTCGCTCAGGCTGCGACTCACACAACGAAATCAGGTGATCGGCTTAGAAACACTGCTTTCTCCTCTTTCTTCTGTTTTCCTCCTTTTATTATTAATTTTTTTTTTTTTTAAGAAAAACGCTGTATCAATTCGGACCTAGGCAGCAACCGCAGACCCTCCGCCTCTCAAGGGAGCAAAAAAAAAAAAAAAGAGAACCCATTACTCTCCTCCTCCACCCCCCAAAAAAAACCCACAACAAGAATCCTCAGCCTTGTAAAATGCAAAAATGTTTAAGAATATTTATATATGTACCATTTTTGATAAATAAAGCTGGTCAAACGCAAGCTCTCGGGTCGGTCTTTTTCCAATTTCCGAGGGCCCAGCCTGGCCCCTCCTCCCCTCCATCCTCCATGCCTCTCCCCGCGGGCGGGGCGGGGACCAGGCTCCTCGCCTCCCCGGAGGTCCGCGCTTAATGCCTCCTTTTGTGTGCGTGTGTGTTTGTGTTTTCTGATTGAACAAATTTATGCATCTGCAGCTCCCCCCTCCCCTGCCCTCCCCCGCGCTCCCCCCTCCTCCCCGGCGCCGCACACACGCGCGCACACACACGCACACGCGCCCCCGCGCGCACCCCCGCGCGCTGGCACACGCCGGGGCGCGCGGCGCGGGGTGACGAAGCCGGGGGCTGCAAGGGCCGGGCCGCTGGGCTCCTGCAGAGTTTTGATATGAAAGTAATTATTTTCCGGTGGCTGCTGCGGGGACTGGGTTTCTTGCCCAAAGGGTTATTATACATTACCGATTTCTAGTGATATGAAATCACATAAACTTCCTACAATAATAGAATTAGCATGAAAGGCTGGGGTGTCAAATTGAAATTGGAGAATAATAGCGCCGGCAGCTGGGGGAGTGCGTGCGCATATTGGAGCGGAGATGGGGAATCGTGGGGCGGAATTTTCATGAGCTGCACTCTTTGTCAGCGCTCTTGTAGCCGGCTATATTAAGATAGATGCCCAATGATATCCCTCATTGTTCTGTCGCTTATATTGATGTTGCTGCGTTATCAGCCTATTGATCATGTGTCGCCTGTAATAGGACAGGCGCCGCCAACGCGCCTCTTTACAAAAGCAGTGCACATTTGTTCTAATAGGGTCCGGGTCCCCGGGGGACCCTTCGGGGGCTTCAGGACATCTGCAGCGAAGAAATATTAGCAAACTTGGCTGAAGCCTGCAGCCAGCCCGTAGCCCCCTCCTGTGCCCGCAGCCGCCCCACCCCAAAGTGAACCGCCACCAATCCTCCACCCCCCCAACCCCCCAAAATCCCAACCCACCCTCCTCAATTTTCCTGGGCGCTGGGTCCTCGGTGCCGCCAAAGCCACCAATTCCCCCAAGAAATTGGGATCCCAATTATTAAAACCATTAATTCCAGCGAGGCTGAGCGCAGTGGAATTATGTTTACAGCCTCGTTAGATATCCCTCATCCCTCCTGGTCATCAGGCCTTTATTTGCAAATAAATTGAAAATAATCAGAAGGACAGCTTTCCTCCTCGCGCGCGGGCGCAAATGAATTTCGGAGCCCGAGTCCCTTTAATAATATTTACATAATTTTCGCTCAGTGACTCTGATATTTGCTCTCTAGGAGACCGAGCTTATAGGAAAAATAATTAGATCAAAAGAAAGTGAGGGGGAAGGAAGAGCAGGAGAGGGGCGAAGCGGCGGGAAGGAGACGGCCGGCGGCGCTGGCGGCCCAACTCGGGGACAGGCCGCCCCCGGTGGAGGCCTCGCGTCGGCGGGAAGGGGGCGTGGGGCTTCGGACCAGGCCGCCCGGCATCGGCCACAGGCTTGGGCCCCTCCTGGCTCCGGCTCCTGAGCTCCGCAGCCCCCGCAGGCCCCGCAGCCCCCTCTCCACCGGAGCCGGCCGGATGCCCATCCCGCCGGCGCGGCCTCCGACCCTTTGTCTCCGGCCAGTCCGGTCTGGCCCTTGGCCTGCAGTCAATTCCCGTTTTCTCCACTCCCACCCCCATTAAACTGTATTTAAAGTGTCATTTAAATTATGAAATTGTAGCAGAAAATTGTGCGTAAAATGCCGGTTATTTTATCTAAGGTGAACAATTTGTCTGGCAGCGATAAATCGCCTCCTTCCTTCCATTTGCAGCTGTTCATTTCGGTGGCGGCTGCACCGAGTGTGTGTGTGTGTGAGGGGGGGAAGGCCTCATGTTTAATGGATTTGCAGTTTGAATCCTGGAGTATCGCTGGCTGCACACTCGTGTCCTTAAGGTGAAATTACTGATTTACTTAAACAGTTTAGCTTTTTTCTGAAAGCCCCAAAAGCAGCAGGCTGTGTGATTCTAGACAAACTATCAATCGATCTGGTCGAGCCAGCCTCCAGGAGATGTGTCCTTCATGAATCATACTTTATGAATTCAATTTCTACCAGGAGAAATTTTCAATTTGAACGCCGGATCATTATGGGAGAGTGTAAATTGTTTTTGCTCTATTATGCATCCGACGCCATCATTTTTCTTTCTAATTACGGAGGTGTCAGGTCGAGCTGTCATGCAGGCGCTGATTTTCAATTTAACTGATCATCATACATTCATTTTCCCATTTGATAAATCTGCTATCTAGACGGCTCGCCATGCCTAGAATATTAAGAACCGAGCTGCAGAAAGGCGCCGTAATGGGGGGATGTGTATGCAGCAATAAGTGCAGATCAGGCAGTTAATTTAGCACCTCCTGATTCCCCATCTCCATTTCTCATTTCCAATTCTCCAAGGAGAAGGATGCAGCCCAAAGGCTACAGCGGCCGAGGAGGAGCGGCGGAGAGAGGGGGAGCGGGAGAGAGAGGCAGGCAGAGGAGAGGAGGAGGGGGAGAGAGGGGGGAAAGAAAACACCCTCCAAAACGCTTGTTTTCTATTACACAACTTCCAAATTAGGATACCAAGCTTAATTAATGCTAATTGAGTTCTTCAATACGTGTTATTTTTATTTAATAGAAACAAATTTGCACAATTAATTATCGACGTGATTTCAAGAGTCTCATTTGCAAGGCGAGCTCTTCTCAATCAGCTACCCCGAGTCAACTAATGATTTTTTAATTTTGCAAAAGGAAAAAAAAAAAAAGGACTCCCTCCACCTCCACCCCCACCCCCGCTACCACCCCCCCCCCCGCGCGTGTGTGGGTGCGGTAGATTTGGGGTGATAGGGAAGAACCGAGTAGGGGCTTTGTAGGGGGTTGCGGAGGCATGCGTGGGGGCGAGGGGGGATGAGGGCATCTATGCTCGACCCCTGGGTCACTTGGCAGGCGAAGTGGTCGTCCTGGTGGTAAAGGAGCCGGCGGGGGGGGGAGGGTGCCGCGCGGGTGCGGCTGTCAGGGCGTCGGGTCCGGAGAGCCAGGGAGCGGAGGGCGCGGCCCCTGCCCCGGTTCTCGGCTGTTCTAGGCGGATGCTCTAGAATGAGTCCTGTTCCGAGGTGCGTGCGTGGGAGCGAGGGTCGGGGCCTCTCCGGCTCCCGGGCCGGGGTCTCCCGGTGCGGGGCGGGATGGGGGGGGGGAGCCCAGGGGCGATGGGTGTGGATTGCTCCGCGCGCGCCCGGGCTGTCTAGTGACTGCCGGGCCCTGGCGGGCACCGCGGGTCGCCACGCCGCCGCCGAGGCTCAGAATGCTCTGCTGTTTGCTAGTCAATCGGTGAGATGCAGGCTGGTTTAATTTTGTTGATAAATCGGTTCGGTGGGGGTGGGGACGGGGCGGGGGCTGCGGGAGTAGGGAGAGAAGGGTGTTGTTTCTTTGCTGATTTATTTTTAACCCGAGGTTGTACAAGCCCCTGACAGTTTGGATAAATTAGCCAGGCCTCGCAGTCTCCTAATGAGAGGGTATTATTTCGGCACCTCGGAAGGAGCGTGAAAAATGAGAGAGACTCCATCCGGAGGTGTCGGATCGATTCAGGATCAGGGTGTAAATTATATACAACTAAATATCCAGCCGCCCATACCGCTGCTTAATACGGAGCTTAGAAATGCAACATTAAACAAAGATTATGAGAGATCGACGCCTCTGGACCGAGCCCAATTCGCTGCTCAGCCGGGTCAGCCCCGGCCGTGCGAGCCGAGGACAGGGGTGGGCGGAGGGGGGGTATGGGGGGCGGCACCGAGGGAAACAGGGCGAGTTTGGGATAAGAGCCAGCCCCAGGACGGGAGCCTCGCCTTCCACGCTCCTTCCCTTCCTTCCAAAGCCAGAACGCAGCTCTCCGCCTGGTTCAGCCCACCACCTCTGCCTCCCCCAGAGGGTCCAGAGAAATCGAGGCTCGAGCTCCGGGCCTCAGTTTCCTCCTCGGCCTTCGCTGTGCTTCCCAGGCCACGCCGCGTGGAGGAGGCGCGGCGGGGCTCCCAGCTGCCCGGTCCAGGCCGTGGAGCCCGCCCCTCTGCTCCGCCTGTGTTGGGGGGCAGCCTTCTGGGTGGCGGCGGGGGTGGGTGGGGTATAAGGGGTGCAGGGGCGCATCCTGGGCGCCTGGGTCTCACTTCCCCTCGTTTAGGGTCGAAGAGACAGGAGAGAAGGGGGCGCCCAAGGGGAGGCCCTGGTGGGGTCCCTCGGTTCCCTGGAGCGCTCAGGCAGGAGCTGGGCCTGCACACCGTCGCCCTGCCTCCTGTCCCCTTCTGCCCGGCGCGCCCCCCGTAGGTGGTCCGGACGGAGCTCCCGGTTCGGGGAACGGCCAGGCTCTGCAGAGCCGCGATGAGAGTGTGGAGGGGGGACGTTGGGGCAAGACGCCCCGCGCTGGAGAGGAGCAGGGTGCAGGGGCCCCCAGGGCCCCTCCTCGCTTCGTCCTCCCCTCCTGCCCACGGCGCGCTCTCCTTGCGCCTGGTGCCCCTCGCGGCCTCTGGCTCCCTTCTCGCGGCCGCCGCGCGCCCCGCGCGCCCCTCCTCGGCTTTTCCGAGCCCGGATCGCCCTCCCCAGGAAGGGAGCGGGGCCATTGCGGCGTGTGGGTGTTGCAGTAATGAAAAATCAGAGCAGTTAAATCGTAAAATTTGGATTAAGAAGCTCGAATTTAATACACACGCACCACATTTATTAAAGCATTAGAGTAATTGAAATTTGCTGCTGCAGCCGTCCGATCTGTTTAAATAATTCTATGGGTGTCTTGTTGTGATAAAAGATTATCTAGAATTCTATTAAAGGCGCAGGAGCCCGCTTGGTAAATCCTATTTGGGGACTTTCAATAACTATCGACGATCTCATCTGCACAGAACCCCCGCCTCTCCGCGTTATCGGAAAGTTTGCAGCGTCTCCGAGCGGCGCCGGGCAGGCCAGCCCGCCGTGGCACCCTGGCACCTGCCGCTCGGCCGGGATTAGGGCGCACCCGGGGCGCGGGGGGTGCGCGCGGCCGCCGTCCAGCCGCTGCCCGGGCCGGGGCGCCGGGTGGACCCCCAGGCAGCGCGGGGCGGCCGGGCGGGAGGCCTTTGTTCGCCGCCCGGAGCCCCCAGGCTCCGAGCCGTGCGCGCCGGGCGGCGGGGAGCGAGCGCGGGCGCGCGGGCGCCGCCGCTAATTGCTGCTAATTTTGTTTCATTAACTTTATTTACTCTTGAACCCCTTAATTGTTTTCCATTTATTTTTAGTAATTTTATAATGCACTAATAATCCCCCTCTGTCTGCGGACGCCTCCACCCCCTCCTCCTCCTCCTCCGCTCCCTCCCTCGCTCGCTCGCTCGCTCCCCCTCCCTCCGTGCGGCCTCCTAGGCTTCCGCGCCGCGGGCCCGCGGGCTCGGCCTGGCGCTGGCAGCCGGGCCCAAAGGAGCCGAGCGGCGGGCAGGAGTTTGGCTGGGCTATGGGCTCCCTGGGTCCGTGCCCCCGCGGAGCTGTGCGGGGGAGGGTGGCCGGCCAGGACGAAGGCCAGACTCTGCGCCCCGAGGCCAGAGAGGTTCTCCTCTGAGCTGCTCCTCCGATGGGAAGGAGCGCCGAAGCCCAGAGAGGGGAAGAGACTTGCCTAAGGTCACACAGCGCTCTGGGACAGGCCGGGGTTGGCCCGGCCAGACCCTCGGCGCTCCCGCTTCTCTGGGTCCCGCCCTGGGCCGGAGCTGGTCTGCAGAGCGGCCGGAGCTCAGGGCTGGGCCGAGTGAGGACTCCGCTCACCGAGCTCAGCCCCTTCCCTGGGGAGCCGGTGTCCCCGCAGCCCCCGCCCCCCGGCCCCCAGGACCCAGCCCCGCGCCTTGCCGCTTATTAGCTCGCGGGACTGTCTGCGGGCCGCCTCTTTCCTGCTAATTATCACCTTATGAAAAGTGTTTCATTAAGAAACTCTGCTTTTGATTAATTATCGACAGAATGCTGACCAGAAAGAAATGAAATTAATCTCTGACCCCGTCTGGGTAACACTGAAAATTCATCACATATCCTTTTAATATTGAAACACAGCGCAGAATTTTAATAGAAAATATTGTTTTTCCAACCCTCCAGTCTTTATTAATGCCCCTGGGCAAGGAATGATATTGCTGGCAATATAGCAGTCTTTGTTCATTTTAAATTTATTAAACATAATGCACTTCATTTTCAAACATTTTACTGTTTCTTTTTAATTTCACTCAGTGTAAGTACAGAATAAAACCTTTTTAAACATTTAAGATATTGAAAACCCATATACGGATATATAACGGGAGCGCTCCGGCCATCAAATAAATTTAAGTAGAAGCAATTGTAATTTTAAGCACCCAGTATTATCCCCTTCAGACATAAGGCAGTATCAGTAACCGTCAAATGAAAGAGCGAGGAGGGCAGGAAGCGAGGCCCCCTGGCCCCAGAGACCTCGCCAGAGGGACCAGCCGGCTTCTGGGGTGGCGGGGCTGGCACTGTCCCCTTACGTGTCCTTGGTGCCAGTGAAATCATACTCGGAGGCCCCAGAGCTCATCTGAGAGGTGGCCCCACCTACCCCCTCTGTCCACTCCATCAAGGGCCCAGCCTCCCTCCCCAACCGGACATGGGGCTTTCCGGAATCTGAAGGCAGTTCCTCTCTTTCCGAGTCGGGCCCGCCGCCCCCCCACCAAGGGCTTTCAGGCTGCCCTGCTGAGGTGGTCACTGGGGAGCTCCCAAGCCTTGGGGAGGGGGCTCCCCTGGAGATCATGCCCCACCCCCTCCTTCTGGGCCAGCTGTTGTCCAAGGCACTGGGCAGGGGCACTTATCCTCAACCCCAGCCCCCAGCATAGCTCCTGCCCTCGTCCCCTTTCCCCAGGAATCCAGGCCCCGCGGTTAATGAGTCGTGAAGTGTGAGAACTTCCTGAGCCGGCAGTGCCCCTGATGCCAATTCCAGATGTGGGACCTGGGATCTGTGAGGGGCGGGGGGGGGGGGGGGGAGCCCGGCTGGCCCTCCTGGCCAGTGAGGACCCAGTCACCCTGGTCTGATCCAAGTGTCCTGGCCCCAGGTTCCAGCGGTCCAGGCCCTGAATTGGAAACGGACAACCCCACCCCCACCCCCCACTGAGAAATTACTCTTTTTATGTCTCCGAGCATTCCCGGGGTCCTATTTCACGGCACCGAATACACGGAATATTACTTTTAAAGCACTATGAAATACCAGGTCCTGTCTACGGTGCCATTTCGGGAGAATTCAGTTTTCGCTGAATGGTGAGAAGCTCCAGTATTTCTTTGGGGGGCTGGTCTGTGGCTCCATGGGAGGAAGAGGAAAATTCTCGGGGACCGTCTTGGCATTCTGGAGAGGATTGTTGGCGTCGGGGTGACACACTGCTGTCCCTTCGCCCACCTGCACTCTCACAGCCATGCTGTGTGGACTCAGCAGACGTGTGGCTATGGGATCAGTTACCACGCACCCTGTGTTAGCTTGGTCCCCCTGCGCGTTAGCGTGCTTTCTTGGTCAAAGCCTGGCCTAGGCGAGTGATTATTTACAAGGCTATCTATTATCTATAATCCGTCTACCAGCATGACTCTGCCGATCCCCTGAGCGTCACCCACAACACCCCTCTGTCTGGTGTCCTGGTCTCACGGAGAACTGACTCTAATTTGCTAGAAAAGAGTTCGTGCCTCTCTTTCCTCTCCTCCCTTTCCTTGTTAGCGGATGTTCCGAGGGCCAGACCTCACAGCAGACAACTTTGTTTTCCCGCGTTTGCGGTCAGGACCATGAAACACGCCGGAAGAGGGCTTTTTCTGGGAAAAAAAGTCAGCCCTCAGTTCCAGCTTGAGATGGCTGCCCCCTCTTGCTTCGAATCAGCGCAGTGGACAAGAACGGGCAGCTGGGAACCAAGGAGAGGAGGGCCTTCCAGCCGCTTGGGCCCCTGGCCAGGGCCCCTGAGTTCTGGAGAGAGCAGTCGGGAGCAGGCTGGCGGGCCTGAGGCGTCTTCCCCTGGTGCTGGGGATCCAAAGGGGGCCCTGAGGGAGCTCTGCAGAGTCCACAATAGTCTGGGGGACACTTTAGGCTGTGTGTGTGGGAGGGAGGTGAGGCCTTCCCCACCCCATAAACAAGAAGGAAGCCGGGATGCAGTAACCTGAAAATAACATCCGATTCCCATTGGTCCTCCCATTGCTGTCCTCTGTCTTCCAAGTCCTTTGCCCACGGCCACCCTCCCTTGTCTCTTGGAGGAGGAGAAGCCCCGGGCAACTACAGAGCGCCAGCCTGGCTGTTCTGCCTGCCACACCGGGAGCTGGCCTCCATCTCACCAGGGCAGGGCCAGGGAGAGTCCAGAAAAGAAACACTGGCGGGAGTGGCCTGTGAGTTTTTTTTTTTTTTCTTTTTTCCTGATCAACTTAAACAAAAAAATAAGCAAAACAAAACACAGAGGCTCCAGCTGTGGTGGGAGGTGTCCCAGCTACACAGAGTGTCCAGGTTGCCCTGCTGGGCTGCTTGGCACCCCACAGGGACCAGGTTCAGCCACGGTGGAGGGTCTCCCTGCGTTGTCCATGAATTCGGGATTCAAGGCCACCCTGCTTCTGGACCAGGGGACCCCCCTGACCAGGGGCTCTATTCCAGGGTCCCTGGGCCCCTAGCCTGCAAAACCAACCTCCCTCTCTCTCTCTCTCTCTCTCATTTCCTGTAAACAAGTGCTTACTGGAGTTGTCTCTCTGCCTCTCTCTCTCAAAAAAAAAAAAAAAAAGATAACAAAGCGATTTAAAGATAATTAATTGCATTAAACTATTGACTAACTACCTCGCTCGATGGTAATTCATTTAGAGAATATTAAAATCGGAGGAACAATAATAAAATTGATGCCAATTCCCACGGGGAGGGAGATGGCCAGCAAATTGGATACTTTTCTTAATCTGGCGTAAATAATAACACGTCTGCTCCCCTTCCCTCTCAGGCCAATTCCCCTATCATTTATTCCAGACTCCAAAGCCGGGTTTCATAATTGGTATCAGTTACTCAATGAGTGCTTTTCCATTTGTTCTTGTTATCGGGGATAATTGCGAAGTTCAGCCTCTCTTCGGTGCCCGGTGGAGGCCTGCCCGCTTCCTCCAGCGCAGCCCGTGCTGCGGGGCTGGGAGCTGGGGCTCCGGCTGCCCCCTTGGCTGGTGTTTTTCTCCTTCCTGACAATTTGTCAGCTCCAGGCCAGATGCCCACAGGCCCCCAGCCCCTCCTGGGGTGGCAGTGCTTTGGTGGGTGGACAGTGCCGGGGCCTTCCTCCCTGGTGACCACCCAGAGCCACTCTGCCATCCCTGAGAAGACACATTCGGTGGTGAACCCAGCGTTAAGAGCCTCAGCG
Source organism: Equus caballus (assembly GCF_041296265.1). Lineage (NCBI taxonomy): Eukaryota > Metazoa > Chordata > Mammalia > Perissodactyla > Equidae > Equus > Equus caballus. The sequence continues at coordinate 960,506 of NC_091696.1, forward strand.
ACAATCAGTTTTTGTATGAAAAGCAGTGGGGGCAGCGATGAATCCCAAACGAGATCTGGGGGGAAAAAAAATGCTTGGAGCCCAGAGGAGAATTTGGGAGATGGAGGAAAGCAGGAGCCGAGGAGGGACCCTTGACGGAGGGGCGGCCGGGCCGGGGTGGGCCACGCCACGGGGGAAGGGGGACAGATACCAGCTCCCAACCCACCACCCGCAACGGGGACGCCTCGGCAGCGGAAGGACGCAGACCCGCCGGCCGGAGCCCTGGCAGCCGTTCCGGTCCCCGAGATGACTATTTCGTTATTTATTCATCTCTAAAGTGTTTACTTAGCTCGGTGCAGATGTAACATCTCATTTACAGCGTGGCCTCGGGGCACAGAAACAATTGGCAACAAAAGAGTAACTCCGGAGAATTAGAGAAAAAAAAAAAAAAAGAAAGAAAACACAACGACGAGTGGGGGCGGGGTGGAGAGCGCGAGAGAGGCGGGGAGACCGTCCAAGAGCGCGGACAGACAGACGGACGGACGGACGGGCGGACACTGAGGCGGAGACCCCCACCCCCACCCCCGCCCCCAAGAGAGATCCGGGCAGGCGCGGGTGGCCCGGTGTGAGGATGCGGGTGGGGCCGAGGGGGCGCGGCTGGGAGCTCTGGGTGCGCACGAACGGGGTCGGCCGGCCGAGCGCGCGCGCGATGGGACCTGCCTGGAACCCGAGGCGGCGGTGGTCAAGAGGCTCGACGTAGCCAGCTGTCCCCTCGGCTTCGGACACGGGGTCCACGGAGGGCGCGCGCTCCCGCTGCCCCGTCCCTGGCGGGCGGCTCAGGCCACCTCCCCCAGCCGGTCCCCGGAGCCCCCCTCCCGCCCCTAGTCCCCAGGGTGCCCGCGTAGGGGGCGCGCAGGCCTCGGACCCCCTGCCTCCTCCTGCCCCCATTGCAGCGGCCTGAGCCCAGCGCAGCCAGTCCACTCGGCCCAGCGCCCGCAGCGGGGAAACTGAGGCCCCCAGCGCTGTGATGGGCGAGGCAGCCAGGGGCTCGGAAGGGGTGCGGACGGCGCTGGCTGGGGCGATGGGGCGGACTGGCGGGACCGCGGGCCGGACGGCCGCACGCGGGGAGCCGCAGAGGGTCCCCCGCCCCCCTGCCGCCCCCCGCCGCCCCCCGCAGCGCGGCCTGGCCCGAGCCCCGCAGCCTTCAGCGCCGACCAGGCAGCTGCGCCTGTTTAACTGGGAGCCGGTTGCTTGGCAACCCGAGGCGGCTCATTACCGCGGCCACAGTGATTAACCAAAAAAGAAAAAAAAAAAGGAAAAAAAGGAAAGAAAAAAGTAAGGAAGATAAAAAAAAAATAGGGAAAAAGCGGGAATATGAAAGTAAAATGGATTATTTAATTAGCTAATTGATAATCAACTTCTTTTTAATTATTCACTTAATTTAAAGAGTGTAACTACAACGCTGCCCTCATCAAGCGTGTTGATACACTGGCAGGGTTTTCAAAGCCGCCTTCCCCACCTCCGCCTGCACCTCGAGCGGCTGGAGGTCCCCTATCTCTCTCCTGCATCCTCAGCACACAGCCCGCCAGGGAGGGCAGGGGTATGAGAAATGTCCTCCAACAGCCAGGACAGCAGCACCCACCAGACGCCGGGAACTTCTCCACAAGGGCGCTGGACCCTCGTCCTTCCAGTCCGCCCAGGGCCTCAGCCTGTCTGGCCGTCCCAGGCCCGGGTGCTGTCCAGGCTCTGCGGTGGGCGCCCAGGTGTGCTGGACCACCTGGGTGCCTGCCTTCTCCACCGGTGTTCTGGCGCCGGGAGCAGACAGTGACCCCCGTGGATGGACAGGCCCCGTGAGAGTGGACGGTGCCGGGGGTAATGACAGCAGGGGACGTTTGTCCCAGGACTCTGCCTTTAGCAACTCAGGCGCTCGCTCAAGAGAACCTGTGGGGTGGGCGCTCTCACGGTCTCTGTTTTAGGGAAAGGAAAGTGGGGCTGACTTCATGCAGCAATTTTAGGCACAACCGAGAGTTCCAGGAGAGTGAGCAAGGGGGTGGGGAGGGGGCGAGGTGGAGAGACAGGTGGGGCCACCGCTTAGGGCTGGGAGGTCATACAAGGCAGGGTGGGAGCTAGGAGGGTCGTGCCCTAACTGGAGCTACAAAGACTGGCTGAAGGGGGCCCAGCGAGCGGATGCTGCAACGTGTCCTGTCTCCCTCTGCTTGTGCACGCTCGTCCCTGACTGCCCGGGCCACAGCCGAGCCCTCCCTCAGCACGGCCCCTGGCTGAAGGGAGCTGCCCCCCAAAGTTGGGCCCCCTCCACCCGCATCCCATGACTGCTTCACTGCGAGTCCAAAGGCGTGCCCTGGGCCTCCGCTGGGCCTGCTCTGAACCACCCAGCTCTGAGCTCTTTCCCGTAGGACAGCTGAGGCCTCTGTTGCAACCACGGTGCGGTTCAACTTCCTCCTGGGCCCAACCCCACCTCCCTCCCGCTCCTCCCCTAAGCCTCGCCGAGGCCCGTGAAGCTCCGTCTCAGAGGCTGTTTACAGGGAAATGGGGAAATCCAAGGGCAGCCGCCCCAGGCGGAGGGAGGTGAAGTCGAGCCGTGAGAGGGGGTGACGGTGGAGCAGCTAGAGGGACCAGCAGAGGGGACTTGCTGAGGAGTTGGGAGGGTGGAGGGCAAGAGCCAAGGCGGATCCATTCCCCCGCCCCAGTCACGTTGCTGGGTCTCTGGAGCTAGGACACTGGTGATGGGGGGGGGGGGTCCTTCCTCACTCTGGAACAGACACCCACTGTCTGCCTGTCTCCTTCCTCCTTTCTTCTCTGGGCCCCCGCTTCCCTCTGTCCCTCCCAGCTCCTCTTGGCTCCTTTTAGTCCAACCCCGCCTCCCTTAAGGCCCTGACCCGTGGCCAAGCCCTCTCTGGGATTCCTTCTAACCTCTGCAAAGTCCAAAGCAGCTGCTTCGCTGGGGGCTGCCAGCCCCCACCCCAGAGGATGCTGGTCTTGACCTCGCCCTTTGCCCGCTGGGGATGGGGGCCTGGGGATGGAAGGGCCACTGCTGCCAGAGTGGGAACACCAGCTGGGACCCCTGCAACCGCAGTCCCTGAGACCAGCAGACCCTGCAGGGTTGAGGCCAGGCCTGTGGCAGGCGGGAGGACTGGCCAGCCTCCCCCTTGGCTTCCTCCCACCTCCACTGCTCCATGGAGGGTGGAGAGGCCACAGGGAGCCACGGAAAAGCAGGACTGAGTCTGTGGCTGGTATGAGCCCCGGCAGGTTGGCTGGAGCAGTTGGTCCCAGCTTCCCAGGGAGCGAGGCTTGACCTAGAACCTGGGGGTGGGGGGGCGTAGCCAGAGAGAGGGTGGGCAGTCGTATTGGGTCTGCTCTGAGCCTTGAGCAAGAAGAGCTCGACTGGACCCAGGGGCCTCCACTCCGCCCTCCTCCCCTGGGTCACGTGGGGTATGTCCCAGGAGCCCCAGGAGAAGTTTGTGATCTGGGTGGAGGGCGGGGGGACGCTTGTCTGGTTTCGCTTTGTTTTTTCTGTCATTCAGTCAATGTCGCAGTCACCCAACCCTGTCGTCCTTACTGGTTGTGAGTCTGAGGTTCTGACAGTCAGCTCCGTAGCAAAGCTGTCCCGTCTGCAGAACGTCTGAGCCAGCTCGGCAGCGGCCCTGCCAGCATAGACGCTGAACCTCAGGGTGGAGCTTCCCCCTGCTTGAAGCTATTGCATCCCGTTCCCCCCCATGCTCATGTGTCTCCAGCCACGTGCCCGGAGCAGCACGCCCCAGCCATCTTCAGACTCGGGGATGATACAGATGCCTTTGGGGCTCCAGGGAGCCTGTGAGAACTGGTCAGACGCGGGTGTTAAGATGCCCCCAAGGTTTGCCTCAGTCAGGCGTGGTAAGACACACATACATGGAGAGGACTGCCACGGAGGAAGACGTTCATACCCAGATCCCTGGAAACAGGAGCGTGCACAGCACGCAGGGTCACGTGGGGAGGCACCAGGGTGGGTCAGGAGGCAGAGGGAGCAAGGGAGACAGCATGACCTGGACCCTTAAGTGTGGTTCTCCAGGGGTGGAATGGTCCGGGCAGCATTGGCAAGTCTGACCAGGCTTAGGATTGGGTAGTTTGAATAATTCCAGCTGGCTCTGGGCTCTGGGGGCTGTCCCTAGTGGCCTGGTACCTGGCCCTGAGTGATGAGGGCAGAGGAATATCGCCTGCCGGAGGGAAAGGGCCAGAGAAAGGAAGTGGCTGAGGTGGGCTCTGATTGGTTGGTTTGCATTTGAAAGGCGTGTTCCTGGATGAGTCCTTCACTATCTCTAATAGTTGGCCAGCCCTGGGGGGGCCATCGTTCCCCAGCCAGCGAGGCCCCAGATGCCATAACGTCAAGAATACAGAACAGGGGCCAGCCCAGTGGCGCAGCGGTTAAGTTCACACATTCTGCTTTGCCAGCCTGGGGTTCTCAGGTTCGGATCCCGGGTGCAGACCTATGCACCGCTTATCAAGCCACACTGTGGCAGGCGTCCCTCATATAAAATAGAGGAAGATCGACACGGATGTCAGCTCAGGGCCAGTCTTCCTCAGCAAAAAGAGGAGGATTGGCAGCAGATGTTAGCTCAGGTCTAATCTTCCTCAGAAAAAAAAAAGACTACAGAACATAAGAAAACATGGTTAATGCACGTGGCCCCGCCCTCCTGGAGCTCTGTGTGGGAGGGAGGCCGATGGGTCAAACCTCTTTACTGCCCACTGGGCCAGGGGCGTGGATTGAGGAGGGCCTGCCCCAGGGGCCGAGGGAGGAGCCAAGGACTGGAGAGCCGAGCTTACGTGGGACCCTGCTTGGGGACGCACTGAGGGAGCTGGACCTGGACGCTGGACGGGCCTTACTCAGAGCCTTGACCTTGAGGCCGGGGGCCCTGGAGGCTGGGCCGGGGCACAGGTGCGCTCCTCCAAGTGTCCATCCTCGGCTGTCCGAGGCCGCTCTCCAGAGGTGAGATGCTGCCCAGCTCCCTTCCGGCTCCTCATGGTGAGCGTGGGGCTGGGGGGCGGCGAGGACCCTGACGTTCGTGGGAGCGCTCAGGGTTGTCACCGCACCGTCGTCGGTGGTCCTCACAGCGGCTCTGCGGGCTGGTGAGGGCAGCCGTTCGGGGTCACTTTGCCTGGAGTGGGCGGCAGCAGCTCAGAGGTCAGAGGGACTCCGGGCTGGGTCGTTGGGCTCACGGAAGGCTCCTGGGGCACCGTTCTGAGCAGGGGCCTGGCAGGAAGGGCGGTGGGGCAGTGGGGGTGGGAGCCATCTGTACCCCAGCTGGCTCACTGAGTGGACCCTTCGTTTTCCGGGGTCCCCTCCTCTCCTCTGCAAGGGGCAACCTCAGGTCCCCGCCGCTCACCTGGATGTCCCCATAGTCTGTTCCCCGACCTCGGCAGACCCCTCCAGAGCCGAGCTGCAGTCACAGGAAGGGTGGAGGGCCCTCCGGTTTCATTTCCCGCCCCCCGACTGCCTCCCTCTGAGCTGGTTTCGGGGTCCCTCCCTCTGAAAGCTTAGAGGTCGGGCTGAGCGGTGGCCCAGCGAGGTGGGGCCAGCAGGGTCTCAGCAGCGTGGGGAGGTGTCCTCCTGAGGCAACAGTGAGGGTTTAGGGGGATAACGTGTGTCCCTGTCTGAATTGTGTCCGCTCAAAATCCACACGTTGCAGCCCTAACCCCACACCTCAGAGAGCTGCTGTATTTGGGGGTGGGGTCTTTAAAGAGGGAATTAAGGTCAAATGAGGTCGCTAGGGTGGCCCTGCTCCAATAGGACTGACATCCTGTAAGAAGAAGAGATGAGGACACACACACCAAGGGAAGACGTGAGGACACAGGTTGAAGACGGCATCCACACGCCACGGGGAGAGGCCTCAGAAGAAACCAGCCCTGCCGATATCTGGGTCTTGGACGTGCAGCCTCCAGAACTGAGACGCAATAAATTTCCGTTGTTTAAGTCCTGCCTCGTCTGGGATATTTGTGGCAGTGGCTCTGGCAGACAAACACAGCGTATGTTACCGGGAGGACGCAGGCCTGGGGTAAAGGAGGGCTGACCGGCACCTGTTATGGTCAGGCTCACCTGGGCCCGGGGGTCTCTTTGGGGGGAGGTGGTCCTGACACCCCCAGGCCTCAGTGTCCTCACTGGGAAAGTTTCTCCCTTGGGGCCTGTCTGAGGTTTGGGGGCAAATCTGTTCTCGTAGGCCAGGATGACGACACTTAGCCCTCCTCCAGATCGAGCAAGCAGCCCGGGACAGAGGCGGGGTCCATCGAGCCTCCATCCCGAAGTCAGGGCTGTCCGCAGCCCAGCTCCCCTGGCGAGGCGGCCGGGCTCTGGCCGCTCCTGTCTCCCGGCTTTGAGCTAAGCCCATCCGGGAGTCGGCAGATGTCTTTATCCAGGGGACGCCTCTGTCACTCGGAGCCGTCCTTGCAGGCGGGAAGAAAGGCTTGGCGCGGCCTCGGCCTTGGCTTCTGTGGAGGGAGCCTGGCACGTGGGGCGAAGGGATGTTCCCAGCTTTTAGCTGCAGATTTGTGTAAAGATGGATTATGGCATCTGGCCCCAATTCTCCCTTCCCTTCCCCTCCTCCCGGAGCAGCCCGGGCACCGGCGCCCGTTGGCGGGGGAGGTTTCTGCAGCCTGTCAACGATCAGCTCTTAATTCTCAGGCAAATGTCTGCTTATCTTCCTGCGCTGTGGGCTTAGGCCTTGCCGGCCTGGAAGGGGTGGCAGGGACGGGAGGGGCACAGCCAGGCCACCAAGAAAGGGAGCTTTCCCCGCCCGGCCCGCGGCTGCTCTTGGCTTCATCCTAACGGTCACTCGCAGCCCCAGGAGCGGAGAGGGGAGGTGCCCAGCGCCAGGCCGACCTCTTTCTGGCCGTGTGACTCTCCTCCAGGCAGATCCTTTTCTTTTCTGAGGTTCAGTTCCCCTCTCTGAACGCCCTGCAGGGTGGCCTGGGGACAAGGCTCGTGAACCTGTCCCCTGGAATCCAGCCACCCGAATCCCGAGGACACAGGTCTGTCCTGTACCACCTCTGGTTTAGGAAGAGGCAGGAGGCCGGGCACATATTGGGCTAAACCTTGGGCGATGAGCTTGGTCAAGGGTGTCAAGCCGAGTTGAGCCAAGCCTCCTGCACTCCCCCCTGCCCACCCCAGGCCAACCAGCCAGGAGTGGCCCCTCTGGGAAGACAGGCTGTGGCGTCTGAGCGGGCTTCCAGCAGGAGGACCCGGGGAGGCCGTGAGTGGGCCTGGAGGCCTTCCTTGCGGTTGCACAGAAGTGTCGGGTTCAAATGCTGGTCAGAGGGGCTGCAGTTTATGAAGCAACGTCCTGGAGGGCAGCGGGCGGCCTGCCCCCGGTTTACAAGTCGGTTCTGAGCTGGGGTCCCCAGTGCTCCGTTCCCATAGGCCGGCCCCTGCGTGTCCAGCCTGTGCCGGGCTCAAGCTCGGTCTGCGAGGGTGGCATCGTCCTGGTCGCCACTGGAGGCCTGAGGTCCCCCAGCTGGAGGTGACCACTGTACCCTTGTCTTCTATCTTCCCCGTCGACCCCCTTCTCCCTCTGGTTTCAGAGCCACGAGAACCACGAAATTAGTTCTAAAAAAAAATCGCCCCTTCATTCCACTGCTAATCCCCCACTCCCTTGATTAAGTCAATGGTAGCCGAAATTGTTCTAAACATCTTTTGGGGGATTATATATTTTAATCATCATTATCCAATGAATATTTGATTATATAGTCATCCTATAATCAAGAGTAAAAATTATAATCCAAAAAAAAGGCGTTTAATAACACTTTAAACGACCGGGTGTTTGATAAAGGGCCTTCGAGGATTAGGCGGGGGACCGAAGGGTTGGGGAGGAGCTCCCCGTCAACGACTGGCACTGTCATTCCATTTTGAAAAGTAAGACAACGATCTGAGAAAAAAAGAAAAAGGAAAACCAAGCCGCTGTGTCTTCTCCTGGCCACCCTCCTCGACATCAAGTAACAAGGTGTCTTATTTGAACAGCTCCTTTGGAAATAACTTCTATAAATATCGTTAGGTTTGGGTTTTGACAAGAGTTTTCTGGGAGCCCTTGTGTTGGCCGATGACGTTTGGAGCTCCTGGCCGGTGTCTTAGGACTGGAACCCGACCAGGGGCTCAGGCCTGGCTGCCCCCTGCTTCTCCATATGAGGATGGAAACGTCCCCCAAGGTCCCTCCCCCTGCAGGGCTTGGCAATGCACCCTGTGGTTCTCAGTGAGCCCTGAGGTGGACAGACAGAGCAGCAGCGGGCTGGGAGTAAGGAGTCTGGGCCCAGCCTCGCTGCTTGCCAGCTGTGTGGCCTAAGGCAGATTGCTTAACCTCTCTGTGCCTGGGTTTCCATCTCTGTAAAATGGAGGTGATATAAGGACCTGGTAGGCTTGCGGGAGCCTTAAGTGAGATAATGGTACGAAGTGCTTAGACAGCGCCCGCCTGTGGTTAGCACGCCACAAGTGTGAGCTGCTATAAATAGCTTAAAGGGGACACAAGAGCTGCCCCCCCGGCCCTGTCATCAAAAGCCATTGACGTGCAGCTTCCTGGGTATCCCGGGGCGTCTCCCCTGACAGTCTGCCCTCCTCGGGCTCACAGAATCCCATGTGGAACTGGAAGATGTCCTCCAGGTCACTGAATCCAGCCTTTTCCTTTCACAGAAGGAGAAACTGAGGCCCAGAGAGGGATGAGGAGTGCTGGGGGCTAGAAACCCACATCTCTAGGCCCCACCTCTCCTGTTTTCTTTTCCCATGCCTCACGCCAGCCCCCAGGAGGTCACGCCACGCAGGCCACTTTTCCCGCCTGGAACACACTTCCTCCTTTCCCTGCCTGCCTGGCAAACTCCTACTCATCCTTCACGGCCCAGCCGGGGTGCCCTCTCCTCTGGGAAGCCCTTCTGGATTGACTCAGGCAGGCTCGATGGCTTTACTGTCCATGCCCATCCAGGCACCTGACATCTGGCCAGCATTGCACAAGTGGGGTCGCCCGCTGGACGAGGACGCTGAGGTCCAGGGAAGGGTGTCCACTTGTGCAGGTCGCCCCTGGGTCTGGAACCCAGGCCACCGGCTGCCCCTTAAGTGGACGCCTTCCCTCGTGTCTGGAGTTCTCTGACAGGCGCCTCAGGCCTGCTGCTCAAGGTGACTTTGTCCGGCTTGTCCTGCTGGCCTGGGGCCAGGGTCGGCCACTGCTTAAACACCCCAGGACACCCCTTCCGGCCGGCTGCCATCGCTCGGCACCTGCTCCGCAGAGCCAGGCCGGACATGGTGGAGCCTCAGGGGGCCCCCGCCCCGCCCCTCAGCCTGTTGCATCGTGTGGCCAGGTGACAGCGAGCCCGCCACGAGCCCCCTGCCCCTCGCCCCCTGCCCCTCGTGGGCGTGTGCGGAAACCATTAGAGACAAAGTTCCTGCACGGGCGTCAGAACCACTTTGCAGAGCGAAACATCTGTCATTTAGTGCCGTGATGCCACGGGGACGGCACCATGGAACAGTCTTGTTGCTTCTGATTTATCTTCCGACGTTGCAGAGAGAAGGGCGAGCTCCTAGGGGCTCCGTGCGGGCAAATTCGGCTTCTGCGGGTGCGGGAACCCCCTCTCCCCGCAACAGGAGGACGTGCCCACCCTCCCGAGGCGACCCTCCCAGGGGCTCACATCCGTGGATTGATTTATTCCTCCCCAGACCGGCTGGGGGTCACCGTGGGAATGCTGGATGGCCACCCTCTCCCGCCCTCCCCCGGAAGCCCAGTGACAAAGGAGCCGCCCGCTGGGGTGCTGGAATCTCAGCCTGGGGAGGGGAAGGGGCTCCTCCACCCCATGGGCCTCTCCTCACCCGCCTCTCATCCCGGCCTCCCGGCACCCAGAGCCCAGAGCCCCCTCCACGGTCCTCTGGGACCCACGTGCCCCTCCTCCAGGATAAGGAAGCTTGCCCAGGTGTCTCTCCCCCCATCCCCACCCTCAGGGACGCCAGCATGTTTAAAAGCCCTGTTGGCACCCCTGAGAGGCTGATCGAGGAGGAAGCAGAGACTCAGAGAGGTTCAGACGCTTACTGGAGGACACATAGCTGGGCAGTGGCTGAGCAGGGGTTGGAGGGCAGATGCGTGTGACCCTGCAGCTGGAGCCTGGCCCACTCTGCCTTCCCAGGGGGGCTGACTGCTGGGCATCAATAGGCCTGAACTGGCCGTGGCGGGCAGATTGGGGCCACACGAGGCTGCAGGGTGGAGGGGTCCCTGAGCTAGGCCTCGGCTGAGAGCTGCCCCGTACCCTCACCCGTCTTGCCTCTGACGTGTGGCAGTTTTGCTCTTCTGGAATAACGAGCCCCTGCCTTCCTGGCTACCTGAGAGCTGCCAGCCAGCCGAGGGCACCCCTTTTACGGGGTCCACTGTGGCAGAGAGAGGGAAAAGGAGGGCGAGACCAGCTTCCCCCACCCCGCCCCGTCCCCCTGCCTCACAGCCAGGCTGCTGGGGACCACCCAGGCCCCCACCCTGTGAGCATTCCTGGGGAGCATTCCCGGGGGGTCCTCCTGGGCTCACCCTGGGTCTGGGGTGGCTAAGACCCAAGCAGGGACCATCCGATGAATGTCTCTCCGTTTAGGGGTGAGGAACCTGGGCCCCGGAGACTCTGGGGTGCACTGGAGGTGGCCCACACCAGCTCACAATGGGAACCGCCTGTGCGCCTCTCTGCACGATGTCACCATCAGTGACATCACTCTGCAGGGTTGAGATCGACCATAAGACAAAGATCTACACCACAGACGTCAGCAAACGCCGCAGATCAGGGCTTTGCTCGCCCCGCCCACCTCTCCCCACCGGGGGCCCATGATTGGGATTCCCTGTCACTCCGCTGCCCAGGCTGACGGTGATGATGGTCAGCAGTTCCCAGTACTGACACCTACTGTGCGCCAGCACCCTTCGAGGCGTTTACCAGAAGGGTCTCTGGAATCTTCAGAGCCACCCGGGGGGCGGATGGTAACACTCCCCCCACTTTGCAGGCGGGCAGCTGGGGCTCCTGGAGGGGGCAGGTCTGTGTCACTGGCGAGCTCAGACCAGACAGGGAGCCCCCCGCCTGTGTGTCTCCCCAAGGCTGCTCTGGCCCCGACCCTCACAGTAACGCTATGTGGTGAGCGTCAGCACCCCAGATGGCAGACAGGGAAACTGAGGTTTGAAGCAGGTATGGGGCTTACCTGAGCCCACTCAGGTGGAGACCTTGGGGTCCCCAGAGCCGCGGTGGGGGTGCGGGAGGTCCGAGCCACAGCCTGGGCTGGGACGGTGGTGGCTGGGGGCCATGTGGGGTCCCGGAGCCGTCCTGCAACAGGGGGCGCCCTCGGCATGTGGGGTGGCAGAGAGAAGAGGTTGGGGCGAGGGCACAGGCAGGCCCCTGAGCTCCTGGGGCCCAGCACACATACCCGGCGGGGACAGCCCAGGGTGGTGGACACGGCTTGCCCTCAGGCCTGGCTTTGCCATGACCTCCTCGTGTGATCAGAGGGAAGTCGTGCACCTGCTCTAGCCTCAGTTTCCCCATCTTGTGTCTCTTTTGGGCGTGTGAATGCACAGTTCTGGGATTTCCCTCCTTTCTGTTGAAACCCCTCCTTCCCCCACCCCTGGGGCTCTCAGACCCAAGCCTGCGTGGACCAGCCTGGGAACCTTCCTGTGGCCCTGGCCTTGGGGGCCCCCCAGGCCTGGGACCCGCCACAGGGCAGAGCAGTGTCCCGTGCAGCAGATGAGGCCCCAAGTGCTGGAGACAGTGCGTGGGAGGAAGCGTGAGGGTGTGGCCAGCGAGGGGCACTGGCCTGCTGAGATGGAGGGACGGAGCTGCACGACCCCTCCTCCCCAAGCCTTCCGGGACCACCTGGCCACACCTCAATGCAACTACAGCCCCTCTGCAGGCTCTGTCTTGGCAGTTCTATTTCGTGAGCCCCTCTCGGGCAGGCAGGATTGGGGCGGCTCACGTCACATCCCTCGCATCACCCAGCACAGGACTCGCACTCAGCTGGTGCTCAGTAAATGTGTGTTGTGTCAAATCGGAAGGGAGTCATCAGGTGGGGTGGAGGTGTCAAGGGACATAAGGACAGGAGGGGCACTAGGGGGTAGGTACCAGGTGGATTTGGTGTAAGTACCAGGTGGACTTGGGTATAAGTACCAGGTGGACTTGGTGTAGGTACCAGGTGGACCTGGGTGTAGGTGTCAGGTGGACTCTTCCTCACCTTCCTCAGCCAAAGTCCTGGGCTTAGAAGGGGCCCCCTTCCCTCCCCTGGTTCAGCCCTGAAGCCCGGCTGCGGGCCACAAAGAAGAGGCGAGCCCCACTGGGCTCAGGTACCAATTCAGCCAGCTCCGCCCGACAGCCACGCCTCGGCCGGCTATGAGTGGGCAGGCTGGGGTGCTGGAGGGAGAAGCTGCCGGGCCCTCAGGGCTCAGTGGGCCTCCCTTCCCTCTTCTGCTGCATTCTGAGTCTCTGCCCACAGGCCGGCGAGTGATGGATGTGGGGCGTGCAGGAGGCACGCGGGCAAGTTGTTTTTCTCCTGGCCACTTATGTTTGATCTGAAGGGGTGGTTTCAGCCTGGCTGAGCCCGCCCAGGGCCCAGGCACCTCCCAAGCCTCGTCTCCCATCAAACAGCATGAATAATTTAGTCTCTAATTAAAAGTGAGGTCAAGCCATGAAAAATGGCTGGACGTCCGGTGGTACCGCGATGCATTAAATTGCTGGCAGATCTGAGGCAAGCTGGCGGGGGGCTCCGGTTACACAACAAACCTCAGGGCCTTGGCTCACCGTGCAGGTGGTGGGGTCCACCTTGGGGAGAGGGTCCCCGAGGGAGAGAGAGGCTGCCAGGCAGACCCAGAGAGCCACCTCCCCCTGGCTGCCGTCACCACCATGGCCCCAAGGGGCTCCCTTCCCTCTGCCCCGCCACCCTGCATCCCCCAGCACACCAGCCCCATCCTGCTGTAGCTCTGTGTGTATTCCTTCCGGAATGCTCTTTCCCCAGATGTCTACTTGGCTCGCTTCCGCACTTCGTTCAGGTGTCTGCTCAGACGTCCTCTTGCCTGTCCACGCTGGCTAAAACGCCACCTGCCCGCCCCACTGGCCCCCGCTCTGCGCCCCCTTCCTGCCCCCAGTTTCCTGGTGTGCTTCTCACTGTAGGCATCATAGTCTACATTCAGTTCTTAATCAATTGTCTGTCTCCAACCAGGAGATCAGGGCAGGCCCTTTGCCTGGGTCCCCAGCACCAAGGACAGTGCCTGGCACACAGTGGGACCACAGTGCTGACTCATCACCGGGGGGGCATCTCCCCAGCCCAGGGCTTCCTGGGTGCAGGGGCGGTGAGGGCCGGACTGAGCGGGCTCCCTCTGCCTCTGTTTTCTCCCACTCTCCCTTCCTGGTCAGCAGAGACCCAGAAGACTGGCCTGGTGGTCCCTCGCCCTGAATGTCACGTCTGACACAGCGCACAGTGCCTGCTGCTCTGGGGCATAACCAGTTGGGGGCCAGGGCTGAGGGGTGGGTGCTGCAGGGGGCCAGGATCCCAACGCCCCCTCCGTCCTGCCTTGAGCGGACAGTAGACACAGCGGTCGAGCCCCAGGAGGGGCTGCTGGGGTGGGGCGTCCCACAGGGAAGCAGGTCCTAGCTGGAGAAAGGACAGACTCTATCCTCATCTCCGGCAGCCACCAGGCCCACCCCGGGACCCTCCCCACCGAGGGCTGGAGTCCTTGCGGAGGCCTCTGCACCTCAGCAACCTCTTCTGCAGAATGGGGGAGCTGCGGCTTGGGGCCTGAGACCACCAGCCTCCCTCGGCGTCCAGCCCACCCCTGCCGAGAACGATCAGAGTCTAGGATGGTGAGGCGGCTCAGACACACCTTGCCACCCAGGGCTCTGGGGGTGCCCATGATGCTGGGGAGGAGGACAAATGTGTTTGGCCGGGAGACCAGGCCTGAGACCCCACCCCACTAAGGGAGTCAGTGACGTGTCCCAATGAGGGGCACAGGGCACCGACTAGACGAGGGCCTGGGCCCAGGTCTGCTCCCCGCCAGGCGCCCTCTGGCTCCCTGTCGGATGCTGGTTTGTGTTTTCTGGTGGAACCCGCGAGGGGAGGGTGCTGGGCGGGTGGAGGGGGGCACCTCGGCCCTTGGGTAGCAGATTAAAGATGGATATTTTGTTTGTTACAATCAAGACCTCTGATTTCAGTTTTATAAATTTTTAAAATATTAATTATATTTTGGAAAGTGTGCCGAGGTGAACGCGTCAGCCGCGGCTCCTGCTGAGATGGCAGCCCTGCCGTTTCGGCCCCGCCGAGCCGCCGAGGAGGAGGCTGGGGCGTGTTAATCCACCTTGTTAAGTTATTAAATTTTCTTTATTTACATACGGATCCCACTTTCATTAGCATTGTAACAGGTGCTCATTAACAATTTATCACGCGGGAGGCGGAGCGAGGCAACAGCCGCAGAGACATTGCTACAAAGTTTACTCTTAATTACAACGAAAGCCGCTTTGAGGACAAAACAAGGCTGCCTCCCCCCTCCCCCGTCTCCTGTTCTCCTGCCCCCTTTTCCCTCCCCCCCCCACCCCCAGGCCCCAGAGTTTTCCAGAAGCCCCTGTGTCTGCTTGCTCTGGTCAATCTGGGCTCAGAGGAGCAGCCTGCAGAAGGGGAGCCGCTCTGTGTACTTATGGGGACAGGTGCTTCACCCCTGGGCTGTGGCCTCTTGATATTCCCCCCCTCCCGGGGGTGCGAGGAGCATTGGCCGGTTTCCTGCCTGGGTGCCCCAGCAATGACTGAACCTCTAGAAGCTTCCTTGGCCTCTTGGAAGTCGGGACAGTACACGGTGGTGGCGCTGTCTGCGGGATTTCCCGGGACGGCTTTAGGTGTTTGCTTGCCTGGGGAGGACCCCATCCTGCCTCCTGGGAGCCCACGTGGGAGCCGTGAGCCATAGAGCAGAGGTGCAGGGCCCTCCGCAGAGGGAGGAGGGTCCTCTGGCCCTTCCCTCGCCCCCAAGGGGTCGAGGGGAGCCGTGCCCGTAAGCAGGGACGGGGTGGCTAAGCCTCAGCGTGGGGGGCTGCCCGCTGCTGCTGGTCCAGCTTTCCCAGAATCCCCTGGCAGGACCTTCCCCAGCAGGCACGCATTAGCAGGCTGGGGCACTCAGCATCCGATTGTGCCCTGAAAGCCTTTTAATGCCCTGAAGTCAGGGACCTCTATCCCCTTCTCATGGCGGCCCACATGAGGACAACACATGTGCCACCTCCCCCTCCTGCTGCCCGAGCCCCAGCCGGCTGCTGGGTGAGGGGGATTTGGAGGGTCCCTCACCAGAAGGGACGCAGTGGGCCGGAGGGAGGAGACTACAAGGGCAGCGAGTGGGCAGCCCTGTAGGAGGCCAGGGCTGGGCATGGGGTGCAGGCGGGAGGCCCCCATCGCAGGGGCACAGCCAGGATGCTGCACAGATGCAGGCGGAGCTGCGGGCTGGCAGGGGCCTCTTCTCCTGACCCCCCCGACGGGCCTCGCCTCCTCCTGGGAGGCCAGTCCCACCTCCACCTCAGCAGGAGTCCACTCTGGGGTCCAGGCCTTGGCACTTCCTGCCTTGCCTGTCCCCTCTGCTCCCTCTGGATCCCCAGGGGCTGGCACGAGGGAGCCCACAGCCAGCGTAGCCCAGCCTGCCCCTGGTCCCCTCCTTGCAGAGGGGTCAGGTGGAGATGACCCTTGCTCGGCACGATAACGTGGCTGCGCCCCAAACCTGGACAGGAGGGTGAGCCACCACATGTCACGGGCCGCCCAGGGCCTCCTCCCGGGCCCGCAGCCCAGGCCAGGTGCACCGGACGACACCCACCTGCCCATCGCTCTGGTTGCCCCCGTTCCCGATTTCCCAAGGCTGGGCTTCTGCGGGCCCGGCCTGGCCTCTCCGGCCGCCTTAGATAATCGCCATCGTCATTGCCTTGCCTCACTCTGCTCCTTAAAACATATTTCCAGGGTGTTTTTCACGGAGAGGGCTTTTAATATTCATCTCAGTGCTGACAATTTTTCCTGCCTTGTTACGGAGAGCCGATGTCGGTTTTTCATTGTATCTTTGGACAGGTCGGTTTATTCGGAGCCACTTAAAGGCTCAAAAGTGATTCTCTTTTATAATTTGAGAAGTTTCATGGGCTGAACATCAAAGTGATGGCCGGGACCGCTTTCCAAGCTCCCTCCGCCCGCCCCTGACGGGCCCCCCGCATGCCATTCTGCTGGATTGTCAGCGACACGCTCGTCATCCGCCACCCCAGCCTGGCCGAGTCCCGGGCCTTCCAGGGCAGGCCAGGCGCACGGGGGGCTGTGTCCCGGGGCTGGTGCTGCAGTTCAGTCTAGATTCCAGAGGATGGTGAGGACCGGGGAGGGGGCTCTGGGTCCAGAGGCTCCGACCTGCCCTGGCTCCTGCCCCATTGCCAGCCAGCAAGGCCCACTGAGGACCTCAGTTTTCTCGTCTGTAAAATGGGTGTCTTGGCTCAGAGCAGGGCCATAAGCTCACGTGCCCACGGGGATCAGGCAAGACTCTCAAACGGATGGGGCTCCTAGGCGTGTCAGCCCCAAGAGAGGGCCACCCATTCGAACACACGGATTGAGCACTTACTGTGTGTCGGGCGCTGTTCTGGGGGCTGGGGGTGCAGCACGCACAGAGCACACAAAGTCTCTGTCCTGGTGGGTCACATTCACGGGGAGGACACTTCCCTTGGTGACAGAGAAACACAGGATCTGGGGGACGAGGGTGACAGGGGACCAGAGAGCAGTTCTAAAGGGTGCAGCTGCCCGTGGAGGCCTCTCGCCTCCTCCTGGGAGGCCGCCTAAGATTAGCCAGCAAGTAAGTGACTTGTCGGGGGACAGCTTGGGTTTCCTCCAGGTCCCCAGGGGCTGGCAGGAGGGAGCCGGCAGCCAGTGTGGCCCAGCCAGACCCAGGCCACCTCCTCTCGGGCCGGACCGGGCTGGGGGTGTTCACCAGGCAGAGCCCAGGGCTCAGAGTTGCCAGACCTTCGGGCTTTGCAAGAGAAGCTGGAAATCCAGATCAGCTTAGGACGTCTTCCCGATTTCCAAATGTTGGCAACTCTTTAAAAACGTTCAGAAATACCACGTGGGCCCCCTATCTGTCAGCCAGAGTCAGCCTGTGGGCTGGATTTGCAAGCTCCGGTCCAGACTAAGCAATTGTCGGGCTTTTTTCTCACTCTCCCGTGAGTATGCCATCCTTTGGACATCGCTCACCACAGGTCTGCTTGACGAGAATGTGCCCACCGCTGTCATTCGTCGAGTCAGCCAGCCCCGCCGTGACGCTGTTGACGCTGGGACTGGGGTGGGGGGCGGCCCAGGCCGTCAGGCCCCTGCCCCTGCAGCTGTTGTGTCCTCCTTGCACCCCCTGCATTCACCAGGACCTGCACGCTTTACCTGCACCCCCACTTCCCCACTGCCAACGCTGGTGTGCCTCTATAATGTTCGCACTTTCAGCTACAGCAAGATAAATGGGCACAATTATCCTGTTCCCAGACCGGGAACATGTGGCCTGGCATATGTGGGGCCAACCTGGGCAGACATCCGCGTGTGCCACCCCCCCCCCTCCCGCCGCGACAGCACCCCGCGCCCGCCCTCCCGCCCGCCAGAGCTCCACTCCCGGACGGCGCCACCCACTCGCGCACAGACAGCTGGCGAATCATCAGATGGCATTACGGTATTTTCACTTATAACAGAGAAAGGAATAAAAACACACATTTAAGGAGCAAATTGCGGTTCCAAAGGGGCTGGGAAACCTGGGCAGAGAAGTGCGTTTTGCTGTAAATTCGGAGCCAAAGTTAAGCCCGGGATGGGCTGTGGCCAGCAGGTTCGGCAGCCTGGCCTGCGGGCACGGGGACTGACACCGCCGTGCTGGAACCACGTCCTGTTTATGGGTGACTTTGGCAAGTCCGGTCCTCACTGAGTCTGACCTCAGTTTCCCCACCTGTGAAGTGAGGTCACCTACTTCCCGACCTTTAGGGGTTACCTGTGGGAGACAGCCCTTTGGGAGCTGGTGGACTGAGGGCCCTCGCCCCTGAAAACTGACAAAGGCATGGCATTTGGTGACAACCTCCGGGTGTTCTCGAGGCCCTGGATTGCGAGTGTTGGTTTGACACAATCACAAATGGGGAGGCCCTTGTAACTCTGGGGCTTAGCACGTGGGCTGTGGCCGGTCCCCGGCTCGCACCCCATTCTGTGGATGAGCAGACTGAGGCCTCTGGGGACAGGCATTTGCCTGAGGTCCCACAGAGAGTTCGGGGCACCGCTAGATGGGCCTCTTGCCTCCTTGAGTCCCAGAATCCCCAGACCCTGGGCGGGTTGCCCACCCTGTGTGCAGTGAGGGGTCCCCAGGAGCCCACCATCCTCTGCTGCAGTCTTTCCCAGTGACTTTGGGGACCATCTGAAGATCCGGATGCACCTCCCGGGCAACGACCATATTCGCAGGTTCTGCTCTCCCAGGTGGAAGGCGCTAGAAGAGTGACGCCAGCCCCACCCCACCCACCTGCCCGGCCCCCTGTGCTCCTGCTCCTGGGATCCTCCCAGCAGCCCCGAGAGGGAGGCAGAGGGCACACCGTGGCCCCCATTTGCAGATGAAGAAGCTGAGGTTTGGGAAGGTTAAGGAATAACTCAGTTCATCTGCACAGTCGACTCCGGGCCGTGCACCGGAGCGGCCTCTGTGCAAACACGGAGGAGGAGGAGCTTCCTCTGGACGGGGGCCGCTGGCTTAGGGGGAACAAGGGGAGCTGGACTCCAGCCTCACCCCACCCCCCCATCCCTCAGCAGCCCTGCCAGGCTGGGGCGCAGCAGCCAGCAGAGCGGACGCCGCGCCTGGGCTCCCGGGGCTCGTGAACGAACACGCTGCATAATACCAGGTGGTCATGGGTGCCACGTGGCAGATAGAACTGAGGGCGAGGAACAGGGAGCTGCTTCAGCCAGGGTGGACCTGTGGGAGGAGGTGACACGTGGACAGATGCATCCATTGCCAGCTCCATGGGGAGATCCGCGGAGAAGCTCTGGGCGGAGGGAATGGCATGTGCACAGGCCCTGGGGCTGCTTGGGACCTGGAGGCTGCAGCTGCAGGCAGGAGCCAGTGTGGCTGGAGACACTGAGAGGGGGTGTCGGCGGGGATGTGGTTAGAGAGGGGGGTGGGTCACACTGTGTGAGGTTGGGGTCTCCCTCCAGGGGCGCTGGGAAGGGGGGCCTTCAGCAGCGGTGAGAAGCAGCGCAAGGCCCCCAGGTGACGAGGACTGGAGCCAAGGGTGGTCCGGAGCCTGGCGAGGAGATGGGTCTCTGTCCCCAGCGGCTCTCCACCTCGGGGCCCTCCCGATGGCGCGTCTGCCCCTGTCCACTCCTCTCGAAGCTTTGTGGACGGTCGCCGTGGTCTTCATGTGAGGGAGGGCCTGGGTGTGGGGCCTTTCTCGGAGATGGCTCAGGACGGGGGCCTCCAGGATCTTGGGGGCTGGTTGCTCCCTGAGGGCTGGGGCGTCCCATGCAGTCGGGCACTGGGTCTTGTCCCTTTCTGTCTGGACGCCATTCGGGGATCCTGACTCCAAGGTCCTGGGAAGCCCCGTGTCATGAAGGGAGCCAGGGAGCAACTCTGTCCTGACCCCCACGTCCTGCTTCCAAAAGGACCCCAATCTCAGGTCCTCGAGCGGCCGTCCCAGTGCTGCTGTGGGCACGGTGGGTGGGCAGGAGGGCCCTTATTGATGTTGGGGCTGTCCTGGTCACTGCCCCCCGGCTCTGTGCCCCATGCAGGAGCACCTCCATCACCCCCACCATCATGACAACCAGGACACCACCACACCTTCCAAATCCCCCTGGGGTAGCCCTCTGGGACAGCCCCCCCCACCCTGACAGGCCACGCCCGACCACCCGGCCCCACCATGGTCACAGCTGGGCCTGGCCTGTAGGCGCCCCAGAAACGGCCGCTCCCTTTGGCACTCCTCCAGGGAGGGACTTCGGGCCGAAGTGGGAGTGTCCCCATGGTCCAGGAGCCCTGGGGCTCACCCTGCATGGTGCATCCATTCATCTGACGAAGTCCACTTCTCCCGCCGGGGGCTCTCATCCCCGACCCGCTCCTGCTTCAGCTCAGCCCCCAGCCTTCCCCCTCCGTGTCCCCCACTCCCAGCACATAGATCACCGCCCACCCGGCTCGCCCACCTACTGGCTGTTCCTGGAGCCGGTCCTCCACCGTCTGCCTCCACTGACCACCCCCCGTCTCTCCCGGACAGGGACGGCCAAGGTCCACCCCCACCCCCCGTCTCTCCCTGGACGGGGATGGCCGAGGAGCTCTTCACCACTCGCCCTGCTTCCCTCTGCCCCGTCGTCTGCTCTCCACCCACAGTGCCCAGAGGAACCTTCCAGAAACCCAGATCTGGTCACCAGACCCCACTGAGAACCCTCAGGAGCTTCTGTCTGTCTTCTTCGTGGCTACCAAGCCCGGGGTCCAGGTCCCACTGACCTCTCGGCCCCATGCTCCCTGCCCCAGCCTGCTGGACCCGGCCGCTCTGCCCCCCACGCTGGTCTCGGCTCTTCCTGGAGTCCCCCCGCCCTCCCTTTCCATCCCGTCCACTCCTCTCGTGCAAGGGAGTCAGAGACCACTGCCCTGCTGCACGTGTGTCCCTCACGGCCCTTTGCACCTCTGCTGCATGGGGCCTTTCCTGTGGCCCCCGGGGGGCAGGGGCTGGGCCTCTTCCTTCCGGGGCCCCGTCAACCCTGCACAGGGCCCGTGTGTTCCCATCTGTGGAGGGAACAGATGCGGCAGGAGCCCCCTAACGCAACCCTGCGTATGAACCAGGCCGAACTGGCTGGTGGCCCGTCCCCTCGCCTGCTGGGACTGGGCCGTGGGTGTGTGCCTCCCTCCTGGCACCAAGCTGGAGGCTGGGGCCCCGGGTCGCCAGCAGGACAGTCCAGGGGCTGGTGTTGACCTCACGGCTCAGCCCCGTGCCCGCTGGATGGACCGGGCCCCACCTGCCCGCACCGCTGTCACTTTACAAGTGGGGGGAGCCAAGGTGGTGGACGGGGGTCAGTGTCCAGCCTGGGGAAAGGCCTGTGCTCCCCAAGGGAGCAGCCATCGCTGACCCCATCTGGGGTGTCTGGAGAAGCTACGGCCGCAGCCGGCTGTGGACAGATCACCGTCCAGGCTGGAGCATCAAGGGAGCCTCTCCTGCCCCCTCGGCTCTCCCCTCCTCCTGCCCTGGAGAGCCCCTCGAGGTGAGGGTGGGGGTGGCGGGAGGAGCAGGGATGGCAGGAGCTCGCTCTCCCCCTCCGGCCACCGTGGACGCCTTCCCGGGCTCTTCCACACGGAGATGAGGTGGTGAGTGTTGGGGGGCGCAGGAGGAGTCTGGGGTGACAGGGGCAAGGGGGAGCTGTCCCCGGGGAGATGGGTGCCTGTGCGGGGCAAGAGCACTGGGTGAGGGGCTGAGGCCGCCAGCAGGGTCTCCTCCCTTCCCAGGATGGACAGCGGACAGCAGGGAGCCGGGCAGAGGACACGACGGGGAGGAGGACGTGGGTCTTGGGCGTCCGGCAGGGTCAGTGCCGTGATGCGAGGTGTCGGGGCGGGTGGCAGTGTCCAGCGCCAAGGCTGGAGCGCCGGGCTCGTCAGGGGTCAGGGAGGGCCCGGGGAGCCTGGGTGGAGGCTGGCGACCCGGGTGGCATGAAGACAGCCCAGCGGCAGCGCCCTCAGAGAACACGGGTCTGCTTTACAGAGGGGAAACTGAGGCTGGGAGAGGGTACTGTGACTGGCCTCCTGCAGATGCCATCCCCATTCCTGACTCTGAAGCCTCAGGACACCCCCGGGCTCCTCTCCGGCCACGCCGGCCCTCCCCAGCTGCCCGGTGGGACGTGGGGGGTGGCGGCCGGGCTGCCCGGCTGGTGTGGAGGGGAGACGATTCTCAAGGTGAAATTTCTAGTTCAGTTGAGTCACTTTCGTTCAAGGCGGCGCACCAAATGTCATCCCCGCCCTGTTCGCTCTGTTCGGGGGCGCGAGCGCGACGGGCTGCTCTCCCGTTGCATTTAAATTTACTCCACTTTCCCTCCCTGACACCTGTTTAAATCAATATCTTCCTCTCCAGGTCGCGAGGAGAATGTGCCCAGCTCTCCACACAGCGCTCCTCAAATCCACTAAAATCAACACAATAATTGAAATATTTTCAAGCTGATTACACCGCAGCCCGAGGCTAGCCTGGTTGCTAAGGGCGAGCTCCGCGGTTGCTAGGGGGAGTAAATCATCTTGCATTATTTGATTTTTGTTATAGATATGAAACCGCTACTCCCGCGATTAAATGTCTCTCAGCCTAACACCTATGGGACCTGGGGAGAGAGAAGAGAAAGGCACCAACCTTGACCCTGTCAAATAAATATCTCTAACTTTTCCTGTCCTCGGGCTTCCCAGCCAAACCCGGCTGTGGGTTTTTTTTTTTCTTCCCTTAACCTGACTTTAAATAACAAAGCTGTGGGGACAGGGAGATGAAGAGTGGGTCTGCTGTGCTGTGGGGTTCTGGCGTGGACCTCGCCACCCTCCCGGACCAGCAGCGGCAGACGAAGCTTGACCGCCCTGGCTCAGGTTGGGGGCTCGGAGGGGCCAAGCCCTCTCTCGGGCCCCCCGGCCGACACAAGGTGGGGTGCCAAGGGCTCGTCTCCCTGTGACCCCTGCCCTTGGCGAATTCGGCCCAGACCCCGGCTTTGGTCCCACTGAATCAACCTGGGGAGGGGCTGGGCGTCCCTGGGTGAGCCCCGAGGCCACCAGGTGCCAGGATGGTGGGACCACAAGGGACAGGTGCACACATTCCCCTGACCCCAGGGCAGCAGACGGAGGCCCAGAGAGGCCAGGGGTCCCCAGACTGGTGCACAGCAATTACTGCTGAAGGCAGCCGGTGGGGCCTCCTCACCCACACGTGGTCTCCGGGCTCTCCCCGGGGACACGGCCCACCCTCCACACCCCTCCTGCCCTCTCTCCAGCTGTCGGTCAGGGGCCTCTCTGGCCACAAGGCC
Source organism: Equus caballus (assembly GCF_041296265.1). NCBI lineage: Eukaryota > Metazoa > Chordata > Mammalia > Perissodactyla > Equidae > Equus > Equus caballus. The sequence goes on from NC_091696.1 coordinate 983,460, forward strand.
ACACCCACCTCCCAGCCTGCCCTGGCCAGCACCTGGGAAGAGTGGGCGTGACCCCGGGCGGCCTGAGCTGTAGGTGTCTCTGCTCCGAGCCGGCTGGGCGGGGCAGGTGGGCCGTGAGGCTGCCCTGCTGGGACCCCCGACCCGTTCCCAAGAATAATCTGAGTAAATTCACTACCAGCACACAGACCTGTCGACTGAGTCCTTCCCGGCCACTCTGAGTGCCGGGCTGGCTGGGGCCTCACCTCCACCCCGGGGCGAGCCGGAAACCGTCCTGGGGTGGCACCCCCGCCCTGCCTGGACCCCAGGGCCCCTCTCCCTCAGCCTGCCCTTTGGGGCCCCCATTTGGCTCCCTGAGCACAGCTCTCGCTGGGCTCGTCCCAGTGCCAGAACCTCCCCCGGCTCCCAGCTCCACAGGGCAGGAGTGACGTCCACTCCTCTGCTCTCGGCTTCCACTGCTGCCCCCCCGGTCACCCGCACCCCAGGCAGCTGCAGCCCTGCTTGCCGTCCCTGAGCACCTGGTCTTTGGGGCTCAGTTCTGGTCACTTTCTTCCTGGAAGTCACCACTGACCACTCCAGCCACCACCAGGCTGCCTGCCCCCTCCCTGTCTCCCGCCAGCTCTCCGCCCGGCTCACGACACTTGCTCACGTGTGCCCAGCGCTCAGCCCTCTGCCCTCTGGGCCCCTGGGAGGGGTCGGTGGGGGCTCAGTTGCTGGCGCACAGGCACAGTGCAGAGGCTGGGTCCCCCGGTCACCCAGCTGGACGCAGACTGGAGCCTGCCCTCCTGGTCAGGGTGCCCAGGACCACAGCAGAACCTCACTGCTCACCCCCAAAGCCCGTCTGGTCGCTGGACGCCCCTTCCCAAGCCCCTGGGCCACTGCTGACCTCCCTGGAGGTCAGGTGGTGTGGATGACCAGAAGGACGGCTGCGGGGGGGAGGCCAGGCTGGAGGGTGGGGAGAGAGGAGGTGTGAGCTGGGCAGTGGGGGCTTTGAGGCCGTCCTCTACAGAAACCCCGGCCAGCCCAGCCAGGCCAGCGTGGTGCTGCAGGAAGGACGAGCCCTCGGGTCTGAGGGTGGACTCAGTGAGACCCCGGGAAGCAGCTTGGATCCCCCTTCCTGAGGGCCCCTCACATGCCCCACAATTCACGTTGTCAGCTGACCTCAGGGAACCAGGCACTTGGCTGCCCCCAATTTACAGATGAGGAAACTGAGGTTCAGAGATGCTCAACCACCTGATCAAGGGGCCCTCAGCCAAGAGCAGGGGCTGAGGGGCCGGCCCTGTGGCCTAGTGGTCAAGTTTGTTGCGTTCTGCTTTGGTGGCCGGGGTTCAGTTCCCCGGCATGGACCTACGTCACTCAGCAGTGGCCATGTTATGGCGGCAACCCACATACAAAATAGAGGAAGATGGGCACAGATGTTAGCTCAGCGCCAATCTTCCTCTGCAAAAAAAAAAAAAAAAAAGGAGCAGGGGCCAAGGTTAGGGGAGGTAGGTGGAAGGGGCGGGCCGTGTGGCATCAGAGCTGTGGAATTGAGGATGCGCCTGGAGTCTAGCTCCTCAGAGCACGGGTGCGATCCCTGATCCCCAGCCCCAGGATGGGGTCGGCATGTTCTAGAACCAATGCAGTGTGTTCTAGAAAGATTGGAGCATGTTCTAGAGTGTCTGAGGCCTTGGGAAAGGGGCCTGGGGCAGGGACGGGCTGAGGGGATGCGCGGGAAGGTGTGGAGTCCTACCTGGAGGCCCAGGTCTGGGGGCCGCAGCCCCTCGCCTGCCCAGGCCTCGGGCTGTTTGTGGGTGTGCCTGCCCTCGCCTCACTCAGGGCCCGGGTGACCCCAGGAGGCCGCATCCCGCCTGTCTGCACGTCAGTCCCCGATGCTGGGGGAGCCCTGCCCCCGGGAGGCAGTGGCACTGAGCTGGAATTCGAATCTGGCCCGTGCAGCTCCGACGTCTGCTCTTCCGTCTCCTCCCCAGGCCGGTGGGAATGTGGCAGCGGGCGGGGGGAGAGCTGTGCTGGCACGCAGCAGGTCACTCTGGGGGGGTCCCATGAGTCCCACGGCGTGCGCAGACCAGGGGTGCTTCCTCCCTCGAGGCCTCTGCCTAAGGCCGTCACCCACCCTCCTGCTGTGTCCTCTGTGTGGGGTCGCTCCCCACTCCCCCAGCCCCCGAACTCCTACACATCCCTCAAGGCCTGCTCTGTTACCTCCTCCCCTGGAAAGCCTGTCCTGCTGTCCTGGGCTCCCAAAGCCCCCGGGGCATGCTTCCCCCACTGATGGTTTAGGGGCCTGCACTGCCCGTGAGTCTGGAGCTCGTCAGGGCAGGGCCACATCTGGGTCATGGTGCGTCCCCAGTGTGGCCCAGCCCACAGCCAGGCGCAGAGCTGGTTCGGTGCATCCTTGCCGGAAGCACCTAGAAGTGGGAACAGCCTCCTCTGCTTGGTCTAGCCCAGCCCTGGGCCCAAGGCGACCTCTCTGTCCCAGTCTAGTCGCTCCAGCCAGGTGGGGGTGGGCTGGCGGCAGGTCCCCTCGACTGTTGGCTGGGCAGGTCGAGGGCATCGGCCGGGGGGGGACCCTCGGCTCTGGGAATCTCCAGGGCAGATGCAGCACTGGCGGGAGACATCAGCCCCGAACGTAGGGGGCCCTTTCCTAACCTGGCGATGGGGTCGATTAGAAGGAGCCGAGGGTGTCGGGTGGGGCTGGAGGGAGCGTCCTGACGGGGGCCGATCCCCATGGGCCTGGTCTCCGGGGGCGAGCCTGGGGCTCTGGGCGTGTCGGCTGCAGTGGGCATGTTGGGGAGGTAGGGTTTGGGGGGGCGCCACCCCATAGGGTTCTGGGGCAGAGTCAGTGGGCCGGCAGCTGGGGAAGCCTTCTAGGGGTCCCGTCTCTCCAGCCCTGGGGTAGACGCCCTTTGGCCCCCCTGATGCCCTGCCCACCTCTCCCCAACCTTTGTGCCCATTCGACACCTCTAACCCAGTGCTCGCCCTGCGCCCTCCCGGCACCAGGATCCACACCCGACCACAGACGCTCTGTGTTTTCCAGAACTCTCCAGCACCGCCCCCCCCCCCCCCCCCCCCCCCCACCGTTCTGGCCTCGGACAACCGGCCCCCAGCGCCTGGAGGGCGTCAGAGGATGTCCAGCATCCGGTCCCCCAGGACCCCAGGGAGCCTGGGGAAGGCCCTGGATGCCCCCCTGCCGTCCACCGGGCGGCCACCTCCTGCCCCGCCGGGCCGCGGGGACCCTCCTTGGCCATTCGGCGCAGCCATCTGCCGCCAGAGCCGCGAGTCTCCGGGCAGAAGCTGCGGCGACAAGCTGGAGATATGTCAGCGCAGTTATCAGTGGAAGGCAACATCTGCCTTGCCTGCCACCAACAATGGGAGGCCATTTAGTCCGTCCCCTCTTCCCTTTAGCTGCAGACAACAGCTCCCTGTATTATATTTTCTCACTCAATTAGCACTATCATCCTGCTGAAATGGAGGCCAATTTACCTATAATGACATCATTGTTAGGAAGTGGCGGCCCGGGCTGTCACCAGGTTGTGTAGACAGGTCCGTCGCTCTCCACTAACCCTGACGGGGGACGGGCCGGGAGCCGGGCGGGAAGGCAGGGGGCGCCCGGCCGGCCTATCGGAGGCCACCCCGTCACCTCCGACCACAGACATTGTTTCCGACAGTCCTCAGGAGCAGTGTGGCGGAAAATTGAGTCCAGATTCATTAGGTTTTCCAGTGTGCCGCTCAAGTCAGTTAAATTGATACATTTCCTAACGAAATTGAAGTGCTTTTGTGCTGCCAGCGGAAAGCCGGGTGACCGGCCTCGGCCCGCTGAGCAGCAGAACGAGCTGACGGATCCATTAGGCGGCTCCCGGCGCCGGCCCCCTCTCCCTCCGTTCCTGGCCCCGCTGTAAATCTCCGCCAATTTCGGGCCTAATCATCATTATAAACCCTTCCTCCGCCCGCTCCTTCGCCCGCCCGCGCCTCGCTCGCAAAAACAGCCCCGCCGCACGCTGATCAGCCGGACTGCAGGGTCAGCATCGCCGCCGGCTCGGCCGGGCCCAGGGGCCGGGGACCCCCCCCCACCCCGGGCGGAGGGGCAGAGCAGAGGGGGCTCCGGGCCGGAGGAGGGATGGGCTGGGCTCCAGAGTGGAACGTGCGCCCACTCGACAGATGGGGAAACCGAGGGGTGGGTGACCAGCTTAAGATGCAAACGGGACGTCAGGGTTGAAGGGGATGCTGGAGAGCTCAGTTTCCAACCAGATTCTTTCTTCTTTTTAATTGAAGTCTGTCCAGGAAGTCATGAACGTCAAGAGGACGGCGTGATCGGCTTTCACATACGTATACCCCCCACAGAGGCCCCCAGATGGAGGACCCAGAAGGCCCCTCTGCCCCCTCCCTAGGGTAACCGCTATTCCGGTTTTATCAGGTTAGTCTTGCCTGCTTTTGAACGTCATATATGAGCAATCATACAGTGTGTTCCTTCTGCGTCTGGATTTTTTGCCGAATTCACGTCGTCGTGCACATCCATAGTGAGGTCTTTTTCGTGGCTGCGTAATATTCCACTGAGTGATATACAGCAGCATGCTGACCCACCCACCCACTGTTGTTTCCAGCTCGGACCCATTATAAGCAAATCTGCTATGAACATTGCTTGTACGTGTGTTTTGGTGCCATAAATTCTCATCTCTTCAATCTTCTCCTTCCTGGCCCCCACTCCCCCCCACCTCCCTGGACTCATCTATTTTTTGCAGAGCTGCTGAGTGAGTTTTGGAAATGAAAATGAGGATTCCTCCTCCTCCTCCACCTCGCTCCTCCTCCCCCTTCTCCTCCTCCTCCCCACCAGCAGGGGGGCAGCCTGGCAGTGGTCAGGGCCCCTCTGAGGACAAGTCCAAGTGAGGCCAGGAGACTGGTCACGTTATGGGGATTGAGCAAACCAGAGGTAAGGGGACCAGGTTTCTCATTGCCAACCACAGATAATACTTCTCGGGGGGTCAAAGCCGAGAGTCAAGGAGAAACCCGGGAGGTGGGGTCCCGACAGCCGCGAGCCATCCTGCGCCTGGGTCCTTTGCCACCAAGGACGTCCTTGAGACGATTGTGGAACTTGAAAGGAATCTTCTGGGCATGGGGCACGTGGAGTTCCTTGTGCGACTCCTGCAATTTCTCTCTAAATTTGAAATTCTTCACAAATAAAAAGCTGGAAATAAAAAGCTATGGAAAACCTCATGCTCGGTGAAAGGAGCCGGACACAAAGGCCACGGCATGTGTGACCTGCATTCACACGAGGTGCCCAGAACAGCAGGCCCACAGGGACAGGAAGGCGATGGGTGGGTGTCGGGGTTTGGGGGGGCGCGGGGGGGGGCGGGAGAGGGGAGGGCCTGCCAGTGGGCTCAGGGTCTCCTTTTGGGGCGACAGAAACGTTTCTGAGCTAGACAGAAGTAGTGGTTGCACAGCATCGTGCATGTACCAAATGCCGCTGATTTGTTCACTTCAAAATGGTGAATTTTATTTTATGTGAATAAAAAGAATGCAGACCGGACCCTGTCACCTCCCCGCCCCCCCCGTTTAAAGTCTTCAGGACCCCAGCGAGGGTCAGTCCCACCTGACCCCTGCTCCTCCCCACGCCAGTCACATCCACCCGCCAGTTTCTTGAGGGGGCCAAGCCCATTGGTGCCCCCGGGCCTTTGCACATGCTGTTTCTGTGTTCCCAGTGCTTCCAGCCCCTTCAGACCTCAGCTGCTCCTTCGCTGAGGCCTCTGCCGCTCCCCAGTCTGCCCCCCAGAGCTCCTGGTCTGCCCCGACATGGATAATGCTCGTGTGGGACCCCACCCAGCGGAGATGCTCCTAGAGTACTTAGCAAACGAGTGACGGATCACCCTGGGGCCGAGGGTGGTCTGAGCAGCACAGGCCTCCCGGGCCGGCGGGAAAGGGGTACCGCTCAGTGCCCGCGCCCCCACCTCTCTCTCTGTCCACCTGCTCCTGGGCCCGGCCTCAGCCTGCTGGGAGGGCCTGGCAACCTGGGAGAACTCACCTGACCTTCCGGAACCTTCTGAAGATGGAGAAGGCTGGGCGGTGGGCTCCCCTGCCCGACACTCACAGGGGTCAGAAGCCGGACGGGCAGCCCACGAGGTGATGTCAGGACCGACGGGGGGGGGTCACGGGGACAGCCCCAACTCCACTGGCCGCCAGTGGCTGCAGAGTGACCCCCGAGATGTGGCCCGTGCAAATCGAGACACGCGGGAGCTGTGACGTCCGCACGGGACCCACGATGTCATATGAGAAGGAGGGTAAACGGTTGTCTTGATATTTTTGCATCAATCCCGTGTTGAAATGATTGCGTTTTCAGTGTATTAAATAAAATATAGTATTTGAACTCCTCTCATCTGTTTCTTTTTATTTTTTACCGCGGCCGCTGGAAAATTAGAAATCGCTTACGTGGTACCCGTGGTATTTCTTTCGGACGCTGCCGGCCTGGAAAATGCAGAAACAGACTCAAAACTCCAAGGTGAGACCCTATCTCATCCCGACCCCCAAAAGCACCTCCAGCTGGGCTAAAGTTGGGGCTTTTTGTGTAAATTGAGGTGAAGTTCACATAACATGAAAGTCGCCACTTAAGCCACTTTAAAGCGGACAATTCAGTGGAATTTAGTACATTCCCCGTGTGGTACAACTGTCACTTGTGTCTGGTTCTAGAACATTCTCACCACCCCAGAAGGAGGCCGGGTCCCCATCAGCTGTCACTTCCATCCCTCCGCCTCCTGGAGCCACCACCCCATTTCTGTCTCTGTGGATTTGCTTATTCTGGAATTTTCCTATAAATGAAACCCTACAATGCGTGGTTATCTACGTCCGGCTTCTCTCACTCAGCATCGTGTTTTCGAGGTTCATCCACATGGTAGCAGGTGTCAGTGTCTCATTCCTTTTTGTGGCTGAGTAGTATTCCATCGAGGGGCTAGAACACACTCTGTTTATCTGTTCACATTTGGGCTGTGTCCACCTTTGGCTGCTGTGAATAGAGCTGCCATGAACATCCGTTTTTCAAGTTTTTGTTTGAACCCCTGTTTTCAATTATTGGACTGAAATTTTGGTTTTTTGTTTGTTTGGTTTTTTTTTTTTTTTTTTGGTGAGGAAGATTGGCCCTGATCTAACATCCGTGCCCATCTTCCTCTATTTTGCATGTGGGACGCCTATCACAGCATGGCTTGATGAGCGGTGCATAGATCCGTGCCCGGGATCAGAACCCGTGAACCCGGGCCTGCCGAAGCAGAGTGTGCAAACTTAACCACTCCATCACCCAGCCGGCCCGGGACTAAAGTTTCAAATGCAAAAAGCACAATTATGAAAAAACAAGACTGGAGTTCCGCCTCCAGCTCTGTGTGGCGTCTTCACGTCCTCGAGACCTTGGCTGGGCGTCCCTCCCTCGCTCGTCCTAACTGAGAAGCCGCCCACCACACACCCGGTCCTCCCAGGCGTGGCCTTGGGCTCAGGGGGACGGGAGACGTGGGTTGGGACACCAGGGCACAATGCGCCCCTCTGCCCGTGGGGGCACTCGGGCCTTGCCCTGAATGCAGCAAAGGGCCAGGCCCTGAAGGATCGGGGTCCTCTTGGGGGGGCTGGGGATTCATTAGGGCTGCGGTCGCATGGGGAGGAGGACGGGAGCAGCCCGGGAGCTCCTTCTTCCGGCCTGGCCGGCGTCTTGTTGGAGAAAGGCCGTGTCATCCTCAGCCGGGCTGATGGGGCAGCGTTTGGAGAGGGCCCCGGGGGGCCGGGTGGCCCAGGGCTTGGCCTCGGAGCTCAGAGCTGCTGCTGCGGCTCCTTTAGGCGTCCTGGGCGCAGCTGGGGGTGGGGCCGGCCTGGCCACCCTCAGACCTCATCTCTGCACCCGAAGGCTGTGGGCGCTCGGGGGTCCCCAACACCCCAGCCTTGACCAGCCTCAGGGGCTGTTTGGAGCGGAGCCTGGTGCCTGATGGGCCGTGTGGTGCAGTCAGGCACAGCCCACGCCCGCCTGCTCCAAGAGGCCCCCCACAGCAGCAGACCGCGGTCCCCTGGGCACCCCCACCCGCTGGGGCTGCCTTGAACGCTCTGGGGCATTGGACCCCAAAACTGACCGAGAGCGAGCGGCACAATGTGCTGGGTGGGGGGGCAGGGGCACAGCCCAGGGAGAGGCCTCCTGGGCCCCGGGGGATCGGGGACGGCCCCGCGGGAGCATCAGCTGGGCTCGGCTTTAAAGATGGTGGGTCCAGCTGACAATGGGGCAGGGGACAGCGGGTAGGAGAGCGCCAAGGCAGGGTGTCCGGGGTGGGGCTCGAGCTGGGGTGGCTAAGAGGTGGCGCCCTCCGGGGAGCTCTGCGCCCCCTCAGTCCTGGCCGTTGCTCTGTGGGGTCAGGGGGTGGCCTGGCCATTATGCTCCGGGGTCTCCGGGGTCTCCGGGGTCCCTGGGGCCAGCCGGGCACGTGGGTTTGGGGGGGTGGTTTTCTCGGCGGCAGCCACACCGCAGGCCTGACCCCGAGGGGTCGACAGAGCATTTAGCAGCCCTACCCCCGGCCCCCACCCTCCAGCAGACCCTTGTCCACACGCGGTAGAGAGGCCCAGATGGAAATTTATGATGTCGAGGAGAGAACCTCTCACCTGGGGTCCCGGCGAGCCCGGCGCGAGGACAATATTTCCCATCCGAGGGAGCGCAGAAGCTCTTAACAAATCGATGTGTTCAGTCGATAAACCTCAAAGCTGTGTGGGAGGCGGAACCCGCCCGGCCGCCCCTCAAGCTGCCCGGCCGCCGAGGGGCCCAGCTGTGTCCAGTCCGCCAGCTCAGGAAGGGCCCCTCCCGCCCGGAAGGAACGGGGGTCCTCCGTGTCCACTAGAGACAGGGGCGGTGTTGTCACCTCCACGGTCGGGGCCCTGCCATCCCAACAACATCCATGGGTCCCCCCCGTCACCTCCGCCTCCCACCCCAGACCCCTCCCCAGATCGGGCTCCCCCGCAACCCGGGCACCTTCCTCGTTCTCTCCTCTTGACCCCCAGGAGAGGCTCCATTACACCTGCGGGACCCACAGGGTGGGCTGGGGTGGGTTGGTTTTTCAGTCGTCCAACAGACTTTCAGTATGATGCACTGTGAACAAGAGCGACCTGGGCCCACCCTTTCGGGGAGACACACACACAGGGACTTGGTATGCGACGGAAGGCGGGGGCGCAGTGAGGTGGGGGCTGTGGCTGTCAGGGCTGGGCTCCTGGCAGGTGACTTCAAGCAGAGACAGTGTATCTGAGGAGGGCGGACCCGGCAGAGGGAGCAGCACGTGCAAAGGCCCCGAGGTGGGAAGGAGCTGATGTTCTCAGGATCAGGAGGGGCCAGCGTGGCTGGAGTGGAGCGGAGGTCTGAGAGAGACTGAGAGATGGAGAGACAGAGAAGGGCAAGGGCGATGGGGACAGGCCCATCACTGAGAGGGAGGATGACCAAGGAGGGGTGTTCTGGGTGAAAGTGAGAATGCTATTTCCCATCCATCAAATTTGAGGTGCTTCCCCACGGCCAAGGGGAGAGGGCGGCATCCGGCACCGCAGGTCAGCTGACCGGGTCAGAGGCTGCAGAGAGGCCAGGCGCTGAGTGGCCAGAGAATCGACCATCACCTCCCCCGGTGGGTGACCCTGGGGGTTGGCGGGGCTGCACTCTGGGGGAGCTGAAGCAGTGAAGACAGTGTGGACCTGGCTCCTTGAGGCATTTGCAGCAAAGAAGAGCTGAGGGACGGGGGCGGGGCCGGCGTGGGCCTGGGGCTCTCCCGCCCCCCGAGTGAGGCTCTGCCCGTCCACCCGGGGATGCGGGCGGCGTTTCCATGACGTCTGCTGAACTCACGTCCCTCTGGCTGCTCCAGACCTGAGTGGGGGTCCGGGGGCCGCCCGAGAGCAGGAAGCCTGGCTGTCAGGCCCACCGGCCCTGGGGCTCCCGCCTCCCTCAGTTTCCTCCTCTGTCTAATGGGCCTCAGGGCACGTTGGAGATGTTGTGAGAAGCGGGGGAACACAGGACATCCGCCCGTCTGCAAACTGTAGAGAGCCGTGCACGTGCGCGTGGGCGGAGCCGGTGGGGGGGGTCTGTCCAGACCGAGGCTCGCCCGGTCCCCATCCCTCGCCAGCGGCAGAGTGTGGCGGGCTGCCTGCCCAGCCGGCCTCGGGGGACGCCACGTGGCCGGGACGTGGCGCTCAGACTCTGCTTTCCATCTGGTGTGACTTGTCTGTCTCCAGACGTCCCCACCTCCTGGGGTCCCCGCCCCCGCACGAGAGGAGTGGCCGTCACGATGCCCGGGCAGCGGGTGGACTCATATCTGCCCGGCGCACAGGATTCGGTGGGGCGCTGGGGCCGCTGGGCCGGCCTGGCCGACTTGGGCATCTGGGGCCACGCCTGCCACCCAGAGGAACCTGGGGGTGGGGGGTGGTCTGTGCACGTGGCACCCCCCCACCCCGTGGGCCGGGTTCCCAATGCCGGCCCCCTCGCTGGGTCTGGCCTGGGCGATCGCAGGCTGACGGTCAAACCGGAGAAGCGACTGGTGGAGAAACTCAGGCTCCTCCGAAGTCAGCGGGTCCGGGCGGGGCTCTCCCGGGTGTCGGAGGCCAGTGGCTCTCATTCAGTGACACTCTTGGGGTCCGTGACCTATTGAGTCAGTGGCTGTCTCGAGCTCTTTGTGACCCCCCTGAGAGAGGCCTTCTCTGTGCTGGTGAAGCCGTCGGAGTCCCACCGACAGAAAGACGAAAGAAATGGGGCCCTGCCGCCCACAGCCCAAGCCTTGCCCTCTTCGTTAGGCGGATGGAGGATGGGTGCCCAGAGAGGGGAGGGAGGGGCTCAGGGTCACACAGCACCCGGGAGGCCCCCACTTCTTGGACGTATCTATGCCTGTTTTTCAGATAAGAAAACCGAGACTCCCAAGCCCAGGCCGCCTCGGTCTGCCGTTCCTCCCGCTCCTGCCCCCTCCCCGCTTTGACCGGAGCAGTGAGCGCCCCATCCGCCTTCTGGGGGCCTGCAGCCTCGGCGCCTGGAAACCAGAGAGGCCAGCCGGCGTGTGTGCTGGTTGCCCTGGAGATGGCAGGGGAAGTCTGCTCCTGTCCCGGTGCCAGGGCTGGGCCGGGCCCTCGACACCCACATCCCGCCAGACACGGCCCGGTAATTAAATAGGGCAATTTTGGCCCCGGCTCCTCGGACCCCACCCCGGACCGGGACGGTGAGAAATCACAGATCCTGCGGGCACGGCCCCAAGACAACGTCCGCTCCGCCCACAAGGAGCGGGGCACACAGGGTCCTCCCTGAGCCTCCGTGCCCCCTGAGCCGGGGCGGGACCTGCTGCCCCTGCAGGCCTGGAAAATCCCGCAGGACGGCCCACGCCCGTCTGGCTCAGAGGCGGCGAGGCGGGGTCTGCATCTCCAGTGTGTCGGGCCTCCGTCTGGACGGGAGCCCGGGAGAGCCGAGGGAGGCAGGCCTCTGGCAGCTCCCACCTCGTTAGCAGAAGCCGAGCGCGCCCAAGGATGTCGTCCCGGCCGGATTAGCGGGGCCCACGCACCTAAAGACACCGATCCTGCAAATTGGCGGGGAGCCGGGCGAGGGCCAGGACGCAGGCTCCATTAACTTCCCGTCCCGTCTAATTAGCCCTAATATCGCCCTCATTCTCCCTAACGCCGGGGAAGTCCTCTAGCCCGGAATCCTCAGGCCCTTCCGGGGCCTTCCGTGCGGGCTGGCTCCCCCCACCCTCCGGCGCGGAGAGGACTCCCCATCACCATGTGCAATGAAAGCAGAGAGGCCCGTTTCTCCTTTCTATTTTGAATTCTGTTAACTGACAATTTAACCTGAAATCCTCTGTATTTCCAGCTTGTACAGCTGTAAATAGAGACTGACAGTTTATTTTCACGTCCCGGCTGGAGGGGGGCGGCGGGCAGGCGGGCGGGCGGGGTCGGGTAGCGGGGGAGCCCATTTGAAATAAATACTTGCGGGTCCCTGACAGACTCCAGACGGGCCGTCGACGCCGGCTGGCAATCTCTGGGACCTGTCACACTCTGTGATCGGTCTTTTCACCGACACAAACGCCACTGATTTCTTATCAAATGTAAAACCGGCCGGCTCTTTCTTAAATGGTTACCGCGAGCATGAAATTGACATTGAGAATCACATGTGACACTGGCTTGTCTGCGCCGTAATTGATCGGTGCTCAGGAGCGGGGCGCCGGGGGGCTGCCCCGAGCGCCCCCCCACCCCCGGCCTGGCCGCGTCCCCCACCCGCCCGCCCGCAGGCCCAGCCCCGGCCCCGGCGACCGTCGTCAGTCTGAGAAAACCCGATGGACGCGCTCGGCTGCTGGACGCCGCGGTTCCCCGTCCTCGGTCCTCGGAGGTGTCAATTCCAATTTCCACGGCTTCATCATTACGCACGTCAAACGGCCGTAATTGGCCGCTACAGAAATTTATCCTCCAAAAGGAGAGAGGGGGCCGTTGGAGGAGGGAGCGGCGGTGGAGGACGGGAAATGGTGGCGGTAATGAGATTTTGGAAGCCGCGGTGCCACCCCTGAGGTTGGCAGGGAAAGAGAGGAGAGGCTGGCGCGTGCGGGATTGCGTTCGCACCGGCTCACAGGGCGCCGTTGGAAAACAAGCCTGGCGGGGTGTGGGTGTCACACAACAGCTGAAAACACGCAGCGCTGTTCCAGGAACAGCCGACCGGCCTTCACCGCCGCCGCCGTCGTCACGGCGACTGCCAGCCACGCTCGCAGGCCCCCTCCCCCCACCTTACAGTTTGCACAGCTGGAGGCTCCCATTCCCATTGCACCAGCTAGATACTCGGGGTCAGGATTGCTGTTTTACAAAAGGGGAAACTGAGGCCCAGGGAGGGGTGTTTGCGCAGGGTCCCAAAGCCAGATCCCTGGGCCTCCTCCTTTAGGATTTTGCCTCCATACATCACTGGGGCCCCCTTTGCCACGACGTGACCCCCACAGGGCCTCAGCATCCTCCACCCCCACCCCCCCCCCCGACAGTGCCGCCTGCCCCTTTGTCCGGTAGGGACGGCCTGAGCTTGGCGGCCTGGAGCCTGAATCGGTTTTTCAGGCCGTGGATTTTCCTGGGCCTCCTGGGGAGAGAGCGAGTCTTCGACCAGACAGAGCAGACGCCGCCTCAGGCCCCCAGCTGCCCCTCCAGGCTTTCTCCCGCCGGCTCGCTGCTCAGCGCATGGCCACCCCTTCCCTCCTCTTCCTCGGCCCCCGGGACCGCCCAGGCCGGCTCAGCCTCTGACCCGGGTTGGGCCGAGCTGCCCCCCAGGGACCCTGCAATTCCTGCCACGGGGCGGCACCCCGTCTTGCTCCTCTGGGCCCACGTGCGGTCCGGGAGGTCCCCGGGCGAGCCTGTTTATGTCTCTGTTTTTCCACTTGGATCTTGTGACTGATGAAACAACGAGGCTGAATTACACACGCAGAGATCCCGCCTCGTGGTGGGCGGGCGGGCAGGCGGGTGGCAGCCTTCGGGGTTCACGCCACGGGGCCGGCCTCCTGCAGCAGGCGAAGCTGGGCACCTCACCAGTGTCTTCTCAGTTCCTTGCACACAGCGGGAAGCACCGTGATGGGGAAACTGAGACCAGCCAGCAAACAGATTTCCTGGTTGGGCCCGTCACACGGATGCCCAGACCAGCATCCCCTCCAGGGCTCCATGCGGGCATCAGAGGCTGCCTGAACCATCTCAGGAAACCCATTTTGTGGGGCAATGGCCGGAAGCTTCCCAGCCTCCTGAACGGGAGAGGCGCGTTCCTCCTGAATGCCTGGCTTCCTGTTCTCTCACAGGTGTTACCACAGATACACTGCAGTGGAGTCTGTTTCCCTTCTTGCCTTGGCCCCTAGGAAGCTCGGAGGCAAATCACGGTCTGTTGTTAACTCTACAGCACCCACGGTATGCACTTCTGAATGCTGACCTCGCATCCAGCTTCTTTCCACATTCGCTCAGTGGGTGCTGTGTCCTTTTCTTGCTGAGTATTTCAAATTCCTGGGGCATGCATGACGTGATTGAAGTTTAGTGAAGCACGACATGACCCATTATTGGGTGGATCTGTGTTGAGGGGCCTCTGTGTCTGTCCAACTCCTTCACCCTCCTCCCACTTGCTAGATGCCCGCTCCAAGGGCTCCATGCGGGGTCCATCCAGGGGGGCTGGTGCTGGGGAGGGTGCTTGCTGGTGATGGCGAGGGGTGTAAGGGAGGCTCCTAGGAGGGGGTGACCCACACTGGTGGTTTGAATCAGGGCGGCTCCCAGAGGGGGCTTCTTCCCTTTACTCATTCGGAGGGTGGTCCTTGAGCAGTGGGTTAGGGAGGCCACCCCACAGCAGGTGCAGGGGGCCTGGGGTGGCTGGACTGGGGAAGTGCAGCCAGGACCCAGGCCCCGGGCCTGCCGGGTTTCTCATTTCAGGCCCTGAAGGATGGGCAGCTGAGGCCCCAGAGATGGGGACAGCCGGTGTCAGGGGGACACCCGGCCCGAGAGGCCACCCAGAGCAGAGCAGGTGGGATGGGGCTGGGCTCCGAGGAGGACCAACGCAAAGACGCTGGGCCCCGAGGGCGGAGGGATGGCCGGTGGGGAAGGCTGAGCTGTGTGGTGGAGCCGGGGCACGGGAGAGGCCCGCTCGGAGCCTTGAGTGCAAACCCTGAGGTCACCACCCCCGACCCGCCGCCTCCAGCCCTGGCAAGCCGCGTGGAGCCTCAGCCTCAGGACCCGGGGGAAGGGGAAGGCCACGTGGTTGCTCCCGTCCCCGTCCCGGGGGGCCTCTGCCAGGGGTGCCCCACGCAGGGCAGTCGGGCAGGTGGGACTCACATGTCCTCACCTTACCGGGGCCTCTCCAGACCACTGAAGCCCCCCGAGACGGTTTTCACATCCGGGTGGTGAGTAGAGAGGACACTGGTGTGGGGCTGACCGATGAGTGTGTCCCGAGAGAGCCTTTCTGTCTGGTCAGCTTGAGGACAGACGGACGGTGAGGCCTGGGCCAGGCCAGCCCTGGGTGGAGAGGCCATCCCAGCGATGCCATAATGTGCTGTGCAGCCCCAGGCTGGCTCCTCAACCTCTCTGGGTCTTGACCTCTTCTGCAAGAGTTTCTGCCCGACCCCGGGGACTCAGAGCGGCCGGAGGAGAAGCACAGGCCTCGGTGAAGCTGTGCCAGCCCGGCCTGCAGGTGGCCCCTTCCTTGCTCCCCTCGTAGAGGGGGACGCCCAGAGAGGGGCAGGACCTGCCCACGGCCGGACAACGAGAGCTATCTGGAAGGCTCCAGGGCAGGTGAAGGGGATGCTGGGCCGAGGGGCAGCGGGCACGTGGCGGGCGCCCTGGGGAGCCGTCCCACTGGGTATGCCCGTCCTGGGCAGTGGGCCTCTCTCTGGCCTCTCCCTCTTTCTCCCTCGGCCCCCTGCCCCTGGCAGCGTGGCTGAGACCACAGACTGGCAAAAAACATGTATGGCCCCTCCCCTCCGTGTGATCCTGTGGAAACGGAGTCACGGGGAGCCGGGGTCGGGTGCGCCACCCACCCAGCTTCCTGGCTCTCAGCTGCTCGCCTGCCAGCGAGGCTCAGAGCTGCCGCCCAGGGGCAGGGGGCTGCTTCATGGCCAGACCCTGGGGCGACGGGGCCTCGGACGGGGCTGGGCCCGGCCCCACTGCAGAGCCAGCCTGGACGGGCAAGGCGGGCCGGCATTCTCCGAGCGAGTGGGGGAGGGAGGGGGGAAGCCCAAACTTTAAGGTATATGAACTGTGAAATTAAATCGAATACTCAAATAAGGAATCGCATAACAACATAAGCAAAGATGTTTACCAGGGCTTGAAGTTAAATACAGACTTTTCCATAAACCCAAACACAAAACGCAATAAAGTTCTGTGGAATGTTAAATATAATTTACAGCGGAAAGAATGTTCTTGCCGTCATAAACCCGCGTGTGCCATGTCCCTCTCCGGGCGCCGGGAGGCCGGGTTCTGCCGGCTGTACCGCTGGGCCTGGCACGGGTGGGCTGGGCGCCCGTGCCCCTTCCAAGGGGCTGCAGGGCCTGGAGACGGGATGGGCAGTGGGCGCTCACAGTGGGGCGGTCATCAACCTCTCCCCAGAGTGGAAGGTGCTGCCGGTGGGCCTCGAGCTGGCTGTGGCTGCCCGATGTGTCCTGCACTCGGGTGTGGCCGTAAAACTCGGATGAGGCAGAACTCAGGGGAGAAACCGTCTCCAAACAGAAAAGCAGGCCGTGAGTGGCCGCCCAGGTGCTGACCAATTCCTGGCCCCTCCTGGTCTTGGCCCTGGGGCTCTTCCTGCCAACACGGCCAGGTGCAATGCAGGCCTGGAGAGCTCCCCATCGGGAGACCCCGGCCCCAGGCCAGGGGACCGGGGCCAAGGCACCCAGTGTCCTCTTTCTGCCCCCTCCTCCCTGTCAAACCCACTTGCAGAAAAGGAGGCTTCGGTAGTCATTTACACTGTAGTGAGAACGAGCTCCACTATAGCGCTCCCCCCCAGGACCGCTGCCTTCTCTCTGGCTGCGAAATGTGGAGCCTCCATGGACTCTGGCAATCCGCTGGCACAGAAAGGCTTAGAGAGGGGAGGGTGCTGCCCAGTCACACACCTGATTCCAGGTGAGTTCTGATCAAAATCTGAGTGTCCGGCCATCCAGGCCTCTGGAGAGATCGGCTGATATCGGTCAGAGTTGTCAGCTGGGAAAATTTATCTGGAGCAGCAGCCCCACCAACCAGAGTCACAGCCTACATTCCGGGGGGGAAGGTGGGTGGGCTATGTGTGTGTGTGACATGAATCTGACTAGAAGCCCGAGCGTTTGTGTGTCTGTGTGAATGGAAGTACACCTGTGTGTCACTTGGGGGTGGCAGGGGTTCAGTGTGTGCCCCGGGCGGCCGTGGATGCTGCCTCCCTGAGCTGCAAGGTGACCCTTGACCAGGCAGGCAGCCCGAGAGTGCGTGGGCTGGAGAGAGGGGCACACCTCCCCCTGGCCCCCTGCCCCTGGGGTACAGCATCGGCCAGGGCTGCTGAAGACGGGGAGGGAGCAGCCTTGAGCCCCCAGGGAGCCCCAGCCTGGCCAGGCGCCTGTGCACGAGGGTTTCAGGCCCACGGGGGGCCGGTTGGTGCATTTCTATGGTGTGGTCAGCTCCCTGTGAAATGGAGCCCCCTCCCCCGGGCCAGCCTTGCCAAAGCTTTGGGACCAACAGCTGAGGCCGGAGGGGCAGACGGGCTGCCCTCACCTGCATGGGTGCAAGCAGGTGAGCATCCATCTGCCCACTCGCCAAACTTGCGTTGCGTGCCCACTGCACGCACCCTGCATGCCGGGAGCCCAGGACCAGATGTGGCCCCTGCCCTCTGGGGGCCCCCATCTCGGGGGTGGGACAGAAGAGGTGGTCATGGCCGTGTGGCCAATTGATTTCTGTCCTCATCAGCCAGGCCCCGGGGACGGGCTGGGCCCACGATGGGCCACCTGGGTCCCCGGGCCTCCGGAGGTCTCTGGGGCGGCCCTGTCAGGGTCGATGGCGTCCCTGCCCAGGGCAGCTGCCTCCCGCTGTCTCTCCCAGGCTGTGCCCTCGGCCTGGTCACTCTCAAATTTGCGGGAGGCCGGTGGCGTTTCTCCAGACTCCCACCCTCCCTAATTTATGAGCTGCTGCTGCGGGAGTATTTTCTTTAAAAACAGGATGGATGTGAGAAAAACAACAATGCCCCAAAACCACCCTTAATGGGCGGGTCGCTGGCTCGCTAGCGCTGGACAGTTGGGCCTCGAGACACTGCAGGAAACTGCACAGCGCACGGCCGCCCCGAGGCTCGAGACTGGGCTTCCGTGCTGGGGACCCACCCAGGGAGCGGTCGGCGGGGCGTGAGCCTCTCCACGGGCCTGCCTGCTTGCAGCCGCCTTTGCTGGGCACCCACCCTGGGAAAGGTCACTGGGAGGAGGTGGCGCTCGCCGGCGGACAGGCCTCCTGGCCCCTCCCACGGGGGGACACACTTTGTGGGGCATCTGAATCCCGCTCCCTGGGTAATTTAAGCTTGCTGCCTCCCGCTCCGTCTCAGCAAAGATGCAGAACAGCTGGTCACCTCTGTCTTTCTAACAAATCCCGCGCTGCCCGGGAGGGACCCGCCCGCTCTGCTGTCCCGCTGAGCTCGGCCAGGCGGGCCGGGCAGAGAAGGATGGGATCTCCATCAGCCCCGGGCTCTGGAAGTGGGAAGGGGAGACCCGAGTGGGGACCCACGCCCCCGCGGGCCGGCCGGAGGGTCGGGTTTGCGGGGGGGAAAGGCGTCGACTCCTTTGTGCCGCCAAGTTCCAGGCGCATTGTGCACCGGGCCGGACTTGAGCTCACAATTTGGGATTAGAGCAAATCCGAGTCTTTTTCTGCATGCCTGCCCGCTCCCGGGCGCCCGGAGCCTGCTGGGTAACTGCCTATTATCCGCCGGTTCCGCTCCAGCGCCCTCCCCAATAAAACTTTTCATATCCTTATAAACGAACTCGATTGCCGTGTTATAAACATTTACGCGGCGCTAACAGACCATCTCCGTACATCAGAATTGGCTAAATTCCCTTTTCCAGATGAATATATTGAAGGAGATTAGAGATATGATAGGTTTTCAGATTGCTGAACCCAGAGAAATTAGTTTAGTGAGCATTTACGGAAGCTAAATTGGAACCATTAAATAGTGGATTAAATTGATGGCACTTTCATTGTCTGTCCTTCGGTACCGCTGTAAAATCAATTAGCCGTCACCGGCCCATTCTCCATATAGGGAGATTGTCGTGCCTCCTGGAAGCTGATGCGAAACCTCCCAGCGGTGACGAGGGTGTGAAAACACACCTATTAGGTGGTGTGGCATGAAATAGCATCGGGGACCGGCCGCCCGAGGATGGCACCATCCATGGCCTCGCCCGCCAGGTCGTTGGTGGTGGGGGGGCTGCCAGCGGCTCTCTCCACCGGAGGCTGCAGGATGGGTAATGGGGTGCCTGCCCCCTGTCCTCCGCCCCCCATGGCCCCGGAAGTCAGGCCGAGGGTGGCCCCCGTCTGCAGGAAGCGGCAGTCTCAGAGGCCGGCAGGCACGGAGGGCACTGGAAGAGGGGCTGCCTGGAGGAGTTTTCCAGTTGTACCTGTGTGCACGTGATTCTTGCCGTCCCGGCCTTGTGCTGGCAGCCGTCAGCCCCCGAGTGCCTCCCTGGGAAGGGGGCACGATCCTTGTCCCATTTCACAGAGGAGGAAACTGAGGCTTGGGGTGGAGGGGGGGAAGTAGCTGCCCCAGGTCCACGGCTGGTGCAAAGCGTGCAGCGCGGCCGGGAGCGTTGTCCTGGGTGAGACCCTCGGGTGCCGAGTTCTGGAAGGAGAGCACAGATGGAGTAGCCGTGGGGCAGAGAGGTCCTAGTGGGCACCCTGTGCGTGCTGTGGCATGGGCCGAGATGAGGGGGCGCCCTGGGGAGGCGAGGAGGGCAGGGGGCGCCCCGTCTTGGGCCGGCACCCCCATTTGTCCCTGCAGAATCCTAACGATCAGCACAGGAACTTGGGGTTGAGGGACTTGACCCGGCCTTGTACTGATGGGTAAACCGAGGCCCAGGAGGCGAGAGATCCCAGTCACACGGCAGGTGGTGGCTGAGTGGGAACTCCAGGCCGGATCCTTTGAATGAACCCCTTTGTGACTGGTCCAATTTGACTCAACCCGTGTTGGTGCCGCCATCCTGGGGCACCCCTCGCCAAGCCAGGTGCCGAGGGGCCCGAAGGAACGGACCCCAGACACACTCCGGGCATGCCGTCTAGACGCAGGAGGACAGGGACGTGCATGGGGGGCAGAGGGTCTGGACGGCCAGGTGGGGCAGCTGGGACCTGAGTCCGGGCAGTTGGGCCACACAGCCCCACGCCCCGTGGGACATCTCAGCCTTGGCGTGTTGGGTGCAGCTGGGGCTGACGCTGGGTCCCTCTCTCTGCGGCACCTGGGGTTCGACAGCGGCCTCTGCCCTACTGTGCACTCTGCTGGGAGCCCTCTTTCCCACTGCGCCTGAGCTCAGCTCTGAGGTCACCTTCTCCAGGAAGGCTGCCAGGATACTCCACCCTCGGTCTCATCAGGAGCCCCCTCCCGGCTCCTGAGGGCTGTCAGTCTTCCCCGTGCCATGGCGGTCATAACACTGGGCAAGAAACACTGTGTCTGTGAGAAGCCTGCTTTCCCATCCACTTTGGGGCCCCCGGGTCAGCCCAGGGCCAGCTCCTCTGGGAGGAGTGCTGGGGGATGGGGCCAGCTGTGCTAAGGCCTGGCGACCAGGCGGATCAGGGAGAACCAGAAAGGGATGCAGCAGCCGGGGAACCTCCTGAGGGGCCCGTGCTCGGCTGAAGCCCCAGAGAGGGAAGGCCTGCCCCGGAGAGCTGCACCCCGAGATGGAGCAGCCTCGGGAGCTGAGCAGGCAGCAGGGGGCCCCTTCCCAGTGGCCATGAAGCGCATGGGGTCTTGTGGCTGCATAGGAGGTGGGCACCCCGCCTTCCTCAGAGGCTCCGACAGCCCCCCACAGTCCACAGGGCGCGGCCCCTCCTGCCAGCCTGGGAAGCTCATCGGCTCCAACTACAGAAGAGGATGCAGGAGGGAGTGGGGAGGGGCCAGCTCACGGGGAGGGGCAGAGGGGACCCGGCTTCCGCTGAGGGACGCACGCCTGTGGGGGGGCCCCCTCCTGGCCCTGGATGCACTGCTGTCGGGACCTGCCCCCGTGGCACGAGCTCCATCTGCCCGTCCCCTTCCTGGCTCGGAGCCTCTGCAGGATGGAGGAGGCTGGAGGACCAGCCTTCCGTGCCATTCTCAGGGAGCCGCCTGCGGCCAAGACGTAGACGTGAGTCCCGCAGACTCGGACTCAGCTCCTCAGGGCTGCACCGGGGCCCCCCACTGAGGTCCACGGGAGAGCATGGAGCACACAGGGGCCAGAGAGAAGGTGGAGCGGAGTGGGCCCCTGGGCGGGCAGGTGGGGGACCCTCCTGGATGCCCACCCCCCTGGGTGAGGCTCCCCTTAGCCGGCTCCTTCAGAGGGTGTTGGGGACAAACTGCTGGGTGAAGTGCTGAGCAGCCCGTCCCAGGAAGCATGCAAGCCTCGCTGGAGGGGAGGAGACAGACAGAGCTCTGCCCGGAGCCTTGAGGCGCTGAGGCTCCCTCGGGGGCATGGGGTGCCTGGCGGCTTCATGCACAGAGCCAGGCACACACACAGAGTCTCAGGGGTCAGGTGCCCCCCGACCCCTGCTCCCAGCCCCGGCAGAGTCTCACTACCCTCCCTGTCCTCACCTTCCTGACCCCTGACCTCCGGCTGCTCTGAGAACTGGCGGCCCCTGTTCCAGCAGATTATCGCCCCGTAAAATAAACACGGTGGTTCATCCGACCCCAGCAGGGTAGGCGGGAGCCTCAGAAGAGGAGCCCCCGGGGGTGGGGGGACCGCAGGGAGCCGTGCGCCGTCAGGGGACATGTTGGCGTGGCAATGGGGGCTCTGGAGCCTGGTGGGAAATCCAGGTGAGAGGTCCCGCGAAGGGCAGAGCCCCAAACCCAGCGAGGGCCGTGGGTGGCGGCCAGGCCAGGAGGGGCCCCACCTGGAGTTTGCCAGACTTTTTGCCTCTCACGTCTCACAGCTCCCCAGAGACCCAGGAAAGGGAAAGATTTGCCCCCATCTCAGATAACCAGTGAGTGGCCCCTCCGGGATTCAAAAGCCAGGCCTCCTGCCCTGCGCTTGTCTGCGCTGCAGACCGTGGGGACACAGCCCCCATTTTTCAGATGGCCCAGAGAGGGGCGGGGGCCGGCCAAGGTCACACAGGAAGCTCACAGCGGAGTCAAGACACAGCCCGGCCTCCCCCCACCCCAGCCTGGGCCTCTCTGCTGGGGCCGCCGCCCTCCTCATGCCGGTTCCCGGGCTGGGCTGGTGGATAAGGTTTCTGACCAGCTGGGGGGTGGGTGGGGTAGGGGCAGGTGAGAAGGCCAGCTCAGGAAGTTCTCACGGGTGGGGGGGGTGACCGGCCCGCCCCCCTGTCCCCCACCCGCCCGACAACTGGAGTGGCAGGCAGTGCAAGCTGGTGGCCCAGCTGCAGGGGGAGACCCCACCCGGGGGAGGCGCTGGGCCCTTGTGCTGGGAGCCCCCCGCTGTCTGCACTCTGGGACCCCCAGAGCTTCCAGGCTGAGATTCTGGGGGAGTCCTCAGCTCATTCCCCAGGGAACGTGCCCACGGAATAGCCAAGCACCTGGAAGGAGGACCCTGGGCGGGATCGGGAGCCGGGCCTCAGTTTCTCCTCCTGGATAGGGGGCTGAGAGCCCCCCGCCTCTGCCCCGAGGGCTGCTGGGAGGAGAGTGAGTGGGCCAGGGCTCCAGGCCGAGGCAGGACGAAGATGAGAATTCAAGGTGTGTTGTGGTTGTCATGCTTGTCACAGATGGAGTTTCACGCTCCGCCCCCGGGGGACGGCGGTGGCCCATGGGGAGGGGGCCGGGGACTCAGAGCCTTTCATCGCCTGGGCCGCCCGCGCCCCATCCGGGACAGTGTTCATCCGGCCGTGATGAATGGCTGCCAGCTTGGGTTCCAGGGCCTGGGAGAAATGAGCCGGGGCTCTGGAGAAAGCAGGCGGAGGCTCAAGGACGTGGCGTGGGAAAGAGAGAG
The DNA here is from genome assembly GCF_041296265.1 of Equus caballus. Taxonomy (NCBI): domain Eukaryota; kingdom Metazoa; phylum Chordata; class Mammalia; order Perissodactyla; family Equidae; genus Equus; species Equus caballus. Next base: position 1,006,025 of record NC_091696.1, read on the forward strand.
CTGCCACCTCGGGCAGGGCCACTGGCCCGTCTGTCCATCTATCTGTCCAGGCCGCTGTCCTCTGCCCCTTAAAAGAGAACACATGGCAGGAGGGGCTGGAGAATTGCCCGAGGGGCGTCTAAGAATGTTTTCTAAAACACTTAGATCCGTGGGAGGAAATCCAGGCTGGGCCAGACCAGCCGCTGTGGACGAGCCGAGCCAACAGGCCACCAGTATCTTAAGCCCGGAATGAGATGTGAGGCCCAGGCGGTGCCCTGAGGCCTCAGACAACCCCCTGAGATGGCCGTGTCCCGGGCCAAGGGGAGCAGGGCCCGTGGGGGCGAGCAAGGAGCCTGTGGGGTCGGATTCAGACGTCCCTTCTGCACGGCTCCTTCCTCCTCCTTCCAGCAAGGGGGTATTTATGACTCGTTTGGAAAAACTGGCCCACGGCCGGGCGCCAGGCCAAGGCCAGAGCAGCCTACCTAAGGACACAGGGGCCTGGCTCCCTTCAACGCTCCCCGGGCGGTGTTGTGAGATCCCGGACAAAGCAGAGGGAGCCGGAGCCCGGCCGTCCCTCCGCCCAGGGGTGAAGGAAAGCCAGCCGTGAGGATGACGTCGGGCACCAGCAACCTGCAAAGGGGGCCCCGCGTTCGCCGGATTTTGTTGTTCTGGTTCCTGCGGCGTTGTCATCGATCACGTCTTCGGGGGTAAAGCAGCTTGGCTTTCTGAGCGCAAGGAGGAGGAACCAGGTTGACGTCGAGATGTCCCTGAAAACAAAGCTCGTGTGAGAATCGGCGATGGCCGATAAAATTAGTGGGCGGAAGTACGAGGGATCCAGTGTTCCAAAGTTCCTCCCCCCAAGATACTTACTAATTGTTTTTTTTTTTTTTTTTTTTTACTTTTTTGGTGGGTAAAATACGCGTGACACAACATCTACCATCTCAACCATAGTTAAGTGTGCAGCTCGGAGGCATTGAGCACATTCTCATTGATGTGCAGCCACCACCACCGTCCATCTCCAGACCTTTCCATCTTCCCAAGCTGAAACTCTGTCCCCATTAAACTCACTCCCCATCCCCGCCCCAGGCCCTGCCCCTGGCCCCCACCATCTACTTTCTGTCTCTGTGAATTTGACTCCTCGTATGAGTGGCATCATACAGTGTTTGTCCTTTTGTGGCTTATTCACTTAGCGTGGTGTCCTCAAGGTTTGTCCCTGTGGTGGCAGGTGTCAGAATCTCCTTCCTTTTTAAGGCTGAAGACACTCCCTTAATTCAAAGAGAAACTTCAAACTGGAGAGACCCAACAGGCGTCAGCAAGTGGTCCCGTTACCGTTGCCTGTGTTGCGATGGACGTCCCAGTTCTCCTGATAACGATGCCCCGGGAAGACACGGTGTCACCCCTGAGATGTTCCTGCCAAAATGCCTCGCCCAAACGTACCAGTCACGAGAAAACCCCACAAAGCCAGAGCGAGGGTGTTCTGCGAAGAACCGGCCGGCGCTCTTTACAGCGTCAATGTCATGAAAGACGAAGACTGAGCTGTCCCAGGATGGAGGCCACCAAGGAAGCATGACAACTAAGGGGCAACACGAGATCCTGGAAGGGGATGTGGACATTAGCGGGATGGCTGACGACGTCTGAGTAAGGCCGGCGCGTCAGTATTTATTATTTATACTCCGGGGTGCTGGAGCCAGCTCATACTGTCTTGCAAGCGTCCATTGTTAAATATTCAGAAATTTTGCAAGCCAGGTGTAAATTCCTGCAACTGGCCGTGGTGGGAGTATTTACACCGTGGAAATCAGCAAAAGCTGCAAAGCAGGGCTTTCTTTTTTTTTCTTTTATTGAGAGCTGGCTCACAAGCTCACCCCTGGTTCTGCAAGATGTGACCTTAGGAGAAGCTGGGTGAGGGCAGCCTGTGCACTATTTTGCAACGTTTTTTGCAATTCTGAAACTACTTCAAAATGAAAAATTAAAAAGTAGAACAATTCTAAAATAAGAGACTGAACTCATCAGCACCCTGGGTGAGCTCCTGGCAAACCAATAGCCCTCTCTGTCTCCTTCAGAGACCAAAAAGGCCCGTGTCCCTGCCTCCTTCTTGGAACACACTCTTTGCTCAGCCACTGGGATATGACACCTTCCTGGTTTCCTTGTCCTCCTCAGCACCTTTCAGTCTGTTATACAGGCTCTAATTTCATTCATTCATCCATCCGCCCATCCACTCACCACTCATCCATCCCTCTACCCATCCATCCATCCATCCATCTACCATCCACCCATCCATCCATCTACCATCCATACATCCACCTGCCATTTGTCCATCCATCTACCCATCCATCCATCCATCCATCTACCCATCCATCCATCCATCCATCTATCCATCCATCCATCCATCCATCTACCCATCCACCCATCCATCCATTTATCCATCCATCCATCCATCCACCTGCCACTTGTCCATCCATCTACCCATCCATCCATCCATCTACCCATCCATCCATCCATCCATCTATCCATCCATCCATCTACCCATCCATCCATCTACCCATCCATCCATCCATCTACCCATCCATCCATCCATCCATCTATCCATCCATCCATCTACCCATCCATCCATCCATCCATCCATCTACCCATCCATCCATCTATCCATCCATCCATCCGTCCATCTACCCATCCATCCATCCATCCATCCATCCATCTACCCATCCATCCATCCATCCATCTACCCATCCATCCATCCATCCATCCATCCATCTATCAACCATCCATCCATCCATCCATCCATCCATCCATCTACCCATCCACCCATCCATCCATCCATCCATCTACCCATCCATCCATCCATCCATCCATCCATCCATCCATCCATCCATCTACCCATCCACCCATCCATCCATCTACCCATCCATCCATCTATCCATCCATCCATCTACCCATCCATCCATCCATCCATCCATCTACCCATCCACCCATCCATCCATCTACCCATCCATCCATCCATCCATCTACCCATCCATCCATCCATCCATCTACCCATCCATCCATCTATCCATCCATCCATCTACCCATCCATCCATCCATCCATCCATCTACCCATCCACCCATCCATCCATCCACCCACCATTTATCGAGCAACTTAAATGCAGGGCATTGCACTGGTTCATTGTTCAGTCATGAGCAAAACAGACAAAGCCTCTGACCTCGTGGAGCTCATACACCAATGGGGGAGAAAAGCAAGCAAACAAGCAACGAAATCTATGAATTACACATGAAGGAAGGACCTAGGTGTGAATGGGCTCCAGGGGGAAGAGGGCATCTACTCAGGTGGTCAGGGCGACTCCTGGGAGGGGAGTCGTTTCAGCTGAGATGTGAAGGATGAGGCAGAGACGGGCACGTGGGGTTTGGGGAGGGCATCAGAGGCAGATCTAGAGGTGAGAAGCGTGGACGCTCTTCCACGTGCAGTGGGGAAATGTCGAAGGGTTTTAATCGCGGGAGTGTCTGCTGCAAGGAGGAGGCGTCCAGAAGCAGGGAGACGGGCAAGGGGGGCGCTGGAGACGCCCAGGTGAGGCAGGCTGGTGGCTCAGCGCTGACGGAATGGACGTGCTCCCGGAGGGAGGGAGGGAGGAGCACGAAAGCAGCTCCCAGATTTCCAGTCTGAGCAGCTGGATGGAGGTGGTGAGCCACCCGTTGTGGATGAGCTTCTGTGAACCCCCGAACTCTCGGCACACTGATGCCCCAGATGCCCCTCCCCAGCATGTCCCAGGGGCCACGAGTATCACTGTCCCCTCCCCAGCTCCACCACGGACCCCAAGCCTGCTACTGTCCTGTTCACTGTTTGATCCGGGCACATAGTTCGAGTCGAAGTGAGTTGGATGGTGTTCCCAACATCGGAGATCTGCACCCACTCCTTAGCGTCCAAACCTTCGAATCCAGGAATCCCCAGCGAGACGGGGGCCCCTGGGCCCGGGGGGCTGGGAACCAGGCCTGTCCTGGAAAGCAATGTGGCGGCGTGGGCCGAGCGCCGTGGGAATACTCAGTGCCTTTGACCCAGTAATGCCACTTCCGGGATGCTCGTCTAAGGAAATCACCCGAAATATGGGGAGAGTGTTAGACCCAAAGCTATTCATTGCAGCATTATTTTTAATGACAAAAAACCCCCCAAAATTGGAAGCAGCTGAAATGCCCATCAGCTGGGGAGCAGTGTAGTAAATTCCAGCACACACACTGGACGGAATAGTAGGCAGTCATTAAAAGTGATAATTACCAAGGCTGGGGGGTAATAGGCAAACGCTTCTACAATGTGGTGTGGAGGGGGTGGCAGCGTGTGGAATTATGTGTACGTTGAGGGTGTAATGATCTAAAAAGCATATGCAGCGGGACAAATCCTGGAAGGAATGGGGCGGCCCGAGGACAGAGTGGCGGTGCGGTAGGGAGACGAACAGTGACATTTTTTTCTGTTTTCTGACTTCTTCATGAAGTATTTACCACTCCAGTAATTTAAAATACTTAATAAACAGAGTTTATTGCTGGATGGCGGGATTATGGGCAAGATTTGTTTTCTCTTTGTGCCTTCCTGGGTTTCCCAAATGTCGTCCTACGAACAGGATCTGTCTGGTCCTGTGATTGGGGAGGAGGTGGGACGGGGCCGAGGAGTCGCGGGGTGGCTGGGGGCGCGCCACCTCTCAGGGGATGTTGCCACAGGGACACCGTTCCCGCCCTCAGAGGGGCTGTCCAGGTGGAGGAGCAGATGTGACTACAGGGCCCTGAGGGTGGAGCCCAGCCCATGGCAGGAATCACGGGCCGCCCTGAAGGAAGGGCCGGGTGCCCATGGGAGGGGCTCCCTGTCACTGGAGGGTCCGGGCAGGGTCTCTTGGCTGTTATGGAGGCGTCTCCACCAAGGATAACTGGGTGTCAGAGGGCTGTCAGCTGCACTGTTGGGGGACAAGGGGATCAGTTGGAGGTTGTGTGTTCTGTGCCTGCTCTGTACCCACCACCTCATTGGAGCCTCAGAACAACCCTGTGACAAACAAGCTTTGTCAGCGGAGGAAATCGAGGCTGGGAGAAATCAAGCAACTTTCTCAGTCATGCAGCTGGAAAGCGGGGGAGCACCACAGCAATGGCTCTCTTAGAATCATGCAGTCCGCAACTTGCACCATGGTCCAGAGCTTGCATCAGGATTCAAATCCAGGTCAACCTGAGTTCAGAGTCTAGGCTTTCCCATGTGGCCTCAGGCCCTGCACAAGAGCCATAAGGCCACAAGAATGAGAAGTTGTCCTAGTCATCAAGGAGCTCAGAAACCAGGGGGAGAGAGGAGATGGGGACGACAACCATAAAGATGATGATGACGATGGTGCAGGTGATGAAGGCAATGATGATGATGGTGGTGGTGGTGATGGTGATGATGGGGATGATGATGGTGATGATGGTGATGATGGTGATGGTGATGGTGATGATGGGGATGGTGATGATGGTGATGATGGTGATGGTGATGGTGATGGTGGTGATGGTGAGGGTGATGGTGATGATGGTGATGGTGATGGTGGTGGTGATGGTGATGGTGGTGGTGACGATGATGGTGAGGACGATGACAATGGTGATGATGAAGGCACTGATCATTATGGTGTTGAAGGCGATGATGATGATGGTGATGATGGTTATGGTGCTGATGATGGTGGTGGTGATGGTGATGATGGGCATGGGGATGGGGATGATGGTGATGATGGTGATGTGATGATGGTAGGGATGGTGATAATGATGGTGATGGTGGAGATGATGGTGATAATGGTGATGATGATGGTGATGATGGTGGTGCTGGTGATGATGGTGATGATGATGATGGTGATGAAGGCACTGATCATTACGGTGTTGAAGGTGATGATGATGATGATGGTGGTGAGGAAGGTGACGATGGTGATGATTACCATGACAACAACCATCATTTACTCAGTGCTCTCTCTGCACCAGACACTGTGCTAAGTGTTTCAGATAAACGGTTTGGGTGGTGGGTACTATCCTGCCTCTTTTGTCCTTCATCCTGGAGAGGGTAGGGTTGATATTTTAACCCAAGTCCTGAGGTTCCAGCGCCTGGGTGGACAAGGCCCGAGGCAGGCTGGGTGTGAGGGGCTAGGACTGTGGGTCTGTGCAGCTGAGCCCCACTTGCCCACTGGCAAAGGGAAAGGAAAGCATGCTGGGCAGAGCCGATCCACACGGAGGATGTCTCAGCCACGGCCCCGGCCTGGATGCAGTGAGGTCAAGCCAGCAGCAGAGGGGACAAAAGCCAGCAGGAGCAGGAAGCCCCAGGGGTGCAGATGCCTGGAACTGTGTGGGGGCCCACCCGCTCCAAGGGCCTCTTTTTCAGATGGATGTTGAGGCTTGGAGAGGGCGGGCATATCAATCATATTTTCATTTTCTGTATTTTATGAGGCTTTGACATCTGGGGGGCCCTGCTGGCCAGGAAGAACCTGACCCCCCAGGGTGAGCTACTTCCTAGAGAGGCAGATACTCCCCCGGGAGTGTGCCTGTCCCGTGCAAACCAGCCAGTCCAAGCCCACCCACCACCCCTCTGTGGGCTGTCACCCCCCCAGGCCAGCACTACCTGCCCTAGGTCACCAGGGCCAGCACCCGACAACTGAGACCACCCCAAGTCAGAGCCGGCCGGAATTCTTCAAACTACCCCCCACTGAGCCTGCTCAGCTGCTGACCCGCCTCGCCCAGGCCTTCCCGTGAAAACCCCACTCAAGGCTCTGGCCATGTTCCACCCTCCACTTCTCCTGCCTCCTGAGCAACCCGGCTGTTCCCCGTGGCCCCGGGGGGCATGGCAGCCCCTCCTCTGGAAAAGGTGAAGATCACACCCTCCCATCCAGCGGCACCTCTGTGTCTGGCATCTCACCTGCCTGGTTAAGACCAGTCCCAGGTGCAAATTTCAAGATGGCGGGGATGGCCTACGGCCATGTGGCACAGCAGATCTGGATTCAGACGAGGGCCCACTCCCACCTCACGGAGATGCAGAAGTGGGTTGAGCAGGGGTGAGCGGGGGGTCAAGAGGGGCCTGCCATGGCCCTGTGGGAGCAGTGGGAGGAGACACGTGCATCTGAATTCTGCCTCTCTGCTGCTGCTGGGCGACTAGGGCGGGTCCCTGCCTGTCTCTGGGCCTCCTCTGGGGACCGGGGGAAGGAGGAGTATGTTATAAAACCTGGGCCTCGAGAGCTGATGGCCGGGAGGGTGAGCCAGGCTGGAGAGGGCAGCTGAGCTGAGGGCCAGGTGGCACATGGGGTCTCCCACCTGCCCTGGTCCCCTTCCTAGTGGAGCCACCACTCTGCCCAGGACCTGCTTGGCGGACCCTGCAGGTGACAGCGGGTGGGCAGGGCCAAGCGTCGGGCCAGAGGAGTGTGAGCCGAGGGCAGTAGCCAGAGCTAGGCTGCCGGGTAGGGGGACCCCCTGTGCCCAGGCTGGCAGGGCCCCTGGCCGCGGCCGCCTCGTCCCTCTGCCTGCTGGTGCAGCATCTGGCCCCAGCCCAGCTCCCCTTCATCTGGACTCAGCGCTCTCGGTCCACTGGGCTGTCCCCCCGGTGGCGTCGTCCCCCGAGCACGTGGCCACGGCCAGCCCAGCCCGCCCGACATTGAAGCCTCCCTCCGTAATTGGCAATTTTGTCATATTTATTCACAACAGATCGGACTGTCAGGAGCTCGCCGGGGCTCTCTGGAGGCCCGCCGTGAAATCGGTTTGAAATGGCGTGTCAGGTTTTTCTCTCCCCGCTGGAGCGACCATCTGGCTGACGGACCGGCGGCTGGGCTGATACACTGACCCAGGGAATCGCCACTAAGCTGCTCCCGGGGGCCCGCTCGCCTCTCCCGGCCTCCCCCGTGGCTCCCGGAGCCAGGCTGCAGGGAGAGGGCTGGGCGAGGCGGGAGGGGGCGGCGGGCCCGGGCTGAGAGCTCCCGGGAGCACCGAGCTGGCCTTCCAAGGCCTGCCAGGGTTGGCGTCTTCCCAACAGCCCTGGCCCACCTGGCAGACGGAGCAGAGCGTAGCGCTGGCCGGGAGAAGGACGGGTCCTACGCCAGCAGCTTTTCGTCCTGGGCCCCAGCTTCCAGTGGGGGTTGGGTTCCCGTGTGCACGGGCATGTGTGATCCTGAGCACATGTGCACACACGTGTGTGCACATGCATGCACATACATGCATGAGCTAAGTGATCCACTGTGCCTGTGTGTGCGTGGGCCAGGTGGCCTCGTGTGGCTGGGTGTGCACAAGCCACGAGATCCAGACTCACATATACACCAACGTAGGAGGGGGAGAGACACTAGCTGCTGGAACCAGCATCCCCAAATCTCGGTAGTTTACCAGAATCAGAGTAACTTCTTGATCTCGACGTCCCGGGTCTGTCTGGGTTGACAGGGCCTCTGCTCCGCAATGTCTTGCAGGCTCTCAGGTTCCTTCTCCACAGCAGCACGGCCTCTCCTGCATGCGATTGTGTGAGCTCTGGTGTCACTCAGCTGAGAGGCGGGAGGAGGAGAAAGCAGGGGGAGTCTGCTTGCAGGACGGCCTGCGGCTGGAACTGATCCCGGGGACCCGCCTGGATGCAAGGAGAGCTGGGAATTGCAGTGTGCCCGGGGGGCCCAGCCGGGAAGGGGAGCAGGGGGGGTGCACGTTACGCAGACCAGGACGTGCTTTAGGCGTCAACAAAGCAAGGGCGCCAAAAACGCTTCTTCTAAGAGGTATCTTATTTCAAAACCAAATGGGACCATTTCGCACCCATTGGAATGGCTACTGAAATAAAAAAAAAAACAGACACTAGGGAGTGTTAGCGGAGGAGCCGGGACCCTCGTGTGTGGCTGGCGGGAATGTAAAACGGTGCAGCCACTGTGCAAGACCGTCTGGTGGTTCCTCAGAGAATGACACATAGACTCGCCACACGACCCAGCAATTCCACTCCTGGCGTAGACCCGAAAGAATTGAAAGCAGGACTCAAAACAGATATTTGCACACCCACGTTCACAGCAGCGTGATTCACAGTTGCCACGAGACGGAAGTAACCCCACTGTCCATCAGTGGATGATGGGTAAAGAAAATTGTGGTCCATCCACACAGGGGAGTATGATCCAGTCTTAAAGAGGAAGGAAATTCCGACACCTGCTCCCACCTGGATGCACCTTGAGGATATTCTGTTAAAAAGCCAGTCACGAAAGGACAAATAGTCTATGATCCCACTCGTATGAGGCCCCTGGAGTCGTCAAAGTCACAGAGACAGAAAGTAGATGGTGGGCGCCAGGGGCTGGGCGGGGGGTGGGGAAGATGGGAGTGAGTGTTTGATGGGGACCGAGTTTCCGTTTGGGAAGATGGAGTGAGTCATGGGGATGATGGCGGGGACGGCTGCACAAAAGTGGGAATGCGCTCAGGGCCCCTGAACTGTGCACTGAAAAACGGTTGAGAGGGTAAATGTTATGTTATGTGAATTTTAACACAATGAAAAGTTCAAAAGGAGCCACCGCCCACCGGCAGGTTGGAGTGTTTGGGGCGGCCTCACCCGCCTCTTAGAGTCCATTCTGCCTTGTTTCTCGGGGAGGGTGGGCCTGGGGCCCCTTGGTGCTCTGGGCTCGGGTTGCCCTGCTCTCCCGGCAGGGGGACGGGCCGCCCCATGGCCACACTGGGGCCCTCCGTGTCCCATGGTCACTCAGGACCTCGTGAGCGTGGGCGGGGAACTTCTCCCTGGGGTCAGAGCCGCCCACTGGGCCAGGAGTGGGGGACTGGGCCGGGCTGGAGCAGGGGTGGCCTGGTGGCGACACCTGGTCATTTTTAACACTGACAGCCACATCGGGAAAGCCTGTTAGGCAGCGGCCGCGAGAAATTGATTGGTTTTGGAGCAGAGACCAAAAGCCGGGAGCTCGGGAGGTTGTGGGAACGACGGGGCGGAACGCTTGGTTGGCCTGCCCGCCCCACGTGGCCTGTCCCTTTGTCCCTAGAGGAGCCGGGGTCAGCGGAGGGTCCAGGCAGCCCCAGCCAGGCACCGAGCTCGTCTCCAGGGGTAACACTGGGTGCACGGGGGCCTGGCAGAAGGTCTGGGGTCCGAGGGCTGCACCATGGTCTATCTCAGGACCCTCAGGGTGGCGGCCTCCACCTCCTGCCCCTGCTGTCCGTCTTCCACCCGGGCCAGAGTGGGGACCAGGCTGGACTGCTGCCCGGGTGGGTTCCCCAAGGTGTCTCACCCCTCACCGCCCCTCCCCCTCCCCAGACAGACGGGACGGTGTCGGCCACGCCTGGGTTCTAGTCTCAACATCCCTGCTCACAGGCGACACTGGGCAGCTAACGGCCCCTGTTGGACCCGCAGTTTTTCCTCCTGTAAGACGGGGAGGAGAACCCAGCCCCAAGGTGTGGAGCGTCGCCCTCCCCTCCCGGCCCTTCTGCAGCAAACTGGACGTTTGCAGTCTCCAGGATGGACGGGGAGCCCCCGGCCCGGGCACTGCCTGGACGGCGACATCCATTGGCGCCCTGCTCATCTGCGTGCATGCGCCGCGGGGAGACCCCAGCGAGAGCCGGAGGTGGAGGGGGCCGAGAGGTCGCTCTGATCCCCATGCTAAGTGGGTGTTTGCATGTTGAAACCCACAGCCGGTTGCTATTTTCCTAAGGATTAGGAGCAGCCACGGCTCTTTGCACAACGCTGCCCTCCGGCTGAGACGCCGGGCCCTGCCGAGCGCCCCGAGCAGGCCCAGGGCGGGCAGAGGCCCTGGCACCCGGCCGGGTCGGGGACCGCCACCTCTCTCTGGCCCCTCGCAGCCATGTGCCGCCCTGAGCGCAGCCTCGGGCCCCGCACCGGTGAACGCGGCCCCTGAGCCGGGACGGGCCGTGTGCACAGGAGGCTCCGGCCCCGAAGACGCAGCCCCAGGAAGAGGGTGAGTGGTGTTTTGATAGCAATTCTGTTTATATTTATCACGTGTTGAAATGATAATGTTTGGGATCCATTGGTTTAAATTAAACACATTATTTAAATCCGTTTCATCTGTTCTTCTGACTCCCCCCCGACCCGTGGCTTCTAGAAAGCGTGACATTAGGTACCTATGTGGACGGGGCAGCTCTGGGTGATGTTGTCACCTCTGCTTCCGGAGGTCGAAAACCAGTCATGTGACACCTGCGAGCCTCGGTTGTCTGCATCCAGGACACTCAGAGGGCAAAGGGCAGGCTGGGGACCGGGAGCACCCAGAACCGGGCCATGAAAGATACCTAGGACTCAGAGAGGGAGAGTTTCCTCCTGGAAGGCACAGCCTGAGCAAAGGGTGGAGGGAGGGAGGCCGGAAGCCGCCAGCAGGTGGAACGGGGGTGGGGCGCTGGGTGGGAGGTGAGGGGTGGGGGCCTTGAATGCCAGGCTGCAGCTTGGTCCCAGCGACAGGGGGGGTCGCAACCCCTCCCGTTGAATCTCGCTTGAGCCATGCAAGTGTCATCCGGGACCCCCGAGGCCGGACCATGAGTGGGGTTGCAGCATCTCCCTCTTTTTCCTCTTGGGACCCTCGCTCTGCGAGCCTGAGCTGCCACAGAAGAGGTCTGATGTCCCCGGGGCTGCCGTGTTGGCGAGGCCACCGTGGGCACTCAGCTCGGCTGTCCCATCTGAGCCCAGCCTTCCAGCTGTGCCCACCAGGGCACCCCCCCCCCCAGACCAGCCCCAGCCTCATCCTGCGTAGTTGAGGACTGTCGAGTGACCTCCATGGATGCCACGTGGGACAGACTTGTCACCCGGCTGAGCCCTGCCTGAATTCCTGGCCCACAAAATAGGAGACATCACCAAACGCTGGTTGTTGGAAGGTGCTGAGTTTGGGGATGTTTGTTACCCAGCAGTAGATGACAGACACACTGACTCATCACCCCACCTGTTCCTCAGACCCCAGTGAGTTCTGCCAGCCGTCCCGGCATGGTAGAAGGATCCAGTTCAGACTCACCAGTGGCACTTAGCTGTCACGTCTGGTTCATGCCCTTGACTTGCCTGACCTTGACGCTTGAAGACAAGAGGCCATTTCGTGGAACCTACTGTCGCTCGAGTTTGTCTGCTGTTTCTTGGGAGTCAGTTTCACCGTTTGGCAGGGGTAGCTCAGGGCGTCATCCCGGGGACGTCAGGGAGGGAAGCCAGCTCCTCGGCATCCGGGGGGGCTGATCCGGACCATTTGCTCAAGGGAGCGTCTGCCAGGGTTCTGCATCGTGACGTTACCCTTTTCCTCTGTAATTAATACATGTTCGAGGGCGGTACTTTGAGACTTGTAAATATTCTGTTATCAAAGTTTCCGTTTATTCATTTATTTGGCAGTCGGGGCCCCTTCGGGCTGGCTCTGGAGTCCTCCTGTCCGTCCTTGCCTTCCAGCACGGCCTCACCTCCCGGCACCGGATATTGCACCCGCTCCTGTTCCTTCTCTGCCCCGCCACCATGATTTCTTCACAGATTTCCGGTTCCTGTCCGTGGAGAAAGGGGCTTAAAACTCAGATTTGGGGTCTAGGTGCACGTTGCTGCCGAGGGGTGGCTGCTCTGGGAGGACGTGGGGGCCGTGGGCCGGTTTCACCCAGAGACGGCCAGGCCGGGGGACTAGGGGGGCCACCACTTACACAACCGTGCCCCCAGGATGGGCCTGGCCTGCCCTGCAGCCTCCCGTCCTCAGTTACAGCTCTGCTCCTGCTGTCACAGGCTGTGACCCACGGATGACCCAGACGGCATCCCACAGACGGCTCACGGTGCCACCCAGTCTGAGCAGGGGGTCCACTCACACACGCCCTGCACACAGGTCCAGGGCGCGGGCAGGCGGTCCGGGAGCATGGGGGCCAGAGTGTGCACAGAGGTGTGCATGGACATGTGCAAGTGGACAAGCACGTTCATGTGCACGCATGAGTGTGCGAGTGCACAGTGCACCATTTCACCCAGAGGTCACCCCTGCACACGTGTGCACATGTGTGCATGTATCTGACGTGTGTTTCTGTGTACACGTGATCCGTGACCATGTCTGCACCACGGTGGGAGCTTGAGGGTCTGCATGGGGGGGGTGCCTAAGAGAGGGTGAATGCCTGTGCACACGTGCTTGTGTGTGTGTGCACAGAAGCACAAATGCTCCTGCGTGTGCATGTCTGAGGTTGTGTGTTCACACCTAGGCCTGGACGTGGGGGGCACACCTGTGAGTGCATGCGTGCTCACGCATGTGCATTTGTGCATGTTCACGTGTGCATTTGTGCGTGTCCGTGCATGTGTGCATTAGTGTGTGTTCATGCGTGTGTGTGCATGTTTGTCCATGTGAGGCTCCCAGGTGACTCTGAGGGTAGGAGGTGCTCAGTTTGGGTCTGAGCACACACGTGTGTGGACACGTGCACGTGTGCCGTGGTGCTGAGGGGGGGAGGGAGTGGCTGCCAGGGACCCCATGGACCCGCTCGCTCCATCCCAATGCCCGTGTCCCCACCCCTCCTCGGGGGCAGTCAGGTCCCTGCCTGGGCTGGGGTGTGACCGCCTTTGCTGGCATTGAGGCTGGGGGAGGCGGGCAGATTCATCTGGGGGGCCGGGGCGAGGGTGACAGGATGTCCCCCAGCACCTAGGCTAGGCCAGGGCTGGCCTCATGCCGTCGTCCCCAGGTCACCCCCCGCCCTGTGCTTGTCCCCTCTGACCCCATTGGCTCCTGGGGCACAGGGCTGAGCCCCCCCAGGTTGTCCTGAAGTAGAGCCCCCCCCCCCCGCCCTGGGGTTGGGAGGAGCAGCTGGGCCTTGCTCCTGGACTCTAGAAGCTTCAGTTTTCCTGACTTCACGTGGGGACAGGCGGGCCTTGCTCAGGGCTGGAGGGGGAGCCCACCGGGACCCTAAGTGTGACCCTGCAGGTGCACAGCGGCCCCGACCCCTCGAGGAACCTCGAGACTAGCCCCGACTCTGCCCCGGGCAGGTGCCAGGGGTCAGGGGCCTCAGAACCTGGCCCCACAAGACCCAGAGCACCCCATGCGCACCCCGCCCTCACCCTCAACACCCCTCCCACTGCTGGGCACCCCCGCCCACCACTGCCTGCCATTAGAAATGGGGCTGACAAAGGGAGGAGGCATTCTTCCCACAACGTGGCTGCCTGGGACGGGGGCTTGGGCCCTGACGGCAGATGGGGTTTGTGGGAGGGTGATGGCCGTATCGGGGGATGCTTGTCAACCTCAACCCCAGCCATCGTCCATGACGGCTCCAGAGGGGCCCGTTGCCAGAGGCCCTGCCTGCTGGGCTCACTTCCCCCTGTTCCTGGCAGGGGAGAGCAGGAGGAGGCTGAGAGGCCCAGAGAGGTCGGCAGGCTAGTCCGAGGATGCACAGCGAGGCAGACTCATGCCTCCTAGCCTCCTGAGCAGCCTGGCATGCCCCCACCCACCCCTGCCAGCACTGTGGTCCTTCTGCCTGCTCCACAGGAACGCTTTCCCCAGGCCTGTGCCCAGATGTCCACTCTGGCCTCACCGAGGACGGGCTGGGCAGCGAGGTGGGTCTCAGAGCCCAGATCTGGGCCTCTGTAAATCGGGGACACGGTTCAGTCTTCTCTGCTCAGGGCCGGCCTGGGGGGTCGGGGGGCCTGGAATTGGGCCTGGGGGCTGGGAGGCCGCCTCCCTCTGGGCCCGAGCCTCAGGGGGCTCCGCTCTCTCTTCAGCCCCGTGGGGGGGACCATTGATCCTCCAGGCGGGGGGCCATCCATGCGGGCAGGCGGCGCGTCCCCCATCGACCGGCCGCGCCGTCTGCTAGGTCCCTCCGCGCTCTGCTAACGAGCCGATCCGATGGTGCCGCCGGGCCTAATTGGCAGGACGGCCGTGTGCGTGTCTGTCTGGGCGCCCGGCCACTGCACCCGCCCCGGCTCGAGGGGGACGGCAGCGCTGGGGCCCGGAATCAGCGTCCTACCCCTTGGGGAGTCGGGCGAGGCGCCCAGTTTCTCGAGGAGAGTCATCCACAGGGATGTCAGTGGGGGAAAGGGGCCCGTTAGTGGGGACCCCCCCAGGGAGGCGTTGGTCCCCCACCCCATGCTAAGGATGGTTTCCATGAGCCCAGAGACAGCCCGGAGCCACCCCACAGAGGGGCCGGTGAGCAGACTGGGGGGTGAGGGGACGCGGTGAGGAGGGCCAAGGAGGACATAGGGTTACTTGGCACGAGGAAGGAAGAGGAAACCCCAGAACCGGGGCAGAAGTGAAGCCACAGCTGCAGGCGAAGAAAATGGTCACTTCTCTCGTCGACTTCGTGTCCTGCCCATGTGGGGACGAGGTCCCGCCTGCTCCCCTTGGGGAGCTGTTGTGAGCCTGGGTAGGTGAGGGATGGTGGACCAAAGCTGCCCGAAAGGTAGTGAGCTGGCTGTCACTGGGGGCATGCAAGCGGGAGGTCTGAGATAGGATGCCTGCATGTTAGAGTAGACGTGATAGACCTCGGAAATGTCCCCTGGGGGCCTGCTCCTGGATGAGGAAAGTGAGGCCAGAGGGAGCAGGGAGCCTGGAGACCCAGCCTGGCTGTGGGGGATCCAGGAGGGTGGCCGTAGAGCCGGTGCCACCGTGCCCAGAACACAGGGGCGGCCGGCTCCCTCGACGTCCCTTCAGCCCAGAGCTGGCCACGGGCACCCCCGTCGCCCACCGGCCCAGACAGGTGTGCGGCCCCCCCGACCCCGGCGGGCCGGCCCGTAAATCGGCCGCTCATCTGTCACCGGCCCCGGCCCCTCGTGGGCGTGATGGATGGCCCGGCCCGCCGACGGCTGCGAAATCACTCAGCGGCCAGACAGGCCCTAAATCTGACGCTCCGAGTGTTGAAAGGAGGGATGTCTGTTTTCCTAACCTACCTCAGTCACAATAAATATTTAAAACGCGCGTTAACATCCTCTCGCGCACAATCGGCCTCTGTGGCCGGCGCAGATTTAATTAGCCGCCGGCGGCCCGCGGCCCGGCTCGCCCGCGCCCGGAAGGGCCCTGTTTGCTTAAACTCCGCCAGCCGGGCCTCACCGGGCCTTTGTGCCCTGCCCGCCCCACCGGGGCCAGCGCTGGGCGGATCGGGGGGCCCCGGGGCCCTGGCGGCCGGCCTGTGGGGAGCCCTGACCAGAGCCCCAGACCCTCCCTGGTCCCAGGGGGGCGGGAAGACGAGGACAGTCAAGAAAAAAGGCAGAACCGGCCAGGAGGCCGCACGCGCCCCAGCAGGTGGCCGGAGCTCGGCCCTCTCGTCTTCGCTCCCATTTTAAAGAAGAAGAAACAGAGGTTCAGAGTGGAGAAGTGACTTGCAGACTCGCTGGGTTTGTCTGGAGCCCAAGCTCTTGGACGACCCGGCCGGCCTGCTGCTCAGCGTGTCACTCCCTTATTCCTCCACTCATCCTTCATTCATTCATTCATTCACCATTCATTCCTTCATCCACGTGCTCCTCTCGTGCAAGCGTCCAGTTTTCCTCCCTCCCTCTCTTCCTTGCTGTGTTTACTTATTTCCAGGTCTAAAGGATGGGTGTTTTGAGGCCAGAGGGCCTGGCTGGGGACCCCTGGCTGAGCGTGAAATCAAGTCTGGGGTCAGGGCTCCTGGCATGCTGTAGAAACAGATCAGGGCCTGCTTCCCTCAGCCTTATGGGGTGGGGAAACTGAGGCACAGGGAGGGCAAGCCCTGGCCCAGGGATGCCCAGTGTCCCCAAAAAGATATCTCGGAGTCCTGACCCCGGAACCTGTGAACGGACCTTTCTTGGAAACGGGGACCGTGTGGATGGAATTGGCTCAGACGAGGTCACAGTGGAGCAGGTGGCCGCCACTCAGGGCCGGGTGTCCTCGTGAGAAGAGGGCACGTGGACGCAGACTCGCAGGGAGAAGCCACGCGAGGACCGAGCAGAGGCTGGAGGGACGCGGCCACGGCCAAGGACGCCCAGGGCTGCCGGCTGCCGCCAGGAGCTGGAGGAGCACGAAGGACCCTCCCGGGGGCCCTCGGGGAGAGCGCGGCCCCCGACCCCTTGACCTTGGACTTCTACCCCCAGGGCCCGGGGAAAACGAGATGTCATTGAGCTAAGTCACCCGGTTTGTGGTGCTCTGTTCCCGCAGCCCCAGGACCTTAGCACGAACGGCCCCTGGTGCTGGTCCCAGTCCTGCCTCGTCTCTTCCGTGTGATATTGAAGCATCGTCATTTAACACATGTCTGTCTCCACGCCCCTCCCCACCGCCACTCCCCCACCCCCAGACTGGAGGCTCCAGCCCTGAGCACGGTCCTGGCATTCAGTAGGCGGCCGATTTACCCCTGTTAAACGAGGAGGTGACGAGAAGGTACTCACATCAGGGAGGGCCCACCAGGGAGAGTGTAGGTTAATCTCTACGTAAAAGAGGTGGATGGATGATGGAGAGAGAGAGAGATGAAGATAGGTAGTTAGATTGATTGATAGATGATAGATAGATGATTGATAGATGAGATAGATAGTTAATAGATAATAGATGATTGATAAACAGATGATAGATAGGTAGATAATAGACAGGTGACAGATATTGTGAGGAATTGGCTGCTGTGATGACGGGGCCGGCGGGCAGGTCAGGGACCACAGGGCAGGCCCGGGAGGGGCAGGCTGGAGCTCTCGGGCACGGGCTGAAGCTGTCGTCCACGGGTGAAACATCTCCTTCCTCAGGAAACCTCAGCTCTGCTCTAAAGCCTTTAACTGATGAGACCTGGCCCACCCCGATGATCTGGACAACCTCCTGACTTAAAGTGAACAGACCGTACTGCTGGCCACATCACCTAGTGTCCCCCAGCAATGGCTGGACAGCGTTTGGGCCGTGGGGACACAGAGACCCGACCATCACAGGACGTAGCAGGGCCTCACCATGTTCCTCTCTCTGTGTCTCCCGCCTGGATGGAGGCCAAAGTGAGCCCACTGCGGTCACCATCCTAAGAAGCAGGGGTTCCACGTGCCAGGCCCCCCGAGGGCTCCCTGGGGAGGGCGGGGTCTGCGAGGCGGTGGACGGGCTGGGCAGTGTCCTCTTGGTGGTGAGGCGATGCTCGGCCTTGGAGGATTTAGGGGTCCGGCTAAGAGGCTCCATCCAGAGCATTTATGATGCGCCTGCTGTTTGTCAGGCTCCATGCTGGGTCTTGGGGGTTGGGGTGGGAAGGGGCTTCTGCACCTGGAAGGGACCCCAGCAGGGTGGGGAGGGGGGACACGCTCATATAGGAGAGGAGACCCCAGGACCCTAGTGCAGGGGCGGACGGGGCTCCGGGCACAGCCTGCACACTGTCTTCTCCACGCCCGCCCTGCAGGCTTGGGTGTGGTCGTGGAGGTCACTAAGCTGCCCCTGGGGGGCCTGGGAGAGGTGTCCCTCGTGCCTGAGGGTGGCCCTCTGGCTGAGGGAAGTCCATGCCCCTCCCTCCTGGGCCTGCTGCACTCCGGTATGGGAAAGGGTGTGCGTGCGTGAATGTGCATGTGTGCACGTGTGTGCTTGCGTGTGTGCATGTGTGTGCGTGCATGTGGGTGGGTGCATTGTGTGAATGTGTGCGCATGTGTGTGTGGGTAGTGTGCACATGTGTGCACGTGCCTTATGTGTGTGCACGTGCCTGTGTGTGGGTGCATGTGTGCACGTATGTGTGTTCATGTGTGTGCACGTGCCTGTGTGTGCGCACATGTATGTGTGTGCATGTGTGGGGTGCATTGTGTGCACGCACATGCACATGTGTGTATGCATGTGTGCGCCTTGTGGGGGTGCGTGTGTGGGGTACACATGTGTGGGTGCATGTGTGGGTGCACGTGCATGTGCCTGTGTTTTGTCAGGCGGGATGGGAGGCTCCCTCACTCTGTGACTTCGTCTCTGGGTCCCAGGCACGGTCCCCGACCTCCAGGAGTTCGTTCCTTCCTCCCTCCTCCCGCGAGAGCCTGCGTCACACATTCTCCGAGCGGCTCCTGGGCTCCGGCCGGGGCCGAGCTGGGCGCCACGGGGCCTCCCCGGGGAGCACGTGTGCTGGGTGGGGAGCCGGCCCATCACCAACGAGGGAGCTGTGCCCTGAGGAGGCTGGCCCGCGGGTTCCATGGAGCCGGGCCCAGCCTGTCCGGAGGTGGCTGATGTGTGCAGTGTGCGTGCGTGTGAGCACACGCTTGTGTGTGCAGAGTGCTGAGCTCTGGGCCTCAAGCACGAGATTCCAGAAGCCGGGCCAACAACTGGGGGCCGCGTTTTAATCTGGAGCCGTGTTTTCAAACCGCCACACCTGACGCGGTCAGATGGACTTTCCAGAAACATCGCCCTGGCTGGGAGGCCGGCTTTGCTCCTCTGAACAGATAGAAGCAGCCTCGGCTGGAGCAGCAAGGCGCGGGTGGGGAGAGGAGGTGCCCGGAGCTGGGCCGGGACCAGGGCGCCCGCGGTCAGCAGGCAGGAGTCCTGGGGTCAGGGCAGCCCTGAGGGCTTCCTGGAGCAGGAGACAACTGGCGGGCTGAGAAGACCCTGGGAGAGCTGGAGAGACCCCTGGGCCTGTCTGGACGCCGGTCCCCTGCTCATCTGGCGGCCGAGATGCTGGGCGCCGTGCGGTGGGGCCCCCCCGACGGCGGTGCGGCCGCGCCCGAGCCAGCGCGCTCCCCCCGCGCGCGCCCGGTGATGAAGCGGCGGGCGAGTGTTTAATTAGTCGCCTAATTGCCTGGGTAATTGGGAGCCCACGCGGCTCTCCAAGTAATCAGTCGGAACAGGCCTCGGAAATATCTGCCTGATATTCATTAGCGCCGTTCGATCGTTAAACAGGCCCTGTGTTTGGTTCGTGACGGACGGGGCCCAGCTAACAGCTGTGCGCCGGCCAGCCGCCCACCAGCCCGGCGGGGCAGGCCCCCCGTGCAGACTGACGGACAGACGCATGGACAGACAGCCAGACGGGCAGCTGCTGCCGGGGCACAGACTCCGGGCGGCCGAGAAGGCTGCACCTCGGGCCTCTGGCCGCCCGCCGGCTCCCTCCCCTGGGCTGCTCTGCGTTTCCCTGGAGCCCAAGGAGCCCCCCTCGGTCAGCAGGGCCACCTGCTGCCCCCAGTACCGCTCATTCGTTACCCCACTCACTTAGTCATTCACTCGGTCACTCACGCCCTTTATAGCTGATCCTGGGGGCCTTCCGTGCTCCGTGCTCCGTGCTCCGGCTGGGCACAGCCCTGAACAAACCGGACCTGATTCCCACCCCCACTGACTTCCCCAGGGCAATCTGAGGGAGGGGACGGTGCTGCGAGGGTCTTCACGGAGGGAGTGGAACCAGGGGCAGGGGGGAGGGCTCCCCAATGCTTGAAGGAGGGGCAGAGTCAACCAGGGGGAGAGGGGAGGGAAAAGCATTGCTGGTGGCTGGAACAGCAAGTGCAAGGTCCCTGAGGCAGGAGGGAAGGCAGGAGGCCCTAGGGCTGCCGGAGTGGGAGGGGCGTGGAGATGAGTGAGGGAGGGAGGGGGCCAGCAGTGCAGGGTCCAGCCGCCGAGGCGCTGGCCTTCGTCCTAAGAGCCGTGGGGGCCTCTGAGGAGGTTTAAGGGGGCAATGAATGATGCTGTCTGGCTGACATTTCTAAAAGACCCTCTAAGGAGGATGGATTGGGGGCCGCGGGGAAGCGGAGAGACCTGTGCTGGTGTCCAGGTGAGAGGGGGGGCGCTGTGGACTAGGGGGGCCACCCTGCGCCCCTCCACACCCAGGCTTCATGCTCTGCCCCACTCTGGTCCCAGGAGGGGCGCCGGCATCACCCCCAGCTCCTGCTCTCTGGTTCGGGGGAGAGACAAGTGAGGTGACGTGTATGCTTCCAACTCGCTGGTTCCTCCTCCGAGGCCACGGCCCTCCCTCCACTCTCCGCGCCACCGGGCCGCCCTCCCTGCTGCTCCAGGCCCCAGCACGCTTCCTGGGGGCTTCCTCCCCTCCATCCTGCCCGAACCTTCTAGAACAGCCCCTCATGAAATCTCCTTCCCCAGCGTTGTGCCAGGCCCCGGTGACGTGCCACGTCCACGAGCGTTGCCTGAATCCCGCCAGGATGGTGGCGATTTGAGGCTCACGTGCTGAAAGCCCCTCGCAAATACGTTACGTGTGGGTGGTGCACAGAAACAGCTGGACCAGGAGTGGGGAACCCCGGCTTGGACCCCAGCCCCACTGTGTGGCCTGGGGCAAGCCACTCGCCCTCTCTGAGGCTCGTTGGCTCATCTGGGAAATGGGGGTAAAAATAATACCCACTGACGGGACTGCTGTGGGGAACATGAGCTGAGACACTGAGCGACCGGAAGGAACTGGTTTGCGGGGAGAGAAGTGTGAGCAGCCGCTGTTCACCGCGTTCCCAGCCGCTGCCTGGCCTGACGCCGGCCTTTGCGGTTGTCACCTCGTTGGACGTCCTCCTCCCAGCCGTCTTTTTCTTAATGGAGGTAAAATTCATACAACATAAAATTAACCGCTAACCCTTTCCAGGGGAGCCATTCAGGGGCATTTAGACCAACACGGCGGCACAACCACCGCCTGTGTCTGGTTCCGAGAACTTTCGTCCCCCCCGAAGGAGACCCCGTCCCCACGAGCTGTCACTCCCCAGGCGTGTCCCCGGCAGCCACCCATCGGCATCCTCTCTCTGCGGGTCGGCCGCCTCTGGACATCTCCCGTCTGCTGGATCCTGCGACACGCGGCCTTTTGCGTCCGGCTCGGTTCTCCGAGCGTCACGTCCTCCGGGTCCATCCACGGCGCAGCGGGCGTCGGCGCTTCGTTCCTCCGTGTGGCTGAGTCCAATTCCGCTGTCTGGCCACCAACCGTCTCCGGAACCCGATGGTTTTGTGCCCGTTTTACGGACGTGGAAACGGAGCGTCGGAAAGCTGCCCCTCGTCTGCCGGGCTGATGGGGTCAGGACGTGAGACTCTGGAAGCGGTGAGGGTACCATTTCCGGTGCTTTTTGTTCCTCATGTCGATTCGCATTTGCGTGTTGCTATTTTCCTTCTGCGGGAAGGCCTTCTCTCCCCATTTCCTGTGGTCCGCGTCTACTGGCAGGAATTCTTTCAGCTTTCGTGCGTCGGAAAACATCTTTATTTCATCTTTGGTTTTGAAAGATGTCTTTGCTGGATATAGAATTCTCCACCGACGGGCTTTTCAGGATTTTAAAGATGTCGCTCCACTGTCTTCTTGCTTTATTATTTCCATGAGAAACCTGCCCTCCTTCTTACCTTTATTCCTCTGTATGTGTGTCTTTTTTTCTCTGACTACTTTTTTTTTTTTTTTGAGGAAGAAGATTAGCCCTGAGCTAACATCTGCCGCCAATCCTCCTCTTTTTGCTGAGGAAGACTGGCCCTGAGCTCACATCCGTGCCCATCTTCCTCTACTTTATATGTGGGACGCCTGCCACAGCGTGGCTTGCCAAGCAGTGCCATGTCCACACCCGGGATCCGAACCGGCAAACCCTGGGCCGCCGAAGCAGAACGTGCGAATTTAACCGCTGCGCCACCGGGCCGGCCGCCTCTCTGACTGCTTTTAATAATTTCTCTTTATCACGGCTTTGGAGCAATTTGACTACGATGTGCCCTGTCGTCGTCTTCTTCCTGTTTCTTAAACGTGGGGTATGTTGAGCTTCTACCTATGAGCTTATAGTTTTCATCAAATCTGGTAAATTTTCAACCAAAGTCCTTCAAATATTTTTTCTCTTCCCCGATTCCCTTCAGGAACTCGAATTACACATTTCTTAGGCTGCCGGAGGTTGTCTCATGCACCACAGATGATCTGTTTTATTTTTTTTTTAAATATTCTTTGTTCTCTCTGCTTTGCATCCTGGATAGATTTCTTTCTACGCCTTCGAGTTCACTAATCTTCTCTTCTACCAAGTTGAATTTGCTGTTAGCATCGTCTCGTGTATTTTTCATCTGAGACATTCCTAGTTTTCACGTCTAACATTTCAATCTGGGTCTTTTTTCCGCCCTATCTTCCACGTCTCCACTTAACTTTTCAAACATGGGGAGCACGATTGTAATTACTGACTTAACGTCCTAGTCCGTTTATTCAAACATCCGCGTCGGCTTTCATTAACCGAGTATCCTCCTCGTGGTGGCTCATATTTTTCTGCTTCTTTTAGTCCCGGATAACCTTTGATTGGGTGCCAGGCATCGTGAATTTTGCCTCCGCGGCGGCTGGATATGTTTGGACCCCTGTAAACGTCCGTGAGCTGCTCGGGGAAACGATGATGCTTTCCAGTCTTGCTCCTCCTGTTGATTTTGTGCGTCTGGAGCCGTTCTCAATTTAGTGCTGATTATTACTGCCCCCTACGGAGGCAGACCTTCCTGAAAATTCTTCCCGAGACCCTGGGAACGATGAGTTTTTCCCTCACGAGTCCTGCTGGTCGGAAAAGGCATTTTCCCCAGGCCCGTGGCAGCACCGATTTTGCTCTCTTATTCTTTAGAATGGATTTCCCCACCTGCAGACAGCGGTCAATAGTCTGCTGAATACTCAGGAGGGACCCCTGCGGACATAGGGGTCCTCACCCTCTCTGTGCAGGTCTCTCCTTTTGGGTGCACTGTCCTGAAAATCCCACCTTGGTCACCCCAGACTCTTGGCTCTGTCTCTCCAACGCAGGGGGTTTGCCAGGCTCCACCCGGGTTCTCCCTTTCTGCCCTCATGCTCTGGAAATTCTCTCAATGGCCGGACTCACCTCATTTCTCCTCCATCCCTCAGGACTCTCTGGCTTTCACTGCCTGATGTCTAGTATCTCGAGAACCATCATTTCTTATATTTTATCTGTTTTTTAAAAAATAATTTTTTCAGGTAAAAAGATAAATCTAGTCCCTGGTCCTTTATCTTGGATGGAAGCAGAAATCTGCAGTTTTTGCAGTCTGGGGGCCAATGGTAGACCCTCCATTGCAGAAAAATCAGAGCCCAGATACTGATCTTGGTGATGCTACTTGAGCCCTGGATCAAGCCATACCTGAAGCCAGACATCTATCCCAATGGTTCAGCTCTAGGAGGCAACAAATTCCCTCTTGTGTTTAAGTCTGTCAGGCTGGGCCTTCTGCCCTTTGCTACCGCCAGCTTCTTATCCAGCCATGGCTGCACCAGGCGGCTCCCTGGAGAGGAGAAGGGCAGCTCCAGGAGGGAGCAGGAGGTGAGCACGAGGCAAGCCCAGGCTGGGACGGGTGCGAGGAGGACAGGGTGAGTTTGCACTTTTGAGAGCCCACCTTGGCCAGGTGAGGGGCGTGGAGAGGTCACATGCTTCCCCACTCCCAATCCTCAGAGATCTCTCCAAACACTTGGGACAAAGCCCGGAGCCCCTAGTGTGGCATGATGTGGCCCAGCCTGTGCGGGTCCCCTCTCGCTCCCTGTTCCCCTGTCCCAGCCCTCAGGCTGCCAGCCCACTACCACCTCCACCCCAGTGCCTTTGCACCTGCTGTGCCGGGTCCTGAGCCACTTTCCCTCAGGTATCTGTGGGGCTCTGTGACGTGCCACACAGGGCTGGGCCACAGCGAGTTAGTGCCTTTCCCCTCCTGGGGACCTCACGCCAGGGAGGAACAAAAGAGAAGAGATGGGTGGGGTGGCGCCGGGGGCTCCCGTGACCCCAGAACTTCCTGGAACAGGCCCTACTGTCAGCCCCACTCCCCGGGGCTGGACGCGGGGGCACGTTCCCAGACCTCCGAAACTCCCCCTTGCCAAGCATCCCCTTCCGACAGAGAGGATGGGTGGGGGAGAGAGGAAGGAAAAATAATTACTTCCCAGCCTCTAACCTTTCCGGCGAGTGACTCGGTAATAAATAATCCCCACGTCCCTCCAGTGCGATCCGTCAGCGGGAGGCTCCTAATTACTTTAGACTCACTTTGAAACCGCTTCCAGTCCCACTCTCAAATAAATAAAAAATTAACACGGAACCGGAGCGGAGACGCAGAGGCAGGGCGGGAGGGGAGCCCCGGGGAGACCTCGTGCCCCGAGCCGGCCCCACGCACGGTCGGGGAGGAGCTGGCTGCCCGGCACGTCCCTGACCCCGGCCCAGGACCCACCTGTCACGTCGTAGGGTCTGCCCTGCAGGCCTCTGCGTGGGCCCTCCCGCCGTCCCCGGGCGCCGTGGTCTCGGGCCGCAGCCTCCTTCCCACCCCGGCCAGGTCGGCCGAGCCTCCCCATCCGGGCCTCCGTTATGTCCTCCATAAATAAGCCGGGAGTTTGACAGGTGACCCCTAGATGCCCTTGCACCTGTGGCATCGAGCTCCTGTCTCTGGGAAGCCCCGACTTTCCCTCTGCGCTGGCCTGGGGACCCCACTGTCCGTGTCGGGGCCGTGGCCAGGCCCGGCCGCACCTCTGAGTGCCCCATGGCCTGGGGGCCTCTTTGGGGGGGCCCTCTGGGGCGGCCTGCACCCTCCCCCCAACCCTGGATCCCCTGTCGTGATGGTGGGCGGGCGGGGGCTTCCCTGATGGGAACCAGATGGTGGACGGAGAGGCGGGACCGGGCCCCGTCTCCCCGCCCCCAGCCCCAAGCGGCCTGCTCAGGGCACGTCAGAGCCCCCTTCCCCTCGGCTCCCGCTGTCACCGAGCTGAGGGACGGCGGGAAGTCCCACCAGACCTGCCCGCTGGACCCACGAGGGCAGCGGGGGCCACCGTCCCGGGCCCAGGAGCTGCAGGCCCACCGCTTGGGTGGGGACAGGGCCAGGTGTCCTGAGGGCAACAAGTCCTGGGAGCTGGGCTGGGTGGGAGAGCATCCTCCAGGGGACGCCAGGCGGGTGGCACATGGGGACCTGAGCCCACCGCTCACCCCCCTCTGGGTGTCGTGACAGCGAGAGACCGTCGAGGGGGCGCCAAGCAGTGGGGCAGCGTGGAGGGCAGCCGGGGGCGCAGTGCGGAGGGGCTCGGTCAGACCCTCTGCGGGAGAATTAATTAAACGCATCTCACTCGGCCGGCACCGAGCGATTTCTGCTGACCTCACCAGGCCGATTAATATTTAATTAGCTTTTAGAAGGAACGGGGAACATTTATTAGCCGCCGCGTCAATCTGTCAGCATCGGTCAGGGACAGACAGCGTTCTAGAGAAGCAGAGAGGAGTGACCAGCGCGTCCCGGCTCCCGGCCCCTCCACCGCCTCCTCCGCCAAGACGGGCCCCAGCCACCCCCTAGGCCTTGGGGCCTCCCAGGGCCAGGGATGAAGTGTTCCCTCCCCAGGCCGGGCTAAGGCCTATGGGCTCTTGGGGGCCGTCTCGGCCAAGGCCTCCTAGCCTGAGTTGGGGTGGGCAGGGGTCAGAGGGCAGAGGGTGCCCTTTATCGGGCGGGGTGGTCCTCTGAGCAGCACCCATGGTCCTGCTTCTAGCTCAGGGGTACAGGGCCCGGTGCTGACTTGTGGGGGAAGGAGCATGGGGGACCCCAGGATTTGGGGGGTGGCTCCACGCTGAGGCCCCAGGAGTGTCTGGGGATAAGGCCAGGCAGGGTCGTGCCGTGACAGAAGTGCTGCCAGACCAAGTGCGCAACCTGGACAACCAGCCCTGGCAGTCACCTCTCAATGTCACTCTCGGGGGGTCCACCGCCGGTGTCTCACAAGAAGTCGGAAAGGCGAGTTTCATGCAAATTCTCTCTGGTCTTTCGATTCAATAATAGATTCCATGTTCTAAAAAGCTGGGCGAGCCCGACAGCCCGTGTGTGGACTGAGCCATCCTTACCAGCTCCTACAGCAGCCCCAGCACATAGTAGGTGTTCAGTAAACTCTCGAGGGATGGCTACGTGGAAGGGTGGGGAGTGAAAGCAGGACTGGCTGACTCAGGAGGGGAGTCCCGGCCACCACCACATGCAACGGCTTCTGAGGCCCAGCCCCTGCCCACCTTTGCTGCCAAATCCTGGCCACACCCCCACCCTCCCGGAGCACCCTGTGATCTGCTCCCAGAAAGCCCCTGGACCTTTGCACGTGCTGCATCTCCACTGAAAAAGCAGCAGACACAGGAGTTCTCTTGTCTGATTCTCAGCGTGGTCCTGGGAGGCAGGCAGGGCCTAGAGGGATGGACGAGGAGAGCCCTGAGACCCCTGGAGGGAGTCCCTAGGGCAGATATAACTCAGGTGGGGGCAACCATCAGAGACACCTAGGATGGGCTGACACACAGGCTGCCGGGTGCCCCTCTCTGCCAGCCACCCCCAGACCCCTTCCGAGCCCAGAGCCAGGCACACGGGCCAGCTCTGTAAGGACCTCTCTCCCCCATGTTGGTAGGCGGTGATGAAACTTTTAAATAAGGCAAAAAAAATTAAAACTCCCCCGAGTTTTATTAAGTGGGGACGCAGCTAGGTAATTACCAACCGGCTTAATTAAAATCCACCCTTGAAAAGCACTGGTGGGTGGCCCCGGCAGGGCAGGAAGACAGGTGGGGGACCGGTTTCCTTGCTCCAGCCTCAGTTTCCCCAGCCGTAAAGCTGGGATGATACTAACAGCCAACCCAGAAGGGCCGTGGGGAACGTTGAAGGCAGAGTGTTCACTCGCTCAGAGAGGCCAAGGGCACCACCTGAGTCACACAGCAGTAGCTAGCCAGGCTGGATTGAACCCTTAGGAAGACAGGGGCTTCCCTTGCAGGCCTGATCTACGCGGGGGGTGGGCGCAGGGAACCCCGGAGGCCGTCACCAAGAATGCAGGGAGCACTACAATCCGGTCAGCACGGGGACCTGGGGCCTGCAGAGCCGTCCACCCGGCCACGTCTTCCCTCTGGAGAAGGTGACGGGGCAGCTGGGCCTTACGGGACGAGCTGGGCTCACTCGCTGAAGAAGAGCGAGCAGTCCTGGAGAGGGCACCCCGGGCAGAGGGCACTTCGAGCAAAGGCCCGGGGGTGGAGAGGCTGCAGGACGGGAGGAGACAGCAGGGGACAGGTGGGGCCGGCTCTCTGGATGCTCCTGGGGGCTGATTCTGGGCAGAAGAGGGGGCTGCCAAGCGCCCCGAGGGGCCTGGGCCTGTCTCTGCGTGGGGCCGGGCTGGAGGGCGGGCGGGCAGCCCTGCCGGGTGGGAGTGGGCGGGGGCTCGCTGGGAAAGGGGCCGAGCTTCCCACATCCCAGAACCCAGTCGCTCCCCGTGGCGTCTAGGGCCCTGCGGGACCCAGAGCGGAGGGTCGGGAGCAGGACGCAGTGGGGCAGACACGGTGCTGTGGGGACGGGGGTGTTTGGGGAGGAGCTGGAGGGAGGAAGAGGAGAGGCTCGACCCCGGGAGGCGGGAGACGCCCCTGCAGACCTAACCTGTCACCTCCACCTTGATCGGGCCCCGTGTCCCGGCCTCTTCGGGTCCCCAGGCCGGGGCAGGCAGGCCGCCCGCCGCCTCACCCCTGCGGGATTGCACAGTGGATACTGTCCACCGACTCCGGCCCGAGAACCGGGATGTCCCCACCTCAGCCCCCAGACCGGCCTGCCCACTGCAGGGGGGCAGCCCCCACAGGGGTCCCGGAAGCCTGCAGGGCCATCCAGGCCTGGGTCTAACCCTGCTTGGCCACCAGCCGGCTGGGTAGCTCTAGGAGAGTCATCTGGTCCCAGCCTCAGTTTCCCCATCTGTCGAGTGAGGTGAGAGTCCCGCTCCTAGGCTGCTGTGAGTGTGTTTAAGGGCACTCGATAGGCACCCTCGCCAGGGACCCACCTGCCCCCTCCCCAAGCCCCTTCCCTCGAGGCCCGGAGTCTTGGGACCCCAGCCCCAGCCCTAGTCCTTTCCGGCTTTCACCCCCGCGGCTCATAAACCCCGGAGCTTTGATCTGTCCTCTTCTGTCCAGCGGAAGAGACGGGGCTCCTCCCAGCCGGGCCCCCTGCACGTCTCGCCTCCGCACCCCGCTGCCTCCATTAACCTCTGCACCCGGCCGGAAGGGGCAGCTTCAGCTCCCGGCCTGTTCCCATGGCGGGAGAGCCCCGAGCGGGGGGCTTCGGGTGGCCCCAGGGCCCTCCTGGGAGCAGATCTGCCGGGAAGGATGGGAGGCAGCCCGGGGGGTGGGTAACCGCTCCCGGGCAGCCATCTGAAGAGCCCAGGTTGGCCCTTCTACATGAGACGGTGGACACTGACAGCCTCCGCCTCGACCCCAGAGCCCAAGGCCTGTCCCCTTACCCAGAGTCCTCCCCACCACGGCCCGCACGCTGGTGACAGGGGCGCTTCTCAGCACCCTCCGAGGGCACAGGGCTCACCCTCCGGGGACAAAGCAGCAGGGCCACTGCCTGGCATACTTTGGGGGCCCCCCCCCAAGCATACACCGTCTGCCGAGACCCCAGACCCACTTCTCACCCGGGATGCAATTAGCTCCCCTCCGCCTGCCGGCCCAGAGCAGCCAGCGGGTGGTCGGAGGGCCGGAGGTTCCCGTGGGCCCCCCACTCCCGCTGTGCGACCCCGGGTCAGGCGCGGCATCTGTCAGTGGGGGAGCACCCCTCCCGCACGGGGGGCCAGGAAGATGCACGCGCCCACGGCACGGCCGCACACGGGGCCTCTCCCGTGCACACGCCCCGGCGCTCAGCCTGAGTCTATGGGGCCCGCGGTCCATGGGTACAGCTGTGAGCAGGGTTCTGGAGGCACAGACAAATGAGAAACCAGCAAGAAACGCAGGGAGGTTACACCCCGGGTGTGAGGAGGGCTGGGGAGGAAGATAGGTGTGCAAGGGAGCCGAGCTTCAGGGCCTGGGGAGGGACGCTCACAGGGACCCCGGAAGGAGGCCCAGCATCAGAGTGAGGCAGGAATTCCTGCAGAGGACAGCCTGTGGCAGGACGAGGACTGGAGCCGGGAGAGCGACCTTTGGGTCGCTGGTAGATTTCTCGGCTACAGAAGGTCCCTCTGCTGCCCAGAGGACAGGGGGACAGAGGAGACGAGGGGCCTCCGATTCCGGCTGCCCTGGCAGGAGCCTCTTCCTCAGCTCACGTGGAGCCGGCCCCGCTCCCTCACCCGCAGACCTCAGGAGGAGCCCCGTCCCCGTGGCTTGGCCTCCGTGCTGTGTGACTGTGGACAAGGCCCTGCCCTCTCTGGGCTCCTGACGCATCTGGACCTCCTGTGGTCCCCTGTGCTGTGAGCTCCGTGGAAACCGCACCACGACCCACGTTCTCCCTGGGGGTCCCTGGCAGACACAGGCCCAGAGAGTCACGGATGAGGAGGGCGGGGGAGTGGGCCAGCACACCGAGGATGCTGCATCACCAGCGAGCGAGGCCGGCAGCCCGGCCCGGCAGCCTCCAGCCTCGGGGAGCCCCCGCGGCTCCCACACCCTCCGCTCCCCACGTCTGGAATCGACACGTTTCCTTCTGCGAAATGATGCGTGTTTTCCCCGTCGGGTTCACAAATAACCTCGAATTTTACTGTTTTCTTTCCCTAATGAATTCTCCGAAACGTGTTACAAGCTCCCCGGTAATGAGTGTGGAGCGCGGCCCCCGTGCAGCTCTGGTGTTCCGCCCGCCTCCACCGAGGGCGGCAGAACGAGACCCCCCCCCCCCACCACCACCACCCACCCAACCCCGCACACAGCGCACGGCCCGGTGCAGCCCTGTTAGCACAATTGGTGGGAATCCATTATATTGACAATATCCATTTGTGTAATTCCTGCATTAGGATTTTGTGCTAAACCGTGTTTGAAAGGCTCTGCTGACCCTTATTACCTCTTTAATTGTGCTTAAAAATCCAGATTAATTCAGAGGCGAAGGCAACTGTGTGGGAAAGGGGCCTTGCTGGGCCCGGCCAGTCGATGGCTCCTGGGTGTCCGAGGACAGCCGGTTCCACGGGATGTCTCTGTGTACCGCCCCCGAGCTGCCAAGAAAACCTCTGGATCCGAGATGAGGGGTGGACGAGGATGCTGGAGGCCCCCGAATGCTGAGTTGGCGCTGGCCCCCTGAACCGCATCCCTGTTCCTCGCCGTCCGCACGGTGGTTCTGACTCCCGTCTGACAGGTAAGAAGGTGGAAGCACAAACACCGAGGCCCCACAGTCCGCAAGCGGGCCCACGCGCCTCCTGCCATTCTCGGACCTGAAGGGGACTCCGGGGTTTCCTCTGGTTCCGCTCTCTGGGGTTACAGGTGGAGAAACTGAGGCTGAGTGGCCGGGTCACATGGGGAGGTGGAAAGGTCAGCCCGAAGAGCTGGGGAGGCCTGTCTCCGTGACGAGCCCGCAGCTCTGCCATCCTGCAGATCTGGGGTGTCCACCCGGAGTGGGGGGCAGTTGGTGTCGAGGGGAAAATCAACCAGATGTGGCGTCCCCTGGGATGAGCGGACCCTGGGGTCGGGCCCAGCCGGGTCCAGGTCTTGGCTCCTCCCCGGCTTGTATGCACAAGATCCATCCTCTCTCTGAGCCTCAGTTTCCCCTCTGGACGCTGCAGTCCTAGCACGGAGCCAGCAGGTCTGTGGTGCAGCTGGGAAGGTCACCCTCAGTGGGCACATGTGGGTACTGAGCACACACTGGCCGGAGGCGAGGTCTCCCCACTCAGATCCGAGGTGGGCGCGGGCGACGGTAAGGTGCTCGTGCCCTTCATTCCACACCGAGAGGTGTCCATCCTTGCCGCCCCTCAGGTTCTCCGGGCTAGAGTCAGAATCTCAGGGGTGGGGGCACGGGGAGGCGGGAGCCCTCGGGCAAGTCCATACAGGAGCCCCACGTCGGGGGCCAGGGCAGAGCGTCGGCCGGCAGCCTCCAACCGCGCCTGAGACCCCAGGTTCTGGTCCAGGCTCCCTGCTCTGGAACCCAGCGCCATGGACCAGGGAGTCCCTGCCCTCTGCCCTCTGCCCTCTGCCCTCTGCCCTCTCTTGCAGAGCCCTGCCTCCCAGGGTGCTCGGACCCTGCGTGCAGCGTGCCCACACGATCGGGGTGACCTCTCCAGTCACGTGCCGCAGGGAGGCTCCTGGGTGGAGCAGGTGAGGTGATGGGGCTTCTTGGCAAGTGGGGGGCGGTGGGGGGAGCTCTGAGGAGGGGCCAGCAGGTGAGATGGGAACGGAGAGGAAGCTGGGCTGCAGTGTGGTCCAGCTGAGGCTGCCTCCAACCTGCCCTCACCCCGTGGGCGCTGTGCAGGGGGAGCAGCCCCCAGAGGTGGTCCCGTCCTGGGGCCAGGGGCTGAGGTTGTCACAGCCCCGTCACTCAGTCCTGGCGGCCGGCCGCCCCAGGGAGAGGGGTACAGGCATCCAGGTGTTTCCAGGCCAGGCGGCTCCCCGGGGGCCCTGCTCCAGGGACGGGCGCCTGTGAGCCATCGGCAGCTGGGGGAGCGGAGCACGGTCCTGGCAAACAGCCCCGGGCGGGTCTGGACGGTGGCCCACACCTTCCCTTTGCACAGGGCGTGCAGAGGCCCCAGCTCAGCCACTCGGAGGCCTGAAATCTGGTCTGGAGCTCAGCAAGGCCGATGGCACCCCACTGCACAGGCTGCCTGGCAGAGCGCACGCACGCATCGACGTGCACGGTGCTTAACAGCTTTCCTGAGACGCAAGTCACGTGTCAGATCGTTCACCTGTTTAAAGCGTACGATCCAAGGGGTTTCAGTGTATTCACAGAATTGTGCAAACGCCACCACAGTCAACTCCAGAACACCTTCATCACCCCAAAAGTAGCCCCGGACCCTTTGAGTCACTCTCTATCTCCCCTCAGACCTCCGGTCCCCCAGCTCCAGGCAAAGCCTAATCCACTCTGTGTCTCCATGGATTTGTCTAGCCTGGACAGTCCCTATAAGTGGAACTTTGCCACACGTGGCCTTTCGTGATGAGGTTATTTCACTTAGCATCATGTTTCCAAGCTTCCTCCATGTTGTGGCAGGTCTCTGTATTCCATCCTTTTTTATGGCTGAATAGTATTCCACCAGGTGCATGGACCACATTTGGTTTATCCCTTCATCCACGGATGGACATTTTGGGTTCTTTCCAGTTTTTGGAGATTATGAATCACGCTGCCGTGAACATTCGTGTACAGATTTTCGTGTGGACGTTTTCTTTTCTTTTGGGCATATGTCTAGGAGGGGAATTGCTGGGTCGTACGAGGGTTCTATGGTTAATAATTTGAGGAACTGTGAGACTGTTGGCCACAGCGGCTGCACCATTTTACATTCCCACCACCAACGCACGAGAGTCCCAATTTGTCCACGTCCTCACCAACACTGCTTCCTGTTCATCTTCTTTATTTTGTCCATCCTCACGGGTGGGAGGCGGTGTCTCGCTGAGGTTTCGATTTGCATCAGCCACCAGCTAATGAGGCCTCGCTTCACGGGATCATTGGCTATTTGTGCATCTTCTTTGGAGAAATGTCTGTTCAGATCCTTTGCTCATTTTCAAAATCGGCTTATTTGTCTTTTTATTCTGTTTTCTAGGTACCGGTCCCTCTTCAGAGCTGCGATTCGGGGAAATTTCCTCCCATTTGGTTGGTTGTCTTTTCACTTTCTCCACGGTGTCCTTTGAAACACGAAAGCCTTCCATTTTGATGACGTCCCATTTATCTATTTTATCTCTTGTTGCTTGGGCTTTTGGGGTCGTAGCTAAGAAACTATCGTCTAACCCAAAGTCACGAAGATTTGCCCCAACGTTTTCTTCTAAGAGTTTTATAGTTTTAGCTGTTACATTTAGGTTTTGACACGGTTTGAGTGAATTTTTCTTGCTGGACGTGGTTCAGGATCCTCTTCCTTCTTTTGCGTGCGGACGTCCAGTTGTCCCAGCTCCCTTTGCTGAAAAGATTATTCTTTCCCCATTGAATGGTCTTGACACCCTCGAAAAAGTCAGTGGACAAAAAGTGTTAGGGTTTATTTCCGGATTCTCAGTTCTGTTCCCTTGACCTCTATGTCTCTCCTCGTGCCAGATCGCTGTGTCTTGACTCTTGTAGCCTCATAGTAAGTTTTGAAATCAAGACATATGAGTCCTCCAACTTTGTTCTTCTTTTTCAAGATTCTTTGGGCCCCTTGCGTTTCCATATGAATTTTAAGATCAGCTTGTTAATTTACAAAAAAAAAAGTCAACTAGGATTTCAATAGCGATTGCATTGAATTTATAGAAATTGGGGAATACTGACATCTGAACAATTTTGGATTTTCCAGGCCACGAACGTGGAGCGTCTCTCCAGTTTTCTGGGTCGTCTTAGGTTTCTTTCAACAAATGTTTTGTAGTTTCCAGAGTACAAACTTGGCACTTCTTTTGTTAAACGTGTTCCTAAGTATTTTATTCTTTTTTTTTTTTAAAAAAAAAGAAAAAACCTTCTGGTGTTGGTTTCTGCAAGGAGGTTTAAAAAAAGTACGACGTGGGGGTGAAGACTGGAGAGAAGGCGAGATTCAGGCGGAGGGAGAGTGACTCCAGAATAACTAGCCATCTATCCCTGCATCACAGATTACCCCCAAATGCAGCATCTTAAGACGGCAAACCTGTATCATCCCGCAGTGTCTGTGGGTTGGGAAGTCGGGAGCAGCTCAGCCGGGCGGTCCTGGCTCAGGGTCTCTCACAAGGTTGCAGTCGAGCTGTGGGCTGGGGCTGTGTCATCTGAAGGCTCGACTGGGGCTGGAGGCTCCGCTCCCCAGGGGACCCCGGGCTTCTGCAGAGCGGGCGACCAGGAGAGCGAGGGGGAGGCTGCAGGGCCTCCTGGGACCAAGTCCCAGAATCCACACATCGTGTCTTTTGCCACCTTCTCGACATCAGAAGCAGGTCATCAAGTCCAGCCCGCACGCAAGGGTTGGACCCTGACGCCACGTTTCTGTGGACGTGTTTTCAAAGTGCCACAGGAGGCAGCTTCGGAGAAGACCGTGACGGCTCCACGGCAGCTGGAGTCTCCAGGCCTCTCTTCTCCAGGCCTTCAGTCGGGGACACCCAGGCCCGGCAGCTGGAGGAGCAAGAGGGGAAAAACCCCAAACCCTGGAGGCCTCGGGACAGCCCTGGCTGCTGCTGTGCAGAGCCAGGATCTGTGGGGGGACCGGGGCGCCTTCCTCTGGCCAAGCCAGCCCAGAACAGAGAGGAGCTCAACACCCGGGCTCATGGGGTCCACCACACACCACGAGAGCTATAGTCATTCATCTTCACACGTGCACAGCCCTTTACAGTGTGCAAAGCATTGAAAACAGTGATAGATGGGGCTGGCCTGGTGGCGCAGCAGTTAAGTGCGCACGTTCCTCTTCTCGGCGGCCCAGGGTTTGCTGGTTTGGATCCCAGGTGCGGACATGGCACCGCTTGGCATGCCATGCTGTGGTAGGCATCCCACATATAAAGTAGAGGAAGATGGGCACAGATGTTAGCTCAGGGCCAGCCTTCCACAGCAAAAAAAAAAAAAAAAAAGAGGAGGATTGGCAGACGTTAGCTCAGGGCTAATCTTCAAAAAAAAAACCCCCAAAAAACAGTGATAGACTCCACCATGTGCTGAGCCAGCCCCAGACCCCAGGACGCACCAGTGTGCCCACAGCTCCTGTTCAGAGATGAGGAACTCCGCCCCACGCCCCTGGAGGACACAGAATCGAAACAGCCCTCCTGCCCCCTTAGGAGCAAAGACCCAGAGAGAGAGGAAGACCTCTCCCATCAGAAGAGCCACTGTGGCCTGTGGTCCCAACTCGCTGGATACTCGGAACCCACTCAGTGAGGCGGGCAGGCCTGCCCCGACCCCAGCCCTGCACCGCCCCCCGGATGGAGAGCCGGCCCCTCACCAGGGTGAGCTGGCCTCTGCGTCCCAGAGGGATGGAAACCTGGGCGGGGGGGGCGTCGCAAAGGAGCCCCGAGTTTGCCCTGACCCACAATTGTCCCCTCACATCATAGCCCCAGTTTCCAGGCAGGATTCCCACAGCCCCACCCCGCCCGCCCCTTCCGCCATCATTAATTAAATGCCGGGTCTCAGGGCCTCCCACCCACTCCCGGCTGTGACCACTGGGGCCGGGCCCTTGCCCTCGCCCGGGGGCCAGGATGCCTCTGCCGGGAAGGCCCCCACCCAGCCGGGTTATTTACTCACCTTAATAACCTTTCATGAGGGGCCTCGCAGTGGCCTTCAGGAGAGCGGGGGAGCTGGCTCCGGGGTCATCCTTTGGATGCAATTTTATTAAGCTCAAGCCGCGGCCCCCTCTCCCCCAGGCTGCACCCACTGGACGCCGGGCCCTCCTGCTCCCCGTGTGGAGTGGCTGGGCCCGGTTTAATTAAGTGTTCGCTCCGCATCTCCGATGGACAGCGGCCACGGGCAGGTGACCCCACAGCAGCTCCTAACACACGGTGCCGCCACCTGGCCTCTGGCCAGCGTCCCTCCCCACTTGGCTTTGAACAGCAGGCCTGGGTTTCTAAAATTGAATCAATTTTCTATTGAATCAATCAAGATCGATCAATTTTATTTAATTCTACAGTTAATCGATTGTGTCGAAGTGTCATTTATACGCGACAGAAGGCTCCCACTTGGCGCATACACTTCGATGCGTTTTGACGAGTGTAGACGCTTGTGAAACACCACCGCAGTCAGGACGGGACCGCTCCCACGATGCAGCACGGTGGCCCCGAGCCACGGGGGCCACGAGCCGCGTGGGGCCGCCCAGCACTTGAGACGAGGCTGGTCCGAACGAGGGGAGGCGTGCTGTGCGTGCGAAATACACGTCGCGTTTCCGGAAACGTGTCTGGAAAAGGAACGGTGACGTCGCTCACTCGAGATTTCCGTCGTGATTACATGTGAAACGGGAACATTTCGAATGTAGATTTAACGCAATACGTTATGAAATTAGCGTCACCTGTTTCTCTGCTTTGACGTCTGGGGCTCGTGTGACGTCTCTGTCGGCCGGCGCTGGCGCAGGGCAGTCTCTTCACCCCAGAAGTTCCCATGTGGCCACCCCTCCCGCTCTGCTGCTCTCCAGCTCTGACCAGGGCACTGTCCACCCCGCCCCGTGTCCCCTCTGTGAAATAGGCACAAGGATGTCGCCACCCGGGCTTGTCGTGGGGACTAAACCACATAGGATGCGATACGTCTGCAGAGCTCCCGGCTCTGGGCCTGGTGCACCGTATGCGAGAAGCACCATCTGGGGTCACCACCGCGGCATCGGGGCACGCTGCTGTGTAATTTCCAGACGGTGGGTGATGCGGGGGCACCCACCCCTGTTCTCAAGCTCCCCCGGGGCAGGAAATCTGTTCCTGGATGTTATTTGCAGGCCGTGCAAGAACAGAACCCCTAGCAGCCTCTCCCACAGTGCCCGTCTGGTCCCTCTCCCGGGTCACCCCGCCCGCCCCGCTCCTGCCTCCTCGCCGCCTGGGCTCGGCATTCCTGGGCAGGCATCACACGGTGCCCATGATGGGCATCTCAGGAGCGTTTGCGTCTTCAGAAGGGAGGGCTCCTGGAAGATGCCAGGGCTGCAGAGGGGGACACGCAGACTAGGGGGGCCTTTATCCAGAGGCTTTGCCAGCAGGGAGCCTGAATCTTGGCCAGAGGCGACGCGGGCCCTGCCGTAAGGATTCTGGTGCCAGGAGGCCCTGCCTTGACCGCATCCTGTTCCATCTGAGCATCAGAGTCAACGTCGGTGCCGGCTCAGAGCTCACGGAGTGACAAGTCCACGCGTCCCAGCCGACACCCACAGGTAAACGAAGAGGGGAGGGAAATTCTCCTGGAATGACAACAAGCGTAGAAAGAAGAATAGAACTGGAGAGTTTCCCTTTGGCCACCAACACAGAAATAACTGATTCCAGAAGGCCGCCATGATGGATGCTAAAACCACCAGCTTTATCGAGGCGTAATTGACGGCACATGTTTAAAGGGTCTACTTGATAGGCTTGGCCTAATGTATAAACCACCTCGATCAAGACAAGGAACACCTCCATCACCCCAGAAGTTTCCTCCCGCCCCTCTGTAACCCCCTCACATACTCTCCCCAGACCTCCGGCGACCACTAACCGGTTCCGTCACTATAGTTTGCATTTTCTATAATTTCATTGGGATGGAATCACACAGGAGGTTCCTTTTGGGGGTCTGGCTCATTTCACTCGATAATAATTTTGAGGTTCATCCATGTTACTGCATCTATCATATTCATTCCTTTTCATGGCAGAGTAGTATTCCATTGAATGGACATACCACCATCTGTTATCCATTCCCCAGTTGATGGACGCTTCACGTTTTGGGCAGTCACATAGTTCTTACAGACATTTGTGTACGAGTCTTTGTGTGGACTTACACCTCTCTTTCTCTTGGGTTAACACCTAGGAGTGGAATGGCCTGGGGTAGGGTCAGCATAATTTAACATGTTAAGAACTGCCAGAGGGGCCAGCCTGGTGGCGTAGCAGTTAAGTGCGCACGTCCTGCTTCAGTGGCCCAGGGTTCGCCGGTTCGGATACCTGGTGCAGACATGGCACCACTGGTCAAGCCATGCTGTGGCAGGCGTCCCACATATAAAGCAGAGGAAGATGGGCACGGATGTTAGCCCAGGGCCAGTCTTCCTCAGCAAAAAGAGGAGGATTAGCAGCAGATGTTAGCTCAGGGCTAATCTTCCTCAAAAAAAAAAAAAAAAAAAAAAAGGACCGCCAGACTGTTTTCCACAGTACTTATACCGTTTTCCATTCCTGCCAGCCGTGCACAAAATTTCCGTTTCTTCCACATCCTCACCAACACTTGCTGTGGTCAATCTTCTTAATTTCAGCCAACCTGGGAGGGGTGTGGTGGTGTCTCATTGCGGGTGTGACATTTCTCTACTGACGAATGATGCTGAGCATCTTTTCGTCTGCTTATTTGCCATCCGTCTATCTTCTTTAGGGAAACGCCAACTGAAATATTTACCCATTTTTTATCGTTTTTGGTGTTTTCTTACTGTTCAGTTTCGAGAGTTCTTTATACTGTATATCTGATGCAAGTCTTTCGTCACTTTTGCAAATATTTTCCGCTAGCCTATCTCTTGTCCTTTCATTCTCTTGATGTTTTAATTTTGATAAAGTCCAATTTATCAATATTTTATTTTATGGATCATGCTTTTGGTGTCATATCTAAGAATTCTTTGCCGACCCTAACGTTACAAAGATTTTATCCTATGTTTTCTTCTAGAAGTTTTATTGTCTTAGGGTCTATTTTAGGTCTATGATCCGTTTTGAATTAATTTTTATATGTGGTGTGAGTTACGGATTGAGGTTCATTTAATTTTTTTTTTTTGCATGTAAGCACCACGCCAGCCCCAAACCGTTAGCACCAACACCTCTGTTTAGGGAAGACGACGCTGGTAAAAGACACCTCAGGTGGGTAGCTGAAGGTTGCCCCAAAGCCCAGCGTCCTCACCTGAGCCCTTTAATGAAACTCACTCGGACACTGACTCCGGGGCCTGGTCACCAGGACGTGCTCCTCGGTCTCAGGCAGGAGACGTGACTCGAATACTTGGAGGACAAGCTCACGCACCCCCCCAGGCGCTGGCTCACCCCTGTCCCCGTACTGGCTCCCTGTGTCCTGGCCCTGCAGCTGTAGGGGCCCCCGTGACCAGGACAGCCCACCCGCCTGCCAGCTCCTCCCCGGGAGGCCCAGCCAGCAGGGAGCGTGCTCCCACCTTCCAGCCGGGGAGCCGACCCCGTGGTTCCCAGCACATTTTGCCACCAGTTCCCCTCTTCTCCACATCCTCCTTGCAGTCCTCTGAGCGAGGGGCAGTCATCCCACTGAACCAAAGGCCCAGAGAGGTGCAGGCACTTGCCCGAGGGTGCTCAGCCTGCGAGGCACAGGGGCACACGGGCCTCCTGAATCCCAGTGCCCCCTAGGCGCGCCTGCCCTGCCCACTCACCTACCCTGCTCACCTGCCGTCCTGCCACACCCCCCAGGGGCTGCTTCGGCCCTGTCTGCCGCTCCCCACCCTCGGAAGAGCCACCCCAGCTATTTACCGTGGACTCATTTAAGTTGGTTAATTTTTAATAATGTTGAAATTTCCATGTGAATAATTCAGGTAAATTATTTATTAAAGGGCAGGATAAAGGGATCAGGAGAATTACCAGTCGACAGTGTTACCTGCGGCGTGGGCAGGCGGGCGAGGGGCAAGGGGCGAGGGGCAAGGGGCAAGGGGCAAGGGGCAAGGGGCAAGGGGCGATGGAAGGGCTGCTCGGCGGCGGCATCGGTTTCTCTCTCTCGAGCCCCCGTGTCCACCTTCAAGGCTTCCTTGATGCCCCTGCGGCCTCGAATCCGTCCCCAGCAGCCAGGCAGGGCTGCCCTCCCCTCAACGGGGGGTCCCCAAGCACGGCCTGGATGGTGGCTGGGGTGGGCTCCCTGAGCCCCTCAGTGCCGCCCGCAGAGGGCTACCTGGACATTACCAGCCATCCCCCGGTCCAGAGGCTCAGGCCCCGCGCCAGGAGCTGCCCCACGCTGCTGTCTCCCGCACACCCTCGGCCGCTGAGCCCGCGGCCCCGTCCACTCCTTCCCCCAGTACGCCCAGCTCTGACCCCTCCTCTGTCATCACTGGGCCACTGGCCAGCCCCGCCCCCTCCTCAGCGATCCCCCCCCCCCCCAGGTCCATTCTCCACTCGCCTCGCCAGGATGCTCTAAACGGTCAACACGATCAAGCTCCCCTCTTGCTCAGAACCCTCCCCAGCGCCCCGGGAGGGAGGTCCATGCTCCCAAGCGGGTCACGGGCACCGGCCGCCCTCTGCGCCCACTCTGCTCCCTTCGGAACCCGGCCGTCCAAACAGGAGGGAAGACGTGCATGGAGTGGGGGCCCTGAGGGTCCGCGGGACATGGGGGCGCTGCTTAGAGGAGACTGGAGCTCAGGGATGAGTAGAGAGGGGTGGGGCGGGGAGGGCAGAGGGAGAGGAGTGGGGTGGCGAGCCCCTCCTCTGTGCCGGGCATTTTTTCCGTTTTCTATGAAACCTCAGAGGAACCTGCATAAACCTGGTTTCTCCTCATTTTCCAGCAGAGGAAACTGAGGCCCCAGGAGCCACATAGAGCCAGAGCTGGTGCCCAGGTCTGCGTGACCCCAAAGTCCTGCTGGCACCCTGGCCCCCACTTCACCTCCACAGACAGAGGGTGGCAGGGGTATCTCGAGGGGCTCCTGAAGACCTCTGTACGGGCCTAGGGAGGAAACTGAGGCAGAGAGCCAGGAACCCCCGGGACTTGACCAGCACAGGGCAGCTTCCCACTGGCCGGCTTGGCATGAGGGTCAAGAAGCCTGGAAACAGACCCCAACGCCTTGCTTGGGATCTGACCTCATGTCAGGGTTGGGGGGCGGGGCGGGCTGACCGGTGTCCTCATTTTGGTGAAGTTCAAGCTTGCGGACTCAGCCGGCCCTCCCACCCATCCCGGGGGCCTGCAGCGCCCCTGTGCCCCCCAGCAGCCCCTCCACTGTCGCCCAGACCCGTCAGTGCCCTGTCCCCACCGGCCCACCCGCTTTCATCACCAGCCTCCAGGCAGCCTCGCGCCAGGCGGCTTCACGCTAATTAAAGCCAAGGGCGCTTCACGGGACACACGGTCCGTGCAGGCCGGCCTGGCAGCGCGAGGACCATCCGAGACGCACAGGCAGTGACCGCACGGGTGGCCCGCCAGAGCCCGGGAAGGTGACCGGGTGAGCAGGCACTGGAGCCCCACGCCCCAGCCCTCTGTGCTCCTTCGGCCCCACTGTGCCTCAGTTTCCTCCTCTGCCCTGTTAGAAAGTCCCAGCTCTCTGAGGGTTTGCTCATTGCTTAGACAACAGGACAGCCCCGTGCGTGCCAGGCAGCGCTCGCTCCACCCTTCCGCATTATCCCAGCTTGCAGGAGTCTGGAGAAGGTGGAGCTGGGAGGAGGGAACAGGCGCCCCCACAGGGTGGGGGTCCCTCAGCTGGGGTGCCTGGCTGGGCAGCCCTGTCCGGCCCCCTTCCTGTGGTCTGGCCTCGCCATGGACGCCAGCCCCGCCCTCAGCCCCAGCTGCATCCTGCAAGGATGACGTATTGTTTCTCCGAGGAATCGCCCAGGATGTACCCTCCCCTGAACGTCCAGCTCCACGTGGGGACGGTGTGAGCCCCCAGGGCAGGTCTGGGTCCCGGTACTGCTGGGAGCAGGTGTCAGGAGGGGCCGCCAGGGGCGGGGGCAGGCCCTTCCTCAAATTCTGCCCCCCCGGAACACCCCAGAGGAGCTGTTGTCCAGGGCTTGGCCACCACTCTGGGCAGGAGGTGGAAGAGAGACTGGGGGCAGCATGGGGTGGGGCAACCTTTGTTCCCAAGGGTGGAGGACCAACCCCATGGCTACCTTCCCTTTCTTTGGGGCTCCAGCCACCCTGCCACAGCTCCCAGGTGTCGGACAGCGCAGCGCATGCACACATGCTGGGGGCGGGCGGCTGCTCAGAGTGACGTCCAGCGAGCACGGCTGTGCTCCGGGAGGTCATTCAGGGATCCAGGGCCTCGGTCCAGCCGAGGGGAGAGACAGCGCTCGTGTCCCTGGGCAGCTCTGAGCCTCAGCTGCCCCATCCGTGAAGTGGGGATGAGACCCCGCCCCTCTGAGCAGCACAGGTTCCAGGTCTGGCTCCCCGAGGGTCGTGGGGGCCCCAGGGGAGGGGTCTCGGGGACCCCGGTGGAGGGGATCGGGCTGGAGCAGACTGCTGAGTTTTTAGCCTGACTCCACCACCTGCTGACCTCGGGCCCCTCGGTGTCCCCATCTGTGACATGGAGACGACACCGCCTGCCCCCCTGGGTGGGGGTGAGAATTCTACGTGATAATGGTGGTAAAATGCTGCCCATCAGAATCACTCATAACACAGGGCCATGGAGGGACCACTGTCACAGCTGCCCCTCAGCACTGGCCCACGTTGCTCTCCGGTAATGGGAAGGATGGCACCCCCCCAGGCCCACGGCGGGCGCTCCGGGAAAGCTCGCCGCCTGGAGAGGGTCCTGGGCTCCCCGTGTGGAGCCTGCCTACAGGGCCCAGACACTAGTAATAAATTATTATTAAAAATAATAATCAAGGGAATAGTCAACAAAACTGAGCGCTTGACGCTTTAACCCTTTTCTCACTAAACTGTCGTCCACCCTAGGAGAGAGCACTGCTATAACCCCCATTTTGCAGATGGGGAAACTGAGGCACAGAGATGTCAGAGACCTGCCTGAGGTCACACAGCTGGCGCTGAGACTTGAGTAGGGTTCGCAGAAGGAGCGTGCAGCCAGCTGGGGGGCCCTCGAGGGACGCCGAGGAGGCTGACCCCGGAGGGGGCTGAATTCTCTGGGTCCCAGAGGCGTGACCTCCCCCCGCCCGCCACCCTCCCACTCCAACTGTGCAAGGCACGGGGCAGTGGGAGCCCAGCGCCAGGCCCCGCTTAAAGAAACATCCTGTTCGAACTCGTCTTCTGTATTTGATTTAATCACGGAGTGCTGATTTTTGCAAAGCGGGTCGCGACCCCGGTCATCTTGTGGAAACGAATTGCCCAGGAAAATGGAAATGGTCGCTTTATTATAGGATTAAAGAATTCAGCCCATTTGAATGCTAATGGGGAATCAGGCCAGTCCTCGTCCTTCTTTCTCCCTCCTTTGGTGAATAGGGTCCGTGTCCAGTTGGCGGGGGCTCCGTGAATGGGGCCGTCTCACGGAGCGGGTGTTTCCAGAGAAAGGGTGCGCTCCCTTCTCCCAGCCTTCCGCTCCTGGGGTCACCAGCACCAGCTCCTGCCCTCGGATGCCAGGCCCCTCAGGCCACCCGGATCCTTCCGCCAGGGGCCACTCCTGCCTGAAGGTCCAGCCCGCCCGCCGGTGGGGCATGTGCTCCCCCATGAGACCACCGTCAGCCTGCGTCGTCAGACGGAGTCTCCCCGCTCGGGGTGCAGGGACCACGCTCCTGCATCGTCCCAGGGGCTGCACACAGGTGGATACTCAAGAGGCACCCACAGATTTTTGACCACGTCGCAAATGAGGAGAAGAGTCTCTTATATATACACACACGTAGGTAGACAGATATGTATGTATGCATTTTTTTTTTTTGAGGAAGATTAGCCCTGAGCTAACATCTGCCGCCAATTCTCCTCTTTTTGCTGAGGAAGATTGGCCCTGAGCTCACATCCATGCCCATCTTCCTCTACTTTATATGTGGGACGCCTACCACAGCATGGCTTGCCAAGCAGGTGCCATGTCCGCACCCGGGATCCGAACTGGCGAACCCCAGGCCGCCCGAAGCGGAATGTGTGAACTTAACCACTGTGCCACCGGGCCGGCCCCCGTATGCATTTTTTTATTGTGGTAAAAACACATAACACAAAATTTATGATCTTAACCATTTTCAGTGTCCCGTTCAGGGGCATTAAGTGCATTCTCACTGTCGTGCAACCAACACCACCATCATCTCCAGAACATTTCATTTTGCAAAACTGAAACTCTGTCCCCAGGACAAACCAACCTCTGTCCGCTGTAAGTGCCTTCTCCCTGCCTATTACATGATGACGCCCGTGTTACGTCTCACACACCGTGCACTGTGCTATGACGTTACGTCACGTTACGATGCGGGCAGGGTCCCCAGCCTGGAACCCTGAGGTGCCAGCAGAAGTCCCCATTTCACACAAGCCCCTGAGAAAAGCAGAGGAAGGGGTCTCGGGGCTGATGGTCAGGCCCCCAGGACCCTGAGGTGAAAAACCCTCACTGGAGAGGAGAAGGAGGGGCTGCCCCAACTCGGAGGATACAGGACGGGGAGACCCCGGCGGGGATGCCCCCAGATCGGAGAGGGCGGTGTCTGGGCCCCGGCAGCAGAGTGGGGGGAGGACCTGCCTGTGGGAGTGAGGACTGGACACTGGGGGGTGGGGTCTGGGGTTGGCCGGAGCCGTATCTGCACCTCACACCCCCTGGCAAGACGGAGCCGCACATGCTGCCTTTTCCTGGGCGTGACGTGGCACAGCTGCCCGAGGGGCAGCCGTCGGGACCACAGGCCAGACCCCTGACCCGGGTGGGGCTACACTGAGCTGGACAGTTGCTCATGTTGCGTAAGAGCGGTGGAGGTGGCGTTTGAGCGGGTCCTCGAAGGATGGGAGACAAGCTGAGAGGCAAGGATGAGTGGAGGGGTCAAGATGGAGACCCGAGGGGCAAGGGTGGGGAGCTGCTGCATCTCCCGGCAGAGGAGGGAAGTCACGCGGTCGTTGGGAAAGGACAGGGAGGTGACCCTGAGGCACCACCTGCTGCTCCAGCCAACATCGTTCCTTCCCGGAGGGTCCACATGGTGCAAGGCCCCCAAAACAGGGGGCTGAGTTATCCTGAGGCGTTTCCTGCGGAAGAGGGAAAACCCTCGGAGACCTTCGGGGTCCACCTGGGACTCCAGCGCCCCCCTGGCCGAAGTGACGGTGGACGAGGCTGCCTGGCGCCCTGGGCCGCGG
The DNA here is from genome assembly GCF_041296265.1 of Equus caballus. Classification (NCBI taxonomy): domain Eukaryota; kingdom Metazoa; phylum Chordata; class Mammalia; order Perissodactyla; family Equidae; genus Equus; species Equus caballus. The sequence continues at coordinate 1,050,991 of NC_091696.1, forward strand.
TTTCTGCATCTGTAAAACGGGTCTGGTCGGCCAGGCCGCCTCCCACCTGGTCCATCACCAGGTCACCACCAGCTCTGACCGTGCCCTCTGTGCTGGCGCCGGCCAGGGGTCAACCTCAGCCGTCACTGTGGCCTGGCACTCCCCGGGCATCCCCCGGGCAGGTCCCCGTGGCAGGGAGGGGTCCTCACTTACACCCTTCCGGGGTGGCCGTCTGCAGGGGCCCGGGCAGTGCCTACCAATGCAGGCGGCTGCGGGCAGGCGGCCTCGCAGAACAAAATAATTAAAAGAGGATTCGGGGCCCAGGCCCGCCTGTCGCTGGGGAGGAGGCCAGCGCTTAACTCTTTCCAGGTTGGGCTGTGCCAGGCAAGACTGGCCGAGGGCAGTCAGGGAGGGGACAGAGGCTGTGCCCAGGGGTGGAGGACAGACAGCTCTGGAGCTCGGGCTCCCCGGGGTGCCCCACTCCTGACCGTGTCCTGCTGGGCCTTGCCTGCGTGTCCCCTTTGGGAGCCCGTCCTGCCCACCCTCCGCTTCCTGCCCCCGGCTCGCTGCCCCTCCCACCGGGGCCCTCGGTGGCCGGCCGCCGCCTCCACTCGGCAGGGTGGACAGGACCACCGAGCCTCCCCAGCCTCGCGCCTTCCCCGAAGCCCCTCATTGACCTGCCCGCTGCTCCCTCCGGGGTCCCTGGCCTCCCCACCCTGTACCCTCCCAGAAATTATTTTGGGCTCCCATGAGCCAGAGCTAGCTTTTGTGACTTCAAAGTAAAAACCACGAAATACACGACAGGAGGGGAGAGGAAGGCGTTTATATGTCCCGCGGGCCGGCTGGGTGCTGTATGCATGTCGGAAGATGTACTGAGCACCTACTGTATACCAGGCAGAGCTGCAGGTACTGGGGAAACAGCGTGGCCTGGGTGGACCCGGCCCCGTACCCCGAGCCAGCATTCTCCTGGAGCAGACCCACCAGGCATGTAGTGGCCATAAATACATAAGGTATTTCCAAGGGGTAGAAAGTCTGAGAAAAGGGTCCAGGGGGAGGGTATGTCCCAGTCCCCTATTGCCGCATGTCAAGCCACCCCAAACCTAGAGCGACAGCCACGTCATCGTGCTCACCCCCTCTGCAGGTCGGGAATTCAGACAGGGCACAGAGGGGACAGCTCGTCTGCTCCATAGCGTCAGCGAGAAGCCCTATATTAACTCGATCACCCGCCACCGCCCCATCCCACACAAAGAAACTGAGGCCCGGGGAGGTGAAATTATCGTCCAGCTGCGGAGCTGGTTCCAGCTGACCATCTGGCTGTCCTGTTCCACCTTTGGGAATCCCGTCTCCACAGCAGGGTCTTCATCCGGGATCCCACCACCTGGGGAGCAAGACCGATGCCTGGGAGGACGAGCCCCTCCACCAACGGCAACCCAGGATGCCCAGCTGGGGACCCGAGTCACGCCGGCTGCAGCTTCACCCCAGCTAAGGCCTGTGTAGACCCTCCCAAACACACAGGGTGGGTTTTCATTAAACTTGCTTGCTACCTGCACAAGTAACGCACGAATACATCTGGAGCGAGTTTGAAAACAAAACCCAGACACCATATCGTTTCACTCATAAATACTTCAGTGTACAAATGGGGCTTTCAATAATTTGCAGTTGAGACGATGTTGGTTTCTCCTACGATCAACACGGTGCACGCTAGGGGAGCGAGGAGGACGGGAGAGCCCAGCCCGGCGGCCTCGGGGACGGCCTTCCGTCCCGCTTCCCAGGCCCGCATTGCGCCCGCGGCTGTCTGCACGGGAATGGAGTCCATCCCGCACCTCGCTCCTCCCGCTCGGTCCCCGAATTGGCGTTTCCCAGGGCCGTCACCAGCTCATGTCCCCCAGGCCTCCCTGGACACCGCTGTGGGGCAATTCTTCGCGGTTATAAACGCCCCGCCGGACATCTCCGTGCTGGAGACGAGGCATGGTTTTCGGATCATTCTCCAAGAAGCGGTTCCCAGACTCCGATTCCAGAATCAAAGCCCCCCGTCCCCAGATTGCTTTCCAAGGAGACACAAACACCGGGGAAGCCGTCGTAAATCACGGCGGTGGCCGGGGCGCAGCGAGGTCCCCAAGCAGCAGGGCCCTCTTGTCCCTCGGCTGTGACAGCGTGTGGGAAGGCGGCCTGGAAAGCCGGAGTCTGTTCCTCAGCCGCCCCACTGCCTCGCCCGTCCTCCTGCCTGCCATCCTCAGTTTCCCCATCTGTGGAGTGGACACAGGTCGGAGTCGGCCGTCAGGGCCGCGGGAGGTCGACCCCCCACAGCCAGAGGGACGAGGGCGCACTGTCCACTTTCATGTGACCGCACAGATCTGGAGGAGTTCAGGAGAGGGGTGAGGGCTCCGGGAGCCAGCACTGGCCAAGCTGCCGCCCGCGGGAGCTTCACCCAGGCAGATGCTGACAGCATCCATTTCACAGACGAGGAAACTGAGGCCCGGCCTGGCAAGGCTCATGCAAGGACATCCAGCCGGCTGACCCCACCTGGGGATGGACTGTGGCCACGGGCTGCTCCCCCCGGGTGTGAGTGCAGATTCCTGTTCATTCCCTGATGCCCTGCCTGCCAGGTGGGCTCTGGAGGGGAGCCCAGATGGGATGAAATCAAGCCAGGTGAGAAATCCAGGAGGGGAATTGGGGGGTGGCAGATGGAAAAGCTCCCCTCCCCCTGGGGGCCCGGGGAGAGAGGAGGGTGGGGTAGGGTGGGGGGAGGCCGGGGCCCTGGCACCTACCGGCTCTCCTCCAGCCAGAGGCGGACCCCACAGCAGCCCCACCGCCTCGAGCCCCGCTTTCCAGCAGCGCCTCCCGGAGGCCCCACCCTCTGCAGCCTCCCAGCCATCCACCCACACACCTTCCCCATAGGCCCCCCCGCACCCCCCATAAGCCCTCGCTACACCCCCGCCTGCACCCCCGCCCGCAGGCCCCGCTCACTGCGGCCCCCCGGCTGCAGCCCCCAGGCCCCTAGTGCCCCCCGACGTCCCGCCCTCCTGCAGCCTCCCATTGCAGCCCCTGCCTCCCCCTGTGCCCCCAGGCCCCGCCCCCTGCAGCCCTTGTCCCCCATCCGTGCCCCCCAGGCCCCACTGCAGCCCCCCACCCCCCGCCGCTGCAGCCCCCAGCCCCCTCGTGCCCCACCAGGTCCCGGCCCCTGCAGCCCCCCACTGCAGCCCCGGCCCCCTGGCCCCCTCCCGTGCCCCCCGGGTCCCCCTGCAGCCCCTGACCTCTGCAGCCTCCGCCCCGTGCCCCCCAGGCCCTGCCCCCCAGGCGCCCCTGCAGCCCCCCGTGCCCGAGGCCCCGCCCCTGCAGCCCCCGCCCGCTCTTGCCCCCGGCCCCGCCCCAGGCGCGGGCTCCAGCTGTCAGGCGCGGGAACCGCGCGCGGAGAAGGTGTTGACAGGAGCAGCTGGACGCGCCGGGCGATGAAAAGCGGCAAATCCGCCGGCTCCGCGGGGCCTCCGGGGCGGCGGGGACGCCCCCTGCCGGCCGCACGCGGGACCGCCACCCCGCCCACGCGCGCGTTCGTGGTCCCAGGTCCCAGGCGGGGGGACACTGAGGCCCAGCCCCGCCCGGCGGGGGCCCTGCCGTGAGGGGACACAGGGCGGTGAGGGGACAGGGACCTGCAGACATGTGCTGCTGTGTGACTCGAGCCCATCGCCTGCCCTCTCTGAGCGGCACAGTGAGGCCCACTTTGCAGGGCTGGATGGGGTCGCCCCGCAGTGTGGACAGCACAGCAGGGCAGGACGGCTGGATGTGCGCGCGGCAGGGGCGCGGGGAGGGAGACCCCGCGCAGACGCCGGCCTCCTGGACCCTCCCACTGCTCCTGCCCCGGATGTGGGCAGAGGGGTCCTGGGGGCTCTGGGCTAGAGTAGGGAGACCCCGCCCCCCTGGTGGCCGAGGCCCTGCCCGCATAGACGCGGCTTCAACGTGCGACAGCAGAGGAGAGGGACTCTGCACACACCGGGCTGTCAGCTCCGCGCCCACTACCCTTCCCTGCCCCTCCGCCCCGGGACACAGACAGACACACAGCCGGGGTCTCAGAGACGGACGGACAGACGGGACGCAGATTTGGAGAGAAATCCAGGTGGGCGGGGCGGACCAGAGGGGAGGGGAGGAGCCCACAGACAGGGGTGTTTCTGGAAGATGCTCACCCAGGTCTGCCCCCGGGCATTTGCACAACGCGTTTTTCAGACACGGATGGTGTGAGGCCGGCCAGCCAGCCCTGACCCCCGGGTGACCCAGCGGGGCCGGCGGGCCCACCCTCCCTCAGCCCTGCCAGGGATGTCTGAGCCCGGCGATGCGTGTTTCTGTCCCAGGCTCCCTCCCCAGTACTCACTGGGCCCCAGCCCAGTCTTGGGGTCCTGGCATGGCCAAGCCAGCCGGTCACGCTTGGTCTGACCCAGGGCTCCCAGCACCCACCCTGCACGGCTGTCGAGGTGCAGAGACATGGACCTGTAGAAAGGACCTTGGAGGTGACATTGGCCTCTGCTTACATGCTCCCACTGACGGGGAGCTCACTACCCCCCCAGAAGCAGCCCACCTTGTCTCTGGGCATCTCGAGGAGCTGGAAAGGACATGCTTTTGAGGGGATTCTTTCTCCCTGTCAGTACCCCCCCCCCCCGCCCCCCGGTTTCCAGCGTTGACCTCTGGGACCACGAACTCCACAGACGTTGATTTGACAGACGTTTACGGAGCACCCACTGTCTGTTAGGGACGGTCCTTGGGGCCGGAGCCATGCCTTGGGAACCAGGAGGCACTGAGGGAGAAATCCACCCCCTGCCCGTGCCAGCCCCACAAGCCCAGCCCACAGGAGGCAGGGAACCACGACAATGTGGTGGGGGAATTATTATCATCCCTGCTTTACAGATGAGGAAACTGAGGCACAGAGGAGTCAGGGCCCTGTGCTGGGCACCAGGCAGGCTGCGTGCGATGAGCCAGACCCTGCCTTGACCACATAACAGGTTTAGAGATGATCATGTGGCCCAACTCAGGCCAATGGGAGTCATTGGGGAAAGTATGGCCAGCTCCCTTTTCTGCTGGACCCAATTCTGGCCTGGAGCCCCGACAGCTGTCTCATCATCAGGGGGGCTGAGAAAGATGCCGACGTAGAAAATCTCAGAACCCAGAAGTGGAAAGAGACTGAGTCTTGATGACATCTTATGAACGCCTGGATTGAGCTGTGCCTGAAGCTGGACCCTTGACTTTTCACTTAGGTAAAACAACAGATTCCTCCTTTTGCTTAAGCCAGTTTGAATTGAGTTTTCTGTCCTCAGAAACCTGGAGAACCCTGAATTCCAAGGATTTCTTGTCCATAAGAGATATTCCTAAGCATAGAGGTGTGGCTGCACCTCCCTGGGAGGCTGGGAGACGGAGTCTCGCTGGGCACCCAGGAGGGAAAGGGAAAAAAGATCCAGTTTTGCTTTGGGAGGTCAGCTAGAGACATTCCGGGTCACAGAGAGGAGCCGGGACTAAAAACGAGATTCTCTCTCTCTCTCTCTTTTTTTTTTTTTGGTGAGGAAGATTGTCACTGAGCTACCATCTGTGCCAATCTTCCTTTATTTTATACATGGGATGCCGCCACAGCATGGCTTGATGAGCAGTGCTAGGTCCGTGCCTGGGATCCATGAACCCCAAGCCGTGGAAGCAGGGCGCACGAACTTAATCACTACGCCACTGGGCCGGCCCCCAAAACCAGGATCTCTTATGAAGACTGCGAGGTACTGCTCACGCCCATCAGGATGACTACCGCCAAAATAACAGAAGACGACAGGTGTTGGCGAGGAGGGGGAGACACTGGAGCCCCAGTGCACTGTGGGTGGGGGCGTGAAATGGTGCAGCCGCCGTGGACAACAGTCTGGAGTTTCCTTGGATGACCGTTCAGTTACCGCAGGATCCAGCCATTCCACTCCGGGGTGTAGACCCCAAAGAACTGGAAGCAGGGTCTTGAAGGGATTATCGCACACCCCTCCTCACGGCAGCGAGATGCACGATCGCCCACAGGTGGAAACAACGCAAGTGTCCACAGCCTTAAAAAGGAGGGGATTCTGACACCGGCTACGACGTGGACGAGACTCGAGGACACTGTGCCGAGTGGAATAAGCCAGTCACAGGAGGACCAATCCTGTAGGAGGCCACTTGGACGAGCGGCCGTAGCAGAAATGGCTGGCTCTCCGCGGCACCCTTTCGGGCTCAGCCGCGTGCGTCAGTGCCCTACTGGTGCGGTAACAAATTACCCCAAACGGAGCGACTTCAAACAACACACTTCTCTTCCTTACAGCTCTGTGGGTCAGAAGTTTAAGTGAACCCGCAGGGCCGGGTTCCCTCTGAGGCTCTTGGGAAAATCCATTTCTTGGCTTTCCCAGCTCCCACAGCTCGTGGCGCTGTCCTCCATCTCCCGAGCCAGCCGCGTAGTGTCTTCTTGCTCTCTGACCACGTGACTCCTTCTCGTGAGGACCCCTGTGATGCCTCAGGCCCCTGGGGATCTCAACGGCCTCACCCGCCTCACTCCTGGCTGCACAGTCCCATCTGCCGTGTGAGGGAACCTGGTCCAGGTTCTGGGGATTCAGATGGGACCTCTTTGGGGGCCATTATCCCCCTGCCACACCTGGATCAGACCTCAGAATCTTTCTTACCTCAGTGGTTCAGAAAGCCACAAGCAGTGGGAGCTGGCCCTCGTGTGGATCCAGCGTCACAGCGTGTACGTTCCTCAAGGTCCCACAGACGTTACCAGGAGCTAACTTTAGAGTGGGCGTCTGGAAGTGAGACCTGACTCTCTCTTGTATAGTTTGGAATTTTCTTATTTTTACAATGAGCATGTGTTCTCATGGGTAGAGGATAGATAGATAGATGATTGATAGACAGATGATACGTAGATGATAGATGGAGGAATGAACAGATGCTAGATGATGGATGGATGGATGGATAGATAGACAAATGGATGGGTGGATGGATGGATAGACAGATAGATGGATGGATGGATGGATGGATGGATAGATAGACAGATGGATGGATGGATAGATAGATAGATGGATGGGTGGATGGGCGGGTGGATGGATAGATAGACAGATGGATGGGTGGATGGATGGATGGATAGACAGATAGATGGGTGGATGGATGGATGGATAGACAGACAGTTGGATGGGTAGATGGATGGATAGATAGACAGATGGATGGGTGGATGGATGGATAGATAGACAGGTGGATGGATGGGTGGATGGATGGATAGACAGATAGATGGATGGGTGGATGGATGGATGGATAGACAGAAAGATGAATGGATGGATAGACAGATAGATAGGTGGATGGATGGATGGATGGATAGACAGATAGATGAATGGATGGATAGACAGATAGATGGGTGGATGGATGGATGGATGGATAGACAGAAAGATGAATGGATGGATAGACAGATAGATGGGTGGATGGATGGATGGATGGATAGACAGATAGATGGATGGGTGGATGGATGGATAGATGGACGGATGGATGGATGGATAGATAGATGGATGGGTGGATGGATGGATGGATAGACAGAAAGATGAATGGATGGATAGACAGATAGATAGGTGGATGGATGGATGGATAGACAGATAGCTGGATGGGTAGATGGATGGATGGATAGATAGACAGATGGATGGGTGGATAGATGGATAGATAGACAGGTGGATGGATGGGTGGATGGATGGATAGACAGATAGATGGATGGGTGGATGGATGGATGGATAGATAGACAGATGGATGGGTGGATAGATGGATAGATAGACAGGTGGATGGATGGGTGGATGGATGGATAGACAGACAGATGGATGGGTGGATGGATGGATGGATAGACAGAAAGATGAATGGATGGATAGACAGATAGATGGGTGGATGGATGGATGGATAGACAGATAGCTGGATGGGTAGATGGATGGATGGATAGATAGACAGATGGATGGGTGGATAGATGGATAGATAGACAGGTGGATGGATGGGTGGATGGATGGATGGATAGATAGACAGATGGATGGGTGGATAGATGGATAGATAGACAGGTGGATGGATGGGTGGATGGATGGATAGACAGACAGATGGATGGGTGGATGGATGGATGGATAGATAGACAGATGGATGGGTGGATGGATGGATAGATGGACGGATGGATGGATGGATAGATAGATGGATGGGTGGATGGATGGATGGATAGACAGAAAGATGAATGGATGGATAGACAGATAGATGGGTGGATGGATGGATGGATAGACAGATAGTTGGATGGGTAGATGGATGGATGGATAGACAGACAGATGGATGGGTGGATGGATGGATGGATAGATAGACAGATGGATGGGTGGATGGATGGATAGATGGACGGATGGATGGATGGATAGATAGATGGATGGGTGGATGGATGGATGGATAGACAGAAAGATGAATGGATGGATAGACAGATAGATGGGTGGATGGATGGATGGATAGACAGATAGTTGGATGGGTAGATGGATGGATGGATAGACAGACAGATGGATGGGTGGATGGATGGATGGATAGATAGACAGATGGATGGGTGGATGGATGGATAGATAGATGGATGGGTGGATGGATGGATGGATAGACAGAAAGATGAATGGATGGATAGACAGATAGATGGGTGGATGGATGGATGGATGGATAGACAGATAGATGGATGGGTGGATGGATGGATGGATAGATAGACAGATGGATGGGTGGATGGATGGATAGATGGACGGATGGATGGATGGATAGATAGATGGATGGGTGGATGGATGGATGGATAGACAGAAAGATGAATGGATGGATAGACAGATAGATGGGTGGATGGATGGATGGATAGACAGATAGTTGGATGGGTAGATGGATGGATGGATAGACGGATGGGTGGATGGATAGATAGACAGATGGATGGGTGGATGGATGGATAGACAGACAGACAGATGGATGGGTGGATGGATAGATAGACAGATAAATGGATGTGTGGATGGATGGATGGATGGATAGATAGAAAGATGGATGTATGTATGGATGGATAGATAGACGGATGTATGGATGGATGGATAGATAGACAGATAGATGGATGGGTGGATGGATGGATAGATAGACAGATAGATGGATGGGTGGATGGATGGATGGATAGACAGATGGATGGATGGATAGATAGACAGACAGATGGATGGGTGGATGGATAGATAGATGGATGGGTGGATGGAGGGATAGATAGACAGGTGGATGGATGGGTGGATGGATGGATGGACAGATGGATGGGTGGATGGCTAGACAGGTGGATGGGTGGATGGATGGATAGATAGACAGACAGATGGATGGGTGGATGGCTAGACAGATGAATGGGGGGATGGATGGACAGGCAGACAGATGGATGGATGGGTGGATGGTGGATGGATGGATGGACAGATGGATGGGTGGATGGATGGATGGATAGACAGATGGATGGATGGATAGATAGACAGACAGATGGATGGGTGGATGGATAGATAGATGGATGGGTGGATGGAGGGATAGATAGACAGGTGGATGGATGGGTGGATGGATGGATGGACAGATGGATGGGTGGATGGCTAGACAGGTGGATGGGTGGATGGATGGATAGATAGACAGACAGATGGATGGGTGGATGGCTAGACAGATGAATGGGGGGATGGATGGACAGACAGACAGGTGGATGCTGAAGTGCTGGCTGCAGCAGCAGGTCCTGGTGGAGGTTCAGGTGCCCCGTGCCGAGGGCAGAGAGGGAGAGCGAGTTGCTGCGCTGCCCCCAGTGGGTCCGAGAGGCAGCAGGAGAGAGAGGGGCGAGGTGGCTGCACCGGAGGCCAGCAAAGGCGGCTGGAAGGATGGAGAAGGGGAAGGAAGGGAGAGGGTGGAGGAAGGAGCCGGGCAGGAGCGGGGTCTGAGCAGGGCCAGGGCTTCCTGCCGAAGTCCGGGGTTGGGGGGCAGGCAGCCGCCCCTCAGACACCGCCGAGCAGCCACCTGGGTGCTGGGCTGGTCCCTGCCCATCTTTTCTCTCCCAATTCTCACAGCGCCTGCGGAGTCGCTCGCCGTGGGCCTTGAGAAGAGGCCCAGAGCAGGGCTGCGGCCTACTCAAGGTCACACAGCGGGGACAAGGCCAGCACAGCCTGGGCTCTCAAGACGCAGGGTGCCCAGGGGCGGGAGGAACAGGGCACAGGATGGAGGCAGAAACGTCTTCAAACGCAGATGTCCGAAGGGGCCAGAGGGTACGTTTGGGGCGGCCCCCACTGGGCGAGCTGCACCTCCCGCCGGGGGAGCTCGGGGAGGCCGGGACCAGCCCCGGGATCCCAGAATGAGCCGAGCCTGCGGCCGCGGGCCCTCCATTTGTCAGGAATTCAATTAGGTGGGAGAGCCGTTATTAATTTTATAGGCTTTGCTGGTCTGGAGGCTGCGCCGGGGGTGCAGCCGGGGCCGCCTCCTCCCCCGGAGCCCGGGGTCAGCCCGCGGAGGCGGCGCCAGGGCCCCGGTCGAGGTATTAATGAGATGCCTCTAGGTGCAAATACGAGTTTAATAGGTGTGACTTCGCGGGCACGCTCCCCTCCGCCACGCACCTCCCCGCACCCCGCCTTGTTAGAATAAGTAATTAGAGTGTACGAACACTCACTCTGACACTTTAATAAAGTGTCAGCCGTCACCAGTTTGGTATTTAATAAAATAAAATTAAATATTTATTACGTTTTTTTTTGTATGCATTGTATTTAAAACACACTCGTCCCCCTCGCTCTCCAGCCCTCTCCGCCCCCCAAGGTTTATAATCCCAAGGACGCCCCCTTCCCACCTCTCAGAAACCACAACACGGCCGAGGAGGCTGATAATGGGATGTGTGAGGCAGAGACGGAGGGAGGGCAAGAGGGAGGTAAGGGGAGAGACCCCCCTGGGGCACAGGCAGAGAGGACGAGGGGGGACGCGAGGAGGGGAGGGAGACCACACAGGTGAGTGAAGGGAATGGGGGAGGCTCCGGAGACACCTCACACGGCCAGATCTTTGTTATTTTGTTGGTGGATTTTTTTTTTTTTTTTTTTTTTTTTGGTGAGGAAGATTGGCCCTGAGCTAACATCTGTGCCAAGCTTCCTGTATTTTATGTTGGATGCTGCCACAGCCTGGCTTGATGAGCTCTGTGTAGGTCCACACCCGGGATCTGAACCCGTGAACCCTGGGCCACCGAAGCAGAGTGCACAAACTTAATAACCCCTACGCCACCAGGCCAGCCCCTGAGATCTTTGTTTTGTTCTGCTCGCCTGTCATTCTGGGCCAGGACTTGTTCGAAAGCTCTGCCGGACCTTTCCACCTTGGAATCCGCCATTTGCATGTGGCCATTGAGGCCGCTGCCCCGCCGGCCGGCCGGGTGCCTGGTGTGGGCCCAGGACAGCAGGTCCCAGGAGCCCCCTCCTGGAGGAAACGGGCAGGTGTGATGGGCGGCTGCATGGACCCCAGGCTCGGAGCATCCTGGAGACCCCAAAACAGCTCCAGCTCCCACACCAGTGGCCCTGAGTAGGCATGTCCTGAGGATTTGGTGGGGGTCCGAGACGTTGGGGACACACTGTCTGTTCCACGTGTGGCAGAAAGGCCCCCAACCCGCCACCCTCAGCTTCCCTCCCCAGCTGAAGCCTCACTTGTCCCTCTTTCCTCCCTTGCACCCCCCCCAGCCCTGCAACTACTATAAAAATATTTTTTCTGATTACAAAAGTAATAACCAGGGAGATTGAAATAAAGAGGAAACGTGTGTCAGGTGCAACATCCCTCCTGGGGGAGGCGGAATTCAGGGCCGAAAGCATCAGACAGAGCAGAAGGTCACGTGATGTCTAGAATAGCCCGCCAGGACCCGCCGTGCCCCCAGCCAGGAAGCCTCGGGCTCCGCGGGGCTCAAGGCCTAGGCCCCTGCATTGGAAGAGCCAGACGCAGCTCTCTCCGGGGAGCAGGCGCTCAGGGCACAGCAGACGTTCTGGGAATGTGTGCACCGAGTTGTGGCCAGGAGTGTCCTTAGCTGCACTGTCCGCAGTGGCCCCAAACTGAAAATGCCCCAAACACCCAGCATCAGGAGTGGAGTACTACGCAGCAAGGAAAAAGCACAGCCTGATTAGTGCTGAGTGAAAGGAGCATCGCTGTGGGATCCTACTTACAAGATGCTCTAGGACAGGCAGACTCGTTGCTGGTGGGAAGGGCAGGTGTGTGTCCTTCCAGACTCTTCCGATGCTCTGGCAACGAGGGCTTGGCTTGAAGTCCCTGTTCAGAAAGGCATCCTGGAGGCGGCCCCCTAGCTCCCTCTGCAAGCCCCAGACACAGCTGCCTCCCCAGACGGCACTCTCCCCAGGGCAGGGTTAGCCTGGAGGCAGGTGGGGCCCCCACTTAGCCCTCTGGCTCCCGCTTCCCCCTCACTCACCACCCCCCCGCAGGACATCTCTGTCCCATTGTCCACCCCCGGATGGACGATGCCCTCCCAGATGACCATCGCCATCCCTTCCCCAGCTGGCCGTAGCCCGCTGCTGACCACATGCCCCACCTGGGGCCTCTGCAGTCCCCGGGCCTGCAGAGCTGGGGGGAGGGGGCTCCCTCGAAGGCCCCCACACTTGCCACCTTCGAGGCTGGACCAGAACCTGCCGTGGGCTTAGAGGCTAACCCGGTGCTTCTCTGGGCCACACTGGGGCCTGAGGCCAGAAGGAAAATCAGCAACATGCCTCCTGTCTTTATTGAGCATCTTGATATTTTCCTCATCATGGACTTTGTGTATTAATTTTGAGTATTTTATATATTGGACTAAACTTGCTGATCTTGACGCTGGGTGCGTGCCCGGCCCGCCCCGTCATCCAGGCCCTGTTAACTCAGCGGCCGGTGCATCGCGTGGTGTCGCAGCCGCGCTCTCTCTCTCTGTCTCTGTCTCTCTTCCCATCTCTCTTCTCTCTGTCTCTCCTTCTGTCTCTGTCTGTCTCTTTCTCTCTCCCAGCACCCCCAAGTTTGTAGCTGAATCCTCGTCAGTTAATTGCCCAGAAGACGGGGTCCCACTGAATTCACTGATTCCCTCCGCGCTTCCATCACCAGCATCCCCAGCTCGCCCAGCCCCAGCCGGCACCGTGGGGCGCCTCACATGCCCCGTCTCGTTCTCCTATCACAGCAGCTCAGCTGTGCCCAGACTCCCAATTCAGCAGACAGGGAAACCGAGGCTCCAATGGGAGGTACGAGGTGCCCGGACCACCTGGGAGCGGGCGGAAGGTGGGGGGGTTCCCACCCAGACCCACATTTGGGTCCACAGCACCCCCTGGTCTTACTGACCCCACCCCATTAGCGGGCTCGTGGATGGCGGGCGGGCCCCGGGGGCCCCAGGAGCCGTGGCAACCTGGAGGTGCTCAACTGGGCTCGCCCCATGCTGACCGGGAGTCGAGGTGGGGGGATGTGGGTGGAATGAGGTCACCCCTCACCAGGCCAGACAGAGGAGGCCCCACCACAGAGCCAGGGCACTGTTAGGACCCTAAGGGCAAAGGACAGCAAACCGGGGCCCCCAGCCCACCCCAGGCTCGGAGCATCCCAGACTGGCTCCCCCGGTCACAGGGCCTGGCTGCCAGCTCCAGCCCCGCCCCACGGACAGGAGAGCCAGCAGGGTGGGCAAGCCAGGCTCCAGCCCTGGACCCCGACCGACCCTCTGGGAACCAGGGCTCCCCTCCCGCTGAACCCCCAGGCCCCGCTACAAGGTTGGGCCGCTGTGTTGAGCTGTGTGCTGGGGTTTGAGGGCGCCCCCCTCACAGCCTCTTGGCAAACATCTCGCGGACACCCATCTGTGCGGCCTTATTTGTCAGTCTCTGGGGCAGCGGTGCGGGGATCTTTTGCCGCCTCACGCAGGAGGGGTCTGGCTGCAGGGGCGCAGCATCAGGGCCTGCACCAGTCCCTCCTCACAGGGGACGTCAGCCCAGCCAGAGATTTTCCCACAATGCCCTGCAGCCCCAGGCTGCAGCCGTCACTCTGCAGAGCACCCCTTGCCGGTTCTGCCCTCCAGGCTCCCCCTCTTGTCCCCTGTGCCCGGTGCTCAGCTGAGGCAGGAGTGACCTGGAGAAGGTCCTCTGAGACCCCTGCCCCTCCGCCCCCACACCAGGGAGGGACTGCCTGGGGTTCCAGCCTTGCCTCGATGACCCCAAAACCCCAGAATTGCCTATTCCACCTTCACTCTCCCCCTCCAGGCCCTGGGCCGCCAGCCTGTGCTGGGACCCTCCCTTAGGATGCCCCCCCCGGGGCACAGCAGTGCGGGGTGGGGACAAAGTGACAGCCCCTCCTCCAAACCAGGTGGGAGGCAAGTGCCATCCACATGCTGGCATCGGGGCTGGGCCTTCAGGCCCTGCCAGGAGGCGGGGGTTCGGGGTCCTGTGGCCGCCATGGTCACCAGCCCACTCTCCCTGCCCTGTGGAAGCTTCTCTCGCCTCCACCGTCTTCACCAGAGGACGCTTCCTCGTACCCAGGGAGCTGGTCCCCAGAGCCGCCCTCTCGCCGCCGGGACGTCCCTGAGCCCTGTTGCCCGGCAACCGCCTGGTGCAACCAGGGCAACCGGCATCCTGCTCGCCCCAAAGCCCCTGGGTTTCCACCACGTCAGCGCCTCTCGGCCGGGGAGCCGGATGGACGGGCCGGGCAGAGCCAGCCCTCCCGTCACGTCCCCCGGGCCGGTGTGGAGTCCAGGGCAGGCCGCGGTGGGCGCTCCATCATGGCCGCAGGGCTGTGTGACCACAGGGCCTGTGCATCCTGCCCTGCGCTCAGTCGGCCCTGTCGGCCGGGGTATGGCCCTTGGCTCCCCACCCAGGAGACAGTCAGGTGTTCACGCCCCAGCTCTGCCATCATCGGCCTGGGACGGGGTGACGGGGCTTTGCCAACTAAGTGCCCCTGTGTCCCCACCCCGTCCCCCCGCCCGGTGCCCCAGGTCCCAGCCGAAATGCCCGATCTGTAAAATTGTACAAACGGCCGCAGCTGCATTTGCATCAAAATTGGTTGCAAAGAGCAATTAGCACTTCATTAATAATCAATGAGGTGCCAATTTACACATCGCCCAAGAGCAAATCACAGATTCGGCTTGGCCTGTCACGGGAGGGCTACGACGGTGCCAGCCAGCCCGGCAGAGAGTTCCAGAAGCGAGGGGCGGGGAGGGGCCTCTGGAGCCCGTCCCCTCCGGCCTCTGCTCCCAGGAGGCGGCCACCCTGGGCGTTGGAGGAAGGGAGGAAGGGATGAGCGAGTTCTCACCCGCGGGGGCCAGGTGACGGCCCTGCTGTGGACGGAGGTGGGGTGAGGCGGCTGCCCTTGGCCACAGCGGGACCCGTGGGACCGCTGCCCTCAGGGTCCCTCTGACGGACCCCGAGGGGAACACGGATCCTGCGGATGCAGCGAGCGTCCCCCAGGGACGAGGGAACGGGACCTGCTGTTTCTTCCTTGGCTCTCATGGGGTGAGCGGGCCTTTATTGAGCACCTGCTGTATACACACCGTGCTTCACTCTTCACACAGAATGTCCTTCTGTCCCCGCTTCACAGACAAGGATGCCAGACCCAGGGAGGGCGGTGGGGCCTGAGCTTGGCCCCCCACTCCAGACACGGCGATCCCACTGTGCACCATGCTGGCCCTCGCCTCTGTCGCCACCGCCCGGTGGGCGTCTCTGTTCTTACCCTCTCCTTGTACCCGGACAGGAGGAGGACTGGCAACAAGGCAGGGTGAGGCGCTCGTGGTCTGGGTCCATTGAGGAGGGCTCCCTGGAGGAGGAGGTCACGTCAGAGCACTGCTTTCACCCGCCTCCCCCCCACCGTGCTGCCCCGCCCCCCCCAGCCCTCTTATGACTTAAGGATCAGCTCCCCAGTTGCCCCCCGGTCAGCTGCCTCCCTCTCTGTCGCCATTTATCTGATGCTCCGTATGCTTGCTCAGAGCCGGCGTGCAGTGGGCGCTCCGACAATGGGGAGCGATGCCAGGCGGGCGGGGTGGAGGCCAGGAAGAGACCCCGAGGGGATGCCTAAGACGACTTCGGAGGGTGGTAAGTGCGTTTAGAGTGTCTTGTCCCAGCAGCTGGGCACCGGCTCACGTGGTCCACGAGGCCGCCCAGAGCAGAGAGTGTCAGAGAAGAGCCGGGGGTGGGAACAGCCAGCGGTGGGACTGGAATGTGCAGAGCGTAAGCCTACACTGTCTTCTGTGTAAATTAATTAGAACGGTTATTGCAGCTTCCTGTTACAGGATTTGAGGGAGAGCTTGCCTGGCAGAGGGAACAGCCTGTGCAAAGGCCCCGAGGTGGGACGGGAGGGGACACAAGGGCACGCTGGAGCAGAAGAAGTGGATCAAAGTGGGGTGGCGAGTTCGGCGTTGAGAGGGAAGGGAGGTCAGCTGAGATGGGGTCTGGATTTTATTCTGGGGTCTTCAATAAGGACAGAGGATGTGGCCCAGGGTCCACGGGCTGCCATGTGAGGCTGCTTGGGAGGCAACACGGGACTATATGGGTGTCATGGGGGAGACTGAGGGCCCAGGTGGGGCCATGGCGGTGGGCGGGGCGAGGAATGGCCGTGCTGCCGGGTTTTTGGCACCCCTGCTTGTCTCGGGCAGGTGTAAGGAGATTCCCGGCTGGGGCCATGCGGGACTTCTCCCATTCCACCCAGGGCCCGGCCCCCTCCCCACCTCCCGCCACCCTCACCAAGAGATTGAATTTACAATGGGCTCCAACACATTTAAATCCATTTATTGCAAAATTACTTTTCGATAATTACATCACCGTGCCGACTGTGTTGCATAATGAAATTAGCGTGAGGGATATTAGAGACAATATAAAATTATACGAAATATTGAAATTTCTCTCCCCCGTCTGTCTTCATGAGGCCCCACAGCTTAACCGGGAAGTGGGCACACCTCACGGATGGGATCGGAATGTGCAGAACGTCATTTGATAATGTCTTTTGTATAAATTAATTATAATGGTTATTGCAGCTTTCTATTATTGGATTGAAATTTCCCTCCACTCGAGCCTGTTAGGGGAGAACGGGACCCTCGTTGGTGGCCTTGAGTCCCCTGGGACCACAGAATGGAGAGGATGAGGGAGGGGCAAGAGAACAGGCCTGGGTTTTGGGCGTCAGGCAGATCAGAGTTCAAATCTTGACCCTGCTGTGTGTCTTCAGTAAAGCCACTTAACTTCTCTGAGCCTATGTTTTCCTCAAGCATTAAAAAAAACCCTAGTCCTGACTCAGCCACGTTGCTGCAGGTTGAACCATATTAGTGATCAGTAAGTGTTGCCGTAGCAGTTATCTGTCGCTGTGTAACCCCCCATGGTGCCAGCGTCCCCTGGACGACCGGTCGTGCCTCCGTGTGGGGACGGGGCCGGGCTGCCCTGCTGCGAGCCAGGCCCTGGGGGCAGAGCAGTCTGGTGCCGACGGGAGGGCAGCTGGGCTGGGTGAGGTCTGGGCTGCCACAAACGTGCCCCCCAGCCAGCTTCGTGCCCACTCGGGCCGCTCCAGGGCAAGGCGGGGGGAGGGGGTGCCCAGCCGGTCCAGGGTCCCGCTGATTCCCCTGTGGGGTCTCTGATTTTCCCAGAATCACGAGGAGCTGAGGGGACCCAGATGAAAACAACACGGAGGCCAGACACGTGGGCAGCCCCTCCTGAGCTGCGGTCAGCTGGCCTCTTGATGTTCTTGAGGGTGGAAATTCCGGGGTTTCCTCTGCAGCCGGAAGTGGGTCATGCCAGCAAGGCTCAAAGGCTGGGGTGCGGTGGGTGCGCCCCGCTTCTGTCGTCCTGGGGCAGGCACGATGTCTTACTCTCAGGAGCCCCGGAAGGCAGGGCAGGGCAGGGCAGGGCGGGACCCACGGGGTCAGGGGCTCCGAGGTCGGGAGCTGGCCCTGTGCTGTGCAGCTGCGTCATTGCCACCAGCCAACCTCTCTGGCTCCGGGGGTCACATTTCTTCCCCTGCAGACACACGCTTCTCCGCAGCTTAGAGGAAAACTCCGCCGTCTCCTTGTGCCAAAGAAAGGCCACGTGGGCCTGGCACTGAGGAAGGACATGACCCCGTCCAGTGACATCAGGTCAACCTCTCTGAGCTGCTGGTGGCAGCTGGACCGAGACGGGGAGGGAGGGAATCGGCTGCCCTCTCACTGAGCCTATAGAGACTTGGGGGCCTGAATTCAGGGCTGGGTATGTGGTGGGAGGGGAGACGGCCCTGCAACATGGGGTCAGCAGAGGGTCTCAGGAGAAGGTGCCGAGGTGGGTGGCGTGGCCGGTGGCCCTGCCGTGTGCTGGGAGCAAATGCCTGGAGCCCAGCGTGACTTCTCGACCCGTCGTTCCCTCCCGTGCCGCCCACGCCGCGCCCCACGGCCTGGCCTGGGTTTGGGGTCTTTCAGGAGGGGCTGGCCTCCGTCCCTGGGCAAAGCAGTCTGGGGGGACGCTGGTCACAAGAGGGTGAAGATGATGGAAGAGCGGACGGGAGCCCCCCAATGCAGGAGGGTGCAGAAGGCGGCAGCCAGGATGGACCTGGGGCCCCCTCCACATTCTCCGTGACCCCAGGAACCTGGGGCACGAAACCCGCTCCAGCTTTGGCCTCGCTGCAGCAGGTCGGAGAGGAGGTGGCTCCAAGGCTGGGGCGGGGCGGGACCTTCAGGGAGGCAGACACCCAGAGACCTCCGCTCCCCGCTCTGCCCAGTCGTCAGCTGAGAGTTGGGACCTCAGGGAAGGCCCTTCAGACCCAAGGCCACCAGCGCCCCCGCCAGCCTCCCCACACTCGTTCCCCAAACCCGCCACGTGCTGAGTCCTGCACTGGGACCCAGAGATATACAGGCGGTCCAGGCCGGGCCCTGCCCTCGAGGAGCCCTAAGTGTCCATCAAGGTGGGGGCAATCCAGGAGGACTTCCTCCAGGAGGTGACATCCGAGCTGGGTCTGGGCGGAGAGGACAAATAACAGGAAGGGGCTTTGCATGGTCCACCCATTTCACAGGTGAGAGGAGAGAAGGGGCTCGAGCTGAGAGCCGGGGAGCACGTCAGTTTCCTCTTGTGCAGAACACGTGGACTCGGAGCTTGGAAAGGCGCACGTTTGTGATCTCACAGCTTCTGCAGGCTGGGGGTCCGGCCCGGCTCAGCTGGGGCCTCTGCTCAGGTCTCAGGGCTGCACGAGGCTGCTGGGCTGTGTTCTCACCTGCAGGCTCGACCAGGAAAGAGGGCTGCCGGCTCGCTCAGCTGTGGCAGCAAGCATCTCCTCGTGGGTGCAGGCTGAGGGTCCTGGCTCCTTTGCTGGAGGCCAATTCGGGTCCCAGAGGCTGCCCGCAGCTCCTTGTCACATGGCCCCCTCACGACGGGGCAGCCTGTTTCTTCAATGCCAGCGAGCGAGAATGTGTCGAGAGCCGGTCTGCCACCAAGACGAGTCTTCCATGACGTGACCTGACCTGGGGAGGGGCACCCCTCACTGGTGACGTATTCTATGGTTTGGGAATCAAGTCACAGGTCCTGCCCACCCTCAAGGGGAGGGGATGGCAGGGGGGCCCCTGGCCACAGGGGGCTTGCCAAGGTCACCCAGCGAGGGAGGGTTGGAGCTAGGAAAGGGAGAGGTCCCGGAGGGGGCCCAGACCCCTAGGAGCCGTGGGAGCCATGTCCAGCCCTGCCAACCACGGTTCAGAAGACTGGGACGGGCCAGGGGCGGTCAGGAGCCTCCCCTGTCACAGAGAACCAGGGACAGAGGCCGAGTGGGAGAGACACTGTTCCAGCCCCAGTGTCCGGGGGGACGGGGACCACCTTAGTGGCATCATTCTTCATACCTCCTCACAGAGACCCGTTCTGAGTGGGGCCTAACTTATTAACGAGGACGGGCAGCCTGTTGGCGGCCCTATCGATGGGGGACCCACCCTGCCGTGTCTGGGGTCTAATTGCGGGCGTGCCCTTTCTGAGGGGCCTTGCCTCTGAAGTGCACCCTGGAGGGCTGGGGGCCGATGGATGCAGCTGTTTGCTCCCACCCCCGCGGCTCCGGGTGGGGGGTCCCCTGAGGTTTTTATTAAGCCCAAGTGTTTAATGAAGCGCTGAAGAGACGTTTGCAGCCAGCCGCACTCCAAGAATCTGATGGATGGAAGAAGAGAGCTCCTACCCGGGCTGTGGGACACCCCAAACCTGGGAAGAAGGACGGGAGCGCAGAGCTCGGCCCGGCCACTGTGCAGACGGGCACCGGCCTGCAAGCCTGCGGGAGCCACGCGGCCATGGGGGCTGAGCCCGGGCCCCCCCGGAGCAGGCCCTCAGCCTCGGCTCTCTGAGCCCGGGTCCTGGATATGCTTCTGCTCAGGAAGGTGGCTGCCAGAGGACCCCCAGGACCCCGCCCTAGGTTGGTGGGAGGGGAGGGGACAGTGCCCTTTGGTACTTGGCTGCTTCTGGTCCCTAACATCACGCTGCCATCCGGGCCACTGCCCCCACCAGGATGGGCCACCCTGATCACCACGGCTGCCCAATCCCAGGCCCACCCCCCCAGAGCTAAGGATCCCCAACCTGCAGGCCCAGGGGCCCGGGCCTCCACATTAACATTGTTCAGTTTATCTGGTTGTTGAATAGGTAGTGTATTCACAAAGTTTAAGACTTTAAAAGTAGAGAAGGGCCTAGGTATGTGTCCCACAGAAGCAAATGGCTGTGTACGAGCTTCTTCACAATAGTCAGAGACTGGAAACAGTCAGATACCCACCCACAGGAGAGTGGATAGATGAGCAGTAGTGTATTCACACAGCGGAATACTACACAGCCATGAAAAAGACTGCCCCCCCCAAGATCGGCCGGGGACCCCCCACAGCTGCCCGCTATATAGTGATTCATGGGCTGTCTCCATTAGGGGCTTTTGCACATCAACAAAGGCTTATAAAAACATACAGAAACACAGGTGTTGCACAATTAGCTTTTTGGAACAAAAGTACAAAGCTGAGCAAACATTTTCACTTTGTCAGATTTGGCCAACTCTAGTTTGATGTACTAACGGCCCCAAAGGGAGACAGCAGCCACCAGTTAAGGGGCCTGGGAAATGCATATTTTAATAAAACCACATTTTAATAAAAACCACAAGATACTACTTCCCCATCACTAGGATGGCTAAAATCAAAAAGATAATAACAAGTGTTGGCGAGGACGTGGAGAAAGCAGAGCCTCAAACACGGCCGGAGAGGCTGTGAAACGCTCTGAGACACAGCCTGGTGGGTCCTCAAAAGGTTCAACACATTATTCTCAACAGCCAAGAAGTGGAAACAACCCAGACGCCCATCAACGGAGGAACGGATAACCATGATGCGGTCCATCCACACAACGGAATACTATTCAGCCATCAAAAGGAGTGGAGCCCTGACACCTGCTGCAACGTGGATGAACCTTAAAATCGTCATGCGAGTGAAAGAAGCCAGACACAAAAGGCCACACAGTGTGTGAGTCCATTTATATGGAACATCCAGAATAGGTAAATCCATAGAAAGAGAGAGCAGATTAATGGTTGCCAGGGACTGGGGTGGGGCTAGGGGTGGCTGTCAGGGCAAATGGGCAGTGATTGCTAATGGGTACAACGATCTAATTTTGAAATCAGATAGTGGTGATGGTTGCACAACTCTGTGAATGTACCAAAAGCCACTGAATTGTACACTTTAAAGGCGAGTGGCACGGTGTGTGAATTACATCTCAATAAGCTGTTAAGAGCAGGCCCCAGCCGGATGGGTGGCACAGCAGTTAAGTTCACACATTCTGCTTCAGCGGCCTGGGGATAAGTTTGCCAATTCAGATCCCGGGCACGGACCTACGCACCGCTCATCAGGCCATGCTGTGGGGGCGTCCCACATGCAAAATAGACTGGCACAGATGTTAGCTCAGTGACAATCTTCTTCACCAAAAAAAAAAAAGAAGAAGAAGGAAAGAAAAGAAAGTCGCAGGTCGTGGGGCTGCAGGAACCAGGTCGGGTGAAGGATCTGCCTCTGTAGCAAGTGTTGGTGACCGCCCAGAACTGGGACAACTGCGGCCATGGGCTCAGTCCTCAAGCCCCAGCAACAAACACCCCAGGAGGCGAGGCCTCATAGGGGGTCTCCCTGTACAGACGATGCTGCAGTGGGGTCTGAGGCCACAGGAGCCGGGGCCAGTCCAGACGCACAGCCTCTGCCGCCCAGGGCTCCCCGCATCCCCCCGCTTGTCCCAGCCCCTCCTGCCCGGTCCTAAGACAGCCAGCCTCTGACTGTGCCAAGAATAACCCCGTGGCATTCCGTCACCTGTAGCTCTCACATGTGAGGGGGTCAGCTGGTAAACTGAGTCAAGGAACAACGGCGCAAATGGGATTTAGGAGAGAGGCGGGCGAGAGGGGAGACGCTCCCGCGGGCCCTCAGGGGGCTGTCGGGCGGGTTGTCCCTGAGCCGGCCGACTAAGAAACCGTGGCTTGTGGATTTTCCGGAAAACCTCGGAAGTTCCGCTGGGGCTCACGCATGCACGCTGTCTCCAGAAACGTCTTCCAGGATCCAGGGCCGGCCCCCCGCCCCCGTGAGGCCCGGGGCGGAATGAACACGGAGCGTCTCCTCCTTCCCCGGCGTCTCTCCCAAGTTGTCAGAAACTCTCCCCACGATACCAAGAGACTAGAAATAATTTTTTTATTGTGGTAAGAGAGACATAACCTAAAAGTTACTGTTTTAACCATTTCCATGTGCACAGTTCAGAGGCGTTGGGCACATTCACACTGTCGTGCAGCCGTCCCCACCGTCCATCTCCAGGACTTGTCCATCTTCCCAAACTGAAACTCAGTCCCCATTGAACACCAACTCCCAGCCCCGGGCGCCCACCGTCGACTTTCTGTCTCTGAATTTGACAACTCAAAGGGCCTCGTATAAGTGGAATCACGCAGTATTGGCCCTTCTGTGTCTGGCTTATCTCACTCAGTCCAGCATCCTCAAGGTCCATCCATGTGGTAGCAGGTGTCAGAATGTCCTTCCTTTTCATGGCTGAGTAATATTCCCTTATGTGGATGGATCACATGTGTTTATCTATTCACTGCTGATGGACATTTGGGTCACTAGCCGAAATATTGGTCCTTTATTCATTCAACAAACATTTATGAAGCCCCTACTGTGTGCAGGCCCCTGTGTCAAGTGCTGGGGCACAGGGATGAACACAATTCTCAGGTGCTCACAGCTTCCTGGGACGACCTGCTCTTCAAGACCCTGCTTTCCAATCTTTTGGGTCTACACCCTGGAGTGGAACGGCTGCATCATCTGGTCATTCTATGTTGAATTTTTGGTGGAAACACCACACTGCTTTCCACAGTGGCTGCACACTTTTACGTTCCCACCGACACATGTTCACATTTCTCCACGTCCTCGCCAACGCCTGTCATTTTCCACTTTGTTTGTTTGCTTGTTTTGATGACGGCCGTCCCAACGGGCCCGAGCTGGTGTCTCACCGTCGGCTTCACCTGCGTTTCCCCAATGATCAGCGACGTGGGGCAGCTTTTCCTGTGCTCATTGTCCATTTGTACGTCGTCTTCGGAGAAATGTCTATTCATGTCCTTCGCCCGTTTTCGAATTGGGTTGCTCTTTTTTGTTGTGGTTGAGTTGCCGTTCCCTATATATCCTAGATATTAACCGCTCATCAGATTCATGACTTTCAAATATTTTCTCCAATTCTGTGGGTTACCTTCCCGCTCTGTTGTGTGAACTTCGATGCACAGAAGATTTCGTTTTGATGAAGTCCAATTTATCTGTTTTTTTCTTTCGTTGCCTGTGCTTTCGGCGTCATCTCCGAGAAACCATGACCAAATCTAGTGTCACAGAGTTTTCCTCCTATATTTTCTTCTAAAATTTTTATAGTTTTCACTGTTGTAGTCAGACCTTTGATCCATTTGGAGTTAATGTTTGTGTACGGGGTGAGGTAGGGGCCCAACTTCATTCTTTCGCACGTGGATGGCCCGGTTTTTCCAGCATCATTTGTTGAAAAGACTGTCCTTTCTCGGTTGAACGGTCTCGGCACCACAGTGGTTTTTATTTGCTGTTGAACGTCATCCTGAGTAAAATCTGATTTCAATTATTAGCACGAATTTTACCATTCCCCTTGACATTGTGCAGGTATCAGTTTGAATCGCAAATATAACGACATTTAACTCACACGCAGAGCCACCCAATCACACAATTCATAGTTCCTCGCTTATACGTCGTGTGTGTTTCCTTACGGGAACAGCGGACTGCATTTCCCAAGGACGGCTGCCATCCCACATGCTCTTCCAGAACCTTCCTCATCAAGAAGCAGAGTCCATGTCCCCTCCCCTCGAACCCGGGTGGACCTCAGTGACGCCTCGACCAGCAGCAGAAGTGACTTCCGAGGGTGGGTCACAAAAATGCCGGACGCTGCCACCATCTCTCGGGACACTTGCTCTCGGGCCCCGGCCGCCATGCTGTGCAGAAGCTCCAGCAGCCGTGGGGAGGCCGACGTGGGGAAGAACCAGGAGCCCCAGCCCACCGCCCAGCTGGGCCCCGGCCACAGCCAGGTGGACAAGCTGACCCAAAGGTGGACCGCCCGGCTCCCCGCAGAGCCACCCCACAGGGCTCTGCTCGGGCTGCACATTCGAGGCAAAGCTAATATCTGCCGTCCTCTGAAGCCGCTAAGTTTTGGGTGATTGGTTATCCAGCCACTAAGAACGGATCCACTGAGGGCTGGGCCCCTGGGACGCCTCAGCCCTGCAGCCATCGCTGCGGCTCTGTGCAGACAGACCGGGGACCGGGAAACTGATACAGGCCAGTCTCCCATCTGTCCACTGGGGACAGGGGACACAGCTGCCCAGTGGAGGCAGGTGGGGTGGGGAGGCCCTTTAGCCTCGGACCTGGAGGACAGCTGTGTGTCCCCGCAGTGTCCTCCCCCTGCACCCGGCAGGCGGCACACAGCCTTGCTGAGCGCCAGCACGGCTTCCAGGGGCTGACCGCCATTGCTTGAGCAGCTGCTGTGTGCTTCCCACGTGATGACAAACTTCTCTTCATCCTTCAAAGCCCGGCTCAGGAGTCCCCTCCTCCCTGAAGACTTCCCTGCGACAACTTCCAAAGAGAGGGTAAGACCCCCACCCTCGTGCCACAGGTCCCGTGGGTGTCCTCTTATTTCCCACCGTAGGCCCGTAAATGAAAGGGACAGAGCGACGTGAGGTCGTCCCAGGAAGCTGTGAGCACCTGAGAATTGTGTTCATCCCTGTGCCCCAGCACTTGACACAGGGGCCTGCACACAGTAGGGGGCTTCATAAATGTTTGTTGAATGAATAAAGGACCAACATTTGCGCTAGTGAATTTGGTCCGGGGGGGTCCAGCGGAGTCTCTGAGTTTGCTCTTATGGAGACGAACAAGTCTTCACTTTGCTAAACACAAGGAGAACGTGGCCCATTCATACCCCGCCATGGGCACCTGCTGGACCCCAGAGTCTAAGGGGAAACCCAGGAGGTCTCCCTGGAGGAGGTGATGCCTGCAAACACTCTTTGAAGCACAGAGAGGTTTACCCTGCCCAAGATAAGGAAAAGGAGGCTTTGCAGAAGGGAGCGAGGCGGTGGGGTACAAGCCTGGGTTGGGGGGCTGCCCACCCTGCCAGCTATCAAGCTCAGAACTGGCTCACCCCACCACCTTGAGGTCACTGCCCTCCCACAGGCCCCCATCCTACCTAGTCTAAAGGCTCATTGGGTCCCCACCTTCGTGTGCACCTCACAGGGGGGCCACGGGAGACGGAGGGGTGTGAGTGTGGGCCCTCTGGGCCACCCACCAATGACGCAGCCTGTGGCTGCTCCCCAGCATGCACCTGGGCTGTCCCTGCTCTCAACTGGATGTCCCCAATCTCCCCGGTGACCTCCGGAGACCCTGCTCCAGGCTCTGGACCTCAGCTCCCCATCTGTTCAATAAGGGGTCACACCTGTGCCCTCTGCACCCCTCCCCCCCAGCTCAGGCCCCAGGGGGCAGGTCTGCCTTTCCCCTTGCTCCTCGCCCCCAGGCCCCGCAGCCTCTGTTCAAGCCCACCTGACATTGGCCCGGCGGAGCTGGGATGGGCCGGGGGGCTGGACCGGGGGGCTGGACCGGGGGGCTGGCCTGGGCCGGGGTGGGGGCGCGCAGCAGCCTGTCCCGGCGAACATCCTCGCTCCTCCGCGGGCTGTGTTTGTTTTCATAACCGATTCAATATTTAAGACCCGGCCAGCCGCCGCCGGGGCTCGCGGGCTCCCCCTTCCTTTGTCTCGACTCCCTCCGCCCGCGCGCCTCCTGCACAAACCGCGCGATTCCGCTGGAAAATTCATTAGTCTGGTCTCTCCCTCCCCTGCCCAGCGTTCCCAGGCAGCTCCGCGCCTCATGTGTCAGCCTCTCCATCCTGATTATCTGGAGACGCCAATTTCAAAGAGACATCTTAATAGTGATGTCAACGAATTAATTAGATGTGTTAATGAGCTAAAAGCAACCCAAATTAAATTAATGCAGTAATAAGCGCAGACAGCAAAATTAGCTCCAATTTCTCTAAATGATTCTGAACTGTACACAACACCTCATCTCGCTAGAACATTACCATCCCCCAAAGCTAATGAAGAACCCGGCGCAATTAACTGCTTAATTACAAGCGGGTGCGCGCGCGCGCGGGCGGACGCGCACACGCGTGAGCGCGCACACGGCGGCGAGAAATTCGGCGGCGCCGAGGATTGAGCCTGGGCCAGCCTGGGGGGGAGCGGGGGGCTGCAGGGCCCCCCCAATAGCACAGATGCCCATCCACACCGCCACCCCTCGCTGTTCTAAACCCGCGATGGAGGGCAGGCAAGGGGGTCGCTGGAGGCTCAGCCCCCGTCCAGTGCAGGATCTGTGTGGCGCAAAGGATGTCAGGTGGCTGGACCGGACCAGGCCAGGCAGCGAGGAAGGACGGCTGGAGTGCTCCCCCAGCGCCCCTGGGCACCTGCTTGGTCAGGGGGTGGGCCAAGGTGGAGAGGAAGGCAGGGAGGAGGAGCGGGAGGAGGGAGCAGCCAGCGCAGAGTTGTTTATTGCTTGCATCAGAATCTGAGTTGCAACTAAAAAGCTAATTGTCCAGCCCGGCTGATTTCCCACCGGGGCAGGGAGAGCCGCTAATAGCTTCGCGAGCGGCTCAGGTATCTGATTAGCTGTAATTGCAGCTAGACACGGGGAGGGGTGAGGACGGAAGTGGAGAATTGGAGGTTGGGGGGGAGCCTGGAGCCAGAGTGTGGCCAGATGGAAGGCGGGGCGGCTCAGGGTACCAGGCAGGTGCAGGGAAGGAGGGGGCTGTGACCAGAGGTGGTGAGGGAGGGAGTGGAGGGGACCTGGAAGGGGCCAGCCACCCCCCCCAACACACACGGACACACACACCAGTGGTGGCAGGATCCCAAAAGTGACTCCACCGCCAGGCCAGGCCATCTCAGGGGAGGCCTGTGCCTCTGCAGGCCGGTCTATGAAATGGGGGCGTAGTCGGCCTAGCTGGGCCGGGCCCGTGACCCAGAGCCCAGGTTCTAGGAGCAGGCCCGGAGCTGTACACAGTCGGTGCCAGCAGACAGGGGCTGGAGCAGCTGCCCCGAGGGCGGTGAGCCCAGCAGCCGCGCGTCTCCCACCCTCCCACCTTGTACAGCCGTGAGTTCGGTCTCCCAAGTCAAGGATGCTTTTTGTTCCTTTCCGATCCCGGTGATTGATTGCGGAGAGAAGGAAAGCACTGATCGATTCGGGCCCCCCTGCCCCCGTGGGGAATGGCTCTCCCCAGAGCAGGGCCAGAGCGGGGACCCCAGGACCAACAGAGACCGGGGCGGGCAGGAGGTGCTGAGCAGCCCCATCAGCCTGCAGCCCCCACTCTTGCCGTCCTGCAGAGCCACCCGCCCCCCGCCTCCTCCTTTCCTCTGGGTCTTCCTTTCTTCCTCATTTCTTTCGGTGTATTTTTTTGCTCACACATATGTTTCTTCGTCCATGTGTTTGCTTTTCAACTTATTGATTCATTTAAAATACATCCATTTCCATCCTCGCTCCAAACAGGAGGCAAGGCAGCGCCACCTCATTAACCCACTGGCCACAAGCTGCGCCCCTCGTGGTGGACGGCAAGCCCCCGGGGGGCCCCGGACCACCGGCCAGGATCCCCGTCCTTGCAGGCGCCCGGGCGCGGTGACACGAAGAAACAGTTGCACCCCGTGACATGTGCGCTAATGGTGTAAGCACAGGGCGCTGGGGACCCCGAGACCCTGGGGGCAGAGGAGAGCCCTGGGGAGGTGGCTTTGGAGGGAAGTAGGATGGAGATTAATGGGCGGGGGAACTGGGGTGCCGGTCATTCTGTGTCAGGAAAGCCAGGGGCTGCCTGAGGAGCCATGGCGGGGTCTGGCAGGACCCTAAGGGACAAGGTTCGTCCTGCTACCAGAGCCACGCCCCTACGGCCCCGGCCGGCACCCCAAGTGCGTGCGAGCACACAGAGCATGGAACCCTGTGCGGGCGGTGGGGGGGGCTGCTGACCCCCCCCAGCCCACTTCAGGGCCTGCCCCACCCCACCCCGAATGCTGGAGCCCGTCCTCAGCCCCACGGGCCTGTCCTCAAACCGGCAAATGGAGGGGGGGCGGGTCACAGCCAGGCTTTTAAAGAAAGGAAAGGCCTGGGTCTTCAAGGCCCACGGATGGGGCGTCCCACAGCGCCCACCTCGGGTCGGAGCATGTGCCCCCACGGCTCCAAATGCCCAGGCTGGGGCCTCACTCCCTTTCGCAGGTGGGGAGAGTGAGGCTGGGGGACCCAGGATGGGGTGGGGGACAAGTGCTCAGGGTCGCCGGGGCCCTCTGCTCTCCTCCAAGCCCGGGAGGCCACCTCTCCATGTTGGTACAGGAGTTTATTCCCCAGCAGGAAAAAAAGATTGTTTTGCTCAAGGAAGTGCTCCGGGGAGCCTTCCACTCCCGGAGCAGCACGAGTCCCAGAGGCCCCGGGGCGGGGCGGGGACAGCAGGGCGGGAGGGGCCGTGGGGCCGGCAGCCTTGGAGCTGTGCGCGCCCTGGGGCTGCCAGCCCTGGACACCAGGCGTCCTGGACAATCGGGTGGCTGGAAGTGGCAGCCACACAAGCCACCCCTCGTCTTCCATCCTCTGACACGGGCGGGGGCCAGCGAGTGAGCCGGTGCGGGTGTGCACGGGGAGGGCCCTGTCGAGTGGCGCATGCGCCCCCGTGCACGCGCTGACAGGTGCGTGCGCGCGCACCTGGAGGCCTCCCGGCTCCCGCAGCCCGTGCCAATTAGGAGCTCACTTTACATTATTTTAATTTGTCTCTGGGGCCCTGGAAGGAAAGTCATGCGATTATTATTATTATTATTTTTTTGGCTGGAAACTCCAGCAGCCATTATATAAATTACGTATAATTGAATCCATCGGAGGCAGTTTCTTTTAAACAATCATGTTTTCCCCTTCCCAACGCTGGGGCCGCCCTCTCCTCACAGCTGGTCCCCGTGCCCCTGATGTGAGAAGCTTCTGTTCCCGGGAGGAGGAGGGGGGCCTCGGGACCACCCAGGCCACCTCACCCATGGGGGACGGACGAGGGACTTCCAGATCTGTTCGTGGTGGAGTCCAGCCCCTGCTGCACCACTGGCTCGCTGTGTGACCTGAAGCAAGTAGGCTAGCCTCTCTGAGCCTCAGTTTCCTCATCTGTGACAGCCTCTGCCTCCAAGGGCTGGCATGAGGCTTAAAGGAGGTAACACCTGGAAAGCCCTCAGCGTGGTGCCCACATGGAGCATCCTGCTTGGAGAACTCGGGCTCCAGCCCCGCCCAAGTGTCCTCTCAGCCCACAGCGCACGGGCCCAGTACTGCCGTCTGCTTTGATCAGGAAGGAGAAGACACACAGACACAGAGATGGGTGTCAGGAAAGAAGTTCGCGTTATCCCCCAGGAGACAGGAGGCCGCACACACGCAGGGCCACACGGGGAGGGACCAGGGTGGCTCACGAGGCAGAGGGCGGGGAGGACGTGGGACAGAGCCTTATTGTGGTTTCCGTGGAAGGAACAGGCGAGGCGGGTGAGGAGACTCTGGGTGGGGTAATTTGGATAATGTCGCCAGCCCTGGGGCGGAGGGGCCATCCCCAGTTACTGGGGTGCTGAGGGCAGGCAGACAGTGGCCGGAGTGTGGGAGCCCCGGAGAGCAGGGCTTGGGGTGCGGGCTCTGCCCTGGCTGGTTTGTGTTTCGAAATCATGCCCTTGCGGGCAAGTCTGTGCCACCGCTAGGACGTGGTCACTCTGGGAGGGGCAGTCCATCCACAGTCAGCGAGGCCCCAGAGGTCAGAGCACCAAACCAAAGAAAACGTGAAAACATCCTTCATACAGTGGGAATCAATGGATGGCAGCAACCCGTGGGAGCACCGAGGCCTGCCTGGGGGTGCTCAGCCCTCTGGGCCGGCTCTGCGCACATCACAGTCACCAAGAGGCGAGATCCCACCCCTGGAGGATAGGTGAGGACACTGAGGCCCAGAGAGGGAAGCCCCTTGCTTGAGGTCACACAGGGAATAGGGCAGAACCAGGGTGAAGACCAGCCTAGGGCAACCTCAGCCTCCTTGGGGCCGGCCTGGGGCTTCCGGCTGCTGGGAGAGAAAAGAAGGAGCTTGCTGGTGGGCTGCATGCGAGGGTGGATGCTGGCCCAGCCTGGACCGTTTCAGGGTCCTGTCAGGCTGCATCTGTGGCTCAGTTTCCCGATCTGATGCAGTGGTGAGGCTGAGGGCTCAGGTCTAAGATGGCGCACACCCTTCACCTGGCACCCTGGCTTCTGGGCACGTACCCCATCGATAACAGGAGCCAAAAAGTGGAAACAACCCAAATGCCCATCACGGGATGAATGGATCCACACGGTGTGGTCCATCCCTACGATGGAATACTATTCAGCCATATAAAGGAGTGGAGCCTGCTACTGTGTGGATGGACGTTGAAGACATGATGCTCAGCGAGAGAAGCCAGACACAAAAGGACGCATATTCATTCCATCTCTGTGAATGTCCAGAACAGGCAAATCTGCACAGACAGAGAGCACCGTGGTTTGGGAGGAAGCGGGGAGTGACCGCCAACAGGGGCAGGGTTTTTTGGGAGGTGATGACAATGTTCTCGAAGTAGAATGGTGATGGCTGCCCAGCTCTGTGAATCCACCAACAGGGAATAACGCGCCTCGGCAGGGGGGCTGTAAGGTGTGTGGGATGGCTCTCCTGGGCCTGCCATGACAAAGAACCATGACCTATGGGACCTGGAACATTAGAAATGGATCGTCTCCCAGCTGTGGAGGCCAGAAGCCTGAGGTTGAGGTGTCAGCAGGGCCAGCTCCCTCCAAACACTCTGGGAGGATCCTTCCTGCCCGTCCCAGCCCCCGGGGCGGCCGGCACTCCTGGGCGTTCCCGGACTGGTGGCGGCCTCACTCCCATCTCAGCCTCCGTCCGCACGTGGCCTTCTCCTCTTCTCCTCTTCTCATGAGGACACCGGGCATCCTGGATCAGGGTCCCCCCCAGTGACCTCATCTTAGTTTTATGGCCTCTGTCAAGACCTTATTTCCAAATCAGGTCACAGCCACAGGGACCCAGGGCTAGGACCTCAGCATATCTTCCGGGGGGCACAGCACAACCCATAGCATAGGTGAATTATATCTCAATAAAGCTGTTTTTTTTTTTAAAGTAATAAAATATAAAAGAGAGAGAAGGAATATACCCCATGGCAGGGAGCCCCGAGCCTGCATCACCTCTCAGAGTGACCCGCAGAGTGGACACGAGCTTCCACCCGGGGAGGTCTCCACCCTCCTTGGTTTGCAAGATTCGCTCCAACACCGTTCTGGAGAACAGCGGCAGTAATAACAACATCCCTGGCCTGCATCTCTGTCCCTCCCTCCCTGACCCAGCCGGGCCTTCCTCTACAGCCGGCCCCAGGCCTGGCCCTCCCAGTCCCCTCCCCGGGCCCCCCCAACCACCCAGGCGGGCCTGTCACGCGCCCACGTCCCCAACTTGTAAAGTAACAACCTGTCACATGCACAACCTCTTTGCACCCAAAATGTTCTCTGATCTGTGTAAACTGCAATTGACGCCGCGCTGCTTGATATTAATATCTTTTGTTTGTGTGTCAAGGTTCTGCAGAATCTAATTAATGCGTGTTCGCAGCGCATCCGGGGTGTTCGAACAATTCCGCGGAGCAGACAATGCAAGTTGTTGACCTGCACAGATAAACTGTGCTTACGGAGGATTCGGGCCCCGGGGGCGGGCGGCATCAGCATCCTTTTTGGGGTATGTGTCCTGGCAGAGATGATCTGTATGTACTTCTGTGTATTCACACGTGTACATGCATGTGCACATGTACGCATGAGCCAGGCCTCGCTGGGTAAGCGACTCCTGTCTCAAGAGCCGTTTCCTTGCCGTGTGTGGGGGGTGGGCATCTCCCCGTTGCACAGACAGGGAGCTGAGGCCTTTGGTGCCCCGGGAGGAGGCCTGTGTTAAGGCGGAAGCTTAGGCTGCGTCTGAGCAGCCATCAGGTACCAGATAAACCCTCATCTGGGAGATCGCACCTGCGCTTGGCCCCGGTCAGATAAGGACACACAGAGCCTGAGGTCCCTCCTCCAGGGCAGGCCTGGGTGTAAACTTTCATTCTTCCTGGACAGGTAGGGAAACCGAGGCCCAGAGAGGTCAGGAACTTGTCCATGACACACACTGGGCTGGTGGCATTGCTGGGCGCTCCCTGACCCTATAGATTACGGCCTTGACTCCCTTTTAAGGGAGTCACCTAAGCTCAGACAGATGAGAGGCCAAGGCAGGAAATAAGTCTGAAGGCAGCTTTGGGATCCCCGGACCGGGGGCCCTGGTCCCACATGCAGGTGGCCTTGGCAAGTGCCCATCCCTGTGGGACCCCACCTACTCCCCTGGGAGGCAGCAGAAACCAGTGGGTTGATGAAAGCATTGCAGCAAGGAGGTCCGCCTGGCAGCTTCCGCCCCAAGCAGTACCCAATAGGGGCACTCTCTTGGAGCTGCCATGACCCCTGCTGCACTTGTCACAGCTCCAGGGTCACAACCCCACGGCCCTGCGCGTGCATGTGCTGTGCAGTGTGCACAGGCATCAGACAGTGCCCTTTCGAGCCCCGGCCCGTGCCCAGGGCCTGCCTGCCAGCTGGTGCTGCCAAAGAGAAATGCTCAGTCCAGGCTGAGGGATGTGTCCCGGGCTTTGCTCCCCATCTGTGAGTTGGGGAGGGGGCTGGACCCTGACGCTGATGTCCCCCAGGCTCTGAGTGCTCTGAAAAGCGGAGGCCACCTCTGCTGCTGAGAGCCAGGTGGGGAAGGCTCCAGGCCCCGGGCTGGCTGCGGGGTGGAGGAGGCCTGCCAGGCGGGAACGCGCGGAGGGCAAAGGCCTCCAGATAAGCTGAACCCGGGGACTCAAGGTGGAGCCGGGATCTGGGTGGGGGAACCAGGGTCACCGAGGGTTGCGCCCGTGTGTGCATGGACGCCCATGTGTGCGTGACGGATGCGCAGGCACGCGGCTTACGTGGGTATGCAGTCGGGTGCACGTGCAATCGGAGCACCCCAAGTCTGGCCGTGCACGCGGAGCACCTGCCCGGCGCACCCAGAGGGGCCTCGCCGCCCGCGCGCCTTAGGAGACGCCGCAGCGCCACCTGCCGGCCGCGCTCCGAGCCGCACGGAGGGCGCGGGGCTGGACCCGAGGCCCCGCCCCCGCAAGGCCCCGCCCCCAGTAGGCTCCGCCCCTCGCGAGGCCCCGCCTCCGCACGAGGTCCCCCCTTCAAGACTCCGCCCACCGCATGAGGCTCCGCCCCCCGCATGACCCGCCCCTTGTTAGACCACGCCCCTTCCCAAAGGCCCCGCCTCCGCACGAGGCCCCGCCCCTCCCTCCCATTATGGGGCGCGGCCCGGAAGACAGACCCCGGAGACCCCGATCCTAATGCCTCGCAGAGGCGTCCAGGGGGGCCTCAGCTTTAGGGGTCCCAGCTGAAAAGCGGGGAGAACTGCGAGGACACTCAGCCGCACTTGCTGTGTCCGCTAGCCCTGCCCTTATCTGGCCCCCTTTTGCCGAGCAGGAGACCCAGGCGCCCAAGGTCCCACAAGGAGGAGCAGCAGAGCCGCTCAGAGCCCAGCAGCCTGGGTGGGTGTGCACTCAACCCCCAGTAAGTGAGATGTGTCCTTAACGATTACTAGTTATCTACAAGTAGGACCCCACTGACCCTCACGCCGCTGTGCAGCCCAGGTCCTGCCACCGTTCCCAGGGAGGCAGAAGTGGCAGCGTAGGATGCACCCCGCTTTCTGAGCTGGGGCTGGTCCCTGCCGTGCGCCGGAATGGGGGGCAGAGGGCGAGGATGGTCGGGATTTCAGAGCGGAGTCAGCAGGGAGTCAGGAGTGGGGTGGCGAAGGGTCACCTCCTGGGCAGGACTGGGAGGCAGGGACCCCGGAGTGCAGCTGCAACCTCACTGAGTGGCCTTCAGCAAGTCCTTGGCCCCCAGTGGGCCTCAGTTTCCCCAGCTGTATAGCACGTGTATGCGGGGGGCTGGGAGCTAGAAGAGGTATTTCTTCTGATTCTGTTGCCGGCTCTGCAGACAGTGCAGGATTCCAGGGACCCGGAAGGACTGAGGCAGTGCAAGGCCTGGGGGTTCGGGTGGCCTGTCGCCACGCCCAGCCCTCCCTTAGGTCCCTCCCAGTCACCCTGTCACTGATGGGAAGTTGTGAGCTGCCCCCATCTCCAGCCACAGCCCTGGCCCTGACCCCACCCCCAGTTCCTCCAGTGTCCCACTCCCAGGGGTCGCATCTTGGAGGGGAAGGGGCTGCCAAGGGCAGATGGCGTCGGCCCGGGTGCCAGCCCAGCTGGAGCCGCCCGACGAGCCGGGCAGACCCCACTGCTGGGGACGGCCTCTGCCAAGCATGTGGCAGGCCCTGCCCTCCGCTGCACCGGGCTTGGGTGGGGGACACTCATGCCGGGGGACCCTGAGTGGGAGGGGCAGCCACCAGCCTGGCTCAGCAATGTCCCCAACAAGTGTGACCTAGGGCAAGTCCCTCTGCCCAACCTTCTCCTCTTCTGGCCCCCAGGCCCCTGCCCTCTGGACTCTGCCAGCACCAGCTACCATGTCACTTCGGGGCCGTCACATACAGCCCCATTCACACCCCAGCTGTGCCACTGACTGGCTGTGTGACCTTGGGCAAGTCGCTTCACCACTCTGAGCCTCAGTATCCTCACCTGGAAAATGGGCTGACACCCTGGGCTGGCTCTGGTCCAGGGGTGGGGCCAGAGCCAGAGCTTGGAGCAGAGGAGGGCAGATCTGCAGCCCCAGATGTGACCACAGCAGGGTCTCGGGAGGCCCTACTGTGTGCCGGGGCAGTGTCGGACACCATGTTGCTGCTACTTCCTTCCATCCTCACAACCAGCCTGAGAGTCAGGCCAGAGGGCTTTCATCGGCCCCATTCTACAGAGGGCAAGACTGAGGCTCAGAGACGCAATGGGATTTTCCCAGAGAAGTAACAAACGGGAACAGGCCAACCTATGAGTCAGACGT
Source organism: Equus caballus (assembly GCF_041296265.1). Taxonomy (NCBI): domain Eukaryota; kingdom Metazoa; phylum Chordata; class Mammalia; order Perissodactyla; family Equidae; genus Equus; species Equus caballus. The sequence goes on from NC_091696.1 coordinate 1,086,431, forward strand.
AAGCAGGGCTAGAAGTGGGTCCCTGCATCCTGTGCTGAGGCCCAGGGCTCCCCCAGTCTTGTATCTGGCCTGGCCTGGGTGCTGGACTCTGGGGCCCCCGAAGGGAGGGAGCCCAAATGCTTCACAGACACCTGGAAAGGGGCTCCTCCTCCCTGAGGGCGGCACAGCCGGGCCCTTCAGTCCATTTCACAGATAGGCAGCCTGAGGCCGGCCAGAGCTGGGGCAGTCCGAAGTGAGCTTGCCTCTGAAGACACAGCAGGATGGACTCACCCTGCCCAGGAATGACCCACCACCACTCGGCCCATGGCACACGCAGCCCCTTTCTCCCCCAGCCACACCCCTACATTGACGCACACATGCGCCCCTCTGGGCTCACAGATAACAGCAGAAGCAGAGGGGTCAGGGACCTGCTGTCCTCCACCCCTGGGTGGGGAGGAGTGTCAGACCCCCACAGGTCAACTCCCAGCCCTGCTCAGGGCGAGGAGGCCTGCGACCAAGGGGCTCAGACCTGACAGTGATGTTCCTCCAGGCTGTAACCATATGCCTGATCCCCTCCACACACGTGTACGTGCACACACACACGCAGGTGTGCCCGGGCTCACACCTGCCCACCCACGCACCACAGGTGTGTCTGCCAGGCCAAGCTAAGTCCTGTACCTCTTTTTGTCTGTTCAGATGCTGGGCAGCCAAAATAACCCTACAGATGTCCACTGCAAGGGTTGGATGGGGGATGGATAGATGGGGAGGGAGGGAGAGGTGGACAGACGGATAGTGGGTAGGTGGGTAGATAAATAGATAGATAGGAAAGGATGGATGGATGGATAGAGAGATGGATGGGTGGATGGTGGATGGATAGATAGATAGGATGGATGGATGGATGGAAGGATGAACAGATGATGGGTGGGATGGATGGATGGAGAGATGGATGGATGGATGAATGATGAGTGGGTGGATGGATGGATGGATGATGGGTGGATGGATGGATGGATGAATGATGGGTGGGTGGATGGATGGGAGGATGATGGATGGATGGATGGGAGGATGATGGATGGATGGATGGATGGATGAATGATGGGTGGATGGATGGATGGATGAATGATGGGTGGGTGGATGGATGGGAGGATGATGGATGGATGAGTAGAGAAACTGAACTAGAGAGACTGAGCGCCCGGCGAACACCCCCATTGTTTCGTAGTGATGATGGGTTGCTCTAAGGCCTGCTATGAGCCCCATTTTGTAGACCAGGAAACTGAGGCAGGAGGTTGGAAATGGACCACAGGGTGACAGGGTCACACAGCGAGTTCTCAGTGAAGCCCTGTCCTCACAGGGGCACCTGCCTGGCCTGGATGGCACAGGTGGTGTCAGCACACCACGGCCACCCCGACCCTCAGAGCCCCAGCTGGGGCCCTGTGCAGAGAAGGGGTGTTGGGGCACCTGCACCGCCCGCAATCCTGTCCAGGGGGTCCCCCTCCTCCCCTGGGCCTGCCTATCAGGCCTCAGTGGCCTGGGGACCACCTGCCTCCTCCCCGCCCTGGCTCTCCAGAGCTCCCCTCACAGCCTGGGCCGGACACGAGGGGCTCCGAAGCAGGGCCTGGCAAGACGAGGCCCAGCAATCCTCTCCGCCAAGGCAATTAAAGTGCGTCGTTACACAGAAGTTTGTAATTAAACACTTGAGCATCATCAGACATCCCAGCACGGTGCCCGATGAATTAATTACGAGGACGCCAGACCCCCAGGTGCGCGTCCTCACCACCGAGTGTGGAGTGGTGGCCCGAAGCCTTCAGGTGGGGGAGGGGTTCTGGGCCACCAGGGTGTGGGGGCAGCAGACCCAGCTCTCAGCACCCTCCCCCAGTCCCCCTCCGGCCCCAGCTCTGTCAGCAGCCACATCGCCCACCCAAGCATCCAGGCCAGAAAGGGGAGGGCTCACCCTCCCCACCTCGTGAAGTGCTTGGTGAGTTCCAGACCTGACCCCCCGCCCCTCTCCCACTGTCCTCTGGCCACCCCACTCCTCTCCAGCACCGAGTCTCATCCCCTCCCCCTAAAGTCCCCAGATGCCCCCACCCAGCCCCGACTGGCCTCCGGCTGCCTCTCCAGCCACCTCCCCGGGCGGCCAGACACGTATTCTCAAAACCCAGATCCGACGATGGGAATCTTCCTCCCGAAACCCAGAACCTCCATCTAACCACGAGAAGAGCCTCAGGCAACCCAGATCGAGGGGCTTTCTGCAGAGCCCCTCATGAGGCCTCCTCCATCCCGCCAGAGTCATCAAAGCAAGGACAGTCACCCACAGAGGAGCCCAAGGAGATGCGACGGCCGAATGTCACGTGGCTGCTGGAACGGAGACGGAGGATTAGGGGAAAACTGGGGGAAATCGGGATAAAGTGTGGGTTGCACCACCAGGAAGGTCCCGGACGAAGGTCGCGGAGCCACGTGCTGCGTGTCCAGGCCGGAAGGTCTGCGGGTGACCTTTCTGTGACTCTAACTGTCCTAAAAATAAAACGTTTACTTTGACAAGAGAGAGAGAGAGCACGTGCAAGAGATCTGATGAAAACACGGCGAAACCTTCTCGTCGTCGGTTCAGTCCTGGGGGCGGGGAAATGTTGTCTGTTAGGCTGTTTTCTGTATTTTCTGTGCTTGAAATTTTCACAGTTAAGTCTTGAAGAACAAACCAACCCAGATGGGACAGGTCACCCCCACCTGACACCCCCCGCAGGCTCCCCGGAGCCCGTAGGATCAAGTCCAAAATCCTTCACCCAGGCCTTAGGATGGAGAATGAACCCCCCCCCCCCCCCGCGCCCCTGACGTCACACAGGGCCTGGCCAATCCCGAGCTTCCGGCCCCCTGACGTCACACAACTCCTGACCAATCCCTGGGGCTCGGCCCTCTTCCGTCACGTGAGTCCCGTGTGCGCTGTTCTGGCCCCTGGACCAGGCCCTGCGTCTGCAGATCTCACAGGTCCCGCCCTGGGAGGGGTCACGGGTCCCAGCCCCCCGTGTGATCACCTCACTGGACATCAGTTGTGGTTCCTGAAGCCCTCCCAGCCCTGGCTTCCCACCTGGAAGATGCGACAGGGACCAGGAATCCGGCCTCCTGGGCAGCCTGGATGGAAGGAATCATCAGACCCCTGTGTCCTGGGCCCTGTTACCTCTCCACCCTGGGGTCCTCCCCTGTCTACACTCGCTCCATCTGTCACACTGGCCTCCTTCCTGTCTTTCCACCACGCCAACCTGCCCCAGGGCCTTTGTACTTGCCAGCCCTGCCCAGCATGCATGCTCTGTCCTAGAGAGGCACTCCCCAATGATGGCCCCGTGCTGCTCCATCCCCGCTCTGCTGGCTGCTCCCGGGGCAGGACCCACAGTCAGGCTCGCTCTATGCAGCCAGGGAAACTGAGGCCCAGAGAGCAGGAGGAGCCTCAGAGGGGCTCGGGGACAGCTCTACTGTCATCGTCTCTCAGTTTGTCTTGTGAAAGCTCAGTATGCACATACATTCACATTCACAAAAACCCACACGTGTGTGTGCGTGTGCACACGTATAATCACGCGTGCGCACACACCAGGGCTGGGAGTGACCCTGGCCCGGAGCCAGGTCCCCATTACTTATAATGCACGTGTGTGATGTGGCAGGTGTGTGACACACATCCCATGGTGTCCCGTGCACAGTAGTACGTGGATGTGACACGCTCCATGCCATGGAGCATGTTGATGGGCAAAGCGTGCGTGCCGTAGGACATGGTGTGCACGCCATGTGTGCAAAGGGCGTGTCCTGGGCTGCGGAGGGCACATCGCATGGGGCCAGCATTTGGGACGGGACCTGAAGTGCCATGTCCTGGGTATGCCTGCCTGTGTCTAAAAGCTTCTAATGGGATAAATACACAATGGAAGGATGCCATATTAATCGACTGATAAATCAATCGATTAATCCAGCAAAATTTTATTGAGTACCTCCTGTGTGCCAGGCCCTGGGGCTCCGGCAGTGAGCACTTCAGGACCCTGTCCTCCTGGGCCTTGCATTCTGGCGGGAGGCTGAGGTGGAATGAGCAAACACATGGGGTACTGAGTGGGGCAGTCGTGTGTGAAGGAGGTGCCAGGAGGGAAGAGGGTGAAGCCACCAGGGGCCTGGGGGGCCCCACTGAAAACCCAGACCTCAAGGAGGTGGGGAAGCCAAGCAACTCTTCCCGGAAGAAAACCCTCCAGGCAAGTACTTGCAAGTGCAAAGGCCCTGGGGTGGGACCAGAGCACATCGGCCCTGTTTGAAACAGCAGAGGGGCCAGCGTGTCTGCAGCTGAGTGAGGGGCAAGAGGAGAGCGGTGGGGGCGGCTGCTAAACCAGAGCCTCCTGGGTGACAAGCCCCCGAATGGGATGCCCGTTGTCCCAGGACACGAGAGGCTGGGCTGCTGGAGTCTGAGGACTGGCCAGGCTGGCGGACCTGGGGTGCCCCGGGCACCAACCGCACCAGGCTCATCCACCAACTTCTGAGGTCCCTCTGGTTTGGTGAATGTCCCTCCCTGTCATGGGACTGGCTGGGAAATTAGGGGAAGGGGAAGTGGCAGGACAGGAGTGACGGCCAGCAGTCCTCAGAGTCCACACAGCCTGACTCTCGTGGTACCAAAGGGAAACTGAGGCCCAGAGAGCATCAGGCCCGGCTCAGATCCTTCAGTAATGGGACAAGCTGCGGGACCCGCTCTTGGGCCCCCGCCTCCCTGGCCAGGTGTGTCCGGGCAGGTGTGTGGCTCACCTGGTAGGCAGGTGTCCCAGGGTGCGGCAGAGAGTTTTGGGGGAAGAACTTGACCAAACAGCTTGGCTGGCCAACCGGACTTCGAGAAAGGGAAACTGAGGCACAGAGAGGCCCTGTCCCTCGTGTAAGATGTTCCAGGACACCTGGGTCAGACGGGTCCCCACGTCTCCCCACCCTGTCCCCCCAGCCTCGGTGACAAAAAGGAACCTGGACCGGGAGCCGTGTCCCACCGTGGACTCACCCCGCCCCAGCCCCTAAGGAACGATTTACCTTCCAGAGCCCGTCCAAGATATTAATTAAGATAAATCTCCCTCAATTTTGAGATTCTCTTATCACGTAATTTATCAAAATTATGTTAATTATTTCTGTAGGGCAGCAAAATTATTACCTCTTTTGTGTCTGATTTGTATTAATATTCATAATTTAATAATTCAGCATCCTGGCCATCTGGTCGGGGAGCACACTGCCTTCCCTCCCTCGGCCCCGCAAAGCATCCCCACGCCCCTCGGTGTCCCCGCCCCGGCCCGTCCCCACGCCGTCCCGCCGGCCCCCCCTCCCCACCCCGGGTGGCTGATGCCCCCGCCCCGGCCACCCGCCCGGCGGCCCCCGCGACACCTGCCACCCGGGGCCCCGCAGGTTCGCGCGCAGGTACGCGCACACGCCTGCCGCCCCCCGCCTGGCAGGTGAGCCAAGCTGAATTGACATTTTCCACACTTTGTGAGTTTTACACTGTAATTTGACATAATTAATGCCTACATTACTGCTGATAATTTAGCTAGTTAATTAAACTCGGAGGAGATAATTAAGGAGAGGCTACTGCTTGGATTGCTAATTGTTTTTGTCATTATTTCAGGGGGCCGACAGCTGCCGGCTGAGTCATCCTGTTCTGTCAGCTGACGGGTCATGTGACACGGGGGGGGTTCCCCTGGGGGCCCCCCCTGTTTCCAGGGGAGGGAGGCGCGCAGCCGGCTACCTGGCTGCTGCCTGGAGCCCCGCCAAGCGCCGCGGGCGGGTCCGGCCCCCTCCCCCCAACTCGGTGGCCTCTGGGGCCCTCTGAGCCCCTGGCTGCCAGCTCTGGCCTGGGGTCACGCAAAGGTCAGCCTCAGCCAGCGGGAGGCCGAGGGGACCCCTCCCAGCCCCACGTCAAGCCCAAGGGGGGAAGTGGCCGCTGGCAACACCCCAGCCTCCTGCAGTGGTCAGACATGAGGGAGGACATCCTGGGCCTGCTGGAAGCCAGATGGATCGTCCCACACACGGAGCAAAGAGTGACAGGGACATTGTGGGGGCGGGAGTGGGGCTGCAGAAGTTCTCCCCATGAGCCAGCTGTCCCGAGGCCCCGTGCCTGCCCCCACCTGCGGCAGGTAGACCTCAGACCCGGGGTAGGAGGGGAGCCGCTGGGCCCCCCCGCACACAGCTTGCCCGTGAAGGGGCCGCCAATCCCTCACCCCCCGGGACCGGCCATCAGCTGCTGCCACCGAACCTTCCGCTCACGGAGCCGGCCCCGCACACGGTACAGCACACACTGTGTCATCATCGCTGCATCCCCATCTTCTTGGTGAGGAAGCCAGGGCCCTGCTGAAGGGCCCATGACAGACCCAGCGCAGGCCCCGTGGGAGGGCCGTGGAGCAGGCCAGACGCCGAGCCCGGGGCCCATATTGTCCTGCACATGGCAGGACGGGGGTCGGAACGTGTGATTCTGTGGTCAGAGTCCAGTCCTCACCTCCAAGGAGCTCACGGTCTGGCTGGAGGCACAGACGAGTGAGGAGAAAGGGCTGTGCCACATGGATGGGCGTCCACGAGGGAGCTCAACTTGGCCGTCAGAGCTTTCAAGTCAAAGAAGCTCAGAGGATCCTGGTTTATTATCCCTCAGAACAAGAAGTCTATATGTAAGAAGGTTCTAGACTGGCTAATTCAGGGCTCAGTGACATCAGCAAAGAGTCAGTCTCTGCTCAGCAGCTGTATCTCCCCTCACGGTCCCAAACTGGCTGCTGTGGCTCCATGAGTCCCAAGTCCCTCCATGGCACCCAGTGAAGATGGGAGTGTTGTCTTTCACAAAATCATATTATTGTCTTAACAGGAGGTTTGCAGGGAGGCCTAGAAACTCACGGTTTTCTCCTGCTAAGTCTTCTACTTCCTGTCCGCTACTGGCCCGAGCTTTAGCTTCGACCGTAGGAACTGGCTTTCCCACCATGGCCAAGCTCCAGCCCGTGGAAGGCCCCGATAGTTTAGACGTCTGGCTGGAGACGCAGCGCTCTCTTGGCAAATCCCTGATCCCCTTCCTCTGGCCTCAGATTGGCTGCCTCCAACCCAAAGTCGTCTCTCTCTCGTAAGACCTCACTGAAGCCACAAGAAGCGGTCAACTCACCCCACTCTTCCGACTATTTTCCCAGCCTTGATGACCTCGCGGTCTGGGGCCCAAGGCCCTAAGGGGGAACGGCGGGGCCTAATTTCGCATGAGGCCACATGGCGTCCATTCCACATCTGCAGTTCTGTTACTCATCGCACCCCCAGCCCTGGAACCAAATTCCATATCAGTTGGCGTCGTCTCAAATATCAGAAAACCATGGGGCCGGCCCAGTGGCTCAGCAGTTAAGTGCACATGTTCCACTTCAGTGGCCTGGGGTTCGCTGGTTCGGATCCCGGGTGCGGACGTGGCACTGCTTGTCAAGCCATGCTGTGGTAGGCGTCCCACACATAAAGTAGAGGAAGATGGGCACGGATGTTAGCTCAGGGCCAGTCTTCCTCAGCAAAAAGAGGAGGATTGGCAGCAGATGTTAGCTCAGGGCTGATCTTCCTCAAAGAAAAAATAAAATAAAATATCAGAAAACCTGAGTAAAAGTATAAACGAAAAGGGGATTGTGATTCCATATGCAGGGGGCTGAATGGTGTCCCCACCAAACTTCATGTCCACCCAGAACCTCAGAATGTGACTTTGTTTAGAAAGAGGGTGTTTGCAGCTGACCGAGTTGAGATGAGGTCATTAGAGTGGGCCCTAACCCAATACCACCGAGTCCTTATAAAAAAGGGGCATTTGGACACAGACACGCACACGGGAAGACGCCACATGAAGACGGAGGCAGAGATGGGAGTGACGCGGCCACGAGCCCAGGAACGCCCAGGACCGCTGGGGCCCCCGGAGGCTGGGAGCCGGGCCTGGCACAGACTGACCGTCACGGCCGCAGAAGGAACCAGCCCTGCTGACACACTGATTTCCAACTTCCAGCCTCCAGAACTGTGAGAAGATAAAGTTTTGTTGTTTTAAGTTGCCAAGTTCACGGTACTTTCTTACGGCAGCCCTGGGAAACTCATACACCAGGAGACAAGAAATCCACAGAGAGGGAGGTTTGAGGACTGGCTGAGTCAGTGGGTCAGTGTTGTCACCACAGACCCAGGTGTCTTCACTGTTTCTGCCCTGCCATCTTCAACGTTTCAGCCATATCTCTCCCCCCCACCCCCATGGTCACAAAGTGGCTGCTGCAGCACCGTGCGTCCCAGGCAGGTATGATATCCAGCAAAGAAGAGGGAGTGCCCTCCTGGGGATGGGGAGAATTGTGTCCCCAAAAAGACACACTCCAGTCCTGACCCCGGAACCTGTGAGCGGGACCTTTCTTGGAAATGGGGACCGTGTGGATGGAATTGGCTAAGATGAGGTCACAGTGGAACAAGCGGCCGCCACCCAGGGCCGGGTGTCCTCGTGAGAAGAGGGCACGTGGACGCAGACTCGCAGGGAGAAGCCACGCGAGGACCGAGCAGAGGCTGCAGGGACGCGGCCACGGCCGAGGACACCCAGGGCTGCCGGCCGCTACCAAGAGCTGGAGGAGCAGGAAGGACCCTCCTGGGGGCCCTCGGGGAGAGTGCGGCATGCGACCCCTTGACCTCGGACTTCCGCCCCCAGAGCCCGGGGAGGACAAGCTGTCGTTGCCCCAACCCCCAGCCGTGGTTCTCTGTCCCGCAGCCCCGGGGCGCTCGGAACCTCCGACGTCCACTCTCCCTGCCTCCTCGGGGACCAACACCAGGCCAGGCCGGGAGCCACCTGCCCTGGGGTCCTCTGAGAAGAGAGCAGGCCACGCCTGACGGTTCTTGAACCCAGGGGGTATCATGAGATCAGAGCTGCCGCCTCCTTGGCCCCCGCTTGACTGTTCACACCTCAACCAGAGCAATCAGATCACACGGTCCCCCACCCAGCAGAGTCCATGCCCCACCCAGAACTTGCTGTTCCCCAGGGCCAGGCAAACCTCCATCCTGCCTCAGGGCCTTTGCACGGCTGCTGCCCCCATCTGTCCCTCTTTGGCTAACTCCCACCCACCCTGCACACTCCTCCTTGGACCCCCGCCCTGTCCTTTCCCCACAGAGCCCCCTGTACTTGCCCACCCACCCAGGGCACCAAAGCCCCCTGAGGACAGGAGCTGGTCCCTCCCTGGCTGTTGGAGCTTGGCGTGTGGGATGTGTCCAGTGACCCTTCGCTGAGTGAACGAGGACGTGACTGTGGACAGCATCCATCACACAGAATCTCCCCGTGACCAGCAAAGGTTTCTGCCCCGGGGCCGGGGTCTCAGTGTAAGGAAGACCCCGGAGGGTGTCCACACACTCGGGGTTTGGGGAGGGCGGGGTCTGGGGGGGGGCGGCAGCGGAGAGGATGTCGTAGACTCAGGAGACGCCTCGAGAAAGCAGACACGGAGTGGACAGGGCGCGGCTGGCGGAGGCGCCCACGGCCGTAGGACAGCGACAGCCCCTGACACGTGGCGGGGAGGGGGCGGGCAGCGCCATCCGCCAGCAACAGCGCAAGAGCCGCAACCCCAGGGCTGCTGGGGAATTTTGAATTTCCTAGTAGACGAGTTAAAAAAATGAGTAAAGAGGGGCCGGCCTGGTGGCGCAGCGGTTAAGTGCGCACATCGCGCTTCGGCGGCCCAGGGTTCACCAGTTTGGATCCCGGTGTGGACATGGCACCCGCTTGGCAAGCCATACTGTGTCAGGCGTCCCACATATAAAGTAGAGGAAGATGGGCATGGATGTGAGCTCAGCAAAAAGAGAAGGATTGGCGGCAGATGTTAGCTCAGGACTAATCTTCCTCAAAGAAAAAGCCGAAATTTGTTTTAACATTTTACTGAACCCAGTACACCTGAAATATCACCATTTCCGCGCGTGTTCGAGAGAAAACGTTCCCAACGAGCGAGGTCCCGTTCTTGGGCTGGATTTTGGAAACCCCGCGTGTCTCTTACGCAACCGGCGCAACTTTACTCCGACCGGCCACCGGCAGGTGACTGACGGCCACGTGTGGGCGGCTCAGCGCTGGAGGCCACTGTCCCCGTCCGTCACGGCCATCAACTGACAGGCAGGGGCTTCGTCCTAACCCACAGCTTCCAGGCCGCCCCGCAGACCTGCCTGACCTGAAAGTCCCCCCCCTGCTACCTGCTCTTTGCCCCAGGGGGCTGCCCTGGTCCCCTCCAGCCCCGAGGGGGCCCCCTGCGGCCACGCTGGCTTTCCGGCTTGTCCGTGGCTTTGCACCCCACTCCCGCTCTGCCCTCGGTCCCAAACATGGCACCAACGTGGACGCCGAGACCCCTCCTGCACCTCGGGGAGCCTCAGACCCGTCCCCAGCCGCCCCGCCGGCCCCGTGCCTGATCCTCACTCACAAATCCAGTCAGCCGTTTCCAGAAAGTTCTCCGTCACACAGAAATGAGAATGGAGATGGCCCGCGTGGAGAAATAATGTTGTTAAAACCACTGATTAAGTTTTACACGACCGCGCGAGAGCCGACGAACAGGTTTTCGCTTTTTAATTTAAGGGAAGAGGAATATGATCTAATTTCAATTTGCGATAAGATAAGATGTTCCCGATACTGCGGCTCCGATCGGATTACGTCCTAATGCGCTCTGTAACGTGTCAGCGCCGCCGACGGAGGTGGGTGCGTGCTGCCTGAGTGACGACGCGATGGGCCGGTGCTCGAGCCATCCGTCTTCATCAGCGGCCCCGGCCCACCTGGGAGACCCCGTTACTGCAGGATCTGAAACTCCGACCCGGGACCGGAGGGCTAGGAGGGGACCTCCGGGTGGACCGGCAGGAAGGGGCCCCCCCCCCGGGTGCCTCCTTGTGCCTCCACCCTGAAGGGCACGGCCGGCCCTGGGTCAGTGGCCCGGGGGCACCTGGGTGGTGGAGGAAGCTGGCTCAGGCCCTGGGGCGTCGTGGAGGCCCTGGGCAGACCTCCCTTCCCGGGAAGCCCAGAGACGCTGCGACGCGGGCAATGTAAGGTCACACAGTCTGTGGGCGAGTGAGGCTCCCACCCTGGACCCGGCCAGACACAGCCCTCCTCTGGGGAGCCCCAAACGGGCCGGGCCGCCGAGCCCCTGGGAGGAGCCCCTCGCAGGGGGAGGCCCGGCTCCCCACATCCTCCCAGAGGGAGGCTGAGGACCCTGAAACCCAGGCCTCGCCCCTGCCTGACACGTGACCCTGGGCGCTCCTCCATGACTCAGTTTCCATGACTCAAGTCAGAGGGACAGGGTGCGAGGCTGTGCCTGCTTGGTTTTTGTGAAGGGCCTGTGTGGTGGGGGGCTTCCTGGCGGCCACCCCTTCCCCACCACTTTCCGCTGCCCACCCCCAAGTGCCCCCCAAACTTGGACATGGCCAGGCCTCAGCCCACGGCCCCACTGCTCTGAACGGCCTCCATGGCAGGCCATGGCCCCAGACCTGCTGGGCCACAGGGACGTGTGTGGACGTGGGTGGGGGTGCAGCCCAGGGACACCCTCCCCGACCCCCCGGCCTCGAGGAGTGCCTCCTGTAAGCACAGGCAGGAGTACTGAGCGCCTCCTGTAAGCACAGGCAAGAGTACTGAGCGCCTCCCATATGTGCAGGCAGGAGAACTGAGCGCTTCCAGTACGTGCAGGCAGGAGCACTGAGTGCCTCCTGTAAGCGCAAGCAGGAGTACCGAGTGCCTCCTGTAAGCACAGGCAGGAGTACTGAGCGCCTCCTGTAAGCGCAGGCAGGAGTACTGAGCGCCTCCTGTAAGCGCAAGCAGGAGTACCGAGTGCCTCCTGTAAGCACAGGCAGGAGTACCGAGCGCCTCCTGTAAGCACAGGCAGGAGTACCGAGCGCCTCCTGTAAGCACAGGCAGGAGTGTGCGGCCGGGAGCCACCTGCCCACATGAGCCTTGTCCGCTCGGCTGCACCAGGTGGCTGTGTCCCCTGGAGCCCGCAGGCCCTCTCTCATTTGGGGTGAAGGCCCCTGGGCCTCCTGGCAGGCTGTTGGGGGCCCCTGGGAGGTGGGACCTGGGCCGGGCCTCCTCGGAGCTGTGGGCAGTGAGGCCAGGCCCCCTGTGCCCCTGGAGCCATGCTCTGGTCCCCAAGGCCCCCCGCTCTGCTCCCGGCTGAATGGACATCACAGGACCTGGAACTCCCGTGTCCCCAAGGATGCGCTGGTGCGTGACCTTCCACGGCGGGGTCGTCTGGGGTCGGCAGCGGCTGGGCCCCAGGCCGGCAGCATGACAGTCTGCTGGCGGCTCAGGGCCAGGGGGACTTGGCCTGCCCGGGGGCTCCATTTACCGGGCACCAACCTGTGCCCACCCAGCACCCCCAGGGCAGCCTCTGGGGCCCCGGGGAGCAGCCGTGATGGGGCGGAGCTCCCTCGCTCCGTGGGGACGCCTCTGAGGCGCGTGTCCCCAGCAGGGCCAGTCCCAGTGTCCCAAGGCCCTAACGGGCTGGACAACACATCCTTCTGCGGAATCCGTCTCAAAGACCCCACACTCGTCCCAGGCCAGCAGGGGGTCCCAGGGCCATGTGGAGGGCGCAGCCCAGGGAGCAGTGCAGACGGGTCCCAGGTTCCCATCCCAGGCCGCATGTACTTGCTGTGTGACATCAGGGGGGTGGCGTCACCTCTCTGAGCCTCAGTTTCCTTTTCAGTAAAAGGAAACTTTGCTGAGTGGCCCTCTGCCTCCCCCTGGTGGTGAAGAGGCCACACTGCGTGGGTCCCCGCGGGGCACGTCTGGGAGGACAGCGTGGGGGCCGCGGCTCAGCCAGAGGGTCAGGCGGCTTGACCCCGCCTGCCACCAGGTGGGGGAGCGTTGGCGTTCAGCCATTGCCGAGGTCCACCGGGACCACATGACGGGCTCCCGAGGCGGCTGGAGACGGGACAGGAAGACGCGGCCACCAGCCGCCCCTCACAGACGGGGAGACCGAGGCCGGAGGGGACGTCACTCTCCCGGGTCTCCGGAGAGGGGCCAGGGCGGCTCGAGGACTCGGGCCTGAGCGGCAGGAAGCCCCTCGGCCTGCTCCCCGCCACCAGAAAGCAGGAAGGGCGCCGGCCCCCGCTCCCGCGCTTGACCTAGGAACCTGGCCACAGGGCCTTGGTCCGGCCGGCCTCGCCCCGAAGACCAAGGTCGCAGACCTCCAGCTCCAGAAATCCCTCGAGGGGCCAGCACCCGAGGGCACCTTGCACAGGCCCCGCCACGTCCCGCCCCGAGAGGCTCCCGTCCAGCCCGTCCACGCGGCCCCAGGCCGGGCGCGGCCACACCGTGCAGACCGGAGCACGGCCGGGCCCCGGAGACGCGCGCAGGAGAGGGACCCAGGCCACGAGCAGAGTCTCTTTATTAGGGCCACTCGGGCCCGCAGAGAGGGTGTGCGGTCCCCACGGCCCGGCCCCGCCCCTCGGTGCGCCCTGCTCAGCCAGGCGGGGGTCCTGCAGCGGCTCACTCGGGGGTCCTGCTTCTGCTCCTCGGGGACCAGATGCTGGACAGACGGAACCTCGGTTTCTTCCTCTGGGACCCGCCGCTTCTCTGCAGGTCTGCGGGCGACGGGCGCTGCGGCTCGGCTCACCCGTCCTCGGCCACGGCCCCCGGGTCCCTCCCTCCCGCCAGCAGAGCCCTCCCGGGGCCCCTGAGCCTGCAGGATGCCCAGACCCTCCGCCCTCCCCCACGGGAGCCATGGGGCGCCGGCCTTCACAGTGGCCACCCAGACCGGGCACCCCTTGCCCCGCCCACACCAGCTACTTCTTGGATCCTCTGAGTGACAGGGAACTCACTCCCACACCCTGACTGTGTGGTCACCATCTGCTTCTCAGATCCCCAAGCAACCGGGAACTCGATCCCTCCAGGTGAGCCCGCCTGTCTCCAGGTGGACGTGCATCCATGTCCCCAGGAGGCCCAGCCTCGCCTGACCGCCAGCCCGACCCCCAGGCCTGCCCTGCCCCCAACTTACCCAGCTTCTGGATCATGTTCTGGAGCACCTCGTCCTCCTCCCGCTCTCTGAAACAGGACCAAGGGGGCCGTGAGGGGCAGCAGGCCCTGGGGGGCACGTGGGCCTGCCTCAGTCCGCCCCACCCCTGAGCCCGGAGCCCACCTGACACCAAGGTCACCGCCAACAGGCCACACCTTCGCACTGCCCTCTCCCTCCCTGGCACTTCCTCAGCTTCCCGAGCCCAGACTCTCATCAGGACACGGGGACAGGAGGGGCCCGGGACGACCCAGGACAGTGACATGGGGACAAGAGGGCCCTGAGATGACCTGAGACAGTGACATAGGGACAGAAAGGCCCTGGAATGACCCAAGACAGTGACACGGGGCAAGAGGGGCCTGGGACAACCTGGGACAATGACATGGGGACAGCAGGGTCCCGGGACGACCTGGGCCAAGGCCCCCTCAAACTCAGAGAGTAACGTGTTTGAGTCTCCACCTGGGCCTCTAACCCTGGGTGGCCTGGAAAGGTCCCTTGTCTAGACGCGGGGACAGGAAAGGTCTGTGGGGACAGTTGTGAAGCTGGTGGCCCAGTGCAGCACCAGGGGACACACGTGGCTGCATGCATTGAAAATAAAAATAAAAGTGACATTGCATCCTCTACTGCACGGGCCACAGTGCAAGCGCCCGACAGCCATGTGTGACCCGCGGCGGTGCAGCGGACAGCACGGGCCTGAGAGCAGTCCCACAGTCGCAGAAAGTTCTGTCGGCCAGGGCCCTCCTGACCGTCTGGGAACACGGGGGACTGAGGGGCTTTGTGGGGGGGGGCCTCTGACAGGCTGCCTGGGCAGGGCCCTCGGCCTTGGCCCCACCTGGGGATGTGCACGGAAGGCAGGGAGGTGACCAATCACAGCCTGGTGGGAGGGGCCTGAGTTCCAGCCCCACTACCTGGGCCCCCCTCACCTGGGCCCTTCTCACCTGAGCCTCCCCCACTCACCTGGGCCCCCACTCACCTGGCCCTTCTCCCCTGCCCTGGCCCCCCTCCCCTGGCCCCCTCACCTGAGCCGGTCCTCGTCCAGGGAGTCGATGATGTCGCTGCGGTCATTCACCGTGTCCACGTACTGGTTCAGCAGCTCCTGCTCCCGTCGCCGGTCCTGGGGTGACTTCAGACCCTCTGCAGGGACAGCCTGCCGTCAGCGGGAACCCTCTGTCCCACCTGCTCAGGGGAGGCGTCCCCACCGCCCAAGGGTCAGGCTCCTGCACTGGAGGAGGCCGCTAGGGCCTCGGGGGCCTGCAGGGAGCTCTTGGCAACTGTGACCGAAGGACCGAATGAGCGAAGGGATGAATTAATGAATGCACGAGTGAACGAGCAAATCAATGAACGACTTGAGTGAACGAATGAATGAGCCAGCGAGTGAGCGACGGAGTGAATAACCGAATCAGAGACCGAGGGTGGCTGGCCCTTCTGGGGGTCGTCTCACCCACTCTCACGAAATCTGCCCACTGCAGAGATGCGGAAACTGAGGCTCGGGGCCTCACCCCCACGGAAGAGGGCAGGGGGGACTGCCAGGACGCGAGCCCCCACCCAGGGGCGCTCTGCCGCGGCCCACGCTTGTCAACACTTGCTTCCTGCACGTTGCGCGCATTAACTCACTTCCTCCTCCAGGCAGCTCAAGGAGGTGGGAGCTAGGCTCCTCCCCACTTTGCAGGGGCTGAAACCCAGGCACAGAGAGGTCAAGTGACCTGGCCAAGGACACACAGCCAGGAAGTGGAGGAGCTGAGATGACTCTGGGCTCCAGGATGTGCCATAACCACGACCCACTGGCCTCTCCAAAGAGTGACCACCCCAGGGAGCCCACTGGAGGGGGCTTGGGAAGCCCATACCCATGCCCACCTCCTGGGGCTGAGCCCCCCACCCCCCGGCTGGCCCGGCTCGGCTGCTCTCCAGGCTGAGGGGACACACCGGGCTTGGCCATCAGCCGGCGCAGCTCCCCCTCGATGTCCAGCTGCTGCTCCTCCAGGCGCTGCTCCCTGGCCCTGCCGAGGGGACGCAGCCGTGAGGCCCGGCCTGCCTGGCCTCCCCACGCCCGCGCCCAGAGGAGGCGGCCGTCTTGGAGGGGGCGGCGCTCAGGGAGGTGGAGGGGGCCTCACTTGTACATCAGCTCCGACTCCAGCCGCAGCAGCAGCTGCTTCTCGTGAATGAGCCGGAACCAGTCCACCATGAGCGCGTCCTCCGAGGCGTCTGCGGAGAGAGCCAGGCTGGGCGCGGGGCGGGCGGGGGCCGCGCGGGGGTGGGCATGGGCGCAGGGGCCGGGGTGTCCCCGGGTCAGGCTGGCGGAGGCGGGGCGGGCGTGGGCTCACCCCCCTCGGCGGCCCGCAGGCGCTTCTCCAGCTCCACGCCGCTGAGCTCCAGGGCGTCCAGCTGCCGCTCGATGTCCTGCACCTGCCGCTGGATCTCTTCCGGGGGCACGAAGTCAGGGTGCAGCTGGGGACGCAGGGCTGGTGAGGGGCGCCTGGAGGCGCCGGGCTGAGCCCCTCACCCACTCCCATCCCGGCCGACTCACCCTGACTGGGGAGGTCACTGCCTTGCCACGTGGAGCCGGGACACTGGCCGGAGCCGGGGGCCTCCCTGGAAAAGGGACAGGACGAGCCTCCTGGACCTGGGGCACCAGGCCCAAGGCGACCCAGACGTGGCCTGGAAGGGGGTCTGACCCCTGACAGCTGGGCCCACCAAGCCCCGCCCCCTGGGACGCCCCCTGCGCCCCCGCCTGGCTTCCCTGCCCTGCCCAGCTGGCCCCTGGGCCGCCCCCACTGGTGCCTAAAGGGCAGGAGGTCACAGGCAGATGCAGGCTCCGTCCCCATGAGTGCCCAGTCCACCCTGGCCCCCGCCCTCCTCCAGGTCAGCAGCACCGGGCAGCCCTCCAGCATCCAGGCCGCCCCGTCCCACAAGCTGCCAGGAGCCGACGCTCCCAGGTTGCCAGGTATCTGCAACTCCGGTGGCAGGAGGCAGTGGGGGCCTCTGTCCAGTCCTCCTGTCCCCACCGGGCACCTCCTTCTCAGAGGACCCCAAACAGAAACGGGGCCGGCACCCCTGGGCTGACCTGGTTTGCTGTGAGGGGGCTTCTCCTCCTCCTTCTGGCTCCAGGCTGGGCCTTCCTGCCCCGACGGCTCGGACCGAAGCCAGTTGTCAGAAATGTCCAGGCTGGCAGGGACGGCCAGCTTCCTGCGTCGGGACGGGGACGGGGACGGGGAGGGGGATGCAGCTGCCCAGGGGTGGGAGACGGACCCACGTGTCAGGCCAGCAGGCCCGGTGTCCTGCCCCCTGCCTCGCTGAGCTGGGCAGCAGGGACACCACGGGCCTCCCCAGCCAGCACGGGGCCACCCTCACAACCCTGCACCCACGTCCCCCTGTGAGGGCAGAATCTTGACCCTGGTTGGCACGGGGGGACAAGGCCAGCGGACTAGTGCACACACATGTGCACATGCTTGCACAGGCACACACTGCCCGCCCAGGACCACTGTCCCACCCCCCCGTGGTCCCCGGCTGGGGAGGCTCAGGCCACCTCGGGGCCCCGGGTTGGGCCCAGCGTTACCTGAGAGGCCAGGTCCGGGGCGGGGCGGGCTCGGCGTCCTTTGAGGCCGCACAGGGGTCAGGGTGATGCGGACGCCCCCCTCTGAGCCACCAGAGACCTTCCGGGGGGCTTTGCCCACCAGAGGCTCCCCTGGGACCTGAGGCTCCTTTGGCTCCAGGGCCCTGGACGGGAGCAAGAGGTCAGCCGAGGGAGGAGGGATGTCGTGTGCCTCGTGCACCTGACTGGCTACGACCCTCTGGAACACCCACCTCCACGGGTGTGAGCGCGTGCTCTGGGACTCATGGCCGACACACACACACGCACAGACACCCCCAGGCCCAGGGCCCCAGGGTGCACCGGAGCCCGCTGCCCGCACACACGCAACATGCCATCCACACATGCAGGGCGGCCACTCTGCACAGCAGGCCCGGACCAACATGCCCAGCGACCAGGCGGGGCTCGAGGGCCTGCCTGCCCCTGGCACCTGTGGCCTCGTGAGGAAATGTGGCCCTGTGTCACTCAGACTGGTGTGAACTGTCTCCTGTCACTCAGACCGGTGTGAGCCGTTCTGTCACTCAGGCCAGTGTGAGCCATCACTGTCACTCAGGCTGGTGTGAGCTGTCCCGTCACTCAGGCCAGTGTGAGCTGGCCTCTCTCACTCAGGCCGGTGTGAGCCATCACTGTCACTCAGGCTCGTGTGAGCTGTCCTGTCACTCAGGCTGGTATGAGCCCTCCCGCCATTCAGGCCGGTGTGAGCCGTCCTGTCATTCAGGCAAGTGTGAACTGTCCCCTGTCACTCAGGGAGGTGTGAACTGTCTCCTGTCACTCGGGCTGGTGTGAGCCGTCCTGTCGCTCAGGCAGGTGTGAACTGTCCCCTGTCACCCAGGCAGGTGTGAGCCATCCGTCACCCAGACAGGTGTGAGCTGGCTTCTGCTACTACAGCTGAGATGCACACACGTCCCTGCTGTGAGCATGGTTGACACGCACTGTCATTCGCCCGCAAGCATCTGTTGAGGACCTACTGTGCGGCCCTGTGCTGGCTCAGGCTACATGGACACAGACCCTGAGGCCAGGCGGAGGTGCAGGCCCCTCACCTCTCAGTGTGGTCCTTCTTCTCCACGGGCTTCAGGCGGGCCCTCCATCCTGCCGGCCCATCCTCCTGGCCTTCCTGGGGGCTGGCACTCGGGCCTGAGTGGAGGGCAGGGTGATGGGTTGTAGGGTAAGGGGGAGTCTGCCGGGAAAGGCTGGCTTCACCTGTCCTCTCTTCCTGCAGCCGTCCTGCCCTCAGGCATCCCCACGGCCAGCGTGCCACACTGTGCTGTGTGTTCTGGAGAATCACTCCCCCTCTCTGGGCCTCAACTTCCCTGCTGTCAAACAGGTGAGGGTGTGGCAGGCTGAGCCCCAAGGGCACTGACTGTCTGTGCATCTTTGGGCCCCCTCCCGCATGCCATGGATCACTGTCCCACATTACGGGGACTCTTACCCTTTGCCGGTGGGGCCTCCGGCTTCAGCCTGGAGCCAGCACCCACCCTGCTGACCTCTGAGGACACAGCTGAGCTCTTCCTGCCCAGCTGGGGCGGCGTCAATGCCCGTGAGGTGGTGCTCACACTCAGGGGGGCTGGCAGCTCAGTCCTTGAAGGGGGGTGGGCCTGAGGAGATGGTGACGGTGACAGCTTGGCGGATGGACTTGCTCGTGGCCCTTCAGTTCTGGGATGGGAATTCAGAGCAGGGGAGGTAGTTGGGGAGGGCCTGTGGGTGAGAGAGAGGGGGCATCAGGCACAGGTGGATCCAGGAGCCCCTCCCACCATGACCCCCAGGCAGAAGCCTCAGAGCCTCCCTTGGTGGCTGGTTCCCAATGCCCACCCTCCTGAGGGAGGAAAGACAGCCCCTCCGAGGGACGAGGGTCCGACCATGGGCATCCACGTCTGGATGGCTTTACCCTCCTATTCAACTCCAGTATCGGCTGAGATTAAAATGCCCCCGCCACACACTGCAGATGGGGTGTGTGGGTAGCGGCCAGCCTGGGCCTGCCCAGCTCCCTCCTAGTAACATGCCTGAGGCCTCCACAGGGGCTGCATGTCCACAGGCCATCCTGCATCCCCTCGGGGGCACACGCATGCAGAAAGTAAGGCTGCTGGCACCCGACGGGGCCCAAGGCGGGGACCCTGGACACCTCCCCAAGGCAGGGCAGCTCCTCCATGTGCCCACTCTTCACGGGACCATTTCTCTGCCCTGCTTCCCCCCAAATCTGGGCCCAGGGTGACAGCCAAGTTCCAGGAGGAGCTGGGTAACCCCTAGTGAGACACGCCCTTGCACAGCCTCGGCCCCCAGGTGCCCTGGACACCCTGGTGCCAGAGCGGCAGGGCAGGCCAGCTCTCCCCGGCCCTGGGCCCACCTGGGCGCCCCTGGGCACCACAGGTGATCCAGTGGGGGTCAGGCAGCTCTGAGCTGGGAGTCCCCCTGGATGAGGGGCAGAGGGCACAGCATCGTCAGCCAGCTCAGTGTGGAGCCTCCTCATTCCCTAGGTGACTGCAGCCGGGTGAATGGCATCCCTCCCAAAATTCACAGCCCCCCAAAGCTCAGCACGTGAGGTCATTTGGAAATAGGCCCTTTGCAGGTGTAACCAAGTTAAGATGAGGTCACCCCGGATTGGGAGCGCCCCAAAGCCAATGACAAGCGTCCTTATCCGAGACAGAAAAGCAGAAGACAGACTCAGAAGTGCAGACGGAGACAGAGGTGGAGGACGCGGCCACAGGCCAAGGGCCGCCTGGGCCGCCAGGAGCCGGAAGAGCAGGAGGGACCCTCCCCCAGAGTCTTAGGAAGGAGCGTGGCCCCGCGACACCCGGATCTCGGACTTCGGCCTCCAGAGCTGTGGGGGAATCAGGGGCTGTCGGTTTGCGCCCAGCCTGCAGTGCTCCGTCCCAGCGGCCCCAGGACACTAACACGGCACCCCGCCTCCATCCCGCCATGGTGTTTGCCCCGCGTGCAGCATGCGGGAGGCACTGGGACGCAGGCAGGGGGCCGAGCCCCGCTGGGCTCACACGAGCCGACCCTCGGACCACTCACAGCTCGGTCCTCCTCGGTAAAGCGAGTGTCCTCAGACGGCACCAAGAGGGCGCCGCGCAGCGGCCAGGCAGCAGTGTCCCCGCACCCGCGCCCCGAGCAGGGAAATGGTGGCTGTACAGTGACAACCGTGGCCCCTCCCACAGCCGGGCAGGGCAGAGCCCGGACCCCTCCGGCCTCCCAGGACCCCAGGCCACGCCCCAACTCACCTGCGGGGTGCCGGGGTGCCAGCCTCCCCGAGCCCCGGCAGGGTTTTCCGGAGGAAGCTCCGTGCCTGCTCCCTGCTGCTGTCCCCAGGCGGCGTGGCTGCGGGCGTGGCTGCGGGCGTGGCTGCGGGCGTGGCTGCGGGAGCCGGGGCCCTGGCAGCGGGGCCGGGGCTGGGCGCGGCTCCAGGCGCCTGGAAGAAGCGCTCCCGGGCCTGCTGGGTCCTGGAGGCTGCCGGGGTCCAGGCAGGGGCCTCCGCGGGGCCCGGAGATGCTGGGCTGGAACTGAGCTTGGTCTGGGGGGCTGCCACGTGGGGGGTTGCCCGGCTTGGTGGGGTGGCCGAGCGAGGGTCTGGAGCACTCGGGGTCGGGGCAGGACGGGGGCTGACGGTCACCGGGCCCCGTGCCGGCGACGACCACCCTGTCGGGGAGCTGTTGGTCACGCGCGTGCTGGCTTTGCCGCCCAGCAGGCCTGCTGAGGGCCGGGACCCGGCTGGGCTCCCCGCCGGGGCGTGGGAGGAGGTGGTGGCCGGAGGGTCAGCTGCGGCTGGAGCGAAACCTTTGGCAGTCGAGTTGCCCACCACAGGCTCCCAGGTTGCTGGCCTGGCCTTAGGCCCCGCCTCCTTCTGCCCGCTCGCCTCCTGGGCCTTCCGCGGGGCGCTGGGGGGCTTGGAGTCCACAGGGGTGGCCCCTGGCGGTCTGGGGTCCCAGCCTGGCAACTTGGGGCTAGCAGAGGGGGCTTTGGGCTGATGGCTGGAGCAGACGAAGACGCCGGGCTCTCCTGTGGCCCTGTAGGCCCCCGAGTGCAGCGTGTTGGAGCACTGCTGACACCTGGGGGGCAGAGGAAAGCCCCCAAGGAAGCTGCAGGTGTGTGTGTGTCCATCACTCGTTCCCCCCACTGTTCACTCATTCACGCTTTCCCAGGAGCATGCACTTACGTATTCCCGTGTTCACGCATGCGGTCGTTGATTCACTCAACAAACACCTCTTCTCACAGTTGCAAATCATTTTGAGTCACAGCCTCCACCAAGGACACCCCAGGAAGTGTGTGCACACGCACGCACACACACACACAAGCGTGCACGCACACGCAGTCCTACCTGAAGCAGCTACGATGGTAGAGCTTCCCGTCAGCCAGGTGTCGCTGCACGAGGTGCACGTACTGGCCGCAGACCCCACAGATGCTGCTGACGGAGCTGCCCACCGAGGCCTGGCCCTTGGGAGGGGAGGGGGGCCAGCGGACATGTCTGAGCTCCCACCGTGGGCAGGAGACACCGGCGGCCCCAGCGCCCCCTCCTGACGGCCGCCCCATCGATCAGCAGGCGAGAGGATCCCATTTTACAGACCAGAGACTGAGGGAGGCACAGCCAGGCTGGTGCCCAGGCCAGCTGGACGGCAAGGTCAGAGCCTCCAGCCTGGCCCACGGGGAGGGAACTGTGGGGTCCCCCTAACTTTAGGGGTCCCGGGGGCCAGGAGACAGACGCTGGCACCTCCTGCTCCTGCCCCAAGACACAGAAATCCCATGCAGTTCCCAACATCCCGGGGCCACCTTGCTGCAGCTCTGGGGAGCCTGGTGTGACAGCCGGGGACAGCAGGGGGCGCCCAACCACAAGTCACCGCCCGACCGGCGTGGGGACGCCCTCACGCCCTGTGTGGGGCTGGCCCGGGGCAGGGGACACACCCCGCATTCTTTCCCGCCCCACCCAGGAGGGAGGGGACAGAGCAAGAAGCCTGGTGGAGCCCAGAAAGGGCTGGGTTTGGGGTTGGAGCTTGGTCTGCAGGACCTCCTGGGCCTCAGTTTACCCGTCTTTACGATGGGGATCATATCCC
Organism: Equus caballus; assembly: GCF_041296265.1. NCBI lineage: Eukaryota > Metazoa > Chordata > Mammalia > Perissodactyla > Equidae > Equus > Equus caballus. The sequence continues at coordinate 1,108,993 of NC_091696.1, forward strand.
CATCACTCAAGGTTGAAGGAGCTGGGGGAGCCAGTCCTGTGGGGGATCTTGATAAACAGCAGCTGAAGGCGCACCCGGGACCCGAGGGGACCCCCGCCCCCCTGCCCCCAGGCACCATGGTTAAGGGGCCATGCTCAGTCCCGTGCGCCCCACTCAGTGAGAGCTGGTGGGAAACCCAAGAACCAGAGGGAGGTGGGCTGGGCGCTTACAGCCTTTGGGGGGGTCCCCTTGGCACCCCCATCCTTCTGCTGGACGATGGGGTTTGTACGAACTGGAGACAGCGGCTGCCCCCGGGCCGGGGTGGGCGAGGGCCTGGCGGGCTGGGACGGGGCCTTCTTCCCTGTCGGTTCCTCATCAGAGCCAGATGGCGGCCTCTTCACACCGGCCATGCCCCCAACTGGCAGAGACACGCAGGGTCAGGGGGCCCGGCCACGGTGGCTCTGAAAGGGTCTGCTCTGGGTCCCCAGGAGGGTCCAGTGCCCGGTGCCCGGGCCGTGGGGTGGGATGGGCGGATCCTGCGGTCTGGGGGGCCCGGGGGAGGGGGCAGCCCCAGCGAGTGCATTCCCGGCAGGGGCCTGGCCTCGCCCCCTCGCCCCCGCCTGGCCTCCGCTCTGAGAGCCCTGCTCCGGGCCAGGGAAGAGGGCCTTTTCTGTTCCTCCACAAACTGGGAACAGGGAGGGAGGCGGGGCTGGCCCTGCGCCCAGAGAGATTCCGGGGATTTCTAAGGCCCCCCATGAGGGGTGTGGGGGAGGGGAAGAGGCTGAGCCACTGAAGCAGCTGGAATAAAGTCCCCCGGGCCGCCCCTGCCCGGCCCCCTGCTCCCCTCCCCTCCTGCCAGGCCAGCCCGTTGCCATAGGGCCGAATGTCAGGACCAAATGGGGGGCATCCGGGGCCAGGCCTGGGAGCCCCCGCGGGGTCTGCCAAGCCACCAAGGCAAGAGCTGCGGGAACAGCGCCCCCCAGGGGGAGAAGAACAGACCCAGGCCCAGGAAGGGGAGGAGGGGTGGGCCCGCGGCGGGGGGGCGGGTGGGGGTCCCCACTCACTGGGGGAGCGCCCGTGGAAGTAATTGTAGTATTGAGACACGTAGGTCAGGATACTCAGCCGGTCGGGCACCTTCAGGGCCACCATGTCCTCGGCATCCAGCAGGGCCGGGATGCCCAACTGCTCCTCTGCCACGCGGAAGGCCTGGGGGATGGGGGCGGTCAGCAGGGGTCGGCTGGGAGACCCCTCCTCTTGGCCCGGCTGCCAACTCGACCCAGGAGGCAGTGGGGGGCAGAAAGGTCAGGTTCAACGTTGGAGCTCTGCTGGCCTATGGGACCTCCCTGGCCTCAGTTTACCCATCGGTACAATGGGGACACATCCGGACAACGCAGGACTGAGGAGCTCAGGGAGCCAGCCCCATCGCAGGGGAGGGCTCTTGGTAAACAGCAGCTGAGGTCGTGCCCTGGATCCCAAGGGGACCCCACCCCGTCTCAGGCTATTTGTTCTGAGGACTCCGGTCCCATGTTACCCTCGAGCCCCCTTGAGCGCCCCACGCCCCCCGTGCCCCTCAGCCTGGCAAACACCAAGCTTTGTTTGGTTGGGAGTAGCTTTCTCCACGGGCGGGGCCGTCTCCGAGGCCAACAGGGGACACAAGGGCCGCCTGTGTCCTGGGAGCCAAAGCGAGGTGGGGGGGCATTCTGGGGCTGGGACAGACGCCCTGGGCTGGGCGCCTCCCAGGCCAGGGGACAGGGCACACCCGCCCTCCCAACCCGGCGGTCTTGGCTCTCCTTCCACCCCCATCATTCCTCCTCTGCCCCCAACTCTGCATGTGGGTGTCGGCGTGTCCATCCTCACCCCCCCCTCCCTTGGCCAGCCCAGCCGGCCTCCTGCCTTCAGTCCCCATCCCTCACTTGAGGACTCCCACACTTCCGTCTCAGAACCTTCCCTAAACTGCCTACGACCCCCACGCGGGTGTCCCATGGCAACACCTCAATCTTCACGAGTCCAAAACAGGGCTCCTGGGCCCTCCCAGACCCGCAGCCCCCGCCCACAACAAACCCTAACACCAAACAAACAAACTCCTCTTCAAAATACGTCCAGGACCTGACTCCCTCCCCTGCCACCACCGGCCCTCCCCTCCCTTGGCCCCTGGCCTCCCGCCCTGAGCACAGGTCTTGTGGAACCCACGGCTCCCAGCACAACAGGCTTCAGGGAAGAGGCCAACCCCTTCCCACAGCCCCAGCCTGCCTCTGTCTTCCCCACTCTGTTCCAGCCACACACAAACTCTGTTCCAACCACACCCCCACTATTCCAGGAACCCCACTCTGTTCCAGCCACACTCCTGCTGTTCCAGCCATGCCCTCACACTGTTCCAGCCGTGCCGCCACTGTTCCAGCTGTACCCCAACTCTGTTCCAGCCACGCTCCCTTGTTTCTCCTACAAGCTGGGCACCCTCTGGCCCCAGGGCCTTTGCCCGTGCAGTGCCCCCCCCAGGCAGCGCTTTCTCCAGATGCCCGTGGGGCTCCCTCAGCTTTACTCTTACCCAGCGAGGCCCTCGTCCCCCAAAGAAACCACATACCACGGCCCCCAACACCCCTCCCCCTGTCCTCCTGGCACTTGTCCTGCTGACAGGCCACACTGTCGTCAGCGCAGTCCAACAGAGCTTTGTGACGCTGGACCTGTTCTGTCCCAGCCGTCCGCGTGTGGCTAGGGAGCGTCTGAAATGCAGCCAGCGCGGCCGAGGAAACGAATTTATCGTTTTATTCCATCTTGAGTCAAATGCACATTCAAATCGCCCACACGCAGAGGTCACCGTCCGTCCCCGCCGGAGGGCACAGCAGGGGCACAGCAAGCCCCCAACAGACGGACGGAGGGACGGACGGACAAGGGGGTGGCTCTGCCTTTCTGCCGTCAGCCCATGGGGACAACGGGGTACAAGGCCCCCGGGGCTGGCAGCGTGGGGAAGGGTCTCAGGGCTGGCCCGGAGGGGCAGGGTCCGAATCCAGGCTGGCCGGCCCACGGGGCTGGGACAGAGTGGTCAGGCCCCTGCCGCTGGCCTATCCCACGACCCACCAGGGCCCCGCCCTCCCAGAGCCGCCCCTGCACCCTGGGGGGAGGGAGGGTCTGGCAGCCCCCCTCTCCGTCCCCCACCAAGAAAAGGAGGGGAGCAGGAGGGCCCCACGCAGGGGCAGAGGTGCTTCTGGGGAGTGACTCCCACGGCCGCCCCGGAGGAAGGCTGGACCCACCAGGGGGCCCGGCGGGCAGCCTCCAGGACCCGGGCTGGGGGCGCGGGGCAGACCGTCCGCGAGGAGGAACGGGGACTCACCAGTTTGTTGTTCTCGTAAATGTTTTCCTTCCTGAGAGCATCGAAGTTTCTGGAAAGTAAAAATACAGCTCAGAGTCCAGAAGGAAGGGGCTGGAGGGCCTCAGAGGTCACTCTGCCTAAATGGGGAAACCGAGGCCTGAATGGGGCTGTGGAGGAGTGAGGTCACACAGCGACCGTGAGGAGGGCAGGGCTGGGCACAGGGATGCCGGCCAGCCCCTCGGTCACCTGGGCGCGGATGCCCTAGGTCGGCCCTGGCAGCCTTCGCCTCCCGTGCTCTGCAAGGCCCAGCCCACACCCTGCCCTGCCCGCATCTGGGTGGCCGCGGGGTTTGGCCCAGAGAGGCAGAGCGCCAGCCCGGGCGGCCCAGCCAGGAATAGCTCCCAGTGGGCTGCTTTCAAACCCTGAGACGCTCAGGGCCCTGGTGGGTCACGGGAGGCCAACGTCCAGGGGTGAGACCACAGGGTGGACATGAGGCTCCTGGGCAGGGAGCAGAGCCGACGAGCAGTGAGGGACAGAGCTCCACGCTGCCCAGCGGTCAGGGCAGGCCGAGCCCTTGCTCCCTCCTCCGTCCGGTCATCACTGTCTTTACCCGGCACCTCCCACGATCGCCCCGGCTCTCAGCTCTACACCCACAGACGCTATCACGCCCGCCTCTCACGGATCAGGAAACTGAGGCACAGAGAGGCTCCGTGACCTGTTGGAGGTCACACAGCGAGGAAGACAGGCCCCGGTGCCAGCGTCCAGGCATCTAAGGTTTGACCAATCGGGGAGTGGCGTTAAACGTCCCTGGTGCCCAGCTCCCTCCTGAGGGGGCACCTCAGAGCCCCCGCCCTGAACACACACTGGCCCACAGAGGCGCAGCCACGGTTCCAAAGGCCAGGAGGAGCCACGCACCCGCTCCAGGCTGGCCCCAGACTCCACACGCCATGGCCACACACCACGGCCGCTGCACCCCAGGGCCTGTGAGCAGACCACACGGCTGACCCCTGCCGTGGCCCGGCCCCGGAGCCCCTGGGAGTGCTGGTTAAATGCCCATCTGTCCATCTGTCCCCGTAGCATCTGTGGGGTCCTGGACGGCAGCCTTGCCACTTCGGGGTGAATGGATTGTTCCAGAAGCCACACGGCACGGGAGAGAGCTCAGGCCTGGAGCCATGTCCAGACGCACCCAGGCCGCACTGCCTGAGCCCCGATGAGCCCTCTCTCCTCTCCTGGCCTCAGTGTCCCCGTCTGACGGTTCTACTGCAGCTTCTGATAGAGAATTTGGGGACCCTGGCTGAGGCCAGGCAGGTCTCAAACGGGGTACCCAAGACCCCACAGCCACCTGGCCTGGGATGGCCTGGCTCCAGCCCTGACCTGCACTGACCCCACCTCTCTGACCCCATAACAACCCTGGAAGGCCCATCACACAGATGGGGACACTGAGGCCGGGGTGGGGGCAACAGCCGGCTCTCGCCACTGGGAGTGGGGAGAGGACGGGGCAGTGGTCGGCCCGCCGCCCCACGCCCCGCAGGAGGCCCCGCCGGCCCCCCGCCCTGCCATCCGTTCATCAACCTGCCCAGCTCTCCGGGAAACCTCGCCGTTTCCGCTCGGACCCCCTCCCAGGTAACGCGTTCCAGATGCCGAGACCACCCCGTGAGCACAGAGGGTGCTTTTGTGCTGCGGACCAGACAGGGATGGGTCTGTCTGCGGGTGGACAAATGACCGGAAGGAGCGGGAAGGGTGGTGTGGCACCCGCTTGCTGGGTGGTGCTGTCCGCGCAGCCGTTACACCCACCTCCCATCCTGGGTGGACCCCACCAACGTCCACGGGCGGGGAGGGGCCAGTCTCCGTCCCTCGTCCCAGGGGCTCTCTGCACGCTGGCCCTCAGTCCTCTGCATCAGGGGGCTCGGAGCCCCTCCCTCCCTCCCAGCCCCATCCCTCCGAGAGCTCAATGTCTTCTCCAGACCTGCCCCGGGTCACTGACCCAAACAGCAAGATGCCCGGGGCTGGAGGGCAGGATGACAGGCTCTGTTTTGTCTCCAAACAAGCAGGAGAAGGGGGCCCTCCACCCCCGGGGCTGCCTCAGTCCACCCCCCGCGCTGCCTCGGTCCACCCCGGGGGCTGCAGCAGCTCCGTCCTCTGGGCCCTCTCTTCCTCCAGACCCAGGGCGAGCATCTCAGAGCTTCAGGTGGATTGAGGCACCCACAATAAGTGAGCAGGGCTAAAGGGGCGCAGGCTGGAGGTGGCAGAATTGCCCTCCACTCAAGTTCAAGGGCCACCGCCCCATAGCACCACGTCGCAACGGCTCCCCTGGGCCCTCAGGGCCTCCATGGCTGGGCCGGACCGCCCTGGTCAGTCCCACAGCGGCTACACCTCTCCAGACCAAGACCCCTCCAAGTACGTCTCCGCCAGCCTCTGGGCTTCGCTCAGGCTGTTCCCTACGCCCGGAACGCCCTTTCCCATCTCTGCCCAGCGCACCGGCCAGGCCCCTCCCCAGAGGCTCCCCGCAGGTCCCCAGGCAGACACTTCTCTGCCTTCGGCTGGCCGAAGCATGAGCTCACATCCCCCCACAGCATGGGGTTCAGCTGGCATCGCCCTAGTCCCCGAGGGCCACACGGCCCGGAGCTCTGAGGCCAGGCGCTGGCGGAAACCGCGGAGTCGGAGCTGCCTTGCAAATCCCTTCAGAGGGCGCCAAGCAGGGACCCCACCCGTGGCTCTCAGGAAGCCCAACAGGACCAGCCTTCCGCCAGCGCGGGGGCCCTGGGGGGATGGGCTGAATTGTGGCCCCCCAAAAGATGTGCTGGGGTCCTGACCCCAGGACCTCTGAACGTGACCTGACTTGGGAACAGGGCCCTTTCAGAGAGAATCAAGTCAAAATGAAGTCGCCAGGGTGGGCCCGAGTCCAACGTGACAGGTGTCCTTATAAAAGGGGGAATTTGGATGCAGAGATGCCCACAGAGGGAAGATGATGCGAAGGCACAGGAGGACATGGCCGTCTACACCCATGGCAGGGGCCTGGGGTGGACTGTCGCTCAGCCTCAGGAGCCAGCCCTGCCGACACCCTGATCTCGATTCTGCACTGATCGGCGGGACGATGCGTTCTGGTGTCAAGCACCCAGGGCAAGACTGTGTCCCGAAGGCCCGGGAGATGGACAGCCAACTTCGGCTGACGTGCTGGACCGAAACGCGTCAGCTTCCCCCCGGCTCGGCCGAGAACCTGCGCACCGGGTGGGCTGGGGCCCGGGGCACCGTCCCGAGTCAGATCATTTTTTTTTTCAGTCGAACTCCCTTAATTTAAAATCCAGTATATTCTGTACAACTCCTGGGTACCTGCCATGGGGCCAGGCATGCAGCTGGCGCTCTATAAATGCTCGCTGATGAATTAATTCATCCAGTGCTGGCCTAGTGAGGGGACTTTCGTGGCATCCGTCCATCCTTTCAACCTTGGCAGATGAATGAACTCATTGGGTCTATATGTCCGACGTGCGACTATCCTCTCTCCACTGTCTGCCCAGTGCCAACCAGTGCCCAGCCCTGGGGCCGCCTGGCCCGGCTGGGAGAGCCTGAGGCTCAGCCCCGGGTCTGCCTCCTGCTGGCCACAGCCACCCAGGACCCCACAGCCGCCCAGGACCATGAACCCCAGATTGTCGAGCCAGCCAGCCCCCTACCTGGAGGGAGAGGTTCCAGGCACAGGAGATTCAAGACACGAGCGACCTCGGGAGAGGGCAGAGGCCGCCTGGGGTCGAGGCACGGAGAAGAGGTCCCAGTGGGCACAGGGCTGCGTCCCAGGGCCCCACCTTCTTGCCACCAGGTGGGCAAACGAGACACCTCGGCCTCCAGATGCAGAACTGCCCAGACTGGAGCAGACCTGGCCCCTCGCCCCCGCCCCAGAGCAGGGCCCAGCCGGGAGGGGTCAGCCGGGGGTCTCCAAAGTGGCCCGAGAGGGGCATCAGGGGGCCACCGGGCCCTGGGCTGTCCCCAGGGCGGTGGGCGGGCAGCCTCTTTCCAAGCCCATCCTGGAGAGGCTGGCCGGAAGGCAGCAGCTGGGCCTGGGCAGCGGGCCCTTGGGCCAGGGAACAGAAGGCCTCTGTCCCCAGGCCGCTTCCTGCTGACCGAGAGCCCGACGTGGGGGGGAGGGCAGCCCAGGCCCCCCACCCTCTGCTCTGGCCCACCAAGGGAAACAGGGCTGCTCCGAGCTTCTGGGGGGCCCTCTCCTGACCCCCCAGCAGAGTGTGTCTCCAAGAGCGGGCAGGGAGACGCCCCTGCTTCCGGCCCCCGTGCTAGAGGCACAGGTCACCTCACAGTGGACAGAGTGAGGAGGCCCGGCCAAAATGCAGCAGGTCCCTGACTTCCTGACACCCTCCCCGGGCCCCTCCATGACCCCTCCAAGCGGTCCGGCCTCCAGCGCCGGGTGGCTCCCTGGCCACCCTCCTCCCGCCACCTGGAAACCTCGGTCCCTGCAGGTCCCAGGTCAGGCCGGAAGGGGAAAGAGGCACTCCAGCCCTGACAGGCTGACTGCCCAGGGGGCGGGAGGGGGCTGTTTGTTCTGGGCGGTGCTGAGCTCACCTGGCTGCTTGGCAGACGTGGCGTCACCGCGGAAACAGGCCCTGCGGGCGGGCAGGCGGGCGGGTGGCTGGGCAGGTGCCCTTGAGGTCCCCCTGCAGAAGACCTGCATCGGCGGGGCGGGCATTGCTGGGTGGGCCCCGAACAGAGAAGCACGCGAACTTCCCAGGGTCCCCGTGGCGCCACCAATGGGGGTGGCACGTGCCTCCCGGAGCCGGGGCCCGAGGAGCAGGTGGAGGCAGAACCAGGAAGTGCGTCCAGAGACCCGAGTCCCCCACCTGGCTGGCTCGGCGCCCGCCAGCTCCTTTGCAGCTGCTGCCCGCGGCCCGGCCAAGAGGAAACAGCCTCGTACAGCAGGAAGCATAGACGAGACAAGGGAAGGATGTCCTGGTGGCAAAGGTGGGGGACCTGGAGACAGGATGTCCACTTTCCTGCTGCCAGAGGCTTGTCCCCAGACGGGGTAGTCGGGGGGGCTCCCCCAAGAAGACAGCCACCCCAAGCGGCCCTTCAGCACCGGGGCTGGGGCACGCAGGCAAGCCTGTACTTGTTTCGGCTGCTGCCGTAATGAATGACCGCAGACCGGGCGGCTTCAAACCACGGCCATGCATTCCCTCACAGCTCTGGGGGCCAGAAGCCTGACATCACGGCTCCCTCCGGAGCCTCTGGGGGCGATGCTGTTCCTCGTCCCTCCCAGCTTCTGGCGGCTCCAGGCAGTCCTTGGCTCGTGGACACAGCATCACTCCAGGCTCTGCCTCCTCTCCCTGCAGAGCCCTAACCGTGCAATGACAACTCCCGAACTCCTACCATATCTACTGAACCCCAAATGCATGACCTCGCCCATAGAACTCCCACTCCATGCTGACATCTACTGAGCGCTGTCATGTGCCGGGCACGCTTCCAGGCACGGGGGACCCAGCAGGGAACAGAACAGAGACATCCCCGCCCTGCTGGAGCTGAGTCCAGTGGGGGCAGATGACAGGACGATAACCAAGTCAGCAGTAAATAAGATAGCTCGGTGCCCACGTGTCACTGCAGGTGGGAGGGCGGCCTCCAGTCCTCCCTGCCCCAGCCCTCGGACTCTGCAGCTACCTTGAGCTGTTATTTGTGCATCTGTGCGCCCTCTGTCTCTGTGACCACAGCGTCACTCAGTGAGGCAGGGGCCAAGGCCGTCTTGTACAGGATGCAGGGCCGAGTACACAGTAGGCACTCAATAACGGTTACACGGGCAGCTATAGGACGCCTGTGTGTGCCGGCACGTGGACACACCCATGTGTGCCCTCCTGTGCTCACCGCGGGCAGTGCGTGCCAGGACAGGCATGCACACACACACCCAGGCCTCCAGTCCCAGCACAGCTGGGAGCCCCTGGAAGCTCCCGGGGCTCGGAAAGGCCCCAAATCTCCAGTTATACTGTCATGCTGGGGCTGCTGTGCTGGCAGACAGGGTTGCCATCTTTCCCTCCAATCACAGACTTCTGCGGACCCCGCCCAGGCTGCCTGGGCTCTGTCCCCAGCCAGCCTTACCCAGGACCCTGCACGCACCCCTGTGGGACTCAGCCTCCCAACCGCCACTCCTGGTTCCTCTCCCCGTCTCCACGTCCCCAGCTCACCCCCATCAAAGTTCAGCTTTGGGTGCTGAATGCGGAACCACATTCTGCCCCACTGTCTCCTGCCTCCAAGGGCGGCTGAGGCACAGCCCGGCATGGGGAGCAGCAGCTGCTGTCCAGATGCCACGTGGGGGCTCCCCATGGGGCCCCACAGATGCATTTCCCAACCTCGGGCAGGAAGGGGAAATACCTGCAGGCCTCTTTCTCAAGGCTAGAGTCTCCGCACAGAGGGGTGCTTGGGGACAGTCCCCGGGGGGTACAGGGGACATCTGGGTGCAGGGGAGGTGCCCCAAGCACCAGCCCCGGCTCTGCCTGACGTGCTCTGTGACCGAACAAGGGTGACTCCTCTCTGGGACTGAGTTGCCCCATCTGTACAGTGAGAGGCCTGACCAAGGCAGGATCTGGAAGGTGTGGCCTCCATCCGGCCTCTCCCAGCCCTGAGACCTCCCCGGCAGGCGCACACCCACCCCGCAGGCTCCAGCCGCCACCGCTCTAGACAATGCTCGTGAACACCACACTTTCTCCAGAAGGCGCCTGGGCTGCAGGTAGCCTTCCAAGAACACACTCCCTGAGCCTCCGCCCACCCAGCCCCGCCAGGCCCCCTTGCAGCGGCCAGTTCACAGGAGTCAGGGGACCGGGGCCTCCCTGCACAGAGCTCTGTCTCGGCAAGCCAGGTCCCAGTCACAGCCAAAGACAGTTTGCTGAGTGAATAACAGCTGGAGCGGGTCCAGGGTGGGGACAAGATCCAGCAACAAGGAGGGGCCAGCCTCCCAGCCTGGACTCCAAGACCCTCCACAGGGGGAGATGACCTAGCCCCCTCCCCTGCGCACTTCCCGCCTCTCCCAGGACGCAGGCCCAGCCCCCATCTCAGCCCCATCACCCTCAGCTGTGGAGGCCTGGCTGACAGGACGCTGGGGGGTCTCAGGCTTCCTGCTCTGCCTTGGACCCTCCCCCACAGTGCCCCTGGGCTGCGTTCCTAAAGCTGCCTGCACAGCCTGGGGGAGGCGCAGCCCCGAGTGACCCTCAACCCGGATCCGGTGAGTGGGGAGGTCCCAGGGCAGTGGGGGTCGTAGAGGGCCCAGAAGGGCCGCTCTGCCAGCCGTTTCCCAGGGAGACCGAGGGGGAGGGGTGGCTGTGGCCAGAGCCCAGGACGCTGGCCTGAGTCACGGACTGACTAAGCCAGCGGGGGCGGCCGGACGTCCTGGCTCTGGCCCAGCCCCACTCAGTGGACAGGCAAACTGAGGCCAGGGGGCAGCCTGCAGGGGCCACAGGCGGGCTGTGCCTGCGAACCCGGCTCCGCTCGGCCCCAGCTCGTCCCCCCACGTCCGCCGTCCCGCAGGTCTGACTCTGTGCCCACTCCCCCGGCCCGGAGCAGCCTGGCCTCAGTTTCCCCGCGGGGTCGGGGCGCGGGCGCGGCGAGGGCACTCACATGAGGTCGGGCCGGTGGCGGTGCAGGATGGCGCAGAAGGCCAGGCCGTCGCGGAACGACGTGGTCATGTTGGTGATGCTCACGTCCCGGTAGCCCTCGCACTGCTGCCGGCACCACTGCTGCAGCGCCTGGATGGCCGCCATGCGCGCAGCGGCGCCGGGAGCCCCGCGCTCCCACCGCGCTTCCCGGAGCCGCGGCCGGGCCGCCCAGGACGGACGCTCGCGCGGACCGCAGACCCGCCGACCCGGCGGCCGAGCCCGGCCCGCGCCTGGGAGGACGAGGAGCCGGCGCCGCGCAGCCGACGGGAGAACGGCCGAGTCCGCCCGCCGAGCCCCGCCCCCGGGCCGAGCCCCGCCCCCGGGCCGAGCCCCGCCCCCGGGCCGAGCCCCGCCCCCGGGCCGAGCCCCGCCCCCGGGCCGAGCCCCGCCCCCGGACAATGCCCCGCCCCCGGACAATGCCCCGCCCCAGGGCCGAGCTCTCCCCGCCGGGCCCCGCCCCCGGACAATGCCCCGCCCCAGGGCCGAGCTCTCCCCGCCTGGCCCCGCCCCCGGACAATGCCCCGCCCCCGGGCCGAGCTCTCCCCGCCTGGCCCCGCCCCCGAACAATGCCCCGCCCCCGGGCCGAGCGCTCCCCGCCTGGCCCCGCCCCCGGACAATGCCCCGCCCCCGGGCCGAGCTCTCCCCGCCTGGCCCCGCCCCCTGACGATGCCCCGCCCCCGGGCCGAGCGCTCCCCGCCGGGCCCCGCCCCCGGACGATGCCCCGCCCCCGGCCAGAGCTCAGCCCACCAGGCCCCGCCCCCAGAAAGAGACCGCCCCCTCCAGACCATGGCCACGCCCTCAGACAGAGCCCGCCCCCGCGAGGCCCCGCCTCCTCTAGGCCACAGCCCCGCCCCCCGGCTGCGTCCCGCCAGAGGCCCCGCCCACCCGCCAAGGCCCCGCCCCCGCCCACCTCCCTTCCTTCTCAGCCCCGAGCCAGGGGAAGGGGCGGCGCCCACCCTGGGGTCCCCGCCTCCACTGCTCCCGCAGGCTTCGGGATTCTCTCGTTTCGACGCGCCCTCCTATCCCCCCTCTAGTCGCCCCCACCCCTCATGGAGAACTGGAAGACAAGGCCACTTTACAGATGGGGAAACTGAGGCTTGCTCGGGGTCACACGGCTAAGAAATGGTGGAGCCTGACCCCAGCCTGCCTGTGGCCCTGGACAGCCCTGGGCTCCCCGGAGCACTCCGTCTCCCTCCCCCAGCACGACAGGAAGGCGCCTCGCTTCCTGGGTTTTCAGAGGACTTTCCCATCTGGCTTCTCATGCTGGCAGGGTGCCAGGCAAGTCAGGGCTCACGCCCCGATTTACGGAGGGACAACTGAGTCTGGACACTGTGCTGCCCGGGGTGGCCCAGCGCATGGGGAGCGGAGCGAATGCCCACCAGGAGTCTCCCCTCCTGGGGTGGGAGACCCCTCAGAGGGCTGAGCAATCTGTTCTGGTTCCTGGTGTTCCACTTTGAGCATCTGTGATCCAGGTCATTCCAGAAAAGTACCTCTTGTGGGGCTCTCAGTTACCCCAGGGCCGGCCCCCTCCACACTTCTTATGGAACCCTATCTGTGGCCACATGGACAGAAACGCTGACACCAGAAATGTGACCAACCCCACCTGCCTGGCCACCTGGCCCCAGGGATTGTCGAGCCAAGCCGAGGCCCTCAGGAAGGAGGGAAGGTGTCTTCCCGAAAAGAGCTCCTGGCAGGGAGACAGGGCAGCTTCTTTGCGCCCACTTGGAGGAGCAGAAACTGAGATCTTCCAGCTCAGAGCCAGCACGTGGCATTCCGGCTCTTTCCTGTGGCTGGGTCCTGAGGGGTGGTCACTTAGCTACCTAAGAGTGAGTGAGGCTTGTGTGTAGGTGGTGACCTCCCCATCGCAGGGGGTGTGCAAGCAGGTGCTACACAGGGATTCCCCGTGGCCACGGCTGCTGCCCTGATCTGCTGGGAGTTCCCAGCAAGAGGACAAAGGGTGATGTCATTCCAGTTCAGCCAGGTGGGTGGCTGGTCCCGGAACCAGGAACCAGCTGGGTTTTCTTGGCCCCCAGGGCAGCAGTTAGGAGAACTGGAAAAGCCGGTGAGGAAGGGAAAGGCCAAGAAGTGGGGGGGCAGGGGGCACAGGGGTGGACGAGGGTGCACAGGGCGGGGGACCCACCTGCCTGGGAAGGAAGACTGGGAGAGGCCGGAGCTCTGATTCTTAGGCGTTTAAACTGAACTCTTGCCCCCCAGTCACCACGTGGCCTCCTCTGGGGACAGTGACTCGGGAGGCAGCCTTGTGTGGTGGTGTCCCCAGCAGCACCTCACGCACAGCATGTCCTTCCGTCAGCCCGGCTCCTGTGCAGGGCCCCCCAAGCTAGTACACCCCCGGGGAGTCCACCCACTTCTCCCCACGGCCGCCCTCCCACCCAGGCCACGGTCATCTTGCCCTTGACCGCTGCGCCAGTCTCCCTAAGCTCCCCCCTGCCCTCCAGCCACCACGGTCCACCCCTCCCCAGCTGCAGAGGGCTATTTCTAGAAATAGAAATAGGTCCAGCCTTCGCTGTTTGGCCTCCCCAGCTCTCTGAATAAAGTCCGAGATCTCTTATCAGGCCTCCCAGCCCTTATTGCCCCCGCCGCACCCTGGCCTCACCCTCCCCACCCGCCCTGCCCTCTCTGGCCTCAGAGTCTCTGCCCGGCTGGTCCCCTGCACCAGGCACTCCCCATCCTCCACGACCCCAAACCAGCCCCGCCTGCAGACGGCCCACACCATCACTGATGGTGACTCTGTCCAGCCAGCTGCTCAGGCCAAAAGCCTCAGCTGTGTTCCTTGCCTCCTGTCCTCTCACTGCCCACATCCAGTCCCGCAGGAGACTGACCACTGCCACCACCTCCGTGGCCACCACTGCCTGGGGTGAGCCTGGATTTCCACGAGAACCTGCTAACCACGCTCTGCTTCTGCCTTGCCACCCAGTCTGTTCTCAACACAAAATCTTTAACCACGGGAGTGAGGCCATGCCAGCCACTGTCCACACCCCTTCTCTGGCCCCCACCGCCTCCTTAAGGAAAGCACTGTCCTTATAATGGGCCGTCCAACCCTCCCCACACTCATACCTCTCCCACCTCCCTCCTATAACTGCCCCTTGGACATGCTTGTGTTCCTGCCTCAGGGCCTTTGCACTCGCTGTTTTCTCTGCCTGGACCAAGTTTTCCGGCCTCCCTTCAGCTAGGTGGGGCCTCGTGACTGAGTTCTGGCTGATGGAGGTGATGTGTGCCCCTCCAGACTCTGCATCTTCCCTGGTCTGCTGGCTGGATGCAAAGGACCTACTAGATGCTGGGGCCACAGATGGAGGAGCTGGGACACTGCGGGGTCAGGCAGAAGGCCACTGCTGACCGGGAACAGCTGTGCTGGCCTGTGGGAGTGGGAGAAACGAATGTGGGCTGGTTTCGGTTGCTGGAGTGTTACGCAGTCTCACCCTGACTGACACACACACACACAGATGCAAAATTGTGGGGGGACTCAGTGCCACTCAGTGGTAAAAGGGGGACCCCTGTCTTGGTGCAGAAGGCCGGAGATGGCGTCCCTGGACGGGGCACGTGAGCACTGACACCCGAAGGGAGACTGGGATGAACTGGGCCGCGGAAAGGGAAGGGTCTGCCAGCAGAGGGCGAGGCGCATGCAGAGGCCCCGCGGCCCAGTGGAAGGCGGCACAGCCAGGACTGGGGGCAGATCAGGGGCTGCAGAGGGTGGGAGGAGAGGCACCCCCAGGCCGCTGCCCCAGCCCCTTCTCTCAGTTCTCAGGCCCGTTTTTTCTTTTAACCCTTACAGCCGCCCGTCCAAAGTGGGTCGACCCCATCTGTTTTGCAGCCCAAGAAACTGAGCTTCTGAGAGACAGGGGCCCACCTGACCAGCCTGGCAGGACTGGGACCGAGGACGCCCGGCCTGACACGGGGGCCCGAGGAGCTGGGGTCAGCTCAGCCAGGTGTCCCGCTGAGTGGCCGCCGGGGCTGGGGCAGGACTTCCAGGCCGGACGGCCCCAATTTCCCCACCTGGTGCTTCCAGCATGTGCCTGACCCTCTCGGCGACAAGGAGGGAGGAAGGGGAGGCCTCAGCCCATCGGGCGGGCAGGGCCAGTGCTGGGGACCAGAGAGGGGCAGGGCCAGAGCTGTCACCAGCTTCCTCCCAGAACGCGGCCCCAGCTTGCACATCCGCGTGGCTCCTGGAGAATGCGGTGGCTACGGGGCCCCCGAGGAGGGGTCTCAGTGGGGGGGGACCCAGTGGGGATCTTGGAGTGGTTGGCTGGGGTCTGCAGACCCTTTGACCGGCCCCTTGTCCCCGGGCGTTTAGGGACGACGGTGCCAGGGCTGACCTGTGGACAGGCGGCTCCCTGCCCGACCCACGGTAGCAGGAGACGGACACTTGGGGGAGGTGGGCAGAGCCCCCCGAGTGGACGCCAGCCCCCCACCGCCTGCACAGGAAGGATGGGTGGGGGGTCACGCTGGCTTCACAGCACAACGTCCAAGGGCTGCCCCCCTGCCCCGATTCCCAAGGCCACAGTCAGGTCAGCCAGTGGCTCCCTCGGGTGGCCTGGGAGCCCAACGCCACCCCTTCGGCCCCTGGCAGGAGAGGGAGCTGGAAGCCGTGACACCCCATTTTAAGGGGCCACCCATTAATTAATTAGGCCCCATGAATAATGCATGCCCCCTCGGTGTATTAATAGCATATTTATATGGTGCGCTATGGATAGTATATGTCCTCGTCTGAACACCTCACAAATAATTCACGACCCGCTCCTCTCCCGGGCTCCGGGAGAGCGTGGCCGGGGCTTCGGCTGGGGCTCGTGGGTTGCTTCCAACAGCCAAATTTTACATTTCATTATAAATGGCTTTGCTGGGCACGTCGGTAACTTTTACATTTCCATCCACTTTATTATTAATGGCTTTCCTGAACTGTAACAGCCCAACGTCGCACACAATGCGTTATAAATATTTGATCCGGCATCTATAGTCTGCCATTTATCATTTATAACGGGTTACAAAAACATTATAAAACATTTACCGCACATTTATAGATCATTTTCAGCTACCACGACGATGTGTTATAAATACATTATTAATCCTCCTCACGCCATTTATAGAAACCCCTTGTAATGGGGCTCGGCCCTCCCGGCTCCTAGTAAACAGAGCATGCCAGGGCTGGCGGGGGTGGCCAGGCAGCAGGACCAGGGCGGACGAAAGCCCGGGCCTGCCCGATTGCTGTGTATCCTTGGCCAGATCATAGCACCTCTCTGTTCACAAACAGTTCACAGTGACAGATGCCCTCGGTTGAGCCCTTTCTGTGCGTGAGGCGCGGCTTGCAGCCACCCTGGGACTCGGGCGTCACTTTCGTGCCCATTTTACAGACGTGGAAACAGGCTGGGAAAGGGCACGATTTGTACAAGGTCATAGCCAGAGTGCTGAGCAGGACTGGAGCCCCGGGGGGTCTGTCTGTGCCTCTGTCACCTGTCCCAGGGCTGGGGGTGAGAGGTCAGACAAGGCTGCCCCAGCCTTTAGAGGAGTGGTGCTGGAGGACCCCGGGGGTTGGAACTGAGACAATTGAGGGTGAGAGGACCCGGGGGTGTGGGGGACCCTGGGGCGAGGAGGATGGGGTGGTCCGGGGGGCAGCACCCCGGCTCCAGCAGCCACGTGCTTTGCCGTCCCAGTGGCTGTCCCGGCTGGAATGCTGTCTGTGGGCTCCTGGGGTGCAATGCTGACCAGGGATGACAGGGCCTGAGGGTCTCTGGGACCCGGCAGCCCCTTCACAGCCCCCCACATCCAACTCTGTGTCCTCAGGGGCCCCCAGGAGGCCGAGGACAGCAGCAGCTGCCCAGATGTGTGCAGAGGGGGTGGCGGTCAGCGGCTGCTCCCTCCATCACGGGCCGAGTGGGGCCCTGGGCTCTGCCCTAAGCCAGCTCCTCTCCCTGCGGGCGGGCGGGTGGGTAGGCCCCACACATTACTGGGGGGCGTGGCTCCCCCCGTCTTCCTCCTGGGGCCTGCTCTCCCTACCTGGAGCAGCTGGGACCACAACACCCCCTGGACAAAGGCCCACTGAGCCCCTGTCTGTGCCGGGCCAGCCCCTTGCTTCCCTTGAGCCCTGCAGTCTCCTCCAGGCCAGACTCTAAACCAGGAGGGTGTGGGCGGGAAGCCAGGGCTGGGGGCTCACCACCCACACGGGACGGCAGGTGAGGGCCCTGGGCCTCCAAAGGCAGGTTGACGAGGACAGTCCTCATGGGAGAACTCCTGTTCCTCCTTCAGGACCCACTCGACCTTCCGCCTTCTCTGAACAGGCCTTCCTGACTCCCCAGGTGCAGGCCTTGTGGGATCCGACCTCCTGTGCCCTGGGGCCTGGACCGTGAGAACTGGACTTCCAGCTCGGCCTGCCTGGCTCCCCCGGAGCATCCCCATTAGGTCACTTCTCCAAGGAGGGGAGGGGTGGCTGCCCCTGGGGGAGGCCTCAAGTCACAGCTTCCCCTGCCAAGACACCTGAAATGACCCACCCCCGCCTGGCCTGGCTGAACTGGGTCAAAGCTTTCAGTTGCTCTGAGGAAGGAGACGGGGGAGGGGGAGGGTCCTGGCCCAGGACCCTGAGCAGCCCCGCCCTGCGTGGCCCTGGGCATCTGTCCAGCCCTCGCAGATGAAGGTGGAGGAATGTGCTCTGGGGAGCCCTCGTGGGGAGAGACGCAGGGCCCCAGGGCCCCAGGCTGCCCTCTGCCCGGCCCCGCTGGCTGGCTGGCCTGTTGGAAGGTCAGGGCCCACCCCTCCCCAGAACTGAGAAGGAAACCAGGAGGTGTTAGGAGGCCACGAGGAAGCAGGTGAGCTCATCACCAGGGCAACGCCTCGCCTGGCCCCACCCTCCACACCTGCAGGAGAAGGCCCGTGGCCTGGCTGCCCTTCCCGCCTGCCTGGACTCTGCTCCACGCCCTCCCCTACGGCACCCCTCTCTCCAGAGTCCAGGAGACTGCAGGGCCCGGGGCCGTACTCCCAGAGCAGATGAGCAGGGACCGGTCCTTGCGGTCCTGTTGAGTGTCCCCTCCCTGCAGCCAGTCCTCAAGGCCCCTTGGCCCGGCGGCTCTGTGGGGGGCGGCCGTGGGGGAGGAGCTTGGGGGATCAGGGGGATCCCGGCTGGACTGTGGGGGCCGCTGGTCCTCCCCCACGCTGTCCACCGTCACTGGGGCCACGCTGTCACCTGCCCTGCACATCTTTGCTCTCGGTTCCTCCCTGCCATGCGCCCCACCCCCTCACAGATTCCAAATCTCCAGTCCCCCGTCTGTGTGCCGGGACTCAGCCAAATCTTCCGAGTCTTTGGCCGCATGGCCCCCTGGGAGACAGCACAGCAGATCCAGGCCGAAGTCCCAGCTTGGCCATGCAACGGGCGCCAGACCCCACACCACATCTGTGGCTGGTGCCATCCCCCACGGGCCGGGTGTATGTGAGCATCGGCACTGCCTGCCCCAAGGGCACCCCAACCAGGAGGCACCAAGGGCCTGGCCAGGCATGCCCAGAGCGCCACCCACCGCTCGGCAGACGCAGCCCGGCCACCTACCCGCCCAGCCAGGCAGCGCACATGGGACGCCTTGGCCCAGTCCCCTTTCCTGGTCTGCGAAGTGAGTGCAGCCACTCCTAATGAGAGGGACACAGGCCCAGAGAGGGGAGCTTGGCTGCCCGAGGTCACCCCCAGGCCTGGAGCCCGAATGGGCTTCCACCCCGACCTCCCCCATACTCAAGGATCTCCTTCCCAAACACGGGCCATGACCCGGTCAGCCTCCCGCGACTAGGCCTCTGAGCCCGCCGTGGGAGCCCCCGTGAGCCTGGCTCTGAGGGCTGAATGAGAGGCTTTGTCACGGTGCCCCCTGCCCCCCAGCTCCACCCCATGTCCGGAGCTTTGGGCTCTTGGAGACTGGGCCTCATTCCCTCCCTCACCTTCTCAGCACACCCCAGGCCGGGCAGACCCTGGCTAGGATGATGACTCCGACCACACAGCCAGACCCCCGCCTCCCACACTGGCATGGAGTGACAAGCAGCGAGCACACGCAGAGCCCTGTGGGGAGAAGGCACCTGACCATGGGAGCAGGAAGCCTTCCTGGAGGAGGCACAGGAGCTGAGAGCTGAGGATGGAGTGGGAGCAGCAAAGCGGGTACTGAGAGGGAAGAGCAGCTCGTGCAAAGGCCCTGTGGCAGAGGAATTGTGGAGAGCCTGGGCTTCAGAGGTGACCCTGCTGGGGCGCTGAGCTGGGGGTGAAAAGTGAGGATCTGGAAGGTTCTGGCTTGGCCTCCCCCGTCTTGGCAGCCAAACCCCACTGTAGTCTGCAGGGGCAAAGGCCCCATGTTCAGGCCTGGGAGGCAGCGGCCGCCTGGGGTCTGGTGCGGGGTGGAGTAGGACCCTGGGCCAAGTCCTGCTGGCTCCTGCTCACACTGTGTCGGGCGGGTGCAGGTCAGGCACCCCCGCTATCTGTCCTCTGAGACCCGGTGAGATATGGGACGCTGGAGGGGTGCTCCCGCAGCCCCTCTGTGCGCTCACCAGCCTCCACACAACCCACGCTCATCTGCGCTCCTCACCCACACCCCAGCCCGCATCTGCTGGGCCTCTGGGGGCCCTTCCCCTTGCACAGGCCACGAGATCCTGGGCTGGGGCCTCCACCTCCCCACGCGAGGAGTAGCATGGTCAGTGCTCAGGGGCCCCCAGCCCAACTCTGCTGAGCACCAGCAAGTGGGTGGAGCCTCTGCTTCCCCATGCCTCAGTTTCCCCGTATGTAACCAAGGGCTGGCACACAGCCCCGCCAGCTGCTGTTCACAGGAAGTGACTGTATCAGGAGCGCCTCCCAGTGGTGAGATGAGCAAGCGCAGCCCGCGCACCCACCTTGACCTCCTCGCGGAATGCGGCGCCCTGCTGGCCCGGCCCCTGAGGGTCACGCTGGCTGCCACCGCGTCCAATGCCCTCACTGTTGTAGCTACCGGCTGGCAAGCGTGGGCTTTGTGGGTGCTGCCCGCTCACCCTACGTGGGGCCGTCCGCCCAGTCCAGCCGCCTCCTGCCCACACCCATGCCAGGACGGCGCAGCCTGTCACCCCCAGGGGAAGGCCGTGTCTCGGATGCAGGAACCCCCTTCCCACTATGCACCTGCCCGCCTCCGCCCCTTCAACCTGCCATGTTGGTGAAGATGGTGCTGACGCTGCTGTCCTGCCTCGAGGGAGGCCAGGCTCCATCTGGCCTCGGCCCTGGGGTGGAACCGGGCAGGAAGAGGGCCAAGGGGTCCCCCGAGCCTACCTCTGCCTCTGCACACCGGGGCCCCACACACCCTGCTGTCCGGGGGTGAAACGCTCCGCCCATCCTCCCTGACCCTGCGCTCCCACCCCTGACACAGGAATGCACCACCCACCTGCCGGTGGCTCTGGGGCCCTGGGGGAAGCAGGGGCATTCCAGGACACCAGAACACGCGAGTGTCCCAATGGCTGTCACTCGAGCCCAGGAGGGTGGTGCGTGGCATTGTGAAAATGACATGATGCAAAGAGGGCTTCCTGGATGCGGCAGCTCCTGGCAGCCAGGCCTGGGGCCCCACAGGGCAGGGTGGAGGGGTGCCGTGCACTGGCGCCCAGGGTGCAGCAGGATGGCCCTGGAGCCCACCTTTCTCTGACGCTCAGGACTGCAGTGAGGTCGGGGCTGGGACACTAACCCCAGGAGGAGGCATCACACAATCCACATGCGTCCAAACTAGGCACCAGGAGCCACGCAGCGGGGTCTGAGAAACAAGCCCCAGGGGCTGGGGGTCCTCAGACTCCATGGAGGGGCAGCCCATGAGGGACACACAGAATTTGGACACCAAGCGGCCGTCGCATGGCAGTGGCATGGAGGCCGATGTGCCAGGAGCTCAGGGGACCAGGGAGGCTGGGCGGTGGGAGCAGGAAGGCCCTGGGGGAAGGGAGGGACGGAGCATCAGCCTGCTCCAGCCCCACGGTCAGGTGCGGCCGCGGCCGGGGCAGGGGGACCAGCTCACACCACCAGGTCCTCGGGGCAAGAGGCAGGACAGGGAGCACAGGGCGGCACCTGTTGGCATGGAGGCTCTCTTGCCCTTGTTGAGGACTGGTCCAGCCTCGCAGCAGCCTGCCACCCACACCCGCGAGGCTCTGGGAAGGGCCAGGGTCTGCTTCTAGCCACAGCGCTCCTGGTGGCCCCAGCTGAGGAGGGGACCCTGCTGGGGGTACACCGGACCCAGGGGCCAGCACCCGAATCCTGAGATCACCCGCGGCAGGAGACCAGGGTGTCTGCAGAGTGCTGGGCCAACGGGGACAGTGAGAGGAAAAACGGGAGACAGCTGCGGGTCGGAAAGACCCTCTGGCTGCTGTGACTGTGTGTCGGGGGTACGGCCATGCCCCAAAGGTGAAGACAGAGGCCTGGAGAACCCAGTGCAGTGGAGGACCCCGGCCCTCACTAGAAGCTGACTTCCTGGGCACCCCCACACCAGCACCTGCAGCCTCGCTGGGGGACACTCACTGCCCCCAAGCTCCTTCAGGCATGCTCCCCTTGCCGGGCCCTCACCCCACAGCGAGCAGTCCAAGGCGGGCCCAGGGGCACTGGCTTCCTGGAGTGACACCCACAGCTGAGGGTCTCAGGGCCCTCTGGTCCCTTTTGGGGTGGCAGAGGGACTGGCCTGCCCGAGCCCTGAAGGGCCGCTGCTCCACAGGCTGACCCCCCGGCCACAGGTCCTGCTCCCTTGTGCAGCCTGAGGCCTCGTGGCTCCTACTCAACAGAGGCTGAGCCCATGAGGAGAGAACTTGGGGGCAGGGACGGCCCAGGGACTGTGGCCTCTCTCCCCATTCTGCCAGAGAGGGAGGGATGGGAGGAGGGGCGGAGACTGTGCGCAGGCAGGGCCCCCCTCCAGACGGACAGGCCCATGTCACCTCCACAGGCCTACTCGGGAGGAGGCTGGCCCATGGGCGAGAGGCAGGCGCGCCAGGCCCGGCAGCCGGGGCTCCCGACGCCCACGTCTTGCTCAACTCCCGGCGTCTGGGGGCGAACCACACCACAGCCGGCACTCAGGGAGTTCACAACGTTTCATTTCAAACTCTGACCCGCAGACATCAGGATCTCCTCCCCGCTGGGCTGTGTCCCCTGTCACTTTGCAGGCAGGGTGACGGCCACCCCCATCGCCTTCTGGCTGGGAGCCATGGCCGTGGGCTCTGTGCTGCCCCCACCCGTGCACAGCGCCCCCTCCAGAAGAGACAGCCAGTGGAGCAGAGGCCTCCAGGGCTTGGCCTGGGGGACTCCCGCTGACGAGCTGAGGCCAGGACCGTGCAGCAGGCGGGCTGTGGCACGGGCTCACATCACCGCCTCCATATGCAGGATCCTCAGGGCCTCGGAGATCTGGGCGCTGGTGTCCACCTGGCCGTACATGCCCACCAGGAAGGCCCTGTGCAGCAGCACGGCCGCATGCTCTGCAGGAGAGACGAGGACCCGTGCCAGGCTGCACCGGCCGGACACCCCGGCTGCGGCACCCAGGCCCCGGGGTTCCCAAGAGCTGGGTCATCGGGCGCCTCAGAAGACGAGCCTCTGGGCTTTGCTTGAGAGGAGAGCCTTCCTCGGCCCTTCCCTTCTCAGCCTGGGGACCGAGGGCTCCAGAGGCACCAGGCGCCGTGGGCGGGTGGGAGACGGACAGGACGGGACCCACCTTGGCAGAGGAGGGTGTACTCCGGCAGGTTCCTGAGCGCCGTCTGCACCACTTCAAAGTCCCGGCTGCCCAGGCAGTACATGAACGTGGGCAGGAAGTCGGCTGCGATGCTGGAAAGGCCATGTGCTCGGGTGGGCACCTCCTCCCCGTGCCCCAGACCCTGCCCCAGGGCGCTAGGTGGGCAGCGTGCCGCCCTCAGCCCGGGGCGTCAGGACACAGGCCGGGGAGCCGGGCTCACCTGGGGCTGTTCTGGATGGAGCGCAGGGCCAGGCTGAAGGCCAGGTTGCGGCTGGATTCCTCAGGTGAGCTCATCAGCCGCTGCAGGTTGGTCTGCGGGGGTGGGGGTGGGTTACACGGCGACCCTCCTGTGGAGGGCTCAAGCTGTCAGCTCTCGGTCTCATGGAGGCTGTGATGGCCGATGGCAATGGGAAAGAAGGCCACCAGGGGACCCCATTCCCCAAGCCCCTACTCCCCATCGCTGGACGGCTCTGGGACCTCAGAGCCCGTAGGAGGGAAGCACTCACTCGCTGTCAGCAAGTTCCGGCCCAGGCAGAGGGTGGCCCTGCCTGGGTTCCGTGCAGAACTGTGAGCAAATGGGGCTGCACTGGTTCAGACATGCGGTGTTCCCACCCCTGAAGCCCGGCTGCTAAGGGCTCTGCAGGGTTCATGGAGGAACGAGGCTGGGCGGGTGGCTTCCCTGCCACGGGATGGCATGGGCTTCTCCATCCCGGCCTCTGAAACACCGTCCCGGTCCCTCTAAACACGTGGCACGAGCTTCAGGCGCCCAGCAGCAGAAGGCCAACAGGCCGGGCAGTAGGGTCGGCGCCCCCGGCCCCCAGCCCACTCACCGAGAAAAAGCCCAGGATCTCAGGTCTCCGCCGGGACATCTCGTCTATATCGCTCAGAACCTCCAGCAGATCTAGAAGGGGCAGGGGCCCGTGAGGGCAGAGCACAGCTGCTGGGCTTGGGGCTGAACCGCAGCCCCCAAGGACCCACAGGCAGAAGGGCCGACTGCTGGGCTGTGCTGCCCCTCACACCCGCTGGGGAGGGGCAGAGACCGAGAGCGTCGCAGGGACCCCTGGGTGGGCCCCTGGTCTAGACCTCTGCACGGCTCTGGCAGGGGAACCCCAACCCTCGGGGTGCGGTGGCCCATCAGAGCCCTGGCCCAGTGCCTCCTGGAGCTTTCTGCACCAGCTCAGCACTTGGGAAGGCCAGGGCGCCCAGCACCTCAGGACGGAGCGCCTGGGAGCTGCGTGGCTTCCCCTCCCGCTGGCCAGCGACCCCCGACCATGGGCGCCGGTGGACGAGGCAGCTTTCAGAGGAGCATGCCCCCAGTCCCTGCTCCAAGAGACAGGGGGTCAGCTCAGGGGTCTGTGTTTGTCCCACACTCCCCAGATGCTGTCTTGGTCACCCTAGAGCCAAGCTGAGGACACATGGCCCAGCCCCTTGCACCAGGTGCTGCCCAGACCCGAGGCGTTGGCCTCTGGTGAGGGGCTGACCCCCGGGCACTCCCAGCAGCACGGAGCATGCCCAGCAGCCCAACTCCACCCGGCCCTGGACCCTCGGCCCTCCTGCAGACCACCAGCCACCCACCAGCCCACTGCCAGGCCTCTCTCCAAGTATCCCCTCAACTCCAGGGGCCCCCGACCTTCTGCTTCGTCGGGAGCCTGCTCCCCAGCATGACCAACCAGCGTGACGCCCTCCCTGCCGACCCCGAGCCCCCCGACAAGGAGGAAGCCCAGCTCCTCCCACGGCCCGGCAAGGGCCTATGGCCTTCGGGATGTCCCGTGGTGAAAGCCTGGACAGCCAGGGCCCCCACAGAAGCCAGGGTGCCACGGCGGCAGAATGGAGCCCGGCCCCCACGGCGGGGCCAACCTGGCCCGGGAGAGCTGGTTGCCGACTCACCCTCGACCGTCCGGCCCCGGGAAAGCCGCTTCACGTAGGGCGCCATCTCGGCCGCCGTCAGAGGGGTGAAGAGGGACGCGCTGACCAGCGGCAGGGAGCCCGCCGAGCTCTCGTCTGCAAGACAGGAGGCTAGTGCTGTCGGCGGGAGACTGAGACGGCCCAGCCCGGAGCTCCCATCCAGATGGACTGCGGGAGGTCGGCCTGGAGAGCGCGCCACAGCGGGGCTCCAGAGGCTGTGCGTGCAGGCAAGGCAGTCTTTGCCCAACAGCCCCTGGAATCAGGACTCCTGACGAAAGAGGGCCTGGGCCTGGCGTGGTGCCTGTATATAGCAGGCACTCAGTAAACACAGTGAGACCACACGCTGGCTGGGAGCCGCTCGGGGACCTCAGCGCTCGCCCCTCAAGCCCGTCAACTGCTCTGTTCCCTTCCTGTGCACACCTGCCGCACAGTGCAAGCGCGGATTTTCTCTGCAGCCTAAGCACAGCCTCAAGGCAGGAGCCGTGGCCCTGCGCTGCAGCCCCGGCACACAGCAGGTGCACAACAAAGGTGCCCATGTGCCCGACACGGTGCCGAGCGTTCCCACAGACCACCACGAGCCACAGAGGCACAAACGATTTGGCAAAACCAGGGCAGCAAAAAAGTGTCACGAGGGGCCAGGAACTGACCCAGGCTCTGGCCGCTCAGCTTGCTAATTTGCCAACTGTTGACTGGACTTGTCAGAGCAGTCGACAGCCCTGCCTGGGGGCACAGGTCACCATCGGGGTGGTGAGGACCACAGGGCAGAGACGGGGAACCAGACGGAGAATACAGAGGGACTCAGCCAGCTTCCCACAGAGAGGAGGGGGTGCTGTGCGGCCATGCTGGCCATGGCACCGTCAGGGTGTCATGTGTGTGCCATGGCCCTGGGCCCATGATTCCCCAGGGATACCAGGATGGTCCCGAGGTCTGCCAAACCTGCAGCCCTGCCCAGCAGAACCCCGCGGCCGCACTCACCGTCGCCCTCCTCGTCCAGGCCTCGGTCGGCTCTGCCACCCCCGCTGGGAAGGCTCAGCCCCGCAAGGAGGGACTTGAGCATCACCAGGTCGCTGCTGTCGAAGGACAGGTCGCTGGGGAGGAGCACAGGCTCACCGTGAGGACATCATGGCAGATGGAAGAGCGGGGCAGACAGACTAGGGCGAGGTGGGGGACCCCAGGGTGCTCAGGAGGCAGGGAGCCACAACAGGCAGTGTAGAACGTCGCAGCACAGACCCAGCACCTGCGGCCCTCGCTGCGCCCGGCCGAGCGCTGCAGGCAGCATTGATTCCCAGCTGCCACCCCACCTCGGGAGCTCTCAGGCCTGAGCACCGATGGGGCCTTCGCGGGAACCCTCCCTGCAGCCCGCTGGCTGGAGCCTCGCTGGAGAGGCGGCACACGCACTGTGCGGGCCGGCACACGCGCACACTCACTGGAGCGCGTCGGAGTGCTTCTGCAGGAAGGAGACGGCCGCCGGGGCGTTGTGGGTGATGTACTGGTGGGTGAACTGCACGAACTTGCTGATGAAGGGGGCCAGGTGGCGGGAGGACTTCCTGTAGTTCTGCGAGGCGGAAGCCGAGAATGCAGCGTTCAGAGCCGGGCTGTGCTGAAACAGACACCCTGCACCCCACCTGCCCACGCTGCTTCCCCGGAGGCCTCACAGCAGACCTGGGGACACCACAGTGCCACCACCCTCTGCTGGCTGCTGGGCGGTAGGGTATGTTAAGGGGCCCAAAGGGTCAAAAGTGGCCTTGTCCTTGTGAGCTCCCAGCACAGACAGGCAGATGCCCAGCTGGAGCTCGCGACAAGAGGGATCACAGGCTCAGCAGGCGCACGACGACTACGGAGGAGGCCGCACCGGAGCCCGACCAGTCTCGGCTGGGCTCTGAAGATGGCAGGGTCTCCCAGGCAACATCACGAGCCAGGCCTTCCAGGAGTCGAGCTGGGCCCCTGGGCGGGCAGCAGAAACGGCCCAGCCTGTCCTTGAGGCAGGCCTAGGGCTCTGCCTTCCTGTGGGGCTCCCAGGAGCCCTGAAGAGCCCCCATCCCGGGTCTGCCCTCACCCGATGGCCTCAGGCGGAGAAGGGGACGGACCCACAGTGCTGATTACAAAGATGGGCCTGGCCAGGGCCGTGGGAGCGGGAGGGGGACAAGCTGAACGGGGAGACATGCGTCCCGGGGTCCCGGCTGCTGCGCCCAGAAGAGGCCCAGCACCCAGGCTGCGGCGTCTGGAGGGCAAGGCCAGCAGGACAGGACGGCCTCAGCTGTCCCCCACAGGGCCGGGCGCAGCGCACGCACCAGGAGCAGGCGGACGAAGGAGAGCAGGCAGTCCCACAGCGCCCCCTGGTGCTCGCTCCGGAACACCTGCGGCTGCAGCAGCTCCAGCAGGCCCAGCACGTGCAGGAAGAAGGCCAGGTGGCTCTGCTGGCGGAACTCCTGGAAGTTGAGGTGCGTGCGGCCGTGGAGCAGCGCGGCCACCATGGGCAGGTGCCTGCGGACGCGGAAGAGCATGCTGCTGTCTCCCCCACGCACACGCCCACGCCCACCCAGGCCCCAGGAGAAACGCTCTGCTGTGACACGGCCCACCCCGGGCTTCGCACACACACAGCGGAGCTCACTCAAGTGCCTGTGCCCATCGGAGGGGCGGGTGCACCCGTCACCAGCCCCAGGGGACACGGAGGCTGCCTGAGGGCTGCGGAAGTGGCCTCAACCACCCACCCTGGGTCTGGGCCTGAGGGGGTGCGATTCCCTGACCCACCCTCTCCAGGGGTCAGCCAGCTCCTCCCAGCAGAGGCTCAGCTCAGTCAGGAAGAAGCCAAAGGCCGTCAATGCCCACAAGGGCTGCCACTTTCTTGGCCGGGCTCTGGCTCCCGCGCCTCGGCTTTTAGCCGCAGGACCTGCTCTTGAAGGAGCATCCGGGGCGGAGGCAGGAGCAGAATGCCCAGCAGTGGGCCTGCCCAGCGGCGAGGAGGAAGGGCGCTCTGCCCCTGAGCCTCTCCCCAGGGTGCCGCCCGGCTGCAGGGGGGGCGGCCACGCAGTACCTGAGCAGCAGGAGGGGGTGGGCCACCGCCAGCTTCCGACAGGCCATGTTGGCGTCAGCCACTCGGTTCTCGGAGGACCGGGAGTCGCTGGTGTCCGCGAGGAGGGTGATAAAGCGGTGAATGAGACCGTCCAGCTGAGAGGAAAGGGTGGTCAGAGGCGGGGGGCCGCCCCAGCTTCACGCCCCACCTGCCCGCTCCACACTGAGCCTGCCACCCACCACTGAAGGGGCCATGACAGGGCCCAGAGGGGCAGTGTGCAGGTCTCTGGGGCCAAGGTCCCCGTCCCCCAAGGACCTGGCATGGCCACAGAGCGACCCAGAGAAATCTGTTCCCCCAGTGCTTTCTGGGCACTTCTGCAGGTCAAACAGGCCACAGGCCAAGTGTCCAGGCCACCCCAAACACGCATATTCAAAGTCAACGTGTCCCAGAGGTAGAAAAAAGCTGTCAATGCCAAACGTGGCACTGATGTGCTGAGCAGGGAAAAAAGCCAAGATCATACAGAGAGTATGACTTCAATTGTGCAAGACAATAAAAACCACACAAAAAAGGAAAGAAACATGTTAGAAAAAGCCAACTTCCCTCCACTGTACCAGGGAGCAGGGAAGGCGGCAGATCCTACTCAGGGCCAGGCCGAGAGAAGGTGGGGCAGAAGGCACGCCAGGTCACGCCCGCGACTCATATCCACCCAGAGCAGTGAAGGCGGGGCCACAGGACCTGCGCACGTGGGCTCGCCGCAAGTCGTCTGTCCACGCCCCATGCTGCAAACAACCCCAGTGCGCACCAGCAGGTGGACGACGAGCGAGCTGGTCTGGCTGCGCAGTGGAACACCACGCAGCCAGAAGAGGAACGTGCCCTCCACGTGCGCTGCAGCACATGCAAATCTCGAAACAACTGCACAGAGTGAAGGATGCCCAACACAGTGCATACCATGCAGGTCCACTGATGGAAAACCCCGGAAAGCGCAAACTGATCCGTGGAGACCCAGCAGCCCGTGGCCGCCTGGGATGGGGCAGCAGGGGGACTACCAGGGGCACGGGGCACTTCTAGGGGGCAGAGACGCCATGTCAGGCGTGCGGTGAATTCAGTGTACACAAACGTCAGAACTGATCGCGCTGCGCACCACACAGCTTGCTGTGCCAACAGTCCCTTAAGAAGGGAAACACTGGGGCACGTACGGGACACCCTCTCTGCTCCACGCCCAGAGGGATTTCTCCACGGAGGGAAGATGACTTCCAGACGCTCCAAGAGGTGGGACAGGTGAGGGTGGTGGTGACGAGGAGGACGGAGCGGGCAGCCCAGACGCACCATCGCCCTCCCCAGTTTCCTTCTCGTGTTTAAATTGAGAAGATGCATTTCTCCATTCCTCAGATGTGCTTTCTACCTCACGAGCAAAGGACAGCAGCAGTCCTGCACTCCCTCACTGACGCTGCCCGGGCCAGCAGCCCCTCACCTTGCAGACGCTGCTGCCGGTGGCGCCCGCGCTGTGCAGCAGGACCTCGTGCACAGGGACCCGGAGCTCCGGCCGCTGCAGGTAGAGCTGCACGAGGAGGTCACGGCAGCGCTGGCCCAGCACGCTAGAGGAGAGAGCCAAGAACTGTCTGCGCCAGCTGGCAGAGACGTTGCTCCCCACCTGCCACGGGCCGTGCACTGGCATGGGTGGGGCACCCCTCCAGCCAATGGGAGCCGAGCCCTGACCTGGGCTGACTCCCTTGGTGCTGGCGTGTGAGGGCTGGCCTCCAGGCACGTCAGCAAGAGGACCAGTGGGGCTCCTGCACCCGTGTATCAGCCCCTCACCTGTCGCCCCACTGCTGGATGCAGCCTGTCAGATGCGCCGTCACCTTCCTGACGCTCTCGTCGTCCCCATGACAACAGCTGAGCAGCAGAGGCAGCCGGGCCTGGAGGAGGCTGCAGGCGGCAGCGTCCCCGTCCTGGCTCCGGGCCTCCGCCTCGGCCAGGATCAGTTCCACCAGCCCGGTGAGCTCTGGAGCCTGGACCCGCAGCACCAGCTCCTCCCGCCGCTTCTGGAACAGGCACTCGCCAGTTAGGCCCGGGATGGGGTCGAGCACATGTCTCCCGACCCCGCAGGGCAAGGTGCGCCCCCAAGACGTGCCTGAGGGGTGCGCTGGTCCCTTCCCTGCCAGATCCGAGGAACGTGGATGCAGGCCCAGAGGAAGTCCAGAGAGGCAGACGGGTCGAACCTGGAAGAAGCAAGGGGCTCTGGCTGAGCACGAGAGGCTCGCCTCAGTGTCCAGGCACAGAAGAAACAGCAAAGGCATGCAGATGGAAACAAAACGGGGAGAAGCGCCTAGTGAGGAAGGCTCAGGCCAAGCCCGCCCCTCCCGGGCGCCCTCTGGGCCAGGGCCCAGGTCAGCAGTTAGAGGATGTGGGCCCCCATCCCATCGGCCTGCCCACCCTCTGGGCTTCCTGGCCACAAGGAGGGGCAGCTGGTGTCCCTGCAGCACAGGGTGGGCGACAGCGTTCACATGATCCAAGGAGGAGAGATCGTCCCGTCCCTGACTGTGTGCCCTAGTGGTCACCCAGGGCAGGAACTCGTGGGCCAGGCAGGCTCTGGACCCCTAGGGAGGCCAGGCCACTGCAGGGCCCCTTCCTGGGGCACCAAGAGCCCCCTGTGGGTTGCCCAGTAAGCCCCAGGCACCCGAGGAATGAGGGGAAGGTACCCTCCATGCCACCATCTGATCTCGGCTCCCTGGGGCAGCACTGCAGGGGCGCAGCTGCCAGAAGAGAGCCACACGGCCGCCACACTGCCCGCGGCAAGGCCGCAGGAGCCAGACCTGCCAGGGAGGCGGCGGGCGCTCACCTCTGCTCCCGGTGCTTGCCCAGCAGGATGCGGATGCACTGGTGCAGCGTGGACCAGCTGGACTGATGCGTGAGCAGGGCCAGGAGGTACGGTCGGAAAGACGGCACCTGGGGGCCGGGATGACCTTTGCCCTGGGGTGGAAGGAAACCTGGTATGGCCCCCTGGACTGACTGGCTCTGCTAAACAGTCAGCGGACAACGCCCTGCTCGAGCCGCCAGAAAGCAGAGAGACAGGGCCGTTTCAAGGAAGACCCAGGACCCCTGTGTCCCAGACCAAGGCCCAGCTGGCCGACTGCAAATTAAATGTGCACGGAGCTGAACCCACTGCTCAGTCAGGAACACACACGAGACAAAACGGTCACCCCGGGGCAGAACCACCTCCTGCTCAGAGCCCTGGGGAGGAGTCTTCTCCGTAGGCAGCCAGCGGCTGCGGGAGCGCTGAGGTTTACGGAGGCAGTGGAGCACTGGCTGCTCTCTCGGAAACGCAGAGACACGAGTGCACGGCAGAAACGCGGGCAGGGGTAGCCCCTCCCCAGCAACACGGTCAGTGTTTTCTAGCATTCTCCAGGGACAGACGAGCCAGGGAGCCCCAAGGAGCAGGGCGCCCCAGGCCCTCCCTGCAGGGCGCCAACACGGCCGCCTCGTCAGGGGCACTGGGCTCGGCTCTCCCCCCTGCACACTGCGCCTCCGGGCCCCTCTGCGAGGACCTGGGCTCAGGAAGCGCCGACCCCAGTCCTACCCGCCTGCCCCAGGAACCAGACCTGGCCGGTCACAGTGACTGGCTTAGGGGGGATGTGGGATCACCCCTCCTGGCTGACCACAGTCAGGCCCGGGATTCTGCTTGAACAACAGAAAGAACCAGTCGTCCCCTGGTGGTGCTGGCAGACACGTGGTCTCGGAATGCCCGGGGCTGCTGGAGCCACTGTGAGCATCACGTCAGAGCCCAGCACCAGCCACGCCCCAGGCCGGGCCGCCACCAGGCCTCAGCCGACCACAGCCCACCTTGCTCCGGGAGAACAGGAGCCTCTGCTGCAGGTCCGGGCAGCTGCTGATCACTTCGGGGTCCAGCATCTCCAGCCAGTCGACGAGGAGCCCCGAGCAGGGTCCCAGCCGCACGGCCTCCAGGCTGAAGGGAAGGCGGGGTGGGCTCAGAGACGGCGAGCCAGGGCGGCTCAGCGGGCCGGCCCTGCCCGGCTGCTCACCTGCCCCCGTCGGCATCCTGCTTCCCCGGGGCTGGGGGCTCTTCCTTGTCCTGTAGCAGCAGGGAGCTCACCACCACAATGGGCCTCGAGGCCGCGAACACAGAGGTGGCAGAGAAGAGGGCGGCCAACAGTTCCTCCAGGTGAGGAGACCTCACCTCGATCAGACCCCGGAGGACTGCGGGAAGGACAGCAAGGGTGTTCCGTGTCACCCCAGCTCGGGAGGGAGACGGGCGAGCCCTCGGACTGCCCGACTCAGGGACCCACACGGCCCCACACCCCGTGGCCAACAATGCCCGGGTGTGACCAGTCAGGGGCCAGCCAACAGTGAGCGGTGGCTCTGGGACCCCACCCATGTGAAGGGAGGCCGCGGGGGAAGCCAGTCCACACTGGCTGGGGGCTCAGCAAGTGCACGAAATCCCAACAGCAAGCCCTGAGGAGGGCTCGGGGAGCCGCAGAGCAGGGCCCACTTGGCTGGGGTAGGGGCTGCCCTGGGGACAGCATCTTGTTCCCCACATGCACCTAGGAGAGGGACCCCTGTGCAGGCAGCCACACTAGGGGCCTTCACAGTGCCGGGACGCCGAGATACCTTTGCTGACAAGCTCAGGCTCCACACCACACTTCTCCCCAGACTTGAGGGTGGTGACGAGGGCCCGGACAGTTGAGTTGACCACCTCCAAGTCCCCGCGGAAGGTCAGGGCCTCCGCCAGGTGCAGGAAGCCACTCCGCACTGCAGGGGAGGGGCCGTGTGACCCGCTGGCCTGGTTCTGGCCTCGAGCCCTCCCTCGCTCCCATCAGCCCACCCTGTCCAGGGCGTCCTGAACTGCCTCCTCGCGGGAGACACCACTCGGTTCCCACGCGCACTCTCCTCCCACGCGCACTCTCCTCCCTGAGGAAGTTCTCCCAAGCCCTATCCACTCAACCGCTCAGCCACAGCCTCATGGATGCCAACCCAGGGCCTGCAGACCTCCGAGGGCCAAGAGGCCCCTCTGTGCTAACAAGGCCATCATGGTCCCTGAGGATGGCAGAAAGCCCAGACCACACCCGTGGGCGCTGGCTCCCCTCTCCGGTCCCTCACCGTCGGTGATCCTGCGTCGTGCCGAGTACTGGGCAGCAAACAGCTTGAGCTGGGACTGCAGGGGCCCCCCCTCCACTGCGGGGCTGTCCAGCCACTGCAGGATCTGCATGAGCACTTTGAGGAAGAGCGACGAGAAGCCAGTGTCCTGGGGCACGGAGCGCTGCGGGGACAATCGGCAGCACGTGACTATGCTTGCTCAGTGGGGGCCACACCACTGACCCACGGTCACAACTGATACTCTCAATAGTGCTCCCCTGGGGGTGCCAGGACCTCACAGAGATCCTGTCAAACCCCACAGCGGGCGAGGGGTCCAACCATTTGCAACTCATCTTCACGTCTTCAAGGGAAAAAGATCACAGGAACACAAGCACATAACACACAGAAACAAAAAATAGACACATTCACACATACACCTATGCAGATAAGACAGATACGGCAAAATTACTGAACGTAGGAGGTAGACACACGGTGAAAAGCACACCACTGTCACCTTCTCTGAGCGCTGGGAAATTCCCCTAAGAAAAGGCGGGGGCTCTACCCCCAGCTCCGTAGGGAGGAGTTTTGGGAACCAAGAACCAAGGACAACAGGACAGTGTCAAACGCCAGTCGGCTAGGGCCGGGGGAGGCCCAGCGCAGAAGCCCCAGGCCTCAGGCGGGACTAGGGTGAGGACCCAGGCCTCCGCCGCACAGGGCAGAGCCCCACGTTCCAGAGCACACAGAGCAACCTCTGCCCCGTGTGGCCACCCCCGGACATGGGGCCCTGCTGCAGGATGCACCCCGCTCTCTGGGGTCCGCGGACACACCCACCTGGTACTGGCAGAGCTGGCGCATCAGGGGGCAGGTGAGGAAGTGGTGCCGGTGCATGGACATCACCAGGGCCCCGCTGTGCGGGGAGTTCAGCAGGGTGGCGATGGCCTGCAGGAGGCGCACCGCGATGCCCGTCACCTCGGGGCTCCCCTGGCGGACTCGCGCCAGCTCCTGGCCCAGGGCCTGCTGCAACGCGAGGGCCACGGGGCGGGCGCTGGAGCTCTGCCACCGCGGGCCCGGGCTCAGCGGGAAGACCTGGAGCAGAGCACAGGCAGCAGTCAGGCGGGCGAGCGCGGCAGGAGGGCAGCACCTCCGCCCCACCCCCTCTGCGGGATCCCCCTCAGCCTGCACTCCCGACACAGGCAGGCTCCCCCCGTTAGCCTGAGACCCGTGCTGGGGAGCCACCAGGAGCCAGCACCAGGTGCCCAGTCCCCACGAGACTCCCCACCAGGGAGGAGGAGGGTGGGTGCAAGGATGCTGGACAGGGGCCTGCGTGGGGATCCCAGCTCTGTGATGAGGCCACAGGTGAGCCCCTAACCCTGAAACCCCGGCCTCTCCACTTATAACCCAGGGCCCTAGCTCAGAGGGTGCCAGAGGACTGCAGGGCCGGGCCTGGGGCCCAGAGAAACGGTCAGAAAGAAGGCACAGGTGCTCACACGTGAGAACAGTGTGTACACACTCTGGGAGGTGTGCAACGTGTAATGTGAAAAGACAGCACAAGCACTCTGCAGTGAGTGTTGCCGTGTGTGAGCAGGGGATGAGGACATCCTCTTATCCGCGTGTCCACAGAGAACCACAGACCGTGGGACTCCACGCACACACGTATCCAGAAAAGGCAGAGAACGCCATGGAGCAGGAGCAGGGCGGTGGGTGCCCGGGGCCGAGGAGATGGGGAGCGAATGATCACAGGCCCGGGGCTCCTCAAGGGGGATGCGAACGTTCTAAACCCACAGGGAGGTGATGGCTGCACAACTGTGATCACACTCCTGCGCAAAGCCTACACTGAGGGCCGTGCACTGTACGTGCGCCAAGCCTACACCAAGGACCGCGCACCGCACACTCCAGCGGGTGGACTGCACGGCCTGGGAATCCTCTCGATAAAACATGAACAGCACATGCTAGTCAGCAGTGAGGCCACGTCTGGGAGGGCTGTGTGTGTGAGAACGGAGGCCAGTACGCCTGTTTCCCATAACTGGACACAGGCCAGGGCACGTGCCAACTGCAGCCTGTCCCACAGAGGTCAGGCGACTGCTGCTGAGCCGGCAAGAAGCAAGGATGGTGGTGGGAGTGACGGCCTCTCTGGGCACTGCCCTCCACACAGAACACACCCTACAACCAACTTGAGGTGGGCAAAGGCATGAGCTGATTTTACGGGGAGGAAATAGGGCACGGGGAGGTGAAGTAGCTCGTCCACGGTCCCCTAACCCCGAGGAGAAGCCAGGGTCTGACCCGGGCGGCCGGTTCCAGAGCCCTCTCTCAACTTCGACGTCGAGTTTCAGCGTAAAACCCCTCTCTGGGCGGGAGGAGGGCCTGGATGGCCCTGGACGGGCCGTCCCAGGCGGCAGTGGTGGTACCTGCAGGAGCATTCCGGCCAAGTCGTCCTCGGGGCCGAGTGCCCGCACCTGCGTCCCGGCCCGGACCCTGCCCTGGCCTGGAGGCTGCTCCGGGCTGCTCTTGGGCTTCGGGGCCTCCGCGCTGTCTGCAGGGAGGGGAACAGGCGTCAGGTGAAAGCTATCCCTGGCCGGCTACAGCGGGGAACCCTATGAACCAAGTCCAGCCTCCCCCGGGGCCATCACCTGGAGAGAAGAGCTGCCCCCCGGGGACCCCCAGCCCTGCTCAGGCCTGCTCAGGCCCACGAGGAGCAGGGCCTCTAAACAGGTGCTGGGACTCCAGCCAGTGGCAAACGCTTCCATTGGGTCTGGGGAGACCGAGCGGCCGTGTGCCGTGAGTCGGGGAAAGGAGAGTACCTCATCTGGGGAGGCCGAGCGGCCGTGAGTCAGGGGAAGGAGGGCACCTCGTCTGGGGAGACCGAGCGGCCGTGTGCCGTGACTCGGGGGAAGGAGGATACCTCATCTGGGGAGGCCGAGCAGCCGTGAGCTGTGAGTTGGGGGAAGGAGGGTACCTCGTCTGGGGAGGCCAAGTGGCCGTGTGCCACGAGTCGGGGGAAGGAGAGTACCTCGTCTGGGAGGCAGGGAGGCTGTAAGCAGGGAGTGGAAAGTCTGGCCTCCGGACGCCCCTCTCTCGTGCTGAACCTCGACCAGGTGAGCCATGTAATCTGCGGAACAGCGGCCAGAGACTTAAACGCCTGGGTGACGGGGGGGCCAAAAACCTGCACTGGGGACCCTAGGCCAATGCGCCCACAGAGTTCAAAGCTTCCTGAGACTTCAGCTGAGCCACGAGCTCTCTGAGCAGAGGAGCAGCTGGCGCAGACCCCCAAACCCCAGGCGCTGCTGACTCACACCGGGCCAGGGCCTCTCCCGACCACTCCCTGCCTTGACCTTCCTGCTTGGAGCTGCTACGGAGAGCCATCCAGTCTGAGCCCCCAGCCACACATGGGCTGGAGGCTGGGCCAGGGCCCACCGCCCACGCAAGGCCCCCTGGCTCTCACTCTTGTCCATGATGTTCTGCTCCAGCGTCTGGGGGTCGTGGGCCACTGCCTGGTCCAGGTACTGGAGGAGCTTGCTCATGCTGGACACGGGGATGCCGAAGGACTGCACAAAGAGCAGCAGCTGCTGGGGCTCCAGGTCCTGCAGGGCTGAGGGCCACACTCACTCAGCGACCACCGCTCACCGAGCTGGGCCCGCAGGAAGCTGCCAGGGTCCTGGACCACCTTGAGCCCGGCCCCTCCCAGCCCCAGATGGCAGCATAAGGTGTGCCTGGTGGACCCTCAGGGCCCACAGCACACGGCTTGCTCTGACACCGCGTGCAAGCCCTCGGCTTCTCTTCTTGGCTCCCTCAAAATCGTCAATGGCTCCCTATGGCTGGTAAGGAGTCCTGCCTCTTCACTGTCCTTCGCTGTGCTTCCTGAGCTAAGCCCATGCTCACCAAACGGCCTTCCACGCAGCCCTTGCCCTGCCCAGGCGCTGCCCACTGCATGCTGCCTGGGCCTTGCCACATGCCCTTCCTCTCACTGCAGGCCCCCCAAACCCCTTCCCAGCCTCCAGAGCCAACTCAGCAGCCCCAGCCCTTCCCTTCTCCCCCCAAAGCCTCTTCGGCCCTTCTCCAGCACCGACTGCTCCCTCGGGGCCCTCAGCTGCACCCTGACTGCCAGGGCTGGAGGGCAGGTCGGCACAGGCGCTCATGCTGCCTGCAGAGTCCGGCACGGTGCCTGGCGCACGCCAGGCACTTCACAAACATCCACTGAGTGACAAATGCCTGGGAACCCACAAGAGCCCACCGGTCTGTCCTCTCAGCTGCACCAGCTGGAACAGGCCCAGGCCCACGAGGGAGGCGTGAGGCCTGGTCCACCCTCACTGACAGCTCCCTGTCGCCAGCCCAGCCCGGGCCCGTACCAGCATCCACCAGGCGCGGGACCTCGGAGCGGATCATGCGCAGCTTCAGCCAGTCGGGCAGCAGCAGCGCCTCCTCCGACGTGTCCACCAGGAAGGCCGTGGGCAGGGGCTTCTTCTCCGGGAACCAGATGTCGAGGAGAGCACGGAACTCGCCGTCACCAGCTTCGGGAGAGACGAGGGTGTAACCAGCAGGGACGGCTCACAATGCCTTTCCAAGCCTCACCATGTGCGGAGCCCCCGACCCATGATGCCCCAACGCCAAGGCTGGAGAGCGGTTTTGTAGGTGGGAAGCGAGGCTCTGGAGGGACAGGGGAGAGCCCCGAGAGCCCGGCACAGCCTCCGTGCCAGGGACTGCGCCGAGTTCACTTATCTGACCCTCACGGTCGCCGCGTCACCCGGTTTCACAGCTGAGGACACAGAGGTGCTGAGCAGCTGGCCACTCCCTGAGGGCCAGTCCCCCCGGGCTCCGTGTGCTTGCTGAGCCAGCTCATGCCAGCCCTCAGGCTCCATAAGGTCCCGTGAAGCCCAGCAGGCCTGGGCCAACCTCCCCTCATTGTCCACATGCTTGGGACTCCCGCCCTCCTGAGGGGTGGCCTCGTGTCTGTGGCGTCGTGTCCACCCAGCACAGCCCACATGGCACCAATCCCAGCAAAGAGACCCATCCCTTCCCACCACTCCTAGACGCCATCGGGCAAGTGGTGGAGCAGTCCACAGCGGTCAGCCGGGAAGGAGAGAAGAGAAGGCTGGCAGGCCCAAGAGGGTCCAGCCAGCTGAGGATTACTGGGCTCTGTACATAGCCCACGGCCAGGAAGGCAAGGGCCACACACCCCAGGCCTGGAGCTCACTGTTCCGGGTCTCCAAGTCCCATCAACGGGCAGCCTCATGTTCACACCTCCACCTCCAGAAACCAAAAATTTCAAGGCTGGGCCACGAGAACAAGGACAGCAAGCTCAGGAAGGTGTCCCGGCTGCCTGTGGGCATCTCATGAGGGCACAGCACCACATGGACTGTGCAGTGAGGCGTCCCGGGAACCAGGCTCGCACCACAGCCCTCCACAGGAGCTCGACAGCACGGGGCTCTGCCACGTGGAGGACGAGTGCTGCCCTCGGCGCTCCGCGGAGCACCTTCTATCTCTACCCTGCAGCAGGGGAGCGGGGCGAGTTGGTCCAGAGACCCGCCAGAACCGCAGCAGGCACGGGGCCTCTTCCCACCTCGCACACCTGCCTGGCAGGGCTGGAGCTAATCGGGCATGATGAAGGCAGCCTGCCTGGGACAGACCCCAGGAGCTGCCCCTTCCACGGCCTGCAGGCTGCTTACCACGGGGCGGCCCCAGGGTCAGGAGGATGACCATGGCATGGACCACCAGGATGTGCATGGTGGCCGTCTCCCCACTGGTCCAGCGAAGGAAGACCTGGTCCTGAGACTCTGACTGGAGAGAAATGAAGGGGTGAGGGGTGAACGGGGCCTTGGAGAGGCTCCAGGGCACGGATCCCGGGAGCCCGCACCCGCCTTACCCAGCTGTAGACCTCCTCCCCTTCCTTGCTCTTGCGCATGCGCCTCACGTAGCGGGAGAAGATGGAGAGCAGGGCCACCAGCACGGCATCCGACTCGGCACCATAGGACCGCTTGGAGAAGAGGTGCGACATGATGGTGGAGCGCTCCACGATGAGCCGAGCCACATCCTGGGGGCACGAGCATGGTGTCAGAGGGCTCCTGGGACCACGGGAGCGCCTGCCTCCTCTTTTCACACGAGGCCAGCAGTTGACGAGCTGGCGGCAGCCCACCGTGAGCCTGCCCCCAATGCCACGTCACATCAGCACAGCCACGTGCCCAGCCGGGATGGCCACAGGGCAACGGCACACAACCTGCTGACGATGGAGGCAAGGGGACCCCAGTGCTCGGGACCCCCTCAGATGCACAGGGACGTGACCCAACAAGGGGGCTGGGAAGAACAGGAAAGAGGAACGGCACGAGACTCCTGGAGAGGACACGACCTGGCCCTGACAGTGGACATGGCTGTCCACCGGCCAGCACGGAGGAGAGGAGCATGTGGCCAGCAAGAAGGCAGTGCTGACACCATGCCATGAGCAACAGGAGTACGTGATCCTCAGACCCAAAGGTGAAAGCTGTCTGCAAACAGCCAAACACGAGTTCACTTGAACTCTGCAGAAACAGTGCTGGGCACACAGGCCCTGAGCCGTCCCCAGGCCAGCTGCCAGGCTCGAGACCCGGAAGAGTGAAGCCTTGAGGCCTGGCTGTCATTCCGATCCAGTCCCTCGCTGAGGACACCCAGTGACCTCTGCTTGCCTCCCACTTGCTCATCTCACAGAGATCCAGCCGACACGAAGCGCACTAGGTTGCTGAGACGAAGAACAAGCCGATAGGAAGCAAGGCGAAGAGAGAGCCGACCGGAAGGAGTGGGGGGACGGGGAAAGGGGCACGTGCCCCGGGTCATGGCACCCTCCCCACCACAGCCTAGCCAGCGGGGGCGGCCCTGAGCCTCCCCTCCCCCTCTGAGCTGGCACTCCTGCGCGGGGCCCAACCACCCCTGCTCCTCAAGTGCCATCGCCCCATCCCAGGGGCAGAGTGACAGGAACAAACAGACCTCGGTCACAACAGCTACTTAGGACCCAAGTGGCACCTGGGTCTCGCGCCCTCAATGCCTGCTCTGGGTAGGGTGTCACCGCAAAGTCAGCTGGGCACAGAGAGCCCACCCACCTCAACAGGGCGGGTTCACTGTGTCCCCACCCTCCTCACCAGGCTGGGGTCACTTGTCCCCACCCCCCTCACCAGGGCCAGGTCGCTGTGCTGGCCCTGCTCCTCCACGGGCGTGTGCTGGGACAGGTAGACCAGGTAGGCGCTGATGGTCTGCGGGTCGGTCTCCATGTGGATGGCCTGTGGAGGGGCCGTGTGAGCTCGCCCACGGGCATGTGCCGCTCCCGCCCGCCCGCCTGGCCGCGGCATGCCCACCTGCTGCAGCGCCAGGGCGGTGGTGGTCCTGACGCTGTCGAACAGAGGCAGCCTGGGCAGGTCCCGCAGCAGCCACTGGTAGCCCTGCAGTGTCTCCGAGTCCCCCGAGTCCTCCTCCATGGGGGGCTCCTTCTCCTCCCCGTCCCGCAGGCTGCCCTCCGAGAGCACCAGGGACAGGCCCTGCAAGCAGATGCGCGCGCTGGGCCAGCCTCCACACGCCACGCCTCCGCCAGAGTCCACACCCAACCCGGGGACAGGGCCGTGCCCTCAGAGCCCTGGGAGGCCGCAGGGAGGGGCCCGTCAGACAGGTGCTGCGTCCTGTCAGAGCCGCTGGAGCTCTGAGAAGGCAGCGGCACGAACGGCTTCTTTAGGAGACTGTCGTTCGGTTCCCAATGAAACACGGCAGAACCAACGACCAGCTCCTTACTGGGAGGTCCCATCACCACCCGGGAAGGAGGCTTGCAGTCCCTGCGAGTCCCACTGGGACTGCCCCTCCTGTGCACAGTCAGCTCGATAAGTCTGGGGGTGGAACACCCCTCTGAGCAGGGCGCGCAGCCGGCCTCACCTTCATGGCCAGCACCCGGGAGGCCACCTGGGAGGAGCCAAGGCGCCGCAGGAAGTAGTCCAACACCTCGCACGTGGTCTGCTCGTCGGCCTTCGGGCCCAGCAGCAGGTCCTGCAGGCGGCCCAGCAGCTGCCTCTGCTTCTGCTGCCTCTGTGGGGACAAGGGGACCTCAGGGGGACGAGGGGACTTCAGGGGGACGAAGGGGACAAGGGGACCTCAGGGGGGCGAGGGGGACGAGGGGACAAGGGGACCTCAGGGGGATGAGGGGACTTCAGGGGGACGAAGGGGACAAGGGGACCTCAGGGGGGCGAGGGGGACGAGGGGACAAGGGGACCTCAGGGAGGCGAGGGGACCTCAGGGGGCCCGCAGCGCCGGCAGGGGCTCGGGGCACCCAGGCGCTTGTGGGGCTCAGGGGCACAGACCTGCCGCTTCTTGGCCTTCTGCTCCCTGCTCTCGCCCTCCTCCTCCTCCTCCCCAGAGGCGGAGTCGTCGGCGGCATCATGCAGCAGGAACTCGCACAGGCATTGCACGGGCAGCACGTCCAGGGAGCCCTCGCTGGACTGCACCAGGTCGGCCAGCCAGGGCATGGACTGCGAGGAGGCCTGGGCGGGCAGGGGACACAGCACTCAGCACCTCCTGCCATGAACCTGCCACCCGCAGCCCCTCCCCCGGCCCTCCCTGCACTCCTGGGCCCCACACGCTCATCCCACCCCCCCCGGGGTAAGAGGTCCCAGCTGCCAGCTGATGGGAAGGAGCTACCTGCACACCTAGGAGCTAGGCCCCACGCGGCCCTCAGGTCCCAGCGTGCTCTGGCCTTTTCTAGCTATGGTTCCATTGAATGCTGGAGCCCACCAAAGCCTCTAGAAGGCTCCCAGCCCACCCTGAGCCTCTCCTCCCAAAGCCACAGCAGAGCTCACCTGCCTCTGGATGATGTTGAGGAGGAAGTCTGGGTTTCGGCTCCGACACAGCAAGTGCCCAAGGCGAAGGGACTGGTTGAGGCCTTTGACTTGATCCAGAATGTGAGGGGGAGGCCTCCGGGGCGGCCCCCTGGGAGTCCCAGAGAACAGGAGTGTGTCACAGCCACAGTGCAGCACCCCCAGAGCTACAGCAGCAGGTGTGGGGGGGCAACTGCCTGCCTCCCCAAGGCCAGTGGGCCCCCTCTCTCCCACCCCCGCTGCCCAGCGCTCTCGGCTTGACCCCAGGCCAGGCTCCACGGAGAACTAGGGCGGCAGCCTGCGGCCTGGCCCACCCCACCCACCACCCAGCAGTCCAAGCTCGGGTCCGCGCGAGCCGTCAGGAGGGGCTGGGGCTCGGGGCCACACGTACTGGGGGTCCAGGCTGGTGAGCTGGGACAGGAGAAGGCTGCTGCTCTCGGTGATGGTCTGCTTGGTGGAAGCAGCCGCCAGGTGCCCCTCGAACGCCAGGATCTCCTGCTTCTCCCGCTGAGCGATCTGCAGCTCCCGATTAATCATCTCTGTCCGGGTCTCCTCGTCCGTCAGGGTGCATGGCGGGTAGGAGTAGTTACTGGGGGTCACACGGGGAGCAAATGGTTACTGCCCCCGTCACAGCCTCATGGGCCAGGCAGGTTCACAACTCGTGGGATGTCCCCCGCCCGGCACACAGCTTGAGCCGTCAGGCCGCGTCACGGAGCCCCAGCGGGGCCATCAGCAATGCTATCACAGTCAGACCGCTGCGAGGGAGCCCTGCCTCCTTCACAGCCCGTGCCCAGCCACCCACACAACGGCCTGCTAGCCACCTCCAGAGCAGGCCTGACAGGTGTCAGAAGCCTGGACCTGGAACTGTGTCCATCCAGGACATTCCACACTGGAAGCCCCTCCAACAGGCCAGATGGCTCCAGTGCACTGAGGGTGCCCCAAGCTGACTCCTGCTTCCTGAGGCCTGGGCAGCCACTGGGAGGCACGGCGGCCAAGCACACGTCCTGAAACCTCACCGATCTTCCTGCAATGGCCACTCCTCTCAGGCCTGTTCCTAAGGCCCCAAGGTCCCTCCACCGCATTAGCTACAAAACAGCCCTTCGGAGGTGTGAAGGGAGCTGGGCCACACACGCCATGGCCTCACACACTCGTGCATATGTATGCGCCACAGCCTCACACACTCATGCACACAGACGCCACAGCCTCACACATTCACACACACACACACGCCATGGCCTCACACACACCACAGCCTCAGACATTCATGCACACACACACACATCACAGCCTTACACACTCGTGCACACACCCACCCACCACGGCCTCACACATTCGTGCACACATACACACGCGCCATGGCTTCACACATTCATGTACACACACACACGACAGCCTCACACATTCATGCACACACATGCCACGGCCTCTCACATTTGCACATACGCACCTGCTACAACCTCACACATTCACGCAAACATACACATGCCATGGCCTCAAGCTCTGCTCCATTCGGCTACTGCCCTCTGCAGGGTGACCCTCGCTGTCCCTCTCAGAGTGCAGCGGCTGACTGAACCCATCTCCTGTGACAATGACAGGCACTGGAGCACGTCACACACACACCATCCTGTCTGGCGCCAACACTGCTTTTTCAGTTCAGCCTCAAGAGCAAGCACACAGCTTGCAGCGAGGCGTAGCCCCAGCAGCCCCGGCATTGGGTGCTCAGACTATGCTTGAGTCCCACGCCCACCGTGGACACAGGCGGTCCCCCTGGTGCTGATCCCAGGCAGCTTTCACATGTGCCCCGGCTAAAACCGCCTGTCCACCTGCTGAGTCTGGCTCCTGATTCTTCCGCTCCATCCCTCCTAGCGTCACGCCACCGTCAGCCTCAACCGTCCCCACTCCTGTCACGGCACGAGTGCAGCCAGGATAACCGGGGGCCTGCAGCCTTCACGGCGCCGCCTCGACCTCACTCCCTTCCTACCCAGAAGGGGAAGAGACTAAAGCTCGGAAGACTCACTTTCAGCAACTCAAGCCCACGACAAAGGAACCTAGGAGGCAGCAGCAAAGAGACTCAGGGCAGCCAGGGGACGGGCGTGTGCGCCCTGCCTCCCGCTGCAGCACGGCCGGGCTGCCCCTCACTGTCCTGGTCCCAGCAGCATGAGTCAACTTACTTGGTCATCACCATCTCCATGAGCATCTTCAGCGTGGGGTACTCCTCCCAGGCGGCCAGGCCTAGGGAGCAAGGAGACATGAGTTGGCAGCTGGGACACAGCACTCCCCTTGGCCACTTACCGGCAGCCAGGGTCCCAGGCCCAAGTCCCACTCTCTTCCCGGCTCATCATCCAGTCCCACGCCAGGCTCTATTCCAGGTCCCAACAAGCAAGGGTCCCAAAAAGTAAGAACCTTCAACACCAAGATGGCCATAAGCTGGCTGACAGCTCACCAATGTTCTCTGGGTTGAAGGCGGCAACAACCAGCAAGAGGGGCCACGCCTTCCAGTAGAGGGTGGAGATGGCGAGGTTCGGAGGCTGATACCTGAAACGCAAACCGTCGAGAGCTCAGCCTCAGCAGCACTAAGGCCAATGATGAGAGCCGGGCCAGGCCAGGCCAGGGCGGCACAGAGGCGACGCGGAGACTGTCCGACTCGGAACGTGGGTGTCTGCACCTCAGTAACTCCCTTCCTGTGAACCGGTCCTCCGCAGCCCCCATGCCCCCTGGCAGTGCACACGTGTAAGCCTGACACTGCACACAGCCCAGCCGCAGGGCTCACCACCAGCCCAGACCCCAGCTCTGCGCTCTGGGGGAGGCCCCGGCCTCTGGAAGTGGCGGTCTCCCACCTACAAAGTGGGGGCAACGGGCAAGCAACACATGCTCACTAAGCGTTAGTCATCATTCTCGTTCTCACATCAGGAACCAGAAACACCCCCAGGTCCACTGAGAGGTAGCTGTGTAATACCTAAAAGTCACCGAATGCAACTAGAATTAAAGTTTAGTCCTTCCCGGTGATGACACGGAACGCAGCTGTTAGAAAGAACCAAGCGAATCTGAGACGCTGACTTGGAAG
Organism: Equus caballus; assembly: GCF_041296265.1. Taxonomy (NCBI): domain Eukaryota; kingdom Metazoa; phylum Chordata; class Mammalia; order Perissodactyla; family Equidae; genus Equus; species Equus caballus. Next base: position 1,153,477 of record NC_091696.1, read on the forward strand.
GGGGTGCCAACAGGCTGCCGAGGAGAAAGATCAAGTTGGGGAGCAGAACACATACCCATGATGCAAAACAGAAATGAGGAAGTCATGGCCTCTTACGACAGAGTCAGAAAGAAAAAAACACTTAGCCATAGATTTAACAGAAAAAGTGCAAAACTGACTTACCCAATAAAAACTACAAAACATTGTTGAAAGAAATGGAAAGGGTTAAGACCGTTTTCAGGACAACACTCCCCAAACCGAGGCACGTCTTCAATGCAACCCCCATCAAAATCCCAGGTGGCTTTCTGGAAATTGGCAAATTGACTCTAAAACTCATATGGAAATACAAGGACATGAAATAGCCAAAACAACCTTGAAAAAGGAACACAGTTGGGGGCTGGCCCCACGGTGCAGTGGTTAAGTTCGCACGTTCCGCTTTGGCGGCCCAGGGTTCATCGGTTCAGATCCTGGGTATGGACCTAGCACCGCTCATCAAGCCATGTTGCGGCGAGTGTCCCAGATATAATGTAAAGGAAGACGGGCACAGATGTTAGCTCAGCGCCAGTCTTCCTCAGCAAAAAGAGGAGGATTGGTGGCAGATGTTAGCTCAGGGCTAATCTTCCTCCAAAAAAAAACAAACAGGAAAAAAACCCAAAAAGAACAAAGTTGGAGGACTCACACTTCCCAATTTCAAAACTCAGCACAAAATACAGCAATGAAGGCAGTGTGAGATGGGCGTTAGGACAGACATACAGAAAAGAGAACGGAATTCAGAATCCAGAAAGAAACCCAAACGTTTCTGGTCAATTGATTACTGACAAGGCAGCCACGACCGTCAGTGGGAGAAGGAACAGTCTTTTCAACAAATGGTGCTGGGACAACGGGACGTTCACATGAAAAAGCATCAAGTCGGACCCGCGCCTCACACAATAGACAAAAAGAAACTCAAAATGGACAACAGACCCAACTGTTAAGAGCAAAAGCGATACAAACTCGTAGGAGAAAACCAGGAGCAGGTCTTCGTGAGCTCGGACGAAGCAACGGCCTCTCAGGGGGGACGCCAGAGCACAAGCAGCAGCAGAGAGGGGGGTCGGACCTCACCGGACGTGAGGTTCTGGTGCTGCCCGTAGACCCACAGAGCGGAGCTCAGAGTCCACAAACCCACACACGCACGGCTAACTGAGCCTCGACAAGGCGCCAAGGAAGTCAACGGAGAAGAAAAGTCTCTCCACTAACGGTGCCGGGACCACTGACTCCCACACGCAGAAGCCTGGACCGGGACAGCCTCCTCACCCCACACGTGGAACGAGCTCAAGATGGATCAAAGACCCAAAACCACACAACTCTTGGAAGAAAACAGAGAAGTCAATCTTCATGGCCCTGGACTAGGCAATGGCTTCTCAGATTACCACAAAAGCACAAGACACGGAAGAAAAACAGATAAACTGGACTTCGTCAAAATCAAAACCGTCTGTGTCTCACAGGGCACTATTAACGAAAAGACAAGCACAGAATGGAAGAAATCATCCGCAAATCCTAAACGAGGGTCTAGAATCCAGAACACACAAAGAACTCTTACAACCCAACACAAAAATTCAACAACAAAACCTAGAAATGGGCAAAGGACTCAAATAGACGTTTCTCCAAAGAAGATAATACACACGGCCGATAAAGACACGAAAAGACGCTCAGTGTCAGAAGCGATTAGAGAAACGCAAACAAAAACCAAAATGAGATGCCACCTCACACCCACCAAGACGCTAAAGCAGGACAGACGGATGGCGAGGGCTGGAGAGGGCGTGGACAGACTGGACCTCGGACACTGCTGTTGGGACCGTGAAACAGGGCAGCCACCGGGAGAAAGCCTGGAAGTTCCTCACAAAGCTAAACGTGTGCCCCAGCGATCTCACTCCTCAGCATCCACTCAAGAGAACTGAAGACGCGTCCACACGAAACCCGTACAGCCACGTTCACAGCGGCGTTCACGACAGTGGAGAGTGGAAAGAACCCAAACGCCCGTCAACAGCGAATGACGAACAAAACAGTGTGTTCGTGCAACACAAGGCTACTCAGCCACAAAAAGGAGCGAGGCACAGACACGCCAGGTTGTGGACGGACCTTGAAAATGGGATGCTCAGTGAGAAAAGCCACACGCAAGAGACCACACACTGTATGATTCTCTTTACACGAAATGTCCGCAAAAGTCACATCCACAGGGACAGAGAGCAGGTCAGTGTTGCTAAGGGCTGGGGGGGGGGGTCGGGAAGTGACAGCAAATGGTACGGGCTTTTTAGGCAGACAAAAACGTTCTAAAATCAGACTGTGGTGATGACTACACAACTCTGTCAATAGACTGAAAAACACGGAACCACAAATTTTCAATGGGTGAAGCACACGTGAATCATATCTCAACAAAGCAGCGAAGAAAACTGAGCGTAAACTCACTGTTACCTACCAAATAAAGCGTGCGTGTTAACAAACAGGCAAAAAGCAGCTATGAGACAGAGACATCAAAAAGGAGAGAACGGAGGAGCAAATCACGAAAACCCAGACAATGGCAGGAAAACAGGCGTCGGGCCAGTCACTGAGCACAGGCTGGTCTCCCAGGGGTCTGCGGAAGGCCACCGGGAGCTGCCCTGCGGGGAGCCGGGACAGGGCAGTCAGCTCCAGCCCGGGTGCGGGAGCAGGCGCTGTGGATGGTGAGCCCGAGGCGGGGAGGAGGGCTGTTGTGGGGAGGCTGCGGGCCGCGCTCGTCTTACCCTGCCGGGAGCTGGATGTTCTCCGGGTGGTGGTAGGTGCACAGGTTCAGGACGGCATCGATCAGCTGGATCCTCTCCACCTTCAGCACTTCCACATCTAAGACACAGGTTTCCAGACGCCCGGTCAGACTCACCCAGTGGACACCAAGGCAGACTCAGGCCACGGGGTATCAGGGCAAGAGAAACAGGGTGGGAGACTGACACGGGCACCGACAAGATGCAGGTGAAATGCAACCAGTGTGCCCGAGCAAGGGAGGTGCAAGAAGCCGGCGAGCAGGCCTCCAGAAACTGAGGCAAGTCCTCACTTCATGGCACTTGAATGGGGTTTCAGAACAAGCAAGACCCAGGGAGAGCAGCACAGCGGGGCCCAGGGAAGAGCAGCAATGGGAGGACGCACAGCGTGTCTGGAGCAGAGGCCCTGGCATGGCCAGGGTGGGAGGAGCGTGGGAGACAGCAAGCGCTGACCATGGGGGCCTCGCCCACCACACTGAGGGGTCAGACGCTGGCCCACTGGCAGCAGGAGACGTGCAAGTTCAAAAGCACGGCCGCTCTGTGCAGCATCACTGCAGTGGCCCTTGAAGAGGAGGCAGACAGGAACGCCTGACATGGTTCAGCCCCTGAGAACGTACACACATCCCAGGGTGAAGTCCAGAGCAGGGCAAGGACTAAACCACAGCCAAAGCCACACGCTGCCCAGCTCCCAATGCCCCAGACCAGTCAGGCACAGCAAGGAGGGGCCGCAAGGTGAGCTGAAACCAGCTGGAACACGAGAGGCAGGCCCACCCAAGCAGAGGCAGGCTGGAGGGCATGTGCCAGTACCCAGACGGCTTCTGCAAGGGGGGAGGGGGGCAAAGCCCAGCAGGGGCAGGCTGACCCCTACAGGGGGCCAGGACCCAGCCCCAAGGGACCCTTACCATCCGCCTGCACAGCCGCAGCTCGCTTCACCAGGTGGTCAGCAAGTTCCATGGCGTCTGCGGGGCCGAGCGGGAGCTCCCGGGACAGCCCAATGACCAGGATGCGCATCAGCGTGTCCTCCAGGATGGGCACCTCCGAGCACAGGCGGAGGAAGAAGCTGTGAGCAGAGCAGAGAGAGGCTGGGCTCAGGGGGGCCAACCCCAAGCCAGCAGGTGACTTGCTGCACCAAGGGCCACAGGCTGGAGGTGGGGACCATCCAACTCCCGAGTACAGGGAAAGCCCCGGGTCCAAGTCTCATCTGGACAGGAGGATGCCAGCTGCCCCCTCCCACAGCCACTTGCTCCTGATGCCTCTGTGGACAAGGCTCAGCCATCCCAAGGAGGAACGTGAGAAGGCACCTGGGCCTCAGGGGCCTCAGAGCCAGGGGGCAGACAAGCCAGTCCCAGCCCACCCAACTGTGACGTGAAAGGGCAAAGAGCTCAGGTGGGTACAAGATGAGCAAGCTGGACCGGGAGCAGGCACCCAAAGGTGGGTCAGTGGGAGCAAGCCTTCAGAATGCATGGGGCAGGGCGACCCTGGGCTCGGGGAGACAGGGCACGACACAGGCCGAGGAGGGAAGGACGTGTGTACACCACAGCCTGGAAGCACGAGTGGGCAGACAGCTAGTGAACCCTGGGTGTGGAGGTGACGTGGCAAAGACACTGCACACACGCAAAGAAGGCACCCAGGGTTCACGGGTGGATGGGGACGGTGACCATGGAGACCAGACAGAGGTGCTGGGCGGGCTCCAGCAGGCCCCAGACTTGACCGGTCCCTGCAGGAGCAGACGACCCCTGCCCCAGGCACAGGAGCCAGGCCCTACGGGAGCAGACGACCCCTGGACGCCAGGTGTGCTCACTTGCGGTCACTCTCGGGTGGCCAGTTGTCCCACTTGTAGTAGGTCTCCGGCTGCTCCGTGAAGAGCACCTTGTGGAGGCTGCGGGAGGCAGAGAGGACGTCAGGGCGTGGGGTCCCGGGGGCCCTCTCTACTCCGTTAGCTCCAAGACAGAGCATGTCCCCCCCAGGCTGCAAGCCGTGTGCTTGGAGGGACTGCCTCGTGCCTAAGCTCCGAGGCTCCCCGGGGCACCTTCTGGAGAGCCTCCGGCAAGCCCTCAATGAGAGCTGGGGGCTGGCAGTGACGGAGCAGTGTTTACAAAGCCCGGCCCAGCCCGACGAGACCCCATCTGCCCCCAGAGGGGAGGCTCTGTCTGAAACGCTGATGTCACGCAAGCTGACCCTCTGTCACGCAGGATGGGGAACCGCTGCCCACTGCACCTCTGGGTCCTAAGATGCTGGCGTCAGCCGGTGACCCCCTCTAGGGGGACAGGCTGCTGTCAGGCAAGCCCTGCCACTTGTCCCAAGTCACCCCAGGGAAGTAGAGAGCCATGTGAGCAGCAGGACAGCAGGGCCCGTACCAGTGCACGTAGTCCTTGGGGGCGAGCTTGCTGATGGAGGGCACAACGGTGTGGAGCCACCACACGGCGTCCCGCTGGATGGCAGCGATCTGGTTCTGGAAAGAGCGGAGCACCTCCAGGTCTGCAAGGGACAAGCAGGGTCACCGGCAGGCCGCACGGGAGCCTGAGGGGCCCTCGGGGTGGAGCTCAAGGCTGGCACAGGGAGGGAAGCCCTCAGAGCACCCCCACTCCTGCCCACCTATAATGACAGAGGGACACGCACAGGACACGGGGCACGCCTATGTAGCTGGAACGACACGCTGCTCACCCTCACGCAGGCCCAGGAGAGCCAGGGTGCCGACACCCTCAAAGCCCAAGTGACTTTACTCCAGCCAGTTGCTTAAAGTGTCTCTGCGGCCTGACCTTCCAGCAGGATTCGAAATGACCCGAAACAGGCTGGTCTAAACACACCCGTCCCTTGGCTGAAAGGCCACAGCCTGAAACGCCCCATGATGGGCACCAGAACGCAAAGGAGCAAATGACTCAAGCAGAGAACGGGCCCTGGGCCTGGAGCTGGCGTTCTCAGCCCAAACGGGCAGAAGAGGCAACGGCAGCCCCCAGAAGCTCCCGGCGCCTCTGGCCGTGCTGAAGGACCACCCTTGCCCGCCCTCTGCTGGGGCCAGGGGAGCGCCCACTGCCGCTAGGCCTGGACCCGCGCAGACTCCAGGCTGCTCCGCTTCTTACTCTTCTTCTCTCCTTTGTCCCAGGCGATGCCGGCCTCCTTCACCTGGGCCGTGATGCCCAGCATCATGGACACGGCCAGCACGTCCGTGATGTGCACCACGAAGCGCTCCTGCAAGCACAGCCAGCACAGCAGGGTTTGTGCTCTGGAGGGGCCTGCACCCGAGGGGCCTCGCTCAGGCCTCTCAGCACACAAGCAGCTGGGACAGGAGGACGCCCCGGGACCACCGAGCCAGGAGAGGGCCGGGCAGGAGGAGATCTTGACCCCAAGAGGCAGCTGGCAGCAAGGCTGGGTCGAGCCACAGGAAGGAGGGTCAGCCAAGAGAGCTGGACAAGGCCCACCCTCCTGAGAAGTGGACCACCACCCTGGGCTGTCTGCCAACTCAGCTGCGTGGCACTCGAGATCTTCCTCAACCCGCCCCACCCTCCTTCTCGGCCTCATCTCCTTCTGCACCCTCACAAACCCTGAATTTCCCAGAGCAGACCGCCTGCCCGCCCCTCCACGCACACGCTGGGTGGCCCTGCCTCCCCGGAACCCTCAGTCCCCGGCACCACAGACTCCACACCCTGGGGGCACTCGGGCACCCCTCCTCGGTCCTCGTGCAGGATAGGGCCTACGCCGCCCCTGGGATGGCCGTCACACACACGGGGCGCCAACCACTCAGGCCCACGCACTCAGGGAGGGGCGGTGAGGCACCTTGAACTCCATGTCCAGGTACTGGGGCTCCTTGCGCTCCTGCATGAGCCCGAGGCAGAAGGCCTGAAAGTTGATCTCGTGCTTGGTCTGTTTGATGATCTCCCGGAGCAGGGCCCGTGAGGCCCGCAGGTAGTCGTCCTTGTTGGTCAGCAGGTCCTGGAACACCATGGCCAGGAACTGGGCGGAGAGACCACACGGGGAGCTGCTGGGACCAGGCCGCTCTCCACCGGCTTCCGTCCCGTCACACGCCCACCGTCAGGGCCTCGCTCGGCCCCAGAGGCAGCTTTCCCTGGGCCACCCAGGAAGAGGTCCCACCGCCTGCTCTCCTGAAGCACGGCAGGCACGTTAGCACACGAGCGTCCTGCAGCACGACTCACAGACTGACCCGCTCCCAGGTGGTGGGGGAGCCTGCCCTCTCCACGGCCGGGCTCTGACAGCGGGGGACGGGCCTTGTTTAACTCTGCTGGCAGCTGGCTCGTGGGGCACCAGTCCTCGATAAACGAGGGGACAGGGTAATGAACAGAGGCTGGCTGCGGGTGAGGGCGTGCACGCTGCTAAACTCCAGGCAGCCGAGCCCCGGGGGATGAAGGTGCGGGCTCGCCCACCCCACCCCAAACCAGACCGCCAACCCGCAACCCCCTTCCTCAAACGCCAGGGGGCTGACCGCGGGAACCGCATCGCGTCTCCCTGGGGTTTCATGTGCAACTAACGGCTTCAGAGCCCAGCTCGTGTTAACGACAACAGGAGTGCTGCTCTCAGCTCCCTCTTCAGAAGGGACCCTGAATCCGGGGGCCCAGAGCTGGGCCCACACCGGGGGCCACGGGCACGCCCGCTTGTCTGAGAAGGCCCACAGCTCAGAACGGCCAGAGCAGCCTCAGCCTGGAAGCCAGAGCCTGTCTCAAGGCTCAGCACTTCAACTCCTGACAATTCTGGGTTGCGTTTCCAAGAAAATGGTCACGAGTCGTGACTGCGCCCACTATGCACTGACCGGAAAACAAACTCAAGTGCTACAACAGCTCACGGGCACAGTCCCTACTGGCCGCTTCCAGAGCCTTCTCCACACAGCTCAGCACCACACTACCCACTTCACCTCAACACGGGCACCACGGACGACACCACGCACCCCTCCCCGCCCTGAGCCCAGGGCCTGCCCTCCAGCCCAGAGAGCGGCTGCAGCAGGCGCCAGTGAGCCCCGCCCCGCCCCGCCGCAGGCCCACCTTTGGCGCCAGCTCCGGGCTGTGCTGCAGCACGGTGTAGAGCGTCTGCATGTTGTTTGGGTTCCGCGCGTTGGAGAGCTCGTTGAAAATCACGAACTTGATGGTGGTGCCCAGGTTGTCCTTGTGCGCATTCAGCAGTTCCCTGGACACGAGCCGAGCAGACGGGGCGCCTGTGTGGGCCAGGGCCGCCCACCGAGGCTGCGCTCCCACCCGCCTCCCTCCCCGCCCGGCCGGACCTGACGCAGAGCATGTAGTGGTTGAGGAGAACTTTGGGCTTGAGGCGGATTTTGATCAGGTGGGAAATGACATCCATGTCCTCGGAGGCGTGCGTGTTGCAGTTCATGCACACGGACATCAGCAGGTCCTGGGCTGGCCGGGTCAGCTGGGCGGAAGGCCAAGGAAGGTGCCATCAACCTCAGCCTCGGGCCGACGGGGCGTGGGCACCACAGGACCCAGCAGGGTGACCGACCCTGCGTGCAGTGCAGGGTGCAGCACCTCCCTGTGCTCACCTTGGGGTTCTGCAGCCACATCTCTAGCTTCTGCACCGTCATCAGTCGCACCTCTTTATACCCAGAGGTGGAGGTGAGCAGCCGCAAGAGGTTCCGAGAGACGTTATCGATGGGCTGGCGCCGGTTGAGCTGGTCCCGGAGCATGTCGAGAACGTACTCCTCCACGCTCTCTGTGAGGTCATCATACCTAGGCCAGAGGGGGGAGGAGGGGAGGAGGAAGGCAGGCTCTCCCCGTGGGGCCCACCTGCCGCCTCCGCCACACGCAGGGGCCCGCGCATCCGGGAGGCCTGGGTTCACTGGGGCGGCGCGGCACGCCTACCTGGGCATGAGCTGGCCCTCCTGCTCGGGGCTGAGCTTCTCCTCGGCGATCAGGAGCTCTGTCTGGCTGTCCTCCTCCTCAGTGAGGGCAGGGTGAGGGCTGTTCCCTGCAAATCAAGTGCCTCACAGTCACAAGCACCCGCTCCCCCTCTGCTGGGCCCCACGGAGGGAGCAATGACCGCAGCCCTCCCCGCATGTGGAAACCCCGTCCTCTCCCCAGTCCGGCTGCCTGGCATCCTTACCAGCACTGAGATCCCCTCCACTGCGCCCCGCCTCCCCCTGCAAGAGCATGCTCTTGGGGGGCATCTTGGTGTTAAAGGCTGTCTGGACGTTGTCCACGAATGTCTTGCAGTGTGGGCTGTCCACCCAGATCCGCTCCCCCAGGGAGTCCTCGATGTACACCTGCATGTGACAGAAGCTGGCCCCTTCTGCCTGTTCTCTGTGGGCCTGCTCCCCGGCCGGGTCACGGCAGGACCAAGACAGGGCTTCCCCAGACCTCCCCAGGGCCACCAGATGCACAGAGAACACACCGTTTGCCTCTTTTTCCTTCTGGGGGTCCAGGAGATCCCCCCTCCTGCATTCAACCCAAAGCAGTAACCTCACTGAGCCTCCCAGGAGAGGTGGACTCACCTTGACGAAGATCTCGGGCCAGTTCTCATCCTCCTCGTATGCGGCCATCAGCAGGTTACAAGCCAGAACGGACACGAGGCTGTTCCCCTTGGCCTTGAAGTTGATGGAGGCGTCCCGCCGCAGGAGGCTGCACAGAGCCTACAGGACAGCGCACATGGCCAGGGGAAGCCCAACCCCATGCATAGGGCAGATGTGCTTCCAGGGAGGCCACCAGGGAAGGAGAAGAGACACAGCGACGAAGGCCACCCCCCTCTGCCCACCCCTTCCCGGGATGAAGGAAGGGGACGCCCAGGCCTCACCTCGATGACACCCTCCGTGGCGAAGATGTTTGGCTTGATTTTGGCCAAGTACATGAGGCTCAGGTACAGGATGCTGTCCGGCTTGGCCCGGGTGACCTTCAGCTGCTTTGCAGCCCCGCACAGCACGCCCTCGATCCTGTCGTCATTGCCCTCCAGCTCCGCAGCCTCGATCTCGTCCAGCAGCACTGTGGGGGGAACTGTGGGTGGAGGTAGCACCCCGTCAGAGTGGGCAGCCACAAGACCGCCTATTGGGGTCCCCCTCAAAGCCAGGGGACAAGCTAGCAAGCTGTCAGAAAGCCAGCAAGCAAGGCTGAGGGCTGCGCCACATGCAGCTAACCAGGCTCCGAGGAGGACAGCAAAACAGGGAGCAGAAGCAGCACGTATTGCCGGCCGCACACGGGAGCCAGTCACCCCAGACCTCTCTGCTGAACCCACACAGCTACCCTGAGGAGTGCGGTCCCACAGCAGCACGTTTATCTTCCTACAGGCTGGTGAGTTTCCCTAAATTTTCAAACGAGCCGGCACGACGCCGCCCTGCCTCACACTTCTCCCTTCAACAGCACCGCCTCTCCGGCCGTCTCTTCCCCACTCCGCGGCCGGGCCTTCGCTCCTTTTCCCATCTACCGCCCAGGAGCTTTGGCTTTAATGGTCTTTGCAAACGACCAAGCGTGGGTGCTGGCCCTCCCGCTAGTGTCCACGTCTGCCCGTCAGCACCTCTCCCTCCACTCCGTGGGTTTCTCCCATCCGCTGTCCCTCCCTCAGCGGGACCTCAGCTTGCCCACCCGCTGGCACTGGCTCCCCCGAACGTTCCTCTCAAGCGCTCGGCCACGTCACTTGTCTCCACGTCACATGCTCAGGTCTACGTCTCCAGTTTTCATCTTGATCTCTTCTTTCACCAAAGGATTTTCAGGATCGCATTTTTAAACTTCCAAACGTACAGAGAGAGGTGTTGTTACTGACCTAACTGCATCAAGGATACGGGACTCAATGAGATGCTCTGAATGCTTTCTGGGCGCCAGGAACCAAAGACAAACTGGCAGGATGGAGGGACTGGAATGACCCAAGGTCCACTTTAAAGAGAGTCCAGATGCCAGACACCAGAAAGAGCTGAACTCAGCCTTTTCTGTTTCGCTAAAAATACTTGTACTTTATCGTCCAGACTGTGCTTTTCACAGTGGTACCTTGTTTAGTTCTCAGCCACTTTTTACAGGAAATGATACTAAACAAATAAAGCACAGCTCGTAACTGAGAAGGTCGAGCCCGAGCCGGGACCTCAGCCCCGGAAGCACTCCAGTCGTCAGCACACTGGCCGCCAGGTGAGGGCCCCCAAACTGCAGGTCTGAGGCAGCTGCCACCCGACTCATCTCCCGCAGCTCGGCTCCAGCTGCGTCCTTGCTCCGTACGCCCCCAGGCTCGCCACTGCCTATGAGGCACGAGCATCTTCCCCACCGCCAGCCCGTCTCACGCTGTGGGCTGCACAGACCTCGCCTGTTCCCTGAGCACAGCGCCATGCTCAGGACATGGGCTCCAGCTTAGCGCTTTCTAATCCAACACCCTCGCCTGTCTGTCACAGTCGCAACCATCCTCCAAAGCCTGACTTCATATCACAGTTCCCTGACGAGCCTTCTCGCTCCCGGCCGCCACGTGGGTACCTAAGTGCTCCACATCCGGACGCTTGGATGTTAACAGATTTGCTCTACGGGACATCGTGCAGCCACGAGAAACAACGAACGGGAAGGTGATGCAGCACAGCGGGGGCAACCTCACACGCACGCGGAATCGAACGCTTTGACACACACAATGGGATTATGAAAACATCATATGTTTAAGGTTATTATGTTATCTTTCCGGCTGAAAAAAAACGAGGCAGGTAAACTCTTCGTCTTCAGTAACTGGAGAGAAAGGATGAACGAGTGCCGAGCTCCTCGTCCCAGGCAGAGAGAGGAACTCGCCAGAGCACACGGCCCGTGGGAACGAGGATCTGGGCTTCACGGTTGCTGTTCCTCCCCAGCGCTCAGAACAGAGCCCATCACAACGGAGGCGATCCACAAAGACGTCACCCGAGCAACGGAACGAAGGAGCAGACCCAGACTAGGGAGCGCGGGCACAAGCTTTGTCTGCGGGACTGATGAGAAGCCCACGCGCCGGCTCATTCCACCCTCAAAGTGAAGGCCACCAGGGCGCCCTGGAGGAACTCGCCCAGCGTCAACACTTCCTCCTGCTGCAGACGTGGCACTAGCACACGTGGGCCCAGACCCACCCTTGCCATCTTCCCTGGGTCACATTAGTACCCCCCGCCCCTGCCCCCATCACGGAACTCGGAAGCACCTCGGGGTAAAGGTACCTGGGTGCCAGGCCCCCGGAGAAGAGACTCTCAGAACACTCCGCTCGCCCCTCTGCAAAGAACCTACGCTGCACCCCCGGTGCTGACCGCAAGGGGCCCTGACCCAAGCCCTAGTGGACTGACAAAGTGTCAGAGGGTGATGTCCTCCGGGAAGTCCAGGGACCGACTTTACCTTCAATCGGGACCACAGACGGTTCTTTAATTGAGGGAGAGATAGCGCGCTTTTCTGCCACTGCGGCCTCAGCCAGGCGCCCCAGGGCACTCAGAGGGGGCGTGGAGGAGAGTTTGGGACGCTTGGTGAGGCCTGTCAGGGCAGAGGCACCGGCCAAAGCGGCCGCAGCATCCCGCTTGCGCTCCGAAGGCAGGCCGGAGGGGGCCGGCTTCAGCAGGGTGGAGCCCGTCTTCGACTCACTGGCCTGACCCTTTGAGCCCAGAGCAATGAAGTCTCCTGGCGGAGGATGCCCTGCAGACAAGGGAGGTGGAGAGACGTGCACGGTCACACAGCGTCCACCGAGACGGAAAGGATGTCGGAGACTCACTTCAATCTCCGTCTGTTTCAGAGGCCGTGGGGAAGCAAGAAACGAGCCTCCCGGCGGGGCCGCAGCAGAGCTCACTGCACACCAGCCCCCTCGGACATCCATGCGCCGGCTCCCCCAATCCGAGTAGATCTAACACAGGCAGCGCTACTCCCGCTTTACAGACGAGATTAAGTCACGAACCCCAGGCCACCAGCCGGCCAGCGGCAGAGCCCGGCTCCGAGGCCGGTCCACGTCCCCCGCCGCCCCCCGGGAACGCCTTCGCTACCGTCCACTGCCTGCCGGCCCGGCCTGGGCCGAGATGCCGCGTCCCGGAGGCAGGCGCGCGGTCCCGCCTCCCCTGGGGCCGCCCAGGACCGAGGGCAGCTGGTCCAGACCCGACTCCCGGAGCAGCGCTGGCCTGGCCGGGAGGCCCGCGAAGCCGCCCCGCTGCCCGTGCGCACCTGAGGGCTTGGCCGCCGCGCTGGGCCGGCGCACGGCGGTGGGCTTGGCCCGGTTCATGCTCGTCCCGGGCCCGCGCCGCTCCTCGCCGCCGACGCGTCACCCGTGGGAAGGCCGGCGCCGGGGCGCTCGCTCATTCATTCGCCCTCGGCTGCTCGGGGCAGGGGGCTCGAGGCAGAACGGCCCCGCAGGGCGGAGCGACTGCGGGGGGCCGCGGGGGCCCCGTCTCGGATGCGCCGCGGAGGGTCGGTGTCGCCCGCAGCCGCAGCCCAGACGCCTCCCGCCCACCGCACCTGGAGCCCAGCAGTAGCCACGGGCGCCCCGGAACCGGAAGCCCACCGCACCGCCCTCGGCGCCGCGACTTCCGGAAGAACCGGAAGCAAAATAGCGTGGGTGGGAGGAGGACGGGCGGCGAGGCGAGAGGGCCCCGCAGCGCCTGCGCCGTGCCTGCAGCGCTCTCTGGCGGCGGGAGGCCGCGGGGCCTCGTTGTATTTTGATACAACGATGGCGGGAGAGGCGGGCTGTGTCACCCTCTCTGTCTGGGGGTGAAGCTGAGGTTCTCTGGTGACGCGCCAGCTAGGAGGGGTAGCATCGGGATTCCCATCCCATAGTGCTGGACTTTCAGAGTCCCGCTCTCCATCTACGGGTCAGAGGGCAGGTTCTGGGGTCCCCAGGAGCAGGGGATGGAAATTAATAAAAGAAACCTCAACTAAACTGGAGTCGGGAAGGCCTGTAGGGGAGCTCTCCCCCCCCATCACACATGGTCACTTAGACCAACAGGAAGAGGCAGGGATTGCATCTCCACAGGAAGTGCAGCTACTTTACTAGGAAGGGAGATTTCTCTCCCACACGGCAACGGCCCAGCCAATGAGAAATGCCAATGCTACAGCTCAGCCAATGAGAAATGCCAGAGCCCAGCCAATGAGAAACACCGATGCTACAGCTCAGCCAATGACAAATACCAAAGCCCAGCCAATGAGAAACGCTGCAGCCCAGCCAATGAGAAACCCCACACCTCAGCCAATGAGAAATGCCAGAGCCCATCCAATGAGAAACACTGCAGCTCAGTCAATGAGAAGCCCCACAGTTCAGCCAATGAGAAATGCCGCAGCTCAGCCAATGAGAAATGCCACAGCTCAGCCAATGAGAAATGCCGCAGCTCAGCCAATGAGAAATGCCGCAGCTCAGCCAATGAGAAGCCATTGCCGCCCTGAACTGCTACTTTCCTCCAATGGGCTTTCCTTTAGCACAGCCCCGCCCTCTCCCCCTTTTTCTATAAAAGCGGCTCCTCCTGTGTTCCCCACAGTTGCCTATGGTTCGCAATAGCACTCGTGGTCTGAATTCCAATCATCTTGTCTATTCCCGGATAAACGCATTTTGAGGCTTTTCAGCAGGGGCTGGAAGGGACCCCAGGAGGTGGTGGTGGGCAGGGCCAGCATTGGAGCAGGAGGGACCGGCCTGACTCCAGCCGGTCCCCAGGGGTGGAGGCCGCCCACCCCCTCAGAGCAGAGGGAAGCAGCCGTCTGCTGATGGCACCTGGGTGGCTCTGTCCAGCAGCCAGGCTCAGACCCTGCCCGGAGCCTGTAGATGCTGCCCTGCCGTCCTGCCCCAACCAGCAGGGGCGCCCGTCTTTTGTGGGCTGGGAAAGGGGAACTGAGGGCCCCGTTCCTGGTGCCGGGCCCAGCAGGTGGGCATGACACTCGAAGGGCAAGTGGCTGCACTGTCTTCCAGCCACTGAGGTCCAAGAGCTCAGGGCACAAAAGGGCCTGGCTCTTAGGGTGTGTTCCTGTCCCCTGGCCCACTAGGGAACGCAGGACCCTGGGGCTGGGCTGTCCATGGCGAGCTCTTCGAGGACAAACAGGGTCTCCAGGTGGGCACGGAGTGGGACTCAGAGAGGATTTGCTGACTGAGCACCTGAGGTGGTTGGGGGACCAATTCTCCCCACTCAGACAGACAATAACAAGTGCTGGCAACGATGTGGGGCTGGGGGGGAGCTGCAGCCGCTATGGAAAACACTGTGGCTGTTCATCATATGTTTAAACACAGTTACCCCAGGACCCTGCAATCCCACCCCTAGGTGTAGACCCAAGAGAGTTAAAAGGTGGTGCTCAAATCAATAACCTATATGCAAATATTCACACTTACCCAAAGGTGGAGACAAGTGTCGGTCAACAGATGCATGGATGAACAAATAGGATATTTCCTCCACACAGTGGAATATGGTTCAGCCACAAAAAAGAGTGGAGCACTGACACACGGCACAACATGGGTGGGCTCTGAAATCATGATGGTCAGTGAAATAAGGCAGTCACAAAAGACTAGATTTTGTAGGTTCCATTTATGTGAAAAACCCAGAATAGGCAAACCCATAGAGACAGAAAGCAGATGAATGGTGGCCAGGGGACAAGCAGGGAGGGAGAAGTGGGGAGGTGACTGCTTGACAGGTACGGGGTTTCTTTTGGGGTGATGAAAATGTTCTGGAAATTGAGGCTGGTGATGGACGCACAGCTCTGTGAATATATGAAAAGCCACTGAATCGTACACTTTAAAAGTATGAAATTTATGGTTTGTGAGTTTCAGCTCTGTAAAGCTGTTATTGAAAAAAGAGTGGATGCATGGATGATATATGCAGTGGGGTTTTTTTAGGTGGAAAAAATTATTTTATTTTTTTCCAGTTTTACTGACATATACTTGACAAATAAAAATTGTACGTATTTAATGGGGTGTTTTGATATACATTGTGAAATGATTACAAACCAGCTGGTTAACGTTTCCTTCACATCACATAGCTACCATTTGGATGGTGTGTGGTTTTGAAACACGGCTGAAAAAATTCTCTGAGACCCCTCAAGTCCAGAGGTGGGGTCTCGCCACCTCCATTTGAATCTGGTGCCTCTGAGCGATTGGCCACCAGGACACATCGGACATGACGCTGTGCCCATTTCTGGGCTCAGGCCTTCAAGAACTGGCAGCTTCCACTTCCTGTCTCTTGGAACGGTGGCTCTTGGAACCTGGCTGCCATGCTCTGTGGAAGCCCAAGCCGTCCCAGGGAGAGGCCCACGAGGAGAGGAGCCCAGGCCCCCGCTCCTGCTGAGCTCCCAGCCCACTCGGCTGCCATGTGAGTGCGGCATCTTGGATGCCATTCCGCCTGACGCAGCCGGAGCAGAGACACCTGGCCCTGCCCACCAGGCCCAAGCTGTAGACTCAGGAGCCAAATGATGAGTGTTATTTGTTTTTCTTTTTTTTAGATTGACCCTGAGCTAACATCTGTTGCCAATCTTCCTCTTGATTTTCTTCTTCTTCTCCCCAAAGCCCCCCAGTACACAGTTGTAGGCCCTTCTGGTTGTAACATGTGGGACGCCGCCTCAGCATGGCCTGATGAGCAGTGCCATGTCTGCGCCTAGGATCCAAACCGGAGAAACCCTGGGCCGCCAAAGCAGAGCGCGTGAACTTAACCACCGGCCACGGGGCTGGCCCGGAGGGTTGTTACTTTAAGTCACTAAGATTTAAAAAAAATTCCTTTGACATAATTTCAAATTTATGAAAAATTTGCAAGAATAGTACAAAGAATTCCCAGATAGCCTTTATCCTACTATTTTTGTTTTATCCTTTTCTCTCTCCATTCAGATTTTTTCCTGAAACATTTAAGAAAAAGTCGTAGAAGGTTCCCCTTTATATCTAAATACTTGAGAGTGTATTTCCTAAAAACGAGGAATTCTCTTACATAACAACAGTACAGTGATCAACATCAACAAATTAACATTAAAACAATACACTTCCTTAATTGAAGGCTTTATTAAGACTTTATCAATTGTTCCAACCATATCCTTTGATCCACGAGCCTTCGGCGCATTCTGTTGCCACGTCTCCTGGGTCCCCTTTCATCTGGAACGGTCCCTGAGGCCTCCTTGGTAGTTCACAACACTGACATTTTTGAAATGTTCAGGCCTGTCCTTGAGCAGAATTCCCTTCAATTCGGGTTTGTCCGATGCCACCTCCTGGTTAGGTTCAGGTTACGCGCTTTTGGCAGGAAGAGCGCAGTCATGCTGAATTCTTCTCAGTGCCTCTTATTAGAAGGCACGTGATTTTAATTAAACTTTAATTTATCCCATTACTGGTAAGGTTAATTTGATTACTTGGTTAGAGTGGTGTCTGCCAATTTCTCCTTTCTTTCTTCTTCTTCTTCTTCTTTTTTTTTTTTTGCTGAAGAAGATCAGCCCTGAGCTAACATCTGTGCCCATCTTCCTCTACATTATATGTGGGTCACCACCACAGCATGGCTGACGAGTGGTGTAGGTCCACGCCCAGGATCCAAACCTGTGAACGTGGGGCGCCAAAGTGGAGCGCACCAAACTTAACCACTACACCGTGGGGGCCGGCCCCTGTCCTTTCTAAAGTTACCCTTTACCTTTGTGGTGAAGAAGCGTACAAGAAATAAGGAGAATGTTCTCTGAGACTAGGAAGTGTCCTGTCACCTCTTAACTTTGACCGCTCAGTTCAGCTCCTGACAGCTCGAGCTGGAATCTGTTCTGATGATGATGGCAGCAGGGGCTTTTTTTCTCCTCCCTTCCCCTCTTCCCTTCAGCTTTCTGAGCTGGCATTCTAACATCAGAGGGGCTGTCCCTTCTCCCCGATTTATTCATTTATGGTTTTCCATGGCTATGGACCCCTGGATTCTTACTTTATTTGGTACACTGCAATCCTTTACTATGTTTGTTTATTTGATGAGCAAATTGTCCTAAATTTGGTCAGCGAGGACCCTGCCAAGCTGGCTGCTGTCTTCTTCTTGTGACATGAGTCCATCATTCTTTAAACATGTCCCGGCTTGGTTTTTTTTTTTCCCCCTTTCCTTACATTTTAAGCCACTAAGGGTTGAGGTTGTTTGTTACACAAGAATAAATAAGTGATACAGATGGCTGGGCGGGAGGATGGAAAGAGTGACGGATGGAGGAATGGGTGGGGCCGGGGAGGGGTGAGTCAGTGAATGGAGGGTGGTACTGAGCCACCTGGGAGGGGAAGATGGGTGGCCGGAGGACAGATGGGTGGAGGGACGCAGGGACGGGTGGACGGCCTGCAGGATGAGTTTGGGTGGAAGCACAAAGTAACACCCTCCCTGCATCCGACTCCTGCCTGTGTCCCCACCCTGCCCCATCGAGGCTGCCCCTGGAAGCGCTGGAGGGCACCCTCTTTTCAAACCTTCCTGCAGGGTGCACGGAGCTGGCTGCTGGCCGTTGCAGACGGCAGGCTTCTAGGAAGACAGTGGGCTGGCAGCCATCAAACCGGGCCCAGATCCCAGCAGAGACTGCCCAGTGCTAGGCCTGCCCCGGGCCCGCCAGCAGCCCACAGTCTGTGTAAGCTCCCCAGCATGGGGGGCAGCAGGGCACGGCTGGCCTGACCTCTGACCTCCGACCCAGTCACCCTCCTAGGATTTGATCCCAAATGTGCAGAAATGCAGGCACCTCCTGGAGGCCCGGTGTCCAGCAACTTGGCCTGGTTCAGTGCGGCCATGGGGCATCCAGACGACACACCTCTCAGAAGCTGCTGCCGAAGGACCGACACGAGCCTTCCGTGCCGAAACCACACGACCGGTGGTTCACAGAGCAGGATGTCGGAAGTGACCGCATCCATCTAAAAGTGGAAAAAGTCTGGAAAGAAATCCACCCAAGTGGTTCCCCGTGGTTCCAGGGAGGGCGGCAACACAAGCCACCGCTCCGTGTGTTTCCTTTTTGCAATTATGTGAGTGTCCCAGAAAAAAAGAGTTTCCATTAGGAAATGAAGAAGCGTGCATGTGCCCGTGGGGCTGTCACAGGACCCTCCCTGCAGAGGCCGCCGGGGTCCCAGCCTCCCCGTCTGCTCAGGCTCCAGTCCCTCCCCGAGCCCAGGACAGGAGGGCAGGTCCAGGCCAGCGCTGGCCCCTCCTCTGAATGCTTCCTCCCTTCTCTTCCACTCCGGACCACCTCCTCTTCTTCCTGCAAAACCCAGCCTCCCAGCTCCACCGCTTCCTCCACGAAGCCATCCGGGGTTCCCTCCCTGGGGCAGACAGTGGCTGCTCTTCTGCTGGCGCCTCCATCAGGGCAGTTCCTCGAGTGCCTCCCTGGGACAATTGCCAGGCCCTCGCAGACCAAAGACTACCTGCCGCCAGAACATTCTGGAAAAGCCCAAGATGCTGGGGTCGGGGTCGCAGAGGTCAGAGATCGTGGGGTCAGAAGTACATATCTTTCCCCCGTGGGATTCTGGGACAGCCATGCTGGCGCCCAAGAAGGAGGAAGAGGCTGCAGAGGGCAGCGGGGTGCCTCCTTGGCTGCCGTTTGTGGGGACATCGAGGCAGCCCCATCCTGGAACTTGGAGCCCAGGAGCTGGGCAGGCCCAGGAACCTGCATTCCACAGGCTCCCACAGTGGCTGACCTTGAGACCCTGCTGTCACCCGTGCTGGCTTTCTGGGGCTGCTGTGGCAAACAGCGCTGGCCGGGCAGCCTAATCACAGATGCTTCTTCCCTCCCAGCCCCAGAGGCCGGGAGGCCGAGATGGAGGGTCGTAGGGCCCGCTCCCTCCAGAGGCTCGAGGGGAGGCTCCCTCCTTCCTCTTCCAGCCACCGGGCCCCGGGCGTTCCTTGGCTGATGGCCGCATCCTCCCTCTCTGCAGCCTCTTCTCACAGCCTCCTCTCTGGGTCTGTGTCCCCTCCTTTGTTGTCAGTGGATATAGGGCCCACCCTAATCCAGGATGAGCTCATCTCGAGATCCGGACCTGAATTATAGCAACAAAGACCCAGTTTCCAGATAAGTTCCATCCTGAGGGTCCGGGTGGACCCGCGCCTTCCCTGCGCTGCCCACCCAGCCGCTCAGCCTGCCTGCTGGTTCTGGAAGAGCCTCCCTCCGGTCCCAGGGCTTCTGTTCCCTGGTGGTTCCCTCCCCGATCGGGTCATCTCTCAACACGGCCTTCCTCGCTTGCCCCCATGACCACGGCCGCAGCCCGGTGGCCTGGCCAGCCCCTCACGCCCCCCTTTAGAACACTGTCAGCCCGACATCCTGTCGCCGACCTGTGCGTCTCTTCCTTTATGGCTGCCGCCCTGCCCGCCCTAAGCCCAGAGGCACTTGGTGGGTCTGTCGGCGCCTGCGGGATGCAGGAGGGGCGGCCATGCATGGACAGGAGAGTCCTGCCCAGAGATGCGACAACCGTGGGGAGCTGGGGGCAGCCCAGAGGGATGAGTCAGGCCTCCGAGCCCCACAGTCCTGGGTCCTCTTTGCTGTGACCCCGGAGCCACCAGGAGAATGCTCACCCTCCAGGCCCTGACCTGGCGACTGTGTGGTGGGCACGTGTCTCCTCCGGGCCGCCCCCACTGAGGGGAGACGGGCAAGGGGGCAGGTCTGCAGCTGCCTGTGGTCTAACCGCCTCTGGGCCAGGAAGCAGCTGCTCCCGTCCGCGTGGCCTGTGCCCCTGAGCTGAGCCCCACCTGGGCCAAATCTCCCCGGGGTCCAGGTCTCCCTGCCTGGGTCAGGTGTCCCCAGCCCAGGCCTGGTGCTTCCCGGCACTCACAGGGGACCTCGTGAGATGAGGTGCTCCATGCAGCGACCCCAGGGCGCCCTCGGGGGCTGGTCCTTTCCCAACTACCTTGTCCACTAAATTTAGAAACTGCTTCACCACGCTGGAAGCCCCTTCAGCCTGGTGACTGAGTTTCAAAGCTGTGAGTCAGCGGTCATTAGGACTCAGATGCCCGTGTCCTGGGCGGGGGCAGCTGGGAGCCCATCTACGCTCAAGTGGCGGTTTCGAGAATTTCCTCTGCTAATGAACGTTCCTATGCAGAGCGTTTAACGCTGGAACCTGCCAATAAGAGGCTTCTGGGGAGAGGCTCACTGGCAGCACAGGAGAGGAAAATGATGCCTCTGGCCAACCGGTGCCCAGGAAGGCCGGTGCCCCGGCAGCCCAGGGCCTGAGGCTGTCCCTGGGGGCTGATATCTGAGACTCTGCTGGGCAGCCCCTGGCCAGGGAACGGAAGCCCCAGGGAGGCAGCCTCTTGCTGGAGGCGGGGAGACGCTTTCCAACAATTGTCTGAAAATAGAACCGGCTGGCTCATGAGGAAGTGAGTCCCCTGTCACGGGAAGGGAGCAAGTGCGAGCCGGAAGACTGCTTAGCAGGGAGTGAGGTCTAAGGTCTCTGACCGCGAGACACCCTGGGTCCTCCATTTTCTCATCCGCTGCCATCCCACGTGTTTGGGGAAATGGAGCTGAGAAAGCAGGCCTAGGGGCCAGACACCTCTCTCCCAGAAATGCTGCCAGGAGGAAAAGCTGGTCCTCGGAGACAGCATTTCCTCCCAGGCCCTGGGTGTGCAGAGCAGAGAACTGACCAGGGGTGGGAGACTCTGGTTCCATCTGACAACAGTGCCCACCTGGGCTTGGTCACGCCCTGGGAGCCTCAGTTTCCCTTTCTGTCCAGTTAGGGTCAGGCTAGCAGCTCTCAAAGGCCTGTCACACTCTGACGTCAGCAGCCCCCTCTCTGAAGACCCCCACACGGGGCGACCGTGCCTCCAGGACCTGAGCTGGGCCGAGCTCAGGGCCCAGCGCTGGGCTCCAGGGAGACACAGGAGGGCAGAAGGAAGTGCATTCCACCTTGTTCTGATGCAGCTGTGGTTTCCACACCTTTGAAAGACTGCGGGTGGAGGCGGGGGCAGGATGCTCATGTCAACTGCAAAGAACAGGGCAGATAAGACCCCTCAGCTCAGCCCAGCTCCTTGGAACCCTCAGGTCCCGGGGAACACTGTTTGAGAACCAGCACGAGGAGGTCATAGGTCAGGAGCAGAGAATCCTACAGCCCAGGTCCGCATTCCCAGCCAGCCCCTCACCAAATTCCAAAAGTCTCCCCAGAGTGGCTGAGGCTGAGGAGGAGGTATAGGTTGACGGAAGCCCCCAGGAGTATCTTACGACCCGTCAGCTACGGTGGGAAGAGGAGGGCAGAGGTCAAGGGCACGAGATGGGTGGGCTGGAGGTCACAGCCAACATCAGATTGGACTGACACGGGGCAACAGACCGAGCCCCTCGACCTGCGCCCCCTCCTTCTTTCTCCTGTCCTAAGGCTGGGTGGGGGATGGGACGGAAGGACACTGGACCAGTGATCACATCACTCCTGCCCTGTCCAGAGTTGTCCTGACCTCACCCCTCTGTCTCTCTGCCCCTATGCATCATCAAAACGTCCCCGACGCAGTTGGGGGGCTACACGGGATTTTGTTTCCTCGTTTCAGCTCGTTCAAGTTTTCTGCAAAGAGCGTATACTGTGTTTGAAATTAGAAAAATGCCCTCATGCACTTTTCTTAAAAATAAATAAATACATTCATGAATAAATGTCCTGGAAATTCCAACCTGCGTCCTGATCGCAGTTCCCAGTGGATGCCACAGGCTCACGCTACATCGTGTGTCCTGACTTTCGGCTCAGAGATTACGGTCAGGGACATTTCCCCCAGGTTGCGTTCGTCGGTCCAGCGTGACATTCTCAGGCCGGGGAAAGGCCAGTGGAGGGAGAGGAGGGTGGAATTTCCAGGTATTTTGACATCAAGTGCAAATCTGCGGTTGTCACGGTGTGGATTGTTCATAGCTGGCTGTGGGCTGGGACGTCGACAGGAGCACCCGCACGCAGCTGGGCCTTTCTCACAACGTGGCGCCGGGTCCCCAGAGCAGGAGGCTGGAGAGACAGAGCCCGGCACAAGCTGTCTTGCTCAGGAAATACAATAGAACAAGAAAGATATATTTGGTCTTCGTCCCAGGCTCCTGGCACAGAGCTCCTAAAACCCTTGAAATTTCTCGAGTGAGAGGAGTGGCTTTCCTTACTCATAATAAGCCCCTTTGGGCCACACCTGAGTTCATGTAACAAGGCAACTTGATGGGGGGGGGGGGCCCTAGACGGCTCCAGGATGGGGGCTGGCTGCCAGGGGAACAAGCACGTGATTCGAGGGCTGGCACTTCCAGCCCCTCCCTCCAACCTCCGGGGAGGGAAAAGGGCCGCAATGAGTCAATCAGTCATGCGTGTGTAATGAAACCCCACATAAAACCCTAAACATCAGGGCTGGGGAGCCTCCAGGTTGGTGAACACACTGATGTACTGGGCAGGTGGCGCCCCTGGGGAGCGCAAGGAAGCTCTGCGCCCCCCACTCTCTGTGTTTCGCCCCGGGCATCGCCTCCATCTGGCTGTTGTGTCCTTTGTGATACAACCATAATCCTAAGTACAGTGAGTTCTGTGAGTCATTCCAGTGAACTGGAATGAACCAGAGAGGGAGGTCGTGGGACCCTCTGAATGTGTGGCCGAGTCAGACAGAGGTGCGGGTGGCCTGGGGACCCGGGACTTGCAACTGGGGTCTAAAGTGGGGTCAGTCTTGGGGGACACAGCCCTTTCCCCCGTGGGGTCTGCACAGACGCCAGGCGTTAATGTCAGAACGGAATCGACTTGTAGGACACCCCATGGGTGTCGGAGAATCGGAGAATTGGGTTGATGCTCAGGAAAACCTTTCACGACCTGACCTTGACGTCAGCTGGCACCTGACATCACTTCCTCTGTCCTCCTTGGCCAAGACTTTCATGTTCCCAGGAGCGGACACACGCTCCAGCTCTGCATGGGAAGGTATTGTCACAGCCCATCTCTAGAAAATACAGCGTGCCACCGTCCTGAAATGGTGACTCGGCTATTGGCCTGCAGCCAACCACAAACATCCAGGGACGAGGCGCGCCTGCCAGCTGGTGGACATGCCGGGTGTCACAGTTTGGGGACGTCACCAGTAAGGCCAGAAGAAGTGCCCATGCCGGCCTCTCTCTTCACCCTGATTTCACCCGTGCACAAATATCCAGGCTGTCGTCCTGGTTCTCTGACCCTCCTTAACTCGGAGACGACGAGGCTGTCATGCTGGATTCTTTGGAGGAGCCTAATGCACACATGCTAGGGACCTAACCCAGTGTCTGGCACAGAAAAGCGACTCAAAATGAGCAGCTGTAACTATCATTCTTGTGGTTTGGGGGCCTGGCTTGCATCATGGCTTGCATCTCCCCAGAGCCGACTTTCTCAACCACAGCACCATTCACGGTTTGCGTCGGACAATTCCTTGTTGCCCAGGGTCCATCGTGCGCGTAGACGTTTGGCAGTGTCCCCGGCCTCTATCCACTAGAGGCCAGTAGCAACCCCCTTCCCTCAATTGTGACGACCAGGAACGCAAGAATGTCTCCAGACTTGGCCACTTGTCCCCCCGGGGGGCCCAGGAGAGTGGCTGCCCTCAAGCATCCCCAAGTTCTGCAGGCAGGAATGGAGTGTCCACGCACAGAGTAAACACCACGGTTCCTGGGGTGGAGGAGAGAAGGCAGCACAGAGCTACCTGGCCCAGAGGTACCCGGGGAGATGCCCAGGTGCAGGGAGGTGGCCTTGGGCCGTTGTCACTGCAGGCCATCTCCTTTGTAATTCACAGGGCTTTGGCTGCAGGCCCTTAGAGAAAGGAATGAGAGGGCTCAGCGAGGCACGGCGGCCTCGAGCAATGACTTTGCCATTACCTGGGTCTGAGATGTCCCACTGGAAGGGCCAGGCTCTCCTGTTGCATGCAGGGTCAGCGCCAGGGTGGGACGGTGGCCGCGGACACGGATTGCCCCAGGGGGCAGCCAGGTGGGCCCTCTCCAATGGGCCTGCCGGCAGCTGACGGGCTGGAAACGCTAACAGGAGGCGGCAGGAACCCGTCTGGGGAGGCACATTGCATTGCCGGGTTTAGGAAGTTGTTTTCTCCAGGAATCTTGACCGAATCGCTCTCAGACTGTGAACCAACTTTGTTATATAAGAAATAAATATATCATCATCATAACAATGACAGTCTTTTTATTTATTTGCAGTTTACAAACAGCTTCCACCATCTGATCCCCAAGTCAACCCTATTCCCAGGTTAGGGACACAGAAACAGGCTCAGAGATGGCGACTGACCCGCCCCAGGCCACACAGCTGGCCAATAGCAGGGGCTGTTTGGAAGCCAAATTCTGCTTCCTCCCTCCCCAGGGCCGCCCTCCTTGATTTGGAATTTGGCCGGGCCCCTTTCCCCTCTGCTGGAGGGGAAAAGGCTGTTTCAGGACTGACGGTTTCCAGGCTGGCGCCTTCGCGAGCCAACTGACCACCTCCTTCTCCCCAGGAGACAGGTGGGGACAGGCAGTTGGAGGTCCCACAGCCACCATCACCCCGCTGCTTCCTGGCAGAAGACCCAGCCTGCACGGCCTGCCGCAGACAAGGGGGCTGGACACTCACATCTTGAGAGGGGCCTTGGGCTGCGGAAACTTTCCCCTGGGACCCCGGCATGGTGGGAAGCAGAGGCGAGGGCCTGCCATGGGCAGCGGCTCCGTCTCTCCGAGCCTCCCGTCTCCTAAGCTCGGAGGGCGGTCGTGCACAGTGCTGGGCCGGCCGCCTAGAGGCACCAGTCAGTCCTCTCCAGTCAGCACACACCCACCTGCAAAGGCTGCCCCTTGAGTGAGGGGTTAAAAACCCTGACTCAGTTCCAGAGAGCCATACCTGCCCGCCCACGGGGGAGCACACGGCAGGCTGGCCCCACTCCGGCCAATAAGGGTTCCAACCCCCGCCTCCTTCCTTAGGGTCAGGGACCCTGGTGGTGTTTATGGGGACTCTGAGGGTAGTAACTGCTGAGGACCCCTTCGGGGAGACCAGCTGCCCCTCAGGGCCCCTGGCCCTGCCTCTCCTCTTCCCTGCAGAGTAATCGACCGTGGGGCCCTCATTGTCCCTCCCTTTCCCTGGACCTTGGCCAGGGCCACCTGAGTTCGCCCCATGGCGCTCCCTTCCTCCAGCGCTCCGGAAGGAGGGCAGGGCAGCCTGGACCCCGCCCCTCCCAGCAATGCCCCAGGCTCCTCCTCAAACACAGCGCCACACAGCTGGGCGATGGGGCAGGGCCCGGGCCACCCCAGTCCTGGGCCCCTGACGGTCACAGGACTCTTCCCAGGGTGAAGAGGGCAGTTTATTTGACGTAACCGACGCTGCCTCTGCCACAGAGCCACAATAAAAGGGAGCATCTATCAAGGCCAGCCAGGCACTAGGCGCTGAGCAAAGGTCGTCACGGCTGTTTAGAAACTGAACTCTCACGACAGCCCTGCGTGGTTCCCTCTGTTTTATTTCCTTTTAACTTACTCTGATAGTTTTGAACAGGTAATACGCTTCCACGGTCCGACAGTCGAGACGAAATGACACGAAGGGGTTTCGTTTCTGTCTCTGCCCCATCTACCCGTGACCTCTGACGGCTGCCCCTTTCTATTCGCTTCTACTTTATCCTCCCGGCCTTCCTTCTGCAGGTTCAGACATGCACGGATCCGTGTTTTTGTCTCCCTTTCTTCCTTCCCAAAGGCAGCACGCTACATACCCAGTGTTGCTCTTTGCTTGCACACTGACAACATACCCCGCCAGGGGTCTTTCGTGTCTTCTGCGTAGTACTCCATCATGTGACGCCCCCCAGTTTAGTTAGCTGATCCATTAACAATGACAACTTCTTGGTGCCTGACCTTTTGCTCTCACAGCCGATGCCACAGCAATGAGCCTGCACATCCCCAATTTCACAAGAGAACAGGTGCATCTTGTGGCACCGATTTCCAGAAGTGGGATGGCTGGGTCCGAGGACAGGTAGGTTCCAAGACGAGTGTGGAAGAAGCTGCCCCATGGCCCTCCTGCGCCCCCACCAGCAGTGCTGGGGGCCCATTTCCACATCCCCACCAGAGGATGCGGGCTGATTTGGGGAAGAGAAATGGAATTGCACTGTCATTTTAATGTGCTCTTATTATGAACATCTTTTCCTCCGTTTGTCCTTTAGATTTCTTTTTCTGTGAACGATCTGTTCATACCCTTCGCTCCTTTTTCTTTGTTTTTTCCTTCTATATTTCTAGGAGCCCTTTGCATGTTAGGGAGATAGTCCTTTGTGACGTGGGTTGCAACTGCTTATGGCGATTTTTGCCTTAACTCTTTTTCATGCTGCCTGGAATTTTTTTAAAGATTTTATTTTACCTTCTTCTCCCCAAAGCCCCCCAGTACGTAGTTGTGCATTTTTAGTTGTAGGTCCTTCTAGTTGTGGCATGTGGGACACCACCTCAGCATGGCTGGATGAGCAGTGTCACGTCCGTGCCCAGGATTCGAACTGGCGAAACCCTGGGCCGCCGAAGCGGAGCACGCAAACTTAACCACTCGTCCATGGGGCCGGCCCCTGGATTTTTAATCATGATTAGAAAAACCTTTTCCCGCTCCCAAGTTTTAAAGGAAGTCACCCACATTTTCTTCAAATATTTTAATATTTTTTGAATTTATTTTTTTATTGTAAAATATACACGACATGAAACTTACTACTTTGACTATTTTAAGTGTACCATTCAGTGGCATCAAGTACTTTCATTTTCTTGTGCAGCCATCACCCCAGCTGTCTCCACAACCTTCTCTTCATCTAATGGCTTCTTTTAAAAAATGTTAAGTCTTCGATCCATTTGAAACATATAACGCTGGTGTACGGTGTGGTTAGATTATGGACCCAACTTTATCTTTTTCTAAACGGTTATCACGTTGTCCCAATGTCATTTATCAAAAAATCCATTTTCATTCTATTTTATGAAGCCCATTTTAAAGTTGAGGAAACTAAGACTCAGAGGGGTGAAATGAAGAGAATGCCCCCCCCCCAAGGTCACATCATAAGTGTGACCTGTCTCTCACTTCTGCCTGGTTCCAACTGTCAACGTCCTTCTCTCAAGAAGTTAACGAGAATAATTAGACAGTGCTCTTCGCAACTGAATGCTAATGTGAAACGACTGCCATCAAGTCTGGGGAACGGGGACACTCACAAGAAACTAGATTAGCCCTGACCACCTCGGAGTCCTGCAGAGAGGGGCTGCAGAGCGGGCAGCTGCAGCTTTGCACTGGAGGCCAGAGGGTGTTGGCCAGGAGAAAGGGGAAACACCTTTCAAATCCCAGGGGGAAATCCCTCTGAAAACATCCCAGAGAGATGGGACAGCTTGCTACAGCTGCTGCCGATTTGTGTACTGGCAGCTGCTCCTGTGGCGGCCGTCAGCAAACATCAGTGCGCCTGGCTGTCCCCACAAGGCGAGTGCGCCCAGCAGAGCGAGATGGCTCAGAAGGAAGCCCATATTCTCCGCAGCAAGAAGCCACAGCCACTTCCTAAACACTGAACCATGCTGTGCTGCTAACTGCAAACGGAAGACCCACAAGCTTCCTGGCACTTTCTCCTGTTTGTTTCCCAGGATACACCCGAAGGCGCCTGAGACCCGTGAACACCCCTCAGCGGACGCCGCGTGTGCCCGTGGGAGGCCTGCCGTCATTCCAGGGGCCTTGGCGAGTTTCCCTCTCTCTTTATTCGGAACTGAGCTGTGTGGCCCCATGCAGGCAGCTCATTCTTTCTGAGAGAGGGATGCAGAAACCGTCAAGGGGCTCAGCCTCCCACCCAAGTGCTGGCAGAGCGGGAGCCAGGTGCAGGGTGGGCCTGCAGGCCCCGGGTGTGACTTTGGACCCGTCACCTCTCCAGCTTCAGCCTCCTTCTGCTGCAGGAGGCGGCTGCCCCCATGCCAAGGGATGGGCCCTGAACTGAGGTCAGGGCATCTTCCCCCCATTCTGGGCTCACCTTCGCAGGTCCTGTTTCCCCAGGGCAACCGTCAGCTGGGACTTTGGGTGGACACTGTTCCCCAGGCCCTGGGCGCTGAGGCTGTGGGTTAATGCCATTTATCACCATTTTATGTTGTTGGCTGTGCTATGGAAGAGAAATCGGTCTCTTTACCCATTTCTTGGTCCAAAATGGGAAATCCTGGGGCCGGCCCCGTGGCCGAGTGGTTAAGTTCGTGTGCTCCGCTTTGGCAGCCCAGGGTTTTGCTGGTTCGGATCCTGAGCATGAACGTGGCCCCGCTCATTAGTCCACATTGAGGCGGTGTCCCACATGCCACAACTAGAAGGACCCACAACTAAAATATACAACTACATACTTGGGGGATTTGGGGACCAAAAAAAAGCAGAAAAAAAAAAAGAAGATTGACAACAGTTGTTAGCTCAGGTGCCAAACTTTAAAAAAAAAAAAGGGAAATCCAAAGACAGATGGGGGTGTCCGTCGTGGGGGGACGTCAAGTGCCTTTTCCTCCTGTGTGAGCCTGCCTGCCCTGTAGACAGGGTGGTGTGTCCTGGACGCGTGCAGCCAGGTGGTCTCCTCCTGTGATAAAACCACACCACCCTGCAACTTGGATGCAACAGCCGGAGCACCGTCTCCAGAAAGCAAGCCCCAAGCCCCACTCCTTCCTCAGGGCCCGCTCCTCCCGCAAAGACCCCTCCCCGGGAAGCCCTCCTCAATGCGGGCTTCGTCTGCGACTACCGCTGGGGACGGTGGGGTCGCCCGAGGGCTCCGGTGAGTCTGAGGGGATGCCCGAGGGCCCGCCGGGGGATATGGGGTGCAGACAAGAGCCGGCCCGCCCCAAGCCCCGAGAGGGAAATGGGGTAGGAGGGGGGGCTCCGGCTCGGTACGATGAACGGGGACGACTGCCTCCACGTGCGCGCCGGGACTGCCACCACGCGGGGCGCGCAACACCTGTGAGCACAGGTGCAGCCCGCCAGCCCTACCCAGGTGGGCGCGGGAGGCGCGGACGAGGGCCGGCTCCGTGCGCCTGCGCCAGAGGGGCGGGGCCCTAGGGGGCGATGGCCCGCGGCGGGGCCCCGCGTGGGCGGGGCCTCAGGTGGGCGGGGCGGCGGCGCGCGGTGGGCGGGGCGGCGTGACGCGCGCCGACGCCGATCCCGGAAGCGGTGTCAGATGCTGGGAGCCGGCGGGCGGGCGGGCAGGCTGGCGGCGGGCGGTGGGGGGACTTGTTGTTCTTCGCGAAGTCGGAGCCCGAGCGCGCGGCGGAGGCGGCGGCCCCGGGGGAGCGCGGGAGGGAGCGCGAGGAGAGCGCGTGCCCGCGAGGAGCCGCCGCGCGCCCGCGCCCCCGCGCGACGCCAGGTGAGGAGCGGGCGGGGTGGGGCCGGGGGCGCGGGGCCCGCCCGCCGCTGAGTCACGGCCCCGCGGACCCGCGCGGAGTGGGGCTGGACCGGGATCCCGCGCGCCGGCCCGCGCACCTGCCGTCAGGTGTCCGCCCCGGGCGGCCGCGGGCTGGGGGGGTCTGGTCCCGCCCTTGGGCAGATCGCCTTCCCCTGGGGCCGGGGAGAGCCCCCCGATCCCAGATCCCCGATCCCTGCCTCCCCCGGGGCCCGAGCTCGGAGGCGGTGGGCGCCCCAGCACAGGGCGGGCGGGGAGCCCGGCACCCCCCCACCCCACCTTGCTCTGCCTTTCCCCCCCACCCGGGGATCCGCTTGAGGCGGGAAGGCGGGGGCGAAAATAAACGCCACGTGCCGGGGAGCGCGGGCAGCGCGTGGTCTCGCTGGGCAGACCCGGCCTCGGTCACCTGGGCGCTTCCGCCGGCCCGGCGTGCTGTCCTGCCCGGCCCTGCGGCCACTTCCCACCCGTGTTCGCGGCGGGGGCCACGCCTCTCTGGGGTGGGGAGGGGAAGGACCCCGCAGGGGACTTCGCGGCCCGAGGTCACGTTCTGAGCAGCTGACCTGCCAGCCGTTTCCCGGAGAGAGCCCTGCTCTGGAGGCGTGGGGTGGGGAGGGGGACAGGGCGAACGTGTCGCTTCCCCCGTGGCCTCATTTTCCACATCTGCGAACGGGGGGGGGTCTCCGTGTCTTCTAACTCTAAATGCGGCTTTTTTTCTGTGATTCTGCTGACTTTGGGAAACAGATAATGTCTCTGCCTCTTCCACGCGCCTTCCCCGGGACCTCGGAGGGGACGCGGCTATTTGGCTGGGTGCCTAGGTCTGCCCCAGGAAAGGCAGACCGCCTTGCCATCTGTCTATCGTGGTAGTTTGTGGGGTCTTCTGGGCAACGCAGAACACATGCTGGAGGGGCCCGTGTTCGGGCTTGCTGGAAGTTCCCTGCTGTGTCTTGTGTTAATGATTACGTTCCTTTGACCTTTCACACAGCTGTTGTAGCTGAGGCAGAAATGGGATGTCCCACCTAACAGTTCATTCAACAGTTGACCAACCCTCAGCCACCTCCTCTTGCCGGGTGCCTGGCCTCGGGAACCCGACACAGAATCACTGGGCTCCCACGAGTGTGGCTTGGGTGCCCACCCGCTCTCCCCTGACCCGTTTACTGGCGTTGGTGAGGTTTGCTGTCACGGCGATCACGGAGCAGGTATCTTGAGAAAGTGCAGCTGTGTGTCCTGTGTGCCAGCTCTGGGGCCTGGGCTCTGAGCCTGGTGTCTTTGGTGGGGGAATGGCGCTGTTTAAAAAAAATGTTAGTCTAAGCAGGTGGGAGAGGTCTGGGAAGTTGCAGGTGGGCTGTGCAGGTGGGTGGGGCACACCTGCAACCTGTTGCATTGTGGGTAGCTGACAGGCTTCCTGAGCATGGCCCTTCCTCAGTGGTGACCCAGTAGGAATGTCCGAGTTTGAGCTCGGGAGAGGGCGTCTGCTTTCATAACTTACAACTAGACCTCTCTTTATTCCAAAATAAAATGTTTATTAACTCAAAAACACAAAGCGAGGCTTCTCCCCGGAGCGCATTTCCTTTTGTGCTTGAAGGTCGCTGGACTTTAAGGGCCCGGGTCCAAGTTCAGCGTCGCTTACTTTCAAGGTGGTTGCTAAAAATGGGAGTTGAGTCGAGGCTACTGGGGGAGTCGCTCTTCCTGAGTGCGGGGCTTGCTGCGTTCCAGCCCTTTCTCCAGCGCCCAGGCTGCCACTGCGTGAGGTCGGGTTCCGGTCTGTTCTTTGTCCGCCGTGCACGCTTTCACTCTGCGGAGTTTGTTTACAGTCACAGGCGACCTAGAAGAAGTCCTGCCTGGGTCTAAAGGTTTCTGGTGTGGACTTTCTGGATTCAGGGTCCAGTCCACACGGGAAATGGGCTGGGAGCGTCCACTGTGAAGCTGCTCCCCCTGAGCAGTAAACAGTGACTCACCCTCCCTCCCCCCCAACCC
The DNA here is from genome assembly GCF_041296265.1 of Equus caballus. Lineage (NCBI taxonomy): Eukaryota > Metazoa > Chordata > Mammalia > Perissodactyla > Equidae > Equus > Equus caballus. The sequence goes on from NC_091696.1 coordinate 1,185,274, forward strand.
CCCCACGTTCTCTGCAATGGGAGATGCATCGCTCCGCTATTTACTTTTGCTTTTTATAAGTCACGGGCTCGTCGTGTTTCCTCTTTCTTACAGTTTCAGGAAACTGAAAGTGTCACCTTAAAGTCATAGGGTTTCGGAGCAGGTAGAAGTGAACCTAGGTTGGCACACAGTCCACACACACACACACCCCCGCCCCCATCTTAGATGAGGAAACCAAGTCCCGAGGGTTCTCGCCTGGCCTGCGGTGGCAGAGCCCCGGGTCCAGGGTCCAGTGGGGCACCCTGCCTGATGTCTGGGCGTCCTGGGCAAGGGGTGGCACAGAGGTGTGGGGTAGAAGGTGTCCCCTAGGCTCCCTCCCTTCAGTGCAGTGCTGACACACCTGTTTGTGCGGCCCCTGTCACCTGCCAGGAGTTGGGGGAGCGGGTGTAGGTCAGAGTGCCCCCTGCTCTCCGCCCAGTGAGGGAGGCAGGGCTCCAACAGAAAGACCAGGCGCCCACCCATTACAAGGAGGGCAGGAATGGGGCTTTCTGGTGAAGCGAGGGCTGGAGAGGGGAGGGCAGGGGTGACGGGAGAAGGGTGCGAAGCCAGTGCAGATTGCGGGGGGGGGGGGGGGGGGCTGCTGTCAGAAGCCAGAGGTGGAGGCCTGGAATGGCGACAGGTGGCCAAGGGAATGGGCAGCTTGGGAGGGACTCTGAGCCAGTGGGTCCCTCCGCCTGCCTGGGGGGCTGCATTTGAGGGACTGAGGCAGGAGTCCTGATGAGAAGCGGGGGGCCAGAGCATCTGCAGGAAGACTCGGTTGAGGCCAGCAGGCTGGGGTCAGCGAGCGGCCGTGGAGGGAGAGGTGAGGCCTGGGGGGTGATGTCTGCGTGAATGCCATGGTGGGTCGTCTGAGCTGGAGACACGGGAGGGCAGCTGCGGGAGACGCGTGTGTCTCGGGCCTGTCGGTTTTTCCAGGGAGCATCCTGGCTACACGTGGAGGTTGAGGCTGACTGGAGCCCTGGGCAGCATGAGATGGCTGGGGAGAGAACAGAACTCTGAAGGGGAGCCTGGAGGCGGAGGGACCACCCGGAGGGGTGCAAGGGGAGCAGGGACTGGCCTGAAGCTGGGGCTGTAGGAGCGAAGGGCCAGTGGGAGCGAGGGGCCAGCGGGAGCGAGGGGCCAGCGCACGGTGGGGGGTGTGGCATTCAGCCTGCTGTCAGCCCGGCAGCCGCCTGAGTCACCTCCGGATGGAGCCAGGATGACACAGCTTCCTCGAACCGCAAACACAAGGTGACCAGACGTCCCCCAAGCCGGGCAGACAGTCTTGTCTTGCCGGAGGGCAGCCAGCCAGGGCCAGCCTGCAGGCTGGGTGTGGGCCGGGCTGGTGGGGTGCACAGCGAGGTGCTGCGGGACACCCCCCACGTTGAGGGGAGCTGGGGTGTGACATCAGCAGAACCCTGTGTCCGGAGGCGGGCAGGGTGGTCTGGAGGTGGTCCCAAGCCCTCCTGGTCCTGGGGCCTGTGTTCAGCCGGTGAGGCAACAGGTCACTGTGGACGAGTCAGCGTTTGCTTGTTTGTCAGGAGCCCGCTGTGTGGGTCAACCCCGCCGTGCAGCCAGCCGGAGGGGCGCTCAGCTTTGGTCACCTGTGAGAGGCCCGCAGCCCTGCAGAGCAGAGTCGGCCACATCTGGGTGGCTTCTGGCTTCAGGGTTTGCACCTGTCAGGTGAAGCGGTTGCTGCTCTGCGGCCTGGAGTGGGAAACTGCTCCTCCAAGACGGAACCCCTCGGCTCCCCTCCTCCCTCTTCCCCACCCTGACAGCCTTGGGGACCTGGGAGGATGGCAGTGGGAGGGGTACCCCACGCCTAGCAGTTGCTGGGAGGCTCCGGAGCGGCCGCCTCCGCTCTCTGCCCGCTGGAACAGGTGCCAGAGGTTCAGCTTCCTGCCCGCATGCAGCTCACAGGCCAGATGAGTGGGTGGGCCAGTCGTTAAGTCAGCATTGGAGCCCTTTGAAACTCAAAATCTTTTCTCCTACATGATGGCAACCTAGGAGATTATCCTTGGGTGGGGCCCTGGCTCCCATCAGCTGCCTGGGCCTGGTGTTATTGGTGGAGAAACCCCCAACCCGGGCCCAGCCCAGAGAGGGCCGGAGTGTGCTGGGGACGGCCAGGGCTGTGAGTTTCCCACACGAGCTAGTGCCAAGCAGTAGGCGTTTGCTGGGAGTTGGAAAGTAAAAAGGAACCCGAAGGCACCCGAGATCCTGGCCTTGGACGCACCTGCTTCTGGAAGGCAGTGGTGGATGGTGGAACCTGGGCCACCTGCCCCGCCCTCCCGGAGCGCAGGGCCTCGATGCCCAGCTCCCCTGGGCAGAGTCGCCCTGCCCTGTTCTTTACGGGCCGGAAGGGGCGGGGCGCCCCGGGCTCCCTAATTTATTCCAAACTGTGCGGTCACTGGAGCTGACTCCATCTGAGCTGCTCGGGTGTTTCCTCTGCTTTTAAAGGAAATTATCCTTCCTTGTTCACCTTGTTTAGATGTACGTCAGAATGAAGTTTCTGGCTTTGGGTTGAAAACCAGCCTCTTCAGTTAGAAAAATAGTCGCCCGAAAGGTGTTCCACGTTCTAAGTGCTGACTGCGCCCGCTCCTGACCAGCGGCCCCCTCTGGGCTGAAGGGGACGCGCGTGGTCACTCCCACTTGGATGGGCAAGTGGGTGCACGCAGCGGACGTGCAGACACACCGTTCCAGACGCAGCCTGGCACGGGCCGCTGAGCTGCTCGGGTGACTGGAGTGGCATCAGAAAGCCCCTGGGAGCGCGGGCTCTCTGCACACGGCATCGCTAAGACTTGTCGGTCCGTGGACGTGGGACAGCCCAGCTGGAGCATCCTCGTGGGCAGCTGTTGGAGAGGCGTTTTTGGCACTGACGGTTGCTGATGCGGTAATGTGGCGTTAGACCCTTGACAGGAGGGGAGGCCAGCTTCTGGGGCGCGCGCCTGGCCCCACCGCGCCAGGCTGCAGTGTGTAACCCCGGCTGGGTTCCGGCCGGCTCAGAAGACAGTTCTTCCTGTGTGTGCTCTGGTGCCCATGGAGGTTGCCTGAGGTTCCGTGGCTTACAAATACCCATTTTAGGACAGTTGTTTTAAAATCACTTGTTTCACTGACTCTTTTTCACTCATCCGAAACTCTCCTCTGAACCTCGCTCCTCTGAACCAAAAGCAGGTTGTCCTTTTTCTAATGTTTGGAGTGTCTTTAGGTCGATAGCACATGTGTTTTGTGTATTTTGGGTAGAGGTAAGGGACAGTGCAGCTCTTCTCTGTGTACTGAGTTCCCAAGAGAAGGGCTCTCTGCCCCTGGACCTGGAGCCTGTGGCTGTGCGATGAGGTTCTCGCGGGGCAGGCCGCTGGGGCACAGACGGGGCGGGTGGGCAGCGCGTCTCTCCAGCAGTTGGTGAAAACTTCCCAGGAAAGCGGGTCCCTGAAGGGGCCGAGGCAGTGGGGGTCCTGCTTATGAGCACAGAGCTGTGCAATGGTGTCCTGCCTGGGGTTTCCCAGCCTCCCCCCGTCTCTGGTTCCTCAGGGGGCCTCTGGTACAGACCCTGAAGTCTGGGGGTTGAGAATGGAGCCCCCAGCCAGGGTCTCTCTCCTAGCGTCACCCATTGGACCCAGCCGAGAACCTTTGGGAGCTGGACAAGACCCTGGGGCCCCATTTCTGATCCCCTCATTTTTCAGGAGAGGAGATTAAGACCCACAGAGAGAAGAGGGTTTACTGAATTACTCCCCAACTTTGTCTCGAGACCAGGGCAGCCGTCACCTCGGCACGTTCGCTCCTCTAGTCCTCCTGTCACTCTCTTTGGAGAGAAGGTCTGAGAACTAGGGACAGTTCCCTGAGGTCGGACCCCACCATGGTGCCCTCTCTTAGAGAGAGGCGTCCTCCTCGCTCAGACCCCAGGCGGGACCCCAGGGCTGCTCTCCCGTCTCTGCTGAGGCTCCTTGCCCATGGTGGTGGGCCCCCATTAGTCCAGGGGCGCAGGCGAGATGGGCTCAGAGCCCATGAACACGGGGCTATGCCCGGGCAACCTTCACCTCGCTGATGTGGGCGATAGACCCTTATGTGCAGGGGAGGAGGCCAAGCTCGCCGAGCGCTGCGACCCAGGCCTGTGCGCGTCCTGGTCACCTAGGTGTCCCGCCACGTGATTCCTGGTGGTCAGGTCCCCGGGGGGCATCCCTGCCCTGAACACGGCCCATGACCTGGCTGAGCTGGCATGTCACCATCCCCGGGGGGGGGGGGGGCCACAGAACGCCTGTGGGGTGTGGTGGGGGGTCTGAGCAGGCCCCTCCTTGGCTGGGGCCTTCCTTTTCCCATCGGGTCCTGGCAGGGTGGGAGGGGCCTCGGGGCTGTGGGAATGTGAGCTCCCAGCTCTGTAAACAGCTGGTGACTCACCGCACAGCTATGCCCTGGCGGCTCTGGGCCCTTGTGTGCTGACGTGCTTGGGAGTGTGAGCTGGAACGGTCCCCGCCGGCCACCCGCCCGCCATGGAGAAGTTTCTCAGGCTCTCCCAGCCGCCGGGCTCCCGCCAGGCTCCTGGAGACTCCTTCAGCCTGGCTTTGACCCCCGCACCTGCAGGGAGGGGCGGGCCTGTGGGGTGCTCGTTGGTGCCCCCAGATGCCAGGGCATCAAGCCACTGTCAGGAAGCGGCTCTTAGCTCCCTGCTAGGGTTGCCTCAGCCTGCTGCGTGTCTGGCTCGGGCACCCGTGTGAAACCTTGCGAGGGGTGCCGAGGAGTGCGGGCCCCCGGAGGCCATACCCGGCTCGGCCCCGCTGCCGTCCTGCTCTCCACCGCCATCATTAGTACCTGGGAGAGCAGCCACGATGCAAGGGGCAGTCGGCGTCTGCAGGCCTGGGTGCCGGCCCCTCTGTCGTGTTGGCAGCCTCTGGGGTGAGGGGCGGGCGGGCCCTTGGCGGCAGGGCCAATGGGTGGAGGCCCAGGCCATGCTGCAGTGAGGGTCCCAGGACTGTGGGCGTTGTGGAGCCCATCCCCCTGAGTCTCGCTCCCCCCAGATGGAGGCTTTGATGCGGCTCCGTCTCTGGGGCCCCATTTCCCCTCCTTGGGCGCGTTTCTCTGACGGTCTCTCTGCTCAGTTCACTTCACGTGGCGTTTGGAACCTGGGGAGCGGACCCTGATCCCGTAAGCTGGCGTCAGTGTGCCAGGTGCCTGTTCCCCTCCTGCCCCCCTGGCTGCCAGGGCACCAAGGGTTTGTTTACTGTCCCGCAACCTGCCGTGTCTGCACCGCCAGCCCGAAGCCATTGTTGCTGTGGGCTTCTCTGTTTCCATGGCGACCATCAGGGGTTGGCTACTTCCCAAGGTCACCATGGCAACTATCAGAGGGGAATCATGCTTGGGATGCTTTGGCTGGCTTTTTCATGAATGATTAGAATGTGTGACACAATGCAGACGCGAAAATGAGAAGGGCGGGCGTAGGGGGGCTGGCGGGCGGCGGGGACGACTCCCGCCAGACAGTCCATGAGCGTGTGAGGTGGTGGCTCCCACCTCCCGGGTCCGGGCTGGCTGGCGTGGGGAGCCTCTGGCCACCGTCTGGGCCTCAGGTCATGGCTGTGGGGCAGTCTAGGTGGCGGCGGTGATGTCACAGCTGCAGTGCCCTTCGCAGAGGTGGGTCTGCCGGGAGGGCGGGGCCGGGCTGGGGCCGACACAGGGCTCCACCCGTCCCTCGTTGGGGTGAGCTCTGCAAGGGCAGGGGCTCCCCGAAGGGGCCCTGCTTCTCGGGGAGCCAGGCTGGGTCGGGGGTGACAGGCTTTTGGCGGGGCAGGGTGCTGCCCCTGGCCGGCGCACTGCTCAAGTGCTGGGCACGGCTGTTCTCGGGAGGGGGCCTGGCCGCTGCGTGCCTCGGCCCTTCACTGTGGCCTCCTGTGCCCCGCAGGTGCGAACGTCGGAGCTCAGAGTGGGAGTCAGAACAGGAAGCAACAGCTGCTCACACCTGGCCTCACCCCAAGGCGCTGGTGCTCACAGCACAGGCCCGGCGGGCAGCGCGGGACGGCCGTGTGGCTACCGGGCACTGGGACAAGGTGGGTCTGGGCGGCTCCCTGGGCTGATGCTGGAGTGGGGGGCGCGGCCGAGCAGAGGCTCAGGCCCGGCCAGGGTGCCCCCCTGGGGAGCTCTCAGGCCAGGCTGGGCTCCTCCTTGCTTTTGTGGGGCTGACTGGATGGCACAGTGCGAGGAGCTGAGCCTCCTCGGAGCGTCTCTGCAGTGGGACATCCCTGCTTCAGGTCACTTGTCACGGCAGCGCAGCCAGGACCTAACCACGTGCGTTTCTGTTCTGTGATCCTGCAGTGATTTTCCGCAGTTCTGTCCGGGTGCCTGTCCCAGGTTATGACGACTAACCCCAAACCGAACAAGGCGTTAAAGGTAAGGGGCCACCCCGTCTCCACCGCGCAGCCCCCTGTCCCAGGACTGCCTGGACCGTGAGGGAGGAAGGCCTGTCACCTGGAAGAGGGCGGGAGGAGGTGTCCCCGAGAGATGTCGACAGAATCGAGGGTTGCAGCCTTCGGAGACGCAGGCTTACGTCCAAGGACATAACTCCTGGGTGGAGGGGGCGGGAGGGATGGTGCCTCCTGGCCAGGATGTGCTCATCGCCCCGGCACCCTGGCGTGGGCAGTGCGGCCTCTGGTCCCGCCAGGCCCCGGGCAGGGCACGTGTGAACGGTGCTGCTCCAGCTCCCCGGGCCTGGCTCCGGCTGCCCGCCTCCTGGGGCTCTCAGCTTTGGAGGCCAGCGTGTGCCCTTGGGCCGGCCGTCTCCTGGCTCGGGAGCAGAGCTGGGTCCCGCTGGAGCGGGGACTCTCGGTATTTGTGGGCTGTGCCTCTCCAAGCCCCTCCTGAGGCCCTGCAGGTGGATGTGGCCGTGTCCCGCCAGGCCCTGGCTGGGCCTCCTGGGTCCGAGGGTGCGGAACAGTAGGCTGCCTCGCCTTCCCCTCGCTCCCCTGCCCGTGTCAGTCGTGCACCAGGTGCTGGAGACCCACAGAGGGCAGCACACGTGCAGGCTGCGGCCTCGCAGAGTTTGGGTGGCAGACAGTAACTGGGTAATGGCAGGTGGGGCCAACGGCCCCCATCGGGGACCGTCCTGCCTTACATCCTGTGCACAATGTTGAGTGACCCCACAGTGACCGTCCCCATTCCCTGATGGAGTGAAGGCCAGCCTGCGATGCAGGGGGGCCCTGCCAGGAGCCGGGCTCGTCCACGGCAACGTTCCAAGTGGTCCTCTGGGGTCCCTGCAGCGAGGCCTCCCTCGCCCCGGTCCTGACCCCGTGCTGTGGCCCCGCAGGTCAAGAAGGAGGCGGGCGAGAACGCCCCAGTGCTCAGCGACGATGAGCTGGTGTCCATGTCGGTGCGGGAGCTGAACCAGCACCTGCGGGGCCTCACCAAGGAGGAGGTGGTCCGTCTGAAGCAGCGCCGGCGCACGCTCAAGAACCGCGGCTACGCCGCCAGCTGCCGCATCAAGCGGGTGACGCAGAAGGAGGAGCTGGAGCGGCAGCGCGTGGAGCTGCAGCAGGAGGTGGAGAAGCTGGCGCGTGAGAACAGCAGCATGAAGCTGGAGCTGGACGCCCTGCGCTCCAAGTACGAGGCCCTGCAGACCTTTGCCCGCACCGTGGCGCGCGGGCCCATCACGCCCACCAAGGTGGCCACCACCAGCGTCATCACCATCGTCAAGTCCGCTGAGATCTCCAGCTCCGTGCCCTTCTCGGCCGCCTCCTAGTGCCGGCCCCGGTTGGGCGAGGGGGCCGGCGGTGGGGCCAGAGGGGCTGTCCTTCGTGCTTGTTGGAGGGTCCCATGGGGAGCAGACCCCTGAAACCCCGAGTCCAAGCACAGGCTCCTGTGGGGCTCCTGGCGGGGCGAGGTCACAGGGGCCTGATGAAGAGTTAGGGGCCTGTGAGCCCGTGTGCCGCACGCCTGCCCACACGCCCACACACACGCACATGCACACACACGCACCTCGCCTTCCTCTGGGCCCTGCCAGCTCTCTGCGGACTGTCTCTCTTCCGGAGCCTGTGTCCTGTGCCGGGGGAGTTGGGATGTCTGCAGGGAGGGCCCTCAGCAGGTCCCTGGCCCTGTGGCCTGGGTGGCAAGGGCTCCGTCTTCCACCCCTCCCACCAGCAGCCTGTCAACACACGTCAGCGTGCCTGTCCCCCTGCCACCTCAGAAGAGCACCTGCAGCACCAGGGGCCTGGGAGGAGTGGCTGGTTGCAAGTGGTCCTGGGGGGGCCTGTGGGTGCAGGTGCATGAGTGTTGTGAGTTTTCTCTCTGTGTCGGGGTGGCCGGAAGGAGGTCCCTATTGAGGAGCAGTGGCAGCCTGGCCTGGGGACCCAGCCCCCACTGCGGCCGCCTCGCAGAGCCCGGGAAGGTGGTGCCCAGCATGGGAAGGGGGCGATGGGCCTTGGGGGCTGGGAGGTGGGTGGGGAGCAGGTTCTGTGCGGAACGGCGGGCTGTCAGCGAGGCCTCCGGAGCGGCCATGGAGCTGGGGGGCGCCCGGCTGCCTGTGGCTCCCACTGCTGGAGGAGGTGAGAGAGCAGGGGGCTGGGTGGGATCAGAAGACGAGGCGGGCTTGAATGGGGCAGAGGAGGTGATGGTGGGCGAGGTGGCAGGCTCTGGGCCAGGAAGTCCACACGGACCGGACGGGCCTCCCGGAAGCACCTGGATGGTGTGTCAGCACAGAGGAGACGAGGGGACTCTGCGAGCCTGGTGCTGAGTTCCCTGGAACCTTCACCTGCCCTTTCTGGGGCAGGTGACCTTTGCTGGGGCTTCCCTTCCTTGAGAGCCACCGCGGGGGCTCCCTGTGTGGGCTGGGCATGGACGGCCACTTCTACCCCTCCTGGGAGGATGCTGGGGCCACGGCCCTGGGTCTGAGTGAGCTGCTGAGCCCCATCACTAGCCAGAAGCCGCTGGGCTCCAGCTCCCGGTTTCCTCTTGTGCCCTGCCACCCAGGGAGACCCCCAGCAAGCAGGTGTCAGCCATGCCAGGGTTGGGGGAGGACTGACAGCCCCAAGGGCTGCGTCCAGCTTCTGTGTCTGCTGGCAGGAGCAGACAGGGCACCTGGGCCTCTCCAGCAGCATTGCCACATGGCCTTGTCCCTGTCCTGGGAGAAGGCGGAGGGTCTGGGGCGCTGGATCCTTACACAACCTGGTGTGTAACAGAAAGGCCCGGTGTGTAAGCAAAAGCTGTTGATCGCATAGCCATGGTAGGTAATCCACATTGGATGTCAATAAGGACCATGGGGAAATATTTAAAAAAGAGAGAAAAGTATATATATATATATAAAATTATATACACATTTTATCGTACAGACTTTTCGTAACTCTTTTCCTGTTGGGTACTGTCAGCCTCTTAGAGCAGAGCAGCCGTCGAGGGCAGGGCAGTGGGAACCTGTCGCCACCCCGCCTGGCTCCTCAGGCACCAGCTCGCAGCCCGAGGTGGGAGGCCCGGTCGCCTCCCGCTGCCCTTGGTCTCCCCTCCTGCCCATCTGACTTGGGTCCCGCAGATGGCCTGGGCACCTGGGCGCACCCCCTGCCCACCCTGGCCGGCTGTCCTGCCCAGTGGCCGCCCCGGGTTCACAGAGCGCCCCGTCCCGTGGGGTGCAGGTGGGCGAGTGCTGGCTGGGGCCTCGGAGGAGCTGTCCCCACAGCTGCCCATTGCCCTCCCGGGATCAGGGGCCAGGGAAGGAAGACTGGCTCGCTCCCTCCTGCTTTTCTTTTTGGATCATTGAGATGTCATTGTCACAATTTTAATATATGGGTTTTTTATTTAAGACAAAAGGCAGGGACGTCTTTGTGGCGTGGGTTTGTCCTCCTGTGCTTCTGACTCACGAGTCCCTGACACCCGCAGGGCCTGGCCCCCCGGGGGACGGGGCCTCCCCTTCGTAAGCTCGGCACCCACCGGTTTTCCCCGCCTCTGCCTGCCCAGCAGTTTCATTTCAATATTTATTTTTGTGCTGCTTTTATCATGATATAAATTATTGAGAAGAGACCTTATGTCGTGGCCCACACCTGCCCTGTCCCCTCACGGCCACCACCTAATTTATTGCTGTACATCTCTGCTGTGACGCTTTTGTACCTTTGCAATAAAGACTTTTCTGGTTTCAGGTCTGTCTCACTGTGTAGTGGGGGCTTTGGGCCAAGACCCCCAGTACAGGGCCCGTCCTGTCCGCTTGGTGTCCTGGGCCGCTGGAGGCCCCCACGTCCTCCCCAATCACCATAGGCCTCTCAGCGCAGGTCGGCTTCCCAGGCTTTAAGGTCCTGTCAGGACAACTCTGGGGTGGCTATCGGGTCACTTTCTGGACAGTGAGTGGAGTTCCCGGAATCCCGTCTGTCCTGACTAGGACCCCCAGTCCGTGGCCACGGCCACTCCTTTCCCACTGGGAACAGCCCCTCCCCTGGGCGATGTGCCCCGGTCACCAGGCAGGCCCCTCACCTGGGTTTGCTGGGCTGGGGCCCGGAGATGAGCTTGCGGGACGCTGAGAGAGAGACGGTCTGCCTGGGGCAGGGGGCAGAGCACCCTGGACGGTGGCCTAGGGTCAGCACACCCCCCCGAAAAGCCAGAGCCAATGGAGGGTCCTGTCCCCTCGGGATGCTGACCCCTCCTTTCCGGGCCTTCCGTGGTGGGCAGCCCCGGCCTACTGTCCCTGCGAGGGCAGGGGGTCAGCACTTGGCCTCGGCCTCGGACGGAAGGCCAAGCTCCCAGGGAGATCTCAGGGCTTCTGAAAGCTGCCGGCCTCCTGCTCCTCCTGTGCCCGAGCTGGCCAGGACTGCGTCGTGTCGTCACGGAGGGGATGTGCATCGGTGCCCTAGCTTCTGAGTGTCCTGGGCCAGTTCCCGGCCCCCTCCAAACCTCATGCCCCGCTTCTGTGAAGTCAGGGTGGGGATGAAAGTGCTCAGCACAGTGGGGTCCCTAGCCCCGAGCTTGTCAATGGCAACCATAGATGTTTTCCCCCAGCCAACCCTGGGAGCACCCCCAGCCCCCGCCCACTCCTCCTTGGGGAGCCCCAGGCGGCGGCGCTGTAACCAGAGCTGGCAGCAAGCCTGTGGGTGTGAGGTGGGGAGGCGCAGACCCCGGCCAGCGCTGGGCTCTGGGGAAGTTGCTGAAGGGCACCCTGCCCCCAGGCTGCCCAGCTGCTCTCTGGCTGCTGCCCTCTGGTGTGGATCACCGGGGCCATTTCACAGATGAGAACCCCAGGGCCACGTTGGAGAACCTGGCCAGAGCACTGGGACCTGCCTGCCTTGGCCATTCCTGGCTGCACACAGCTGAGCCCGGCACTGGAAAGCCCACTTTTTCATCAGAGATGGGGAGATGTCCCTCCCTCCCTCCCTCCCTCCCCTCCTCCTCGTCAACACCCACACTTCTCCTTCGGGAGGTGAGGCTGGCGAGGCCGGGGCAGCACCATTCACCTGCTCCGTGCCTCTGCTCCTCCTGCAGGCTGCAGGAGCACCGGGTACCGTGTTTTGTCCTGACAATTTACTTTGTTTTGTCAGAAAGAAAAACTTTGTCCACAGGTCGAGATGTCTGTGGGGCTGGGGTCAGTGCAGAGAGCTGGCCTTTGTGAGCAGGCCTCACTTCTTGCCGGCTCTGTGACCTCAGGTAAGTGCCTCAACCCCTGTGGGCCTCAGCCACCTTCCCCGGGATGGTCGTGAGGATTAAGTGTATGTGAGACGTGTGGTCCAGTCCTGGACACACAGCAGGCGCTCAGTCAATGCTGACTGCCTCCCTTCTAAAGGCACCGAGAAGGCTGTCCCCGAGCACACAGTCCCGGCCCAGGGGCTCCCTGCAACCAGGAGCCCACACTGGGTCTGAGTCTCCAGGACGGGGTCCTGGCCCGCTTTCCCTCTGTGCACACAGCTTTGGGCAACTCAGACCCCAAAGGGGTGGCCCTCTCGGGGACAAGGGCCTGCGGGCAGCCCCGCCTCCCCGTGTGCACTCCCAGCGGGGCCTGGCATCTTGCCTCTGTCCTTCGGCCTCCAGGAAACCTCCCTCCTGGGTCGGCTGGTCTCCGGGGAGCACCGGGCCCTCTCCCAAACCTGTTGGCTGAGTTGTGTGGGGGCCTGGTCGTGGGTCGCCTGGGGCTCAGGCAGCCGCAGAAGGCACGATAAGGCAGGTGGGGGACGTTCTGGCCGGGCGGCAGGCCGGAGGGAGCCCTGGCGTATCTTATCAGGCAGCCCAGCTGGGCCTGGGAGAGGCTGCTGGCCTTGAGTCCCAGGTCCCCAGGCCCAGGGGACAGGGGGTGACACCTGGCCTGGACACTGTAGGCTAGTTCCCGCCCTGCCAAGTCCCTCTGAGACACTCGGCACCTTTCCTTCTTTGCCTGGTGACCTGGGAGTGGGCGGCCAGGAGGGGCATGAGGGAGGGTCGTGGCTGGGTGGCTCCCGCCAGGCCTTCCTGCCTTCTGTGCTGGCCTGGCCAGCCTGCCCTGGCTCCCCACGCCTGCGGGCTCCCGGGCGCCCAGGCCCCTCTGCCCTCTCCTCTCCTGGCCACAGGCCCTCCAGGAGGCTCCATCACTCCCCAGCTGCTGCTGCTTCCTCCCCTGTGTTTCTGAGGCTGCTTGGGGCCCTTCGCAGCTTCCGGGGAGGCAGGGCCTGTGTCCCAGGCTCCACTCTCCCAGCTGTCCAGGCAGCGGCCTGGCACACGGAGGGAGGGAGAGGCCAGGCAGGGCGGGGGTGGGGCATGGCAGGCTCCGGGTACCAGCCCCGTCCACGCCCTGCCCTCTCTGGGCTTTGCATACGTGGCCTCATCCACCCGCTGTGGGCGGGGCTGGCAGGAGGCCCCTTTCACGGAGGAAACTGAGGCTCTGGGTCTCAAGGCAGAGCGGGGTGCTTTGAGCAGTGCCCGGGGCCGGCGGCCCCAGTGTGGACTGGACCCTGCCCCCAATGCCCAGACTTAGCACTATGGACCTTGTTTGACCACCTCACCTGGTCCATTCATGAGGGCGCTGACCCTGCAGGATAGAGGCCACTAGAGTCACTAGAAAACGCAGCTGTTTATGTACAAATGCATGTGATTCATGGGGGGAAGCCCGCGCTCCACTGGCGGCCCTGGGCAAAGGTTCTGTGCAGCTGGCCTGCGCAGCCCCCGGACCCATGTGGGGCACACCCCCGGGTGGGTGGGGGCTTTCCAGGGCTCCCCATGGCTGGAGGGTGTGTGGAGCTGCAGTGTCCCTTCTCTCTCGGGCCCAAGGGGGCCATGCAAGGCCCAGCTGAGTCACCTGCCCCCACCAGCCTGTGTGGACCCCACCCGCCAGTAGTGCCTGAGGCTCCAGGCCTCTCAGAGCCAGGCTGCCCAGCTCTGTCCTGGCCATCGTTCCCCGCAGATGGGACCTGTCCATCCAGGGAGGCCATGCTGGCTCCCTGTCCCCTGGTGGCCACCTAAGCTGGTGGTCAGGGGAGCCCAGCCAGTCCGGTGCTCGTCAGGTCAGCTCGAGTGCTCTCCCCTGGGACTGTGGGCCCGCCGGCGGGAGGGAGGATGGGAAGTGGGCTCGAAGGGCCTGGCAGGAGGTTTCCCCGGAGAGGCTTGACCTTTGGCAATAGGGTTGGTGGGTGAGGGGCCCTGTCCTTTCCCAGAGGCCTGGGCCGTCCGTCCCCAGCCAGGCGTCCAGTGACCCCGAGGCCATCCCTCCTACAGCTCCTCCTCGGGGATCAGCATCCTCTTCTCCAGGTTACGGCTCTTCTTGCCCCCACCAGGGCCACCGGCCACACTGGGGTGGGTGTCGGGCGAGGGGTGCCTGCCCTTGCCGGGCCCCAGGGCCTCGTGCGTGGCCTGCTGCGTGTAGTGCTGGTAGGCAGGGGAGAAGTTGTGGATCGCGTCCTGCACGATGTCCTGAGGGCTTATGGTCTCCTTGAGGCCACTGGAGATGCTCTGCATGGGAGCTGTGGGGGCTGGGGGCGAGCAGCACGTGGGCGGGGGCCTCCCTGGACCCCTCCTCTCCCGCTCATACACCCAGCCCTGGAGACACAGCCCTGCTCCCTGCCAGCCTCGGGGCTGCCCAGGGCTAGGCTCTTGCGTCTCTAGGTCCTGGCCTCGGCCAGCAGAGGGTGACTCCTGGGACCCCTGAATCCCAGCCCAGCTCATCCACCCTTGGCTATCCCAGCCCAGAGCCCCTGCCAGGGGCCATAGAGGGAGATCCCTTGGCTGGTTCCCATCTTCTCTCCAGCCTGGGGTGAGCCCTTCACGCCCATGGCCACTCCAGGCTCACCAGAGCAGCCACAGGCCATCTCTGCCCAAATGGACACCAGTACCAGCCAGCCCCTAGCTCCTCTCATCAGGCTGGTCCAGACACCTGGGTGGTGGGTGGCACACCCCGGGCTTGGCTGGCACCGACCCCCTATCCCGGCAAGGTCCTTGGGGCCCAAAGGTCCGGTCCAGCCCAGCTCACTGAGTGCTCAGAGCTGCCTGCCCGCCAGCTCCTGCTGCCAGCCTGCCTGGTCTCTTCCCTGAGACCAGATGCAGACAAGGTACCTGTCTGCGGCTCGGGCCTCCTGTGGGGATGTCTCCCTGTCCATCGAGGTGACAATCCCCAGGCCCATGTGCAGGACGGGGACAGAGATGCAGTGCTGAGGGCGCCCAGAGGAGGCAGGGCTGGCCATGCCCCAGCGCAGGCCCTTGGCTGCGATGCCCCAGGTACGGCACCCCCCACCTCCCAGCTGGCAGGGCCGGGCGTACCTGGCAAGTTCTCTTTCTTCTCCGAGTACACCTGGCAGGTGAAGGCATAGCGCAGGGCAATGGAGGCAAAGAGCATCTCGATGCAGATGATGAAATTCTGGTAGCCAGTGGCCACCGTGCCGGCTCCCACCTTGCTCCCGTCGATGACCTGGACCTCAGGGATGGCCCCACACCTCTCCAGGATGGCCAGCAGCATCCCTGGGGGATGGTGACCGCCACTCAGGCACCCACCCCAGACAGGGGGCTGGACTGGAATGAGCCCAGCCAAAAATCCCTCCGAGGCTGGCCTCACGGGCTTGGCGGGGGTCTGCAGGGGAGGAGGAGCTTCAGGCCCCGGCAGATGCTCCTCCGGCCAGCCGTGGGACAGCCTGTCCACACGGTCCCATTTCGGGGAGGGGGAGGCTAAGGTTCAGAGTGGCCACGTGCCTCCAAAGCTGGGGTCTTGGTACAGAATCTCCCCAAGTGCCCGCCCTGACCTCTCCACCCCTAGAGTGGACCTGGGGCCCACACTTTGCATCCTCCTCTGCAAAGTGGGGGCTGGGAGTGCCCACAGCCTAGCTCAGGGCCTGGAGAGGAGGACAGGGTCCCACGGCCCCTCTGCGTGTCGGCTCCACCCACAACGGGCTGGACCCACGTCGCGGGGAGCTCGCCATTTCCCCTGCACCCAGGAGCTTTATGGCTTCCAGCTGAGAGAATTGACTCATGCTACAGCTGGGGAAACTGAGGCAGGGCCTGAGGGTGCCCAAGGATTTGGGGGTGGGGGTGGGGTTTGAACCAGGCTCTCCGGGCTCCAGCCCCTGCCTCACAGCCCCACACACCCTGCCAGAAAGAGAGGAAGATGACGGCCTTGATGGTGAGGAACTTGAGGACAGGCTCAAAGGGCCGCAGGAGCTCCCTGGTGGCGAAGTAGAAAAGGAACAGTGCGTAGAGGGCCAGGCTGACGGAGACGTTGTAGATGAGGGTGACATAGAGGTAGCCGCTGTGGATACTGGGACAAGAGCAGGTGAGGGGGTCAGACGGGTCCCGTGCCCCCCTGTGCCCTCCCCACCTGTGTCAGCTGTGCTATTGGCCTCTCTCCCCCGCCCCACCCGGAGCCTGGGCACCAGCTGCGACCCAGATGCAGACCGTCCCTCCAGGGCGGGCGGACGGCACCTGAGGGGAGCGGCCGAGGAGCTGGGGGGACGCCGGCAGGGGGGCCTTGCAGGGAGTCTCAACACAGCGGGAAGGATGTGGCCCTCTTGCCCCCGCACCCTCCCGGGCACAGCCTGAAGGAATTGGCCTCTATGCTGTGACACACAGGTGTGCTTGTGCCCGTGCGTCAGCATACGTGTGCGTGTGCGTGTGATCATGTGTGTGCGTGCACGTGTGCATGTTTTATGTGCATGAGCCTGTGAGTGCGTGGGGGAGTCCGTGTGTGTGAGCATGTGTGCACGTGTGTGTGAGTGTCCGCACACATGTGAGCATGGGTGTGCATGCATGTGTGGTGTGTGCCGGTGGCCCTAGCTCCTTCCAGATGGTGCCAGCTCCCCTGACGCTATGTGCCCGGGCGGAGCTGGGCTTGCTTGGTGAGTGCCCTTAAATCCCGTTTTGTTTTCCTTAGGGGGAGAGTTGGGGGGCCCCCAGGGCACACGCGAGACAAGGGCCACTCCTCTGGATCTGTTTGCCTGGGGCTTGCCCAGGTAGTTTCCCCGAGAGGAGGGGAGGCCTGTCCCCACATCTGGAGGACTTGGGATGTGCTGAGCCCTCCTCCCCACCCCCTCCCTGCCTCCCCCCTCCGCCCCACCGGCATCACCCCGGCCTTACTTGAAGTCCCCATCGTGGTATTTGCCAAACGCCTGCAGGATGATGGTGACCAAGGCCATGATGGGTTTCACGACGCAGAACTGCAGCGTGGCCTGGGACGGGGGAGGGCGTGAGGGGGATCCACACGCCCACGGGCCCGGGAGTGGGGGACGGCGGCAGCTGGGCACACTGGGCAGCAAGGGCTTGGAAGGGCAGGGCCGGGTGACGCCCACCCCAGCTCACCTGCTTGCAGAAGCGCAGGAACCCGATGGAGTAGGACCTGCCGCGCAGGCAGCAGGTGCCGTAGAAGCAGCTGGACCTAGGGGGCAGCAGTCCTGAGGGGGGCTCAGAGGGACCTGCCCAGACCGGCGGCTGCCCTGGGCGGGGAGGGCCCTCTGGGCTCCAGGGTGAGAGCTTACCGAATGGGCTTTCCCCGGATCTCAGCCATGATGGCACTCTCGCCCCCGAGGTACTGGAAACAGAGGCTCAGGAAGCTGTAAATGACAAAGGCTGCCAGCAGGGGCGGGGTGAGCAGCTGTGAGCCTGGGGTGTCTGCAGGGGCTCCCCCCCACCGCCTGCACGAAGGTTCCCTGACCCCCCGCATTTGACCCACACAGGACATATGGTGCCCATTTCCCGGAGGCCAAGCTGAAGCTCAGTCACACAGCAAGACCTGCCTCTCGGGGACTCCCAGCCCCCCCGGCTCTGGGACCATATGCATCCTGGGTGTCCCCAGTGGGGCGGGGGGCCTGCAGGAGTCTCTGCTACTCTGAGGCCCCCCACCCCATCTAGGACCCCCCATTTCCCCCATCCAGGCTCCGGGCAGGCCCAGCTGCAGCCCCCTCACCTTGGGGGCCTGGCTCACCCTTAGCGTCCCTAACCCTGGTTGTTGGTGTCCTCCCCCCAGGGGCCTCGCTAAGCGGACTCAGGCCTGGAGGGTGGGTGCCGGGGCGGACAGTGGGAGCGCCCCCAGGAACCCCTTACTCAGCTGCAGCATGCTGCCCAGTCTCGGGACCCCCTGGAGCCTGGGGCCCGGGCGCTCACCCTCATAGCAATCCCGCACGGAGTCGAAGTAGATATAGCGCTGGTGGGCCCCCAGGAGGAGGAGGCTGAGCCAGGAGTCGAAGGCATAGATAGGCACAATGAAGAGGAGGCGGATGATGTAGCGCTGCTCGTTGGGGACTGTGTAGGAGCGCAGGTGCAGGTAGATCTGGGCGAAGGGAGCAAGGGCGGCCTATGGGGACGGGCCACCTGCCACCCCGCTGGGTGGGCCAGCCCGTGAGAAGGAGGGCCACTGAGAAGAGGAGCCCTCCGCAGTGGAACGCTCATTCACTCCTGCACTTGCTCATTCATTCATGTATTCATTCATTCAAGGAAACTCTCCCGAGTGGGTATGTACATTCCAGAAGGCAGTCTGGCATTTCAACTGGGGACGTTCAAAGGGCCGATTCCCTCTGACCCCTTCTAAGGATTGATCCCATGGAGTTTGTGTACGAGGATGTCCATCGTGCGAGACGCAGTGGGACCCCGGGCGTGGCGGCGGGCAGGGCTGATCCCACTGGTGCCACCTCGCGGAGGGGTATCATGCAGCCAGTAAAAAGGGTGCCCCGGAGCGGGGAAGTGCTCTGACGGAGCACGACAGGTAAACATCGAGAAGACAAACCAAGTCGGACCCCAAGTGTGTTGAAAATCATGGTAAAAACGAAAGGAAAGATGTCACCCTCTCGCCCCTGAATGATAGGAAAATATGGGCGATTACAGGTCGTCTGTAAACCTCTCTAGATTTTCCACGTTTTCTATGAGGACACGAAAAACAGTGACAAGGTCTTTAGGAGGAAGAGGCACCAGGGAGCCGGGTGCCCAGGTGGTTGGCTGTGGTCCCACAGCACCTCTGAAAGGCTTCCTGGAGGAGGCGGCTGAGCAGAGGTGGAGAGAGAGTGGGCGAAGGGCAGGCTGAGCGAGGCCAGCCGGCACCCAGCTTCCAGGACACAGCACAGGGAGTGGCGGGGGCGGCTGGCGCCAGGGACGGGCTCCTTATCAACTGCTCACTCCCCAGCAGGTGCAGTGGGAAGGGCACAGCGTGACCAGACACCAGGAGGCCTGAATTCCGCTCCTCGTGCTGGCTCTGCCTGGCTGGGTGGCTTTGGGAAGCCGCTGTCCTCTCTGGTCTTGGTTTCCTGTCCTTAAAGCAAGGGGTTGGGTTCCTTTCTGTCCCCTTGGGCTCTGAATGGGTGCAGAGTCTGGGACCAGGGTGGGGCCCGGGAGTTGCAGCCCGTGCAGGCCATGGGGCCCCAGGAAGCACAGACACACATGCATAGCTGGTCCCCAGAATTACAGAAGGTCGGGACTAGACAGAGGGGGACCCTGGGGCCACGACTATACCCAGGACTGGGATGGCCCCCACCCAGGACTCTGGGTGCCTGCCCCCTTGCTGCCCCTTGTCCTATAAATCGCAGCCTACGGCAGACCTAAAACCGTCCCACCACCAGAGAGTAGGGCATGGCTTCCAGGCCAATGCAAACCACCCACCTGTCCAGCCTACGTGTTGATCCCCGAGGGCAGCTTGGCAAGACTCAGCGCAAACACTGCCTCCTCCAGGCAGTCCTCCCTGACAGCCCCCACTGGAAGTGCCCGCCTCCTCCTGCGGCTCTCAGCTGCCCCGTACTCCACCTGGCCCATCCTTACACACCTGTCCACCTTCTGTTCTGGTTCTTCGAAGCACTTGGCAGGCGGCCTTGAGAGGGGCCTCTACTCATACACCCGTGCCTGCCAGTCTCCTGACTGCCCCCTGCCCCGGGCTCACCCAGCCGCCACATTCCCTAGGTTGGTGCCTGGCTCTGCTCACAGCTCCTGCCTCAACAGCCTTCCTTGGCTCCCCAGCACCCCCAGGGCTGAAGGCCAAGCTCCTGCACGGGTGTCCAAACCCCTCTTCCGTGTCCTCTCCCGGGCCTGCACATGAGCTCCTGCCCCAGGCCCCCGCTCTCGCCTCTCCGGGTGGGCAATCCTCCCTGTGCTTCTGGTGTAACCGAGAAGCCTCAGGACCTCAGCTGCCCACCCCCTGTGCCCGGGCACTCCCTCCTGCTCCTGCTCCCTGACTCCCCCTGGCTGCTGGGCCTGGTGGTCGGTCTGGGGGGCTGCCTAGTCTCCGGGCTTGGGCAGGTATCTTCCTCACGGGGTGGGGGGCGGGCAGCCCCTCCTGGAGGCCTGTCCCCGCAGCCACGCTCTGACCTGGCTCCGGGCTCTTGGCTCCCTCCAGAACGAACCCTCAGCCCTCACCCGCCTGCATGGGGACACCGCGTCTCAGGAAGGGAACGGACCTTTCCCCTCCCGGCCACGTGGGCCTGGGAAAGACCGCCGGCCTCTCGTGGCCTCAGTGTTCTCATCTGTGAAATGGGACAACACTGATGACCTCCGTGAATGGGGTAAGAGGCTGACCAAATGCTCCGGGGGAAGGGCCTGGCGCCCGGTGGCGCTCAGTGCTCTGCCCTCTGCCTGGCAGGGACCTCCCGTCTTCGGGCCTAGTTCCCACACGCCACGCTCTGGAGATGGCCCCTCCCCTGCCTGACCTGTGCCCTGGGCTGATGCCGCCTCCGAGAGCCCGGACACTGCTGCTCTGTCCAGCCGGACCTCTGACACCTGCCCCGAGGTCGTCGCTGGAGTTCCCATCATCCCAGCAAGGCCGGCCAGGGCCACGTCCCGTGGGGAGCAGGGTCCTGAGGGAGGTGCAGAGGGAAAGGCTTACCTGGTGGCAGGTGAGCACCAGGGCAGTCCACACGAAGATGCCCGAGACGCCGCGGGCCAGGGCGGTGGTGAGGAAGAGCCGGGAGGCAGCCTGGGAGCCGTTCGCCACGCGGTCCATCTGTGGCCCGGTGGGCACGGTTGACATGGCCGGCGGGGAGCTGGGCTGTGGCCAGGTTGTCCACACCAGGGGGGCGCCGGCCGTTCCCAGGAGCCCTGAGGTGTTAGCCATCTGCAGAGGCGAGGGGAGGACACGGCCGGGGAGGAGTGAGGGCAAAGGTGCTCCCGGATGGCTGGAAGCAGCCCCAGTGTCAGTGACGGGGAGGAGGGAGTGGGGCAGGGAGGCGCCCAGGCTGAGCGGAGCACGGAAGGGGCTCCTCCTCCAGGCCGTGGACGTGCCCAGGGCTGCCCTGGGCATCGGTTACCGTCCCCTCCACGACCACCTCGCCCACTTCCCCTGGGCGCCCTCCATGTGCAAGGACCCAGCGCCAAGGCCCCAGCCTGGGGCTCCCTCCTTCCCCGAGGCTCAGCCACCTGGGCACAGACATGAGCCACCTGCCTGACCCGGGGCGGTCCCCACCTCTGGGCCCCGGGCTTTCTGGGAACCCACATTTTAGGGGCCAAAGATATCCGAGGAAGTGGGGGAGCCCCTTTGCTCTGCCTGCTCGAGGTGGCGTCCCGGCACCTGGCCAGACTGGCACTGCCGGTGGCAGCAGATGGCGTCGGGGGAGTGCAGCCTGCCCCCCCCCACCACAACTGGCTCCCTGGGACCTGCCCGGCCGCCTGGGTGCCCAGCTTTGCTACGGGGCCCTTGGCTGCCCAGAGCCCACTCGCTAGCCTTGAGTACCTGTGCTTCAGCCGCTGGCCAACCTGCTGGGGCGCCAGGACCCTCTCCTCCCGCGCTTGAGGCCCTGGCCCGGCCTCCCCAACTCTCTCCAGCCTTGGTCACTGGCCCAGCACCTACCTCTCTGGCAGGAAGCTCCCAGCCCAGCCCTGGGAGGCCCGGCCTCCAGGGAAGCCTTGCTGATCATTCGTGTGGCCACGTGGTCGCCACTGGCAGCCCCGGCGGGGGTGGAGCAAGGCCACTATCTGGAGGCCGTACCAGGCCCAGGGAGGGGCAGCCACTGCCTCACTCTGGGGTGGCCCACCTGAGCTCCCGGCTGTGGGGAGGGGCTGAGGAGGAGGGGAGGAGCCGAGGGCTGTCCCCTCCCGCCTGTGGACACTCTATCCCTCCTGGGCAGCTTACTCAGCAGCAGCTGGCTCCCAGGAACCTGCTGGCCGCCAGGTGCCCTCGCCTGCCCGTGCCAGACGGCCCGGCAGCTGCCGCCTGGGCCCGAGACAGGTGGGAGGGGTCTGCGGCGGAGCAGGCTGGGCTGGGACTGCACAGTCGGTCTGGGTTTCCCTTTGGGGTGATGGAAAGTTCTGGAAGGAGATGGAGGTTGTGGCCGTATTAAACGCTGCTGAGTTGTTTACTTAGAAATGGGTAAGTTTGCTACAAGAATTTCACCTCAATTTAAAAAGCCTGGTCCCCAGGAGGGACACGGGAAACATTTCTGGCTTTTTGTGGGGAGGGAGTGACAGACAGGGCCCTGAGCCCTGCTCGGGGCCCTCACTCACCTGCCCCACTCGGTCAGGCCTGTGCCAGAGGCCCCTGCGGACAGCGGCTCGCCCCCTCGGTCTCCTGGACGTGGCGGCAGGGTGGGGCCTCAGCCGGTCTCTTGGCCCTGCTCTGGTTACAAATGGGTTTGTGCCTGACACGGGACCACACGTCCCGGTCCTTCCTGCCAGCTGGCCCTCCCTGCAGCCCTGGGACATCTGGGTCAAGGCCCCTTTTCGGGGCGGGAATGGGGAGCTCGGAAGCTCCTCCCCGTGTCCAGGGTCGCCCTGGGGTACAGGACGGTGCAGGGTGGGGCTGTCAACCCCTGGGACACACCACTCAGCTTCCCCACCCCTCCACCCACATGGTTGCCCACAGGGACAGCAGCTCAGAGGCCTGGAAGGGTGAAGACTCAGATATCAGGACACGGACGGGGCTGGCAGGGACCCACTCGTGCTTCAGGAGGGGAAACTGAGGCCCAGGTCCTTCCGAGGCGGACGCTGTGGATGACTGGGCGTACTGCAGGACACACTGTGGTTGGATGTCAGAAGGACTTCCCTAGCTGGGGTGACCGGGGCCAGATGGACCGTGGGAAAAGACGACATGTTCTGATGCAGCCGGTTGCAGGCCAGGGGGGAGGCCTGGTAGTCTCCCTGTCCCACGGCTCTGTCAGTGGCGACGGGGCTTTGGCACCAGACTGAGCTTGTTTCTGGCACCTGAGAGTCCCTGAGCCCTGGGAAGCTCTTTCTGCTCAAGGCTACCCCCTGCTCTGACGGTGGAGGACAGGCCACCTCCCTACTGGGGCACTCCATACTGTCCTACCCTGTGTGTTTCTGTCCAGCCGCTGCCTCCAGGAAGGCCTCCAGAGAGCCCTGGCTCTGAAGCCGACCTACTCGAGAAACCCTCACCTGCTGCGGGAAAGGGCTGCTGGGGGCTTTGGCCCCGCCCCTCCCGCCAGCCTGGCCCCGCGTGCATTTAATAAACCCGGGCTCCGCGACCAAGGGAGGCCTCCGCTGTCCCTACCACCCTCTCCTCTGGCTTCCTGGCTGGGTCCCTCCAGAGGAGCCTCAGCCCTCAGCCTTGTCCCTCCACCCGGGGTCTCAGCCACTGTGGCAGGCCCCTCCCCTCTCTGGGCCTCTGCTTTCTTGTCTGTACGGGTGAGTTTGGGGTTCTCTGGCCCCCTTCCCGGGGCACAGCAGGCAAGTCCTTGAAATCCCTGGGGGCCTGGACAGCCCCCTGAGTTGCCTGAGCTCGGGGGAAGGAAGGCCCCCTCCTAGGACCCACACCCGGGAGCAGGACCTCCGCCAGGCGGGGCTGAGCCAGCAGGAGGCCATCGGGGGAGACGCTCAGCTGGGAGAGAGCAGGAGCCGGGCTGTGCTTGTCTGGGCACGCTGGACAGCAGGTGCCTGGGAGGGCCGGGAGAGACTGACTGTTTGGCTGTCTGTGGGCCTCTCTGGCTGAAGGAGACCCCAGCCCCGGTGGCCGCCAGGCGGATGGGGAGTGCCAGGTGACAGAGAGAGGAGGTGACATCTGAGATGGCAGGACAAGGAGTCATGGCCCGCGCCCACTCGGGAGAGGTGGCCAGGCCGGCCAAGCCTGATTCCTGCCCCGGGGGGCTGGACGCTGACCGAGCCTAGTGCAGGACAGACCTGCCCGCCCAGATCTGGGCAGCTGGCACGTCTGACCACTGTTTACAGTGACCAGGTGACTGGACTCCTGCCAGCCCTGGGCTGGGCTCTGGGGTGACTGAGAAGCCGTGGCCTGTGCCCGACCTCAATGCTCTCGGGCCACCGCCTGCCTTTCACCCCGTGGCCTCACGCCCATGGTTCCTCGGCCTCGCTGCTGACATCCAACCTCCCACCTGGCCAGCCCCTTCTCAGCCGGCCGGCCTCCTGGGGACGTCTCTGATGGGCCTGGCCGCTCTCCCACAGGGGACGGTCTCTCCCCTCCCTCCTTTCCTGCCCCGGCCCTCCCAGCAGCTGAGGGCTGTCCCCTCTGGGCCCGCAGAGATGGGGTCGAGGACCATCCCGGCTCCCCGCTGCCCCAGGCCAGCCATACCAGGTCCTGTCACTCTGCCCCGGGGCCTCCCTGCTGGGCCTCAGGGAGCGGAAGAGAGGCCTTGCCACTGAGCTTCCGTCCTGGCCCACACGATGGCCACTGACTCAACTAATACCCACCATGGCCCTGGGCCTGGAGGTGACTGGACAGGGGCTCACCATTGGCCAAGGGGCCTGGTGCTCAGGCCTCTAAGTCAGACACGTGGGAGAGGGGAGCAGAGAGGGGAGAGGCAGAGGCTGGGCCACAGGGGCCCCCATTCCCCCAGCACTAACCTGCCCGCCTGGATGACAAGTTCCAGCCTGGCCACCCACCATCCTGGGGACTCCGAAGCCATTCCTTCCCTTTCTCTGGGTCCAAGAGGGGCAGGGGCCCGAGGGTCCTTCCAGCCCTAGTTCTGGGGTTCCTCTTGTGGTGGACGAGCAGGGCAGCATTGCCTCCTGGTGGCCAGGACGCCCGCTGCTCCCCTGGGATGGGACACGGGGTCCCAGAGCTGGGGAGGAGCCGGGCCCTGGGTTAGACATGTGGGTTGGGACCTAGCCTGGCCACTCACAGTGTCTGTGACCTTCGGCAAATGCTGGGCCTCTCTGAGCCTCAATTTCTACCGGTGATTGGAACCCCCATGCAGAGCTCCAGTCAGAGTCGGGGCTTGGGAGGCACTGGCCTCCCTGTCACCTGTTCCTCTTAAAGGTGGCTGCAGGCTGCTGCAGCCCGAGAGAGCTCGGGCCCCAGCTATCTTGGCTGGCCTAGCGTCCCGCCAGGCAGGTGTCCCGCAAGTGGACTTCTCTCAACTTCTAGGCCACAGAGCAGACCACCCGGCCTGCGCGGTCAGCCCAGAGGGACTTTACTCCCTTCTTCCCACACGCCGCCATCCTCTCTGTCCTGCCCATGCCTGGCCCATGTCCCCCCGCCGACCTGTGGCCTCAGTCCTCAGAGAACACGTGTGTGCCCAGGGCCTGTCTGTACCTGCCCTTCACCCCAGAGTGAGCCGCCAGCCCTAGGGGAGACCCTGCCACGTGGGGCTGGGCGGGGCGCTGACCTGGGCCTGGCCTGAGACCCTTTTTGGTTACAGCTGGCATTTGGGGCCTGGCAGGGGGCACGGCCTCTGGGTATGGAGGGGATGGGGGCAGAGGGGCTGTGACTCTCAGAATTCCAAGTTGTGGGTTTTTTCCTCCAGGAGCCCCCACCCTAGTGGGGTGCATGGAGCCCCAGCCTGGACACCACACACCTCTCGTAGGTGTGTTCACATAGACACATGCACACACACATGCACACACACATGCACATGTGCATACATGTACATGTACACATGCACGCACACAGCTCACCTCCCTGGTGGCTCCCTCGGCCGTCCAGCCACGGCCCTTGACCAGGTCTGTCGCAGGCCTTCGGGCCTGAGAAGGGGGCCGGGGGTGTCCACCCTCAGTGGGGTCTCCAGCTTCGGTTGTCCGTCCTCACAGCAGGCTGCTCAGTCCCAGAGCTATTGTTCCTGGGAAGTGCTGGTCTTCCCTAGACTCAGAAAACTCCCTGCCACCCAGCCTGCCCGCCCTGCCAGGCCGGCCCTACCTGCCGGGTGCAGCCCAGGGCACGCCCTCAGCCAGGCCCTGCCCCGATTCAGCGACTAGCCAGCCCCCCCATCCACCACACAGCTGGCCGCAGAGCCTCTGACATCTGGGTACAGGTCTTGTCCGGACCACTGACCAGGTGCGGCTGTGGGTCTTTCATCTCTCTGGCCGTCTGTGTGGCGGGGTCCGATGCCCTCTTCATAAGGTGCAGTGGGGCTTAAATGGGGTGACACACACACACACAAAAAATGGGGTGACACACAGTCCTCCACACCCGGATGCAGCTGTGCATCCTCCTCTCTGCTCACGCGTCTTCTTTTCCTGTCTCCAGTCCCTTTATCCCTCGACTGCCCCGAATCAGGGTGCCAGACGGAGTCTTGGGGGCCTCAACCCACTCGTTATGGGGTGACCACGTGCGGTGGGCCTTTCCTGGGCCAAGAACCACAGTCCTCGGGCGGCGGGGCAGGGATGAGCTCCGTCCACAAAGGAGACTGCGGGGTGCAGGCCCCCAGCCAGCAGAGAGGTGCTGCGACTCGACTCTTGGCTTGTTCCCCCTGTGTGGTCCCAGCCTCGGTTGTCCCATCTGTGAAGTGGGCTCAAGGATCCTCACGCTCCTGGCTGGGGTAGGGGTTGATGGCTGAGGGCAGAGGGTGCATGTCCTGTTTGCTGGCCATGGGCCTGCGACATCCCGCTTGAGGCCTGTGTTTCTGGGTTTCTCTTGCTTGGAGATCCCCCGTCTTTCTCTCAATCTCTCTCCTTCCACCTCCTGCCCCTCCTTCCTTCCAGCTGCCATGTTTCTCCCAGGGCCTCCCCATCCTACCTTCTGTCCAGCCAGGAGCACTCGGCCACGGCCCTTCTCAAGGCCCAGGCATGGGTGGCGGGCGGCCTGGTTCTAGCCATCCCCCCAGAAAGCAGTTCTCAGCTCTCCAGGCCTTCTCTCCTCCACTGCGCGATGGGGCGCATGGCTCCCTCAGCCCGCCTTGCTTGAGACACAGAGCCCGCGCAAGGAGACTGTCGGCCACTGTCCTCACACACACACAGCACCCGGCTGCTCTCGCCTCTGCCCTGGGCTCTCTGGGGACCCGCTGGCGAGACCGTCCTCCTCAGAATGTCCCCAAACTTCGGCTTATTTCTAAAAACTTCTCTCACCTCCCCAGGACTCCAGGGCCTTCCATCTCCTCACAGTCTTCGTGGAATTTACGAGTCCTCCTTTCACCCCCGAGCTGCCCTCATCCCCACACGAGACACGGCTTGTCCTCTGTTCTCTGGCTGCGACGCCAGACGATAAACCCAGGATGACAGAGCGCCTCCCTGCAGTCGTCCTGCATGTCAGTCCGGTTCCTCTGATTTCATCCTCATCGACGGGGCCATCATTCTAGTCGCTTCCCCGGGCGCCCCTCTCCTGATTTCCAATTTCGCTCCAAGGCGCTAAACTCAACAGCCGATGCCAGCTTCCTCGGCTGGTCCCCGTGTGCCGCTGTCTGATTCCATGCGTTATTTGTCATGATTCGGTTCAGGTGGGACCAGGGCTGTGTCAAACCCCCGCATAAGCTGCTCAGGATGCTAACCAAGAGCGGCCGCCCTCTCTGGCTTCTTACCTCCAAGGGCACCCACTCGCCCTTGGCTCTGAGCTGGAGCCGCCTGCCCCTGTCCACTTAGGAAATGGAGAGAGCAGGAGGGAGGGGATCTTAGGGGGCCTCAGCTTGCAGCTCAGCAGAAAATCATGTTGGATGAATCACACCGCGTGGGTCCAGGGACACGGCCTTGAAAGAGGGAAATTCACCCACCCATCCGTGCGGCAGGGGCTGGCGAATGAGCCCGATGTTCGTTATTTACACTCGGCTGTAAATTGCTGGAAGTTCTAATTACAGTTTGATCGCTGGGTAAGCGCCATATGCAGCCTTTCCATCCAAAGGAATAACAATTTCCACAGAGCAGACAGCCCTGCCTGCGGAGATGCCGGCTTTACAGGGCTGTTTATTGGAACATGGATCTGTCCTTCTGAATTATGGCAGCTGGGAGCAGAGCACCGCGGAGAGCGAAGGACCCAGCGCCTTTCCGCACGAATCCCGGGTCGTGATTTATAAGGCAGAGCAGAGCAGCAAGGCGCTGGCTTCAGCGATGGAAGTGTTTAACCTCAGTCTGCCTTTTTTAAGAGTTCCCAGACAGCTTCGGGCAGCTGTAAATAAGTAGCACTTGGAGAAGGTGCTGGGGATCCTGGTTTCAATTATACGTCGGTTCCACCACCACCTTCGGGGCGGGGCAGACAAGGGACAGTTGCAAGTCCAGGGGCCACAGCTCTGTGTTGACATCCTGGGGCCACCTCTGACCACTGGGGCATCTCCGAGTGACTCACTTCGTCTTTCTGAGCCTCAATTTTCTCCTCTGCCCACCTGCCTGTTAAGGGCCATCACAAGGACTGGATCAGATGGTACAGTTGCCGCCTGGTTTGTAGGAAGCCCCACAAAAAGCGCTGAGTCTGGGGCCGGCCCGGTGGCACAGCGGTTAAGTGTGCACGTTCTGCTTCGGTGGCCTGGGGTTCGCAGGTTCGGATCCCGCGTGCGGACATGGCACCACTTGGCAAGCCATGCTGTGGCAGATGTCCCACATATAAAGTAGAGGAAGATGGGCACGGATGTTAGCTCAGGGCCAGTCTTCCTCAGCAAAAAGAAGAGGATTGGCAGCAGTTAGCTCAGGGCTAGTCTTCCTCCAAAAAAAAAATCAACAAGAGCGCTGAGTCAGAACCAGAGAAGGAGCCAATGTATGAACGTCAGTGAGGGGCCTGGGGGGTGGGTGAACAGCGTGGACTCCAGGACCCTCTGCCCCGGTTCAAACCCCAGCTCTGCCACTTGGGGTCTGCTGTGACTCTCCGTGCCTCATTTCCTCATCCGTAACATGGAGATGATGAGCCTAATGACCTCACCCGGGTGTTGTGTGGACTAAATCTGTCACCACGCGAGCGAGAGGGTTGGCCTGCAGTGCCTGGTCCCGGCCACAGGCAGCGTGAGCTAGGCCTGTTGTTATGCATTTAGGGACCAGATCAGAGCACCACAAGCTACACAGCCGGGTTTAGGCTCAGACGGGAGCCCCATCCATGCCCCAACTCCCCACTTGGTAAATGAGAGAGGCCACGGTTCCACGGACAGAACACCTGATGTTTAGATGACAAGTTGAATAATTACAGGCTGACGTTGAGCTAAGAGACGTCTGCCCGATGCTGCTCCAAGGGATTAATCTGACGAGGCCATGCCTGGGCTCCTGGACTGTGCCCCGTCCCCCGGTCCCTTTATCCTGCAGTGACTTGAGCTTCAGACCTGTCACAACACACAGTCACCTTTGAGGCCTCACTTGTGTGTGGACAGTCCTTTCCTGTCTTCCTTGGTCGGCTCTTTATGCCCTTGAAATTCGCATTGGTCCAGGTCCTCCAAGAGGCCGATGCCACGTGGGGCCCAACATGTGGGATCTTATAAGGGCACGTGCGGGTGTGAGAGCAGGCAGAGAGGGAGCTGGAAGGTTGTGGGAACCAGGAGGCCGCGGGTCGAGTCTACCCGAGGGGTAGAAAGAGGACGGTGGGCAGGAGCCATGCTGTCTGGGGAAGATGGGGCAAAGCTGTTGGGAGCCTTGAGCCAAAGTTGGCCGCAAAGGAGGCCTGCGTCTCCCTGGGCTGGGCCTGCCTCAGTTTCCCCTGGTGTCCCCAAAGCATGCAGGCACTAGTAGGGGGCGGCCTGGGGGACCTCAGTCACTCAGGCTCCCTGCAGCAGAAGCCTGCGAGGTGCCTTTCCCGCCCAACCGGCACCTCCTCCAGGAAGTCCGGCAGATTTCCACGTGTGACTCCTGGCCCTCCTCACGCTCTGAGGCTGCCCCGTCACCCAGACGCTGGCCTGTCCCTGCGGGTTTAGCCAACTGTGCCCTGGACGAGACTGTGAGGTCTGCAAAGACAGGGGCTGTGGCTGACGGTGGCCCCATGGGGGGCACAGAACGGGGCACACACAGCCGCTCGGTTTTGTGAGGCAGCAGCCCTTGACTGTTTCCCTCTCTCTCATCTTCAGCAAACTCACGCTCCACGTCACTTGTAAATTGGCCCCACTGTTTGCACCAGTCTCCCATGGCCTGTTCCAGAGGGATTTCTAAAACCAAGAGACTCAGGATTTCAGAAGCTGTTGGTGCTGAGAGAAAGCAAATAAAGATCCCTCTTCTGATCTCCGGAACGCACAGAGGCTGCACGCTGTTTCCTCACGTGAACCCTGAGCGGTGACTCCTAAATTCCCAGGAGGGCGTCCCGGGTGCTCCCTCTATTCTGGGGATCCCAGCAGGCTCTCTGCTGGAGGCCTGGGTAGCCACAAGCCGACTTCCGTGGCGTAAATGCCATCCTGAAGCCAACACCTCACCCCGTGCTTCCGCCAACCCTTGGGATTATTTTCAAAAGGCAAACCGACCTGATCTGAAAGCCTTTTACTGGTTCCTTGCTGAGCTCAGGATTGAGTCCCAAGGCCTCAGCGCAGCACAGCAGGCGCTCTGCCGGCTATCCATGGCCTTGGATATCCATGTTGGGCCAGCCCGAGCATCCTGTGGTCTGATCTCAGCAGTATCCTTCGATCACTGTGCTTCTCTCACCACTGAGGATTCCCTCCCTACATAGCCTTCCGGGGCAGTCACTGGCTGCCTCGTCTGTCCCACCCGGCCCTCCCCTAGTTGGCCCCATGTCCGTGGGCTGACACGTATCTGCTCCCTAGCTTTTGAGGACGTGGCTCCGGAGGCTGGGTCTCCACCCCCGCCCTAGCACGGTAACCAGCACATGGCAGGACAGACAGAGACGTCTGTGGAATGGAAGTTGACAGCCACCCAGCTCCCCAAACTCGCTCAGAGGAGTCGCAGGAAGAGGAGGTAGACAAACAGTGTGCACAGAACCCGCTCCTGGGACCCAGCTCATCCGTGTGGACCACAGACTGCACTCTTGCCACAAGTTTCCCTCCCACCTAAGGCACGCTAACTGAACCTGCGCCGTGTGACTGAAATTTCTCAGCATTGTTAAGAAGAAGGATGAAGTATATCAGAGATGCATTTATTTTTAATAAAAAAAAAAATTTCCTCCAACAATTGACACAGCACATCGAGGGCATGATTCATGCCCGGTGACTCATTCTTTCAATTCTCAAATAGATGCAACTATTTGGACCCTGGTGAGAACCATTCACAACTCCCCCAGACACAGTCCACGTCTGCCCTCCATCCATCGATGATCTTGGTGACCAAACAAAGTAAGAGCTGCCCGAGACGTGCAGTTACTCTGGCTTTAAGGGCTAAAGGCAGAGAAAGTTCCTCCTTGCGACAAGCTGAATGAAGAGTCTTCAAATCATCGAGGAGGTGTCTGAGTTTCCACTCGGCCCTGCTGGGCAGCAGGTGCGGCTGCTCACGCCGGGGTCACCACACCTGGCACGTCTGGATCACCTCCTTCAAGG
This sequence comes from Equus caballus, assembly GCF_041296265.1. Taxonomy (NCBI): domain Eukaryota; kingdom Metazoa; phylum Chordata; class Mammalia; order Perissodactyla; family Equidae; genus Equus; species Equus caballus. Next base: position 1,216,149 of record NC_091696.1, read on the forward strand.
CCTTCAGCCCCTCCATGCTCCTGTCCTTCATGGCCATGGCCAGGAGGACTGCTCTGTTTCCAGCTTCTTGGGACACAAACGTCACCAGGTTCTTTGCAAAGACGTGGATGAGAGGCTGGGGAGGGAAGGGAAGGAAACCACTTTAATTGCAAGAAATGTGTTTCTCCCTTAATGCCTTTGTTAAATATCCCCTAGGAAGCCACGCTGGCTTCCTCACCACCGTCAAATCCCCCCATAAGCTCGATTCCGAGGTCACTGAGACTCTCGGCACAGCCCATCATAAACACACTGCTGAAGAGGCATCATTACATTCATTTCCTCAGTGCCTTCCGACTTCGTCTCTCATCTGGAAGGACTAATGAAAGACAAGTCTGCAGAGGGGAATCTGTCAAAACCTCACAGGCGATCTTTTCAGAACGGAGCAGGGACAGCCGCTCATTACCGTACATATCACGGCAGGGTCAAACCCAGAGGGAGCCTCACATGACAAAATCAATACCTCTGCTTGCCTGCCAGATAAGATGCTGATGGGCTGGGAAAAGCATCCCCACAGGCAGGCGGATGCCCTTGGACCCACAAAGGCCTCGGAAAAAGCTGTCAGCCCCGGGGTGGGACCCTGCCTACAAGACACTGCGCCCCTATTGACAAATTATAGTCACGAAAGCGACCGTGGGGATCCCTTCCCACCCGCTTTACCTCGTCCTGCCCCAGGAGGACTTTAGTGGTGAGCATGGGCTTGCTGAAGTCACTGGCCACATTGCTGGGCTCCAGGGAGACCAGGGTACCCATCTTCCCGAACTGGGTCACCACCACCAGGATGTGACTGCTGAAGGCTGTGCAGACCACCTGGGTGGGGACCCCACACACCACCTCGGTCTTCTGTTTCGATATCACCAACGGTTTGCCTTCCATGGCTGGGCCTCTTCAAAGGCACCTTCAGTTTATGGGAAAAAGAAAGCAAAGGACCAAGTCAATCACACGAGGTCAGATCCGCCGTGGGGCTTCAAATCAAGAGCCCCCGGGTTTTATTATATTACAACAGAAACACATGGAGGCCGGTTCAGAGCGAGTGTCCACCCGCTCATCAGGCTTCACCCGGGGCCTTCCGGATTCGCGGACTGGGACACACGTGCGCACACAGGCGGGCTGTGCGAACACACTTGTCTCTGCACGCAGGCGGGAGGAAGTCGGTACCCGCGCCGGCCCGGCGGTCCGCGTTCCTGGACGACCCCACCGAGTCCCGCGGCGCCCATGGGGCCCGGGCCCGGGAGTCGGCCGTCCCGCCGGGGGAGTCAGGGGTCGCAAGTGCACCGCCCGGGCCTGAGCAGGGGCCCCGCCCCCGCCGCCCCCGGAGGCTTCTCTCCGTGTTTAGGGGAAACCACTGGGCCCGCGGGAGCCGCAGCGGCACTCAGGGGGCGGCAGACAGGGGGCGGCGGGGGCACTAGGGGCCCCCTGGGCCGCCCACCTTCCGCGGGCCCTCCCCGGCCCCGCGCCAGCCCGCCATGCTGCCCGCGCTCACCGCGCCGCGCCAGGAAGTGACGCACATGGGCGACGCGGGGCCGCCCACTCGCGCCGCCGCGCCGCCGGAAGTGCCCCCCTGCGGGGCTTCCGGTTCTCAGGCCGGCGCCTCCAGGTCCCGGAGCTCTAGGGTTCCGAGCTTGCGGGAAGCTCCCGGCGGGGCGCTGTGGGACCCCGCCTTCAGCAGAAGGGCCTCTGCCCTCTGCAGGAGGCGGTCGTCGGGCCCTCCTGATAGGGACCGTGCGGTCCAGGGAAGCTCGGAGGTGGGCTCCGGCCCTGGACTCGGGCTCCAGGCCCCTCCCAGCAGGGAGCTGTCGAGGGGACCGGCGCGCGGGGTCGGAGCCCGACGCGGACCTCGGTCAGGGCCCAGCGCAGTGCGGCCCGCGGGCCTGAGGCCGAGGAGCGGGGGGGCGAGCGGGAGATGACCCGGAGGGGACCCCGGGGCCGGGGGATGACCTAGAGGGGACCCGGGGGGTGGGAGGATGACCCGGAGGGGGTTTGGGGGGTGGGAGGATGACCCGGAGGGGACCTGGGGGGTGGGAGGATGACCCTGAGGGGACCTGGGGGGTGGGAGGATGACCCAGAGGGGACCTCGGGGCCTGAGGATGACCCGGAGGGGACCTGGGGGATGGGAGGATGACCCGGAGGGGACCTGGGGGCCAGGGGATGACCCTGAGGGAACCCCGGAGTCGGGGATGACTTAGAGGGGACCCAGGGGGCGGGAGGATGGCCCGGAGGGGACCCCGGGGCCGGGGTATGACCCGGAGGGGACCTCGGGGCCAGGGGATTCCGGCTCTACCAGCCGGGTGCGTGGGGGGGGTGTGTGGGGGGAGGGGACTTGCCGAAGGCAGGCGGGTGCCCCATCCCCCAGGGATGGTGGAGGGTGAGGATCGCCAGGGGAAACAGAGCGATCAGTGCAGAGAAGGGGATTCTGGCTAAAACTGGAAAATGCAGAGACAGCCCAGGAGTCCAGAAGTCAGGGCCCAGCCGGAGGAGCTTGGGAGCCTGGGCAGAGTTCCAGGAGAGGACCTTTGCAGAGCCCTCTGCCGCGAAGGAGTGCGCAGCCCATCTGGGATATCCTCCTGTGTCCAGGGAAGTAATAGGAATGGCTCACGTGTGTGTGGCACTTCGTCTGTGCTGGACATTGTTCTCGTGCTTTATTTACAGTAACTCTTTGAACTTAAAAACCCCGTTGATTAGAAACATCTCCGTTCATACAGACGGGATGTTCAGGTTCGGAGAACTTGCCCAGGGTCAGAAAGCTGAGAGGGCTGGGTCAGGCCTGCAAACCCCCTTAATTGCTGGTCTGGTGACATGGTGCCCAGGTAAAGGGCAAGAGGAGGAACTGGTGCTGCCCCCGCAACAGGATTTCTGGTTCCTCTCCAGGGACCCTAAGAGCTCCCCGCTGCTTATCCGCCTTTTCTCCCAGCTGAGGGCTTTATTAGCAGGGTGGGGGAGTCTTGTGCTGATACTGCCGTAATTTGAGCCTGGAGACCGTTCCTGGGGGGATAAACACCCCTTCCACACCCCACCCCCGGAAGCCTTTCTGTCCAGTTTGCTGACAGCCCTGTCCAGGCGGTTTCCCAGAGCCTGGTCTGTCCACGCTGCTTCACCCCTCAGCATCCCTAATGCCTGTAACTCCTTCCCCACGGTTTAATGACTCCCTGTACAATCCAGGTCAGGTCAAATGAGGCACGCTCCTTCCAAGATGATTTCTGGTGACCTGAAATAAAAGGCGTGTATACAAAACATCAAGATAGACACAGCAATCAAGAGGAAACTCGTTTTTGAGCTTTCTGGTGGCCAGTACCAGAGGGAAAGATTGTGGGTTTCACTGTTCCAATCCTCAGGAAGCAAAGGCCTCTCCGTTTCTCAGGAGAGTCTAACTTTTGGTTGGTTCTAAATTTGAACACACATCCACCCACACACCCCCCAAAAGCAAATGGACAATGTACTGCTTTGCCCTGTGAAACCTAAACAAAGTTGGTTCACTTTTATGCACCTGCTCATGCATTCTCTCTGTGGGCAAATAGACACGAGAAGTCTGACCACCCCCCCGCCCCAGCCCTCCAAAAAACCTCTGAAATAAACTTGGCACCTTTGTAAAAGAGATGTTGAAGAACAAAGTGGATGATGTTTTGATGACACTTAAGCAAATATGTAAACACTTGTCATTTGGCTATTTTTGGGTCTAGATCTCTGAGTGGGGGGGAAACGGGAGGTGGGAGGTTTGCCCCAGGCTGGGTGGTGGCAGTCCATGGAGGGGGCTTCCCGGTGACCTAAGTGGTTAGAACTTGCACGCTTAGAATGATGGAGGAGGAACCCGGTGCCTGCTGTTGACTGTTCTCCTTTGTGAGGCTGTCGTTGGACCAGAGAGAAAGATCCCTTTAGTGGATTCACTTAAAATGGGAACGAAATAGTAATAGTGTCAAGAGTGGGCACAAGAGTGAGAATTTATCATGAAAAGCGGGGAAAAAAGAGGGGGGTGAATACCTTGAATTTGTCTTAGAGTCAAGGAATTTTAGGTTGCGAATGCAATTATGCATTAATTTGTAGAACCAAGAAGGAATTAATCAAGTGTTGATCTGGCAGGATCATAATTTTTCCGGCAAATTGCATGATAGCTTAATAGATCACCCTGTGCGTGGTGTGTGATTTTCCCAGCTCCGTTATAAAGAGGTTTGGCTTTGCTAAAAGGGATGAGGGCGCCATCAATTTTCCCAAGAGCCTCTCTGAATCCTTTGATATTCAAATCACTTCCTGTTGAAGTGCGGTGTCCCGCCACCAGGCCCTCCCACCCTTGCCGGTGGCTTTGGGCTTTATCTGAATATCCCTCAGTATTGCTCTCAGGGGCATTCTGAAATCTTGCATCTCTCCTAAGATTTACGATCAGGCTTTCCACTTGATCTGCATGTACTCCCACAGCTTTGCAACATGATTTCCAGGCGTTTCAACGTCCAGTGTGTGTGAGAGATTCCACCAGAGGGATGTTTGAGTGGAGCCCAATTGTGTAAGTGGTCAGTTCATTAGTGAAACTCTGTTAGGACGATTTCTGTTTCCCTCTGCAGCCTCATGAGCGCAGGCACTCGGGGAACCCAACGTCACCCCTCAGGACCTCCTGGGTGTGATGGTCTCGGGGTGGGTAAGTCTTCGGGCTTCAGAATCAACCTCTTTGGCCGCTTGGTGCTTTGTGGCCACCTGCCCTGTCAGCCTCAGTTTCCCAGCTTAAAATCCATTAGGATTCTTTGAAGCGTAGGTGACAGACACCCATGTGACCCCATCTTACGCCCCCAAAGGGGAACAAATGAGCTCATACAACTGAAAAGACCCAGAGACCCAGTTTCTCTCTCCGTCTCTTCACTCTGCAGTTGTGCTGGCTTCATGCTCAGATGGGCTGTCCTGTGTTCTGGTACAATCGCCAGCCTCTGCTCCCCAGTAGCTTTTCTTTCCCAGTGTTCCCAGTAAACGTTCCAGGATTGAATCTCCTTAGACCAACCTGAGTCTCATGCCCACCCCTGAAGCAAACACTAAAAAAATAAGTGAACGTAGGGGCCAGCCTGGTGGTGCAGTGGTTAAATGCGGACGTGCCGCTTCAGCGGCCCAGGGTTCGCTGGTTCGGATTCCGGGTGCGGACATGGCACCAATTGGCAAGCCATGCTGTGGCAGGCGTCCCACATATAAAGTGGAGGAAGATGGGCATGGATGTTAGCTCAGGGCCAGTCTTCCTCAGCAAAAAGAGGAGGATTGGCAGTAGTTAGCTCAGGGCTAATCTTCCTCAAAAAAAAAAAAAAAAAAAAAAGTCAATGTTGAAGCCACTTCCCGTGCATTTGGGAGCTAAAAACTACTTCTAAGTAATGGATGCGGAAGGAGACATCATAAGTAGAAATTACAGAATAGTTGGAACTCCCCACTCTCCCTCCCCCAGGCCCTGGGAACTACCCACCTGCTTTCTGTTTCTGCGGGTTTGCCTGTTTTGGACACTTCCTTTAAATGGACCCCTGCACCATGTGGCGTTTGTGTCTGCCCCCTGTCATTCGGCAGCCGGTTCCGGAGGTTCACCCACACTGTGGCCCGTCTCAGTGTTTTATTCTTTTTGGAGAAAGTAATTCTTGCTGAGTAACTGGGAGGGCTCGATGATGTCACATCTGACAAAGGGCCTTGTTTAGGGCCTGACACACGGAGGTTGTTTAGTAAAGCTTCCTTCCCATCGTGAGTCACTGGAATCCACTGGCGATACCGCATTCCCGGGCCCTCACATGACCAAGGGCTCCACGCCCTCTGCACTCCAGGCTTTTCAAGGGGCAGGAAGACGAGGAGTGGAGTGCTAACCCATCTGCCTGGTCCCCTAAGTCACCTCGATGGGACCAGGAAAGCAGGCACCAATGGCTGGTAAGGCTATGAGATGCACAGACCCCTCTCTGGAGAAAGGCTGTGACGGTGTAGACGCTGGACCGCGCCAGCCGTATCAGGGCATACATTTAGAAACAGGCACAGAAGCTGCAGAGGCGGCAAGGCCAGCACAGCGACCTTGGCCTTCTAACCGCTGTCTGTGGCTCTTTCTCTGCTCGGCGACCCTGCAGCTAAGGACAGAGAGAGACTCCATGCTCTCTCGATCCGGTTTTACCCCCAGCCTCACCGCTGCCTTTCCTTCGCCCCAGCTCGGTGTGACTGAATCTGCTGGCCTGGCTGCGAGCCTGTGAAGTCGCTTGTGGGTTACCGTGTCCCCGCACACAATGGTGGCATCAAGTGGATTCCAATTCTTAGTCCAACCCCCAGAGCCCCTGTGCACAGCAGAGTGGAACCCTGCCCGGTCCTTCGGCACCATCCTCTCATCTTCCGGCGCTGCGTCAGACGATGCTCTACTGCTATGCACAGGGCTTTCATGGCCAATTTTTTCAGAAGTGGGTGGCCACGTCCTTCTTCCTAGTCTGTCTGACTCTGGAAGCTCTGCTGAAACCTGTCCACCACGGGTGACCCTTCTGGTATTTGAAACAATGGTGGCACAGCTTTCAGCATCACAGCCACACGCAGCTGCCACAGTATGACAGCGGACAGACGAGAGTGTGGTTCCCTGACCGGGACACGAACCCGGGCCACATCGGTGAGATTGCCGGATCTTAACCACCAGACCACCAGGGCTGGCTCTTGAAGAAATAGCTGCACAGAAATATAAACAATTCTAATTAGGGTGCTCCACAAGACAGAAATTACCTTCGGCAGCACCCGGTTATCTAGGAAAAGAAAATGAACAATTAATTTTTTCCAAACTAGGATTACCCAAGTTGAGGGAGGGGGCAGGATATAAGAAACATATTTGCCGCTGGAAAAAAGCGGCAGAGAAGAAAAAGATTAAAGGCAGCTAATTGAAAATTACATATATTTTATTACAAAAACAAAACCCTGGGTCTGTGTGAAATTCAAATTTTCCCCAAGGGAAATTAATGAATACCATTAAAGCTGAGTCCAGTTCATGAGGATCCAGGGGGAGTTTCATCCGGAAAGGGAATAAATCCTCTTCTAGGGAGAGTGAAGGACCATTTCCGAGCTGCCTGCAGCACAGGGTCAGAAGTCAACGCATCGTTTTCCTACCCAGGCCAGTGGTGTTCCCTGGTGGGTGTAGTCTCGCCTTGGCAAGGGCCAGCAAGGGCTGGATGGCCCAGGGATGGCCTAAGCTTTGGGCTTTCATGTCAATGGGAGTTTTGTTTTGTTTTGTTTTTTTTTGGAGGAAGACTGGCCCTGAGCTCACATCCATGCCCATCTTGCTCTACTTTATATGTGGGACGCCTGCCACAGCATGGCTTGCCAAGAGGTGCCATGTCCTCACCCGGGATCCAAACCAGCGAACCCCAGGCTGCTGAAGCAGAACGTGCGCACTTAACCACTGCGCCACCAGGCCGGCCTTCCCCCCCACATTTTTTTTTTTTTTTAAGATTTGCACATGAGTACTAACATCTGTTGCCAATCTTCTTTTTTTTCTCTCTTTTCTTCTTCTTCTCCCCAAAGCCCCCCAGTACATAGTTGTAGGTGCCTCTGGTTGTGGCATGTGGGATGCCACCTCAGCATGGCCTGATGACTGGTGCCATGTCGGCCCCCAGGATCCGAACCAGCGAAATCCTGGGCCACTGCAGCGGAGTGCACGACCTTAACCGCTCGGCCACGGGCCCGGCCCCATGTTTCGTTCCTTAATAAATGAAACCTTAATCCACGTGCAATTTCTGAAAGGCTTCCTTTCAGTATTTTAAGAAGTTATCCCCCCGGCAAAGAGGCCGCCTCGATGCCCCACGTTGAGCCGAACGGCAAAGCCAGCCAGTCCTCAGGGAGGCTCGCGATGGCTTGCACTGTTTTCTCTCACAAGGAGACGACAGAAAGCCACGTGCTGCCTGTCACGGTGCCTCGGCCACCATCTGTTGAATTGGATCGAGTTCACATTGGTGCGCCAAGCAGTGGGTCAGGGCGGTGGGCTGGGGGTTGGGCGGGGAGGTCCTGGGGCTCTGGTATTAACTTGCTGATGACCTAAGACAATTCCTTGCCGTCTCTGAGCCTCCATTTCCTCATCTGTAAAATGGGCACATCGGCCAGGTGGCCTCCAGGTGCCTCTGATCCGCTCTTCCGAGCCCCTGTTCTGGGACGGGGATGGGGCCACAGCGGAAGACATGGCTGGTGTTCCTGCCTCAGACGAGTTGGAGATGGACCTGAGGCTGACTTTGTCCAGGCAGAGGGGGAGTCGAGGGGGCTGGGGGGGGCGGTGTAGCAGACGGCCTGACCTGTCTGAAGGCCTGTTCTGGGTCTGTGGGCTGGGCCAGAGGCCATGAGCAGATTCTAAGAAAGCAGACTGGGCCCAACACGGGGACTTTCTGACCTCCGGAACTTTCCAGCAATGCCAGGGCCTCCCATGGGTGGGGGTGAGCGCCCTCCCCCCTGGAGGCATCGAGACTAGCCGACATCCAGGGTAAGGACTTGTAAGAGGAGGTCGGACTCAGAGTTTTGAAGGTTTTTCCAAATCCGAATGTCTATAGCTCTGTAAGTCAATTTACCAGCAGAACTGACAGGCACGATGAGATTCTAAATCTCACTAGAATGTTCAAAACAAAACACAGAACTAAACTAAACAGGAGCCGGCAACGCCAAGTGCTGACAAGAATGTGGCAGAAGTGGGACACTCGGGTGTGGCTGGCGGGCATGCACAGTGTCCCGGCGCTCTGGGAAGCAGCTAGCGGCTTCTCAGAAAGATGAACGCCCACCTGCCACACGCCCCAGCCATCCCCTTCTGAAGTATTACCCAGGAGAAATGAAAATTTATGCTCACAAAAAACCCGAACGTGAATGTTTAGAGCTTTCTTTACCGCGGTCCCCGGACTGGATACAAGCCACGTGTCTTCAACAGGGGAATGGCTAAGCACACCTGGCACGTCCCCGAGATGGAACAGGACTCGGCGATTAAAAGGAAGAGGCTGCTGAGGCCTGAAACGGCGCGATGGCCGTCACCACCAGAGGGCTGAGTGAGAGTCCTGGGCTGCGTCCTGTGCAAGTGCATTCGTGTGGCGCCTGGAAAAGGCAAGATTATAGGAACAGACGACGGATCGGTGGTCACAGAGTTGGAGGCGAGGGCAGAGGTGACCGCAGACAGGCGCCACACGCAAAGCTTTCGGGACGATGGAACTTCTGCATCTTCATTGTTGTGGTTACACGACCGTGCGCGTTTGTCTACACTTGTAGGACTCTGCTTCCTCCGTGACCTTTGGGGTGTGTAAGTTAAAAAAGAGTGAATAAATAATTCACGCAAACGACAAGAACTGATGGAACTGATAGAAAAACGCCACCTCCACCCAAAATGGGCTCTCGCTTTGAATTAAGGCCCGTCCCACCCGTCAGGAGGCTACTATATATGCACATAAAAAACCCCGGAAAACAGGAAGCGTTGGTGAGGGTGTGGAGAAATTGGAACCCACATGCGTTGTTGTGTATGGTGCAGCCACTGTGGGAAACAGTACGGCAGTTTGTCAAAAATTTAAACCTAGAATTGCTCTGTGACCCGACAATTATCCTCCTGGGTGCACGTCCGAAAGAGGTGAGAGTCTTGAAGAGACACCTGGACACCCACGATCACAGCAGCATTATTCACAACGGCCAAAAGGTGGAAGCAACCCAAGTGTCCATCGACAGGTGAGTGAATGGATAAACAAGATGTGGCCCATCCAGACAATGGAATATTATTCAGCCTTAAAAAGCAAGGAGGTTCTGACACCTGCTCCAACATGGACGAAGCCGGAGGACATTGTGCTGAGTGAAACAAACCAGTCACAAAAGGACGAATCCTGTAGGATCTCACTTCTATGAGGCCCCTGGAGTCATCACGTTCCTAGAGACAGAAAGTAGATGGTGGCGCCAGGGGCTGGGGGAGGCGGATGGGGAGTGAGTTTAATGGGGACAGAGTTTCAGTTCGGGAAGATGAGAAAGTTCGGGAGATGATGGTGGTGATGGTTGCACGACAATGTGAATGTGCTCGGTGCCCCTGAACGGTACACATAAAAATGGTTAAGATTGTAAATTTTGTTACGTGTTATGTTACCACAGCTAAAGGTAAAAAAAAAAAAAAAAAAAAAAAAAAAGGAAACGTAAAAACGAAAATAGCTGATTGAAGAGGCTCCCATCCACCAAAGGTGGGACAATTTGAGAATCAAAATAAGTAATGACGGTAACAGACAGAAAAAGAAATTAAGGGCTGCCTCTTCTCCAAAACCCAGCTGCACGGCCATCTCCTTCACACGGCCACAGATTCTCGGCCTTCTGCCTGGGCCCAGGAGCCCTGCACACTCAGGGCTCCTCAACGGCCTCGAAGAAAATGCATACGTGCCCCCCCCCTTTTCTGTGGGGGCCTTGGGAAAAGGGTGAGCAAGGACAAGACACTTCTCCGAGGAAATGGAAAGACCACACACGAGAAGCGCCCCTGTTCATTCTCTTCCCAGGCTTTTGTTGAGCACGGACCATGTGGCAGGCCCTGCGTTGGTGCTGAGGGCCCCCAGGTCCCTGTCCTGTAGCCCATGGGGGAGGTAGACAGGGGACAGGGAATTACAGGTGTGGTGAGCAACCTGGGGGAGCAGCGTGGGGCTGGGGCGCCGCCAAACCCTCGGCAGGAAGCTGTGTCTTAGTCACGTCGCAAGTGACGTCTGCCGGGGAGCCAGGCAGCGGGGTGATAGAAAAGGTGGGCAAGGACCGGTGCTAAGGAGATTCCGGATTCACCTTTTTGCACCTGAGCCCAGGTGGACTGAGAATTCTTTAGTCTCTTCTTTCTTTAAAATTTGTTCTTGTCGTTAAAATAGTTAATATGTTCATGCCCTACAATGCCCCAGAACACCAAGGGGTATACGACGTGAAGTCAGCCTCTGTCCACAGCAGATGCTGCCGGGGTCCTGCTCAGATATTGTCACCCTCACACGTCAGTGCACACAAGTTTGGTTTCCACTGCCTGTGCCTACATTGTTTTGCTGGGGGGGCTTTCTCTGAAAGTACTGAAGTCACTCACTCATCCATCCATCCATTCATTCAGACTTTCATTCTTCTATCCAGGTATCTATCCATGTATCCATCCATCCATCTATCTATCCATGTATCTATCCATGTATCCACCCATCCATCCATCCATCCATCCATCCATCTATCTATCTATCCATGTATCCATCCACCCATCCATCCACCCATCCACCCATCCATCCGTCTATCCATGTATCCATCCACCCATCCATCCAACCATCCACCCATCCATCCATCCATCCATCCATCCATCTATCCATCCATGTATCCATCCATCCATCCATCCATCTAGCTATCTATCCATGTATCCACCCATCCATCCATCTATCTATCCAGTATCCATCCACCCCTCCATCCCTTCATCCCTCTATCCATTCAGGAGTGACACATTTGCTTGGTCATTCACTCAACGAGCATTTTCTACTTGGAGCTGGTTTGAGGGGCCCTCCAGATACCTACCACCTCACTGCTGACATGACAGATGATGAGCAAATAGCTGAAGGTCAAGGCAGAGTCAGATAAAACCAGAAATAATCCACCCCCAATAAAGGAAGCAGGCAATACTTTCAAAGGGGGTGGAAAGGAAGGAGAAAATCCTCCACTAGGAAAATAGCTGTGAAAAAGGATGAGATGGACACATAAGTAAGGAGGCCCTAGAAACACAGGATCTACTGCCCGGTGAAAAGGCCGGTTGTGACACTGTCACAGAGGCCATTTTGGGGTGGTGGTGGGTATAGAACTGGGGGGACTTGATGTTTCCGTTTTTACACATTGATGTTCTATTTGTATTTTTTATAGTTAGCATCCTTTATTTTTATCACTAGAAAAGCAATAAAAAGGGAAAAGAAAGAAACGTATTTATGGCCATTGTAGCCAGAGTATCTTGAGCCCCGCAGCCCCCGAGGGGAATCGGGCAGGGAGATTTGAGGAGGGTCTTCACAGGGAAATGGCGGGCAGGAGGGCTGCAGGCTGAGCGGCAGGTGGTCCCCAGCCTGAGGGAGAGCTGGGGAGGGGGGGAATGTGTCACCAGCGGACACCTCTGGGGGGCAGCAGAGGCCACAGAATGCTCTCAGCTGCCGAGCAGGGGCTGGGCCCAGTGTGGGCGGAGGAACGAGGTGTCCTGTTGTCCTCCTTTCCTCAGGCCCTTTCCACGCCCACTGCGTCCTTGGGCAGGGCCGGCCCTCGGTGCATCTTCCCTGGAGGCCCCGAGCCGGTTCTCTCTTGCTCTGGCTCTCTGCGTCTCTCTCCCCTTCTCCCTCTGCATCTTTCTCTGTCTGCCTCTGTCTCCCCTGCCACGCCCCCCACCGTCTCTGTCTCTCTCTGTCTCTGTCTCTCTGCCCCTCCCACACCCTGTCTCGCCCTGAGTGTCCCCCTCTCTCATCCAGTCATCTGTTGACAAAGCTCTGTGTCCTTCAAAGGCGTCGAGGTCTGTAATTCATGTCACAGTCACCTGCTGAGCCCGTCTCGAGGGCCAGACCCTGTGCTGTGCATGCAGGGGTAGCAAGAAGATGCAGGCCCAGTGCAATCCTCTGAGGGGCCTGTTGGGTACACACGACACGCGTAGGACGATTATAAATCAGACCAGAGCATGAGCGTTCAAAATCAGGACCAGGGAACACGAGCTGGACTAGACAGTCAAGGCTGCCAGGAAAACACAAAGTGGGTCCCCGCACCGTCACTATTATTGGACCTCAGGTTTAGCTTTGATCTTCCTGGTAGCCACAGAGAAAAGGGAAAGAAGATCAGGTACCCAGGTACCTCCCTCACTCTCTGCGGTCAGAAGACCCAAGCTTTCCACACTCACCGGGGGGATGCTGGTTCCCGTCTGGAGGGACGCTGAGGGGTCAGGGCGTCCTCTCTGGCAGGTGGGGCCGCAGGCTGTCACTGCTTCTCGCCGGGGATGTCGCCCCAACGTTTTGCTCAGATGAGACTGTGAGATTGTGGGGGACGTGGCGAGCAAGGACCTGCCTCACCCAGGGCTGAGCACTGAGCAGCTCCGAGGGCCTGAGTCACTCTCTGAAGAAATAGCGGGGCCCTGGGCCAGGCTGGGGTGTCATTTTAGGACCTAAAAAGCATGGACGCACAATTTACGTACAGTAAACTGCACACCGTGTGCAGTCCTGTGAATCTGGACCCACAGCTATGGTCGTATAACCACAAGCAGAACCAGGACACAGAACAGTGCCGCCACCCCCCGGAGCCCCCCCATCCCCTCTTTGTCGTCAGCCCCTCCTCGGCCCGGCCCCCATGACCCCAATCTGTTCTCTGTCCCTGTAGTCTTGCCTTTTCCAGAAAGTTATCTGAAGGGAACGCCGTGGTGTGCGGGCTTTTGAGGAGGGTGAGTGGTGTGTGTGTGCACGCGTGCCTGTGCGTGTGTCTGCGTGCACGTGTGTGCACATACACTCGTGTGTCTGTGTCCCCCACACGAAGGGCAGAGGTGGCCCCCACCCCACTCCCTCAGCGCTGCTGGGTACTTTCTAAAGACGCACGCGGTGACACCTGGAGATTTGGCGGTGGCCTGGGCGTGGCAGGTGGGCAGGGAGAGTGGTGTCTGCGGCCAGCACCTGCCTGTCTCCTCGGACATCGGGAAACAGTCTGGCAACAGCCTCTGACATCTTTTCTCCTGCCCAAAGAGGGGTGTCCCCTGCTCCCCGGCCATGTCTGGTGTCCCTCTGCAGCCCCCCAGGGCCTGGTCCCTACAGGCTGCTCCCTGGGCTCCGAGTGGCCCCAAAGCTGAGGAGGGAGCATGAGGATCTGGCATAAACTCATTTGACCCGCTGAACCCTCCGCCCGATGAGGCCGTCTGCGCCGGGCCTGCAGTCTCGTCCCGGCCTCTGCGTAATTTGTTTAGCTGTGCTGATCAGTTGAAGGTTAATTCAATTGGACTTGGGTTATTTATTTGTGCCCGGATTTGCTAAGTGTCACTGGAGGTACATGAGGTCTTCATTATGGCAGCGGGATGGCTTCATCAGGGTGATGGCCACTCCCGCCGCGCCCTCCTCCTCCTCTGAGCCCGAGCGGGGCTGGCGGCCGTGGGTGCCAGGGCACCAGGGGCGGAGCTCGACCTGGGGTGGGCCCTGCGCCCAGGGTCCAGAGATCCGGGCTCCAGTCCCTGCTCTGATGCTGGCCGCCGCTCCTTGAAGGATCGATCCTACACGGGTCTGGGTGACCCGCTGTCCTGCAGGTGCCCCTCGGGAGGACCCTAAAGGCGTCCGCCTCCCAGAGCCTCAGTTTCCTCATCCACAAACTGGGGACAACGATCCTCCCCTTGCCACCTCCCGGGGTGGGCTGTGTAGGTGAGGTAGGCCCCGTGGATGCCGTGGTCACTCACGGCGAGGGTGGCCCGGGTGGCGGCCACAGGGTGCTCTGCCCAGAGCTGGGATCTCTCTGGGCAGCTGTGAGGGATGGATGGCGCTGTGGAGCTGCCCACGACGAGCGGGTCCTGCAGCTCGTAGGTTCCTTTTCCCAGCACCGTGGCATCGCCCCAGGGCCGCGCCTGGGGCGGTGGATGGGCATGAGGGAAGCCCCAGTCCGGTGATGTGTGATGGGTCATCCTCAGGGCCGCTGTCCCGTCCGCCCAGCCCAGCCCGCGGGCTCTCTGCATGCAGGCCGTCTCCCGAGGAAGGAGAGGAGAGTTCTGGGTGGGGCTTGTGGGCCCAGGCCCAAGGCTGTAGCCCCGAGGTCAAGGGAGATGAGCGAGGGGTGGCAAGTGCACCCTGGGCCCCCCAGAGCTGGCCTACAGGGCTGGGAGTGCCGAGAGTTGGGACAGAAGAAAGGCTGGTACTTATTCACCATCTCTGAGGTGGCAGCTAGAGCAGGGCAGTGTGGGGAGAGGGTTTAGAGGCAAAGCTCCCCACCCACCTTTCTCTACCCCAGGAGCACCCCACGACTGGTGGGCTTGTCCTTCCCTCCCCTTCCGGAGAGAAACCAGATCGGGGTGCAGGACTCCCTTTGGGCCGTGTTTCCTAACCCTCTGTTCTGGGAGCTCAGGGGTTTCGGCAGTTTAGGTCAATCCCTTAGCTGAAGGGTAGTGGGATCTGAGGCCCAGAGAGGGGAAGCAATGCCACCAAGGTCACACAGTACTTCAGGGGCAGCTCAGGGGCCAGTATCAAGGGCCACATGAGGAAGACACTGGTGAGGACCCGGGAGCCGACGCTTCCATCTAGAGAATCAACTTAACACCTCGAAACAGCCCTGTGGGGGCGGGGGTGGTTGCAATTGCCCCTTCTCACGGGTGAGGACGTGGAGGCTCAGAGAGGTTAAATGGCTTGTCCAGGGCCACACAGCTACTCTGCTGTAGAACTGACTGCAGAACCCGACTCCTTGCTCCTGACCCGTCTGTCTGCTCCCACTCCCCGCCCTGTGCTCCCCATGCAAGGCAGGCGCCAGACCTTCTGGAAAAGACTCGGGTGTTCCCCCACAAGCAGACCCCGAGAGAAAGATCTAGGGGTGCTGTCTCTGGAAGGTGATATGTGGGAACTCAGGTGGGCAGTGTGGGAGTGAGGTGGGGCGGGGCGACGGCCATCGGGGGCGTGTCCTCATGCATGTCACTGTGTGCACGGACGGCTGCGCTGGCTCCTGCTCAAGGACGCCGGGAGCCATGGTGGAGCCCGCCTCGGAGCCATCCCCAACGCTCCGGGCACTGGGGGTCTTTATACGCCAACTCCGTCTGTCACGCATGGGGGAAAACATGTGCTCCTGGGTCATCTCCTCCTATCCTTGTGGTGTCGCATGGTCCTCATTTCACAAATGGGGAAACTGAGGCTCAGAAAGTCTTGATCGGGTCAGATCCCAAAGCGTCTGTGCCAGGAAGCCTTCCCTGGTTTTCTCCAGTGGTGTCAGGGCCCCTCACCAGGCTCCCGTGCTGCCCTGAGCTTCTGCTAGCATTTACCAATGACATTACGTGATGGTGGCCTTTGACCTGTCCCCCAGGCTGAGAGCCCAGAGCGCAGGGCATGTTTCTGACTCAGCGGAGCATCCCCAGCCCCCAGAATGCTCTGGGTGCAGAGAGAGGGTCAGACATGTCCTGGGTCAGCTCCTGACGGTCTGTCTTACCACGTGTCCAGCCCTCCGTGCTGCCTAACAGACGATCCGACGACCTGTTTATCACAGCTCGTGGTGTCGTGGGTCAAGAATTGGGGCTGGGCTCAGCTGGGCGGTTCTGCTCCACGTGGCACTGACCAGATGCCACTCGGCTGGAGGGTGGGCTGCTCTGTGGGGTCCGAGATGGCTTCACTCGCGTGCCTGGCACCTTGGCAGGGATGGCTGGAGGGTAGGCTCAGCCGGGACTGTCCACTAAGGTTCCTACCTGTGGCCTCTGCAGGGAGCTGGACTTCTCACGTGACAGATCAGGGCTCGCAGAGCTGGCGTCCCACAGGGCAGGAGGGGAAGCTGCCAGTCTCTTAGGGCCGGGCCACAGCATCTCTCCCCTCCTCCCTCTCTCTCTTCATTGTAGTAAAACACACAGAATACAATATTTAGCATTTTAGCCATTTGTGAGTGTACAATTCAGAGGCACAAACTACATTTGCAATGTTATGCAACCATCTCCAGTAATGTACATGAAACGTTTTCATCGTCTGGCAAAAAAACCCTGTCCCATTCTCCCCTCCCCCTCCCCCAGCCCCTGGCGCCCACCATGCCACCATCTGTCTCCATGAACCTGACAGCTCCAGGGACCACACAGAAGAGGGGTCACACAGTATTTGTCCTTCTGTTCCTGGCTTATTTCACTGAGCATAACCTCCTCAAGTTTCCTCCGTGTTGCAGCTGGTGTCAGAATCTCTTTCCTTTTTAAGGCTGAACGATGCTCCATTGTGTGCATGGACCACACTGTGTTTACCCGTTCACCCGCCGACGGACACTTGGGCTGCTTTCACCTCTCGGCTCCTGTGGGCGACGCTGCTGCCGTGACGGGGGGTGAACGAGAATCTGAGTCCCCATCCGCTCTCGGGAAGCAGTCACTGAGCCCACAGATTCCAGGGGAGGGGGCGTGGGCTCCGCGTCAACGGGAAGACGGTCAAGAATCTGCAGCCGTCTTCAATCCGCCGCAGCGTGCTGTGCAGAGAGGTTGCTTGGAAACTTCGGGCCCCATAGCAAATCAGGAGGCAGCAGCAGAGACATCCAGATGGTGGAGGAGAGGAGAGACGGGGGCCCCGGCGTCTGGGGATGCAGGAGAAACCAGGCTGGGCCTGGGAGGATGGATGGGAGGCAGGCGGCCGACAGGAGTGAGCTTGAGAAATAGAAGCAGGGGCGGAACCTTTGGGAGAGGGCTGAGCCTGTCGTCCTCAGGCCTGGAGGAGCAGGGGTGTGGCTTCAGGGGGAACTTCACTGGGCAAAGGTGAAAGGTGGGCATGGAGGCCGAGGGCCAGGATGTGAGTCTGGGCTCCGCCACCAGGGAGCTATGAGACCTAAACTCTCAAATGTCCTTCCTCGTGAGATGGGACAATGAGAATGCATCCTTGCAGGACGCTGCGGGAATTCAGTGGGAAAATCCACACGTCCCTCTTGCCTGGCTCGCCGTCACCTGGGAGGTTGTGGGTGAGGAGAGGGGCCCGCTGTAGACCCGCTTTCTTGGTCTCAAGGCAGCGCGAGGCTGTGCCCGCGTGGATCAGTCAGGAGGGGCTTCCCGGAAGACCCGGCAGAGAAGGATCCAGGGGGAGCCAGGGCTGGCGGCTGGGCGGGTCCAAGGGACAGCCATCGGGGAGGCCGGCGGCTTCTGGACCCCGCAGTCAGGAGCTCTGGGCTCCATAGACAGTTATAGGCTGGTGAGTTGACTCCCGCTAGTGTAGCCAGCGCCCACCACTCGGGGCAGCAACCTGTGGTTGTCCCGGTGGCCGCCCTGCCGAGGCTGGATGCTGGTGCTGGGCCGGCTCAGGGCAGCCTTCCAGGGGGCGCACACAGAGCCGCAGAGCTTCTTGAGGTCCAACTTGGGAAGGCTGGCACGTCACCCCAGCTGCATTCTACTAGTCCGAGTGCGCCCCAGCCTGGCCCAGCCCTAAGGGAGCAGAGAGAGCCTCCATCTCTCAGTGGGGAAGAAGTGCTGTGGTCATCTCTGAAGGCAATCTGCCGCCCAGTGTCCAGCCAGTGTGCGACAGCACTGGGCACGAGGCCACACGACCCTGGGGCGGGGGTGCATGGGGGCAGCAGGAGCCGCTGACTCTGCGGAAGGTGGGCGGGCACAGAAATCCAGACACCGGGCCTGAGAAAACAAGTTCCCAGAGCTGGAGTGACGTGCTGGGCTTCCATGGGGAGTACTGGGAGCATTCAGTAGGCGCTTAATGTCTACACGTTACATGAAGTGTAAAGAGTGAGCGAACCAGCCAGGCTGGATCCCAGGCAGGTCCTGACTCCTGGCTCAGTGCTCTCCCGTCTCGGCTCGCCGCTGTCGCTCCAGGGCCAGCCGGAGGGCAGTGGGTGCCCTTCCGTGGCCCCTGTGAGGCCGTGAGGCTGTTGGGGGCGCCTTCCAGGGGTGTCACTCCCACCCTTGCATTTCCTCTCCCGGCAGAGCCTCCTTCCTCTCACGGCCTCCCCTCCCAGCCTGCCTCTGCCCGGCACGTCCGCTGAATCCCATTCCCCGCAGACCGCCTCATCAGAGCTGCCTTCTGTCTCATCACCGTGATTTCTCATTTGTAGGTTCAGCTGCACCTGGCTTCTCAGAAATCCGCTCGCCGTCTTGCAACTCGCTAAACTTCTCAAATGCCTCGTCCCCCGCCTGCCTCTTTGGTTCTGCAGGAGGAAGCCGGTGGGAGTGGAGAGAGGGCAGCCCGGGACGTGCCTGCCCACCAACAACGCCCCCCTACAACCTGATGGTGTGGTGGACAGAGGCTGGCGGCTCTCCGGTGGCATCTGTAGGACTGTTTACCTGGACAAGGTGGGACGCAGGCCACATTCTCAGCTAGAAAGAAGGCAGCATGATCTGCGATCTGTCTGTCTGTGTGTCCATCCTTTCCAGGAACTATGGAGTAGAAAGACTAGTCAGACTCAGAGCCTTTTTTCCAGGAGAGAGAAGGCAACCACATCTTCCAGCATCTTCTATGTCCCAGGCACTCCCTATGGGCCACAGTGTCATCATCTCTGAGCACTGAGGATTTGCATCTGCCTGTGGTCCCCATGTGTCCCCAGAAGATAAAGCCTTGGGGGTGCGTGTGACTGGCCCCTCGTCCCGGGGACGGTGATGAGCAGAGGTGGGTTAGAAGCCAGGCCCCTGGATTGCACTTTGGTTTGGAAGAGAAGTTGTGCGGACAGACCGCCGTGGCGTGGAGTGGACTGTGCCATCGGCCTGGCGCCCTGGGGGCACTGCACAGAGAAAGGCAGGAGGTGGGGTGGCTCGGGAGGTCTGAGTCGCTCGGCGGCTGCACCAAGGGGAGCCCAGTGCGAGGCCAGCGCTGGGTCCCAGGCCTCGGCGCAGCCCGTCTGGACCCAGCCTGGCCTCGGGGCCGTGGCTCGGCTGGCCTGGTAGCAGCAACGTAGAGACGTTGTCCCGAGGCTGGCGGGCTCTCTGCCAGAGCACCTGCTGTTTAGAAGAAGTAGGGAGCCGTCGTGAGCCTGGGAGCGAAGCCAGAGCCCAGCCCACACCAGGCGCTCGGGGACCTCGGGAAGCTGTCACCGGGCAGGGCTGGCAGGAAGCCCCACAGGAGAGGCGGCCTGATAGGCTGCAGACCCCAAGCCCTTCTGCCGGTACCCCCAGGTTCCCTGTCTCTCCTAGATGGGTCTCTCCCAAGGCCCACCCCACCAAGGAGAGGGCCAGAGCCCCAGGCCAAGGATGCTGTCCCCTCCTCCCTCCCTCTCCCTCCACCTTCCTTCCTTCCTTCCACCCGTCCATCCTCCCATCCCTCCACGCAGTCCTTGCCCGTCAGGACAGCCAGGGAGCTGTGGTGGGCACTGGGGGGTGCAGCAGCGAACGAGATCACAAGGCTGAGCCTCGTGGGAGAGAATCACGGGGGGCTAATCCGGATTGGGGGGCCGGGAAGTCTCTGATGAAGAGACGTTTGGGCTGGGAGCTGACGTGGGAGTGAAGCAGGCCGTGGCAATGGAGGACGTGCCACATCAGCTTGTGCCAAGGTCGAGGTCGGATGACGTGGGGCAGGGCTGGAGCGGGGGGTGACCCAGGGCCGGCGACAGAGAGCAGGCCATTCACTGAGCTGCTGTTGAAATAGTGCCCCCATTCTCCAATGTCCTGGGCCAGCAGGTGGAGGGGGCAGGTGGAGGGCCCCTCACTGTGTCGGCCCTTGCCCAGCACCCCAGCAGCCACTGGCCCTCCCCCCAGCTCCTCATCCAGGACGGGGAACAGCCTGGGTCCCAGAGGGCTCATCACGTCGGGGACAGGAGGATGGAAAGACAGAGACCAGCCTCTCCTCAGGTGATTTTTGTCACCTGGACAACTTCACCCCATTACTCGAGAGGGGCATTGCTCTGGTTTCCCGGGCCGACCCCGAGGCTTTATCTGGGCTTTATCTGAGTATTTTCAGCCCATTATACAGATGATTATTCTGTTAGTGAAGTTACCCAGTGGGGACCGTGGGACTTTCATCTGTAAAGGGCCTTGCAAACACTGATCGCTAAAAGTTAATTAAGCACTTTAATCTCTAAAGGCCTCTAGGCTGCCATCTTCCCTCCCCGTGTGGGCTGAGAGGAAAACAACCGTGCGTGTTGGACGCTCCCGGAGTCGTGGGGTCCTCCCGGCCTCAGACCGCATACTTGTGCTTTGCTCACGGGGACCGTTCGCAAGGTAGCGTGGCAGAAGTCAGATATTTGCGGGGCAGGAGCCTTGGCCCGGGCTGAGCGGGGTCCAGTGTGTTCCAGGCTCGCTGCTCTGTCCCCTGAGCTCACGAGGAGCCGGGAGCCAAATGCATTTATCAGCTTCCTGGTAAAACCCAATAGTCTCTCTATTCTGCCATCGGAGAGGGGCCGCTGAGAAAGGCAGGGCTGCACGCCGGCAGGACGCGTGGCCCCAGACGTGGACGCTGCTCTTTCCCGCAAGACCCACCGATGATCTTCCCCAACGGCCTTCTGCTTAGTCCATTTATCCACGCTTGTTTACTGAGCGCGTACTCTGCGGGGCTCCGTGTGGGCTCCTGGGTTACCTCTGGGGACAAGCGAGACGAGGCGCCTGCCTTCGCAGGGTTTGTCTTCTAAGGGGGCAGACGGACGGGGGACGCCGATCGCTAAGTAAGCCCATTTCAGATGGGGATCGACGCCAGGAAGGGGCCAACACGGAGGCAGGCGATGGTGGTGGGGGTGGTCTGGGGACAAACCAAGGGCCTTAAAACAACAGAAAGTTATTATCTCTCAGTTCTGGAGGCCAGACGTCCAGGATCGAAGTGTTGGCAGCGTTGGTCCCCTCTGGAGGCTGAGAGGGACAGTCTGTCCCAGGCCCTTCTCCCAGCTCCTGGTGGCTGCCGACAATCCTGGGCGTTCCCGGGCTTGTGGCTGCGTCACTCCCATCTCTGCCTCCATCTTCACCTGGCCGTCCCCTCTCTGTCCGTCTGTGTGTCCTCTCTTCCTCTAAAGACACCTGTCGTTTGCTTTAGGGCCCCCTAAATCCAGGAGCATCTCATCTCCATGGCCTTCACATTCTTACATCTGCAAAGACCCCTTTTCCAGATCAGCTCCCCTTCGCAGGTGCTGGGGGTTAGGCTTGGAGCTTTCTTTTGGGGACCACCAATGGGCACCCTACAGCCAGCGTGTGGTCGGCGTGTTGTGAGCGAGGAGGTGCGTGGTCACAATGAAAGAGGACGGGGCAGGGGCCGGATGACGTAAGGCCGTGGGCCCAGGGAAGGGGTCCCTTTGCTCCATGTGCATCTGGCAGCCGCCGCAGGGCTTTGCAAGGGGACCCCACTAGATCTCTTCAGAGAAACCAAGCCGGCAGCAGTGTGCGGAGCAGACTGTAGGGGCAGGAGAAGCAGCGTGACGGGGAGCGGGCTGGGGATCTGGGGCAGCAGTCACGGCAGCTCAGACCGGGGAACAGAGGCTGGATGCTGGCCTCCAGTTGGAGATAGAGCCAGAAGGATCTGCCGAAGGATCGGACGGGGCCCAGGAGACAGAAGCTTGTGTTTGTTCTCAAGGCTTCCCGGGGACTGTGGGGGGCCAGGGCCTCTCCCCGTCTTACTGATGAAAGCAGGGCGGCCAGGCCATAGGCCTTCCTTGGGGCTGGCCAGGGAGGGCTCAAGGGGGCATCAGACGCAAAGAGAAGGTGCGCTGGGGGGAGCCGGGGCCTCCTGGCTGGGGCCACACGCATAGTGTGCGGACGTGTGTGTCCACGGGTGTGTGTGGCCTCCACAACCCGAGATTCAGAAAGCCAGTGTTATCTGGGCTTCCAGGGCCCGGTGGGTGCTCAGGGACAGGCATCCACTGACCGCACACCCAGAACACAGGGGTCCATGCAACAGGACTCCTCATTCACCTGCGAGGAGAGGCGGTGGTGCCCGGTACGCGGGGCGATGGGAAGAACACATACGAAGCACTCTTCTGTGCGCACCACAGCAGGTGTGGGGGTGCTGGGTGGTCTCAGGAAACGCTCCCCCAGGCTGCAGCTTGGTCCAACATCTGCTTTGGCAGCAAGACCGGAGAGGGCTTCTGGTGAGCAGACGCCCAAGGCTGAGGGCCTCCCAAGGGAGACTAGGGTGGGGCTCCAGAGAGGGGCACTGGCAGTGACCAGCAGCTGCTTGCTTGCAGGTTGGTGGGCGTGTGTAGGGGGCTTCTGGGGAGCATCAATCAGGGAGCGAGGCTCTGGGGTGATGCTGGAAAGGTCTTGGAAAACCAGACCCAGTGAAGAGGCTGTTTGGGGACTCAGGAATCAGAGCCGTGGTGATGTGCCCCAGGGCTGAGTCTGGGGTGAGGGAGGCCTGGCCTTCAATCCTGGCATGGCCTCTAAGGAGCTGTGCAACCCTGGGCAAGTCATTCACTGTCTCTGAACAGCAAGCGCTACTTCCTTGTTGGCAAGCGGCCTCCTCTGAGGGCGCTCCAAGAGTTAGGAGTTGTGTGTGTGAAACACCAGCCCAGGGCCTGCCTGGCCCGTACGGGCGCACAGCCCGTTGGGGAAGCCAGCATCTGATCACCGATGTGTGTTTATTTGCACGTGGACCACGGGCTCGGGAACACGAGGGTGGGTGAGGCTGTCCTCAAGGAGCTTGTCACCTGGTTGGAGGGACAGACACTCTGACAAGCGGCTCCAATCGAGTGTACTCGGTGCTGTGATGGAGAAAGAGGGGCTGGGGTGCCCGGAGCAGGGGTGGAGGTTCTTGGGGTTGAGTTCCACGGAGAGTTCTCCCAGCTCAGACCTAATGATCGAGTAGATCTTCTCCAGGTGAAGGTGTGCAGAGAGTTCTGGAAGGAGGAGACAGCATACGTGTATGCCTAGAGGTGGGAGACAGAGTATGCTTGGACCACAAGCTGATTATGATGATGACAATGATGGTGATGATGGTGATAATGATGGCAATGGTGATGGTGGTGTTGATGGTCATGGGGATATTGACAGCGATGTTGATGATGACGATGGTGCTGATGGTGAGGATCATGACGACGGTGATGGGGATAATGATGGTGATGATGATGGTGATGGTAATAGTGACAATGACGATGGTGATACAGATGATAGTGATGGAGATGATGATGTTGATGGTGTGATGATGATGATGTTGACATGGATATTGATGGTGATGGTGATAATGATGATGGCGGTGATAATGCTTATGGTGATGGTGAGGATGATGATGGTGACGGGGACAATGTTGGTGATGATGATGGTGATAGTGATATTGATGTTGGTGGAGATGATAATGATAATGTGGTGGTGATGATGATGGTGATGGTGATGGTGGTGATGATGATGATGGTGATGATGATGATGACGGTGATGGTGATGTTGATGACAGTGATGGTGATGATGATGATGGCAATGTTGGTGGCAGTGATGATGATGATGATGATGGTGATGATGACAGTGATGGTGATGATGATGATGACAATGTTGGTGGCAGTGATGATGATGACGGTGATGGTGATGTTGATGACAGTGATGGTGATGATGATGACAATGTTGGTGGCAGTGATGATGATGACGGTGATGGTGATGATGACAGTGATGGTGATGATGATGATGGCAATGTTGGTGGCAGTGATGATGGTGAAGAAGCTGCTGCTGCTGACAGTGAGTGTGGTGGTGATGATGGTGATATGGTAACAGCAGCTCCTCCGCCCTGGTCCAGGTCAGCTGAGGGGACTAGAACAAGAGTGCTGACTAGTCAGGGACTGGAGTGACTTTTCCTGGACCTGAGCTTTGCTCTCTGGGTCCCTCTGCCTTTCCTCTAGTCCCACCAGACTACATCCTTGAGTTACTCCCGTCGGTCCTCAACGGGTCTTTGGTCTGTGCTGCATCGCATCTCAGGAACAAGGACCATCCAGGCTTCAGCGCTCCTTGGCTGTATCCCGATTCTGATGGGTTCCTCCGCTGAGGGCCACTCCCAGTCTGGTCAGCTGAGGGAGGTGAGTCTCTGTTTTGGAGGGGTTGGCCACCTCTCCCGGGTCCCCTCCCCGGCGCAGCCCCTGCAATGAGGTGACAGCTGGCAGCTGTTGGACTACTGTCTCCAAGGCTGACTGCAACAAGGGGCCTGATCAGGCAGAGCTGACCCCACCGACGGTCCCTCAAACCCGTCTTCTTGGACCTGGCTACGCCTCCCTAACTTCTCCCTTAAGGCAGGTAAGTGGGATTTGAAATTGAGATCGACTTGGAAGCGCGAGAAATCCTGGAGGTACCCCACGTGGCCACGGCATGGTTTCTATTGGAAATGAACTGATCTTTGAGCCTCTGCCTCTGACTGGCCCCCTAGGCCACACGGGCACTGGCTGGGGAGGCCACGCTCTGCCTCCAACTGTGACATGGAGCTGGCTGAGTATGCAGAACATAGGCCGCCGCCCAGAAGGTGCACCTGGTCATTCCCTGCACCCTACCTAGCCAGCTCTGGACCCTCTAAAGGCTGCGTATGCCCCGCCTGGGCCCGCCCCCCTCACATCCTGCAGGGGGCACTCAGCAGGTACCAGGCGTGGAGATACCCTCTGGACACAGCATCTCATTTACAAGAACTGCTGAGGTTGGGCCCATGTGATCACCTCTTTACAGATGAGAAAACTGAGGCCCAGAGAGGCAGACCTCAGAAACCTCCGACCCTAGTTGCTTAACCACAGCGCCACTGGTGCTCCAGCCCCACCGAGCATCAGCTCATTCCCGCTCACGTGTGATGGCGCTATCGAAACAATCCTATTTTCATGTTCCTTGACCAGGATCAATCGTATTTCATGCTCCCTCGACATCTCCCATCTCCGGGGCTGAGCTGGGAGCCTCGAGTCCCCGGGGTGGGAAGGAGGAAGGCTATCATCCAGACCAGAGAGGGTGTGGTCTGTGCAGGGGGCCACAGAGCCAGCTCATAGCAAGGAGAAAAGATGGGATGCCGGGGGGCTGCGAGTGAAAAAAAGATTTTCTCAATTCCTGTAGCTCCCGTTCAGCGTTTTGGGGTCAGGCCCAGCCAGGGATGCCCCAGAGTCGTGTTGAATGTGTGGGACCGAGAGAACTCTAAATGGGGTGCAGCAAAGAGGGGTTCTGTGCTGGTGGTGAGGGCGAGGCAGGGAGTTGGGGGCGAGGGGAGGAGCCCAGACCCCTCCCCCTTTCAAGGCTGGGATCCAGGGGGCTTTGGGAGCATCCGTTTGGGTGTGGAGCCCAGTGAGAAGATGGGAAGAGCGGGGGCCTCTCCCTGGTGGGGCATGGGGAGACTGAGGCCCCCCTTCCAACACGACACGGGGTGAAGGGCCTGTGGGAAGAACCTAGGAAGGTGGGCCAGAGGGTCCCGGCTCTGCGTGGACCGTGTGGGTGCTCAGTGCATTCACAAGTCCCTCCAGAGAAGACAGAAGTTCCCCGAGAGGCTGGTGGATCAGCAGAAACGGCTCCCAGAGATGGAAAGGCCACAGCCTGGGAGGACGCTGTGACCGGGGCAAACAGCCTTGAGAGAGGACGATGCGGAGCCGTCCTCGTGCGTGTGGCAGCAGGGTGGACGGCCGGCCCTCCCCGCTGACGTCCCCAGCGGAACTCGATATGCTCATGAGCTTGGCGAGTGTCTCCAGCTTTTAATTTGCGGGAGAAGCGACCTTTTATATTTCAGATCACATGAAGTTAATTTGCACTCCAAGTTCAAGAGAGCTCCTGAGAAGGTACAAATGTGATTTCTTAACAGCTGTTACTGTAGGACTCAACATGACAGAAATGATGAGAAGCAGGGATTCATTTTTAGACAGAAAGAGCTGCACGCTCTCTCTCTCTCTCTCCAGCCTGCCCAGGACGGTAGCAATCAGAAGGCAAGAGCCCGAGGGAGCGTGAGGGCCAACTGCTCACCTTGTACCACGTCCCTGACCTGTAGCTGTCCTGGTTCTGTTTGAATACCACCAATGATGGAGAGCTCACTACCTCGGGAGCAGCCAAATCTGATGCTGGTCAGGTTTGGCTGTGAGAGGGTCTCTCCAGTGTTGGGTAAAATCTACCTGTGTTGATTGTGTTTGCAAAGTCGTCCCCTTTCCTCCTCCTCATGCCAGCCCTCCCAAGGATTGAAGGTGGCCAGCTCATCTTCCTCTCCTTCTGACCACCTCCCATTCCTTAGCTATGATGTCCAGGTCCCGCCATCCCGTCCCTGGAGATCTCCTGGTCTGCCAATGTCCCTACAGGGAGGCACTTGGCATCGAACACAACGTTGCCTTTTCCAACTGACCGGCCAAGAATCCTATCACTTTCTATCTTCCGGACACCACACCTCTAGCAAGACAGCCCAAGACCGCATTCACGGCGAGCCCCCGAGGTGTACTGCGGGCCCACGGGGTCGGTATCTTGGAGCAGCCCCCACGTGCCGGGTCTTGCGTTGATCACTGCCGGGGGCTCAGGGCGGGAGAGGCAGCCTGAGGGAGGGTGAATTGACTTCAGGAATGGAGTTGACACTATGGGGGCTGTTGGTTTTAGGATGAGTCTGCCAGCCTGTGGTGGCCCAGTTGTCACACGTTCGCTGGGGCCCCACCCCATGCCCACCGGGGCCCTGGTGATGGGGCCGGGGCTGTCATCTGCCTCAACCTAGACCAGTCAGATCAGGAGCTGGGGAGAGCGGGCCAGTCCCTGTAGGTGGCTGTGGGGCAGCTTTAAGCCCCCTGGGACTGGGGAATCGGAAGCCCGTTGGCAGAGACAGGAGAGAGATGCACAGGGGGAGGCTACGGGGAGAGAAGAGTAAACTGGGAAGCAAACGCAGAGAGAAGCAGGGGTGGGTGCCCACCCAGAGCCCACCTGCGTCACCTGCCCTCCTGGCCGCTAGACCCAGAAGGTCCCAGGGTGGTGGGAGGGGGCCTGGGGGTCTGACCATGAGACCCGGCTCCAGTTCCAACCTCAGCCTGTCTAGTACCAGGTTCTCCAACGTCCCTGGGACCCACTTCCACCTTGTGGGCAGATGCAAGCCAACCCGAAGGCCCCAGCCTCCCAGGGTCCGCCCTCCTCGCTGCCCAGGGCGAGGCAGGTCAGCGGCCAATGAGTGGTGACGGCCTGTTACCTGGGACTCCTCCTGCCTGTATCCTTCTCTGCCTTTTATAATCTGTTTCCGGCTACTCCTTGGCGACGTTTATTGGCTACTGGCCTTGTATCTGTACCTGCCAGGTGTGGGGTCAGCCAGGTGGGGCCAGGTGAGGCCTTGAATCAGGGGGTGACGGCCGGGGCTGAAGCAGTGTGATTAAGCGCATGGCCAAGAGTGGTTAAGACAGGTGGGTTCCATCCTGCCTGTGTCCTTCACCAGCATGAGCAAGTGGCCTGCCCTCTCTGAACCTCCGTTCTCTCCTCCGCAGGATGGGGACGATGATGTCCCCAGCTTCACAGGCCTGCTGTGACTGTTCCAGGAGCCAGTGTAGGTCAAGCGCCTGGCGCAGAACCGGTCCCATAGAAGGCACGTGCCGCCATGTGAGTGTGACTTTCAAGATGGCACACTCATGTGGCTGGCAAGTGGTGCCGGCTGTGGCTGGGAGCTCAGCTGAACCCGAGGCCTCGGTTCCTCTCCACATGGGCCTCTCCATGGCCCCTGGGCTCCAAGGGCACGTGTCTCACCCTTTGTGACCCTAGCCTTGGAAGTCAGACAGTGTGTGTCATCAGCTGAACGGTCTCCCTTCCAAATTCTTAAGTTGATGCTCTCACCCCTGGTACCCCAGATGTGACTGTATTGTCAGGGTCTTTAAAGAGGTGATTAAGGTAAAAACGAGGTCATTGGGGTGGATCCGAAGAACAGGACAGGTGGATACAAGAACAGGATGGTGTTCTTATAAGGACAGGCGATTAGGACACAGAGGGAAGGCCACGTGAGTATGCGCCGAGAAGGCAGCTGTCCTCAAGCCAAGGGGAGAGGCCTCAGAGGAGCCAGCCCTGCCCGCGCCTTCATCTTCCCGCCTGCAGGACTCTGAGACGACAAATGTCTGTGGTTTAAGCTGCCCATCTGGGGTATTTGGTACGGTGGCCCCAGCAGACCGATGTGGCATCTCTCCGGCCACACTCTGTCCATCGGGGCCACCACAGAGGCCTGTCCAGGTTGGAGGAGGGGAGTCAGAGACTCCACCTCTTGATGGGGAAGGTTCTGAAAGAGTGGGATTCAGGCAGGTGGCACAGAAGGAGTGGGCACAGGGCGTGTGGGCTGTGAGAAGACCAGTGTGTCCGATACAGGGAAGAGGGAGCCGTGAGGCCCGAGCGGATGGGGAGCTGGCCCGGCCCTGGGTCTGCAGCGCGGCCTACTGTGCGCATCATCCCCAAGGCTGATGGGGCCGGTGGTCTGCAATGCCCGAGGGCGGATCACAATCCCGAGGCCTCCAAATGCAGCCAGGGCAGCCCAGGGGCCGAAGGGAGCGTCTCGCCCTCCCGGAGATGGCAGACAGCCCCGCGGGGCCCGGCCCCTCCTTGGAGCCCCCCAGATAGCCGGACCGAGGACGCCTGGGCCACCGGCTCTCCAGGCTCTGCCGTCTCCCGCCCGGCACTCTGACCCACCCCCCCATGAAGCCCCTCCAGGCTCCAGCCTGATGGCGGCCTCCGGATTCATTCACTCACTCACTGGTTCATTCGTTTGCTCGCTCATTCATTCATTCAATCCTGGTCTCCTGGGACGGACAGACTGGCTGGTACCCTGAAGAACCGCTCTTTGTTTCTTTTCATTTATCTTCAAAATAGATTCCTTTCAAAACAGTCTGGCAGTTCAAATGGCTAAGCACGGAACTGCCATAAGACCCCAGCAATTCCGCTCCTCGCTAGGCACCCAGGAGAACTGGAAACCTGTGTTCACACAAAATCTGTTCACGGACGTTCACAGGAGCGTATTCCCTAGAGCCCAAAGGTGGAAGCAACCCAAGTGTCGGTCTGCGGACGACGGGGTGATGACACGTGGTCCACTCATACAATGGAATATTGTTCAGCAAAGAAAAAGGAATGAGGTTTTGATCTGTGCTTCAGCATAGATGAACCCTAGAAAAGACGATGCTCAGTGGAGGAAGCTGTGAGGAAAGACTGCATGTTGGAGGATGCCATTTATACGAAGTGTCCAGAATGGGCAGATCCACAGCGACAGAGAGCAGACCGGTGGTCATCAGGCCTGGAAGGAGGGGGGGTGGTGACCGCCAAGGAGCTCAGGCTTCCTTTGGGGGTGAAGAAAATGTTCTAAAATGGATGCTGGGTGGCGGAGGCACGACTCCGTGAATCGACTCAAAGCCAGTGGCCTGTGCTCTCTGAGCGGGGGACGTGGACGGTGTGAGTTCCATCTCAACAACTGTTAAGGAGCACTGGTGCCTGCCTTTTCGGGGCTGTGAAGGGTATTCGTTATTTCCTGTAAAATATTTAAAATAGCGCCTGGCACATGCTGAATGCCGAATTAATGTTCGCTGTTAAAAACGAATGGATTCCTTTGAAGCTCGTGAGCCCTGCCTCCCCTGGGGGACGCCTGGGGAGCCTGGACAGGCGGGGCCTCCCGGGACCACCACCAGCTCCTGGCCTTGCCCCAGCCACGGCCGCCCAGCCCTTTCCTTCCCGTTAACACCCGGGTTTCAGGCTCAGGCACCTCTCCCCTCCACTCCTACCACACCCCCGCCCCCTGCCGCATGGGGCCCAGCCCTGTCTGGGTGCACGGTCTCTGTGGGGGGGGTGCCCCTTCTTGTCCCCCTGCCCCTCCCTTATCTCAGAACCCCAGCGCTCCTGCTGCCCCTGCCCTTCTAATGCGAGTGAGGCCAGCAGCCGGTTACATGTGCACACACACTCAGGCACACAGACACACACCCCCAGGCATGCGTCCGTGCACACACACACCGAGGCACGCGCGCGCGCACACACATACACAGGCATGGGCACACACACACACCTAGGCAGGCACACACATACATACTCAGGCACACACACACACCCAGGCATGGACACACACACACACACTCAGGCATGTGCACACACACACACTCAGGCATGCACGTGCACACACACACCCAGGCATGCACGAACACACACACACAGGCACACACATACACACACTCAGGCACACACACCCACCCAGGGATGCGCACACAGACACACCCAGGGACATACACACCCAGACACCCAGGCACATGTGTGCACACACACCCCCACACCCAGGCACGCGTCCGTGCACACACACACCCCGAGGCATGTGCACGCACACATACCCAGGCACGCACAAACACACACACACACAGGCACACACATACACACCCAGGGACGTACACACACAGACACCCAGGCACATGTGCACGTACACACACCCACACCCAGGCATGCACACACACACACTCAGGCATGCACACACACACCCCCATGCATGCACACACACATCCATGGACGTACACACACAGACACCCAGGCACATGTGTGCACACACACACCCACACCCAGGCACGAGCACACACACACTCAGGGGCACACACACTCAGGCACGCACATGCATACACACTCAGGCATGCACACACATACACACTCAGGCACGCACACATGCACGGTCACTCCCCCACCCTTTCCTGTGAGAGGTCACTTGGCTGGAGGCACCCTGGGGGCGGTCCGGCTCCCGGGGCCCTGGGCCGGGGGCTGCCTCCGTGAAGCACGCGGATTGGTGACCCCGGGGACAGGCTGGCAAATCCACGGGAGAACATTTGCAGATGCCGTTAAACTGACAGAATGGTTAATAATTTAGATGATATTAAAACTACCCAGCTTTGTCTGAGTAAATTGGAAGAATAAAATGAGATTTATGAAGGGCAAAGCCAGACCAATCCAACAAAAGAGAAAAAAACAGGAAAGGCAGAAATTTGGAACATGGCAACACAGGGGCGGACGGGGGGGCGGAGTCTGATGAGAAATCGCGTTCTAATCGTCGGAAGGAGCCCCCAGCTCCACCGGGAGCCCCGAGCGCCACGCAGGGTTCAGCTGAGTCATCCCGCCCGGCTCTGGGGGCAACGGGATGGGGTCTATGGCCTCCTTTAGCCATTGGCCGGGGGCTGGACAGGGGTCTGGTCACTGGGCTCCAGGTTCCAAGAGAGACGAGAGACCCAGCCAGGGAGTAGGCACCCACAGCGGGCACACCAGCAGCATCTTTGCGTGTATGGAGTACCAACGACATGGTGGGCACAGGGCTGCCACACCCCGCAATGCACTGTGGACCACTCGCGGCCTGCTGCCAACGGGCAGTCACGTTCACTCATCAGTTATGGATGAGTAGCCAGGCTCAGAGAAGGTCAGCAACTTGCTCACAGTCACACAGCCTGGAAGGGCCAGAACCAGGGCTTGGGCCCAGAGCTGCTGAATTCTGGAGCCAGTAATTCTTCCGACTGTTCCACAAGTGCATGAGCGCCCGCACGGCACCTTGAGGGAGGGCACAGAGGTGAGCACGGCTCCCGGTGCCGGGTGGCACAGCCGAACGGGAGAGAAGGATCCATCGACAGGTGGTGATGGCAGTGTGGTGACTCTTCTGATGGGGCAAACGCAGGGGCCACAGGGCCGCACGGCAGGTCCTTATCCCACCTTGTCCCAGGTAGTCAAGAACGGCCAGGAGTCAGCCAAGCCACGGACGTGAGACACGGCGGAAATGTTCCAAGCCGATGAAACGGCAAGTTCAAACGCCAGGCGGCCTCGGAGACCTGCAAGTCACTCCTTCCCAGCTGAGCCTCTGAGCCATGAAAGGGGTGGTGGGGACAAATGCGGCTGGAGAAGTGAGGACCACTACGGCCTGGAAACCCTGCCAGGCAGGTTGGACGGTGTCTCATGGATGCTGGGAACCTCGCCGGGGCAGGAGATCAGATCCACGCTCTAGAGGGTGGCAGGGACCACACGGTTCAGGGACCGGATGGAGGTGAGCGGGAGGCTGTTGGAGAAGTGAGGAGGGCCGGCAAGAGGAAGTGAGAAAGGGTATCTAGGGCTTGTCGCCTACCTGGCAGATGCTGGGCTTCAGGCGTGGCTGGCTCAAGGGCACAACTAAGGTCATTCTCCCCCTCTCTGAGCCCCCGGCTTCCCGAGGATGTTTCCTCCATGTAGCTGCAGACGATGGCCCTCAGTGGTTCCCACCTCACATCCTCCCAGCATCACGTTGGAGAGGGAAGAGCAATCATTATCTTGGAAAAGCTCGAGTCGTGTGTTATCCCTGATCCGGTGGCTACAGCCGGGAGCAGAGGCTCTTCAATTGCCCAGCTTGTCACTTGCTCGGGACGCGCTGAGCACCATGAACTGCCAGCCCCAGCCGAGCCCCACGGACCCACGGGTGCCCAGCCCACCGTGGTCAAGGGAGCGGGTGGGAGCTGGGCCAGCATGGGTGGTGGGCAGAGAGCGCAGCGAGCGGCTTCCAGGGACATTCAGATGGTCAGCTGGCTGGGATTTGGGAGGGCTGGCGGATGTAGGAGGAGGACGGGATCCAGAAATGGTTTCTAGAGTTCTGGTTTGATCACGCAATTAGACGGCAGCATCATTCACCAAAGTGGGGAAATCAAGCAAAAGGAGAGAAGTTGGCGAGTTCCATTTCGGGCGCGTTGAGTCTGAGGTGCCTGCAGGACATCTGGGGCGGCTGGTATCCACAGAGAGGCCCAGGGCGGAGAGCCCTTTGGGGATCATCAATGGGGGGAGGCTGCCAGAGCTGAGGCTGTGGGCTTCTGGTGGGAGGGGGCGAGTGAGAGCATGAGAGGGCCCAGGACCTGGTCCTGAGGGGTCCAGCGTCTGCCGGCTGGGTCCATAGGGGTGGAGAGAGGGGAGGAAAGGGACAGAAGTGGGGTGCCCTGGGATGCGGTGCTGAAGTTGCAGAGCCAAAAGAAGAGAGCATTTCCAGGTGGAGAAGCTGGTCAAGCAGTTTTCTCAGGTGCCAGAGCAGCGTCCGTGCCCAGGCTGGGGACCCCGTGCCCACTCACGCCCCCGTCTCAGGACATCATTGGAGGGGCCGGTGGTGGAAGCAGAAGATGAGGGGCCCCTGGGAGAAGAGAGAGGTCTGGAGTGAGGTGGGCTTCTGGTCCAGCAAAACCAATTAGGGTCACAGCAAGGTGTCCAGCAGGCTCTGGTGGACCCCAGGCTGGAGTCCGGCGGATGCTGGCTGCCTCCCGTGGGCTCCCAGCATGCCCTGCAGCTCTTTTCTGGAAGGCCTGGTCCCAGCACACACGTGGTCCTGGGCTTCACACCAGCTCACGGACCCCTCGTGCTGGGCTGTCGCTGAGCTGGTGGTGCCTGCCTGGCCAGCCTGGACACCCCAAAGAGGGTGGGGGGCAGGGCCCAGACCCGCACAAACGCCTTCGTCTTACCATGGGCACAGTGAATGAGTCCCTGGGGAAAAGGCTGAACCAGCAATCTTATCCCCATTTTACATACGAGGAAAGTGAGACTCAGAGAGGGGGCAGGAGCAGGGCGCTGAGAACTCAGACAGGGAGCCGCCGTGCCTCGGGGGAAAGCGGGGTCCGATGCTCTGGTTGGCGTTTCCCTACGCACTTGAGGAGACCCCCACAGAGCAGCTGAGGCTGACCCAGCAAATCAAATGATGGTAATGAGGGAGGGGAGGCCCCTCAGCACCCCAGAATTTGACTAGGCTCCCAGGATGGGGGATCTACACGGGGACAGGCCTGGGACTGCCACGAGCCAGGCGGGAGGAGCAGCCATGGGCCCAGCTGTCAGAAAGAAACCTGGGGAGGTGAGGTGGGCGTGCTGGGGTGACGGCTCCGAGAGGGGGGGGTGCGTGGAGGAGCAGTCCCCATGGCAGACTGTCACCTGTGGGGCGTTAATGACGGCTCCGCGTCAGGGCTGGCCCCGTGGCTCTCGTCTCCGGCGACACCATGCCAATTAGAGCTGAGTGGAGCATCTCGTTAGTTTCCCAATCGTCAGGAATCCAATTAGGGGCGTCTTAGATCCACTCAAGCAGTTCTGCCAATTGTCCACGCTGGAGATGTCCGGCCGAGCGTGGGGGCGGGTGCTGCACCATGACAAGCCGGGCCGGGGCTTTGCCAGGCAGGCGCTGGGTTAAATGGGCACGGCGAGCGAGGATTGGTGGCAGAGCCAGCCACGCCGAGGCCTCGGGGGTCCTGACTGGTGTGGATCCCGGCTTGAGGGTCCTTTCTCCTGGGGGACGAGGGGCCAGACTGACCGAGGCCGATGGGAGACAATTCCAAATGTCGCAGCTGCATCAGACCGGCCCTGAGGGGCCACCTGGTCCACCCCCCAATTTTACAGTGGGAGAAGTGGAGGTCCCTCGGGGCAGGAAGAGCCCAGAGAGGTGGACGTGACCCAAACCCTGCGGCAGACTGGAGCCCCCTCGATGTCGTCGCGGCCAAGCGGCCTTTTAACTTGGGCCTCTTTCATGACAAAGTGGGCACTGCTCCTCCCACTGGAACTTGTGTGGATCCGGGCTCTGTGTCCATCAGGGTTCGTCATTTGCAAGTAACAGAGGCCTGGCTCGAATTTGCCGAGGCAAGAAAGGAACTTACTGGAAGGCAGGGTTCCGGGGTCTTGCGCAGAAAAGGAAGGCTCGGACGCCACCACGACTGCTCTCCACCTCTCGTCCCTGCTGCCCTCGGCCCATCCGTCTCCTCCAGGGCAGCCTCTTCCGCTCAGGAGCGGGTGGGCAATTGGGGGCACGGCCCCAGAGAACCCTAGGGTCTTACATTCCACACTGTCTGCCCCTGGACGGGGTCCGCTCGGCTTCCTCCAGCTCTCGTGGGAAAAATCCCATAGGAAAAAATCCTATGATTGGCCGGGTGCTCACCCTGAGCTACGCGACGGTGGCCTGTTGTTATGGGCTGAATTGTGTCCCCCACTCTCATATGTCAAAACCACAACGCCTATACGTCAGGATGTGACAGTATTTGGAGACAGGGCCTTAAAGAGGTGATTAAGTTAAAATGAGGCTGGTAGGGTGGGCCTTAATATGCCGAGTGGGGTACCCAAACCTTTGTTCCTGAAGGGTCTGGGCTTCCATTAAAACTGCACAATTGGGGTTTATCCATTGTCCGTTTATTTATCTAATGTTCACTAAGTCCGTGCTACGTGCCAGGCATTGTCGTGTACCCAGCTGAGAGAGACAAGGAAACCAAGAACGAAGCCAGTTCCACAGTGTCGGGTGCTCTGAAGATGATCCAACACCGTGTCATGAGAGGAGGTGACTTTAGCTGGGACGGCCCCGGCAGTCTTCTTGAAGGCCACGCGAAGATCTGGAGGAAGTGCCTTCCAGGCAGAAGCAGCAGCAAGTGCAAAGGCCCTGGGGTAGAAGCAGATTTGGTGTGGGTCAGAAACATGGCCCGTATGGCCACCGGAGCATGACGAACTGAGGGCAGGGAGGTAGCAAAAGGAAGGCAGCGGATGTCTTGTAGGCCATGGTAGAGACTGACAGAGAGGCCACTGAAGGTTTAGGCTGGGGAGTGACATGATCTGTCATAAAAGATGAGCGACTTCTCGCTGGAGAGTGGAAGGTGGGAAAAAGAGTGCAGGAGGGCGATCAGCAAGAGGCTGCCCTAGTGACGCAGAGAGACCCGGGGTGGCGGCCACTAGCTGGAGAGTGGTGGGGCCGGTGGCTGTTTTGGACGTGGAGCCTTCGGACTTGCTCCTGGATTGGGGGAGGTTAGGAAGAGGAGCAATCAAGGGTTTGGGTCTGAGCCGCTGGGAGAGGTGGTGTCCTGGCCGAGATGGGTAGGACATCGACTTCTGTTGGGGACACGCTCGGCCTGAGCAGACCTAAGGAAGGGGCTGTGGAAGCTGAAGCTCTGGGGCGAGGTTGGGGCTGGACTCGAGGAGCGAGCGGGGGCGTTCCCCTGGCCGCGGAGCTGGCGGATTCGAGCGTAGGAGGCAGGGCCGGTGGTGGAGAGAACAGAGAGCCCAGCTTGAACCCGAGCTCGGTTCCTCGTCAGCTGAGTTGGCCTCACGTGAGCCCTGTGTCTCTCCTCTGTGGAATGGGGACACGTCTACTCTGCAGGGTGGTGGCGAACAACCACGTCCAGACCCCCCCAGCCTCCGGCGTGGTCCCCATCTTCGCTGGCTAGCTCCACCCCCGGTGGGTGGCTTCTGCGGGGTGGGAACCAGAGACCCCTCCCCGTTGCAAACTCCAATGCCCAAAATGCTGGGCGTGTGGGAGCCCCACTGCCTCCCTCTCTCTCCGCCGGCCCACTGCCTGCTGCTCGCTCCTGCTCTGCTCAGAGAAGCCCAGGGTGGGCTGTGGCCCAAGGGTCTGCGCTCGCATCCAGCCTCCCCGGCCCACGCTCCTGCGCCCACCCCTCTCCTTCGGCTTGCCTTGAGTGACAGGTCTCACCTTGAGCATCCATCCCTCACGGCCCGTGACCTGGGACTTCTCTCCCAGACTCGGTGCGGGGGCTTGGGGTTGCCACTGCCCCCCACAGCCTCCATGGGTCTGGAGGGTCTCGATAAAGCAGGATGCTGTTCCCACCCCGCAGGGGTCTCCACGGGCAAGCGAAGAGGACAGAAACCAAGTGGGATTTAAAACAAGGTCTGACGGAGATGCGTGTGTCCTGCCGAGGTGGAGGGGGGCATGGCTCGTCGAGTGAGAGAGCCCCCACACTTGGCCTTGCTCGTGCAGGGCTGAGGGGCTTCAGCACTGTGGGGGTGGGGGGCAGGAGGAAGGGGAGGAGGCCCTGCTCCGGGCAGAGACACTCAAGGCCTTCGGAGCAGAGGTGGGCCTGGGGCTGACCGGGGAGCGGACGACCAAACGGCTCCTGGAACAGCTAGGAACATTCTCCAGCAGGCTGAGCAGTCCAGACCACGACGCCCCAATAAAAACCTGTGCTCCCAGCACCCAGCGGACCAAGGCTGTATTCCCGTCCAATCTCTTTTCCACATGAATCAGCCCCACCACGTTTTCATATACTGACAACACGTGCTCACAGCCAAACCACCCACGGAAATAATTCTTGAACTTTCTATGGACAGTACCTTGCTGGCCCTGACATTCAGCAACTTGCTTTTTGGCTCAGTATCAACCTTCCAAGATTTGTCCGTGCTGGTAGACGCAGGTGTGGTTCACCGATCGTCTGTCACGGTGACGCAGTCCAGGGTTCCCGGGCATGCACACAGTCAGTCCTTTGTGTCCCCTGAAAAGCACGTGGATGCTCTTCCCAGTTCACTCTCCCAGACGATGCTGTGGGGCGCTGGTCACGCTCTTGTTCCAAGACACGTGTGCGGGGTTTTCTTTAGGTACACGGCCAGGAGTGGAATCTGGGTCCTGGAGGAGGTGGGTGCAATGGTAGAAGAAGCTGCCCAATGGTTTCCTGGACGATCACGCCGATTTGTGCCCCGGCCGGTGGGAGAGTTCCTGGGGCTCCAGACCCTCCCCAACACTCTGCTCCGTCTTGACCACCTGGTGGTCCTGGAGTGGCATCTCATGGAGGTTTTCAGTTGGTTTCCCCGATCGTGACCACAGCGGAGCCTGCCACCAGGCACTCTCTTCTGGAACGTTCTGTTCCATCCGAGGCACTGTTCATCATTTTTTATTGATTCGGAGGAGTCCTCCATATATCCTGGATATTAATCCTGGGTTGGTTATGTGTGTTGCAAATATCTTCGCGGTGTCTGTGGCCGTCTTACCGCCGTGTTTATGCCGTGCTTTGTCATACAGACTTTTCTCATTTTGCTGTGGTTGGATTTATCCATCTTTTTCTCCGTGATTTGTGCTTTTAATGTTTGTTGAAGGAATCGTTCCCTGCCCAGAGACGGTAAAAGAGATCGGCTCTGCCCGTGCAGCTCTGTAAACCCTCCGGGACGAATTTGTAACGGTCTGAGGTCCCACCTCATGGGTGATTTCTGTCTACTCAGTTGGTTGCCCCGACCCTCCGATGGCAGGCTCCCTGCCTGTGAAGTGGGGCGGTGGTGGCAGGCTCGGTGCTCTCTGTGTCGGCCCCCACCTCGCCGTCCACCTGCTGGCAAGGGCCACCCAGTCCCAGGGCCCAGGCCCACCGAGGGGCTGGGCTTGTTGGAGGCCACATGGTGAGTTAGAAGAACGAAGACCAGACCCAGGACTCCGGGCTCCCAGGGCCGCCCCTGCATCCCCTGTGGGACAGCCACCCCAACCTGCCTGGCAGCGCTGTCTCCCATCCCCTGGAGTCCCCGCTCCTCACTCGGTCACCGGCTCCGGGTCCTCACACTGAGGGGCACGGGGCTGCTGGCCCGGCTCAGACGGAGAAGTCGGGGTTTGCTGCAGCAGGCTACGAGGTCGCGAGTCCCGGCCCTTGGAGGGGCTGTCGGCTTCCTGGGGCCACCGTAACAACGCCCCATGGACGGGCGGCTTCAAACACGGGGGTTGGTTCTCTTCTTGCTAAAGGCTGGAGTCCGAGATCCAGGTGCAGGCAGGGCTGGCGTCTCCGGAGGGCTCTCTCCGTGGCGTGTAGACGCTGTCTCCTCCCCGTGTCCTGGCCTGTCTCCCCTCTGTGTGTTGGGGTCTCCTCTCCTCTTCAGTCCTGATGGAGCAGGGCCTCCCTTGTGACCTCATTTGACTTAATCCCCTCTATAAAGGCCCCATCTCCAAATACAGTCACGTGCTGAGGCTCTGGGGGGTCAGAACTGTGACGTGTGAATTGCAGGGGACACAGTTCCGCTCATATTGGGGGGCAGGGAGGAGCAATGTGAGGGGCATTGGAGTGTGGGGGGTCGGGGGGTTCAGGCGCGGAGGGGACCTGGCCCGCGTCACCTGCACTGAGACTTGCGGGGGGCTCTGGGATGTGGGGTGTGTGCAAGGTGTGACGCTCAGAACATGGGATGTGCTGTGTGGGGGATGGGGGTGTTCGTTGTGGGTAGGTCCCATCCTCTGGGGCCTTGACGGTACCTGGGGGTCCCTCCTGGCAGCAGAGTGGGAGGCTCCACATTGTCCTCAGGTTGCAAAACAGAGCAGAAGGAGCAGCGAGAGCCCTGGGGGGCAGGTGACCTCAGAGATGAGGCTGCCTCGGGGGCCTTTGAAGCCTAGGGACCACACCCAAGGGCCGTGGGTGCAATGCCCCGGTGGCAGGTGGCCTGGAACCAGCCCCCCCCAAGTGCACACGTTGAAGAACTCAGACCCACCCATGTGGGGGTGGACACGGAGCCCAGGCGGACTGTCCCCACCGCCCGCAAGGGTGCCTCAAGGCCAGCGGAGTCGCAGGGAGTGGTAAATTGTCCTTTGCTTGCAATCTCAGGGGGCCAAAGGCGGCCCTGCATGGGCGGCTGTGTCTTACCGCTTCTCCTGGGGGCCGAGCGTTTCCCCCAGAGCTGGGGTTAGGTCACCAAAAAGATCGGTCCCCACCGAGCCAGGAAAAGAAAAGCCTGAAATCACAGTGGGTCGGAGTCCCCTCGGGAAGGGACCCCCGGCGGGCGGGCGGCAGAGCTGGGGTCCAGTGTGTGGTGCCCAGGAAGGGAGGGGTCCCTGGCGGCCGGCTCCCGCCTGCCCTCTCTTGGGCCTGTCACTGGAGCTGCAGCCCGAGAGCTTTGGCCTGGGGGGGTGGGGGGGGGATAAAGGGATCCCGGGCCTCAGGCCTCTGGGTTAAGCCTCTGGCGGGAGAGGGGGACGGCAGCCCCTCCCGGAGGCCAGGAGGGCACAGAGCGCAGAAGGCCCCGTGTGGCCTCACCTCGGTCCTCAGGCCCCGCTCTGGGCTCTCGGCCTCCTCCAGCCTCCAGCTCCCGGCTGGGCTCTCGGCCTCCTCCAGCCTCCAGCTCCCGGCGGGCCCGGCGGCCTCTCCCCTGCCCCCCGCACCCCCCCTTTCCCTGTGGTCAGCAGAGATTAGGCGCCGGGGCCAGACAGGCTGCCCTCCAAGGCCGCTGAGCCCCTGGGTGTTAGCCGGCTCCTTCTGACCTTGAGGGGGATTTATGCAGCGTCTCGGCGAGGGTGGGGGGTGGGGGGGGCGTTGAGGAGGTGGAGGAAGGGGCCGCTTAGCCCTGGGGAAGGGGGGGCCCTGGAGGGCCGAGCGTGGCAGGGAGCCGGCCGCAAGGTCGCTGACTCACACGCTCTTTCACCATGGGCCCCAAACGGTGGCCCAGACGTGGTCTTTGTTTGCAAAGCGCAATATTTTTTAAAAATAAGAATCAGCAGCCGAGATTT
Organism: Equus caballus; assembly: GCF_041296265.1. Lineage (NCBI taxonomy): Eukaryota > Metazoa > Chordata > Mammalia > Perissodactyla > Equidae > Equus > Equus caballus. Next base: position 1,256,771 of record NC_091696.1, read on the forward strand.
AAAATGGAGAGATTTTACAATAAAATCTTATTTCTAGCTTTTTTTTTAGGAAACAGAAGGCCAGGGGACACTGGGTTCCAATTCAGGGTCTGCTGAGACCCTCCAGGTCCCAGCTCACTCAGAGGAAAACCCTTCAAAGCCCCCCGTCCACCCCTGTCCCCACCCCACCCTCTCCAGCCCCTGACCCCCTCCTCCTGCCTCTCTCCCCCTTGTTCACTGGGCTGCAGCCACACGGACCCCCTCGCTTCCTCCAACTTCCAGGCCTGCTGCTGCCCCAGGGCCTTTGCACCTCCCTGCTTCTACTCCCCTCACTTTCCCACACCCTGCCTCATTCAGGTCTTTACTTTCATGCCACCGTGGCTGTGACGCCGTCCCTGAACACCCTGTTTGAAACTGCAGCCCCTCACTTTCCATCTCCCTGCTCCCTCCCCTGTCTTCCTTCCCGCCACCGATCGCCATAAGTGACTCTATCGTGTGTATACAGAATACAGGGCGGGGGGCCGTGAGGCTGGCGCCGGCTGAACCTCTGGCTGTCGTCTTCTCTGTGGTCCGGGCTTCCTCGAGGTGTAGGGGTCGGGTGAGCATTCAGAGATGGCCCCTGGCACAGAAAGTATGGGGGACCGCTTCCCCACACGCTGCTGGCCAGAGGAGACACAAGTCCCCACCCAGATTCAAGACAAGGGAGCACGACGCACTTCTCAGAGGGAGGAGCAGAGTCCTGGAGACCATGTGGGACCAGAGATACTGCCGGGGCCATTTTTAGAAAGTACGGTCTCTGTTAGCATCCGTGATGCTCAGAGTCCATGGCACGTGGATGGCGGGCACCTACTGGGGCCCCAGGGGACAGGAGCCCGCCTGACCTCCGGGTGTCTGAGCTGTGGTGCCCGCCTTTAGAGAATCTGCATCCCTTTCCCACTTCTCACGGGCTCTCTGTATGCCAGGTCCTGGGACACAGGCCTGACCTTGACCATGACCTTGACCTTGACCTCAAGAGGCTTTTTTAAAGATATAATTTGCAGACTGTAGAGTTCACCCTTCTCACCTGTGAATTCAGCAGATCACCTGCAATCTCAGGTCTGTTTTTTGTACGAATAGTTTTGCCTTTTCTAGAATGTCACATAAATGGCATCCCATAGCATGTAGCCTTCTGAGCCTTTTTAGGATTTTAGGCAAATCCAGAACAGGATTTGCCCATTCTGGATATTTCATATAAACGGGGTCCTACCCCACATGGCCTTTCACGCTGGCCTTCTCTTACACAGCATAACGTTTCCAAGGTTCATTCGCGTTGTCGTACGTGTCAGTGTCACATTCCTTTATACGGGTGAATGGTATCCCTTTGTATGAACGGACCACATTTTGTGTATCTTTTCATCAGCCAACGGACATTTGGGTTATTTCCACCTTTGGACTAGTGTGAATAGCGCTGCTTTGAACACTTGTGTGCAAGTTTTTGTTTGAACAACTACGTTCAATTCTTTTGGGTCTGTACCAAGGAATGCATTTGCTCGGTCGTACAGTGATTCTGTGTTGAACATTTAGGGACCGACAAACTGTTTTCTAGTGTGGCTGCACCATTACACCCCACCTGATAGTCTGAGGGTTCCAATTCTCTGCATCCTTAACAACACGTGCTCTTTCCTTTTCTTTTCTTGTGGCCAAATGGTGGGTGTGAAGCAGCGTCTCGCTGTGGTTTTGATTTGCGTTTCCCTGATGACTAACAACGTGGAGCATCTTTCCGTTTCTCATTGGCCATTGGCGTATCTTCTTTGGAGCGATGGACGTCTTCTCAGATCCTTCGCTCATTTGAAAACTTGGGTCATTGGTCTTTTTGTCGTTGAGTTGTAAGAGTTCTTTATATATTATCGACACTAGACTCTCACCAGATTCACGTTTGGCAAATATTTTCTCCCACTCTATGGGTTGTCTTTTCATTTTCTTGGTGGAGTCCTTGGATGCACGAAAGTTTTAAATTTTGATGAAGTCCAACCTATCTATATTTCTTCTGCTGCTTGTGTTTTCTTGTCATATTTAAGAAACTATCACTGAATCCAAGGTCATAAAGATTTGCCTCTATGTTTTTGAATCTGTATATCCATTTGGGGAATGTTGTCATTGTCATCTTACGACTCATTGTTCAGTCTGCCAATCTGTTCACATGGGATGTATTTCCATTTATTTAGGTTTTCTTTCATTTCTTTCAGTAACGTTTTATAGATTTCACCTCGGTTACCTTGTACCACCTTGGTTAAATCTATTCTTAAGTATTTTATTCTTTTTGATGCTGCTGTAAGAGGAATCGTTTTCTTCATCTCCTTTTCAGATTGTTCGTTGTTGATGTGCAGAAAGACAACTGATTTTTGTGTGTTGATCTTGTGTCCTACAACTTTGCCGAATTTGTTTATTAGCCCCAACAGCTTTTTTTGTGAGTATGAATTCTATAGGATTTTCTATGTATAAGATCACATCCTCTGTGCATAGAGATCACTTATTATTCTTTTTGAGATTCATCCGTGATGTTGTGTGTATTGATAGTTTATGCCTTTTTATTGCTGCATAGTATTCCATTGAATGGGCGTGTCACAATTTGTTTATCCATCCACTTGACAATGGTCACTGGGTTGTCTCCACTTTAAGCTGCTGCGAATGAAGCTGCCATGAAGGTTATCATACAAGTCTTTGCATGGACATCTGCTTTTATTTCTCTTGGGTAAGATCCTGGGAGTGGAATGCCTGGTCCAGGGGCATGTATATATTTAACTTCCAACTTTTAAGAAACTGCCAAATTATTTTCCAAAGTGGTTGTACAATTTTGTATTCCCGTCAGCCGTGTAGGAGAGTTCCAGTTCCTCCAAATCGTCCCCAACACTTGATACAGTCAGTCTTTTAAATTTTAGCCGTGCTATCACGGGCGTCGACGTGGCTCATCGTGGTTGTCGTTGTGTTTCTCTGATGACTGTGGACCCTGAGCACCTTTTCAGGGGCTTATTTGCCATTTGTACATCTTCTTTGGTCAAGTATCTCTTCATATCTTTTGCCCATTTTTTAATTGAGCTGTTTTCTTATTGTTGAATTTTGAGAATTTCTAGTATATTCTGTATAGATATCCTTTATCAGATATATGGTTTGCAAGTACTTTTTCCCAGTCTGTGAGTTGTCCTTTCATTCCCTTTACAGTGACTTTTTAAAGAGCAGGACGTTTTTAAATTTTGATCATGTCCATTTATTTAATTTTTATTTTATTGATTGTACTTTTGATACCAAAACTAAACAATCTTTATCTAGGCGAGGGTCACAAAAATTCTCTCCTATGTTTTCTGCTAGAAGTTTTCTAATTCTAAGTTTTACACTCAGGTCTATGATCTATTTTGAATAAAATTTTGTATATAGTGTGAGGCATGGATCAAAGCTCACTCTTTTTACGTACGGACGTCCAAACGTTCCAGCACAATTTGATGAAAAGACTATCTTTTCTCCATTAAATCGCCTTTTCATCTTTGTCGACAATCAGTTGTCTGTATATATGTGGCTCTATTTCTGGGCTCTCTCTTCTGCCCCATTGATCTATTTGTCTATATTTATACGAATACCACCCTCTCTTGTACGGCAGTTTTATAATCTGTCTTGAAATCCAAGCATGTCAGTGTGTTAAGTTTGTTCTTTCCAATCATGCTGGGCTCTTCCGGGTCCTTTGCATGCCATACGAATTTTACAAATGGCTTGTCAACTTCTAAAAACAAAATAAAAAAAAACCTGGCACGGCCGGCCCTGATCTATGACAGTTGGCAGTTGTTGTGGTTTATATTCTTTTTCTCTGCTGCACGCTGACCTTTCCAGGAGCTTCCCCTGCTTTTCCCTGATATGGTCCCTCTGCCACCATGTCCACTCTCTGAACCTACTCACTCACATTTACCTTCCCCCATGCAGAGACACGGGGCCCCTTGCAACACCCACTGAATGTCTTGGGACTGGGGATCATCAATTTTCTCTGCAGTCCACAAAGAGCCCAGCAGGGTTGGAGATACATGGAAGAGCTTTTCCTAAGGCTCTGATCATATTTCCAGACAAGTCATTTATTTATTTATTTATTTTTATTTATTTATTTATTTATTTTTCTATTTGTTTATTTTTGGTGAGGAAGATTGGACCTAACTTAACATCTGTCGCCAACCTTCCACTTTTTGCTTGAGGAAGACTTTCCCTGAGCTACCATCTGTGCCAATCTTCCTACATTTTGTATGTGGGATGCTGCCACAGCGTGGCTTGATGAGCGGTACGTAGGTCTGCACCAGGGATCCAAACCTGCAAACCCCGGGCTGCCAAAGTGGAGCACACAAACTTAACCACTACACCGCTGGGCTGGCCCAAGTCCTTTATATTATGGACTAAAATCAAGATGCTGGTGGGGATGTCTAATGCTGGGAGTTCCCACTCATCCATCCATCCATCTGCACATCTATCCATCCACCCATCCACTCATCCTTCACTCACATCCTCCAATTTCTACCCGTCTTCCCATCCACTCACCATCCCTTCCTGGCCACCAACCATGCTGGACACTGAGGTACAGAAATGCCTTCCAGGACCTAAGTGTCCCTGTCTTTAAATGAGAGATCTGAATGGACCGATTTCCTAGGGCCTGTCACACTCTGGTTTTCTTTGACTTCTGTGTAAGGACAACTGAAACCTGAGGCTGACACGGGAAGGACGAGGAGCTGGGCCAAGTCATAGAGAGGGTCTCATGCCCACTGACTCTGGGACAGACACAGATTACCACCTGCCCCTATTTGAGCCAAGATCCCAGGAACTGAGGTCCCCATCACAGGGCAAGCGCAGTGGACATCCCAGAGATGGCCCGTGTTGGCTACAGGCAGCATTAACTGGGCACCTAAAGGGAGTCCCTCACTGTCCATGTCCACTGGGAGCCTCATGCTGACCTCTGTAGCCACAGCACCCTAAGGAAGCAGCGGCTGAGCACACAGGACTGAGAGACCACTGGTGGGCACCACTCAGGCCCCACGGGCAGGGCTGGGGTCTCAGGAAGACTCAGGTTTATTTTACCCCAAGGTGGCACCCAGGCCCCTGACATCAGCTTGGACGTGGTGTTCTACACTGGCTGCTGCCACTGCCATCCTCTGTAGCTAGCCGCCTCGTCTGTGCACGCCAACGGCTGCGTGCAGTTGACACCTGTGCTCCCGGCCATGCTGTGCACACAGTGTGCCAGACGGGCGGGGCTAACATCCCAGGGGGTGGCCTTCAAGGTGGAGGAAAGGTGCGGGGCGGAGATGGAAGCAGCTGAGCCCCTTCCCAGATGCCCTGGCTCCACCATCATTGGGATCCCTGGGGCTTGCCCTGACCTCCGGAGCAGCCTGGGTCCAGTGGCGACACCGCACAGTGTGGAGTTAATAACGGAGGTTTTTCTCTTTTCCACAGTTCTCTTGTTGCTCTGTGGCCTCTGCTCATTGAATTGGGGCCCCGGCGGCCTCAGGGGGGGAGGCAGACACAGCTAAGAACAAAGAAATCAATTGACTTTCCGGATGAATTTTTTAAAAACTCGCAGCGGAGGCAATATTCTGAAAGCGAAGAGGATTTCTTCTGCAAGAGCAGGGCTTTCTGAGAAAGAGAGAGGGTTTTGAGGCAGAACATAGACTTTTTCGGGGTAAGCCAGAGAGTGGGAGAAACCGTGTGAGGGCCATTTTCCTGGCTGAAAAGGGGCAATAATTGGACCAGGGGGAGGCAGAGAGGGGCTTCAACATCATGGTGGCCCCCAGGTGAGGAGTCCCCAACCACGGCTTCTGCAAAGATATTTTATTGTTATTACTATTTTTTTTTTGGTTCACAAAACAAATGGTTTGTGTATTAATTGCCTACTGCTGCATAATATGTCGCCCCAAACTTTAGTGAAGTTACACGTGTTATCTCATGTAATTTCCTGGGCGGGTAATTCAGGGGTGGCCTGGCTGGTGGTTCGGGCTCAGCGTCTCTCACATGCTGTGCTCAGGAGTCGGCCGGGGTTGCATTATTTAATGCAAATGCATTAAAATTGCATTTTAAATTTTGCATTATCTGGCGGCTCGGCTGGGGCGGGAGGGTCCCTTCCAGGGTGGCTTGTGCGTCAGTCCCCCCTCAGTTCCTCCCACGTGGGCCTCCACCGGCTGCTTGAGTGTCCTCACGACATGGCAGCTGCTCCCCCAGAGCAAGTGACCCATGACAGCAAGGTGGGAGCGCCACGTTCCCGTGGCCGAGCCTCGGAAGCTACACTCTGCCTTTTCCACATTACCCCACTGTCGCACGGGTGCGCCCCGGCCCCGTGGGACGAGACTACACAGGGGGTACACACTGGGGCTGGGCGGGGGGTCACCGGAGGCGCTCTTGGAGGCTGGCTGCACCCTTAGTGAAATGCTTTCTAGATTTCAAAGAATTTGGAGTTTTTAAAGGACATCTCCAGATTTTCGCACTCATGAGCTCACTGACCCTGAGCTATTGCCATTTCACCTGTGAAGGGGCTGAGGTGGGGGCTTTGTGAATCCCTGTGGCCATTGTCACGCCCTGAGCTGGGCCTCCAGCGTTTGGGGTGCCCAGGAAGGCATCCTGTGGGAGGGGCGGTAGGTCTGACCCCAGCCCTAAGCGTAAGGCCAGAACCAAGGATGACATGGTCCATTGTGGGCCCATGAGGAGCACAGCAGGAGGAGGACCTGAAAAGGCAGAGAGAGTCTGCTGTGAAGGGCCCGGGACACCCAGCTGAGACGCGCATCAGCAGAGATGGCGTCTCCATGTGTCCCCTCCTCTGGGTCCCCAGCACCCAGCCCAGGGATCTGTCTGTGCAATTGGGGGGCCATCCCAGGTGAGGGAGCGGAGGGCAGTCGTGCTGTGTCCACTGCCCTCTCGTGCTGCCGTGTGGTCAGCTCCTCTGGGCCAGGCCTGGACCCAGGGAGGCCGAGACCCTGAAGGCCAAGCCTGGGTGAGGCCTGGGAGGCCCCCGGCGGGGAGGTGATGCTGGTGTGGGGCCTAGCTCCGTCACGGCCCCCTGTGAGATTGGGAGAGGGGGCCTTGCCCTCTGGGGCCATCCATAAGCCAGAGGGTCTGACCAGCCTGGAGGACCCGTGCGGGCCCTGGCCTGACCTTGGGGCTGAGGTGGGGGCCTTTTGAGGTTCTACGAGGGACGTGGTGGCAGCGTGGGGTCTAAGATGCACACCGTGTTCCTCCTGTGTAGACACTGCCCTCTGAGACGCCTCCCACAGCCAGCTGTGCAGCCATGGGCTCGCTCGCTCCCCGAGCCTCAGAGCCTCCCAGGGGCCTGACCCCGAGCTGCAAGACTGGCTCCATCCCTCCGCAGCCGGTGTGTGTCCCCGAGCCAGCAGTGTGGCCTCCCAGGGGCTCAGCAACCATAGGGGTTGGAAAAATTACATGAATAGGACACGGCCGGGTGCAGAGCCGAGCAGCGAGCCCGGGTCACCTGGATAAAGGCGATCCCCCCACAAGACTCACGCAGCCAGGGCAGGATGCTCCAGCTCTCAGAGTCTCCCTTTGAAGGGAAGCATTTTAAATTTTGCTAAAATCCACGTGATTGAATTTTCTTTTACAATCTGTGCTTTTTGTATCCCACTCAAGAAATCTTTGCCAAACCTAAGGTCGCAAAGAGTTTCTCCTATGAAAAGGCGAGCCACAGGCTAGGAGAAAAATATTTGCAAACATATTTGACAAAGGGCTTGTATTCAGACTATATAAACACCTTTTATACCTCAGTGATAAGAAGACGAACAGCCCAGTTTTAAAAACAGGCCAAGTATTTAAACAGACATTGCGCTAAAGAAGATGCAGCCAATAAACTCAGGAAAAGATGCTCAACATCATTAATCATTAGGAAAATGCAAATTAAAACCACGTTCCGCTTTGGCGGCCCAGGGTTCGCTGGTTCAGATCCCAGGTGCAGACATGGCACCACTTGGCACACCACGCTGTGGCAGGCGTCCCACATATAAGGTAGAGGAAGATGGGCACAGATGTTAGCTCAGGGCCAGTCTTCCTCAGCGAAAAAGAGGAGGATTGGCAGCAGATGTTAGCTCAGGGCTAATCTTCCCCAAAAAAGAAAAAAAAAAAACCCACATGAGATACCACCCCACACCTGTCAGGACAGCTGAAATGAAAAAGACCGACCACAGCAAGTGTTGGTGAGGAGGTGGAGCCACCGGAAGCCCCCTATGCTGTCGGCCGATGGAGCCATGTAAAGTAGCCCAGCTGCTTCTGCTTCGGGGCAGTTGGGCAGTTTCTGAAAGGGTTAAAGCTACAACCTGCCATGAGACCGGGCTCTCCACTCTGAGGTACTCACCCAAGAGAGATGGCCGCCCCCTCCACACGCGGACTTGTGCACGGATGCTTACAGCAGCTCTGCACACGGGCAGCACACGAGGACCCCTGTCTGGATCTCTGGGAGGATTAATTTTGTCCGGGGGGTGGGGGCAATGACCCGGCCATATAATTATGTCTCACTGTGTTGCCCTCACCTCACCCAACTGCTTCAGTGCGCACATGGGGAAACTGAGGCCGAGAGAAGGGCAGGGTGTCAATGGGGATCAGCTGGACCCAGCCGCAGGCCTCTCACCGCCCCACCCCGGCCTGGCTTGTGGACGCCAAGTTCCCTTTGCTCCCTCCAACACCCGGCTCCTGAACTTCCATCTGCGGGGAGCGGGGGGTGCCTCCGAGCGCCCCCCGGGGCCGAGTAGGGCAGCATTAACCGGACAGCCCGGGAGCAGACAGCCCTCCCCGGGCGCCCAGCTAATAAGCTCGCCGTTGAAACAACGACGGGGAGTCACCGCCCCAGAGCCCTGGCTGGTGTGGGCGAAACGAATCCGAAAAGAGTCATCTGAGGCTGAGGCCGGCTCTTCTGGGCATCTTGACAGAGGCAGAGAGGAGGGAGGGAGGAGAGCCCGCTTGGAACACTGGAACCCTGAGTTCCCGGCTGAGGACAGGAACTCCCTCCAGCTGTGATGGAGGCGGCAGAGGCGTCCTGGTCCTCTCTCAGCCCAAAGCCGCTCGGGCCCGGGGCAGGGGGCAGGCAGAGCTGGGAGCCGAGCCCTACCCTGCTCCCGTTTTTTCGACGATCCCGACCGTCTATTGCTACGTAGCAAAGCACTCTGGACTCAGCACCTCAAAGCAGCACTCCCTCGTTCTGCTCACAAATCTGCGACTGGGGCCAGGCCGGGTGAGAGCCTGGAGGCTGTCTCTGCTCCACCAGGCCCTGCACGGGGCGGCTTGACCAGGGGCTCAAGGGATCTGACTCGAGATGGTGAATTAAGCTGGGGCTGGCGGTGGGCCTCTCCTCTGGCCTGGGCTTCCTCAGAATAGGGTGTCTGGGTTCCCAGGGAGGGGTGCCCACGAAAGAGCCAGCTGGTGTGCATCCCTGGGCCAGGGGAGTGGCCTCCCAGAGGCTCAGCAACAATAGGGGCTAGAACAGAATCGAGAGCCAGGTGGCAATCGCATCTCTCTAGCCTCAGAAGACACAGAGCATCGCGAGGCCCTGCTACGTGGTGGGAAATGGAGTAACGTGGGGCAGATGACCGTGAGCTGGAGTTCCCAGGGCGTCCCCGTATCGCCCAGGGGCTTTTTCAAACGTCAGGGTCTACCGGGGTCCTGCCACACCTGTGGCACTGCGAGGAGGCCCAGAGTGGGAAATGGGCTTGCCTACGGCGTGCAGCTGCCAGCTGTGCGCACATCGCTTTTCGTCCGCTGTCCAGCACAGTTTTCCCTGTCATCACAAGGCCCTCCGAAGGAGCAGGTCCTGACCTGGGCTTTAAGCCCTAAGGAGGGGTCTGCTTGACCGTCTGGGGGATGCACAGCCTGTGCAAAGGCCCGGTGGTGGGCCTGCATGTTCCTGTGGGCTGTGGAGGGGACAGGAGTGGCTCTCGGTCCTGGGCCTCTGGGTAGAGCAGGGAGGGGCCGGGGAGGGCCTGGTGGAGGTGACGGCCCAGAGCCCACCTCAGCCTCCACTCAGAGGGTCAGCCGCAGGCTGGGAGCCCTGCTGGGGAACCACCTCCTGTGTGACCACAGGCACCACAGGGCTAACTCCTTCCTCCTTCCTTACCTCCAGCAAGGGCATGTCACCGGCCCTGCCCCCGGTGGGGGAAAGAAGATGATAGCAAACCCCACAAGCTGCCAGGTGAGCCCTAAGAAGCAGACAATGGAGGAGAGCTCGGCTTTTTTTCATGGGGGTAAAAGGGGGTCCCCGTGTGCCTGGGCTGAACCCCCAGCCTCAGATCCGCTCGGCCCCCCGCCCCCCACATGCCTCCAAGTTAACAAGTTCGGGGCTGATGATTAATTAGATTCACAAAGTTGATGAAAAAAAATCGAGATATAAATAAATATTCCTGGAGATTTTCCACCCCCTGCAGGCATGAACTTTGAATAATTGGAGAGAATTATGCTAAGGCCTAATCAGAACTTTTTTTTTTCTTTCGCTAATTACCTCTGGGTTTCATCAGTGTCAGAGTCTAATCAACTCCAGACATCTTAATCGACCCTCGGGACATGCGAGGGACGGGGAGGGCTCTGGTGTCATACCGAAGGGGGCACGGGAGCTGAGGGGAGCCGGGGGTGCTGGGTCCAGAGCCGCCCTGCTCTGGGGTGGGGGCCAGCGCTAGGGAGGGCTCGGGGAGCCGGCTCGCCGCCTCTGATCAAGATGAATGAAGCCCTTCCAGGACCGCAGGCCAACCTCCCTCTGCTCCGTCCTCATCATCGCCTCGGCTGGAGTTTATCCGGTTAGATGGATGGGGCCCAGGATGGGAGCTGACTCCCCCGAGGCAGGCGGGGGGCCGTGGCTGGGCCTGGGGGGCTGTTCGGGATTCTGGGCCTGGGATTCTTGGCGTCTCCAGGTAGATGGAAGCTTTGCTCGCCTTCCTGAAGGAAATTATTTGCATCTGATGAAAAATTCCTCTACGGAGAGCACAGCTCCGGCGCCTGAGCGGAGAGGCCCGGCCTTGGAGCTGATGATGGCCGGATCACACTTTTCTCCCGGCGTCCTGAATTCAGGGGACTCTCTGGGGCTGTGACAGCCAGGCCAGTGCGGGCTTTCAGCTCCTCTGAGCTGGGTGTCTGCCCCCTTGGCCTCTATCTCGCTGGTTGGTCCGTGTCCCCTGGGGCTGGCTCTGATCCCCTCCGTCCTTCCCTCTGCTTTCCCAGCCCAGGGAGGCCTTTGACCAAACTCAGAGGAAAAACCCCATGGAAGTTCACCTCGACATCCTCTGTTCAAGAAACCAAAACCCCTCTCTGAGCCCCCCAGCCGCACACGCACCCCTTCTCCTGCCCTCTTCCTTGCAAAGCTCCTGAGAGATACGGCTGGTCGGGGTCCCGGTCCCGACTCCCCTCGAGGCCCACGTTGCAGCCTCAGGTCAGGACAGTTCAGGGCGAATGGGCCCTCCTGGGTTCTTTGCAGCCAGCAGCCTGCAGACCCCACAGAGCCATGGATGGGAACAGCCTCAGGGGGTCGAAGGAGATGCCAGGCCTCACGAAACCCCAAGCTCCCTGAGGAGCCTGGATCTGGGGTCCCACGACCTGGCTGGGGGAGTTGGGGTGCTGCCCTGCACCTCCCTATCCGGGGTCCACATACACCCAGGATGACTGGAGCAGGTGTCTCGGACGCATCTCTCCGGGTGCCCCAGATGGTCAGGACTGCCCCCAGCAGGCAGGTCCCGGCCGCCATCGGCCGGCAGTACCGTCCTGTCCCCACAACCCCCTGAGAGGCTGGTTCTTCCCCCCATTTCCCGGGGGGAGCCTGAGACTGGCGTGCTAGCGAAGCCTTGAGCCAGGTCCCCCGCACCCTAGGCTCCACGGCGGCCAGCACCGGGACCCCAGGCCCCTTTTGTAGAGCAGACAGAGGGGCCTGGGGGAGCAGAGATGCTGGGGGTTTCTCTCCGATCTCCGTCTGTCCTCCGTCTCTGCCTCTCGCTCGTCTTTCGGTCTCTCTCTCCCTGCTTCTCCATCTCTCCAGCTGTCCCCGCTTCCTGTCTTCCTGTCTCTTGCCATCTGTTTCCCATGGGGTCTCAGGGGTGCTGCGGAGCAGGGTGGCCCAGGGCCCCTGTGGGCACAGAGGGGGCTTCAGAGAGCTGGCTGGGGCTTCGGTGGCCGGGCCGGGCCAGTCTGGCTGCGTTGCCCCAGCTGCCTGCCCCTCCGGGTGCTGGCTGGCTGGTTGCCCCCCGCAGTCCACCATAGGGAGGGAGGTGATGTTCCAGCCACGGCCTCGCACCTCCCAAGGTCCAGAGAGGGTGTGGCTAGGCCCGGATGCCCCTGAGGCCTGGCCACCTCGCTCCTTCCTGCAACCTCAGCCAGAGCTTGGAAATCCCTTATTTCCCGGCCAAAGACGGGGCCGGCCATCACTGATCTGAGGGCTGGAAGGGACCGCAAGGGCCTCAGCTCTTCTCTTCTCTCTTACGTGGTCAGGGGTCAGCACTCTGTGTGACGCAGGAGGGTACCCCAGATAGTGTCCCCTGGTGACGGGGTGCTGAAGCTCCATCGTCCCCGGGCCCCGCTCCGTGCCCGGCACTCCCCGCAGGTCGCCCCTTCCAATTCCAGGCAGGAGCTGTGAGGGGAGGGCACCTCCCTGGGCTCACGCAGCCGGTGGGTGGCAGACTTGGGATCCAAACCCAGACGGGGTCCCCAGCCCCTGCCCCGGAGGAATGGGGGGTGCTGCTCCCCACAGGCACGCAAGGAGGAAACGGGTGACAGTAGGCTGCCCTCCTTCTCTCCCAGGGAGGCTGCATCCGGGGGTCCGGGCGCTGCTCCTTCACCACCACCGCAGCCTCAGGGACCCCTGTGTTCCTTCCTCATGCCGACCCTGCCAGCTGTGTGACTTTGGGCCTGGGCCTTCCCTTTTCTGGGCCTCAGTTTCCCTTCTCGCATCCCGATTGGATTCCACGTGTCTCGAGGGTCCTGCTGGCACAGACACTGTATAAATTCACCTGGGCAGCCGCCTCCCGTCAGGGCCACCAGAGGCGGCCCACTCCCCCACGGGGACCCAGGCCCCGGCCTGCGGGCGCCTGGCCTCCTTGCCCGCAGCAGGAGCATCCATCACGGCTCCTGATAGATTATCTGTCCCTCTCCTGCCTCCGCTCTTGCTATTTCGGTGGCAGAATAATGTTTATCGCTTCACACAACAGGGGCACCCCCTCCCCCTCCTCCTCCCCCTCCTCCCCATCCTCCTCCCCTCCTCGTCCTCCCCTCCTCGTCCTCCCCTCCCCCTCCTCCTCCCCATCCTCCTCCCCTCCTCGTCCTCTCCTCCCCCTCCTCCCCATCCTCCTCCTCCCCCTCCTCCCCATCCTCCTCCTCCTCCCCCTCCTCCTCATCCTCCTCCCCTCCTCGTCCTCTCCTCCCCCTCCTCCCCATCCTCCTCCCCTCCTCCTCCCCATCCTCCTCCCCTCCTCGTCCTCCCCTCCTCCTCCTCCTCCCCCTCCTCCCCATCCTCCTCCCCCCTCCTCCTCCTCCCCCTCCTCCCCATCCTCCTCCCATCCTCCTCCCCTCCTCGTCCTCCCCTCCCCCTCCTCCTCCCCCTCCTCCCCATCCTCCTCCCCTCCTCGTCCTCCCCTCCCCCTCCTCGTCCTCCCCTCCCCCTCCTCCTCCCCCTCCTCCCCATCCTCCTCCCCTCCTCCTCCTCCCCTCCCCTCCTCCTCCCCCTCCTCCCCATCCTCCTCCCCTCCCCCTCCTCCTCCCCCTCCTCCCCCTCCTCCCCATCCTCCTCCCATCCTCCTCCTCCCCTCCCCCTCCTCCTCCCCCTCCTCCCCCTCCTCCTCCCCTCCTCGTCCTCCCCTCCCCCTCCTCCTCCCCCTCCTCCTCCCCCTCCTCCCCCTCCTCCTTCCCCTCCTCCCCATCCTCTTACTCCTCCCCCCTCCCTTCTCCCCTTCCCCTCCCCCTCCTCCCCTTCCCCTCCCCCTCCTCCCCTCCTCCCCTTCCCCTCCCCCTCCTCCCCTCCTCCCCCTCCCTCTTCCCCTTCCCCTCCCCCTACTCCCCCTCCTCCTCCTCCTCCCCCTCCTCCTCCCCCTCCTCCTCCCCCTCCTCCTCCTCCCCTCCTCCTCCCCCCCTCCTCCTCCCCCTCCTCCTCCTCCCCTGTTCTTTCCTTCCTCCCTGGCTGCAGGCTCCCAGCAGACATTAGGAGATTTTCTTGGGCTACTTTCACGATTTTAATTTTCCCTTCCCCATCTCTTCTCTTCCCCTTATTACATTTTGGGCTCTTTTTTGGGCTTCTGGAATGAGCATACATTTTGCCAGTGATATTTTTTAATAAAAACCATCACTTACGATTATTTTTCTTCCCCACCAACTGTCAGCCTTCTGTTTGATTTCTTATCAACGCCGTTCCCTGCCCGCTTTGTCCCCCACATGGATGGGGGCTCGTGGGTTTGCTCCCTCCTGCCCTGGGACCCTCTTGCCTGCGCCCAGGCCCTGTCTCAGCGAGGCCCCACCCCCTCTCCTTACCGCACCCCCATCTCCTGAGCTCTCCGTTATCTCCTCCAGGTGAGGGCTACCTGCACACCTTCCTCAGCTCTGTGTCCTTGAAGGGCCTGAGGTCACAGAGGGACAGGACTGCCCTGCAGAGTCTGCCGGGCTCCCGAGGGGCCCTCAAGATCACCCGGGTGGTGGTTTTCCAAACCCACAAAGATCCTGTCTGACCTGCAGACATCACTCAACAACACGGAAGCTGACCCAGCACACCCTGCCAGCAAGACTGGGGGCGGGCCCTCCACTTCTGAGACTCGGTTTCCCCATCTTTAAACAGAGACAAACTTAGGGTTGTGAATCATTCATTCATTCAACAAACACTAACTGAGGGCCTTCATGCAGGTAAGAGCTACACATCTGTCCCAGTGTAGGAATCAGCTCAGATGTCTCCTTCCTGCATACAAGAGCCCCCACCCACACTCACACACACAGAGAACGGAGACCCCCGCTGCCGATGATTTTGCTGTGTGATCTTAGGCAAGTTACTGACCCTCTCTGAGTCTTCCTTGCTTTCCTTCTCTGGGCTCCCTCCGCCCTTGGCTAGACATTATCCCTTCCCCATCAGCCCCCAGGCATCCTGTGCAAGCAACTGCAGCCTCTCCCCAGCTCCTTCATGGCTGCTTGCCAATTTCCCGGAGAAGCCAGACCCATCTTGAGGCATCCAGCTCCAGACTGCTCCTCCCCACCCTGCAATGCCCAGGCGTCCGTGACCAGCTCCCACCCTGCCACCCGTAGCCTGGCCCGTGCTGGCCCCTGCCCCTTGGGGATCTTTGGAGAGGGGACTCTGTGGGTCTGCTGGTGGACAGGACAAGGCCCAGGGCCACTGTCCCGGGTTCCAGCCTGAGATTGGCCGAAGAGCGAGTGATGGGTTCTCCCTGGCAGCCCAGCTTCTCCCTTATCAGAAGTGGGAGAGATTGCTATGAATATTCATATCCTTTCATGAATATTCACGGTGATAATGACACACCTCCAGAGCTTTCCAGACTCCCATGACCTCTTCTCTCCCGTGACTCCTGCCTGCGTCGGGGTGCACAGCCATCACCCTGCGGCCCTGCGGGAGCCCCTGGTCCAGGGAGAGCCCTGGGGTTGGAACGACCCTCAGTCTGGTGCTCAGGACAGCCAGGTTCCCATCTCGGCTCTGACCCCATTCCCTGTGTAAGGGCTAGCCTGTCCCTGGGCCTCAGTTTCCCTTCTGACCTTCGTGGGCCCTTCTGGCCCTGAGAGGGTTCGGCATGGCTGACCGCGCAGGAACAAACACGTCTGCTCTGATTGCACTTTCCGAGTGCTCCATTGTGCCGGGACAAAGCTGGGGGCTCTGGTTTCCTGAGGGTGTGCCAGGCCAGACTTGGGTTACCCAGGCCTGGTAACCAGAGAGGCCCGGGGTCAGGTGTCACTGCTGCCCTCCGGGCCCGCGGCCAGGAAAGGCTCAGCTGGCGGTCTCCTGGGACAGGCGAGACAGGTGGGCTGAGGGCATTTGCCGGGATGGGTGCAGGTGCTGCCAGCACAGTGGAAGGAGGGTGCTGAGCTGGGAAGCTAGGGGTGGGGCAGGGGAACAGGCAGGAAGATCTTCTCCTCCAGGGTCAGGGTGAGCCGAGACCTTCGCTGTCCAGGGTGGGACTGCCCCGAGGGAATCAGGTCCCACTGCTCACACTGCGTGACCTCGGGCAGGTCCCTCAGCTCTGTGCCTCCCTGTCCCTCTCTGTGCGCGCCTTCCCCTGGCTGCATTCAAGGCTGAGAGCAACACTGTGAAGGCATTTGGCCCTTTGTCCAGAGGGGACGCAGCTTGAGGAGTCGTGACACAACCGCAGAGCCCAACCTTCGAGATTCCAGGAGGCCAGAGCCCATTACTGCTTGTCCCCAGTCCCTTGCCATGTCCACACTGCTCTGGAGCCAGCGTCTGCTGGCTCCACGCTCCTGCGGGGTCCACCTCCACCCATGCTGACCCTTGACACCCCGCTCCTCTCGGCTTTTCTGACTCTCACAGGGCTGCAAGCCTTGGGCATTTGGGGTCCCCACCCCTTTGTGGGTGACCAGCCATGTTTCCCACCCACGGACCCTCCTCCAGGGCACGAGGTAGCCATCAGCCTGCAGGCCTTGTCTAGGGGGCTCCAGTAGGAGCAGATGAGTTGGCTGGAATTGTCAAGGAGAATTAGCCCTGCCCAGTACCTTCCGGAGAGTTCTAACACTCTAGGGCCCCCTGGCATGTGCCCCCACATCTCTGCTGTCCAGCTGCACACCGACCGTGAGCCGGGAGCCTCGCCTGATCCTCTGACTCCAGTGGGTCCTGACAGCGGCCGCTGTGAGCTGCCCGAGTCCTTGCACGGGAGCCCATGGAAGGCTGGGGGTCCTGGTCCCTCGTCTCTGCACCTCCGAACACGCCCTCTGACCACGCCCTGGGGGCTCTGCCTGACCCCCCGCAGCATGCAAGCGGAGGCCCAGAGCTGCTCTGTACTCGCCCAAGGTCGCACAGGGGGCAAGTGGGGACAGGCCCGCCTCACCTGCAGTCTGCTCTCCGTGCCACCTTCCCTGGTGGAGGACAGACGGACGTCCCTTGCCTGTGGGTCTCGCTCAGGCTGACCCTGCGTGAGCTCAGTCGCTGAGACCCAGCCGGCTCCGTGCCGTTTGCCTAAATTTGTTCAACCCCGTCTTCCCCAGGGACCCACGCGGCCACCGCCAACATCTGTGGGGACACGGCAGAGGAATGCCTAATGAAGGCTCGGCGTGGCCTCACCGCGGAGCGCACACTGGGACAGATGGTCTATCATCACCCATTTTTATTAATTACTGGCTCCGCGTGCCGCCATTGGCTCCCGAGCCCCAGGCTTGTGGGACGCGCCGCGGCCCCAGCTCTTCTGGAAGGAAGGAACAGCCCTTCATTCAGCTCAACGTGCATTTTCTCCCGGCTGCCTTTGAGGCCACAGACGTTTCTGGCTCCGTGCGGTCCCCGGGGGACCGGGCCAGGCGAGGAGACGCGAGCGTGCAGCTGCCACCTGCCTGAGGAGACTGGGAGAGGGGCTGGTGCAGGAACAGGCACAGGGGCCCCTCGGTACCCCAGCCCCGGGCGTGGGCGGGCAGCAAGACCGAGGACCCAGCTCGAGGGCCTGGAAGCCCCTCCTGATGGCCTCTTTCTGGGGGCCTCAAGTCTGCTGGGCATAACCGGCCTCTGGTAATGAGTGTGCCCTCCGTCTCTATCCCCCACCTCGGGCCCTTGGCCTCGGAAGCCCACAGACCCCATGAGGCTGCGGCCAGCTGTGTCCCCGGGGTTTGTCTGGGTTGAGGTCCACAGCCTTCTCACATGTGAGGATGCTCAGGAACCCAGCCTCATCCAGCCTGGGGCCTCCCTGAGGCTCTGGGGCCCCATAGACCTGGCTCCCAAGCCCAGCCCTGCCTCCGACTTGCATGATGCTGGGTAAGTCTCTTCCCGTCCCTGGGCTTCACATCCCCATTTGCAGAATGGGGGTACAGCAGCACCCCCTCCCTGAGCGCCCCTGTGGCTCCCATGAGCCACACCCAGGACCCGCCAGTCCCAGAACATCGACTGACGCTAATGCTCCTAGTTCCGCTCTTGGCAAGGCCCTCACGGCCTGTAGGGCCCTCACTGCCTGCGGCCTCTGTCCTGCTGGACCCCCAGCCGGAAGGGAATAGAAAGTGCATTGTGGGAACAGGGACTTACAGGTCTTGGGGGTACACGGATGCTGGGGGAGCCCCCAGGCTGGGCCTGCGTGTCCGCGCGGCCAGGACACGGTTCCCTCCGGCTCCGGCGTGCTGCCCGTTAGCCCGGGAGATAATGGGACATGAGGCTCAAGATTTCTAGTCAATAAAAAGGTGCCTTGGAGGCTTTTTATATCTCGCTCTGGCACATCGGTAGGTGTTTTATCTGCTGCCCACTTGACAGTCTGTCGTAAAGCTGAGTCCCTGCCTTGCTGGCGGCCATCGCAGCCCATCCCAGGCTGCTGCCTGAGGAGCCCTGGGAGCCGAGACACTGCGAGATCAGCTCCAGGAGCGGGGCTGGCGGCCAAGTGACAGGGAGAGTCGGTGGGGGGGACCTTTGCAGAGACCCAGGGGAGGCGATGAGGTCGGGGGCGGAGGCCATGTGGGAGGGGGAGGGCAGGGACATGGAGGTGGGCCCACCACAGGCTGCCCTGAGACAGGTCATGGACAAGGAGGGGCTGGCCGGAGGGGCCACCCTGTCTGGGGCTGGAGCGAGTGCTCAGCCCTTCACAAGACAGCCTTGTGGCACATGGTGGGGTGCATAAAGCCAGTAGCCACCAGGGTTTAGCAGTAGTGAGCTCCCAGACTTTGGAGGAAATCAAGCATACCCTGATGCGCTGCTGAGCCAGGAGGTTTGAGCAGGAGAAGCAGACAGGCCAGCATTGCAGGGGGGTTATTTTCACCAAAAGTAATTGGGGGTGTACAATGTCCTGGAAGGAAGCAGGAGGGGATGATCTTTGGGGTCCCAGATTGACCCCTCCCAGTAACAGTCCCACCTCCCACACTAATTGGTGCTTTAATGGAGGCCCAGGGGCTGGGCAGCACCGCATGCCTGGCTGTGGGTTTGGGTCCACGAGCAGCCCTGCCAGAAGTGATTGCTCCTGAACGGGCTCCTGGTGGGGTCTGAGGCTCACAGCTGTGAATTCCAGCCCCAGAGCCAGAGCCCTACCCACAGAGGCACTGAATGCCAACCCAGAGGCCGCTCTCAGGGCCACGCGTCCTGTGCCAGGGTGGAGCAGGTGGCGCGGAGCGAGGCTGTGGCCTGGATTCGTGTTCACAGCCTCTGACCCACAGGATCAGGCCAGACGGAGGGAGCTCAGCCGGGGAGGAGGGAGGCGCTGGCCTCCTCCCCAGAGGAACCCTAGCAGTCGGTCCCTGCAGCAGAGTGCTGCCCTGCCTTGACTTCCTCCTTCTGTCCGGTTTCCATCCGGCCCAGGCTCGAGTCAGCCGCTTCTCATGGGGCCAGGGAGGGGCAGTCTGGGAAAGAGCGGGTGACGCGGAGGCAAGAGGTGGGACTATCCGGTCGCATGGATGCCGCAAGGGTGGTGGTGGGGGGGCAGGTTGGCCCCATCTCTTCAAAAGCTCCTTTCCCCCTGGACCTGCCTGCCCACCCCACCCTGGGCTCCCTGCCCCCTCCCAGCCAGGTAAGTTCAAAGTCCTCTGCCAGGCACTGGGGCTCCAGAGTGGGACCCAAAAGCGCCCCCTGCAAGGCACTGCCTGACAAGGAACCCAGCACTGCATCCCAGGTGATGGGGGCGCCTGGGACACCTAAGCTGGGCCTGAAGGACGAAGGGTAGGACAAGCCAGCCAGGGTGTGGGAGGGACCACCAGGCAGAGGCCCCAGCAAGAGAAAGGCCTGGAAGGGAGCGCAGGTACACATTTATGGTTGAATTGTGTCCCCAAAAAGATGCACTGGAGTGCTAACAACCAGTATCTCAGAATAGGACCTTATTTGCAAATAGGGTCTTTGCAGATCACCGAGTTAAGAGGAGGTCGGTAGGGTGGGCCCCAATCCCATAGTGCCCTTATAAAGAGGGGAAAGTTGGACACAGAGACAGACATGCACGGAGGGAAGATGACAGAAAGACGCACAGGGACAAGGTGGCCATGTGATGGGAGTGATGCATCCACAAGCCGGGGACACCAAGGACAGATGGTGCACCCCAGGAGCTGGAAGAGGCGGGAAGGGTCCTCCCCTGGAGCCCGCTGCCCCTGGATTTCAGACTTCCAACATCCAGAGCTGGGAGATGCAAGTTTCTGTTGCTTTGAGCCCCCTGTTTGTGGCACTTTGTCTCGGCAGCCCGGGGACACTGCTACAGGGACAGATGTGGGTTTGTTGGGGACACACTCTGAGGGCCATGAGCTCCTGGCGAGGTCATGCCAGCATCCCCGGCCTGTCTGCCGCTCCGTGGGGCCCGTGCGCCTGGAGCGCAGAGAAGGGTGGCACTTCCTTCATCCCTCGGCCCAGGCTCTGCGTGTGGGCGCTAACGATGACGGCGGGGTGAAATCAGGTGCACGCGGACAGGGGCGCTCACACCCACGGGTAGCACACGCCTCCTGTGAGCACCCACTATGCGCAAAGGTGACAACAATGATCAGACCAGTCCAGACCCCGAGGGGCTCACGTGAGAAGTCAGAGAAAGGACATGCTGTGGCCTCTTTCACCGTGACGGCAGGAGGGGTGTGCACGAGTTCCAGGCCACATCTGCCTGTGGCCTCTGATAGCTGCCCCCATCTCCGAGACTCTGGAAGGACCAGGGGACCCCCACAGGGCCACAAGACAGAAAGCCCTCTACCATTCGCTCACCACCCCCGACATCCTTGATCTTTCCCTCCAAGGAGGAAATCCTGGTGGTTGAAATTATTTTCAAGAAATAAAATACTTCCTGGTCCACTTAAAAGCTTGCAAAATGTCATTTTTGTTGTTTCCTGATTAAGACTGGTTTTAGTCCCATCCATTTAGTAGGATGAACACAGGTGCCCATGTGAAGGGTGCCTGGGGCTCTGGGTCCCTGGCCTTTAACACGCAGGCCAGCAACCCAGCCTTCAAAACCCGAGGGGACGAGCCCCTTTGGGACAGTGAGGGGGCGGCTTTCCCAGCCCCACCCGGCCCACCCCACCTCTGCAGCCCCGGGAAAGGAGGCCCCTCGGCTCCGGAACATGGAGACACCCTGGGCCCAACACAGGTGTGAGGCCCTGTCTGGCTGGCCGTCTGTCCCTCCTGCCTTCATCCAGTCTGCAAACGCTGCTTGGTCATTGATGATGGCCCTGTGCAGGGCCCCAGGGGTCTGTCAGGGACACAGACCTGACGGCTGGGGGTCTTGGGGGCAGGGTGCCCATGGAAGACCCCCAGCGCTCAGCCGTTCTCTCCTGGGGGCCTCGATGTGCCATGACATGCCCG
Source organism: Equus caballus (assembly GCF_041296265.1). Taxonomy (NCBI): domain Eukaryota; kingdom Metazoa; phylum Chordata; class Mammalia; order Perissodactyla; family Equidae; genus Equus; species Equus caballus. The sequence goes on from NC_091696.1 coordinate 1,278,147, forward strand.
CCCGTGGTCATCCACATACCGAATAGAAAGTGTGGACAATTCAGAAAAATAAGACAGAGAGAGAACGAAAAGCAGCCTTCATTCTGCCAGTTCTTTCTTCTACGCACATATCCGTTTTTCTTTACAAAACTGGGATTACACTTGCTATGCGAATTATAATCTGTTGCTTTCTCCACCTAACATTGCATCACGTGGCTCATCTCAGACACAAGAGGCCAACAAGGTGGCATTTCTGCAACCTCCGGCTTCCAAGAGGCAGCATCGCCCCAGTTTCCTCCCATCATCATGCAGCTGAAAAGACAGCCCTGGGGGCAGGTGGGGAGGTGGGTGCGAACAGAGGTAAAGCCACGTTTGTGGGGTCACCTGTGGAGCAGGTGCAGAGGCCAGCGCTGAGGCCACTTGGGGGAGTGATGTGGGTGTCCACAGGCTGAACAGATCTCTGCCTTCCCCAGGCGGAGAAAGGATATGGTGGGCGGTGCAGAGCAGGGGCCCCACGTGCCCACGCCCAGGAGGACGGGAGCAGGCTGTCCTCATCCTGTAGGTGAGGGGCCTGAGCAGATGCCCCATACAACGGAGGACCCTCAGAAAGACAGAGTGACAAGTGGACACACGCAGCAATGTGCAGGAAGCTCAGAAACACCGTGCTGTGTGGAAGGAAGCAGATGTGGAGAGGGCACACTCGACGATCCCGCGTTCACAAATTCTAGAACAGACCGAACCTGCCTATGGCGGAAAAAGTGGGAACCAGGGGGTCCTCTGGGAGCAGGGTGTGTGGGAACATCTCGGGGCGGCTGTTCTGTATCTCGATAGGGTTTGGGAGCAGAGAGGTGGACGCCCCCAAGATGTATCTCATTTCATTGTGCATAAAATTTACTCAAAAGAATTTAAAACTCCATAACAATGTCGAACTCTGGTTCATGCTGTGAACGCTGCCTGTTTGGGGGGAAGGGCAGTGTCTGCAACTCACTCGGGAAGCGATGTAAAGAGAGAGAGGGCTGCAGGGAGACGGGGTGGAGCGAGCGTCCCCAAACGTCAACTGCGGAGTCCAGGTGGGTATTTGGGGTTTTTTTAATTAAATTATTTCAACTTTTCTGTATGTCTGAAAAATTTCAAAATTAAATGCGAAAAGCAAAGAGTCCGGGCTCTGTAGACAGACTGCTGGACGGTGGCAGCAGTTCTCCGGCTGTGTGACCTTGGGCTGGTTTCTCAGCGTCCTGGTGCCTCAGTGTCCCCATTGTAAAGGGAGGATGGTGACATGAGAGAAGGAAGGCACCTCAGGCACTGGCACACAGTAGGTGCTTGAAAAGAGAGCCCTTTGTTGGCAGCACGCCTCCACCTGCGAGTTCTCTGGGCTGCCGCGTGCGCGGCAGCCACTCGGGGAGCGGAGGGACAGGCTGGGGTTTGCCTTGGGTCCAACAGCAAGGACCCTCAGGAGCCAAAACGATCTTGAAAAAGAACAAAGTCAGAGGACTCATACATCCTGCTGTCAAAACTTCCTGTAGTAATCAAGACAGGGCGTCTGGGAGAAGGATAGACCATACATCAGTGGGGTGGAACCGAGGGTGCAGAAGCGAACCCTGTATTTACGGTTGCTTTATTTTCAACCAGGGTTTCAAGATATTCAATGCAGAAAGAACAGTGTTTTCGGCAAATGACGCTGAGACAACTGGACATCCACATGCAAAATGAAATTGGACCCCTACCTCACACCAGACACAAAATTTACTCGAGGGCTCAAAGACCTAATTATAAGAGCTCAAACTATAAAAGTCTTAAAAGAAAACACAGGAGTCAATCCTCACCTCAGGCAAAGTCTCCTTCGATATGGCACCAAAAGCACGAGCAACAAAAGAAAAAATTGGACTTCGTCACAATTAAAAACTTCTGTGCTGCCGACACTTCCAACAAGAAAGAGCAAAAACAATCCCGAGAAAGGGAGAAAATATTTGCAAATTACATATCTAATTAGGGACTCGTGTCTAGACTATGTAAAGAACTCTTACAACTCAAAAATAAAAAGATAAATAACCGGATTTAAAAACGGGCAAAGAATCTGAATAGACGTTTCTCCTAAGAAGTCATACAAACAGCCAAGACGCGTGTGAAAAAAACGCTCAGCGTCATTAGCCACCCGGGAAACACCAACCAAAGCTGCAGTGAGATCCCACTTCCCACCCCCCAGGATGGCTATAATGGAAAAGGCAAGGAATAACAAAAACGTGCGAGCCCGAGGATGCGAAGATATTGAAACTCAGACGCTACTGGTGGGAAGGTAAAATGTTGCAGCCACTTCGGCAAACACTTTGCGAGTTCTTCAAAATGTTAGACAGAGTTACCATATGATGCAACCATTCCGTTCCTCCGTATCCGCCAGAGAGAAAGGAAAACATGCATTCACACAAAAACCTGTCCGGGAATGTGCACGGCAGCGCTATTTCTAATACCCAAAGTGGAAACACTGCAAGTGGCCAGCATCTGAGGCATGGAGGATAACATGCGGTACGTCCATACGATGGAATAGTATTAGGCAATTAAAAGGAATGAAATAGTGACCCACGCTACAATGTAGATGCATCTCAAAAAGACATGCTGAGTAGAATAAGCCAGTCACCAAAGGCCACCATTGATAGAAATATCTGGAACAGTCAAATCCATAGAGACGGAAGGCAGGTTGGTGGTGGCGTAGAGCTGGGGGTGGGGGCAGGGAACGGGAGTGACTGTGAATGGGCACCCGGGTTTCCTTTTGGGGTGAACAAAGGTTCTAAAATTAGACTGTGGTGGAGGTTGCACAGCTCTGCGAAGATACTAAGAGCCACTGAATTGTACACTTTAAAAGGGTGAATTGTATGGTATGTAAATTATACCAATTATACCTCAATAAAGTGCTTTTTTTTTTTTAAAAAAAAAAAGATAGCCTTGGCTTCCAATCCTGCTCTGCCCCTCTGGGGTCTCATTAGTCAGGTCTCTGTCACCCCATTTGGTTCAGTCTCATCACTCATCACCCTTAAAATGTGCTGGAGAGATTGGCCTCCTGGGTTCTCGGGGGACCAGGTGAGATGACAGATACGAAACAATCTTTCATTTTAACTTTCGTATTTAAATTTATTACAAAAGGAAACATGTACACTGTACGCAATTCAAATGGGAGACATGGGGACACAGTAACAAGCAAGTCTCATTTTCTGGGGTGATGGAAATGTCACTCTCTGGATTGGGGTGGTGATGACACGGATGGATACCTTTGCTAACTCATAGAACTGTACCCTTGAGAATGGTGAATTTCACTATCTGTCAATAAATAAAGCATTAGACACATTTTTTTTTTTTTTTGAGGAAGATTAGCCCTGAGCTAACATCTGCTGCCAATCCTCCTCCTTTTTGCTGAGGAAGACTGGCCCTGAGCTAACATCCGTGCCCATCTTCCTCTACTGTATACATGGGATGCCTACCACAGCATGGCTTGCCAAGCGGTGCCATGTCCGCACCCAGGATCTGAACTGGTGAACCCCGGGCCACCAAAGCGGATCATGCAAACTTAACCGCTGCGCCACCGGGCCGGCCTCTAAAGTCATTTTTACGTAGACCTCTTCGATGCCCTCTCTCCTTGCCTCCCAGCCATCCATTTCCTACGGCAGGCACCGCTGCTTCGAGTCCTGGGTCTTCTCCCACAGTTCCGCCTGTGCCCGTACAAGCAAATAATATGTGATTTTGTTTTACCTTTTTGCACACAAATGTAAAAAAACAAACCAACCCCGTTCTGCCCGTTGTTTTTTCCCCTATAGACCATACCTCAGAGATGCGCTAAATCAGCCCGTGCTTGCCCGGCTGCACGCGATCTGTGTGGATGAGCCAGGATGCATCTAAGTGCTCCATCATCCACGGACACTCCGGACGGTTCCAATGTGCTGCTGTTACAAACAGTGCTTCGGAGAATAACCTTGTACACAGTAATACATCATTTTTCACATTTGCGAGCAGTGTCTGGAGGACGGATTCCTGGAAGGAAGTGCTGGGCCAGAGGGTATGTGGATTGGGAATTTTGACATTGTTGCAGAGGTTCCAAGAGTGTCTGCGCCCCGACACTATTGCAACAGGGTGCGTCATTAAACTTTTCACTCTTTGCCCACCTGATGGATGAAAAATCATCTCTCAGAGTAGTTTTGATTTGCATTTCTGTTATTAAGTGTGAGACCAGGCACTTTTTGTATGTTTAAGTGTTCTTTTTAATTTCTTTTTCTGTTCATAACCCTCTGCCCATTTTCCCCCCTTCCTTGGTATTTTTCTTATTGATTTGTAAGTGCTCTTTACATATGAGGACATTGGCTCTTTGTGTGGGATGTAAGTTGGACATATTGTTTCTTTTACTGATTCTTTTCTGTTACGGCTTTTGGAGTTTATGGGTGATTTTTTGCTGTTGCTGTGAAGTTCTGGGCACAGCTACTATTTTTCTCTGGGTACCATTCCTCAGGATGGGTGAGGGGAGGGTTCTTCTCCTCCACCTTAATCCCAGCCACTGTGTCCCTCACTCCTTCCAGGCACAGCCTCAGGTGACTGACCTTCCTGGGTCAGTTACTCCCAACCAGGCCATCCTTAGAGGAGAGAGGAGCCAACCTCAGTGGTGCAGAGACATGTCCCTCCTCTGTGCTGCTCCGGAGTGCGGCACTAGGACTCAAGGGTGAGTCAGGCTGCCCTGCTCCCCTGAGCTCACCGTCTGGCGGAAGATGGGACGTGGCAAGTTCTTGGCCAAAGAATGCCAGGGTGTCCGGGGGCACAGCCACAGAGGGGGGCCCCTAACATCTTGGGAAGGTGGCAGCCCCATAGCCCCAGGCCTCAAGGACCCTCAGGGCCCAGCTTGCCTCTCCCCAAAGAGCGCTGGGATGGGTCCTGACGTGGTGGTTGGTTGGTTTGAATAAAAACAAGAATCTTGCTGCCCCAGTTTCTGCGCAGTTGGAGTCCTGGTGTCCCTGTGAACTGGCAGGTGTTAATAGTACTCTCGGCTAGGGTGGCCGTGAGGACTAAGCCAATCGATGCAAGCAGCACGCACATGCTTGACAGCCGGAGGTGCGTTTTGTAATTCCACACGGGTGTGCACGTGTGTGTTCATGAGGGTTAGGTGTGAACTCGGGGTGTGTGGAGCAGGAGGCATGATGCCTGGCTACACCAGCTCCCACTTAAACTGGGCTTCCGTGCGGGTGGGGGGAAGATTGGGGTGGTCCTGTCTTCTCTGTACAGACACCACCACGTGGGGGAATGGGATGTGGGGTGAGATGAGGGCCCCGTGTGTAGACCTGCAATGTGTGGGTGTCATGTGTGTGTCTACACCAGAGGCTGCGTGGGGGTTTCAGGACCATATGAGTGTCTGTCAGAGAGAGAAGGTGGGGGGAGGGGGGGGCGGCGGCTGTGGCTTTATTCAACCCAGAGGAAGATGCCCCTCCATTGACCTCCCCCCTCAGATCTGCCCTGGGGTCTCCCATGCCCCACCTTTTGGGGGGGCAACAGCCCGGCTCTGCCCTCTGGGAGAAAACAAGGCTGTATTTCAACGTCTCCAGGAGCTGGCGAGAGAATTAGGGTGTGAAAGGCAGGAAAGGCCGGGCTGTGGGGCAGGAGAGCCCCCTCCCTCAGGAGTGGCCCTCCCGGGAACCGGGTCACGGACTTTCAAGGAGAGAGGAAGCGGGAAAGGGGGCTGCAGCCTCGCCTGGGCTACAGAAGGCTGTGCAACCCCACGAAGGCCCTGGGCAACAGAGACCCCAAGCCCAGCCTCTGCCCCCCGCCTTCCCAGGAGGTCTGAGCGCCCCTGCTCCCCAAGTCAAGAACCGGACAGCCCACGGACAGCCCTTGACCATCATCCGTCATCCTCCAGGTCCAGGAGTCCAGGGGAAAGGTGGTGACCTCTCCTCCCCGCCACTGGCCCCCCTTTGGGGTCTCGGCTCCCCGCTCTCCTGCAGAGACCTTGAGTCTGGTGGAGGCACAGGGCAGGGTGGGAAGCGCGCGGAGGGCAGGCGGCCGAGGCCGCAGGCTGGGTGGAGTTTATGGGTTGCGGAGAGGCCGCTGGACCCGACCCCGACCCCAGGCCCCGCGCCCACCAGCGATCGGGACAGCCTTTGGCTCCGCTGCTCGTGGCCTCACGCGCCTCTCCACGCCTGTTCCGGGGCCTCCTCCCGGAGGGGCTCCCCCAAGGCACCCCCCTCACCCCCCAGGAGCCCCCACCCCTTTGCCGCGCGCGCTCCAGGGCGCGCACACCGGCCCCGCCGCCTCCGCCTCCCTTGGCGGGCGGGGCAGGACCGCGGGGCGGGGGCGGTGTCTGGAGGGTCGCGCCCGGCGTCCGCCGGGTCCCCGCCCCGCAGCCTCGACCCCGCGGCTCGGAAGCGGCGCGCAGGCCGTGCCCGGTGGGGGCGCTCTTGAGCCTGGTTTGGGATTTTCACCCTCCGCTCAGCCGCAGGCCGGCAGGGGCGGCGGGCGGTGGGCGCCGCCCCGGGAGGCCGCGTGGCCGCTGGGCGCCGGTTCGGGGCGACAAGGGGGCTGCGGGTTTAGAACCCAGTTTAGAGCCGGACCGAGCGATTTCGGACCCCCGGGGGTTCGGGAGGCGAGAGAGGGGGAGGAGGATCGGCGGGAGGGAAATCGGATAAACCAAACCTTCCCGGAATCGGAAGGGGCCCGGCTGATCCCACGTCCCCTCCCCTCGGGGAAAGGGGAGAGCAATGAGAGGGCAGTGGGGAGTCAGCGATGTGGGGGCGGGGCAAGTCCCTGAGGGCCCGACCACCCTCTCACCCCCACCTCCGCACATGCCAGGCCCTCCGCAGCCCCCGGAACGCGCGCCCCTGCCAGCGGTGCGTTTGCACCGGCGGACGCGCGCCCACGCGAGGTCTGACTTCGGGTCAACTTTCACGGGGTTCCCGGGGGTGTGTGCACCTCCCCGGCCCGGGGGCCCACCCCCATCGCCACCAAGTGGGCCAGCTCCTAGACCTTTGGGGGCTGCTGCTCCACATAGTGGCCTCGGCGGGGGCAGGGGCGCGCGGGGCGGGCCGGAGGAGGGGGCGAGGCGGCCTCTGGGCTCCCCACGCCGCCCCCACGCACGCTCCAACTTCCCCTCCCGCGTCGCCCTCCGGACACCCCCAGTCCACCGACTTGCGGGAGCGACCCCGCCGCCCGCCCGCCCCTCCGGCCGCCCCCGCCCGCGTCCCCCGCCCCTCCTCCTGCCCTCCCCGCTCCGGCTCCTGCATGAAGCCTTCGATCACGCTCAGAAAGAATGTGCTACAACCTCGGCGCTTCCACGGCCGCCACCACCGCGCCCGCGCCCGAGCCGGAGCCCGAGCCGCCCGGCCCCTCGGCGTCGCCGGCGCCGCCGCCGCTTCCCCGCCTGCCCGGCTGGCCCCGGGCTCGGAGCGCGCGGTCCCCGCCGCCGCCCCGCGCTCGCCCCGTGCTTGACGCAGTGAGCGCCGCAGCCCGGCTCCCGCCGGCTCCGCTCCGCTCCCCGTCGCAGGCCGAGCCCAGCCCGGCGGGCTCCGGGAGGGGCGGGCAGGGCGCGAGGGGGAGGAGATCTGTCTGGAGCCAGCGAGCCGGAGGAGGAAGAGGAGGAGGAAGGAGGGGAAGCCGCCGCCGCCGCCGCCGCGCTCCGGGGACCTGGGCGCGCGCGCTCCGCTCGCCCGAGACCGTGCCTCCAGCCCCGGGCCCGCACCCGGCCCAGGTAGGAAGGGGCTTGTGGGAGAGGGGGCTGCGCGGGGGCTGCGGGGGCGGGGGTCTCCTCTGCGGCAGCTGCGGGGCCAGCGGGGCCCGCCCCTGGGGGAGGCGGGGAAGATGCTCTCCCCGGAGGCAGTGGGGGCGGGCGCGGGGTCCCCAGCGGTTCCCTGAGCCCCGGCCGCCCCAACCCCTGCGTCCTGCCCGGAGCGTCCGCGCCGGGGCCGAGTTCCCCCGCCGGTGGAGCTTTGGTTGCGGCGCGTTGGGTCCGCGGTTCCTGGGCGTCCCCCCGGCTCACCCGGGTTCCGAGGCGGGCGCACCCGAAGTTAGCGGTCGCCGAGCCCCGGCCGGACAAACTTCCCTCTCCGACGCCGCGGCCCGATGGGCCAGGACTCCGGACCCCTCGGGCTAGGAGGCGCCGCGGGGACCCCGAAACTTTGCTGAGCGCTGTGAGAGCGAAGGGCGGGCTGGGCAGGGAGCGAGGGGGTGGTCTTGCCTGCGAGTGCGCGGTGGGAGCCGCGGCGCCCCAAGTTGGCCCGGAGACTGCCCCCCTCAAGCTGGAACCCCATCCTGTAGTGGAGGGCGGACAAGGAGTGGACTCTGGGTGCCTCGCCTTCGCCCAGCCGGCGTTGGGGAGCAGCACTCCGCCCCGCGCAGCCCGAGCCTTTGGAGGAGGTGTTCCAGGACCCCCCATTCCTCCAGTTCGGTCGCCTGGCTCTGCCCGCCGCTGCTGAGCTCCCGGGAAGGACCCGGCTCGCGGCTATTAATAGACGCTTGTGACCCGATCTCTCCCGGCCCGGGAAGCCGGGAAGCCAGGCTTGGCTGCAGGCTGGGGCGACCCCGGGCCCAGACTCAGCCCCCTCCCCAGTTCTCGTGGTCCCCATCCTGTCGCTTTTCCCTCCACACCCCCCTGCTGTGCTCCCACTCTTTCCTCTCTGGTCTCTGGGTGTCGCCCCCCCCAACTTTTTCTCTTCCCAAACTGCACGGTGTGGCCTGTGGCCGCCCCGTCAGTCAGCTGCCCCGGCCAGACTGGCGCGATTTGAGCACAGTCCCCAACCAAGTCCTCCTCCGCTGGATGGGTGTGGGGTCCCTGGGGCCAGACTGCCAGGGATAAGCAGGAATTTCGTCCCATCAGCGTCGCTTCCTCTGAACCGACACACCGATGCGCTCCCATTCGCCCGTCCCTGGGGGCCGGTCGCCACCCCATCTGAGGGGCCGTGGGGAGTGGGGTGGTCGCAACAGACAGCCTAGGGGGCTTTAGAGAGAAGAGGGGACCTGCGAAGCTTCTGAGAGGGTTTTAGGGTGTAGCTACAGCTGCATGTGAAGGGAGGGGGCAATGTCCTGATGGCCCCCCTTCCAGCGTCGCCTCCACGCACCCCGAATGCCTAGGATTCTATTTGCTCCCCCACCCCACCCCAGGCTTGAGTGGATTTGAGGATTTCGGGAACGGGGGAATAGGGGCTGCTTCTTCCCGTCTTCCAGTCTGCAGAGCCCAGCCCCCAAACAGCTTGGGGGGGGGTCTTTGTCCCCCAGAGCTGGCCGTCGGCCCCGCCCCCTCCGTTAACTCCGGGACCCCAGCGCCCTCCAGCGCTGCGTGCCGCGCTCCGGCGGTCTCAGAGCCTTGATAAGTGAGCGGTCGCATCTTTTCACCCAGCTCTGGGTCTGGGGGTGGGGTAGGGGGCGTGGTGCGCAGTATCGGGTCCCTGACAGATGTCCTCGCGGCGGTGGCGCCGGCGTCTCTGTAACAGAATTAATGACTTCCACGCAGGCCGCCAACCGGCGCGGCCACGGGGGAGGGGCGACCCAGCGGAGACTCAGGGGACGAGGTCGCAGCCTGACGGCGCAGCCTGGGCTCGGGGTAGGGGGCGCAGAGGCGAGGACCCCAATGGCTGGCCCCGCCTCCAATTCTCTGCGCCCCCAGCTGTGCGCTTCGCTCTCTGCCGCCCGCTCAGGGATCCTCTCCGGTTGTGGGGACCCTCCCGCAGGGACCTCTAACCCGCTCCTCCAGTTGACCTCTGAGCTCCTGGAGCACTGACTCTGGGGGGCCACATACTTGCCTGGTGGGAGGGCGGTCGGGCAGTGCCTCTGGCCTCGGCTTGCATGCTGCAGAAATGGGCTCATAGCCTTTGCACCAAGGGGGCAGCGAGGAGGTCGTGATGCATCTCTAGCTAGGCACCTAGCACCGTCCTGGCACCCCGGAGACGCCCATATAAATGCCACGCGGATCCTTCCAGAGCAGGGAGCTGCTGGGCCATCAAGCGCCTGGGGAACCAGCCCTAAAGGGAAGTCAGGGGTTTGCCTGGGGAAGGCTGCTCCGGGCCTCGACTCCCTTCCCTCCTGTGCATTTCCCGCACAGGGCTGGTGAGGCCAGAGCTGGAAGGTTGCTTCTCCCTTCTCGGACCTTCCAAGAGTGACCAGGGTGGGCCCTAGGGGAGGACCAGTCTCTCCCCAGTCCGAACCATCCGGAGAGGCCTCTTGGACAGCAGAGAGGAGAGGGGGGCCCGCTCATGCCCTGCTCTGTCGGCGTGCCCAGGCCAGGCACAGCTGAAGCCGCAGTGTCCATCTGCTGATGAACAAGGGCCTGCCCTTGGCCTGTGGCCTGCTGGGACGGGGGTCCGTGAGGGGAGGCTCAGAGAGAGTGGCTACAGCTCAAATGCCCCAGTGCCGTCCTCGCTGTGCCTCACCCTTGACCCTGTGAAGTGTTTCCAGGACACACTGCCCCCCAGTACTTGTGTGTTACCATGGAGACACACTGGCTTTTGTCCTGGCACCCCTTTAAGGCTCGGCACCCACTCTCAAAGGAGCCCCACTGGCAGGCAAGAGGGAACCATGAGGAAGCCCGAAATTCCTAAATCCTGGCTGGCAGGGGTAGGGTAGCTCCCAGCCCACTCCCCCCTTCCTGGCCAACCTCCCTGCCCAGGTGGTGCTGGGGGGCAGGGTGGGGGCTTGCCGTCCCTCTAGGACTCGCTTGTGCTGTGGGCGTTCATTCCCACTCCCTCCCCGGTCCCCACACACTATAGGATTTATCTTGATTTGCTGCCTTTGAATTGAGTCAACTCTTTTGTATGCTCGGTGAATTGCCCAGCTGCTGGCGGGGAGCGGAGAGCGTGCCGGGGGTACTGAGGCCGGGAATCGTAGGCGGGAGGGGGACAGGAAGCGGGGAGGGGGCCCGGGCGCCGGCGGGGACGGCCGGGCTGCGCAGGGACACGAGCGGGCCCTGAGGCGCCGGCCGGGCCGCCCACTGGGTGGGCTGAGGGCACTGCGGGGGGGCCTGCCCGGCCGGAGCGGGGAGACCGGAGGGGTTAGGAGCATCCGTCCTGGGGGTGAAGGCTGCCCTTCGGGGTCTGCTTCGGACAGGCGTGGAGCAAGCCTCTGGGCCTCTCTTGACTCAGTTTCCTCTCCTGTAACCTGCGGAAAGGGGGCTTCCGCACACGCAGGTGGTGAGGGTCAAAGTAAGCAGAAAGAGTGCGCGAGAGCCCCCCGGGGTCCTCTCAGAGGTTGGGGTGAGTGAGGGAAGGAAGGGGGGCCGGGGCTGCGTAGTGGGGGGGCCTACCCTACCTGCTCCCTTCCCCCCGCCCCCACACGTTCTCCGTCCCTAGGTCCCTGTCTTCTCCCTTGTGGGCGGGACCGACGGCCGACCCGCGTCCTGAGAACGCCAGCCCCGGGCGCTGCCTAATGTGCTGGGGGTCGCGGTGGCTCATCCGGGCGACGGCATCCGCGCGCTCCCCCGCCCCCGCTTGGATGTGGGCGGCAGGGCAGGGCAGGGGAGGGGCCGCGAGGAAACCCTCCTGCGCTTTCGAGTACCTCCCCCTCCCCGCCCCTCCCCCTGCGCTCGGCGGCCGCGGAGGGAAGGAGCGAGGCGGCGCGGAGGCCGGGCGAGCGGAGGGGGTTCGGGAGGGAGGGAGGGAGGGGGGAACAGGCAAGGCGAGGACTCGGCGCCGGACCCGGGCGGGGAGGAAGACGGGGTGGGAGGGAGCGAGCGGGGGAGGGGGGGGCGCGCGCGCAAGGGCCCCCCTGCCCGCGAGGCGAGGGGCGGGGCGGCGCGCGGATCGATGGGCGAAGCTGGGGCGGAATTTCAATCCCCGGAGCGAAGTTAGAGCCGGGAGGACGGCGGCGGCGGCGGCGGCGGGCGCAGCCCCGGAAAGGTAAGCGCGGCGCCCGCGGAGCCCGAGTCCGAGCGCGGCCGGAGGGGCCGAGGCAAGGGGCGCGGGACTCGGGCCACTCTCGGGCGGCGCGGCCGGACCCCGCACCTCGCGCCCCGCGCCCGCTCGCTGTGCGCCCCCGGCCCCTGGTGCGCCCCGGGCCCGGCGCGCCCTCCGAGCGCAGCGGGCAAAGTTGCAGGAACTTGGCGACGGCGGAGCGGGCGCCTGGCTCAGCCCGGCAGAGCCGGGGGCCCGGTCGGGGTCCCGCTGCCGCCCCCGGGTCGCTGCTGCACCTCGCACAGCCGCTCCTTCGCTGGGACCCACCCCTTCCCCAGCACCTGTCTCCCCTCGTCGGCCCCCTTCGCCGTCCGCACGCCTCCCTACGCACCCCGCACCCAGCCCAGAGCAGCTGCTCCCTGCGGGCGACCCTCTGCGGCCCCTGCCCTTCTGGAAGCCTCGGCCCTGGTCCCTGACCCCATCCGTGCCCGGCATCACCGCCCCTGCCTTATCTGCCCATCCTCCCGACGCTGCGCGCCTCCCTGCTCGGTCCAGCCACACTCGGGGGAGGGGCCGCATTCCGCGGTCACGGCCAGGGAGCCAAACCGCTGGCGTGGGGTTTGCTGTGAACTTGGTGGATGTTCTCCACCCCTCCCCCCACCCTGGACCCGTTCTCATCGTCATCTCTTTGGGGGGGGGGTGGTTGGGGGGGAGGTGCTCCTTGTCCCACCTTGCCTCTAAGGCAGGGGTCCCCCTTCCATCCTTTAAAATCCGCAGGTCACTCGCTGGCTGGTCTGGGTGGGGGCCCCCTGCAGGCGTTTTCTCCTCCAACACAGAGCGACAGCCTCTGGCATCGAAATCAGACTCTTCCAGGCATCAGCGGTGTGACCTTGGGGCAGGTAACCTCTCTGAGCCTCACTTTCCACATCTGTAAAGTGGGGGTATAATGATAACGTGTATTTCCTGGAAGGGACGGGGCAGTGACACTCAGGGTCGGCAGGGCCCCTGGAGGCCTCTCCCCAGGCTCGGGGGACCCGCCAGGCTTGCACCTCGCAGCAGAGGCTCAGGTGTGAGTGTCTTATCTCCGGCAGGTGCATCGTGGAGCCCTTGCTTGGGTGCAGCTGTGTTTGCCTCTCCCGGCTGTGTTGGTCTGGGGGCTGTGCAGAAAGCACCCCACGATCTGAGACCCTAGGAGCCTCAGTGACAGGAGCTTTCAAGGGGTGCTGAGGGAGGGGAGGTATGAAGGGAGATCCTCCCCACCCTGTCTCTCCCAGGGGGTTTCCAGAGAGGCCCCAGCCTCTGCCCGGTGCCGAGAGGAGATGAGCAGATGGGCTCGTGGTGCTTCAAAGCTGCACATACTCTCCTCTTCCCACCTTGCCGGCCCCCTGGCCTCCTCTGCCCTGGGTCCTTGCAGCTTTCGCCTTTTAATTGAACAGGCAGTGGGGGGACACAGGCACAAACCCCGTCCCAGGTTTGCCTCCCATTGCGTCAGAAAAGGAGACACACCTGGCGAGAGAGGGACAAACCTCAGGTGGCCAGGGTATCAGAGGGTGATGCCCCCCTTCACTCTGGATTTACGGGGTCGGAGCCGGCCAGGAGCCCATCACTTGGGTCCCTCCTTTTCCTGCTCACGTGGCGAGGGAGGGCTGAACAGCCCCTGGTGGACAGAAGACCCCCAGGTCCCTGGGTCAGAGAGATGGGAGCTGCACCCTACCCCCAGCAGCTGGCCCCTCTCCCTCAGGCTGCTGAGCAGCCCCCTGGCCGTGGCAGCAGGTCTGCAGCCTGTGTGGCCTTCAGGATGATACAGCAGGCCCCAGAGCAGCAGGTCCTGCCTCTGAGAAAAGCCAGCACCCTATCGTGATGCCTGGAAATCTGGGGGGGGGGGTGCGGGGGGGGGAGGTGACGTGGTAGGCATCTGCACCTGGGGCCACAGGAAGGGAGGAAGAACAACGTCCCCTCCCCATCGCCCCCCATGAAGGCTCTGGAGAGCTCAGCAGTTCTTTCAATTGCCTTTGGAACTGGGAGCCCCACACCTGGGCTGGGGAGAGGCTGCTGTCCCCCACCTCTGTCCCCACCCCCCTAAGGAAACAAGTGGCCGGGGTCCCCAGGAGAGCCTCAGGCCGGAGCATGGACCCCCGCGGCCTCTCTTTTGGACCCTGGGATTTGGGAATCTTCCGACCCGAAGTGTCTCCTTGTCAGCGTCACCTATTCCAAGAGAGAAAAATTAGTGGGGCCAAAATTATGACAGTGACTTGAATGATGGAGTGAAATGGGAGCGTCTGCTGGAGTTCTCCATCTGTGTGTGTCTCTAACACACACACACATGCACACAAGCACACATGCACCAGCTCTAAATTTGAATGGGGTTTTCTAAACACTCAGGAAACCCCCCTCCTCCAATCCCCTGGGTCAGAGCCCCCCTACCCCCCACAGCAGTCCCTACCCACTTAGGGGCCCAGTTCCCATTAGCAGAGGACCCTGTTTCTGAGGATGCTGTGGCAGCGGGAGAAATTTATGAGCAGAGGTGTGTGGACTTGGGTGTTCATCTATCTCTGCAGGAAACAAACAGGCAGACCCTGTCGGAGCCCGGGTGGGTGGCGTGAAATACATCTGGAGGGAAGGTGCAGGATGGAAACTGCCAGTGAATGACAGGCGGCAGATAGATCTCCAGGGCTGGGAGACGGGCCGTAAATTTCCGGGCGTGAACCTGGAGCAGGTGCTGTGTTCCCGCGGACACTGGATACATTTGTCATCTCTCCAGCACCCCCATGCCCCTCACGTGGTCCTTGCCGTTTGGTCTCCTGTCATGGATTCCCATTTCTTCCAGCAGAAGCTCGGGTGTCCACTGGCCTCGACTGGGTCTCTGTTGGGGTGGCTGATGGTGGAGCCCACGCAGGGGAGGGGAGCCCTGACGTGGAAGGGACTGTGGTATGATCCATGCCAGCGCCCACTGTGCAGATAGGGAGGCTGAGGTCCAGAGTGGGGCAGTGTATGGTCCCAGGTTGCACAGTGAGGGAGGCAGAGAAGTGGGTGGAAGGGGCCCTGTGCCCCTGCTGTGCTGGTTTGTGTCTGGTCACGTGAGCAGGACAGGCACAGCCTCGGCTTCTGGGGACCCCCACTTCCTGTGCCCCCTGTGCTGGCCAGCAGCCCTGGAGGGGAGCAGGAAGTGGGGTGGCAGCCGTGGGCACTCACCTCCTCTCTCTGGGCCTGCCTGTCCGTCACCTTCCACCCGCCCTGCCCGAGTGTAGTCAGCTGAGACGTGGCTTTGCCAAACTCTCCTGGGGACTGGAGGGGCTGGAGAGACCACCCTGGGACCGAGCGGCCACCTGGGAACAGGAACAGAGACTCCTGGCCATTCGAGCTTGAAGAATTCCTGCAGGTTTATTCATTAGACTTACCGAGGGCTCCAAACTCTGCCTGGAGCCTGGGGACAAGACCGTCACGAGGCCCTGGCATGGGTGGAGCTTGTGTGCGGGGTGGGGAGACAGACGGCAAACAGGAACACACAAATATGTATGCATGGTCCTTTCCAGGGGAGGTCAGCCCATCGGCCTCCTCTTCCAGAAGGGTCCAGCATCGCCCAAGGTCACACGACTAGAGAGTCATGGAGCCTCAGTTGGAATCCTCCTGGGAGCCAGGACCAGGCTGGCCTTGGGCTTGGAGACGAAGGGAGAACAGAGGCTGAGGGCTGCGGGTGCCCAGGAGGGCCTGAGGGCCTTCTTAGGAGAGGCAAGGACAGGCTGCCCCCTTGGCTCCCTGCTCCGGGCCCCCCCGGGATGAGGAGGAGCAGTGGGGGAACTGAGTACTGGAGGCTGGCCCAGCATCTGAGCACTGGGCCACGCCTGTACCCGGGCCTCTCAAGGGCGGGGACACCCCCCACTGCCCATCCAGCCAGTACTGCTGGGGCTCTGCCCCGTGGGAGACACCCACTGGGGACGCCTCCCTTCCTGCCTTGACAATGAGCCTTAATTGCTCAGGGTTTATGGCCAGTCTCTCCCTGCCCTCAGGGTTCCCTCCCCTGTGAACTGTCCCCAAGTTCCTCCTTGGGGGCTGCTCTGCTCCAAGCGTGGGGGCTCCCAGAGGAGGGGTCTGGCTGGCCCTTCAAGGGTGGGCCACATTTGAATGACCCTGGAGAACGGGGCAGGCATCCAGGCTGGGATCAGCGAGAGCAGTAGTGCGGGACCTTTTGGGGAGCATTGAGCAGGGCTGGGGAGAGGGGCCCTGAGAGGCAGCTGGGGTGGGCTGGGCGTGGACCCCGCCTAGTGGCCTGCGGTTTCTGTTCGAGGCGCCTCCCTCAGCTGACTCCCCGGATGGACTCCGGCAGCTATGGGGCTCAGCATCCCCCAAAGCAAGACTGGAGTGGAGGGAGAGACCACACTCTGGGCATCTGTGGGAAGGGGTGAGGATGGGGGTGGGGTGGGGGGCACAGCCTGGGGGAGCGTCCAGCAGCCCAGCTCCCCTCCCGGCTATCCCTACGGGTTCCGTTGTCCTTGATAGAGTCACAGATTCAATCCGTGCGTTTAGCAGGTGGGGAGACTCAGGGCCCCATAGGACGGTGGCAGCAAGCCAGCGTCAGAGCTGGCAGGAGCATCCAGGCTCAGCCCTGCTCCCACGCTCCGTCCCCTGCACCACACCTCCCTCCCCACCATGGAGAGAGCAGGGGGGCTTTTCAGGACCCCCCATGCCTTACAGATGGGGCCATGGAGGCCTTGCCACAGGTCTCCAGCCTGGAGGCGAGGGGGTGCACGGTGGGCTGGCCTGGGCTCTGAGGACCACCCTCCCAGCCTGCCCCCTCCAGACCCACTTTGGACGCCCCCAAGCGCATGTCTGTGCTGTCTGCCCCTCTGACGGCTACTTCTGTAAGGGACCGATGGGTAAGAAGCATTACGAAGCCGGGCGGGTTCAGAGCCGCCACCAGCACTGGAGACGTGGCTGGCATGAAGGCCGGGCGTCCGTCCCCCGGGCATGCAGTGTGCAAGGAGCCTGGCCTCGTGGCCCCCACCTTGGGAAGCGATGGGGTCCTGCCGAGTCCCGCCTCCCGCGGGGTGGGAGCCCTGGGAGATGACTGACAGCCCGAGGCTCCCTCGTGTTTACCGACAGATCCCGGTTTTATTTTCAGCAGGATCAAACTCCGGCATCTCTTAGTCATTAGCTCCCTTTAGTTTGATAAACACAGACACGCGCACACAGGCAGCCGCGTGCCGCCCCACGGCGGGGACGACGACCGTGTCTGGCGAGGGGGCTCTGCGGACCCTTCGCGCACGCAGTGGGCGCTGTGGGGAGAGGGCTGTGCAGAGCGCACAGTGAGGAAGCGCTCCTGTGCTGGCAGGCAGAGCCCAGAGGAGTGGCTGGGGTGACATCGGGCCACCAGCGCCCTGGACGTGCCTACAGCATTGGCACCCGACTCTGCTCCTCCCTGAGGCCTCTCCACCGCCCCAGCCTCCACAGCCGCCCTGGAAGCCGAGGGGCCCAGGACCTTGGGATGTGCTTCCTTGTCTGCACCAGGGCCTCCACCTTGCCCACGTAAGGGTCTTTTGGCTTTGTCCCATGGGGGCATCACTCAGCCCAGAAGCCTCAGCTTTCTCAGGTGGCACAGGCTTGGACTTCGTGTTCCTCTGCACCCTGCTGTGTTAAGAGACAGAAAAAGAGGGTGCTGGGGGGAGAGGAACAGCAAGTGCAAAGGCCCTGAGGTAGCCACAAGCTTGGCATCTTGGAGGAGGGGCAAGGCCCATGTGGCTGACCCCCAGGGGCAGGAGGTCGGTGGGAGAGGTCGCAGTGCCCAGTTCTGGGGAAGAGTTGGATCTCGTTCTCTTTGTCTTGGGAAGCTTTTTGGGAGTTTGAGCAGCTAAGGGATGAGGCTGGCTTATGCGTTTACAAAGCCTCTCTGGCTGGAGGAGAGGCAAGGATTCTTAGGGGTGCAAGTGGGAGTGACACTCAGTGAGGAGTCTCTAATGATGCCCGGGAGAGACGGACGCAGCGTGCCCAGAGCCGGCGACGCTGGTTTGGAGAGACAGTGCGTGCGATGTCTGGTCTGACGTGGCTTAAAAGATCGGAGCTGAGTTCCTGTAGAGAAGGACGTTCCGTAAGGCAGAATCCACTTTCCCACTTAAATCCCGTATGAGATGAGGGATGGGATCCTGTAGAGAGTGAGGTGGTTACAGCAAATCCTGCTTCTCTCTGACGTTCAGTAGCGTTTCAGGCATGTCGTTCTGGGGGAGAGGAGACTGCCTCCCAAAAAGGTGGGCATGAAACCACGGGGTTGACCGGGCAGGAACCCTGAGGGGGGAAGTGGGGCTCGGGGCGGCATCCTCAGACAGCCGGCATGGGCGCTTCCTTTTGCACTTGTCTCATCTTAGTTTGCAGGTGATTGTGTGTGTAGGAGTGTGCACTGTGTGTGCACGTGTGTGTGTGTGCCTGTGTTCACACGTGTGTGCACGTGCTCGCCCTCCTAGGGCCTCTGCCCCCTTCCTCCTGCTCAGACCCCAGAGCAGGCGGTAGGTCCCCCGAGTTTCAATGTCCAGCGAAGGTGTGTTCCGGCCTCAGATTCCTCGGTCTGAGGGTTTAGATTCTGCAAAACGAATTTGTCTGCTGTTTTTTGCAAATTCGGTAGAGTGGCTGAGGTGCTAAAACGAAGGGGGCACAGAGAGCTCCCGGGGGGCTCCTGGTGGCCTGGGGCCCCCCGCCCCTTGGGCTGCCCCTGCCCACGGGTCTGGAGCTGGCCAGCTCCCGTGTCCGGGGCAGGAGGGCGGGGGTGCGGGGAGAGAGGCCAGGGCCGGGCCGAGACTCGGGCCTCGGGGATGTTTTCCGTCTGACAGACATCCGGGCTTGTTTTGGTTTCCTCATTATGGTGTCCCCAGAGCGAGAGCACACTGGATCTGAAGGATGTGAGGCGCGGAGACGGCTTTTTAGAAAAACAGCTCGTCAGAAATCCACTGCTGCCGCCCGGCCTTGTCCACCCGAGTCGGGGGCTGAAGCAGGACGTCCCGCCTGGGGCAGCTGCATACGAAACGCCAAGACGTGTGGCTGTCACACCCTCACTCTGACGGGCACAAGTGCCCACACAAGCGTGTATGACCACAAGGGCTTGTGCAGACAGCCCCACTCCGGGATGCACACGAGACCTCTGACATGCACACACAGCACACGTCACGCATGTGCACGCGTGCTGCACACTCTGACCATTAGGGTGCGTGTTTAGACGTGCCGACTGGCATTCGCCTGGGCACAGGTGTGTGCAGCCACTCTAAGGTCACACATCCCCGCAGTGCGTCTCCACACGTCAGCCCGTGCCCTGGCGTGTTTTTGTCAGTGTGTGCCCTCGTCCGTGACGGTGTGGTCTGGCATGCACACGTGTGTAGCTGAACACGGTACCTGTGTTCTGACACATCCCCTCAGTAGCAATCCGCACAAGGGCTCCAGCAGACGGTCGTGTCCGGGTGTGTCCCTGTGTGCACTGACACACATGGCAGCCGTGAGGCTGTTTCCTTCTGGTGGGGTTGAAAGGAGGGCTCCAGGGGGCCATGTGTGTTGGGGGGACACACCCCTCCCCCCAGAGCCCCACCTCAGTCTCCCTTCCAGCTGCGGTGGGGGCCTTGCTCCATCGTGGGTTCCCTTTTGTCGGCCAGGCGCTGCACAGTTTGGGGCCAAGGGTCACGCTGGGCCCCGTGGGCTCCTTGGGGAGCGTGGGAAAGCGGAGGGGAGGGGCAGCTGACTGTGGGGAGGAGGATGGGGTGGGTTCTACTCCCTGTCCTGGCCGTGCAGGGTCTCTCGGGTGGACAGGTGCAAGGTGTGCAGGCAGAGGGCCTGGCTGCGTGGAAGGGGCACACGGTCCGTGGAGGGAGCCATGAGTCTGGATGTTGGAGCTGCTGCTGCCCTGGCGGAGACTGGAGCCAGAAGTCAGGGGCCACATCATGAGGGCCGAGTGTCCCACTGAGGGGCCCCAGGCGTCCTCTGGTGTTGCCCTTTGCAGAAGGTGGCGGACTGTGGGGGGGCCCGGCTCCTCGGTGACTCTGGCCTCTCCCCAGAGTCGCACAGCCCGGACGTGGTGGCATCCAAATTTAGGTCCTTTCAGGCCAGAATCTCTTCCATCTCTCACCTTTCTCCTGGGGAAAAATGTCCGGGAATTCTAAATTCAGGGAGAAAATGCCCGTTTCCTGGGGACGGGAGACGGAGACGTCGTACTTGTAGAGAAGAGGAGACTGGGCCGGGCTTCAAAATCAGAGCTTTCCGGCTGCTCCAGCATCCTCCTTCCAAAAGGGGAAACTGAGGCCTGGAGGCACAGGGCTCTGACCCCTGGGCACTCAGCCCCAGCTCTCTGGCTTCCTCGTCTCGTGTGGGAAGGCGGCCCCGGCCTCCTGGAGCACAGCCCCTCTGCCAGCGGGACCCTGGGCTCCTCGCCAGCCCGCCTGCCACGACCTTCATCTCGGGAGGACTCCTGAAACCATACGACCTTGCACCCACTTGGGCTTGGATGGCCCACACTGCCCTGTCCTGCGTCCTCCGTCTCAGGCCCCACCATGTGGGCCTCATACAGCCGGGAGGAAGGGCCGTGTACCCATTTCACAGATGAGGAGCTGGCTCCCGAGTGCCATTGCCCCGAGTTGCCTGTCTCCGACACCCCCTCGGGCGCCCCACCCCTGGCAGCCCCCTGCGCATCTTACAGATGATGGGAGCAGGAACCTCGGTGGGGGAGGGGAAATGAGGAACCAGCTATCCACAGCCTGGAGCCAGCTCTGGTCCCTCGACTGGGACTACCGAGGAACCAGGGCCTGCCCCCAGGGGAGGGCTTGTGGGGTCCAGGCTGCACCAGACGTGTCCAGTGGCTAAAGCAGGCTGGGTCATGCTGCCCATTTTACAGGTTGGGACACTGAGGACCCCTGTGATGCTGTGTGACTGACAGGTTCCCGCGTGGACCGCTGGGGATGGGAGGGGCTTCTGTTTGCCCTGGACCCTGGGGGAGCCAAGGCCGGGTGCACAAGGGTCGGGGGGGCGCTGTTACCCCTGGGACCCGGTCCGCAGGCTGTCCCGGAGACCGCTCTGTCCTCCCTCTAGCATCCTCGCATCTGACCCTGTCCCTGCGTCCAGGTACGGGACCTGCGGCCCACTGGTCGTGATCCGGCCGGTTTGCCGCAGGTGAAGACAGGCCAGGGACGCCAGCAGGGCACCTCCCCCAGGTCTGTGGCTTCGCTTCTGCTCATCGTGCGTGGGCAAGGCGGCCCCCGGCGTTGCCAAGGAGTGAGCCAGCTGTGCAGTTAGGTTCTGGGAGGAAGGTACCCCAAAGGCATAGCAGGGGGTCCTCCTGTTTTTGAGTGAAATCCTGGGCGTGACAGGATAGCAGAGAGGCTGATGGCCTGGGGGCTGGTGGGCGATCCTGAAGGCAGCTGTGGCCGGTGGAACGAGACTCGGGCCGTCCGTGGGGCAGCGTCAGGTGCAGACCCCCGGGGCGGGGGCGGGAGCGTGTGCGGAATGCGCTGGCACGCCTGTCCTTTCTTTGTTAACAGCTTCATGGAGGTCTAATTTACTTACCACGATGTCGTAAGTGTGTGTACACGTTGCACATTTGCACACCCATTGTGAATGCCGTTCACTGCTTTTCGTACATTTACAGAGTTTCACAGCCGTTTTTAGAACAATTTTTAGAACTTTTTAGAAGGGCCACCAGCTGGTTTTTAGAACATTCCCGTCGCTCCAGAAGGTTCCCGAACCTCACGCCCATCGGCAGTCAGTCCCACCTCACTCCCGGCGCTGATCTCTGTAGTCACCTTTTTCTGGACATTTCATGTCAACGGGATCACACAATATGGGGTCTTTTGTGTCTGGCTTCTTTCACTTGGCACAGTGTTTTGAAAGTTGATTCATCTTATGGTGTAGGTCACTCCTTGCCTATTTTTATCGCTGTATAGTACTCCATTTTCGCTCCACCAAATTTTGTTTATCCATATGCCAATTATGGGCATTTGGGTGGTTTCCAGTTTGGGGCTATTATGAATATTGCTGCGATGCAGTGGAAATCCGTGTGTGGACGTGTGTTTTCGGGTCTCTTCGCTAGAGGCCGTGGAGTGGAATTGCTGGGTTGTATCGTGAGTCAATGTTTAAATTTTTAACAAACTGCCAGACAGTTTTCTGAAGAGGCTGTGCCATTTTGCATCCCCACCAGCGACCCATGTGGGCTCCAGTTCCTCCACAATCTGGCAACACTTGGTAATGTTGGCCTCTTTTTACTGTAGACAGTGAAGTGGGCGTGCAGCGGTTTCTCGCTGTGGTTTTAATTTGCACTTTCCTAATAACCAGTGAAGTCGAACACTTCTTCGTGTATTCATCAGACATTCATATTTCTTCTTTGATAAACACGTCTATTCAAATCTTTTGCCCATTTTAATGAGTTTGTCTTATTTTGAGTTTCAAAATGATTCCAAATTATTGCGAGAGTTCTTTCTACATTCTGGGCATAAGTCCTTTGTCAGAAATGTGATTTGCAAAGATCTTATCCCCGTCTATAGCTCATCTTTCATTTCCTAACTGTGTCTTTTAGAGCACAAAAGTTTTTATTTATCATGAAGTTGAGTTTATCCATTTTCTTCTTTTATGGGTTGTGTTTTGGGTGTTTAAGAATTCTTTGCCTGATCCAAAGTCACAGAGATTTTCCTCTGTGTTTTCTTCTAGAAGGTGGATAGTTTTGGCTCTTGCATTTGGGCCTATTGTGCATTTTAAGTTGATGTTTGTGTACGACGTGTAAGGGTCTGAGTTCATTTTTTATTATAATGATATCGATTTGCTCCAGCACCATTTTTTGAAAAGACTCTCTTTTCTGCGTTGTTTTCTTGGGCCCATAAACATAAGAGTTTATTTCTGGGCTCTCAGTTCTCTTGCACTAATGTGTGTGTCCGTTCTTATGCCAGTACCACACAGTCTCCATTACTCTGGCTTTGTGATAAGTTTTGAAAGCAGGTGACGTAAGTGCCTCCACATTTGTTTTTCTTCTTGAAATGCTTTGGCTATTCTGAGACCT
Organism: Equus caballus; assembly: GCF_041296265.1. Taxonomy (NCBI): domain Eukaryota; kingdom Metazoa; phylum Chordata; class Mammalia; order Perissodactyla; family Equidae; genus Equus; species Equus caballus. The sequence goes on from NC_091696.1 coordinate 1,300,968, forward strand.
CTGTGTTTCCATGTAAATTTTAGCATCAGCTTGTCAATTTCTTTTTTTTAAAAAAAATGCCCACTGGGATTTTGGTGGGCTTGTGTTTAATTTATACATCAGTTTGGGAACATTAAATCTTCCAATCCATGAACATGGAATGTCTCTCCGTGAATTTTCATCTTTCTTTTCCTCTTAGCAATTTTCGGTCGTTTTCAGTGTGCAAGTGTTGCTAATGGGATTTCTTTTGTTACATTTATTCCTAAGTATTTTGTGATGCTGTCGTGAATGGAATTGTTTTCATAGTTTCGTTTTCAGGTTGTTTTTGGCTAGCACATAGGAGTAAAATGGAGCTTTGCATATTGATCTTTCGTCCTTCGATCTGGCTAAATTTAATTTTTAGCTAGCTTTCCAGTAGACTTTCATGGACTCCTTAGGGTTTTCTACCAACAGGGTCATGCCATCTGCAAATAGGAGAGTTTTACGTCTTCCTTTTCAGACTGGATGCTTTTTATTTCTTTTTCTTGCCTTGTCACACAGACTACAGCACCTCCAGAATGATGCTGAGTGGGAGAGGTGCTTTGTTCCTGGTCTTACAGGAAACACGTTCAGTCTTTCACGTTAGGTGTGATGTTAGCTGTGGTTTTCATACGTGGTCTCTGTCGGTTCTCTTGTGTTCCTGGTTTGTTGGGCATTTTTATCATGAAGAGGTGTTGGATTTGGTTAAATGCTTTTTCCACATTTATTGAGACGACCGTGTGGCTTTTGTCCTTTTATCTATTCATATGGTAGCAAACTTTAGTTATTTTCAGATGCTAACCTAGCCTTGCATTCCTGAGATAAGTTCCACCTGTGTAATCCTTTTTATATGTGGCTGGATTTGGTTTGCTAATATTTTGTGAAGGATTTTTACACCTATGTTCATGAGGTGTATTGGTCTGTTATTTTCTTATGGTGTCTTCTTCGGGTTTTGGTATCAGGGAGAATGCTGGTCTGATAGAACAAGTGGGAAGTTTTTCTCCTCTTTTTTTCTGAAAGAGCTTGTCAAGGTTCAATATTATTTCTTGAAATATTTGACAGAATTTACCACTGAAACCATCTGAGCCTGGGCTTTTCTTTGGGAGAATGTTTTAAATTAATCATTCAGCTAAAAAAAGGGTTATAGGTCTATTCAGATTTTCTGTTTCTTCTTGAATCACTTTTGGTAACTTGTGTGTTTCTAGAAATTTGTCCACTTCATCTAAATTGTCTAATTTGTTGGCATAAAGTTGGTCATAAATATTTCCCTAACTCCCTTTAATTTCTGTGGCATTGGTAGTCACGTTTCTTCTTTAATAACTGATATTGGTAATTTGAGTTTTCTCTCTTTCTTTTCTTGGTCAAGCTAGCTAAAAGTTTGTCAGTTTTGTTGATCTTTTCAAATAGCCGGATTTTGGTTTTGTTGCTTTTCTCTGTTTTTTTTTCTTTTCCCTCCCTACCTGATCTGTTCTTTTCCCTTTATTCTGCTTGCTTTGGGTTTAGTGTCCTCTTTTTTTCCTAGTTTCTTAAGGTGGGAACTTGGGTTTTTGAGATTTTTTTCCTTTTCCAGTGAGGATCAAAAGCCATAAATTTCAATGCAAGCCCTGCTTTAACGACATTTCATAAATTTTGGTATGTTCTGTTTTTATTTTCATTTAATTAAAGACATTTTCTACGTTCCTTTGTAATTTCTTTGACTCCTGGGTTGTTGAAAACTCTGTTGTTTACTTTCCAGATATTTGGGGATTTCTCCAGATTTGTTTCTTTTGTTGATTTCTAACATATTTCCCTTGCAGTTGGAGATACACTTTCCGTGATTCATTTATTTTAAATTTACTGAGATTTGTCTTGCAGCCTAGCGTACGTCTGTCCTGGAGAATGTGCCACGTGCGTTTGCAAGAATGTGTATTCTGCTGGGTGGAATGTTCTGTAAATGCCGGGTCAAGTTGGCGAAAGTGTCGCTCGAGTCCTCTGTGTCTCTGCTAATTTCTTGTCTAGCTGTTCTCTCAGTTATTGAGAGTGGAGTACTGATATTTCTATTATCGTTGAGCTGTCCATTTCTCCTTTCCGTTCTATTAGTTGTTGCTTAATGTGTTTTGCGGCTCTGTTATTATGGGCTCATTCATTTATAATTGTCACATCTTCTGGAGGCATTGATTTGCTTATCATTATGAAATGTCCTTTGCCTCTGGGAAATTCTTTAAAGTCTGTTTTGTCTGATGTTAACTTACCCGCTCCAGCTCTTTCTGTGGTTGCTGTTTGCATGTGTATTTTCCCATCCTTTTACTTTCAGCCTGGTGGTACATTTGACCTTGAAGTGGACCGTTTTTAGACAATACGTGTTCAGATCTTGTTCTTATAACCCAGTCTGACAATCTCTGCCTTTTGATTGAGCTGTGTAGTCCATTCACATTTAATGTAATTTTTTATTTGATATGGTTGCCATTGTCTGAGTTGTTTTCTGCGTGTCTCATCTTTTTTCCCCCTCTGTTTCTCCTTTGCTGTCAGATAAATACTATTAATGTCCCATTTTAATCACTCTATTAATTTTTTAAACTGTATTTCTTTGAGTTGTTTTGTTAGTGGTGGATTCAGATATGCATCTTAACTCATTACAAATGATTTCAAATTAATAGTAACTTAATTATGGTAAAATATGGAAACTTTACTCCAGTATAGTCCCATTTTCTTTTCTCTCCTTCTTGCTATTATTGTCGTATATATTACATCAGTAATGCTAAAAATCCAACAATATGGTGTTATAATTATTGCTTTATGTAATCTTACATTTTCAAAAGAAACTAAGGAAAGGAAAGAGAAAATACCTGTATAAAGTCTCTTATATCCGTCCACACATTTACCATTCCTGGTGGTGTTCATTCTTTCGCTGGGTTTGACTTACCATCACACGTGATTTCCTTTTAGCCTCAAGGACTTCCTTTAGTGTTTCTTGTCTGCTAGCCCCAGATTCTTTCAGTCTTTGTTGGGGACTGCCTTCATTTTTGAAGGATGGCTTTCTGGGATGTGGAATTCTTGGTTGACATTTCTTCCTTCAGCACCTTGAATATGCTGTTCGCTATCTTCTCACCTCTGTAGTCTCTGATGAGAAATCAGCCACTGGTCATGTTGTCTTTATTCTGCACGTGATGACTCTCTTCTCTTGCTGTTTTCTCTTTGTTTCAAGAGTTTAGCTGGATAGTTAACTAGTTAACAGTTTAACTATGATGTGTCTAGGTCTGGACTTTTTTGTTCTTATCCTACTTGGGTTTGTTGATCTTGCATCTGTTAGATTAATGTTTTTCATCAAATTGAAAAGTTTTCCACTATTATTTCTTCAAATATTTTTTCCCGCCTTTTTCTCTCTCCCTCTTCTCCTGGGACCTCCATCACATTATATGTTGGTGCCCTTGATGTTGCCTCACAGATGTCTGAGACTTGGTTCGTTATTCTCATCTGTTTTTTTCCCTCTGTTCTTTAGATTGGATAATTTATTTTGGTCTATCTTCAGGTTCATGAGTTCTTTCTTCTGCCGTCTCAGTTCTACCGTTGAGCCCCTCTTGTGAATTTTTCGCGGATCATACTTTTGAATTCCAAAATTTCCATCTTCTAAAATAATTTCTCTCTTTATCGAGGTTCTCTGTTTCTGAGTCACTGTCATCACACTTTCTTATAATTCTTGAAGCGTGATAGTCTTTTTTTTTTTTTTTTAACATTTGTGATCGCTGCTTTGAAGTCTTTGTCCGCCGGGTGCAACATCTGGTGATGTTCAGTGACAGTTTTTATCAACTGCTTTCTGTTCTGAGTAACCCTTTCCTATTTCTTTGTATGTCTTGTGATTTTGTATTGAAAATGGGTACTTTAGATAATATGTTGTAGCTGCTCTGGATTCTGATTTTTTCCCTCTGAGAGTTGTTATTCTTGCTGTCTTTTGGGTTGTTTATTGAGTAACTTGCCTAGCCTTTTAAATCCATTTCCCCCTGATGTGTGACCATTGATGTCTCTGCTTTGTCCCCTCCCCCATTTAAAAAAAAAATCCCTGCTTTTATTTTAAATTCTGGCTCCCTAAGGATTATCTCTGTGTCTCCTTAGCTTAGTGGTCAGTTAACAGTGGGTCAGAGGTTGTGTGCAAACATCTCCAGCCGGTCAGGCTTCTACTCTCTGCTCATGGATCCGTGTGTGGGTTTAGGAGCACATTCGAAGATTAGACAGTTTGCAAATGTGCCCAGGCTTTTACTTTCTGCCGGACCCTCTTGTGTTTCCTCTGTATGTGTCTGCGGGTTCTCAGTAGCCCAGGGATGTGTGAATTTCTTGGGTCCTCTCTGCTCAGCCCTGTGCGTGCATGCTGTCCATCATCAGCTGGGTGTATGGGGAGAGCTTATCGGGGCACTGCTGTGACTGTCACATTTCATGTCTCTCTCTGTCAAGTTTCTGGCTCGTCCACTGGTCTGTTGCTGCCCCAGCCAGGATCACAATCTCAGCCTGTTAGAATTGCTGCCTTTCCCCATTCACTTGCCACTGAGATGGCTCCTTGTTCCTGACATCACTGCTGCTGAGCGTGAGTTTTGTGCCTTCTGCTCTAAATCAAATCAGCCTCTGGCGGTGAAGGTTTTCGTTCTCACGGCCTGCCCTGTGCTGTCCTGTTCGTCTGATGCGCCAACTGAGCTGAGAGTGGGGAGATGGGAATAGTTCCAGGTAAAAACACCGTAGATTTTCCCTATCTTGTTCAAAGTTCAGTAGTTTTTCATGAATAAATGCCATGAATAAATTCTAGAATGCCCAATGGTTATTTTTAAAAATAGTTTTGACTAGCTTTATAGATATTCTAGAGAGAGAATTTGATGACCTTCTTACTATGCTGTGCCAGAATTCCCACCCCTGTGGTATTAGCTTCTAAAAAACACAACTTTTGAAAACGTAGCGTATGCAGCTCCATGTGTTATCACACAGGGAAATTTATCTAAGAACCCTCTAGGTCAGGAAATAAGACATTGACTGCCTCTCAGAAGGCGCTCAGGTCCCCTCCTGGTCGCTGTCCCTCTTTGCTCCCCAGAGGGAAACATCTGCTGATTTTTAACCCCACGGGTTAGTTTCTCCTGTTTTTATGCTTTATATGAATGGAATCACACAACGTGTGATCTGAGGTCACTTCCTTTGCTTGACACAATATATGTGAGATGCCCCAGTGCTGGTGTTGCCGATGTAGTTTGTTTATGGAAAATGTTACGCAAAATGTTACGCAGTATCCTATTTATGGATGGACGTGTCGATGGTCTCCAGGCTTCCGCGGTTACGGACAGCGCTGCCCTGAGCATTCTTGTGCTGCCTTCGCTGGACATGTGCATTCTTTTCTGTTGTATGGGTCCCTAGCACTGGGGTTGCAGGTCGTGCTTATGCTCGGTTGTAGATATTGCGAGTTTTCCGAAGTGTGGTGCCGATTTACACTCCCGTGAGCGTGCCCCACCTGTCAGTACCAATTCAGCTCTGGTTGTTTCAACTCCTTGCCAACGCTTAATGCAGTCAGTCCTTTGAACTTGAGCCCCACTGGTGAGCACCTTTTCATAAGTTTATTGGCTGTTTGGGGAATCTCTTTTGTGAAGTGTCTGGTGAAAACTTTTACCCATTTTTCTATTGAGATATCTGCTTTTAATTTATACATTTTTAGGAATTCTTTATGTATCTATAAACTCTTCCATTCCTTTTTTTTTTTTTGAGGAAGATTAGCCCTGAGCTAACTACTACCAATCCTCCTCTTTTTTTTTTTTTTTTTTTTGCTGAGGAAGACTGGCCCTGAGCGAACATCCATGCCCATCTTCCTCTACTTTATACGTGGGACACCTACCACAGTATGGCTTGCCAAGTGGTGCCATGTCTGCACCTGGGATCTGAACCAGCGAACCCTGGGCCGCCGAGAAGCAGAACGTGTGAACTTAACCGCTGCGCCACCAGGCCAGCCCCTCATCTTAAGTTCTTGAAGATGCTCTTCCATGTCATGTTCTGGAAGCTTTATGGTTTTACGTTTGACGTTTAGAGTTTTGGTCCACCAGGAATTAATTTTTAATCTATGGTGTGAGGTGGGGATCAAGTTTCAGTTCTTCCCGTATATATTAATCCAGTCGATCGTACGCTTTTTATTAAAAATGTCATCCATTTTTAATGACATGATTTAATTAATTTTAAGTTGTTTTTTATTTTGAGATTATTGCAGAGTCAATGCAGTTGTGAGAAATAATTCAGACGATCTATGTACCCTTTATTGACATCCCCCTAGTGGCACCATCTTGCAAAACTGTAGTATAGTATGACAACTAGGATACTGACAGACCAGATGCAGAACATTTCCGTTAACATGAAGACCCCTCTGTTGCCTTTTTATAGCCACACTCAGCTCCCTTCCCCCGATGCCGTCTCTCCCCATGGTAACCACTAATCTGTTCTCCATTTCTGTAATCTTGTCTTTTCATGTATGCTGGATAAGTGGAACCATCCATTATGTAACTTTTTGGGTCTGGGTTTGTTTTCACTCAGCAAAATTCCCTGGAGATTCATCCAAGTTCTGTTTATCAATAGTCCATTGTTGTTTTTAACTGATTGGTAACCTTATTTTTTAACCCAGCTTCTCTACATGGCACGCTGTATATAGTGTGTATGCATGTGGGTATGCACACGCATACATGTGTGTGCTTGCATGTGTGAGTGTGTAAGTATAATTTGAGGGCTCTGTGGGACCTTAGTCATGATTCCAGTCATGTAATGTGTCCGGGGGCTGTGAGTACAGATGGACGAGTGAGGAAGAACATGGATTCCCAGCCATGGGTTTGCTAAGGTGCCACCCATATTTCTGGGTCTTTGGTATAATTTTGGCATTACAGGTTGACCCTGTTGCCCTGGGACCTGCAGAGGGCTCAGCTGGGCAAGGTTAGCCCCACCTCCAGTGATGGCCGGAAGCTGGTGCAGCACAGACCCTTGAGAAGCTATGGAATTATTGGCAAGGCTAAAACGTGTCTTGTACCTTTATTTTGAATTATTTTGTCGAATCCCCCAGCCGCATTGTCCATTTGCAGTCATCTGAGCCAGCCAGTTTCCCTGGTGTGGCCCAGCTTGAAGCCGCTGCAGTCATGTGCCTGTTACAGGTGGAGGGTGTGAGGTTCTTGACAGGGCTCTCATAGTCCTGAGGCAGAGTCCATGGTGGAGGGGGGCGCTTCTCTGGTCCCATAGCTTTTGGTTGTCTCCCGAAGACCTAGCGTGGCGGATAGGAGCTCTTCCCCAAGCAGGCAGGGATCTGAGCCAATGCCAGTGACAGAATGGGTACTTCCTGAGCTATGTGAGTACTTGGCATCCTGAAAAGGGCACTGGGTCAGGATTTGGGGACCTGGCCTCTAGCCCTGGTCCAAGACTGGTACATGGCTTGTTTGATATATTCTTCATAAATAAATAGACAAGTAGATGGGTGAGGCGGTGGATAAAATGGAAGGTTGATGAGCAGATGGATGGATGGATGGATGGATGGATGGATAAAATGGGTGGACGATGAATGAATGAATGGATAAGATGGATGGAGGATGGATGGATGGATAGGTGGATGGATGCTGATGGATGGATAAAATGGATGGATGATGAATGAATGAATGGATGGGTGGATAAAACGGATGTATGGATGGGTGGATGAATAGATAAATGGATGGCTGAAAGATAGATGAATGAATGATGATAGATTAGATGATGGGTGAATGGTTGATGATGGCTGATGGATGGATGGATAAAATGGATGGATGATGAATGAATGGATGGGTGGATGGATGGCTGAATAGATAAACAGATGGCTGAAAGATGGGCGAATGAATGATGATAGATTGGATGATGGATGAATGGATGATGGATATACCTACAGAGACTAGAAAAAGACAATGTCAGTGTGGACAGTGGCTTAGAAGAAATGGCAGTGTAGAAGGCCCCGCCTCAAGAGACTAATGTCACCAAATGGCAGATGGAGACACTTGGGGCATAGAGAAGTGGCTTGCCCAAGCTCACAGAGCCAGGCTGTGGCAGAACTGAGGCTTGAACCCAGCTCTGCCCGAGTGCAAATTCAGGCTTCCTTCCACACATCACCCCAGAGAGGCAAAGTCTAAACCAGGGGTCAGGTCACCTCCCATGAAAGCCATTAGTAGTCCTGGCAGACAGGAGGGCCGTTCGAGCCCTCTCAGGCCAATGCAGTGGATCCAGGAGTCAGGGGTTAGGGGTCAGGGGTCTCCATCCATGGCTGCCGCTAACTTCTCGGCAGCCTTGGGTGAGTTACTCTCAGCAGCAGATGTTTCCTGAGCACCTGCTGTGTGCCTGGCCCTGTGCAAGACCCCGAGGGAACCAGGTTGGATGAGACCCTGTGGTCCCTGCCATCAAGAGACTCGCACCCCGCCTCAGTTTCTCGTCTGTAAGGAGAGCAGGAGGTTAGGATCGATACAACTGAAGTCTGCATTGGGCTGGGGTTCCCAGCTCCCCAGGCCTGCCCCACTGTCCACCCGGCCCTGTGCCCGTGGGTTGGCCGCTGGGGTGGGTTTTCCGTTGGCCTCTGGCGGGCCCGTGAGAGCTGAGGGTGGAAATCTGTGTGGACGACGCGTCCGGGAGTGGCTGTCATGGACCCACCCCCGAGATGTCACCAGGCTGCGTCGAAAGGCTGGGCCAGGGAGCCCGGGAAATGTTTAACTTTGAAAAATGGACCTTCACAGCTCATTAGGCCTCAGCGGCGCGGCCCGGCGCCTCGGGCGCCCGGGAAGAGGGAGCCGGCTCGGCATGAAATCGCTGAAGTATTTAAAGGCCAATTCTGCCTTCCCGACCAGCGCTGTCTGCCTGCCCAGCCCAGCACTGCCGGCCCCGGGCTGGGCTGGCCTGGGTGCCCACAGCACCCGGGATGGCCAGGATGGCTGGCAGGCGTGGCGCTGGCACCGGGGACTCCTGTGGTCCCCCATTGTGTGCAGCACCCCCATCCCAGGTCAGAGCCTCCTGGCGTCTGCCATTTTCTGGCTCTGTGACCTTGGACAAGCCACTTCCGACTCTGGGCCTCAGTTTCTCCACCTGCACTGTGACTTGTGTGCCCGGTGGAAGACAGAATGGGAGTGGAAGCTGCTTATAAGCTGCCCACAAGGTGGGGGAGCGGCGAGGGGCCCTGAAGGAGCCTTTCTCATGGGGTGAGGCAAGGGGCTGCTGGCAGCCCTCACCCTGTGCTTCAGCCACACCCTGACCCCCAGGGCCGGTCACGGGGGTCCAGGCAGCTCTGTCCAGCCTGCCCGGCCAAGGCTGGGCAATGGAGGACCCCAGTGGCCCCGCTAGTGGCTACAGGGACAGGCCAGGCTGCTGTGTTGACCCAGGCTGAGGCCCCCTCCCTCTGGCCTCGTGTCCACCGGTGTTTCTCTCTCCCCAGCTGGGTGGGGAGGTCAGAGAGTGAGGCTGGGAGCTAAGGTCGGGGGAGCCGGTGGGGGGTGGGTCTGAGCGGAGCTGGGGAAGGAGGCAGCCAAGGAGAGTCGCAGCTAATCGGCAGAGGCAGCCGCTGCCATGATGCTGTAACGTGGAAAATTGCATTCCATTAGCAGCCCTGCTTGTCGGTGTGTGTGTGTTAGACGCAGAGTCATAAACAGGAAGCGCACGGGGCCGCCGACCTGCCCGTCTGGGCTGCAGCTGCCTCTGGCCGGGGGGAGGGGGGAGGAGGAGGCTGGGCCCGGCCGGGAAGTTTTCTGCATTCTTGGGGCCCTCCTGGGGACCCCCCCCATCAACCCTCACCAGCTCCGGAACTTTCCGAGGGCTCGGTGACCTTGGTGAGTTACCTCGTTCTTTCGTTGGAAACTGGGAACCTTCCTGAATTCCTCCCTCTCAGCATCGTGGGATTAAAGGAGAGAGAGAAAGGAGCCGTTGGCTTCCGCCCGACATGCACCGGAGGGGACAGTGGTCACGGCCCAAGAGAGGCCTGGCTGAGCCACACGTGACCCCCGGGGTGGATGTGCACTGGTGTGTGGGGCCCCCTTCCCACGTGAGGGCACAGAGCTGTGTGTGGGTCAGTAGCTGCATGTGCACGCGTGCACACATGTGGATATGGACGCTGTACACGCCTGCAGACCTGTCTGTGTGCACAGCCTTGTGTGGGTTCCTCAGCGGTGTCCACGGCCCCTGTGAACACAGACACACAGGTGTGCCCACACTCGCCCCCCGGCTCATCCCCATGGCAACCCCAGGCGCAGAGCAGGTGTCTGGGAGACCCGAATCGGTGCTGACGGGTGGGGCCCCCGTGACGGGCTCGCTGAGCCGGCCAGGCCAATCAGGGCCCCTGGGCAGAAGCTCCAGGGGGGTGTAGAAGTTCTTCCTTCTCCCCGGCAAATGCTGCCAGCCCCCCGCGAGCAGGATTAGCTGGAAGCGTTCTGGACGTTCCCATCTGGCTATGAGGGCCTGACCGTGCGCCCTCCATTTACAACTGAACGGCGACCAGAGGCGACAGGTGCAGCCAAGCCCTCCGATGGTGGTCTCGATCGATCCCAGTTTCTGGAGAGGGAAACTGAGCCTCGAGGTGGCATCAGCCACGGGCCTCCCCCCAACCCCCTGGCCAACCCAGGCAGACCTCCATCTAGGAGAAGTGGGCTTGGCCCACACCCCTCTCCAGCTCCCAGCCTCGGACTGCCCTGGCCCTAAGCCCCGGTTCTGCCGCTCTGCCGAGTGGCTTCCCTGCCTCCTTTGCCATTTGGCTGATTCCTCAAGACCTTTGCTGCAAGACCAGGCAGGCCCAGCCCCGACCCTCCCCATCCAGTGCCCCCGTGAAGTCATCGGCTCAGCTGGCAGGGTTCCCATGGCAACCGTGCTGACGTCACCGGGCCTGGGAGGATGGAGGGAGGGGCGGGTGAGCCCGAGGAGGGGATTCCTGCCTCTCAGTCACCCACAGGCATGAGCTGCCACCCTGCAAATGGGTCCTCAGTGTTCTCTGGCTGCCCTGAGACAGGAAGCCGCCTCCTCGAGGAGGTGGGCCCCTGGCACCCGGACACCCACCTGCCCAGGTGCAGAAACCTTTTGCAGGAAGAACATGAGACACGAGGCTGGGACGCTGAGATGTCACGGTCACCGTGCCTGGCCGGCTCAACTGTTCTTTGCCAAACTGAGACTGGCTTTGAGAGCCACTGGCCACACACCTCGCCCAGGGCCCGTCTGGGTCCTCCGAGACCACCCTAGCGGCTGGCCCTGCGGTGCTGGGGCACCGGAACCTGCCCCTGGGTGTCTGGGTCTGTTTGGAACTAACCTAAGGCTCATTCCAGGAAAAGGCAAACCCTCTCTGTCAGATGAAGGTGGGGACTCAGAGAGACTCTTGTCACCTGACCCGGGCCCCCTGCAAACCGGGGGCGGGCTGCTGTCCACGGCGTGACCGCCAGGGGCTGGGGCCTCCTGCCCGATGAGGACAGAGGCAGCCTTCCAGCTCCACGTGGGGGAGTCGGGACCCCTCGCTGTTGGCTTCTCGTCACGGGACGTTACAGATTCACGCTGCTGTCAAGGCCGGCAAAGCCCCAAACGTGCTCTCCATGTGCCAGGAGGGGTTGGCCTCGTGACTTTGGACCCCCCGTCCCCCCGTCCGGGCCAGGGCTGTGACGATTCTGTTCCTGCCGACTCGTTGCTGAGAACCTTTGCTCCCTCTCTGCCCGAGAACCAGCCCGGGGGCCCTGGTCCAGGGTGACAAGGACGCCCCAGCCCCCTCCCAATGCCAACCCCCATCTTCTCCCCTTCAGCTGCACCCTTGGGTCAGGCGCTAAAGTGGGAGGCAGGACCAAGCCCACCGACACAGGCCTGTCCCAAATCCCGCCCCAAGGCGGAGGAATGGATGCAGCCCCCCCGCCTGGGGCCCCCCACCTCTTAAAACCTGGCTGCTTTTGGCTCAGCTGATTCCCATTCATTCGTTCACAAACAGTCACTCTGCAAATCTTGTTGAGTCTACCCTGTGCCAGGCCCTGGGGCTGCAAGACAAAGTTCGTGCCCACGTGAAGCGTGCATTTATTAGACACCAACTGTGTGCTAAGCCCTGTGCTGGTGTAGACGCCGGGGCCCACCAGCGAAGGAGACAGATGTGGTTCCTGCCGGTAATGAGTTGACAGTCAGTGGGGGTGACAAGAACAGGCAAAGAAGGGGGGAAAATGCGAGTGACAGGGCTCTGCAGAAATGGCCCGGGGTCATCCGCTGGCAGCCACGGGACGGTTCCTTAGGTGGGGCAGGCTGGGGTGGCTTCTCAGAGGAGGTGGCATTGAGCTGACTCCTCCAGACCATCTGTGGTCCAAGGCCTAGTCCCCTGCCACTCGCTTTGAGACCTCGAAGAAGTCATTGCCCTCTCTGATCTGGGCTTCCTGGTGGAGTGGGGACGCCCTGAGAGGCGGTGTTGGAGAATTTGCTGCAAGTGAGGGCGAGCGGACAGGATGGCGTTCGCCCTGGGGCACGGCCGAGAGGAGCCCGCAGCCCCTGGGCCGGAGAGATGCTGAGTCAGGCTCCGGGGTGGGCAATGGAGGGTCTCTTGCCCACGTTTCCACCTGGGGACACAGGCGAGTCTGAGACCTCAGCTCGGCTCCGGCAGGACAGTCCTAGGACGGCTGCCTCCTTGCCCCGTCCTCCTCATCCGTGGGGCGTCTGGCTTTTGGGGGGGGGGGGCGTTTGCAGGAAGGAGACCAATTCCTGGCCTCTCTGAGCCTCTGCAAGATGGAACTGAGCACCTGGGGGGCCACCTGGGGGTGGTGAGCTTTTGGGGTCTGGGTTCCTGTGGCAGCCGCCCTCCCGCCGGCCTTGGGGCCTCTGAGGCTGTTTCCTCATCTGTCAAAAGGGTTCTCAGTGGGAGGGGGGTAGTGGCACGTTTGTGCGAAGCCGTTGCTGCCAGATCTGCAGTGTTTCCTCTACGATTTCAGGCCCTTGTCGACGTCTTCACCTCCCGCTCAGCCCCATCCTCCTGGCAACGTGTCTTTTTTTTTTCCTCTCTTTTATCAGCGTTCCCTGCTCGGAACACGGTAAGGCACTTGTCACCATTCAGCAAATTTGCCAGAACAGACGTTTCCCAGGCTGGAAACATGGGGACGCCAAGAGGGACGTGTGGGCCTCCCGCACCAGGTGCCAGGGACCCTGGGGGAGGCAGCCCGCTGAGCAGGGTGCTAACTGGATCGTGGCGGGTCACTCTCTGTGCCTCAGTTTCCCCACCTGTAGAATGGGTCCAAGACCAGGCTCCACCCCTCGGGGTTGGGGTGAAGAGAGGTGGGACATAAGGCCTGGAACGTGGTCAGCGTTCCGTGAACACCCATGGCTGTCACCGTCATCATCTTCATCAGCCCTAAAGCAGCGCTCAGCTTGTGCGTGGGGAAGAGAGGAGACAGGTGCCCAGGCTGGCTGGACGGGGTCCGCGGTCCAGGCTTCTGCAAGAGCTGGCCTGGAGCGCCTTGAGGGAGAGACAAGAGTCGCTGGGCGACGGCAGGAGGGTGCGGGGGACACGGCTGGCTTTCCGTGCTGTTTGTGACCAGTCTTTTCCAGGGTGCCCGGTACAACTGTTACTGGTTTTTCTGGATATTTTGCATCGGGCTAGCTGCCTTTGTTTATATCGTGGAGCTTCTCACCGAATTTTTAGCCAGATAGAGTCAGAGGGAACCTCAACTTTCATTTCAGGCAAACAAGCGAATGTCAAGCCTCATTTTCATATTTCTAATAAGCACTTATCAAATTTACGGCTCTTACGTACAGCTCGTCAGGGCTTCGGAGTATTTTCCTGCTGGCTGCGGGCGGCTCGCTTCCCGGCGCCCTCCGAGCCCTCGCTGACTTTGCTCAGCAAATTAGCACGTCAGCTTCCTGTCGGTGACGGATGACCGGGCCGCAGCCGGAGAAGGTGGGGTGAGGGGTCCCAGCCTCTGCTGGCATCAGCTGGGGGTTCTCCCACAACACCGAGGGCACCGGGCCGGCCTGGGTCAAAAAACGCTAATTAATTAGCACAAGCACTTTTTTTTTGGCCTAGCATTTAAATATATGTACTAGCATACTATTTCTTTTTTAATTTCCAAAGCTATATACATATTTTATTTCTTCGCTAGACAAAATCAGGAAAGTGTTGGAAGGTGGAGAAGTAATCTATATGGTTCCCCCGTCCGAGGATGAGCATGTCAGCACCTTAGAGAATTTCCTTCGGTCTGGTCTTCTTTTGAGATTTTGTTATAGAGTTATTATCAATCACCCTCAAAAAAACCCAAAAATGGAAACGTGACTCACGTGCAGAAAAGTTCCCAGCTCCCAAGTTACCACTCAGGGGATTTTTCATGAGGTTTAATCAGCCGCCAAGTCAGGAGACGGAATGAACCGGCCCCCGAAGACTTCTCCTGGCCTTCCTGGGTCGTGGTCCCCCCCAGGGTAACACGGTCTTGGCTTCCAGAAGCAGACTTCCGTCTGTCTGTGCGTGTACATTGTGTGGCCGGAATCACACCTTACGTGCTCTTTGTGTCCTGCTGCTTTTGCTGGATGTCTCACATGGGAGAGACCCTGGGCTTTGTTGTTGGATGGGATGGTCCCTCCATCTTCAGTGCTGTATAGTATTCCCCCAGTCTATGGTCCCTTCTCCCACTGATGGACATTCAAGTTGTTTCCAGTTTGGGCTTCTCTGAAGAGTGTTTCTAAGAACATCCTTGAACATGTGTTTTGTGCATGTATGTTTGTATCTCTGTCCATCTGGGAATGGACTTGTTGGGTCTGATCATTCACTCATCTTAAGTAATTTCCAAGTTATAAAATATTCATCAGCATTATGAAAATGATGTGGCGCAGGGGTCAGTCTGGTCTGGTGGTGTAATGGTTAAGTTCATGGCCTCCGCTTCAGCAGCCTGGGGTTCGCAAGTTCAGATCCCGGGCACAGACCGATATATACTGTTTGTCAAGCCATGCTGTGGTGGCATCCCACATAAAATAGAGGAAGATTTGCACAGATGTTAGCTCAGGGCCACTCTTCCTCAAGCAAAAAGAGGAAGATTGGCAATGGATATTAGCTCAGGGCCAATCTTCCTCACCAAAAAAAAACAAAAAAAGGGTGCAATATTCAGTAAGGGGGTGCCGTCATTGATTTAGTCGTTCTCTTTTTATTCAACATGAATGTTGTCCAATTTTTTTTCTCTTCTGTATTAAATGGTGATTGAAATCCTGGGCCATACATTTTTTTTTCTCTCTTTGGGATTATTTCCTTATGACAGGTTCTTAGGAGGAAGATGCTTGGCTCAAGGGCACGGGCTTTCTTCCCACATTCCTGTGATTTTTAAAAATCGTGAGGTGTAGTGTCCCGTATGTAGAGAAGAGTGCGAAAAAACATACGGACAATGGGAAGAAGCAACGTAGTGTGGACGTCTGTGTCACTGCGATCAAGGTTAAGACACGGAACGTCCCTGGCCCCCGGGAGCACTCCCACATGCTCCTGCCTGATCATAGCCCTCGCTTGTCCTTCCTGGACGCAGCAACCAGCATCCCCAAACCATATGTTCTGCGTTGGCCTGTTTTTGAACTTTACGTAAATATATTCGTTGCACACATAACCTTTTCTGCCCTCATTCTTTGGGTCAACATTATTTGGGGGGATTTAGCCGTCCGTCGTGGGTGGTGGTCCTAGTTCATTTTCATTGCTGTAGAGTATTCCATTCAGAGGCTGGATCGGGGTCGTATCCAGACTGGGGCCACGATCAGCCTTCTCGCATCTCTTCTGAGAGTCGGAGGTTGACGCCCGGGAGGGGGACTGCCGAAGCTTTTCTGTCTCCGTGACTGATGAAGTGGAGCGTCTGGGATGGTTTGGGGTTTTTTTTTGGCCATCTGGACGTCCTCATTTGTGAGCTGCCTTTTCAAGATTCTCCCCGTTTTATGACCATGCGTCTGTAGTTTCCTCATTAATTTGTAGGAGTTGTTCATAGTGAGATGGCGTTCCCTCAGCATGGAGAGCAGATGACTCTCTTCTAACATTTGTGCCTTGTGTTTTTATTATTTTTTTAGTGTATTTTTTAAATTACTATATATATATGTATATATTTTTTTTTTTTGAGGAAGATTAGCCCTGAGCTAACATCTGTCACCAATCCTCCTCTTTTTTGCTAAGGAAGATTGGCCCTGAGCTAACGTCCGTGCCCATCTTCCTCTATTTTATGTGGGACGCCTGCCACAGCATGGCTTGATGAGCAGTGCCATGTCCGCACCTGGAATCTGAACTGGTGAACCCTGGGCTGCCAAGCAGAGTGCATGAACTTAACCGCTATGCCTCCAGGCCGGCCCCACAACTTCTTCTTGTTCTTTTTTTTTCCCCCGAGGAAGATTTGCCCTGAGCTAACATCTGTGCCAACATTCCTCTATTTTGTGTGTGGGTCACTGCCACAGCGTGGCCGCCGATGAATGGCATAGGTCCACACCCTGGAGTGTGCCAAACTTAACCACTAGGCCACAGGGCTGGCCCCTCTTCTTATTAGGGCCATTTTCGGCCCTTTGCTCTTCCATATAAATTTTAGAATCAGCTTGTCAGGTTCCATGAAAAGAAAAAAAAACCTGGGATTTTGAGGGCGATGGCATCAAATCTATAGGCAGTGTTGACTTTTTAATAAATGTTCCGTATCTGCTGATTGCAGGTGGTCAGAAATCCAGTCCACATCTGTCTGTGGACTTTATCTCCAGCACTCGGCCTGAGCTCTCTTATCCATTGCTGTCTGTATACATTCTTTGGGATTTTTTTTTTTTTTTTTTTTTAACGTACGTCATTAGGACACCTGCGAATAACTGGAGTTTTGTTTCTTGCTTTTCTTTAATTTTAATTTCTTTTTCTTGCGTTATTGCAATGGCTGAGGCCACGAGTGCTGTGTCAAACAGAAGTGGTGGCGGCAGCATCCTTGGGCTGTTCTTCATCTCAAAGGAAATGTCTTCGTTGCACCGTTAAGCGTGTTGTCTGCTCTGAGCTGTGCACATCTTAAGAGCTTTGGATCTGTGTTGCCAAAGGACTTTCTAAAAGCTTTGTGCCAATTTCGCCATAACCTCACCAGCACTGGGTATCATCTTTAGGGGATTTCTGGTGGTGCTGGTTGTTTTTAGGTCCTTGTTTATTTCATGAGCCTAAATGGTGTCTCGCTGTATTTTTTTTTTTTAATTTGCATTTCCCTGATTCTGCAGGAGGTTGAACATTGTCCCACATATTTGTTAACCACGTGTATTTTCTCCTGAGTCTGTTGCTTTGCCCACTTGTTTATACATTGCTGGTGTTTCCCTGATCGATTTGAATGAATTCTTTACATAACGAAGAGAATTATCATTTCTCTGTCACACTTGCCACAGATATTTTTCTCTGTCTGTGGCATATCTTTTAATTTTTGTTATTTTTATGTCCCTCTCCTTATTTTTATGTGGTCAAATCCGCCTCTCTCTTCTTTTACAATTCATCCTGTTCCTTCAGAGCTCGGAAAGCCAGTCTCCCTCTTGAGGACCGCTCAGTATTGAATTCTGTTTTCATCTCGCTTTTTTTTTTTTATGGCTTAATATTTCATATTTAACTGTTTACTCCATCTGGAATTGGTGGAGCTGTGGGGGGTGAAGCGAGGTGCTCGGTTTACCAGGGGACGGGGCCTCATTTGCACTCGCGACGCTCCCGGCTCCGGTTGCCCACGTCTGGGCCGGGTGGGCAGAGATTAAAAGGAGGGGGAGGTGGCGCTGTGTGCAGCCAGCGCCGCGAGGGGAGAGCCGCGATTGCCATCGGGACCGTCCTGTTCGCTGCCTCTGCCTGATTTTAAGTCAAAAGCAGAGAGCCGTTCGCTCGGCCCAGCCGTATCCTGGGTGATCTCGGGTGAGGCTCTTAATGTGTTTCGGATGCAGTCCCCTCACGGCGCCTGTCCTGGGAGGCGCTGCCCCTGGGAGCGCGTGCGTTGGGGCGCACGTCCTGCAAAGGGCAGGGGCTCAGGCAGACCCGCGCGAATCCCGGGCGTCTGTGTGACCTGGGGCAAACGGGCGTCCCTTCTCAAGCCTCGGTGTCTCCATCTGGAAACTGGGGACGATGGTGCCGCAGTTCCCAGCCCGTGGGGCTGTGGGGCAGATCGTATGGTGTTTGGAGGGTCCTACGGCGGGCGCCACATGGTTGTGGTTTTTGCTGTTAGGCCCATTGCTCAGGAGACGGGGGTCCCTCTGCGGGGAGGGCTCCTATATGGTCGCTGGTGGGCCCTGGCCCTGCTGTGATGGGGACGGGGGTGGGGAAGGGAGAGCAGTGGGATGGCGTGTGGGACCCCTCCCTCTCCCAGCTCTGATGGGGGTGATAGGGGTGGGGGGCACGCCCCTTCCGCTCCTTGCTCCCCTCCCCGAGCTGTAGGGGATGGGCACGCAGAGCCTCTTGCTTTCTGACCCAGACGGGAGGACCGGCCATGGCCTGGAGAACTCTGCAGTACACACACACGTGTGCACACGCCCCTCCTTACACGCTCGGTCGTACACACACAGAGAGCCACATGCACGTCTCACAGACAGACACACACACACAGACACAGACACGACTGGACCCACCGCGTACGGTGATGCGCACACAGGCTCAGGGCTCAGGAACACTCAAACACACGCTCAGCACGAACACGCAGAGACCGTGGACCCAACACACACACACACAGGCACACGCATGTGCGCAGACTGCACGCATCCCACGGGCAGAGCTGTGTGCCGAGTCACTGCCGGGTTTCAGCGCTCCTGCGCCCGCCGTGTCGCGACCTCACCCTGCAGACCAGGCCCCTCCCACCCGTGTCCTCCTCACCTGTCCCTCGGCCACCTGCAGGCCTGTGGGGGGGCCGGCTTCCTGGGCTTTGCCACATTGGTCCCTGAGACGCTGCCAGCAGCCCCCCGTCCCTGCTCACCCCGGCATCCGCTGTGTGGAGACAGACACAGGAGCCATGGGACCCGAGCAGAGCCAGGCCTCCTGCGGGAGGAGGGGGCACGGGGACCACCGAGGCAGCAGGAGCCCATCCGGCCCCCTCCTCGTGGGTCAGCGCACACTCACGTGGGTCACCCAGGCCCAGGACGAGTGTGGGACCCGCCACACTGTGCCTGACCCCCCGTGGGCGAGGAGGCCCGACTGGAGCAGATGCAGAAGAGAAGGAGGGGGTGCAGCGGGATGGGGGCCTGCCTGAGGTCGCCCAGGGGCAGAAGTGAGCTCAGAACCGCACGTGGGGCACCCCGGCCTCCAGGATGCCCCAGGGAGGCCCCACCCCCGGGAGCACCTGGGGAGGGGGTCGGCTTGGGATCCTGAGTGTGACCTGGGTCTGAGGCAGGTCAGCTCGGCAGCCCCTTTGGGCCAGTCCCATCCCCCTTGCCCCGTGATTCTCCTCTGAGTCGGAGGATACCCCCGCCCATTATGCCACCTCCTTGGGGTCAGTGCAAGGACCTGGCACCTGTCCCCCAGCCCCCAGTCGGTGCCTGACAAATGCTGCTGGCAGGAATGCAGGGGACTTGAGTCGGAGCATCCTGATTGCTGAGGGCCTACTGTGTGCCAGGCAGTAGGCTGTGCCCCTTGGCCCCAGAGAGGGCAGCCCTGCTTGTCCTATCAGGGTGGTTGGGAGGTGATGTTGGCGCTGGGCCGGGAATGATGAGAGGTGCCCCCTGTGGGTAGATCTGGGAGGATGCTTTCTGGGCAGGGCACACCAGTGGGTACAAAGGTCCTGGGGTCGCCACATGCAGGGGCGGGGAGGGATGTGTTGGAGGAACAGAAAGACCTCAGAGTGGTGGAAGGAGCCATGTGAAGGAGCCCAGCATGAGGTTGGCAGGTCTTTGGGGGGGGCACACCTGCAGAGCCTCAGGGTGGCCAGCAGTGCCCCCACTTCACAGATGGGGGGCCTGGCTCCTTACAGGCAAGGCCAGGGCCAGGTAGTAAGACAGGTCGCCCAGACAGAAGGCATGAGTCTTCCAGCTCCTGGGGGTCCCCCTTGGCCCCTGGGCTCGGTTAGGGGTGGGAGGGAGACTCAGGGGCCCCCACACCAGCGGGCGGGCGGCGCAGCTGTGGGAGGCCGGGCTGCTGGCATCAGCAGGAGCCGCTCCCTCCTCCCGCCTCGTGGAACAATCATTGCACAAAATATGCAAATGGTATAATTACTGTGATTTGTTTTGCTGATATAAGTGTTTGAAATGCAGATGTCAAGTTTGGGCACTTTCTCTGCCCACCGGCTGCCAGTCGAGGAGTTGTCCCCACAGCCGAGGAGTCGTCCCTGTCGTTCCCGTCATTCCCGGGCACCCCTCCCGCCTCCCCCAAAACCTGCTGCCTCCTCTGTGGGTGGGGCGGGGGGCCCGATTGTGCATGCCATGCGCCTCAGAAAGGAGGCCTCACGTCCCCCCCGCCCCCGGCCCCTGCTGTGTGATCTGGACCAGTTACTCATCCTCCTGGAGCCTCGGTTTACCCATCTGTGTAGTGGGATCCACCAGCCTCTGCTGCTGTGGTGTGTCCGAGGCCCCAGCGCTCTCTGGCCCCGTGACAGTTCAGGGATGGGCTTGGGCCTCAGTTTCCACCTGCAGAATTCCCGCACAGGTGTGTTTCCATCTGTGAAATGGGGAGTTAAGAGTCGCTGGATGGCCTTTGGGGGCCCCGGTGCACCCCCAAACATCACAGACCAGCTGCGTGTGTGCATTTTTCCACCCTGGGCCCTCACCTTTGAGCCCGCCAGCCCATGGGGGCGTCTCTGAGGCTTTTGGGGCTCCCAGCCTGTGGGTTCAGACGAGCCTGGGCTGTGATCCAGTGAATGGTGGTCACCATCCTCCCCATTCTACAGAGGGGAAACTGAGGCACGGCATTCCACGGCCGGTCGAGGTCACACCAGTGAACGTGTTGCCCGACTGCCAGTTCCTACCTGGACCTCCCCGCCCCCCCGCTCCGAGGGCAGAGCAGGACGGCTGCCTCCTCTCCCGCCGGCTCCTGCCAGTCCCACCTCAAGCTGCTCTGGCTGAACCTCTGCAAATCCGCAGGCACCGTACAGCCCCCACGCCGGGCCTTGTTCAGATCACCAGCTTTGCCGGAGCCCCGCCCACCACAGACCCGTGAATCCGTCATCCACGTGGCAGCTCAGACCTGTGGATGCCCAGTAACGATGCAGGTGCCGTCCTAAGGCCGTGTGATCACCTTGAGTCCTGGAAGGAGGCCTCCCCAGGCCGTGCAGGTGGCGGGAGCTGGTGGCCACACCAGGGGCGCACTTGAGTGCTGCTCCAGGCTGGGCTGCCTGGGGACTGAAAAGGTGTCATCTCAAGGCAGGAGGGTCCGAATGGGCCCCAGTCTACACACGGGCCTGGCAGCCCCCTTTGTGGTCACCCCTCAGGGGCCATGTGCTCACTGGTGTTTGCAGGCCAGAACACCGGGGTCTGGGTAAGGCTTGGGTCAGGCCTGAGCAGGCGTGCGGGATGCCTGTGCCTGGGTGTGTCTGAGTGTGGAGGATGGTGAGTGTGTGTGCGTGTGGCTGTGCTCATGTGTAAGTGTGCACAGGTGCATGCATGTGCCTGTGTCCACATGTGTGCACTCACATGTGGCCTGAAGTGATGCTCATGGAGAGTGAAAAGCTCGGGCAGGCGCCCGGCACACAGGTGTGGGAGCACAGAACCCACCTGCACACAGGGAGGGACGCAGAGCCCCCGGGAGTGGCCTGGCTTCTGCTCACACGCGTGGTGGCATGGGGCTTGCGATGCTGCCTTTGGACAGCTTTGCTAGGAAGTCTGAGAGGAGCTAGAAAGCCGTGCCCTGGCCCTGCCCACTGCTGGCCGCACTGCAGGCATGCCTCACGGCTCCCGAGCTCTCTCACCTCATCTGCAATGGGGATTCTTTGCAAAGCGGGGCTGGGTATACAGTGGGTGCTCAAGAAGCACGCATTCCTGATTGTCCTCTGGGCATACAGTGGGCGCTCAATAAGCACACATTCCTGCTTGTCCTCTGGGCATACAGTGGGCACTCAATAAGCACACATTCCTGCTTGTCCTCTGGGCACACAGTGGGCGCTCAATAAGCACGCATTCCTGCTTCTCCTCTGGGTCTACAGTGGGCGCTCAATAAGTATGCATTCCTGCTCCTCTGGGGCTTGGCTGGGCGAGGCGTCTGTCCTTGGAGAGCTGGGAGCCGGGCAGCTGGGGAGCCCGTGCTGGGTTGTCAGGTCTCCAGGCCCCAGGGAGGAGAGTGGGCATTGGCGGCCAGACCTACCAGGGCCTGGAGGTGGGAAGGGGTGTCCCGTCCTGGTCCCTGGGCTGCGGCCTGACCTGGCAGCCTCCTCCAGGGCCGGGCTTGGGGAGCTTCTGGGTGCCCACATTCTCTCTCTTTTTCTTCCAATTACCTTTTCCAAGGCAGGTTTGGCCTTATTAGCATATTCAAATGCCACCATTATTATTCCAATTAGCTGTTGAGTAATTAACTCTAATTGACGAGCCCTCCCCCCACTTCCCCACATATTTTTTGGTTATTTACATCCGCTTCTAACCAGCAATTTTAGGTAATTCCGTGCCGCGCTCTCGTCTGTGTGCGCACGCACGCACTTCCTCGCACGACAGCTTCCTTCTCGCCTTTCAATTCCCTCTCCCGGCCCAGAGCCCCGGGGGGGGGGGGGGGGGGGGGGGGGGGGGGGGGGGTGGGTGACGAGAGCTGGGGGACCCCCTCCCCTGAGGGTCGCTGCCCAGCCTCCAGGGGCTCAGGGTGCAGCAGAATCCCCCATTGCCCCTCTATCACCACCAGCCTTGCTCCCAGAATCCCCTTTGTCCCGAAGATGCCGCCTATCTGGGGCCCCCCGGCCCCCACCTGATGCCGCCACCGTGGAGTTGGTGGAACCCGTGCCTTCAGCCTCGAATGCAGAGCGCCGTGGCATCGTAGCTCCGGGCTTTGTCCAGACCTGCCTCCATACTGCCTCTCGGCTGTGTGTTCCCGGAAGGAGGACTCTCCCCGTCTCAGCCTCAGTTTCCCTGTCTGCGAAACAGGGCCCAACCGAACGGAGAGTTGAGGGGGAGAGTCCACAGCTCACACATGACGCTCTGTGTGTCGGGCTGGATGCCGTGACGAAGGAGTGAATGAACGGCCCAACCTTGCGGGAGGTCAGGAGACGCGGGGTTGTAAACTGACTTGCTGAGTCATACGCTCCTTGTAGCAACCTCGGCCCGGGCCTCGGGCTTCTGTGTCCTGACTTGGTTCCCTCCTGAGTGGTTGGCCGGCCTGGTGCGGAATGCAGCGGCCCCTGCCCCCTCGCAGAGGTGCCCCTGAGATGGAGGAGGAGGGGGCCATAGGGAGAGGGCCGGTCTGGGAGGGAGTCTTTGCTTAGCCGGCCTGCCTCAGTTGCTTGCCTCCATCACTGAGGTCAAGGGAGTCAGAGGGGATATGGATGCACTGGGCCTTGGGTGCACGTGCTGGTCCCAGAACCCCCCGGGCCCCTGCAGAGTGGAGCCGCAGGGACCCCAGGCCCGGCCCGTCTGGCCTCAGCAGCTCTGTAATATCTTCCCTGTGCGTCAGCTCCTTTCCCTGCCTGTGCCTCCTTGTGTCGGCCATCCCGGCCTCTCCGTTTGTATACGGGGGTCCAGCCTTCACGCGCTCGGTGCACGCAGCACCCGGATCCCCGTGGCTTGGGCCGATGGAATCTTCCGGAAGCTGAGATGGCGGCAGGCTGCACAGCCCCGCCCTTCCTCACCTCCTCCCGTCTCTGTCTCCACGCAGGGGGAGCTGCCCTGGTGACCATTTGTCCTGCGCTCCATCTGGACCCATGCTCTTCCTCTGTGTCCTGCGATGAGGAGAAGATGTCCGTGACTCCCGCGGGGAGGGACCCACCAGCCTGTCCCTCTCAGCCGCGTCAGGTCGCCGGGGGGCCCTGACCCAAAGGTAGGGGATGTGCTTGCTTGTTGGATTCTCTCAGAAGTTGGGGGGGGGGGCAGGACCAGTTCACACCCACCTGCGAGACAGGTCTGCTGGGGTCACGGGACAGGATTCAAAGGAGACGGGGTCATATCCGGCTACACTGCAGACACAGCTGTCCCCTGGGGGTCGACTCCTGCAGGGGTGCCGTCCTTGTGATGGACAGAACGGGCAGAGGACGAAGGGGCCGCCTCGGGATGTGACAGGAGGAGCTTGTGGCGTTGGGGGCTCAGGGCCGGCCCAGCATCCTCCCTGCTGAGTCACGGTGGCCTCGTGGGTTAAAAGAGATCTCGTCTTCCACCCGTTTACGGGAATAGACACAATACCATGTGTTTGAGTGTAAAACCACCATATGTGCAGCCTGACATATGTTAATATTGACTCACGTGGTCTATTCGAAAAACAGGTTCTTATAGGGAGAGAGTTATCCACAGTCCCGAACTGACTGAGGCTGCCATCCCGATGGCACGCCACACGTCCCGGTGACCCTGCTGCTGCGGGTTCCGCCTCCAGCTGGGAGGTAGCTGGACACGCTCTTTTCTGTTAGCCCTTCCGGAAATCGTGGATATGCCCTCTTTTGTCCGCTGTGGCCCGGATTTCTCCAGGCTGTAGGCACGTCACGCGGTTCTGGGACTCCGACCCGGCCGGTTTTGCACGTGGCTGGAACGGGGCGCTGTTCCCCGGGAGTCTCCTCGTGGGGTAGAGCGGGGTTGTAACATCTCCCTTGACCGTCAGGAGGTGCCAGTGTAAGTGGCGGGGTCCATGGAAGAGTCTGGATTCTGGGCCTCGGTTTGCACAGGGGGTTGCTGAGCGGCTGTGTTCAGGCGTTGAAGGGCTGTGTAGACTGAGTTCGTGTACAGGGAGCGTGGTAATGCTGCCGGTTCTAACAGGCTGTGAGAGGGAAGCGTTTGGGAAAAGGCTCTCTCCTCCATCACTGGGTGGTGGTGGGGGAACAGAGATCTTTCTGGAAGCCCCAGAGGCACGCCCTTTGGAGGTGGTCAGAGGGCTCCCCCAGAGTCCGGGGGGCGGGGCGCGGGCTGGGAGGTGGGTCGGAGAGCTGAGCAGGCACCAGGTCATGGGGCGGGTAAGCCGCCTGGTCACTGCTCCCTGACTTGTCCGTCAGACGTCCACCGAGTGCCTGCCTTTTGCCAGATCCTGGGTGCGGTGGTGCCAGAGACCCCGTCCCTCGAGGGGCTCCGAGTCCAGAAAGACGGAGGGTGTGAGGACGCATTGTTGCTTCTGTGCCACGGCCCCCCTCCCTTCAGCGCCCATCATCAAGGACATCTGGGGGAATTCCCCATGACAATGACCAGCACCTGGCCCTCTCTGGGCCTCAGTTTCCCTGTCTGAAACATGAGGGTGCCCCCGAGGACTTTCTCAATGGATATCCCCTGAGCAGAGGGGGACAGACCCCACTCTGCTGAATTTTGGGTGTAGAGCGCCGGGTAGGGCATTTACCACCTGACCTCCCTGTTTTTTTTTTTTCTGTAAAATGGACATCAGAGCCTCTCCCATAGGTGAGCATTCAGTGGGATGTGTGAATTGCCTGGCATACAGCAGGCGCTCAAGAAGCCCTGGTGGGTGTCACCCCCTCCTAAGCGTGAAGCAGGTGCCTGGCAGTGACTGGTACATCACGTTGGATAAACGTCATGTCTTTTCTTCCTTCCCAGCCCATATCAGCCTCCCGCTCCCCTGAGTTGGTCCGGGGTGGCCGCAGCCTGGCGGGACCCCCCTCGGCCCCCCAGCCCTCACGAGGCCGGGACATCTCCGTCTTCTGTCTCACTCACCCCGGCCACGTGTTCCGCTCCGTCAGCCTCCTGAGCCTGGCAGGTGGCAGACACTGAATGAACGTTTGTTGAATGAATGGATGGGATGTTTCCCAGCCCGGCCCACCTTCGAAGGCAGGTGGCAAAACAGATGGCCCGTGGCTCCTGCGGGGCCTGGCGGAGCAGCGCGTGCGTCTCACTGGGTCTTCTTCAGGAAGCTGGGGGTTGGGCGTCTGGTTTCCAAGGTCCCTTCTGGATAGAACGTCTCGTCATTCAGCGAGTCGAATTTCCCAATTCTGTTCCTGCCTCCCCCCCCCCCCCCCCCCCCGACTCCTCCGTTTCCGGGTCCTGAGGCCTTGTGCCTGGAAGTTGCCTTTACGGAGGCAATGACTCAGTGTCCCGAAGGAGCCTTCTGTGCGTTCCGATGACCTCAGGTGACCTGCTGGACACGGCCCAACCCCAGGCTGGCGTGGGTTCAGCACTGTGGACAGAGCCACAGAGGCCAGCCCGGGGCTGTGGGCGCCGTGGGAGGCCTGTTGGCGGGAGGGGGGTCCGGGAGTGGGTGGAACTAGTGCCCGGGCCCCTCTGTAAGACCCCTGCCCTCCCCACGCCTCAGTTTCCTTCTCAGAGAAGTCAGGGTTGTGCTTTCCCCAGCAGAGGTCCCCGTGACTTGCCCCAGAGAGCTGGGTTATTTATCTGCCGGATGGTGACAGGCGGCCGCGGCTGGAGCTGGAGCTGCCGAGCAAACAGCCCGGGCTAATTAGCAAAAGGTCACGGCAGCTCCTGGAGCCCCTGCGTTTGAAGTCGGCCTCACACAGGCGGGTGGGCGCGAAGGCACCGCGACTTTGAGTTAGTGGGCCTGTTTACCGGGACGGCTTCAAACTCCTGCGCACCGCTCACCGCCTGATTGCCAGCCCACGAGTCTGAGGCTTCACTTTCCGGAGATTTCGGGCGCCAGGGGTCCAGCCGCTCGCCCACCCCCTGCCCCAGGCCCAACAAGGATGGAGACGCAGCCCCCGGTGTGCATGGGAGAGCCGGCCTTCACCGCCACCGGCCTCCCTTCTCATGCCCGGGGGCAGGCCGGCCCGAGCCCCAGAAGAGCGGGCTGGGCAGTAGCCGCCCACGTGCCCCCACATTTCTCTGCCTGTTTTTACTGTTTTTCTCTAAGTAAATTTACTTAAAAAAAAAAAAGACTTAAATACATTTATTTAAAAGGGAAGTTTTATAGCACCGCTACAAATGGAAAACAAGCCTCCTTTGCCATAAATAGAACTCATAATCATAAAAATAAATTCGGTGGAAACAAAACAACGTTATTAAATTCTAGTTGGACGCTGTAGCCCAAGGGAGCCTCGGAGCCCAGGCCTGCTATCGCTTGATTAAAAAGGAGAACAGCGAGTGTACTGAGGGGTTCAAGACCTCCCGGCCCCCATCAGAGACTTTCTTTTTGATGTAATCAGGAGCACTGAAATGAATTAAATTGAGAGTAACTTTCTAATAAAATTATTCAGCATTATTTTATGCTGCATCAGTTAGGGATTCAATCTGGCTGCGTAAGACAGAAACCTGACCGTGATGTGGTTGAATTCACGGCTCACTTGGGGATTCATTTTTCCCTTGTAAAGACAGGGGCCGTGGGGGTGGTGCACAGTCCAGGGAGGTTGTCAGCGATTCAGATTCCGTTACCTTCCTCCCGTACTATTCTTAGCATTTGTCCTCACGGCCTCAAGATGGCTGCTGCACCTCCAGCCATTGTCCCTGCATCTCAGGAAGGTAAAGCGAGGGGTGGAAGGGAAAGGAGCTTAAGTCTGTTCCTTGTTGTCAGGAAGATGACAGTGAGCTCCTGAGCCTGTTCTCATGCCCACTGTGGTCCATGCCTGCCTCGTGATTGGTTCTTACTAAGTAGTTTATTTCTTTGTCACCTGTTTACTAATTTCCACCCAGTAGAACCCCGCCCTCATGGTGGTCATGAGGTCACGTGCTGGTTTTTGTGAGATGAGTCACGGCCTGATCCCAGGGGGTCCCCAGGGGCCTCCTTCCCTTAGCCTGGGTCCTCCCCCCTGCCCCCTCCACCCCACACCTGGCTCCTGCTGTCCACAGTGGCTGGCTCAAGGGTGGCCCCTGTCTCGCTCCCCGTAGATCCAGGCTGCCCTCGTGCCCCTCGGTGTGTCCAGGCTCAAGTACCCGGTCAGCCTGTATGGAGCTGCCCACCTCCGGGTGCCTGGATGGGGGGCAGCCCCTGCTTCCCCCACCACCCTGGGGCCCCGGGGCCCCGTCCTCCCCCTTTGGCGTCCCCCACAGCCCATCCTGGGCTTCTCTGTCCCTCCAGCCGGTGGGCGGGCCAGGCTGCCGGGGCCACGGTCCTGCTCCTGAATCTTCATCTGTCTTTTCATTTCCTTGTGGGCCGTGCGTCCCGTGGGCCAGGACTCAGTGGGAGGAGGAGCAGGGTCTTGGGGTCCCTCCACGTCTGTCCCCTCTCCGGCTGGGCAGGCCCTGGGGACCTCTCTTCCCTCAGGCCGGGGCTCCTGGGTCCAGCCTCCTGCCCCACTGCGCCCGCCCCTGCCACCAGCTTTACCTTTCAGCCTACGCTCCTTCTCGCCTCCTCCCCTCATAGATTTTCTCCCTGCCTCTGACCCCTGGCCTCTGACCCCCGCCTTAGCACCAGGGCAGGGGGCCCACTACAGGCCCCATGTTTACATATGGTTCTGTCGCTGACCAGCTGTGCAGTCAGGGGGACGTCACTTAACCTCTCTGTGTCCTTCGTACGATGGGGGTGACGGCAGCTGCTTGTGGGGTCTTTGATTAAATGAATGAGAGGGATCGAGAGGGTACTCACCCCGCCCCGTGCCTTCTCCCCTCCTCCCTGCCCTCTCCCAGCTCCTGCTTCGTGGCTGTCCACGTCCTGCATTAGCAGCTCTGTGCGTACGTGTCCACACGGCCCCTCGGGGCCCCGTGCGTGGTGTTGCCCTGCCCACCTCTCCCCCCTGCACGCTCAGCCCCACTGACTCATGGCCAAGGCTGCAGCCTCGCTCCCCAGCCCCACCCGGTGACCGTGAATCCAGCAGGTGACGTGGGTCGGGGGGGGGGGGGGCGTGCGGGGCAGCGGGGCCTGGGCCGGGGCCGGTGGACGTGGACGGGGGCCCGGGCAGCGAGGGCAGGAGGGGGCGGGAGCCACAAGGGAGCCCTGCAGACAGAGCCGCTGTTTTCTTGGTGATGATTTGATGCGGAGGGACGTGGCCGGAGCCCCCCGGAGACCTCTGCCAGGGTGGGCAGGAGGAGGCAGCATGCTTTGACAGAGCACCCACTGTGCGCAGGCCTTTCCGGGCCTGAGCCGCCCAATGCGGTGACCCTGAGTGACCGCACGCCTGCCCCCAGGACGTGGAGGAGCAGGGAGGTTGAGCTGCTCGCCCGGAGTCCGGTCTCGCAGCCTCGCGCTCGCTGCCTAGAGGTCGAGGGTCCTGGGAGCCGCCTGGGCTGCCGGGCCGGCCCTGGCCCTGGACATGCGCACGTCCCCAGCCTGGCCCTGAAGTGCCCTGTGCACACACGCAGGCTCGCCGGCTGACACTCGGGGACTCCCCAGGAGATGCGGGGTGGGGCAGGGTGGGGCAGGGCGGGGCACTCTGTCTCTGAGCACAGCTGCAGTCCTACTGTGTGCTCCCAGCAGAGGGGAACACAAGGGAGCTGTCTCCACCACTGGAGCCCAGCCTGGCTGGGAATATGGCTCACGTGGGCCCCGAGCCTCCCAGGGGGGCACTGTGAGTGCATGAGAGGGGGAGCAGACAGGCCAGAGGGGGCTTCCCAGAGGGCAGGGTGGGCAGGGCTTGGAGGGGCAAAGAGGAGGACATGTCAAGTGAGAAATGGCAGGAGCAGTGGCGTCTCCACAGCACACGGCGTGCGCACAGCATAGGGAGCAGCTGGGGCTGGGGCCCTGGTGGGAGGGTGGAAAGGGGTAAGATGGGCATGGCAGGGACCAGCCTGCTGGTGATGGGGGGCATTCCCGCCTCTCCTCCACTCCCCGTCCCCTGGAGCATCTCCAGATCTTGCTGAGCTCCCTCCCTAGTCATGTAGGGGTGGGAAGTCCCTCATCCGTATTGGTTATGGCAAGCTGTTGAAACACAGTCCTCCAAAAATATGGTAATTTAAAGAAGATAGAAGCTTATTTCCTGTTCGCAAAACAGCCCAGGAGTCGGTGGCCCTGGGGTGGTTAGGGCAGCTCTGTCACCATCACCCGTGGCTTCTGTGTCTGGGACCAAAGTGGCTGCTCCAGCTCCCGCCAGCACATCTGCATCCCAACCTGGCAAGAAACACGCCTGCCCATTTCTCTGGAGGGAGCGATTCAGCAGTGGGGCACTTCCGCTCGGCTCACATCCCATCGGCTAGAGCGTGGTCGTAGGCCATGCCTTGCTGCAAAAAGAGTCTGGGAATGGTAGTCTTTATGGGGTCCCCCGGAGAGAGGGCGACTGTGCCAGGCTGTGTCCCACCAGCTCACGTGGAGGGTCAGAGGAGGTGGTGTTAATTGTCACCCCAAACATGGGGCCGCCAGGGTGTGCGGTCGTCACCTGGATGACCTGGAGGTCGTCCTGTCCGCCTCCGGGTTGGGGACGCCGAGGGTCCAGACCTCATCAGAGTTAAGGGCACAGCTGCCCCGTGACAGCGGGGTCTCGGCCGTGCCCTCATTTTGCTTCCTGAGAATCGCAGCCCCTCCCGGCCTGGGTCTCAGTGCGCTGAGGGCGGGATGTCCCCGCAGTCGGGGGTTGGCGTGTCCCCGTGTCTGCCAAACTAGCGTGGCTCCGACTGCGCTGACTCGTCACGTCCCCGCCCCGTGTTCTCCAGGCCTGCGTCTCTGCTGTCTGGAACCAGCCCACCGGTGGCTCCATCAACGCTCCCTCCTTTCTCTCCGTGTCATCCGATAAAGCACCATGTCGCGTTGATCTGACCTCCCGGGTACCTTCTTTCTCTCTTTCTTTCGAATCTTTTTTTTTTTTCCTTGAGGAAGATTAGCCCTGAGCTAACATCTGCCACCAATCCTCCTCTTTTTGCTGAGGAAGACTGGCCCTGAGCTCACATCCGTACCCATCTTCCTCTACTTTATATGTGGGACACCTACCACAGCATGGCTTGGTGAGCGGTGCCATGTCCACACCCGGGATCCGAACCTGCGAACCCCGGGCCGCCAAAGTGGAGTGTGTGCACTTAACCGCTGCACCACCGGGCCGGCCCCTCTTTTGAATCTTTTATCGGATTGTGACACACAGACAGCATAAGACACACGTACCATCAAGTGTCTTTGCTCACACCCGTGTCCCCAGCGCCCAGATCAAGAAACAGCGTCACCCGCCCCCGGAGGGACCTCCTCACGTCTCCCCTTCCAGCCGCTGCCCCCAGGGGAGCCGCCCCCAGGCTTCCGACCACACTGTTGTGTCCTTTTGGGACATCGTGTAAATGGCTCGCTCGGCACTGTGTGCGTGACGTTCGTCCACGTCGTCCGTCCTTAGGTTTGCTCATCCTGGCCGCCGTGGTGCAGAATTCTGTCGTGCTGTCTTGTTGGTGGGCGTTGGGGTGATGTCCGGTTTGGGGCTGTTACGGGTTGTGCCGCTGTGACCGTTCCAGGCGCTCCGTGCACATTCGGGCGCGTTTCCGTCGGGTGTGGTCCGCTCCGCCCACACCTTCCCCTTGCCTTGCTCTCCACCGTCTGGTCCAGAGCACCGTCCTCTCCCTCAGCGGCTGCCCTGCTGTTGTCCCACAACAGTCCATTCTCCATCAACAGCCAGGGGGATCCCACCCTCTCTGCTGAACCTTCAGTGGCTCCCCAGTGCCCTCAAGATGAGATCCCATGGACGGCCTCAGCAGGGCCCCCGGGTAAGACCAGCGCTCAGACCCAGCAGGTCTGCCGCTCCCGCTCCTTCCACCCCCGCGCAGTCTCCAGGCCGCTCTCCTGGCTGCCTCGGTCCCCCCGACACCCCGTCCCGCTCTCTCTCCCCTCGTCTCGCCGGCCGCCTTGAGTTCTCTCTCTGTTTTAGTCTCTGCAGAAATGGGACCTCTCTGGGGATATTCAGACTAGACTCCCGAGTCCCCGGCTACGGACCCCGAGTGCGTGAGGAAGTCGCCCTTCCCAGAGCGAGTGGCAGATCTGCGTGCGGGGTCTTCTTAAAACCCAAAGACGCGACAGGGCCTGGGGGACTCAGGGGTCTCTAGTGTTGGGGTGACAAGCACGTGACCAGGCAGGGAGCAGACCCCTGGGGAGGCAGGCGGCTCCTGCCCCCTTGCCCGTTGCCCCCGGCCGCCCCACGCCACCCGCCCTGGGCCCCTTGGGCAGCCCCACTGACAGGATCCGGCACAATGTCCCTCGTGAGCCCCGGGCTGCCTGGAGCTGTCCCCGCGTCCTTGCACCCAGGCCCACCCGGCACGGAGCAGGGCCGGCTCCCCTCACCTCTGTTGGGACGAGGAAGTTGGGACCCCCGCCCCCGGCCGGGGCGGGGGGCAAAGTCTCCAACCTGGGCCACCGGCTTCCCCAGAGGCGGTCCAGCTCACCTCGGGTCCCCCGGCCCGTGCCTGCTCCGGAAGGGGGCAGCCCGCCCGTACCCCAGCCAGCTGAGCGCCCCCGCCGGGCACAGTGAGAGCACCTGAGGCCGCGTCCCGGGGACCACGTGCTCGGGTTTGTGGCTCGAGGGGACGGGAAGCCGCCTTCCCTGCCCGGTGGGGTGGGTGGCAGACCAGGTGGCCCTCTGCCCCGGCCTTGGGTGGTGGGAATGTGGCCGGGGAGACCAGCTCCCCGTCCTGGGGCTGGATGCCCTCCTGCCTGGGCCTCACTCCCGTCTTTGTCCTTGTCTCCCCACCATGGAATCTGCTATTATTACTTTTATCATATAGCGTAGGACGTGATTTCGTTATTATCGAGTCGCAACCCCTCCATGTCCGCTCAGGTGGTCCCGAGGGCGGCCCCACAGTCATGCTTCCCTGGGGCCAAGGCCCAGCCAAGCCCTCACCGACGTGCTCCCTGCTTGCACGGTGCCTCAGTTTCCCCGTCCATGAGACCCACCCTATGATCATCTACTTGGCTGCCTTGCTGCGCGGTTAATAGTGTTTAAATAAATGCATGTTGGCACTTGTAGAATTGAGCATTTTGCAACCGTTCTCTGCGTTGTTACAACTAGTTTTCTCAGCTCCGCGGGGCTGGAGAGAGTTCAGGAGAACTTGCTGTGTGACCTGGGGAAAATTACTTTCCCTCTCTGGGCCCAGGAGAGCAAGCCCTTGGAGAGCAGAGGCCAAAGTTGAGAGGTCCTCTTGTGATTCCTCAGCCACGCTGATGCCACAGGAACCTACGGGCTGGTCACCCCTGCTTGTCCCTGCCTCACCCCAGCGTGGTGCCGGGCACATAGTAGGTGCTTTGAAACTGGCTGTTGACCGGATAGAGAGAGGCTGGAGCGTCAGAGTCGTCGGCCTGTGTGTGACGTGAGGGTCCAGCCTCTCTCGGGGACGATTTGCAGACCCGCGGAGCCCACCAGGTTCAACCCGTCACGTGACCCCTGGGTGCCCGGTGGGAGCCGGGTCTGGCTGGGGCCGCTCAGGGTGCAAGGGCGCTCCGGTGGCGAGGGGAGCGGGCACTTTAAACACGCCCGGCGCCCGGGCCCTCCCCTCGGCTCTTCAGTCAGGACTAGAATTGGCTCCTGGTGGGGGGGGGGGGGGGCGGGTGTCTGTGTTTTTTAAAAGCTCAGGAGTTATTCTGAGCCTTTTCCCGGTTTAGGAACCACAGCCTTGCTCTGCCTCCTCCGGTGGGTGCCCTGTCGGACGTCCTGCCTCTCCTTGCACACCTCCGGCGACGGGGAGCTCAGTCTTAACACGGCAGCCCATGCCTTTCGAAAACGTCTTAAAACTTATTATGAAATATTTAGGACGTCTCCGAGGTTTAAGAAATCTCTAATAAATATTTCACTAATTATGAAATATTTAATACAGCCGAAGGGATGAGGAATAATGTCATGAATACCTGAATGCTCTCCACTCCGGCTTAAAACTGATCCTCATGCACCTCCCGCGAAACACGTCACACGGGGGCGCAGCCGTCGCCGCCGTCGGCCGCCAGGGCCGCCTCCCCTCGCGCCCCCTCCCTCCTGGGTCAGCCGTTGGCTGCATTTTATGATGATGATTTTCACTCTCTTTGTACGGACCCCGGGCGATACGCTGCCGAGCGTGTTTTCAAGCTGTAGATCCGCGTGGATACGGCGGGTCCCTCTGGGCGGCCGGCGCTGTCGTCTCGGTGGCGCCTTTGTGAGTGGCGTCGTGTCCAGCGCGTGGCTGGAGGCTCACTCTTTTTCTCTGCTGTATAGTGCTCCACACCGCCCCCCGCCCACCCCACGATGCTTTCATCCATCCTCTCGGTGGACGGCTCGGGTCCGGTCACGCCCGTCCTGGGACGGCTGTCGCGGCCCCTCTGGGGACACACCCGGCCCTGGAATTTGGGCTCACGGGCTGCGTGTATCTTGACTGTTACGTGATGTTGTTTTCCAGCAGGGCTGTCTGTTTACAGTCTCGTCAGGGGGCTCTGAGAACCCCCCAGGAGGATGAAAGGGGTCACACGCAGTGTCCAGCCCTGGGCCCGACCCCCCGCCCGCCGTGCACCCGCTCCGCAGGCGCCAGTGTACCCGAGGCCGCTTCCCTCAGCCAGGCACTCCCGTCTCCTCTTGCCTGTCCTCAGACAAACTGGCTTGGTGTCCGCTCTCCATCGGGGCCACTCCTCACCTTCGAACGTGCCCACGTCCACCCGTTGGCCACATGACATGTGGTTTTGCCCGCGGGGCTCTGGGACCACCATGCCTGGGTTTGAATCCTGCCTCACCGCTAAGTTGGTGTGGGAACTCAGGCAACTTGATGAACATCTCTGTGCCTTTTCTGTAAAATGAGTAATAATAGCTCTGACTTCACAGGATTGGTGTAAGTATATGATACGTTAATAGATATAAAGCTCTTAGGAGAGTGTCTGGCACATAGTAGGTGCTATATGAGTGTGACCTTTTTTATCTCCCTTGAGGTCGGAACCAAACCGTCTGGACGTGAGCTGAACCATGCTGGACAGAGCCAGATCACCTCCTCTATTCTACCTGATATATCTCTGTTAAGTCAGCCTAAGCTGCCTTCTCAAGTGCCACATTTACCTCTTGAACCTGCTCTTGCCTGTTTCTTTTCCCTTTGGGTGACGTGGAGCCGCACTTCCCCGCTGACCCCTTCCTGGTGTGGTTTTTATTCTAATTCATTGAGCGGCTGTGACCCATTATTCTGGCTGGAGGGAATGGTTGGATCCTGGCCCTGACGTCTGGCGTCAGTCCCCTTCCTGCAGGCTCTCAGAGTTTGTCCAAGCTGCTGCTCACACTGAGAACCGAGTGTGGACGGAGCCCACAGACCCCCCAGGCCCCACATGGGTGCCCCTGGCCCTTTGAGCAATGTGCTCTGTCTCCTTCCCCACC
The DNA here is from genome assembly GCF_041296265.1 of Equus caballus. Taxonomy (NCBI): domain Eukaryota; kingdom Metazoa; phylum Chordata; class Mammalia; order Perissodactyla; family Equidae; genus Equus; species Equus caballus. The sequence continues at coordinate 1,336,058 of NC_091696.1, forward strand.
CGCCATCACTCTCCTGCCCGGTGCTGCCCCGTCTTGCACATGAGTGACAGCTGCCCCGGCCTCTGCTGGAGGCTCCGTCCCCACGAGCCAGGCCCTCCTCCAGGAGCCCTCCAGGACTGGGGAGTAGGGGGCAGGTGCCCCTGTCACCCCAACACCCGGCCGGCAGCAGAGGGGCCGGGCACTGCGTCGAGGGCGAGAATGAACCCGGGGAACAGGCTGGTGACCCCACAGCCGGCCTGGGGTCCCCCGGCCCTGAAGACAGGGGACGGGAGCCAGGAGGGGAGCAGCTCCCCCTGCGTGCAGTAGGCGCAGCCGGCGAGCTGAGCCGGGTGCCGTCTCGGACAGCAGACGGACAGACAGACAGACGGACAGACCCGGGAGCCGGTGGGCGGCGGCGGCGTGGGGGCGCTGGTGCGAGCCACAGCACGAGGCCCCTCCCTGCGCCGCTTACCGGGGCGGCGACGAGAGGCAGTCTTCAAAGAGCGTGCGTCCTCGCACCCCAGTTGGGTGACTTCCAGCGTTGTCACTTACACCCAAATTGAATGTCCTCCAGCCGCGCCGGCTGTCGCATGCCGGCCCGCGGTGAGGCGATAATTAGACACGCGTGTGTGCGACGCATGTGCACGTGTGCGTGTCCCGCCGTACCGGCTGCGGAGGGGCAGGCAGCGGACCCGTGGCTGAGGGGTCAGGGTCATAGTCATATACACCCAGTCACACACGCGCTTCCCCCCAGCGGGTCCCAGCCCTGTGACACCCCCCGACCCCTGACCCCGGGATGTTGTCCAGCCTGCGGCCCTGGGGTGGGGCTCCGGGGGCACCAGGGTTCTCGGGCGCCCAGCCCCTGCCCGTGTCGCTTCCCCCCTAGACCCCTGGAAGCCGGCAGGAGCAGCCCCGTTTATAGCAGCGGCGCGTGCACCGCGTGGGGCTCTGGCACAGCCAGCGCGGCTCCAGGCCCCCTCGCAAGCCGGGCCCCGCACAGCGGTCTCTGGCACCCCAATCTCAGGGATGGGGGCAGGGGCTGCTGCAGAGGGGGCCCCAGCAGCCAAGGGAATCCTGCAGCCCCGGGAGGGCCCCCAGCACCCCCTCCTCTGCACCTGAATGCCGTCCGGGGGTGGATGGGGGTGACATCGAGGGGGACAGAGTGTCCCACACCACGAAGGGGGCAGGCCTGTGGCAGGCTCAGGTGGGGCATGAGCCGGCCACACCTGTGAGCAGCGATGGGCCCTGGGGTCCTTGGATGCCCCCTCCTCAGGGGGAGAGCCCTCTGGTCCATGGGATCCATTCTGCGTATTCTGACAACACATCTCCTGTTCCTCTGCGGGTGACACACGTTTGTTCACCCGGGAACTGAGTCACTTCTTTCCATGCGTCGTTTTACTTAGTCCTCCTGGGGTCGTTTTACAGACGAGGAGATTAAAAACTCAGAGTGGGTGAGCCGCTTGCCCCAGGGCACACAGCAGCAAATGACAGAATTGAAGTCCAAGGTCGGGTTAGGGCTGTGTGATCCCATAGTTGACGTTCCCTTTGGAGGCTCTGTGACCCCTGGGGACGGCGACCTTGTCCTCGCCCCAGAAGGTAGACACTCATTGAATACCAAGTGAGCAAATGAATGAGAGAGAGTACGGATGGATGAATGGCTGTGGGAAGAGGGTTGGGGCCCCAGGTTTCAGGGCTGCGATGGAGGGTGTGCGTCCCTGGGGCTGCCAGCCAGGGCCTTCCCATCAGCTGAGTGGCCGAAGCACGCAGACTTGGTCTTCCTCCCTGAGGTACTGGAATTGGAGACAGGGACTTTTATTCTGGTGGGGGTATCTCCTTAGGCGCAGACTTTCCAAGGGCCAAGTAACTGGGGCTGAATCCTCCCTCTGCTCTTCTCCGTGAGAGGGGCCGGAAGGGGAGCTAACAGCCTTGGGACCCCCAGCAGTGGCCAAGGGGCTTTATGGGGCCCGTCTTGGGCTGCCCCAGGCTGGCTGCCAGCCCCTGATGGGGGCTTCCGTTCGTGTCCTCATTCAGCTCCCTGAGTCCGGTCCCTTCCCCGATTGCGTCTGCCCGGAGGCTCCGGCCGCGTCCACTAGTCTTTATTCTCCACCCCGTGGTCGGGCCTTCTCTCCCCCGTGTTTGCAGCGGAGGGAGATGAGAGGGGCCGAGAGCCCAGGCTCTGGGCTGAGTCCTCGCCACCCCTCACCATCGGGGGAAAGCACGCCCCTTAGCGGGCCAGACCCAGACCCAGACCCCTCCCAGTGCCTTGTCGGGGAGACAGGTCCCCTTGGGGCACCGAGCATGGCCCCCCACCTCTGGTAGTCTCCGTGGCCTCTGCCCCCCTGGCCACCGCCCGAGCCCCCTCCCAGAGCGTCTCGGTGACGAGCAGGACGGCAGCCTCTTGCAGATCAATCCTGTTCTTGGTCTTTGAGCTGTAATTAATGTTTGCTGAGTTATTAGATTGATTTTTTATAGACTCAGAGACCAGGAGAATTTACACAGCTGCCGGGGTGAGCAGAGGGGCAGCTTTGGGCGGGGCGGGGAACTCGGGCCCTTCTCGGTCTGGGTCCAGCTCACGTCCCCCCAGGAAAGACACCCCCCAACTCTCGGGCTCCCCCAGGCCTGGTCGCACCTCCTGGACTTTGCTCGAATCCTCCCCCCAAATCCTTGCAACAGCCAGAACCCCACAGCCGTGTTGAGCACGCGTGCTGGGCGACACGCCACCTGCGTCTTCTCACGCAGCCCCGCGCTGGGCCTGGGCGGGATGACCCTTCCTGCTTCTCAGAAGAGGGAAACTCGGACTGAGAGCAACTGAATGAGTGGCGGGCTTGGGAAGCCGAGATCGAGGGTTCACGGTCGCCCACCGAGCCCCCCTCCGCTGGGCGGAGAGGGCGCGTGCTCCCCTGGGACCTGCTGGCCCCGCGTGTTCACAGACACCGTGGGTTTCACTCTCATGCCGGCCCTGGGGGCGCGTATCGACGGCCCCGTGTGTCAGAGTGAACCGAGTCTCAGAGAGGTTAAGAGAGCTGCACAGCGGTGCCGCCTGGCGAGCAGTGGGGCCTGGAGTCCCACGCGTTCACCGCCAGCTCTCCGCCGCCCTGTGACGCTGGTGCTGGCCGGCCTTCCCGGAGCCCCAAAGCACAGACACCCCTCTTCTGAGCCCCCAGCCGCCTTGCCGGCAGCCATCACGGATCGTGGGGCCAGGAGTCGGGCTCCCCCGTCTCGCCCTATTTGATGCTCTGCATCCTGTTGGTTACACGCAGCTGCGTAACAGCCGCCCCAAACCTCTGGGGCTGGAAGCCGCTGGTAGTTTGCTCCTAACGTCTCCACAGCAGGCGTCCGGGGGGGCTCAGCGGGCGCTTCCGATCACTCCACGTGGCTCCGTCTCTCCCACGCCCGGCGCTCCTTCCGGATGGAGCCTCGAGCTTCTCCAGCAGCCGTGTCAGCGAAGTCGCTTTCCTCACCTGGGGCTGCTCCCGAGAGGCAGGCGGTGGAACTGCCAGGCTGGCGAGTGCCGTGACCAGGCGGACGCAGCCTCCTGCCCGGGGAGGGGCGGTCAAGTCCCGGTGCAGACGAGCCCCCAAGGGTGAAGTTGCAGCTGTCTTTCGGGAACACCACTGGCTGGACAAGCCGCTGCCTTGATCTCCTTGCTTCCTGGGTGAGTTAGGCTTTTCTCCTCGGTTAGAAGGATATTTGGAGAATGTCTGTGCCTTTTCTCGTTTTGTTTCTCTGTGTCCCCCAATGCCTGATGTGACGTCCGTCTGTCCACACGTGGACCACCCGCAATGTAATCAGAAGGCCCTGGGAGGGTGGTGAGTCCTGGCCTCATTGGAGGGAGCGGGGTCTCCTCCGAGGCCCCGGGCAGCCCCACCCGGCCCGGGCCATAAAAGCCCATCCCACATTGCCCCGTTGCGGAATGGCCCTCCGTCCCGGAGGCCAACGCGGAATTCCCCAAATAAGATGTTTATCCAGTCGTCGTAAGCTTTCCCACCGAAGTTTCTCTGTGGTTCACCCGACCTCGAGCGGGCCCCGAGTCATGAAAATCTGGAACACACAGAAGACGGATCCGGGGTGACCTTTCACTTCGTAAAACGCCTGTTCGCTTTACAAAGTGGCTCCCGGTGTTGGCCCGCACGGCTGTCCGGGGCATGTCCGCTGTGGAGCGGCCCCGAGCTCGTAAGCCAGGAGGCTCCATCAAGGGCTTTCTCCCCCTGAGCTGGGAGCCACCGTCTGGAGGAAGTCACCCCAGGTGGCAGTGAGGACGGCCCCAGACCCCAGGCTGCAAAGATGGTGCCAGAAACTCAACCCCGCACATCTCGCCCGGGAATACTGGATCGAAAATCCTCAGTAAGACACAAGCAGATCCAATTCCACAGAATATTAGAGAGATAATCTGCCACAATTATGTAGGATTTATCCAAAGAATTCAAAGATGGTTTAATATCAGAGAAATCTGTTAATATAATGTCTAATGCCGTGTTAATCAATGATGACAGGCGTGTGATAAAGCCAATGCCGGCTTCTGATTTTAGAGTAACTGCTAAAAATAGGACTAGAAAGATACTTTTCTTTTTTTATGACAGTTAAGAATTCGTGTCTCAGTTCAACAGCCAGGATCATTCTAAAATAAATTTTTAACGATTCTGATTCAAAACCTTTTATTAAAAAACCCAACAGTGCCCCTTTATCGTTGTCTAGGAATCCTGGACATCGCAATAAGACATGAAACAGAATTAAGTGGGATGTCTACAGGAAAGAACTGTAATTATTTGCAGACAATGTGATTTGAGGCCTTAGAGACCCGGGAGAGCCAAGTGAAAAATTAATTTGATCTGAGAACTCAGGGAAGGTCGTGGGCCGGATAGAAAACAAACATTCTCAGGACAAATCAATAATTTTCATCTGTACCAGCAACAATTCGTTCATTGGAAATACGCAGTCCCCTCTCACCATGGCAACGACGAGAACCCCGTGGGATTCCTGGGAATAAATTTACAAGAAAAATTTAGGATCATCGTGAAGAACTCTATAAAGTGGTGGGGTGGGGGTGGGGGTTAGGGTTCCAGGTGGAGGAAACAGCATCTTAGAGAAAACGCTGGAGATGCAGGCTGATCACCCCCTTAGAGGGCAAGGTGAGGGATGGCGAGGGCCGGGCGGGCAGGGACTGTCACCCAGGCCTGGCTGGACTCTCTCGAGGGCCCTGGGGAGCCATGCGGGGTTGTAGGGAGAGGGGGGGGGACAGGCTTGACCAGCTGTGCCCTGTGGAAAGCACACTCCAGCCGGGGTCGGGGGAGAGTCGCAAATCAGCTGGAAGGAATAGATTATTCAATACATGGTGTCAGGACCATTTGTCGCCCATTTTGGGGGTGAAAATCAATTTCGATCCTTCTGTACACCCGTGAAATACTTTCCAGGCGGACGGTCACACCGTAGAGACGCTGGCGGAGGGAGGTGGGCGTTGGGTCTCAGGATGGCTCCGAGCTCCTGAAGCTGCACGAGAGAACCCGAGGGGTCGGAAGATAATCACGAGGCAGAGCTTTGTCAGAATCCCCCCGGTGTGGACACAACTCTCCGGTGACACGAGGAGAGAGAGAGCCCTGTTTCCGACATGGAAACACCCCAGTTGTGAGGGGACCGTTCTGGGCTGTTCTCTACGGTGTCTCTGTGCCCCGCCCCTCACCAGAGCGGGACCGGTCCCCCCGACCCGGCGTGATGGCCACTGCGGCCCAACCCGAGCCCGGTGAGCCGGGTGTGGCGGACGTGTCCTGCCTGCCTCCCGGCCCACTGGCATCGCTGATGCTTTTCAGACTGGACTTTGCTTGGTGTTTCATTTCCCTTATTAATTGAACATTTGAGGGCTAATTGCTAATTTATAACCTCCGCTCGAAAACCGTGCCCCAAATCTTTAGTACAATTAATGGCGGCCGGGGAGCCCACTCTGCCTGAGCCATCGCGGTGACGGTGATGCGAGGCGGGGCCTGCGCGCAAAGGCCTGACCGGGTGGGCGGCGTTGGCCACGGTCACTGGTCACCGTGTCTGCATGAGCGGCTCCGGGGGTGGTGGAGTACGGAGAGGGAGCTGCGCCTTGGTGTCCCCGAAGGGCCTGTCCGACGTCCTGGGACGAGGTCCTGTCTTCCCACGGGGCTGGGAGCAGAGCTTACGACGCAGACGGAATCCCCAGGCTCCATGCGGGGTGAGCAGAAAGGGCTTCCAGGGTTCGGGGCTCCCGGAGGTCAGGGTTGTACAGGAAGAGCAGAGCCAGCAAATCTCTACCTTCGGTCTCCAACCGGCCATCCCTCAAAACAACCGGAGAGATTCGGGTCAGACTAAAGATAGAACTTCCCGGCTGCCAGGATTACGAGGCTGTGATGGGGAACGGTGCCAGGCATCCTTTGGACACCTAGACCCTTGCCTGGCGTCAGCGACATGCTTCCCGACGTCAGGGGGTGGACCGGTGTTCCTGGAGAGGGTCACCCTTCCTCCCTCATGCCCGGAGGCAGCCGGCCACCCGTACCACCCCCACGCCCGCCAGCGCAGGAACAAGAAACCATTGCAAAATGATTTCTCCCTCCAACGATGCCATCCATCATGTTTTTTAATTTAAAAGGATGCCCAGTGGAAGCATAGCAGACCTTTAAATGTTTGGGTCCCTAATTAACTCCGGAGCAGCCTGGAGCTGCGGGCCTGGAGGGAGGAGGGGTGGAGCGAGCCCGGCGTCGTCCCAGGAGGCAGGCCTCCACCCCCCCGCCCTGCCCGGGGCCCTTCTTGCCGCGTCTGTGGGACCAGGCAGTGCAGCCCGCCTCCTCCGGGGCCAGGACCCTGCGCCACGCACAGCCCTGGGCTCCCCTTGGCTCCAGCTCCAGCTCCAGGGGCCCCTCTGGAAACTCGGGGGTGGGACCGGAGTCTGCATTTTTAACTCCATCCGCACGGTGGACGCTGATGCCGTGCGCCACTGACCTCTCTCTGGGAAAATCTTGACTTTCTGGCTCTGCAAAACCCTCTCACTTTGGAGCCTCTGTTTCCGCCTGCACGTAATTAGGTGGACCCTGACACCTGCCTCCCTGGACATTGGAGAAGGGGCTCGGGATACAGCAGGCGCTCGATACATGCGGGGTCCTGGAGGAGATAAGAGGTCACAACCTCTGTTTGCACACTTCCTGCTTGTGGCAGACTCTGGATGGGCAGGGGGAGGCCCCCGAGGCTCGGAGGAGGCCAAGTCCTGAGGATCCTGCCCTGCTGAGTCAGCACTGCTGGACCGCCTGCCAGGAGCCGCCAGCCTCCTTGGGTAAACGGGGAGGAAGCGGGAGGGGGAGGGCAGGCTCTAGGTGGGCACCAGGGTGGCAGCTCACCAAAGTAAAACCTGCAAGGTGCATCCGGCTGGCCTGCTCGGTTCACCAGCACTGCTTGGAACTCCCCCATCACTGAGGCCACAGGGCGGCTGGAGAAGGACATGAGTGTTTCCAGAGCTGGAGGCCTCAAATCGTCTGCTCATGTCTTCCACACTATAACCTTGGGAGGGTGCGCTGATCTCCATTTGACGGAGGAGGAGACAGGCTCAGAGAGGTTAAGTGACTTGCCCAAGGTCACACAGCCAGAGCACGGCAGAGCTGACATTCACGTCTTGGCCTAGGAATCTGAACCCTGAGATGGTCCCGTGCCCCCTTCGGGTGGGCAGTCCGCCCCCACACCTGCCCTGGCTGGTCCGAGTCGTACGTCCAGCCGCCCTGAGGCGCCCACCGCGGCCCCCGGGCTCTGCGGCAGAGCCGGGCTGCAGAGGGAGGCAGGCAAACGCTAGCAGTAAACATGATCTACCGGCACAACATCGGGATGGTAGAAAGTTATCGATCTGTGGCTCTCCGCCCGCCTCCCCGTGCGCCTGGCCTCGAGCCCAAGTTTCCCTTGGAGGCGAGAGTCCGCACCGTCAGCAGGATCCTTGCCCCGCCCTGGCCCGGCCCCCCGCCTCCGGGCTGGGCTCCACGGTGGGGAAGGGAACGGTGTGTTTAGACAGATCGCTCCCGTCCCAGCACGGGCGACGGCGACTATGCAAATCGGGTCGTAAGAAGTTTAAAGGCCTGGAACCACCATATTTCTTGATTTCATTAGCGGCGACACAGGCTGCAGAGTCGACGTGGCAGAAGGAACCCCGTCCCAGGCTCACCACGCACGCCGTCCCCATTGTCCCTGGGCGACAGAGGTGCTCTCTGCGGTGGGGAGTGTGCGTGTGTGTGTGCGCACGCGTGTGTGTGTGTGCACACGTGTGTGTGTGCATGCATGTAAGTGTGTGTGTGTGAGGTCAGGAGACGGCACAGGGGCGGGTTCGGGGCAGGGAGACACGAGGCTCCGGACGTCTCAGAATCAGAAGATTCCCCCCAAGGCACCCGGCTCAACTCTTTCATGTTACAGGTGGGGAAACTGAGGCCTGGAGGCGGGGCTTGGGGAAGCCCTCGGCCCCGCCCACTCTCCCGCTGTGGCCCGTTCTCTCCATGCCCCGATGTTAAGAGGGAGGCAAGGATCTCCCACGGGGCTGGGGAGCCGGGGGAGGGAAATGGGCAGATCAAAGTCCAGACTCCTCCCCCAGCACTCAGGCCTCCGTCTCCCACAACCGCATTGCCCGGCACCCTGCTTCCTGGATGTCGCCCGCGCCCTGGAGCGGGCCCTCCTCTGAACGCACGTGCTTCCTGCCTCCACACTTCTGCGCGCACCCTCTCCGCCTGGGACACCCGTTACCCCTCTTCTTTCTTAACAAACTCCTGCTCATCTGCTAGGACCCATCACGTGGAGGCCCAGTGAGCACCCACCCCTCCCTGCAGGCTTGGACGGGGCCCGATGCCACAGGGCAGCCAGGGTGTCCATGTGCCCTCCCCGGGCACCCAGGCAGCAGCTCTGTGACCGCCGGGTGTGGGGCAGTTGAGTCAGCGGCCGAGTGGCTCAGGTGGGCTCGTCCCGTATGACCGGACTTGGGTCCTTGGCAAGTCCCTTCTCCCAGGGCCTCTGGCTTCTCCCCTGGACTGCAGAGGGCGTGTGGCTGTCCCTTGTCCCTCTTCCCTTGCAGGAATGTGGTGAGGCCTCATGACGGGATGGCTCTGAGAGTGACTGGCGTGTCATGCTGTCACAGAAGTGGTGGCCAGGACACAGCCCCCCTTCTCGGGCCCCTCCCATCTCTCCTCGTGCCCCTCAGCCCGGTCCCGGTGGCCTCAGGGTGGCCTCCCTGAAGTGACCCACAGACACGAAGGCACTGTTGCACCCACATGAACACACGTGAGTGTTCACATGTGGACACGTGCAGGGCAAATACGTGTGTGCACCAGACATGGTGAACAAGCATACACGTTTGCACGCCTGTGAGCATATAGACAGGTGTGTGCACAGACACACGGACCGATATGCACACACAAAGGCTGGCCTCAGGTGTGTGCAAACAGACCCCAAACACTTAGGGCCCCACACGGGTCTGGGGGCTCCGGTCCACCCTGCACGCCCTCGGCTCCCCCAGCTGCAGCCAGAGGGGCCCCTTGGGCTGTCCCCACAGCTCAGGCCTGCTGACTGAGGGCAGAGGGGAGCTGAGCAGTGACGCCCCGAATCCAACCGGCCTGGTGGGGAAATGACCCCATGTTAAAGGCGAGGAAACTGAGGCCACAGAGCTGGTTCCCACCAGTGTCCCTGTGATGAGGCCGGCCTGTGCCCTGGGCCTTGGTTTCTGCCGCTAGGAAGTGGGGTCGTTGTCACATGCCCCTCGGGGCTGTCATGAGGAAGCGACGAGAGGGCGTGAACAGAGATGCTGTTCACCAGCCAACCAGCCTGTGCCAACCAGCCTGGCATCCAGCAGGCCCTGGACAGCGTGCCTTTTCTCAACCAGGCGGGTCTCCGTCCATCTGGGTGAGGAGGCGCCCAGGGTTTGTACAGAGTACGGATGTGAACAGATGTCCCTTTGCAACCCCGTCGATGTGTTAGGATTTACAGACCCGAGAAGGCTCGGGCGGGTGTGCCCCACCTGAGCGGTGCCAGCCACCACGTGGGCATTTCATGTCCCCTCAGAGGGTGGTGGCAGCTCCCGCCGGCCTGACAGAACGTGGAAAGGAAGCTAATGTTTGTGAGAAACCGCCAGCCCTTGGGGAGGAGGCGTTTTTCCTCCCACTTTGCAGGTGCGAACACGGGAGCTGACGCGTCCCAGCCGGGGCCCAGCGTGGTGGGACTCTGAGCCAGGGACGGCGGTGGGGGAGCCGCCCGCTCTCAGACTTGAAGGAGAAGAGCGGTCCCTGGGGCGGGGGGAGGAAGGTGGTGCGTGCGGGGAGCCGGGAGCATCCGGCGAGAGGGCAGACGGAGCGAGAGCCGGCAGGGAGGCCCGACGTGCGCGGCACTGGGACGCGGTGTGGACCTTTGTGTGGGAGGATGGATGTCGTCAAGAGTTCTTGGCGAGGTGGCAGGATCCCCCGATGGCGCTTCAAGGCCCCTCTGGCTGTGGAGTGGGAGGTGGGGCCACCGCAGGAGATGATAGTGGCTTGGACCAGGGTGGCCATGGCAGGAGGGACAGGAGGCGAGGACCCCGGATACATTTGGAGGTGGAGTCAATGCTATGGCTTCCGGACTGGGCTTCCAGGGGCCGAGGAGAGAGAGGAGTCGAGGATGACACGTCGATTTTTGGAGAAGAGCTCCATTTGGGGGGCACAGCCTTTGAGAGGGGAAGCCGCTGGCTCTGTGAGCCTGGGGTGCCGGGGGTCCGTCAAGGTTGGCGAGATGGACTGGGGGCCCGACGTGGGCGGACAGCATTGAAGCCACGGGAGGGGTGAGACCACCCCGGGGAAGGTGAGGAGAAGCGGCGAGGGCCGAGCACGGAGCCTGGCCACGGGGACAGTTAGAGGTCAGGGTAAAGAAGAGGGGACAGTGGCCAGTGGAGGAGACTGGGACGGGCGAACGTGGCGGCTCGGAGACCTGGAGCAGAAAGTGCTTCAAAGAGGAGCGGCCAGCTACGTGGGCCAAATGCTGCCAAGAGGCCGGGAGAGATAAAAATAGAAGCATGCCCTTTGGAGCTGGCAAGACAGAGGTCACCGGTGACCTTGAGGGCTCCGAGGGCGTGGGGGATGGACGCTGCACCGGAGGGACTGAGAAATGAAGATAAAGTGGGGGCAGTGGGGATGGAAACTGCTGGCAACCTTTGCAAAGAAATCTGCCACGAAGGGGAAGGGAGACGGGGCGGTGGCTGGAAGGTATTCAGTTCAAGTTATTTGTTTTTTATGGAAGGTTCTAGAACTATGCTGCCCCGTACAACAGCCACCAGCCACATCTCTGGTGCTCAGCAGCCACACGGGCTGCCCTGTGGGGCCGCGCAAGTATAGACGACCTGGCCCATCACAGAAAGTCCCTGGGGGCCGTGTGCAGGGTTGTGAGGCTGGGGCTGCTGAAGCAGGAGGTGCGGGAGGAGACGTCAGAGGGGTCCAAGGGGACACAGGTGGTACAGCTGGAGGTGGCCAGGGCCTCTGCATCTCTCTGAAGCACAGGGGCCGGTGCAGGCAGGATGAGGGGACAGCCCTGGGCCTCCCCAGGGCCCTGCAGCCTCCGCCGGTGCCAGGACCCGGGTCTGGGGTGTGGCAGCTGGTCTGTGCCCCACTGCCAGCCCCACACGCGCTCTGAGAGCATCCTGGGAACGGTAGTTTAGAGCCACTTACCGCGCACAAGGGACAGGCGTGTGAGTCTGCAGGGGAATGAGGATGGAGGGGGCCCGTGGTGGAGCGAGCGAGCGAGCAAATACGCGGGCCCCCAGGAGAAACGGCCGTCCTGGGGGCGGGCGTGATCTGGCAGAACCTTTCGAGGTGGTTCGGCCAGTTCACTGGACGGCTGTTCCCAGGGGCCCTGCCTGCGTCCGGCGTCACAGGGCTCCCAGACCCACGGGGCTGCATCCTGTCCCCCACCAGGGGATCAACTCCGAGGGAGCACGCGATGGCTCCGAGCGGGGCTTGGGGAGCTCAGCCCGTGTGCTGAGGGGCTGCCTGGAGGAACGGGGCGCTTCCACCGGACCTGCCGCCCAGCCCCCACCCCCGGCAGGAGGAGGACGGGCTGACAACTCCCTGTGTGACCTCGGATGAGGCCTTCTGTTCTCTGGGCCTCAGTTTCCCCTCTGTAAAGTGAGATGTGGAATGAGAACTCTGGGGTCCCTGCAAGGCTGGGGTCATGGGGGGTACACGAGGGGCAGAGGCAACTCTTTCTGGTGTGGGGGACAGCCACCAGGGTCCCACCCACGCCCCTGGCTGATCCCTCCCCCTGAGGCCAGGCTGGGTAGGGAGGATGTCCCATCCCCTCAGCCCGTGTGACAGAGGAGGCTCCAGAGTGTGGGGGTACACGGGGGGGTGAGACTGCTCCCCGGAACCACTTGCCGCTCACAAGGTGCAAAGTCAGAAGCACAAATTCCTAGACTGTCACGTTGGGGGTGGGGAGGTGCCTGTGGTGGTGGCAGAAAGGGCAGGGAGGGGAGGAGGCTGGGGCAGGGACCTGGCTGGATCTGGGACGTGCACGCTGAGATGGAGCTGCGTTCACCTGCAGGCCCATGCACGCGCACACACACACACACACGCACGCACACAGACGCACACACTCATCAGATGGTGCTGGTGCAGGTCCTGATAAACGTGTGCTGAAATGTATTCACCCCTTACAAACCTGGCCTATGCCCTTGGGCACACAGACCCGTGAGTACACACAGACGCAGAGCCCAGCACACGGGTGTGCAAGCACTCGAGTGTGCATGCGGCTCTCCAGCCTCCAGGGCCCCCGGTCCGCCCACCACCGTCCTGCCGAGGGGCCCTGGGAGGGGGCGGGGGGAGGCTGGCTGGCCCTGGGCCCGTCCCTCCTCCGCCAGCGCCTGCCTGTGATAAGGGCTCTTTAGGGCCTGTAATCCTCCTTAACTTGACTTTGGGTTATTTTGAGCAAGAGATTAAAGGTGATTACCATCAGCACTGCTGAGGCGCCACACTGCCAAGTGGGCCTGCTGCTCGGCACACCCCCGTCCGGGGGCTGGAGCCAGACTCCGTCAGCCCCGGGCTGGTCACCACCCTCACCCCGCCCGCTGTCTAGGATGCACTGGCACGTCAGGGAACGGGGGCTCCCGGGCCACCCCCACAGCCTGCCCAGCCGAGGGCTCTTGGCCTCTCAGGAGCCCCGGGTGACATAAAGCACAACATGGGCACAGGTCGTCCGGACATCTGGACGGATGGGCAGGTGCACTGCGGGCAGGGAGGAAGGGAGGCCCCTGCAGGCAAGCAGGTGCCGTGAGGTGGTGGAGATGCTGGTGGCAATAGAGATGCGCTGGACACGCTCCCCGTGGCGTTGTAGCTTTATATCACAAGCCAGACCACACAAGGATCCCCGTTTCTCCCTAGCAGGCTCCCTCCTTTGGGGAGGGACGCTCAGGAAGACCCCACCTGCCCCAGAGCCGTTTCTGATCGGGCCCAGAGAGGCCCGGTGCTCTGCACAGTATCGCACAGCAGCTTGGGGCCAAGCCCTGGGTGGGCTCCGCCATGGCCTGCCAGGCTGTCTCCCCAGCCCCGACCCCTTCCCCATCTGATCTGTCCCCTCTCTTTCAAGCAGGAGCCAGATCAAAACTATTCTTTATGAAGTTTCCAAAGGGGGGAAAAGCATCCTATTTCACATGATTATGTTTTTTCTCCTCATTTAACCGCCTCGGTGCAGACTAGTTGCAAACGTCAATATCGGTGAAATACACTCCGCTGGCCGCCCGCCAGGCCACCGAGCGGTTACAGAGGCCACTGTAAATCCAGGGCTTAACGAGCAGACGCACGCCCGCTCGTCTGTCCTGCGGGAGAAATACGAGGGGCCGAGGGGCGCGTCCCGCCGGCTGGCGGTCCTCCTGTCGGGGGAAGGGGGGCGGGGGTCCGAGGGGGAGCGGAAACCCTGCACGGCGTCCAGCCACGTCCCCCACAGGCACCCGGCTCCTGCCTGGAGTGCCCCCCACCCCCCTGCCTGTGGTCCGACAGTCACATCCTGGGCATCCTTGCCAGCACCAGGGGTACAGAGACGGAGAAGGGGGCCCTGTCCAGGAGAAGCACAGGGTCTGCTGGGGACCGAGGGGGAGGGGCAGAGAGCAAGATGCTCTGGGACCCTCCCGTCACGTCTGGGGCCTGGAGTGGTTGGAGGTGTGAGCAGAAGATCCTCGTCTGAGCCTGAGGCCACGGGGAGCCCGGAAACTCTGGGTAGAGCTGCTCTCGCCTTCTGGGCTTGCTTCCAGGATGCACCAGTGACGGGTGGTGACAGGCCCGGGTGCCCTGAGCCGGGTGGAAAGCCGCAGAGACTGTCCAGCTGGCTCATGGGGTAAACTGAGGACCAGAGGAACATGATGCTCCCGGGCCACAGGGCAGGAGCGCTCAGGCCCAGAACCTCGCTGTCCAGGTACCTGGGCGCTGCCTCCCTTGAGAGGAGCTGGAGGCGAGCCCAGGAGTTCCGGAAGATTCTCTGCTGGCCAGGGGAGGACCCTTCAGCCGGGGGCTCAGAGCACCCCCTGCAGGCGGCTGCGAGGGCCCGGCAGGACTCTGCTGGGAGGAGGAGGCGCCCCTGAGTCTTCAGGCAGCAAAGCAGAGCATTGGTCACATGAGCGTCCCTGGCCAGGGCCAGCCAGAGCAGCCCCGTCACTCGTCAGCCGTGCAACTTTAGGTCTCGTTTCTGGGCCTCAGTTTCCTCCTCTGACAAATGGGGTCACCGATGAGACGGCGCCAGGCCAGGCACACATGCTCTCGATTCTCTGCCGTCGCCAGGTGGCTGAGCAGGTGGTGTCATTTCCACTTTGCAGAAGAGGAAACTGAGGCAGTCTGGAGCCAGGGCTCGCCCTTCCCTCCCACCCTCAGCACACAAACATGATCCCGGCGAGTAGGCAGTCAGTATTTCCTGTCGTCCTGCATCGTTCTGGGACTCCTCAAATGCGCCTCTGTTTTCCCAGGTGGCTTGGACACTTGACCGCTTGCCCTGTGGCTCGCCAGGCGCCTCCTGACCGGCTGTCCCCTCTCTTGTTTTACAGCAGGACCAGCTGAGCTGGAGCTGCAGGGTGGAGCTGTCCGGACGCGCAGGCCGATGGGGACGGAGGTCACGGCCATGGCAGGACGCGGGCGGACGACGAGAGGCGGCGGGCAGTGAGGGAGGCGCGTCCCTCCCAGCACTCGCGCCGTGCGACCATGCGGTTTGGGACAGGACGCCCCTGAGTCTGCAAGCAGCCTCCCCTCCCGCCCCTCTGTCCCTTCGGAGGCTGCAGCCCGGCCCCCCACCCAGTCCCCCCACCCCCACCCCTGGGCAGGCTGAGCGGGGTCTCCCGCGAGGGCGGTCCCAATGGCCGGGTGCCGGTGGGGCGCGCTGTGGGTGTGCGTGGCGGCCGCCGCCCTGCTGCACGCGGGCGGGCTGGCCCGTGGCGACTGCTGGCTGATTGAGGGCGACAAGGGTTTCGTGTGGCTGGCCATCTGCAGCCAGAACCAGCCGCCGTACGAGGCCATCCCACAACAGATCAACAACACCATTGTGGACCTGCGGCTGAACGAGAACCGCATCCGCAGCGTGCAGTACGCGTCGCTGAGCCGTTTCGGCAACCTCACGTACCTCAACCTCACCAAGAACGAGATCGGTTACATCGAGGACGGCGCCTTCTCCGGCCAGTTCAACCTGCAGGTCCTGCAGCTGGGCTACAACCGGCTGCGCAACCTCACGGAGGGCGTGCTGCGCGGCCTGAGCAAGCTGGAGTACCTGTACCTGCAGGCCAACCTCATCGAGGTGGTGACGCCCAGCGCCTTCTGGGAGTGCCCCAACATCATCAACATCGACCTGTCCATGAACCGCATCCAGCGGCTGCACAGCTCCACTTTCGCCGGCCTGGCCAAGCTGTCCGTGTGCGAGCTCTATAGCAACCCCTTCTACTGCTCCTGCGAGCTCCTGGGCTTCCTGCGCTGGCTGGCGGCCTTCACCAACGCCACGCAGACCTACGACCGAATGCAGTGCGAGTCGCCGCCCCTCTACTCCGGCTACTCCCTCCTGGGCCAGGGCCGCCACGGCCAGCGCAGCATCCTCAGCAAGCTGCAGTCCGTGTGCACCGACGGCTCCTACGCGGCCGAGCCCCACCCGCTGCCGGGCCGCTCGCCGTCGGGCCGCTCGCCGCCGCCACCGCCGCTGCCCCCCGAGCCCAGCGAGGCCCCCTGCGCCGACGACGAGTGCTTCTCTGGCGACGGCACCACGCCGCTGGTGGCCCTGCCCACGCTGGCCACCCAGGCCGAGGCCCGTCCGCTCATCAAGGTCAAGCAGCTGACGCAGAACTCGGCCACCATCACGGTCCAGCTGCCCAGCCCGTTCAACCGCATGTACACGCTGGAGCATTTCAACAACAGCAGGTCGTCCACGGTGTCCAGGCTCACGAAGGCCCAGGAGGAGATCCGCCTGACCAACCTCTACACGCTCACCAACTACACCTACTGTGTGGTCTCCACCAGCTCGGGGCTGCACCATAACCACACCTGCCTCACCATCTGCCTGCCCAAGCCGCCCAGCCCGCCGGGCCCTGTGCCCAGCCCCTCCACGGCCACCCACTACATCATGACCATCCTGGGCTGCCTCTTCGGCATGGTGCTGGTGCTGGGCGCTGTCTATTACTGCCTGCGTAAGCGGAGACGCCAGGAAGAGAAGCACAAGAAGGCGGCCTCGGCGGCCGCGGCCGGCAGCCTCAAGAAAACCATCATCGAGCTCAAGTACGGGCCCGAGATGGAGGCGCCCGGCCTGGCCCCGCTGTCCCAGGGCCCGCTGCTGGGCCCCGAGGCTGTGACCCGCATCCCATACCTGCCGGCGGCCGCCAGCGAGGTGGAACAGTACAAGCTGGTGGAGAGCAGCGAGACCCCGAAGGCCAGCAAGGGCAACTACATGGAGGTGCGCACCGGGGAGCCCGCGGAACACCGGGACTGCGAGCTGGGCCGGCCGGGCCCCGACAGCCAGAGCTCGGTGGCCGAGATCTCCACCATCGCCAAGGAGGTGGACAAGGTCAACCAGATCATCAACAACTGCATCGATGCCCTCAAGTCTGAGTCCACCTCCTTCCAGGGTGGCAAGTCCGGGGCCGTGTCCACGGCCGAGCCACAGCTGGTGCTTCTGTCCGAGCCGCTGGCCGGCAAGCACGGCTTCTTGTCGCCCGTGTACAAGGACACCTTCGCCCACGGCCTGCAGCGGCACCACAGCGTGGAGGCGGCCCCCGGACCCCCGCGCGCCACCACCCCGGCCGGCGGCTCTGTGCGCAGCCCGCGCGCCTTCCGTGCCGAGGCCGCTGGGGTGCACAAGGCCGCGGCCGCCGAGGCCAAGTACATCGAGAAGAGCTCACCCGCGGCCGACGCCATCCTCACTGTGACGCCCGCGGCCGCCGTGCTGCGGGCCGAGGCCGAGAAGGGCCGCCAGTACGGCGAGCACCGGCACTCGTACCCCGGCTCCCACCCCGCCGAGCCGCCCGCGCCCCCCGTGCCTCCGCCCCACGACAGCCTGGGCGGCCGCAAGCCGTCCATCCTGGAGCCGCTGACCCGGCCGCGGCCTCGCGACCTGGCTTACTCACAGCTGTCCCCACAGTACCACAATCTGAGCTACTCCTCCAGCCCCGAATACCCCTGCCGGGCCTCCCAGAGCATCTGGGAACGCTTCAGACTGAGCCGCCGACGCCACAAGGATGACGCGGAGTTCATGGCGGCCGGCCACGCGCTGCGCAAGAAGGTCCAGTTTGCCAAGGATGAGGACCTGCACGACATCCTGGACTATTGGAAGGGCGTGTCTGCGCAGCACAAGTCCTGAGCCCCGCTCTCTCCCTTCCGCCCCCGCCCGCCCGCAACTCGTGACGCCCACTGGACCAAAAAGGACACAAAACTCATTGCAGCTATTTGTAACCCAGAGACTCTCACGCGAACCCGACACACACGCGTGCACACGCGTGACAGCAGCCGCTGAAGCTGGGCCCCGCGGAGAAGGTGGGGGGGGGGCCCAGGGTACCCACGGAAGGGAGCCGCGGCCGGGTGCGCACTCCTGTGCCGAGCCGGGCCCCCCGGAGTGAGCAGCCTGTCTGCGCGCACACTGCGCGCACACACTGTGCACACACACATGCACACGCACACACACACACACAAGGGACTTCGGAAAACTGTGTCTTAGGGATGGGGGTGAGGATGGGAATTTTTTTTCATTGTCTTTCTTCTCTGCCTTCTTTCTTTTCCTCTCTCTTTCTTTCTTTTCTTCCTTTTTTTAAAAAAAAATAATAAAAGTCAAGTTCTCTTAATAAGATATAACAACAGACATGGGGGGCGTGTGGCCGGCGTGACCACCTGGCTCCCCGGGTCATCTCCTCTGTCCGTGGTTTGCTGTGGATTCTGTCCTGTCCGTCGCTTCGTTGCCACCTCCGGAGGCCACCAAAGACGGCAGAGAGAATGCAGGCGGCCGGGTGGCCTCAGGGACACCCTGGAGACCCGCGGGACTCGAGGGGGAGGGCTGTGCCGTGGACGGCTCGGGGGTGGCCGGGAGGGGCGTGGGCTGGGCCTGCGTGCTCCGGCCGTGTCCCCGCTGTACACTGTCATCGTCCTATTGTACAGAAAAATATTTCTATATTTGCAATGTTTGCTGTAAAATGAGAAAGAAGAAAAAAAAGACTATGTCTACTAAAAAAAAAAATTTCTGCAAAGGAAAAAGCCCAAATACTTGTTTGGCCTGGATTTTTGCTGTGGGATTTAGGGAAAGATTTGGGGTTCCCTTGATGTCTGGTTTTGCGGTGGTTTTATTGATTTGGGCCATGGGGTGGGGCTGGGGTTACAGGTGGGCACCACTGAGCTCTCCTTCCTGGAGGATGGGCGTGACCCTGAGTGACCACGGGAGGGGACACGTGAGAGCTGGTGGGAGAAGTAAGCAGCCGACACGGGGTTGGACAATGTCCAGCGGCTTTGAGGACGAGAGGACGTGTGGACGGGGGAGGAGGGAGCTGAGGGAGGTGGGTGCGGGGCCCTGGGCGTGAGTGGGTGTGCAAGAAGATCCAGGTGTCTGGAGGTGGTTTTTGTGCTGTGTGTATCTGACTGTGC
Organism: Equus caballus; assembly: GCF_041296265.1. Taxonomy (NCBI): domain Eukaryota; kingdom Metazoa; phylum Chordata; class Mammalia; order Perissodactyla; family Equidae; genus Equus; species Equus caballus. Next base: position 1,355,104 of record NC_091696.1, read on the forward strand.
GTGTGAACAGGTGTTCGTGCACAGAGCCGGGAAGCTGAGTGGGTGTGAGTGGGCTGTGGGCAGCCAGAGGTGAGGGTGAGTGTGGAGGGCGTGGGTCTGGGTGTCAGCAGGGGTGAGAGGTTGGAGCGTGTGTCCCCTGCAAAGCTGGAGCCGCCCCTACAGGGGAAGTGCCCTGAGCCCCTGATACTGGGGACGCTGCAGCCCTGAGCCAGCCTCTCAGACCCATGGCCCCCCTCCACAGGCGTCTGGCCCATTCCCCTGCCCACTTGGTGTAGCCCCCAGGTCAGAGTGAGCGGTCTGAGTGCCCAGATGCACAGCACCACGTGCTTCAAAATCTCCAGAGAAGACCAGCTCCCAACACCCAGCCCACAGGAAGTCCCTCTCCGTGGCTAGCCCAGTGCTGCTTGCTGCCTCAGCCATGGGTTCCCGCTGTCCTGCCCGTCAGGAGCCAGAGCAAGGCTTTCAGGGGGGAGAGGCCATTGCCAAGCCCTCGCGTCCACCTGCCAGCAGAGTGGGGTCCCTGAGCCCACCCCCAGCCCTGGGTCCAGCAGAGCCGCCTTCTCTGGGGGAGAGGGGGAGGCCAGGACCCTGCAGGGAAGGGGCGACCCCCCGGCCCCTCCCTTCCACTGACGGGCCCCCCTGCCAGATGCCAAGTCTTCCAGCCACTGCTCCCTGCCTGGTGGCAGTGACCCTCTGCCTCGTGACCCCTGCTCTCACCCCTTCCATCCAGAGCAAACCCATTCCCAGCCTCAATTTCCAATAAAGACCCAGGGAGGCATGCGTGGGGGGCTGGAACTGGATCCCGGAGGCAATGGGAGCCCTGGGAGATGCTGGAGCAGGGAGCAGAGGGTGGCAGCAGGTCCTCAGGGTGTGGTGGGTCCCCAGAAAAGGACTCGGGGCTCCAGCCTGACTCAGCAGGGGGCAGAGGAGGGAGGGCGGCGTGGGTGGCATGTTCGGGGTGGGAGAAGCCCTTAAGATCAGCAGCCCCTGCTTGCACGCCCCTACTGACAGGACGCTCACTCCTTTCCACAGTAGCAGTTTCCTGCTTTGGGCTCCTTTCTGAGACTGAGTGGAAACCAGTGGCTCCCCACAGGGCCCACCTCCGACTCCCTGGCCCCTGTGGCCACCTGTCACCGTGGACAGGGCCCATCCTCCAGGCTGGCCCACACAGTCCTGGCTTCTGTGCTCGGGTGACCCCATTAAGGTCCCGCATGTGAGGCTCCACGTGGGCTGCATGACCCCACTCGGCTCACATGGGCCCCCCTCAACTGAGCCCCTCCAAAGTGGGTCATTTCCAAGGATACCACGTGCCCTGCCCCTCCCTGCTTGGCCCCACAAACCTGGGCTCCCCCAGCTCACCCTCGGCCATGGGGTCCCCAGGGAGCATCCCAGGGGAGCCTGACAAGTGAGTGGGCTGAGGGTGATGAGGCCACACCCCCAGGAGGGCGCGGGCAGGGAGAGGAGGCAGGTCCCAGGGCTGGTGGGAAGAGGCCCAGAGAGGGGCCTGCCTCGCCGAAGGTCACACAGTAACGTGGCGACTGTCCTGGCCGTGGGACGGAAGTGAAGCCAGGCCTCCTCATCCTGCTGCTTGCTGTCACCGAGGAGATGAAATGGGCTATTTATAGGGAATCAGAGAACGACGGGCACAGAATAGAGGTGCCTGCCCTGGGGAGGCAGCATGACAGGACAGATGGGCCAGGTGTGTATGAGGGACATGTCACCACCGAGAGCTGCCACCAAGCAGGGGTCTGGGGATGGGGGGGGCAAGAAGAGGGGGAGGGGATGGGTCCTGAGCAGCGAGAATGCCCGTTCCAGAAGCTCAGCCCGCCCAGGGTCGGACACAGGCGGCTCCAGCTGCCCCGTGTCCAGCCAGTCCTGGGGACACAGACCCATATGTCACCGTGTCCTTGCTCGAAGGAAGTCGTCGTGGAGTTGACAAGAGTGGACCCACACAAGGGAAGATGCACACGCTTAGTAGGCACATGCTGTGTGCAGGGCTCTGTGCAAACCCTGTCGGAGCCCAGAGAGGGATGCATTCCACCCCCATCCTGGAGGAGCTCCCAGCCAGCAGGGCACTGGCTGCAGACGGAGGTGACCCGGCTCAGGATGGGTCACAAGAGGCCGGGGGAGGATGGGAACTCCTGCTTGGGAAGAGCCTGGAAGTCCTCCTGGAAGAGGTGTTGTTTGGTCTGGATACAAGGAAACCACGGTGAGGAAGGAGGGGCGGAGGCTACAAAGTGGGGAGAGGTCGGCGTCCTTGTGGGCTCGGAACTGAGCTCAGAGCACGGGGTGGAGGAGATTTGGGAGGGTGAGGCGAGTCCTGCGGCTGGGATCGGCCTGGCTTCCCGGGGTTGGGGGGCAGCTCCGGAGGGCAGCTCATGTTGTTCTGTGAGATGTGGGGTCTGGAAGCCCCCCCCCCCCCCCCCGCCGCGTCACACCTGCTAATGTTCCGTTGGCCAGAGCAAGTCACGTGGCTGAGCTCACGTCCAGGGGTGCGAGGGGGACCCCGTCCACAGCGGCACGCGGTGACAGACGGGAGGGAGGAGTTAGGGCCCCCTGAGGCCCGTGGGTGACCCCCTCCCTCAGCGGCACGGGTCACAGAGAACAGAGGGCGGAAACTCCAAGATGGATGTTCTCGAGGATTCCTTCATTCCACGTGCGATTACAGAGCACCGGCTGTGCACCAGACGTGCTGGACACGCCAGCGAAACCTGGCCCCCTCGCTTGAGAGTGAATCAGTCACCGTCCCAACAGGAAAGAGGTGACACCCAAACTAGGATAATTCAAGGGCGGTGGCCTGCAAAGGGACCCTCTCCTGAGAGAGGGTGGAGGGGACCCTTGGGGATAGCAGCGCCAAGCTGGCAGCAGTCCTCGGCCCGCTGGATGAGGGGAGAAGCTGGAGGGAGAGGGAACCATGCAGAGGGCCCACCAGGGCCTCCGGTGGTGGACCACCAGGCAGAGGGGACCCCAAAGGAGGAAGTAGGGGTTGTGTGCCAACCCCACCCCATTCTCCCTTCCTCCCTCCCTTCCCCTGTGGGGCTCCCCGTTGACTGAATGGCCAGAAAACTGAAGCCCAGGATGAAGTCCATACACTTGAGACCATGGAGAGAGCCAGGGCGAGAAGGGTGCGGCAAAGACGGGGGCACGGCGTGAATGGGAGATGCGTGGCGGCCGTTTGGAAGGGGCAGCCGCTGACCCGGCCGTCCGACGTGCGCTGGCCAGGCGCTGGGGCAGCAGAAGGAGGACGCCGTCACTTCCCTCGTGGAGTGGGGAGACTTCTCCAGGGGCCATTGCTCAAGACCTTGAAGGACAACAGGAGTTGGCATGATAGAGATGTGGGGGCAGAGAGGGGAGTTCCACTCGGAGAGAAGGGCAGGGACTCAGGCACCCACCCCACCCCACCCCCAGCCAGAGGGGCAAGTAGGTGCAGCTGGAGGCCAGAAGTGGGGCAGGGGTGGGGCTGGGGGCTGGGGGACCAGGGAGGTAGGAGAGCCAGGCTCAGATGGCCTGCCTCCCAAGCGTAAAGAAATTAGAACAGGGCTGTGGGCAGTGGGGGACCGCTGCTGGCATTTTATAGAATAATAACTCGTATTGATTTTTTTCCTATCTCAAAAGTAATCTTTTTATTACATAAACTTTAGGAAACAGTTAGATACAAAGAAGAAAATAGAAATCGCTCCGTCTCATCACCAAGATAGCCGTGGTTGAGATTCTGGTGTCTGTCTTCCAGACCTTTCTTTCTACAAATGCGGCAGGCTGGGGATTCACACGCTCCCACCAGGCGTGCACGGCCCATCTCGCTCTGAGCCTCTAGTCCCTGGATGGGGTGTAGGGTGCGGTGCACACAGATGGGAGACAGGACAGTGTGTCTGTAGGATCTGGGAGGGACGATCTTGTTGAAGGTGCGTGGGACAGAGAGAGAGAAAGAACCCGCTGGAACGCATTTGACTAAGAAGAGATGGGAGTCATTGCCTAACGGGATGGCTGGCCTTGGCCAGAACCATGGACAGTACCTCCCCCAACGGTGGGAGCGAGGACAGGACGCGGGAGCTAGCGCAGGTGCGGGGTCCAGGTGGGACCAGGCCTCCTTCGGTCACCTTGACCGTCTCAGCACCTTTTCTCACTCTGCTGTGTTGCCTTTTGGTTCTACTTTCTGGGAGGTATTTTTTTTTTAATTTTTAAAAATTTGAAATAATTATGGAATCACAGGAATTTGTAAAAATAGTACAGGGTCACCCAGCTTCCCTCAGTATTAGCATCTTACACACCTGTAGTACGGAATCAAAACCAGCTAGTTGTCTTGTCCTTTCCAAGTAATCATCTAGTGACACTTACATTAACTAGACTACAGAGCTCAGTTTTCACCAGCTATCACACGCTCTTGTGTGTGTGTGTGTGTGTGTGTGTGTAGGTCTTTGCACACTTATCCTCTGTACATAGATCTGTGTAACTACCACCACAATCAAGATACAGAACTGCTCCATCCACAAAGATGTCCCTTGTGCCCCTTTATAGTCGCCACCCCCAGCTCCACCGCTGCCCCCAGCACCATTAACTTGTCCTCCATCTCTGTCATTTTTTTTTTAAAGATTTTATTTTTTTCCTTTTTCTCCCCAAAGCCCCCCGGTACATAGTTGTATATTCTTCGTTGTGGGTCCTTCTAGCTGTGGCATGTGGGACGCCGCCTCAGCGTGGTTTGATGAGCAGTGCCATGTCCGCGCCCAGGAGTCAAACCAACGAAACACTGGGCTGCCTGCAGCCGGAGTGCGCAAACCCAACCACTCGGCCACGGGGCCAGTCCCATCCATCTCTGTCATTTTTGAGAACGTTACATGAATGGAACCAGACACTGTGTCACCTTTGATATTGGATTTTAAATACTCAGCATAAGGCCCTTGAGACCCATCCAAGTCGTCCTGTGCATCAGTAGCTTTTTCCTTCTTATCACTGAGTCGTATTCCAGTGTAAGGATGATATACCAGAGTTTGTCGGACCGTTCTCCTGTCGAAGGACATCTGTGTCATTTCCAGTTTGGGGCTTTTAACTAATAACAGTGCTGTGAAAATGCACGTACAGGGTTTTGTGTGAGCTTAAGTTTTCATTCCTCTGGGAGAAACACTTGGAAGCGCCCTTGCCGGGCTGTGTGGTAAGCGTGTGGTTAGGGTCGTAAGGAACGGCTCTACTGTTTTCCAGAGCGGGGGGCACCCTGTTACACTCCCACCGGCAGTGGACGCGAGATGGAATTTCTCCACACCCTCACCAATGCTTGGTGTTTCTGCTGTATGTCGTTGTGGCCGTTATAATGGGGGGTTGTGATATCTCCCTGTGGTTTTAATTTATATGTCCTTAATGTCTGATGCTGTTGGGCATTTTTTCAGGTGCTTATTTGCCATGAGTCTCTCTTCTCTGATGAGATATTTCCTCATCTTTTACCCGTCTTCTGAGTGTTTTTAACTGCTGAGTTTTGAGATCTCTTTACATTTTCCAGACACAAGGTCTTTGTCAGGAGATGTGGTTCGCAAACATTTTCTCCCAGGCTGTGGCTGCCCTTTTTCTCCTCTTAACAGGGTCTTTCACAATGCAAAAGTTTGAAGACTTGTTGAAGTCTTGTTTATTAATTTTTTATATAGGTTGTGCTTTTGGGATCACACTTAAGGACTCTTTGCCTGGCCCTCGGTCCTGAAGACGTTCTGCTATGTTTTCTTTTAGAAGATTTATAGCTGGGTCTTCTAATCCATGAACTTGATGCATCTCTCCAATTATTTGAATATTCTTTATTTTTTTTATCAGGTTTTTTAAATTCTTAGCATAATTTTCTGGTTTATACCTAAATATTCTTTTTTTTTTTTTTGGAAATTGTAAATGGTGCTGTGTTTGAAATTTCCGTTGCCACAGGTTCGTGGCTAGTATATAGAAATGTGATTGATTTTTGTGGGTTGATCTTGTTGATTGCAACCTTACTCAACTCACTTTTAGTAATGTCTATTTTTGTACCTGATAATTTTCTTTTTCTCTGAAGTTTACATTATCTGGTATTAATGTATCCATGCCCGCCTTCTAAAAATTAATGGTTTCATGGTATATCTTCTACATTCTTTTACTTTCAACCTATCTATATCGTTGTATTTGAAGTGAGTTTCCTGTAGGCGGCATATAGTTGGGTAACGTGGTTTTTTAAAAATCTACTTTGGCAATCTCTGTCTTTTAATTGATGTATTTAGACCATTTACATTTAAAGCAACTATTGACTAGTGTTCAGGCTTAAGGCTGACATTTTATTTTTTGTCTTCTGTTTGCTCTGTCTGCTTCTAGTTCCTCTGTTTCCTCTTTCCTGCCTTTCTGTGGGTTACTTGAAAATTTTTGATAGTTCCGTTTTTATAGATCTATAGTGTTTTCAAGTATATCTCACTATATAGTTTTTTTTGGTGATAGCTAACTCTAGATGTTACAATATACATACGTAGCTTATCATAATCCACTGGTACCAACATTTTATCACTTTGAATGAAGTCTAGAAAACTTACTTCCATTTAGGTCTTTTATCTTCCTCCCTCTTTTAAAATATACTTGTCTTATTTCCTCCACATACATCGAGCGCTGTATCAGATGATGGTTATAATTTTTGTATCAACCATCAAATATAATTTTTAAAACTCATGGGGTGAAGGTCAGTATTATATTTACCTCCATTTTTACACATTCTGTGGTTTTCTTCCTTCCTGACACTGCAAGACTCATTCTGTGATAGATCTATTTCTATTTAGAGAACTTCCCTCAACAATTGTTTAAAGGTAGGTCAGCTGGCAACAAATTGTCTTAGTTTTCCTTCATTTGAAAATGTCTTTATTTCCTCTTAATTCCTGAAGGATTTTTTTTTTTTTCTGGACGTAGAATTCAGGGTTGACGCTTATTTTGTTTCAGCATTTGAAAAATGCTACCTTCTGGCCTCCATGGTTTCAGATGAGAAGTCAGCTGTTATTCAGTGTCATTCCTCTGCAGGTAATCTGTCGTTTCTCTCTAGCTGTTTTCCAGATTTTTTTCTTTGTGTTTAGTTTTCAGAAGTTTTTGGATTTTTTTTTTTTTCCGTTTGGAGATTGCTTCAAGAGGTGGGGCACAGTTGAATGATAAGGTGTGTCTCCTCCATAAGGTCACTCCTTCAAGACCAGGAGAGAGGCTGTTCCATCCAATGTATCAAAACCAACACAGAGTCAAAGAAAATGAAGAAACTTAGAGGAATAAATTCCAAAGGAAAGAACAAGATAAACCTCAGAAAAAGAGTTTAATGAAACAAAGATAAGTGCTTTACCTGAGAAAGAGTTCAAAATAATGGTCCTAAAGATGCTCCCAAAACTCAGGAGAAGAATGGATGAACAAAGTGAGAACGTCAACAAAGAGATGGAAAATATGAGAAAGTACCAAATAGAAGACACAGCTGAATTAATAACTGAACTGGAAAATATGCTAGAGGGGTTCAACAGCAGACTACATGAAGCAGATGAGAGGATCATTGAAATAGAAGACAGGACCCTGGGACTCAGAGTAGAAAAGGAATAAAGGATAAAAAAAGAGTGAAGATAGCTTAAAGGACTTATGGGATATCAAGCAAAACAATATTTGCATTTTAAGGGTCCCAGAAGGAGAAGAGAGAGAAAAAGGGGCAGAAAACTTATTTGAAGAAATAATGGCTGAAAACTTCCCTAACCTGGGGAAGGAAACAGACATCCAGATCCAGGAAGCCTACAGAGTTCCAAATAAGATGAATGCAAAGAGACCTACACCAAGACACGTTATAATTGAAGCATCAAAAGTTAAAGACAAGGAGAGAATCTTAAAAGCAGCAAGAGAAAAACAACTTATAAGGGAATCCCATAAGACTAACATCAGATTTTTCAGCAGAAACATTATAGGCCGGAAAGGAGTGGCAGGATATGTCCAAAGTGCTGAAAGAAAAAACTTCCAACCAAGAATACTGTACCTGGCAAACTTGCCATTCAAAATTGAAGAAGAAATAGTTTTACAGATAAGCAAAAGCTAAAGGAGTCTATCACCATTAGACGGTCCTTATAAGAAATGCTAAAGGGAATTCTTTAAGCTGAAACAACAGGGCGCTAATTGGTAACAGGAAAACATAGGAAAGTATAAGTTTCAGTGGTAAAGGTAACTATGTAACAAAATTCAGAAAATCTAATGTTGTGAAGGCAGTGAGAGTAGCCACTTAAAGACAGTACAAAGGTTAAAAGACAAATGTAGTGAAAATAACTATAACTACAATAATTTGCTAAAAGATACACAAGATAAAAAGATGTAAATTGTGACATCAAAAAAAACACAAACAAACAAGACTGGGAGGTGAGTCAAATATAGAGCTTTAGAACGCATTCAAACTTAAGTTGTTATCAACTTAGACTGTTATAACTCCAAGATATTTAATGTAAGCCTCGTGGTAGCCACAAAGCAAAGACCTAGTAGATAATGCAAAAGAGAAAGAGAAAGGAATCTAAGCATATCACTACAGAAAATCATCAAATCACAAAGAAAGAGAGCAGGGGAAGAAGAAAGGAACAAAGGAACTACAAAACAGCCAGAAAACAATGAACAAAATGGCAATAGTACAAAATCTGTCAATAATTACTTTAAATGCAAATGGACTAAATTCTCCAATTGAAAGACAAAGTGTGGTTGAATGGATTAAAAAGAAAACAAAAACAGAACCCATCTATTTGCTGCTTACAAAAGACTCAATTAAGATGTAAGGACACACACAGGCTGAAAGAGAAGGGAAGGAAAAAGATACTCTGTGCAAACGGAAAGCAAAGGAAAGCTGGGGTAGCTATGCTTATATCAGACAAAATAGACTTTAAGACAAAGGCTGTAATAAAAGACAAAGAAGGTCATTACATAATTAGAAAGGGGTCAATCCAACAGGAGGATATAATTTTGTAAATATTCATGCACCCAAAATAGGAGGACCTAAATATGAAAAACAAATATTAACAGACCTGTGGGAAGAAATAGATAGCCATACAATAACAGAAGGGAACTTCCATACCCCACTTTCGTCAATGAACACATCATCCAGACAGAAAATCAATAAGGAAATCCTGGCCATAAATGGCACGTCAGACCAGATGGACTTAGCAGACATACACAGAACATTGCATCCCAAAGTAATGGAATACATTTTTCTCAAGCACACATAGAACATTTTCCAGGATAGATCGTATGTTAGACCACAAAACAAGCCTTAATAAATGTAAGCAGACTGAAATCGTACCAAGCATCTTTTCTGATCACAATGGTATGAGAACAGAAATCAGTTACAAGAATAAAACTGGAAAATTCACAAATATGTGGAGATTAAACAACATGCTATTGAACAACCAATGGGTCAAAGAAGAAACCAAAAGAGAGATGAAAAAATACCTTGAGATAAATGAAAATGGATGTAAAACATCCCAACACTTCCGGGATGCAGCAAAAGCAGTTCTAAGAGGGAAGTTCATAGCAATAAATGCCTACGTCAAGAAACAAGAAAAATCTTACGTAAACAACCTAACTTTACACCTCGGGGAACTAGACACAGAAAACTAAATGAAGTTCAAAGTCAGTAGAAGAAAAGAAATAAAGTTCAGAGTGGAAATAAATGAAATAGATACTAAAAGGACAAGAAAAAAGATAAATGAAGCCAAGAGCTGATTTTTTTTGAAAAGGTAAACAAAATTGATAAACCTTTAGCTAGACCCACCAAGAAAAAAAGAGAAAGGACTCCAATAAATAAAATCAGAAGTGAAAGAGGAGACATACAATTGATGTCACTGAAACACAAAGAATCATAAGAGAACACCATTAACAATTATACGCCAACAAGTTGGACAACCTAGAAGAAACGGATAAGTTCCTAGAAATACACAACCTACCAAGACTGAATCATGGGGAAATGAAAAATCGGAATAGACCAATTACTAGTAAGGAGATGGAACTAATCATCCAAAATCTCCCAACAAATAAAAGATAGCTTCACCGGTGAATTCTACTAAACATTTAAAGAAGAATTAATACCAACCTTTCTCAAACTCTCCCAAAAAAATAGAAGTAGAGGGAATACTTCCAAACTCATTCTACAAAGCCAGCATTACCCTGACGCCAAAACCAGACGAGGACAACACAAGAAAAGAAAATTACAGGCCAATATCACTAATAAACATCAATGCAAAAATCCTCAACAAAATATTAGCAAAACTGAATTCAACAATTCATTAAAAGGATCATACGCCATGATCAAGTGGGATTTATTCCAGAGATGCAAGGATGGTTCAACATCCACAAATCAATCAATGTGATGCACCACATGAGCAAAACGAAGGATACAGATCAGCCCCTCACAGCTTCTCCTGGATTTCTGTGGGTCATGATCGCTGGGAACACTTACGAGAGGAGGGTGATTGGGGTGAGCATCGGTCCCCATCGTGCAGTGAGTTCCAAGGCCATAACTGACACTCATCATCTCCCTCCTCTACCACCTGTCCTGGATTCCCCTCCGCCTCATCCCGCACTGATGCTCATCCAGCTGTAATTACCTGATGGGTGATCCAGACCCTCCACACTGAGAGACCTGAGTCCCTGGTTACAACATTTTACCAGGTCAGTGTTGCTTCCTTTTCTCATTCACATTAAAACTGCGCATGGCCGCACAAAGAGATGCCCCGAGATGACCTGAGTGTCAAGCATACTCCTCCTTGCCCCGCTACGGAGCAGCAGCCTGACTTTCTCCTGTCGATCCGGTCCACCCCTCTTGCCAGCGTGGTGACTGCTTTCTTTGCCTGCTTCTTTCTTGCTGAAAGGAGTCCGGAGTGAGCATGCGGCGCCCATAGAATTGTTTAGTGGGACTCTTGTCGTGTCCCCCGGTGGAAGCGTTTTGCCTCTGGAACCAGATCTCTGGACGCACAGAGCAGAAAGCGGTGGGGGTGGGAGCAAACGCTCCCCCAGTGGGTCGCTAGCTGTGATGGAGAGCCGGCCCTCTCCTCCTCGCGCCACCTTGGTTCTCTGAGACGCGTCCTCTACGTAGTGGAAAAATAGCACTGTAGAATGGCTGCTGAGTGAAGGTAGCTACCACACGCTGAAGGAGGCCTCCCCATCCTCACAGGGCGTCATCTCCAACCGGGCCCCTCGGCTCAGCTCTGTGTCTGCAAGGTTTTCCCCCACTCCTTTGGGCTGGCAGTTTGGGGATGGTGCGATATGTGGTAGGACGAGTGGATAGTGCGGTCACGTGCTCACCAGCACACCTCCTTTGCCATAAGGCAGATCCCTTCATCGGCAGTGATGTCAAGTGAGCTCCCATGTCAGGGCAACCAGACGCTCAACGAGCCCCTGATTTGGTACCTGCTGAATTGCTGCTGGAAGACAGGGAAAACCACATCTGGAATATGGAGCGATCCCAGCAGGATGGGTCCAGGGTGGAAGGGTCCAAGGCGATCAGCTTGCCCTCCACTGGTTGGCCAGTGTCCTCAAGAGCTGGGCCCATCTCGGCGGTCTGGCTATTTGGCAGTGGCAGACGCTGGCTGAGTCCTGGGGAGAAGGAGGCCCTTGCATGGGGCTCACGCGTGGCCTCCAGCCTGCCACCGCCATTCTTCTGAAGATGAGCCCATCGTCCCAGCCCGGGACTGGCTGAGGAGAGAGGCTGGCTGACGCCTCCTGGCTGACTTCTCTACCTGGCTGGGCCTCCTCTGCAGGGGCTGCTCTGTGGTGGGTGTTACCAGGTGACACGGAGCCCCACACTCTGTGCCCACCCCACAGGTCCCTCCTGCCTCTGCCACAGACTTACTTGTCCCCCATGATCCACTCTCGTTCTTTCTACCTCTCCAAACAACCAGCCGAGCCATGTGCCACCACCCAGGAGTCCACAGACGTCCTTAACTCAGGTCCCTCCTCTGCACGCAAAGAGGATGACAAAGGGCACTGCCCGGTGCTCTGGCCCTGCAGGACCTCCGCACATGCCGGCCCCTCAGCCAGCTCCGACCTGGGCTCTGGTGCAGCGGTTTGCATTCAGCTTACAAAAATGTAGCTGTGTTGATGCATCTAGGAACCAAGCTCAAGGCTTCGTCTGTCCCCGTTGGCTGGTCTTTGAGGACCTCCCGTGAGCCATAAGTATAATGGATGGAGAGGCGTCAGTATGACCATAGTTGTGACATGGGGTCCGAGCCATCTTTCTGGGCAGCTTTCCTCTTCCCTGTGGACCTGCTCAAACCCAACCCTAGACAGACCGCTGAAGGGCCAGCGTGATCTGGTGTCTGGCTCCTCTCCCGGCTGGTGGAGGCAAGTTTTGGGAGCATGATCCCTTGATGTCCCCTGGTTAGATGCCCCGTCTCCACCAGGCAAAGGGGCACGCCCAGAGGTGCTTCTTGGGATCTGGGTGTGGTTCCCTGCTGCACGCAGCGTGCCCTTGCTCCGGCGCTCCATCCTGCTCTGGCTGCAGCTCTGAGGCGGGGCTGGGCTGGCTGACGTTCTCCGGATCACGTCCGTCCACCGCAGATGCCTTTAGCACAGGGCTTCTGCCAGGTCCCACGGCCCAAGTGACGGGACTTCTCTCATCGCAGCCTGGAGCTTTCTCGGAGCCCCCACATCAAGCGCCACTGAAAACCGGCAGCCTTGCAAATCAACTGATCGCTGTGTCCCACCAGCGTTCCCGAGACACAGAGCACGCTGCGTCTACAGCCGACGAAGCCGGCCAAGCCCCGTGCTGTTTTCTTCGCGGTGGGAGGTACAAGATGCAATCAATTGTCTTTATCGTGGAGGGAACGTCCCGGCACGCTCAGACCACTGGACCTCTAAAACCTTCACGGTCATGTGGCAGCCCCCTGCATCTTTGTGGCGCTCGTCTCCACCTTTCAGAACATGCGCGTTTCGCCACGGCATTCAGAATATTGCTACTTCTTGCTTCTCAGGTCCAGTTAACGTGATGTCATCAAGGTGATTTCTGTGGAATGCCCAGGTCATCCAAGTCTGTTCCAACTATATTGTGGCAGAGAGAACAGAAGTCTTAACTCCGCCCGGGAGCAAGACCCGTGAAAGCCTGCTGTCCTCATCCCAGATGGATGTGACCTGCTCCTGATGCGCCCTCCTGAGGGGCATTTAAAAGAAGGTATTGACCAAACCAAGAGCTGCGTTCCGTGCCCCTGAGGCTGTGCTCCTCTGTTCTGGGGCAGACAGCAGATAGCTCAGAGCAGCTGCAACTTGGTGTCTGCTTGATTCGTTTATGGTGGCCCTTGTCACCTGCCACAGTCCGCCTGGTTCTGCAGAGGTTAGATTAGGGAAGTAAGTCCTTCAAGTCTGGGGGGATGGCATGAATTTCTTCCATCCCAGCCTGAGCTGGGACGTCCTTTCCGACTTTCCATCTTGCCTGAGGGACCCAGTTTCAGGAGTTTCCACCTGGCCTCTCTTCCTCTGATAACTTATGCCACAGGTCAAGGAACCCATCTGGGTGTTCCTCCAGCTGCTGTGTATATCGATTCCAATTGCTATCCAGAAACCTTGGAGGCGACCCACTGGATCCATTGAGAGACAAACCTGGCCCAGTGTGATGGGCTGAACTGCGTCCCTCCCCACCCCCAAATTCATATGTTGCAGTCCTGACCCCAGGACCTTGGCATGTGACTGTATTTGGAAATAGGGTCTATTTTTTTTTTTAACTTTTTGGAGCGGATTGATTTGCCTATTTTTATTGATGTCATGTTGGCTTATAACACTGTGTAAATTTCAGGTGTACACGATTATATTTCAGTTTTGTATCGACTGCATCGTGTTCACCGCCGGCAGTGTAGTTTCTATCCATCATCATATGTGTGCCCCTTTACCCCTTTCTCCTTCGTCCTACCCCCTCCTCCCCTGGTGACCACTAATCTGTTTGGAGATGGGGTCTTTAAAGAAGGAATTAAGGTAAAATGAACTCACTAGCATGGACCCTAATCCAATAGGGCTGGTGTCCTGTAAGAGGAGGACACAGACACGCACAGAAAAACCACGTGAGGACACAGAGAGAACACGGCCGTCTACACACCCAGGAGAGAGGCCTCGGGAGACACCAGCCCTGCCGACCCCTTGATCTTGGACTTCCAGCATCCAGATTTGGAGGAAACACATTTTCGTTGCCTAAGTCACCCAATCTGGGTGTCTGTTATGGCGGCCCCAGGGAACTAACACAGCCTGGGACCACCCTACTGTCGGCCCCATCTACCCCTCCTCCAGCAGGGGCCATGGGCTCCCTGGCTTCATTGGGGGTGGAGGTCAGCTTGGACTCTGCATCCAACAGCTCTCAAAAGATCTGTATATTCCCCCAGTGGACTCTTACATGGGTAAATGGTACCGTTGGGGAAGGGCTGAGGAAATGGCGCTGCACGGCTTGCTCTGGTCTCCTGGGGTCCTGCTGTCTCACATTTGATGGGTTCCGGGTCTGGGAACGGTCCAGGTCAGGAATCTGGGCAAGGGACCTTTCCCTTCCATCGGGACAGCTGACTCCAGCCTTCTGCTCACCCATTCTCCAACTATGTCCATTATCTACGTGAAGCAAGACACGTGGCGGCCCACCTCTCTTGCCTGTAGGAACAGCCTGCTTCGTCAGCCATGGATTCCTGTGGCCAGGCTCCCTGCCTGCCATTCTGACTCTGCTGCTCATTATAGCGATTACCTCCACTTGCCTCGGGTGGTTGAGCGCTGCCACGTGGCCACTGCTCTTCCCGAATCTGTCATCTTGATTGATATGGAGCCCAGTTGATGGAGCCCAATTGATGGAGCCTAATTGATGGAGCCCAGCTGATGGAGCCCAGTTGATGGAGCCCAGCTGATGGAGCCCAGTTGATGGAGCCCAGTTGATGGAGCCCAATTGGTGGAGCCCAGTTGATGGAGCCAAGTTGATGGAGCCCAATTGGTGGAGCCCAGTTGATGGAGCCCGCTTCCATCACGTCACCTCCTACCAAAAGCCCTGGCCTGCAAAGGACAGCCTCTCCTGTGCTTCTCCACGGTGGTGGCCCCACTCCAGGACATGCCTGTGGCCTTCGTCAATGGGGCATCCTCTAGGTTTCCTAAGGAATACGGCCAACTGGTGCCTTTCCAGGTCTTATGTAATAAATCCATGCTGGTGTGTCCCCTTCTAGGAGACTTTTAATCCCTTCCCCGTGCTCTGTCGTATCAATTCTGGCATTTACTTAAGTGCACCATTTGTTTTTCTAAGCCTCCGAGAGCCATGCCCTGCTCGTGAGGCCAGCCCTTGACGTCCTCGCCTGGGCATTGAATCCTGTGACACACGAGAGTGTCCCCATATTGAAACTGCCTCCTTTACATGGATTTATGTCCCATTCCCCTTTAGTCCGGCATCCCCGAGATCCTCTCCCAGGCAGACTCTCCAAGATCCGGCAAGGACGTATCAGGCAGATCCTGTGGGTCCTTCAGCCTGTGGTCCCTCTCTTACTCAGTGGACCCAGCATTTCCCTAGAGAGGCCACGGCACGACTTGACCCTGGTTACTGGTCAGGAGGCGAGGTCAGGGCACACCTGGGGGGACCGCGTCATCCCACAAGGCACATGCCTCATTTGGAACTTCTGTGTGGTCTTCAAGCAGGGCGCTGTGATCCTCTGATAAGCAGGGGTCACTTCTGTAGGCGCGGAGGGTCCCAGGGAATCTGACGGTTGAAAGTTCTCAAGTCCATCTGCCCAGATGCCCACGCTCAGGCCTCAGGGTCTCACTCCTTCGTGTCAGAGCTCTCACTCCCGCACAGGAGACTGGGCAAGGCTGCAAAGAGAAGTCCTACTGCCCGCTCCTGACCACGACTGGCCCTCTGGTCTGTCATCCTCTGTCCCCAACCCTTATGACCCTCCGTCCCCCGTACTTCTCAAAGCCCCAAGACACTGCCCAGGCCAGGCACCTCTCCCCCAGATCCCACCCCCTCCACCGCAGAGGGAAGCGTTGGTGCTGCCCTTCGGAAGATTCTGGAGACCAGCAACACTCCACCTGCTCCCAGGAGGGGGGCCTCTCTGTCGTCGGCCCAGCGGGCCATCTCTCCTTAGCACGCCATCCTTAGAGTCTGCAGGGCCCCTTCTAGTCTCCAGTGTTTTAAGTTGGGGTCTCCAGAAGCAGAGCCCAAAACAGGAACTCTTGGCCAGTAAAGAAGGGGGCCCTCCCAGGAGGATGCTGAGGGCGGGAGGAGAGGAGCAGAGCGGAGGGAGTTAAAGGAAAGTGTGGTTTCATGGAAGCACAGCCCCAACCCGATCGCCTGGGGGCTCTGAAGCGTGAGTTGTATTGTGGGATCTGCCCTGCCTTGTGACAAGGGAGTCTGAACCCCGAATGTGTCAGGAATTGGTCACAAGCTGCCCCAGGACGTGGGGAGTGTAACTTCCAGCAGCCCCAACCGCCCGAGGGCCATCCTCTGGGAAGGTCGCAGTGTGAGAGTCAGCATCATTTCTGTGCAGCTGAGGAGCAGCAAGCGGGGCAGGCCGAAGGAACCCGGGGGATGGGAGGGCACCCACAGCCAACTGCCCCACCCATCAAAAAGCTGCTCCAACTTACGTGACCACGTGTGTATGTTTATTTTCGACTGAAAGAAGCTTTGAATGCTTGTTCAGCAAAATATACCAATTTTTTTTTCTCTACAGATTCTATTATTTTTACAAGAAGATTTGCATAAGCCCAAAGTGGAAATGACTCAAATATCCATCCGCAGATGGAGGGACAAATTGTGAAATTGCAGTGAACTGAATACTGCTCAGCCATGACAGGGAACGGGTCAGTGGTACCAGAGCGACACGAATGAACCTCGTAACCCCCAGGTCACACGGAAGAAGCCGCCACAAAGGGCACCCGCTACACGATTCTGGAGGATTCTATTGCTAATGTGCTGAGCCCGCACCCTTATAAAACAATACTATGTTTTCTTTTGCTTTTTAATATATCTTTTGATCTTAAATATTGAATACTTATTTTGGCCTGGCAGATTAAGAGTGGATTTTAGAAAATTCCTTCCAAATGGTTGAGCAGATGTTCAACACCGTAATCGACCCATCCATCACGCACCCATCGCCTTGAACGGCGCCTGGGTAGCACCGAACCCTCGCCCACGCCCGTGTCCGTTCCCGGATCCTGAGTTCCCCCTCCTTGATCTCTCCGTCTGCTCCCTTCCAGATTCCCGCTGGTTTAGTGAGTTTAGCTAGCGATGCGTTGTCATATCTGGTCGGCTAAGCCCCCTTCCATTATTCTTTTACATTTTCAAATCTTTCTTGGCTGTCCTCGCACACGCATTCGACCCAGAGGAACATTAGCATCAGTATGTCATATTCCAGAAGTCACGCTGGGCTTTTGTGCGCAAACCCTTTAAATTTATAGACTAACTCGGAGGAAAATTACATCTTCACAATATTAGGTTTTCCGACGCAGAGACATCATAACTCTCTCCTTTTATTCAAAGGCTTTTTTTTATACGCCCTGCTGGAGAAGTCGTCTCTCTGTGTGGGAGAGATCAGCAACTGTTCCCCCGGCCCCCTCCTGCGGCTCAGGGACCCCTCCTTCCTGGGAGAGAGACATTCCCAGTGGTGCTGTCCTCACCGTGGCCGGGGGCGGGTGGTATGGGAATTAATCAGAGCCCATCGAATACCTCCATCCTGCGGCCACAGCGATTGGTCCACAGCTCAAGCAAGGTCCGTTGGTCCCCCCCACGAGGGTCGCTACATGGATGCTGGGAGGGCAGGGGTCTCCTTTTCTCTGCAGCTTCCAGCTGTGAGGATGAGTAGGGTCTGGGGAGAGGCTGGCCGGGGTGAGAAACGCAACGATGAAATAACCGACACTTACTGCTCCCTTTCTGTGGACCAGGCACTCTTCCCTGAGTGTTACAGGATCGACTCATGTAACCGTCCCCACAACCCTATGCGATAGACAGGAGTGGTAGTCAAAGCATTAACAACAGGTAGGACCTGGCGCTGACCTCAGGGACACCCAGACTGGCGGGTACCAAGTGCATTTAGCTCTCAAGGCAGCAGTCGCCATCATCATCCCCATTTCGTAGATGGGGAAGTGGAAGCACAGAGAAGTTTAGGAACTTGCCCAAGATCACACAGCTCGTCCTCAGTGGTGGAGCCTGGATTCCCTTCTACGCCCGGGCGGTAGTTGGGAGTGGGCTGTTACGAAGGGCTGACCTTAAACGTCGCGCGGCCGGCCGGGCCTCCTCGCTGAGAACAGCAAAGTCAAGTCAAGACCCGTGGCCCAGCTCGCGGCTCTGCCAGGTGCACGGCCTCAGCAGCGATGACGTGCATCACAGCTGCCCGGGAGCGACTTGATCCTTCGAGGCTCCACCAAGTGGCCCAGAGCAGACCCCGTGCATCGTTACCAGACGGGGCTCTCTGAGGCTGAACTGAGTGACAAGGGGACAGGGGACGTTTGCCTTCTGGTCTCCTGTTACCTTGCTGTGTGCAACTCTCCTTGTGTTTCAAGGGGGCTCATGACCGAGGCCGGGCCTGCTGGAACATTCCATCCCCCTGGCAGGGGTGCACGCAGCATATACGACACCCGAAACGGTCGTTTCTATCACCTGCCTCCTCTATAGTCCTGAAAAGAAGTGACTAATAAAAAAGGCAAGAAAGGAAAGGCAGCTGTGAAATCTAGGGGGGCGTTGAACTTCATAGATAGAATCATACCTGTAAAAAAATAATAATTGGTTTCTATGAAACCGAAATGTCTTGAAGAAAGGTACAATTCGGGCAACTCCTTTATTTTTGACTCAGTCCTCAATTTCAAAGCGAAAAATCAGAATTAAAGAATACATTTCGATTTTCGAAAATTAGTCAAATCCCGTAAAATATTTCACTTAAGAAATAAAATTCACACTTACCAAACCAAAATACTGCGCGCCGCGATTCACGCTCTGTGACGCTCTGGGAGTCCAGCCCAGAGGGACCCCGTTTGGATTTCTGACACGACCTGTACCAATTGTGTGCGATTTTGAGCCGCTAAGTTTGTGGATATTTGTTACAGCAGCCAAAGCAGATTCATACGGGGGGCCACCGTCCCTTACGGTGAGTCTCCTGGCGACCCCAATACCACAAGGCGGAGGCACGATGTGCGAGCCCGGATTGTGCAGACCTTTATGAACTCACTGGTGTGCGGCCGCCCTGGGGTGTGTGGGCTCCAAGGGTGTAGCCCGGAGTTCGTCCTCCGAATTGACTTCAGGTGGCAGACGACGTTTATCACAGCGCAAGTAATGAAAGCGTGCTCGTCGGAAGCTGGCGGACAGTATGAGTTTGCTGGGCCGCCGTGACAATGGACCCCCCGACGGGACTTAGACGACAGACATCTACTGGCCCCCAGTCCTGGAGGCAGAAGTCAAGAAGGAGGTGTGGATGGGGCTGGGTCCTCCCGGGACTGAGGGGGCCTCTCCTCAGGCTCTCGCAGGTGCTGGTTATCGGCCGGGGACCCTCCACGTTCGTGGGCCTGTGGATGCATCATCCCCATTGCTCTCTGCCTCCGTCTTCCCACTGCCTTCCCCAACGGGTCTGTGTCCACATGTCCCCCTCTCATAAGGACACCAGTCACCCTGGATTGGGGACCCACCCCAAGGACCTTGCCTTAACTTCGTTACGTCTGCAAAGACCCTATTTCTAAATCAGGTCACGTTCAGAGGCCCTGGGAGTCAGGACTTCAGCATCTCTTGGGGGAACACAATTCAACCCATAACACACACACACACACGCACACACATAATTAAAATTCAGCAGTGATGGCAGCAGTTACTTAGAACTTAGACCAGCGAGAAAACTTCTTCTGGGGACGAGTCCTTGTCAGTGGTGCTGCTCAGTGATAAGAAAACCAAATGGACCTTAATCAGCTTGGTTATCGATTTTAAACGCCCTGTGGCTCACACCGCCCCCTTCCCCGCCCCGCGGCTGCACCTGGCGGCCACGGCTTCCAGCCACAGTGATTGGCACACGGATGGGCCACTGTCCCCAGAAGGACCAGCCGGCTTCCCTGAGGCCCCGGGAGAGCGGGGTCTGTCCACCCCGGGGCCGTGGTGCCCACCTCCTCCTGCCGGCCGGCCAGGGATGCCACCCGGAGGCGAGGGCAGCAGAACCACGCGCCCTGGGTCCCTTGGGGCTAGCGTGTGCCCGCCGGCTCGACGGCTCTGGCTTTCACTGCCTCGGGTTGGCGTTCTGTTCATTCCAACAAGAGCAACAGAAGCCGCGCTCATGAATATTTCCTCTCAAGTTGTATCATTTTCCCCAAGACCTTACGCGTTTCTAATTCCGAGCTGTCATGATTTCAAATGGACGATTCTAATGGTTATTGTTGAAACGCAGGCACAGGATGCATTTTCGAACGCGTTTTTTCTTTTTTAAATCGATGTTTTAGTTTACAGACAGTGAAATCCCGTTTTTCTGGCGTACGGTTCTAAGAATCTGGCAAACCCAGAGAGTCGTGGAGCCACCCCCCAAATCAGGATACGGTTCCAGCTCCTGGAAAACACCCCTCGGAGCCCAGGCTTGCTGGACCTTGGGTTCGTTGATTTGCAAATGTTTTCTCCCATCTGTGAGTTATCGGTCCCTTCTCTTAACAGTTTCTTTCATGGAGCAAAAGTGTTTAATTTTGATTTAGTCCAACTCACCAACACTTTCCTGTGTGGATCGTGGGTTTCCTGCCACAGCAAAGAACTCTGCCTGATTCTGAGGTCACAAAGATTTTCTCTGGTTTTCTCCTAAAAGTTTTATGCTTTTAGGTTTGACATTTGGGTCTATGATCCATTTGATTTGGTTTTCGTATAGGATGGGGGAATAGATCAAAGCTTGGTCAGCTTACGTTTTTCACCAAATTTGGGGAGTTTGGGCCGTGATTTCTTCAAACATTATTTTATGCGCCAATTTCTCTCCTCCTTTTGGGACTCGAAGCACAGGGACGTCAGACCTTCGGACACGGCCCGGGGGCTCGTGAGACTGTCATTTTCCCCCATCTTTTATTCCCTCTGTTCCTCTGTGTAGACCGTCTCTGATGATCCACATTCCGGCGTCCTGACTCCTCCCCTTTCATCCCCCTCTGTTCTCGAGCCCATCCCATGAATTTTTTATTTCAGATACTGCATTTTTTTGATTATAAAGTTTCTGTTTGGTTCTCTTTTCTAATTTCCGTTTCTCCGCAGAGAAATTCTATCCTTCCGTTCCTTTCAAGGTGGAACAGCCAAAGACTGTCACGGCGTCCACGTGGCTAGAGGATTTGAAGTTAATTTTCGGAACAGCCAGACAAGTTATGCTCCAGTCAGGGCACGAGCTTCTGCTGACCCGCAGCCTCGGGAACGCTGGGTAGCGTTGGTCTGTCACTTGTGTCAATCTAGCGGGTACAGCACAGCCCCTGTGGAGGGCCTGACGGCCGGTGAAACGGAGCATCCCTGGCCAGCCATGTTTCCTTTTCTCTGGAAGCCTATTCACAGCTTTGGCCCACTTCTCCATTGGGTTGCCTTTTGTTTCTTCTGGGTTTTAGAAATTCTTCACCGTGGATGCGAATGCCTCGTTGGTTCTGTTGTTGCAAATGTCTTCCCCACGTGTGCCAGCTCTCTCTGCACCTCCTCTTGTCGCTGGACGGCAGGCGTTCCCGCTGCCATGAAGGTTGGACATATGAATTCGCTTCTTCGTGTGCTGTCTCTGGGGTCCGTGGAGTTGTGCTTTCCACGCCTTGATTTCTGTTTACGGTGCGAGGTGAGGATGCCCCCACCCCACGGGGATAACCAGTTGTCTGCGCACTGTTCACTGAACGGGCCATTTCCCCGGCAGATTCCTAGAACGACCTCCGGGACGTGTCAGGTCTACACGGGCAGGAGTCCATTGCTCAGCTCACTGTCCATCCTGTTCCCGGGATCTGGAACGACACCCAACTCCGTCCCAGCACTGACTAGGGATCTACGACATAAGAACCCCACCCAATTCTTCTTCGAGACTGTTGTGGCTATTCTTGCCCCTTTGCTCTTTCATACAAATTCTAGAATCAGTTTGTCAAGTTTCAGGGAAATCCTGTGTGTGTTTCCAACGATTCGCCACCGTATGGTGTCGCCGAGGTTTGGGGTTGAGGAAATTTTCTGTTTCCCTTTTCTAGGCCTTTTTATCACGGACGGATGTTACTTTTTCTTTTAAACACATTTCCTTCACCTGTGCGATGGCCAAAGGTTCTTCTCCTTTGTTCATAATACAGAAACACACCTTCTAATGTTAAAGCGCCCTTTCAATCCAGGATAAACCAAATTTGGGGATAACGTGGTATATATTTTTTAACGCTACTAGACGCTTTGCTAAAATTTTTCTCTTAGGATTTCGCATGTGTGTTTGTCAGAGGTTCCCATGAATTTCCCTTTTTCTTACCGTCCTTCTCTAATTGGGCAAAGATTTGCTAATCATCGTAGAACTAGCTTCCGGCCTCTTTTCTGGAGACTCAGAAAAAGATTGGAAACACCTGCACCTTGAAAGCTTTGCCAGAACTCGCCCAGGAGAGAGGCTGAGGCTGCTTTTTACATTACGGGAAAATTTCAAAATACTGATTAGATTTTTTGTGGTTATTATAGCACAATTCAGGTCGTAGCTTTTGAATCTGTCTTGGTGATTTGTATTTTCCTGGAAAGTTGTCTATTTCGTCTACGCTTTCAAATTTATTGGCAAAAAGATGTTCATAGTATTCTCATTAACTTTTGAATGTCTACTGTCGTCTGCGGTAACGTCTCTATTTCAATCCTAGCCGTTCAATTTGTGTTTTCCATCTTTTTTTAAATTGATCAGTCTTGCTAGAGGTTTGTCAGCTACCCCAGTCTTTTCACAAAACCGACTTTTTCTTCCTCATTTCTCCCCCTTGTATCTTTATGTGTTGGTTCATTAATTTCTGGTTTTATCTTTATTGTTTTTCCCCTGTTTGGATTTATTTTGTTGTTCTTTTTCTAAGTTTTTAAGTTAGATGGTTAACTCACTAATTTTTTGTTTTTCCTTTGCTTCTCACATATGCGTTTAAGATTATAAATCACTATCTAAGTGCCACATAGCATTACGGTCATTATAATTTTTTGGTGTTTTCATGATTGCATTTTGTAATTTCCATTATGAAGCTTTTTACCCATGAGTAACTAGAAGCATGTTTTTAAATTTCCAGACTAAGATTTTTAGGTTTTAGGGTTTCTCTATTGTTATTGATTTCCAATCTTCTTGAGCTGTGATCAGAGAATGTTCTCCATGCTGCCAATTCTTCCGTCCATGGAGACGTGACTTGTGGCAAACACTTGGTCAATTTTACAATGCTCTCTGTGCGCTCGAAAGCACAGCCTCCCATCGCTGCGTGCAGAGGCCATAAATCTCGGAGATCAGCTTTGTGACTTTCGTTGTTCAAATCTTCTAGGTCCTTCCCGACGTTTCTCTGCCTCCTCCTGTCTCTTACTGAGAGCTGCGGCAAAGGCCCCCGGTGCGGGTGGATCTCCCTGTTGTTTCCTGTGGTTCAGTAACTTGCTTTCTTTATAAAATTTGAAGTTATGCCAATAGGTGCATACAAGTTCAGAGTTATTTTATACTTGTGCTAAACTGAATCTGTCTGACGGACTCGCTCTACCCCTGGTGATGCTTCCTGCACGTCGATGAGAGTCTTCGTTTCCTTCCCTTCAACCCGTCTTTGTACTGAAGTCTTAGGTGTGTCTCTTAAACAGCGTGTGACTAGCTCGCGCGTGTCTGTCTAGTCCAGCGACGTCTAATCGGAGGATCGCCTGACTGTCGTGTTGTGATTAATCTTTTCCACTTATTTCATGTCACGCCTTCTCTTTGCACACTTGTCTGTAGTTTCTTCTTCCTTTCCCTTCTTTGAATCGTTGAAAAGGGTTTGTTCCTTCTTATCCTTTTTTTTTTTTTTTTAAACTGTACTGGTTTGCCCATTAAACATGCATTCTTTCAGTGGTTGTTCTTGAAAATGCATACCTGATTTAACAAAATATAAACGGAATCAGCATTTGTACCGTCTCCAACAGGGAGCTGTCGTTGACCAAAGTGTCAGGTCTTTCCGGTTTTTTTAACCCTGCAAAGTAGACGTGACCATTACGGTTTGTTTCGATATATTTGTGCATCTGTGCGTTTAGATGTTTCCGTATCTGTTTCTAGAAGGTTCTCTAGACGGGTTACTGTCTTTCCTCATCTGTCTGGGATTTCTGCCGTCTCGCCGTGATCCATCTGTGAATGGATTTCCTGCTTTGGATTTGTCTGGGCTTCCGTATTGTGGGGCCCGGTGTCTCGCCTGGGTTCTGGGAAATTCCCAGCCCTCCTGCCTTCCCCCAGCGCCGTGCTCCTGTCCTCCCAGGATTTCGTTCTGCAGCGCCAGCTGCACGTGTGTTGGATGCCCTCACTCCGTGGTCCGTGTCTTACAAGCCGTCTTTTCACCTCTTTCTCTCTCTGCCGCGTCCTCGTAATTCTCCGGGTCCATGTCCAGGCTCCAATCCTTTCTTCAGCTGCCCCTCCATTGCACTGCGATCTGTGGATCCCTTCAGGCCTGTTTCTAGGTCACTCGTGTTCTAATTCTCTGTTCAGCTGTGTTTGCCTTCTGTTTAATCTTTCCAACCATTTAACGACTTTCCATGATCATCTTGGTTCTGTTTTCCTCCTTTCCCGGTCCGTTGCTACACTCTCTTACTTAGGTTTTCCTTCCCTATTTTGTGTCTGTAAGCACATTGACCACGGCAGTCTGTCTCTGGCTTTGTGAAATCCAACGTCCACAGTTTCTATGAGCCAAGTCCTGTTTGTTGTTTGGGTTTTTTTTTTTTTTTTTTTGCATGTTTTGCTTTCTTCTACGTTGTGATTTAAAAACCCGTATTATCACATATATGTCTTTGATATACAAATGGCTGTGTTTGACCTTGACCGCGGAAGGCCTGGGACGTACCCAGGGAAGCACAGATCCTCTTCAGGTTACAATTCCTACCTTGCAACTTGGGGATCGTGCAAAGAGTATAAAATTCTGGTTCCAAACCCACACCAGTGCTGGCCGGGGCCCCAAATTCCCAGAGATTGAAAGAAAGAAAGTTTCCCCAGGACTAGGGTGGAGGCAGTGTCCTCGCTGGCTGAGGCTTGGGATGTTTCCACCTCATCCTTTCATGACGGGTGTGTCCTTCCTGAGTCCTGGCATCAGGCTGGGGTCTCTGATCAGTCCCCCCATGTCCCCGGCCCGGTCGCTCTGGGGACAGCGGCAGTGTGTCAGAGCCACACGGAGCCCCGGGGCATTTGCACTGTCAGCCCCTCCTGATTCGTCAGCAGATGCCCGGCATCCCCCCGCCCACTCCCAGGTCTTCCTGCCTCCTTGCTTTGGAGGGAGGGATCTCAGGGTCTTTGGTCCCCCTGCTTCTCAATTTTAACTCACATCAGAATCTCCCAGAACGCTTGTTAAACCAGATTCTTGCCCCCCTCCCCCGCCGCCCGACTTTCTGATTCAGACCATCTGGAGTGGGGCCCAAGAATTTGCATTTCTAACGAGTTTCTAGGGGAAAACAATGCTGCTGGTGCGTGGACCGCACCTGGAGGGGCTGCCCTTTTCAACGTCTCAACGTCAAGGACACAGTGAGTGGGATGGGGGGCCGGGGGTCACCAGACCAGCGGTTCTCAATTAAGCAAATGCACCTGCCTGCAAAGACGCTATCAGAGTGACTTGCCAACCTCACACACTGAAATCATCTGGATGGCGGATTAAAGCACGTATTCCGCTTGCCGTCAGGGTGTTGATCTTGATTTCAAAGATTCAGCTTCAGAGCTTACACATTTCACTGATCATCTGTTTTTCAGCATGAATTCTGTTTTTCATTTAGCCCTTCTTCCTGTTTTCTTTTTCGGTGTGCTTTGATGTTTTTCTAAGTTCTTGCCTTTTATTATTTCGTGTTAAATAATGGAAACATTTCATCCTATCCATTTTTCCTTTGCACAGTCTTAGCTGAATCTCATCCCTTTACATATCTAACATTCTCGTCACTGTTGTAGAGTTTAAGTGCAGCTTTTAATTCCCCCTTTGACTCAAGACTTATTTAGGAGAATATTTTTAAAGACTAATTTAATTATAAAAATGCTTATTACAAGGTATATTGCATTGCAGTTTGAGAATATAATCCAGACCATAAATAATGATATTTTTTCATTGTGTTTCAGTATATTGTCAATCTTTCTAAACGTTACAGAGGACTGACTTGCTTGAACGAAAAATAACTGGGGGACTGGCTCAGAGGGATAGTGGTTAAGTTTGAGTGGGCAGCCCAGGGTTTGCAGGTTCATATCCCGGGTGTAGACGTATACACTGCTCACCAGCCATGCTGTGATGGTGTCCCACATACAAAGTGGAGGAAGATGGGCACAGGTGTTAGCTCAGGGCCAGTCTTCCTCACCAAAAAAAAAAATATATATATATATATATATAATAATAATAGGAACAAATTTGTCTCTCAAGGAAGCCCTATTAATTACAGGGTTCATATTTTCTCCATCTTTTCTTATTTTTTACCTCCTGGAGCGAGCTCTGTATTCCTCAGCTTGCTGTCCTTTGTGTTTCTAGACCACAATGCAGGCAGGGCAGTGGAGGCAGAGCCCGTGGACGGTCAGAGTGGAGATGGATGCACACAGGAGGGTACCAGCCTGCTCACGGCAGCCTCTCCAGCTGCCAGATCCAGCAGAGCCTGCTCCCCAGACTCCCCGGCAGGCCCATCATCCATGGCTGCCCTGAGCCCTCCTAGTGCAGACACCTCGTGTTCCAGGCCTCCTTCCCCCCCGGTGCCTCCGCGTGCCGTCCGGCTTCAGCCCACCGGCACTGCACAGGGCTCGCCTGCCTTCCCGGCGGCCGTGGCCCAGCTCTGGCTCAGGAAGCCCGGCCGGCCTCCCCTTGCAGCGGAGGCCCACACCTTCCAGTCTGTCCTCGTCCTGCTGAGGCCCAGGCTGCCCTCTCTCTCCTGTCCTAGCCGGATAATTCCTTACCCTCTTTCTATGCAACCTCCCCTGCTTAAATGACCGTGTGGTTTCTGGATCCGATTGGACCCAGCTCAAAACTCGGAGAACAAGAGCAAATTAACCCAGAAGCAGGCAGCGGGAAGAACGGTAGAAAAAAGAACAGAAATGAGTGAAATTGAAAAGAGGCAAACAACAGAAAAATGAATGAAGCCAAAACCTGGTTCTTTGAAGGGGTCAATAAAATTAATAAATCTTTGGAGGAAAAAGAAGAAGCGGGGGTAGGGGGGAGACACAATGAGACACCAATATCATAAATGAAAAAGGAGCATCATTACAGCCCTACAGGTGGCCTTGAACCCACCACTCCTAAGGCGATGTCACAGCCAGCTCTTGCTCGTAAATCCTACAACAGAGACCGTATTCTCTGAAAGACACAGACTCATCTGCAGAAAAAAATAAACCGGCTAGTCCTCTGTCGATTAAAGAAATGAAATGCACACCTGAAAACAGTGCCAAAATAAAACGCCAGGCCCAGCCGGCTTCCCCAGCCAATTCTACCAAATCTCCAAGGACGAGGGAACACGGAGTCCACACGGTGTTCTCAGAAGCTGAAGGGGGAGTCGCTCTGCCCTCGTTCCGTGAGGCCGTCGTCCCTCCGATACCAAAACCAGACAAAGACGTTATAAGAAAAGACGATTTCAGAACATGAAACCCTCATTAACACAGACCCTACAATCCCCTAAACAAAAAAGCTAGCAAACGGAACCCAGCAGTGTCTGAAAAGGATGGTCTCTCACGAGCGAGTGGTGTTAATCCCGGGCGTGAGAGCTTGGGTCAGCATTTAAAAATCAGTGTAATTCAGCACATCCACAGAGTAAAGGAAAGAACCATCTGATTACCTCAACAGAGGCAGAAAAAACGCACGCCGAGACGCCGCAGCTATTGGTGAGAACGCCCTGAAAATGACGAACAGAACAGGACTTCGGATCAAATCAGGGGATCCGAGCGACTTATAGACCACGTCCCATCGTGGCGCCGTGTCGAACGCTTGCCCCCTCCGTCTGTCACCAAGGCGAGAAGACCCACAACGGCCACTTCTACGTGACGTGGTGCCCACGATGCGACCAGGCGAGGAAAAGAAAAAAATGGTAAAAACGGGATTTGAGGAAGGAAAGTAGCTTTGTCCGCGGACGTGACTGTCAGTGTGGCAAATCCGAAAGGATCTACGAACTATTAGAATGAATAATGAATTTGGCGATATTCACTAGATGCCTTATTTCAAGATAATATAAAGCTACAGTAATTAAGAGAGTGGTCAACGGGACAGAATGTAGAGGCTAGAGATAGACTACCACGTGTATCTGAGCCCCTGATTTACGTGCGACACAGGCCATGGATGGTTCTAGAATAATTGGATATTCACAAGGAGAAGAAATGCACCTGGACCTCACACCCTACATGAGATTAATCTGAGATGGAGCCTTTGTCTAAACAGGAAAGCTAAACTAGAAAGCTTCTAGAATAAAACTATAGAAGAAAATCCTCAGGACCTTGGGCTAGACAAAGATGTCTTAATATGAAAAGGCGTTAAGCATTAGAAAGTGAGAAATTGGGCTTAGTTGAAATTAGAAACTTTTGTCATCAGGAGACGTTAAGAAAACAAACAAGCAAGGCCTCAATCAGGGAAAAGGGGCTTGTGACGCATGTGTCTGATGAAGAGCTCACATCCGGGGTGTATAAAGAATTCCTGCAAATCAGTAAGAGAAAGGAAAACAACCCAATTTAAAAATGGGCAAAAACACGACTTCGACGTCCAGCCCCGCCTGGAAAGAGCCTGGAATCGTCGCTCCCGGCTGACAGCCAGCAAAAAGCCGGACGAACTGGAAACCAACGACTTTTCCTCGATCCATCAGAGAGCGGGGTTAAAGGGCAAAGGCTGTCCCCGAATCGGAGGGACAGGCGGCTTCCGAGCGTCAAGCTCAGCCGAGCACAGTCCTGGGCAGAGAGGACCTCTCCCCGCACGGCACTGGGCATCAGACCCGGAACCGTCACCGAGGCCAGGCCGAGGCTCGGGGCGGATGAGGCTGTGAGTCCAAGACTGGGGCCGGGTCGGAGGGGCCCACACGCTGAGTTTCACCTCCAGTGGTTCACCGGGTTCTCCGGGGGACCGTCAGGGAGAAACCCCCTCCTGGCGGACAGGCGAGGACGTCCAAACGGCCGACTCCCATCGGGAGAGGCGGCAGCCCCATCGCTCGCCAGGGAAGCACCAACTAGAACAGTGATGAGACAGCGCGCCCAGGATGGCGCCCGACGTGAAACGGCAGCAAGGGTGGTGGGGACACAGTGACCGGAACCCTCTCCGTCCCTGGGACTGGAGTCAGCTCAGCCTCCCGGACGGTGTCTGGCAGCGTCTGGGAAAGCCGAGTGTATGTGCCACCCCGGGGCGAGGGCCCCACAGACGTGCACGAACACGTGTCCACAGGTCTTATTCTGAAAGCCCAACGTTGGAATCCGCCCAAATGTCCCTCGACAGAAGAAGGATGGACCACGACCTGCTCATCCTGGGGAATTCCGCACAGTAATGACGATGGGTGAAAAGATCGCCCCGTGTCTTAAATGTCCTCGCCATCATAATGACGACAAAACGGTAACCCTGCGAGGTGGAGGACGTGCTAACTATCCCAGTGCGGCAATCGTCTCACAGCACGCGTGTGCGTGAAATGAGCACATTGTACCGTGAAGCTCACACAGTGTCGTGTGTCAATCGCATCTCGATAAAGCTGGGGAAACCAGAAGAGCCATTGACCCTTGGGGGAAGAGGTGAGGATGGGCTCCCAAGCGGAAGGAGGGAACGTTCTGGAGCGATCGCAGCGTTCTGTATGTGGGTGGGGGTTTGGGTGACACAAGTGCGTGCGTTTGTCCTTTCAGATTTTTGCATTTGATTTGTAAATTTTGCTTCCAAAGGAAGAAACCGTAAACGTCTAGTGAACTTGAGTCAATCTTACAGATGCTGAAGGGTCTGGCGAGAAGGGCATGCACGTCGGTAATTTACTCTGAAATTAAGACTTCAGTTGGGTTGATGGAATGATAGATGGATAGACATGTGAGAAACTAAATATAGCACAATGTTAATGGCAGGATCGAGGCGACGGGCAAATGTGTTTACTGTAAAATTCTCCCATCTTTGCTAAATGTTCTTCGTAATAAAAAGCTGGGGAAAAACAATGACTCCTAGCAACGTGGTTGATGTGTCGCAAACTCACGGTTGAGGGGAAGAAGTCGGATACGGAAGAACCACCCTGTCTGATGTCGTTCGTGTCAAGTCCCCAGATGGGCTGACCTTCTCCAGGCGGGAGAGGTCACCGTCCGTGGGGGTCGCGAGCGGCCGGGGGCACGTGATGGTTTTGGTGACGTTTGGGGTTGGGTGCTGAGAAACTGGAAAATGCATCGATCTGTGTCTTATGGTCTGTGCATCTTTGCTCATCCTCGTTATGCTTCAATAAAATTTGCATATAAAAACTCTTAGGAAAATGAGGATAGACTGGATTCCTTACCCTGGAGGAAGGCCCCACCGCTGACCGCCCTACGATCTATGGCGGTGGGACCTCAGGAGGATTCTTTTGAGCCAAACAGCAGACCCGTCGTTGCAAGGAGCCAGGAGCCCTCACGTCCCCTTCCAGCCGCTGTCCTCGCTGAGCGTGTGGTTCTGTAATTAAGATGGCGCGGCGCAGATGCTGGGGTGGACTTGGTGACCAAGGACGGGAACGGAAGCCCGAAGCAGACGTACTCACTCGTGGAAACCTGATTTATGACCGTGCGGGCGGTGGAGCCCGCACGGGAGAGCACCGGCTCTTTAACAAATGCCGCCCAGACAATTAGTTATTCGTGTGGAAAAAATGAAATTGGATTTCTGTCTCACCCCATAAATAAAAACCCCTTGCGGGAGACAAGTGTGGGCAACTGTGGTTCTGACCTCGCTGGGTTGGGAAGGTTTGCTTAAACAAGACGCGGAAAGTGCCACGCGTGGAAGGGGAGTTTGATAAATTGAACGACATTAACGTCGAGAAGTTTATGTATATTAAAAAAAACATAAAGAGGGGAAAAAAAAGCAGATTGCGTAGTGGGAGGAGGTGTCTCCCCACATGAACCGGCAGAGGATCGGTGTCGGGGCGCAGCCAGAACTGCAAAAAAGCAAGAAAAAGACCCATAATCCAGAGGAAAATGGACAACAGACAGAAATAAGCATGTCGCCCAACAGAGAGCACGGTGGCGAATAAACACGGCAAGACGCGCGGCTCCTCGGCCTTCAAGGAAATGCGTGGGGAGCCCTCTGAGTCCCTGCGTCGTCCCGCCGGCCCGGCCGCGCTGGGCGTGTCCGCCGGTGCCAGGCAGCCGCTGTGGGGCGCGGAGCCGGTGGACGTGCAAATCGATGCAGGCGCTTTAGAAAATAATTAGGCTTCGTCTTGTAAAGCTGAGCGTTTGCAGATGCGATGACCCAGCATTTCTACTCCTCATTAAATCCTAAAGAAACGTTTGTTTATGGGCCCGGGGAGACACGCGCTGGCACGCTCACAGCACGTCGCTTTGAGTAGCAAAAGCTGGAGCCGGTCCAGAGGTCCATCTGATGGGCGAACGTTAGATACATTTTTGGAATATTCGTGCAATGGAATTTCGCACAGTGGTGAAAATGAATGAATGACTACGATGCACGGATAACCCTGAGAAAAGTTGAGTGGGAAAAGGGACGCTGTGTAGATGACACAGGATAAGCTCAAAAGCAGGCCAAAGTCAAACATGGGTTGTTTAGGGTTTCATGTGTGTGTGTGACAGCTGTGAACAAAGCGAAAGGATTAACGAACCCACAACTCGGGCTGGCGGGTAGCTCTAGTGTGGACCGGGCGCAGAGGCGGAGTCAGAAAGGTGCCGGCTCAATGTAACGACGTTGGGAAGGGACGGGGTGGGTCCATGGGCTCGCTGCATCGTCGTGCCCTGGAGTGCAGGCCGATGACATATTCTCCAGCGTGTGTCACGCGCTCCGTGACCAAATTAATTAAAGCAGAGACGGACCGTTTCATAGACTCGTGCCTGATCCACACATTTTCTCTTTCGAGAGTAATGATGCACGATTTGTCCAGCTTCATAGACGGGCTCACAAAAATATTCAGACTTGCAACATGTGCTCGCCCCACCGCCCCCCGACGAGGTGTCTTGGGCAAACCCATTGTCCGCTGTGTCGTGAGATCTTTAATCTCCAAGCGGCTTGGCCGCGTGGAGAGGCACCTCGCTCCTCTTTGTGCGTCGTCTGATAGTCAGTTCTCTAATCTTATGAATCTATCAGGCATATTTCCCTAAATATTTAACACCTGCACAATTAAGGAATCCCGACTGAGAAAATTAACCAATAAAATTTCCCAGATATTTAGATATTGATTATAAACTTGAATCAAATGCTTTTAAATGTTTAATTAAAACCACAAGCTAAATATATCCGATTTGCTTAAATTGCTCCAAATGCCTTTAGAAGTGGGTAAAATCCACATCTGTTTGTACCTCCCCCAGATTCCTCTGCTGACGCCCCAACCCCCAATGTGACTGTATTTGGAGATGGAGTCTTAAGGCCTAAATGAGGTCACAAGGGTGGGACCCTGACCCAGCAGGGCTGTGGCCTCACGAGAGGAGGAGGAGTGCAGGTGCTGTCTCTCTTTGTCACTGCCGCGTGACGACTCTCGAGCCACGAAGCCCCCCCCCGAAACCAGCCCTGCCTGCACCCTGCTCTCGGCCTTCCAGCCTCCAGAACCGGGAGGCATCAATGTCTGTGGATTAAGCCGCCGGGTCTGCGGTGCTTTGTTAGAACAGCCTGAGCCAAGACACCACGTAAATTATCACCAGGGCTTAACGTTTGGGGGCCAGGGGTCGGGGAGATGGGGTGGCGGGTCCACGATCGCACGCTTTTGTCAAAATGTGCAGAATTGTGCTGAAAAGGGTGAATTGTCCCATCTATAAAGTGTAGGTCAATGAGAAAGAAAAACCGTACAGTTCGCTCACACGGAAGCCGGGGTGACAGTCTGTTGTCCTCCTGCCGTCCTGATTCCTCTCCGTGGGGGCTGCAAGAAATGGAAGAGAAAGTGTGCTCCCTCCGACCGGTCCAGGTTCCTGGCAAGCCGGGACCTCTCCATCCCGGTGGGAGCTGTGCCCTCCCCCAGAGAAGCATCGGGCGGTTGGTTCATCCACATTGCGGACCCATTGACCTACAACCAGCCAGCATGGCCTGGACAGTGAGCCCCCCGGGGTGGGTCACGGTCGCCCAGTGACCAGCGTCTCATCATTGTCAGGGTCATCGACAACCACCGTCCCCATGGGGTGAGACGGTCTGCAGGCCAGCGCCCCTCTTTGGGACCATGGCTCATCCATCCTTGGGCACAGGCGGCCATGTCTGCTCTCTCCCCTGGGTCACAGTGGGCGCAGTCCACCGCCCGCCTTTGGGCTGCCTTCCTCATTGCATCTTAGCTGTGAGCACTGTCAAGTTCAGTCCTTCTGTCCTGGCCAGTTCCTCCTTCTTTCTGGCATTGTTGGTCCCTTTGCGGTGCGCGGGGCCCCTTCTCGACTTGCACAGACAGGCAGCTCACCCCGCTACCGCGGACAGATGCAGCTACAGAGGCGCCAGGGCCCCCGCTGGGTTCGCACGTCACCGAGCCCTGGGATTAATACAGCAATAAACATTGCCCGCTCTATTCCGCCTTCTCTGCACGGCGACTGCGATTAGCTATACGTCCTGCTAACCTCTTCCTCCTCAGCATCCTTGCGGGTCTGCGGCTTTTCCCAGACTGGAGTCGTTCCAAGTCATTTGTCTGTCATCTGTGTGTGCTCGGTGCTAACGTAGTCACCGCCCGGGCCGTGAGCCCCGTGCACTTGGCCCCTCTGTCCCGTTGCCATGTCCCCAACACCCCTGCAAACGTCCCAGCCTCTGCACACGTCAGGATCTGCTTTCCCGGGACGGCAAGGAACCCAGTGTGCTGCTCAGCTCCAGCTCCGGGTGGAGACTCAGGCTGGCGGAGGTGAGAGCGCCTCGCTGCCCCTGGTCCCCTGGAGTGGCACCTGACACCCGCCCCAGCTTGATTCCCACATGGCCTATCTCCAGGCTTTGCACCAGTATGAAAACCTACAGCACCCCCACTTAACGTCTGTTCTCTAAACTGCAGATCCCGATTTCCTGCCCATAATTCCTATCCACCTCCCTGCCCGCAATCGAGAGGCCGCCATGTTGACGTCTCCGTGCCTCAATTTCTCCTCTGCAACATGGGTCGGTACCTGGGGAGTGTAAGCTGGGGAGAGGTCATTTGGCTGTGTGTGCTGGGGGCCTCAACCGTCCCTGCCCTTTGACGCGGATTCCCCAGGAGATGCACGTAAAGGATGCTCGAGGCGGCATTATGCGTGATTGCTAAAGAACCATGGGACGGAGAGGGGAAATTGATTTCCTGACACAAGGGGTCAAATAAGTGGAGCACCCCGGGGGCCCTCTGCCCCCTCTGGAGCCGCACAGCTGAAGATGTAATGACATGGAAAAGGGGCCGGATCGGGGTCTTCCGTGGAGCAGAAATGCCACAAACTGGCCCGTGCAGATGCTGGAGGAAGATACACATCAGAGAGCTGAGGGCCGGGGTAAGGGGGCCATTGCGCACACACACGCAACATACATGCATATAAGGCAATGCATACACGAGGCACACATGTGTGCACGCAGGCATACCACACACACACATACTTGCACACACGCAAACACGCACACATAGGGGAAAGTTCAGGAAGACAAGACACCGAAAGTGTACAGTGAACGTCTCTGGGTGACAGAGAAATAAGTAATTTTCATCTTCTTCTTGAGGTTTCCCTACATTTTGCAAATATTTTACGATGACCGAGTATGAGGGCTACAGGAAAAAGAAATCCCCAGATATGTTTGGGTTTTAGGTAGAAGCGACCTCCTGGCAGGGTGGCTGCAGGAGCATGAAGGCCGTGGGCCTGGGGGCCGATCCCTACGCCGGTGTCCTGCCGGGCGCCCCCTCCAGCCCCTGGGGTTCCCAGGGACGCTTGGCCCACTCTGGCTGCCAGAAAGGGGCCAGGAGCTGGGCGGCCTGGCCACCTGCCCCGGGCAGTGTTTAGCCCCACCCCGGCCCTCGGGCTGGCTCCGAAGGGGTTAAGATGTTCCACGGATGCAAATTAGATGTAATTAATCCTTTTCATCAGTTGCCAATATACCTGCTGAACCCTATTAAAAACATGAATATGCAAATGCAGACCTTTCTTAATTCTCATTTCCAAGGATGTGGTGTTGGGGTTTATGATTAGTGAATTCCGTTAACAGCCTGTAAACCTGGTGCAAAATTTAATTTCCATTTTAGGTTTAAAAAAACAGAAGGAAAAGGCACGAAGGCTGCGGGTAATTGAGCTAATTATAGTGTGATACTCAAGAGGCCACACAAGGAAGCTGGGCCAGGTGGGGGCGTGGGGACCTGGGCTGCTGGCAGTGCCTGGGGTTGGCTCACACACGCCCTCCTGGCGGGTCCTACTGTCAGCCCACTTTCCGGATGTGGAGACTGAGGCTTACGTGGCGGGGAGACTTGCCCATGAGCATCCCTCATGTGGAGGCAGAGCCAGCATTGAAGCGGCCGCCTGGCGTCCAGGCCGAGGCAGGTGGGTGCCTGGGAGGAGGGAGTGGACGACGGGCCCTGAGCACCGGGCTTGGCTCTCTGGGCCTCCGTCCATGGGGTACGTCGCCGTTAACACGCACAGTGGACTCACCAGCAAAAGCCTGAGCACCCGAGTGAGACGGGCCCCCCATGCCGGGCACCCAGGACCCGGGAGGACAGGACCTCCCTTTGTGGTGCTGATGACCTGGCGCTGGCCTGTCCCGCACAGTGGCCGCCGGCCACATGTGGTTACCGAGCCCTGGACACGTGGCTGGTCCCAACTGAGATGGGCAGTAAGTGTAAAATAAGACACTGGATTTCCAGGACCCGGGGCTGAAAATGATGGTCAAAGGAACGTCTCATTAGTGATTCACATTGATCACACGTCGAAATAAAATTTTGGATATATTGGGTTAAATAAAATATATTTATTAAAATTCTTTCACCTGTTTCTTGCTTTGTCCACGTGGCTGCTAAAAAGTTTCAAGATAACGTGTGGTTCGCACGGCATTCCTGTAGGACGGCACGGTCCACGGGCCGGAGAAGACGCGAGACTGATGAAAAAATATGCATACGACATGTGCTGTATGTAATATATGGATATTATAAATAAAATATGCATGCAGAAAATGTCAGGTGCGGAGCGCCAGAAGGGAGAATGGCGCAGCCTCAGGAGGTGGGCGCGGGACCCACGTGTGCACAGAGCCGCTGTCTCCCCAGGCGCCGGAAGCTCGGGCCACACCAGGCGGCTTGGACAGCGAGCATTTTGCTCTCTGTCCTGGAGGCTGGGGTCCAAGATCCAGGTGTCAGCAGGGCTGGCGTCTCCGGAGGCCTCTCTCCGTGGCATGTGGATGCCGTCTTCTCCCTGTGTCGTCACCTGTCTCCCCACTGTGTGTCGGGGTCCTCATCTCCTCTTCTTGTAGGACACCAGTCCTGGCGGAGCAGGGCCACCCTAGTGACCTCATTTGACCTTAGTCACCTCTCGGAAGGCCCCATCTCCAAATACGGTCAAGTGCTGAGGGTTAGGACTGTGACACATGAATCTGGGGGGGGACACGATTCAGCCGGTAAATGGAGGAGGGGACAGGCGAGATGTGGGGTAAGGACGTTCCCCCTGCAGGACGGCGAGGTGGGACGCGGCTGGCACGTTCAAGGGCGCGAGCGGGCCAGTTCTCAGAACCATTCACCGCGCAGAAAAACCCGAAAAAACCTCCCGCTCATTCTTGAAAAGGGACAGTTGGAAAACCTGGCACGTGAGTGGGATGGGGACCAGGAACCAGCAGAGAAAGGTCTATGAGCGCGACGGACTTGTTCATTTGAATGCGGAATGTGGTTTTTTTTCGTCGTTTGGGCTGGCGTTTTTTTTTTGAAGTAACGACCCAAACGGTTGGGGACCATGGAGGTCCTGGGAGACGCTGCCGATTTCCCTTTAAAATGAGGAGCCGGCGTTTCTGCGGGTTATTGTTTTCAATAAAACTTCTTGAGTGTTTTGGAAATAACAACAAAAACCCAAAGAAATACATCAGATGATGCTCTCGTGGAAAGTTTCCAAGACAATTGTGCAGCAAGAAACACAAGCTGCGGAACAAGCCACAGTTATTTTAAAAACCACACACAAACCCGGTGAAACCAGACAATGCCTGTGTGTGTGCCCGCGCGCGTGTGAGTTGTGAGAATCCACCGCAGATGGAAGAGGCTGGGATGGGGGCCAGGGGACCTTTTTCTTTCTACTCTACATTCCTATTGTTGGAGGGTTTTCTTTCCCATTGAAAACGCATTAAAACTGTGCAGTTAAAGAAAAGAATGAAAAGGAACGTGAGCCACAATGAGGCAGGCAGCGGGTCGGGACAGATGACCACTGCACGGGGACCCTGCTCCTATCTTTGGCCCTCTCGCTATGTGACTTTGGGCAAGGTTCTGCCCCTCTCTGGGCCTGAAGCAGGAATCTAAGCGGTTTGCTGAAGCCACCTGTCTCCACTGTGCATGCATGCATGTACATACACGTGACACAGGCATGCAAATACACAGCACATGTGATACATGTGCACATGTGCACACAACCATGTATGTGCCAGTGCAAATACACATGCACGCACACAGTGCATACATGCACGCCCACACCTATATGCACAGTCATACATTTACACGCCAGCAGAGTCCCCTATGCACACACGTGCACACAGGCATACGTGTACACACATGCACACAAGTCACACATGCGTACACATGCACAGCCCTCTGTGCCCACAAGTGCAGTCATGCATGCACACACGTGCACAGTCCCCCATATACACATGTGCACACAGCCATGCATGCACACACATGCACAATCCCGCATATACACAGGTGCACACTCTCCTGCTTGCACGGCCCTGGAGTCCACACCCCTGAACCCGGGTCACCCCCAAGGCAGCGCCGGGACAGAGGCCCAGCACCTCGCTCGGCTCTGGTGTGCTGGTGACCTTGAACCGTGAGGGAAGTGGGCATCGCTGCTCCAGAGCTGGGGTGGTGAGGGCCGCTGAGTCTGCTCAGGGGGCTTGGGTCCGGGCCTGTCGGACCCTCATGGGGCCTGAGCAAGGTCCCTGCCCCTCCTGGACCTTGGCCTCCGTCCCTGACAAGACCCAATGTGCAGGGTCACTACGGGCTGCAGACGAGCTCACGGGTGGAAAGGAGCTTCGTAAGCGGGGAGCTTCGATCAGGGGGGAGGTTTGCAACCTGGGACGGGCCGTGCAGACCCCTGAGGGTGCTGCAAGTGCAGGTCTGGGCTCAGTCGTTGGGGTGGGACCTGAGAAGCTGCATTCCTAACAGCCTGGGGTGAGGCAGCCACCCCAGTCTGCGGTCCCCGCGCTGAGCTGTGAGGAGCCGGGGCAAACCCATCCGGCTGTTCATTTCCAGAGCACGAGGTGGGCAGACGCAGACGGGGAAGAAACACGAGTAAACACTGCCAACGCTTGCATGGGCAGCCTGGTGCTGGCTGCAGAGGGAGGTGGGAGGGCTCCGGCGGGGGGCCCTCCTCCCCCGGCGCCTCGGGGAAGCTGCAAGGAGCCCTGTCACGCACCCGATCCTGTACATCCCGGCAATTACAGTTCATCTCAGCGGCACTAATCCCTTAAAATTAGTCATTAGCGGCTTAAGAGCCATTTAGCATCGGGGCCCACTAATGAGCTGGCAGAAGTGGGGATCTGTCAGAACCAGAACTTTCCGAGGCCCGGGCGCCGGGAGCCGGTGGGACCATGGCCCGCGAGTTCGCTCGGTCCGGGCAGGCGGCGGGAAGAGGAGCGGACGCATCCAGGATGGAATCAGCCCCGAGGACGTTCTCTGAGCCCCCGTCGCGGTCAGGCGCCTCTGTCCGGAGGGTGGGCTGGCCTCTGCCCCTGCCCGGCTCTCTTTAGGAAAGAAAATCCTGGAATTAGAGCGCAACCACTGTCAAGCTCAGGTGGACCTGTGGTCGGCGCAGGGTGGGTGGTCGGGGCCCGGGGCGGGCTTCCCAGCCAGACGGAGGACAGTGGGAAGACTGAGGCCCAGAGGAGACCCCAGGCCTGGCGTTCACGTGGGGCCCTGCTGGGGGAGGGGCTCCCATCCTCCTACAGTGGCGGGGTCGGGGCAGGGCAGGCAGGTGGCTCAGGCTCAGCCAACCCAAGACCTAGGCAGGGACTCGAACCGTTGGGAAGGTGACACAAAGGTTTGGGGACACTTTAGGAGTCATTTTGGAGGGTGGTGTTGGTGGAGTCCTACGGCCGTGGGACGCCCTGGCATGTGTCGGGGGGTGGGGTAGGTGGCTACGTGCCCACCAGTGGGAGTCAGGGTCGTGGCAGGATGGAGTGTGGCACCCCAGCTCTCTGAGCCCGATTCCCTACCCCAAACCTTCCAGAA
This sequence comes from Equus caballus, assembly GCF_041296265.1. NCBI lineage: Eukaryota > Metazoa > Chordata > Mammalia > Perissodactyla > Equidae > Equus > Equus caballus. The sequence continues at coordinate 1,394,609 of NC_091696.1, forward strand.
CATTCCTTCACTGCCTAGGTTGGCCAGCACTTAGTTCTGACCTTGCAACCGAGAACGTCACTTTTGGGAGCGTCCTGCCTGGTCCCTGTACCCCCTTGGAGGCCCAGCGGTGACCATTCCCTCTGCTGCCCACAGGGCAGAGGTCAAGAGCTGCCGTCCTGGCCACATTCTAGGACACCCCTGGCCTACCGGCCTGCATGGCCCTCTCCCTGCCTCTTGGGGTCCCTCTGCTGCTGAGGCCCAGCTGGACCCCACTACCTCAGCCATCTCAGTGAGGACCGGCCTGCTCCCTCTGTCCCGAGGGGTGGCTGTCCACACACGCTTGGCCCGGGAGCCGCCACCTAGTAAGCGCTACCCGCATGCATGGACGGTGCCAGTGCACACACGCAGACACACGCACACACCCACACATTCACACACGCGGGGGGCCCGGCGGTGCGTCTTCACGGGCTAATGACTCTGTGCCAAGTTCCGACCTGAGGGTTCCATTGCTGCTGGCAGCATCGGTCTCAGCCTATGTCACACACGGGAGGAAGGCCGGGCCCAGGCCTGGGGCCACAGGGCCACACCCTCACCCCACCCGGGCCTGCTGCTGGCCCGGCCTCCAAGGAGCACGGGAAGAGGGCAGAGCAGGAGAGGAAGGCCTCCCATGCTCCCGGCCCGGGGCCAGAGACCGTCGGTGGGCCTTTCCTCCCACGAAGGTGGCGGACAACTGTCGTTGCAGGTTTGGGGCTCACGAGGGGAGGGAGAGCAGGACCCGGCACAGAGACGAGGTCTACGGGCCTCAAGACCCCGAAGCCCCACCCACCCTACCGAGATGGTTGCAGATGGCACAGAATGCGGGAACGGGGACTCTGTGCGTGATGGTGGCTCAACCGCGGTCTGAACGGTGGTTGAAGGAGTGAGTCCTCTTTGACGTCTGCCTGGAATCCTCCAGCTGGCGGGTCTCTGTTGTAAATGCCGGGACCCCCGGAGGAGCTGCCCCGTGGCTCTGGCGGCCTCCGACGTGGCAGCAGACTCCCGGGAGGGGTGTTGATGTGACCCATCGGTGCCTACGCCGAGACGGGAAGCAGGGGCCGTGGCCTCGATCCTCAGCGAGTGTTGTTGGGGCCCGAGCCCGGGGCGTGAGGAGCCTGGAGCTCAGGGAGGGCTGTGGAGTGTGGAGAGACCCAGGCTGGACCAGAGCCCCAGGCTGGACTAGAGTCCCAGGCTGGACTAGAGTCCCAGGCTGAGCAGATTGTGGCGCTGGGAAGCCACTCCGTCACTCCAGCTTCAGCTTTCTCATCTGTCACGTGGGAAGGGCAAAGCCCCCCCAGGGCCGTGCTGGGGATCAAACGAGCTGGGGGCTCCGGGGTTCCGGCAGGACGGCCTTGCGGACAGTGGCTGACCTTGCTGGTGACCCCCGGGCCTGGCAGGGCTGTGTCTGTCTGAGGCATGCGTTCGTGGTCTGAGCTCCAGAGCTGAGTGGCCCTGATTGGAATGCACAGGCGAGTCTCCTCCAGCTTTGCTGGGGTGGGGGGTGGGGGCTGGGCAGTGGGGGGCACAGCCCCCGCCCCCCAGGATCAGAGCCTGGGGGTGACACATGGCACATTCTGGCCACCCTCTCCCAGGACTCTGGGCTCTTGGGAGAAGGTGGGAGGCAGGAGGACCCAGTGCTGGTACACCCCCCACCCCCACCCCCCAGCGACGGCCTCGGGACCTGCTGCACGGCCGAGCTGGCTCACTGAGGCAGGGCCCTGAGCTGGCTCCCGCCCCTCTGCTGGGCTCAGATAGCAGCTCACTGTGCACGTAGCGATCACAGCGCCTGCGGTGAGGCTGCCGGCCACGGGCCAGCGCTGGCGATGGAGGCACACGGCGCGGCTGACGTCAGGACTCATTTTCCCCATGACTGGTGACAGGCCTGGAGTGCTGAGCCGTGCATGCAAATGAGGCAACACCCCAGCCTCCATCGCCAGGCCATCCGTCTCTGTCCCCCCTGTGCAAGGGGCAGGATCACCAGCCTGGGCCCCCTTGAGTCCCTAAGCCCGTCGGCTGGTCCCTCCCTCAGGCCTGGAGCTATGAGCACAGAAGCAGAAGTCCCTCAGGGCTTGCAGGCTGCACCCTTGGTGTGGGCCCCTTCTCACGAAGGCAGCCCCCATCCCTGTGCCCCCCAAACCCTGGCCTGCAGGAACCTTGACCGGGTAGTCCAGGAGAGGGCTCTCCTGAGACGTGGCTGTCAAGCCTGGTTCAACCCTGGGCGCCTTGGTGGGAGGTGTGAGCTCCCGGGACCCCGAGGCCCAACCCTGCATCACAGTTGGGAGGTCAGTGGTCCTGAGGTCACCGAATGAAGGAGAGGATGTGACTATGGAACCAGCAGCCTCTCCTGCGGGTGCTCGGGATTTAGGGAGACCCCTCCCCACACAGGGCCCACGAGGGGCTGAAAGCCGCCTCTGAGCCAGCGCCCGAGGCCACAGAGTAGGAGGGTCAGTGGTCCATTTGGTGGGTGGGGAACCTGAGGCCGGGGCCTCGGTGCCTGTGTCCCATCTGAGAGCCAGCTGTGTGCGGGCTCTGTGTGCAGACGCCAGGGACGCCCTAACCCTCCGATGGGTGGGCTGCTCCCTTCCGCTGTCGGGGGCAGCTGCTCCTGGGCTGCCCACCTACTGTCCCCCGAGCTCTCCCGGGCTTGGACGGTATGGGGCCGCCCCCTGGTGTCCAGGGGCTGCCCTGGGGCCTGACTGAGCGTCAGCACAGGGAGCCTGTCAGCTTGGGGCTCAGACACACACACACGAGCCACACAGGGTGGCCAAGGAGGAAACTTTATTTCATAAGGTCCACTGGCCAGGCTCCGGGCACAGCCGGGTTTCAGCAGCGTGGGGGGTGGGACACCATGGGGAGGGGACAGGAAGCGGGGCCACAGAGCACTGCCCCCTAGGCCACCCCCAAAAGCAGCCTCACACCACTTTTCCAGGACGGAGGGTGGGGAGGAGGGAGGAGGGGACGATGCAGGCCCTTGACTGCAGAGTGGGCCCTGAGCTCAGGGATCCAGGGGGACGGGGTGGGGCATCCCTGAGCAGCTTAACCCCTGCTGGCCAGCGGTGTGCCCACAGGGGTCCTGCACGCGGAGTGCTGGCTGCTGAGGGGGTGACCGGGTCGGGGTTCAGGGGGCCCCATCATGTCATGACGCTGCCCTGTCTGGGCAGAGGTGGGACGTGGGCCGAGGAAGCTGGGCCGGGTGGGGGGTGGGCAGGGGTGGGATGGCACAGCTGCCTGGGTGGGGCGGGGACCTGCTGGAGGCCAAGGGCATGGCCATGGTGGGCCCGTGGCTGCAGGCTAGGCCACGGTCTGGCGGCTGAAGAGGTCGAGGGTGAGGGCGCTGAGGAAGGCCGGGATGCTGTCCTGGCGCAGCAGGTGCAGCTCGATGAGCTCCTGCACCGTGCGCGAGAACTCCGTCTCCAGCAGCTGCATCTTGGAGCCCGAGGGTCCTGTGGCCTGCAGGGTGGGCAGGAGACAGGGAGGACGCGGTTAGTGTGGTGGCGGGTCTCTGGGAGGGTCTCCACTCCCTCCCCACCCCTCGAGCAACAGGACGGGGAGAAGCCGGGAGGCCCAGGCGACCAGGAGGGCTGACTGTGGATGTTCCGGAGCAGCCCGGCTCAGGATGGGCCCTGGCGTCCCAGGCTTCCCTTAGCCTGTCAGAGCTGGGGCCAGATGGGCACGGGCCTGTCCCCGACCCCCACCCCAGAGATGTCGGCCCGTCTGCCCAAGTCCAGGCATTGCCCAGCAGGCGATGCCATCTCCGGGGCCTCCTGGGTATGGCCAGTCAGGGCCAGCAGGTGGGCGTCTCACCCACATTTCTGGAGTCCAGGAGCCAGGATGCGGGGTGTGGACTCCAGCCCCACCGCCCTCAGACCCAGCTGTCAGGAGGAAGATGGACTGAGGAAGCTTGCCCCACGCCATCCTGGGCATCACAGCACTCACACGTGCTCCCCAACAGCGCGGGGCTCCAGGGCCGCCGCCCCATCCTAGGGCAGAATGGCCCGGGGCGGTGACACGCGGCAGAGGGCTGCTCCGTGCCGGGGCCCCGCCCAGCAGCCCTCTGCACCCGCTGCCCAGTCCGTGCAGACACTGCGAGGGCAGGGCTGTCACCGGGGCGGCGCAGGGCGGTCCAGGTACAAAGCCTGTCTCTCCCCGGCCACCGGCCTCGGCACAGAATGCGGGGGCTCCCAGGCGGCGGCACTGCTGGGAAGCTAACTGCACTCGGCGGGCCTCACTGAAAACGCCCCTCTGGGCCTCAGTTTCCCCCTCTGTGCAGTGAGGGAGCTGCAGTCTGAAGCCCTGCCAGCCCGCAGGCACTGGGACCCTGTGAGGGGCCGAGGGCAGGAAGGGCAGCGGGAAGTGACTGGGCTGCCCCTGAATGGACATTTCTCCAGAGAAGATACACGAATAGCCAATAAGCACAGGAAGCGATGCTCAGCACCACGAGTCTTCAGGAAAACGCAAGTCAGACCCCCGGGAGACACAGCCTCACACCCCGAGGCCGGCCACCGTCAAGGACAGAGGAGGAGTGGGGGCGAGGGTGTGGGGACTGTGGGTGGGAGGGAAAATGGTGTAGCCACTTGGAAAACAGCCTGGCAGTCGCTCGGAAAGCCACACATGCGCCCCAGCAATTCCACCCCCAGGTGGAGGCCCTTTGTCCCCACAAAGACTTGGATGTGAACGTTCATAGCAACAGCATTCACGACAGCCAACAAGTGGGAGCAATCACCGACGGATGGATGGATAAGCAATATGCGTGCAGACACCGGTGGAATATTGCCCAGCCCTGAAAAGGAGTCAAGTTCTGCTACGTGCTACCCCATGGATGAACCTTGAAAACACGCTAAGCCAGGCACAGAAGACCACGTTTGTAGGAATCCACCTGTGTGAAGTGTCCAGACAGGCAACTCCACGGAGACAGAGAGTAGATGAGTGGCTGCCAGGCCTGGGGGCTGGTGGGGCTGAGGGAGGGAGAGAGGGGGAGTGACTGCCACGGGGTACGGGCTTTCTTTGTGGGGTGAGGGAAATGTTTAAACGTTAGACTGTGGTGATGGCTGCAGGACTCTGAATATACCAAAAGCACTGAATGGTACACGTTAATGTGTGAATCGTGCGATGTGTGGATTTCATCTCAACTGAGCTGTTTATTAAAAAAAGCTCCCTTCTGCCCCACAGCCCGATGGGTGCTCCCCCTCCCCCAGGAGCCATGAGGCTGTCCCCAGGTCTGGGTGCCGGCAGTTTGCTCTGCCGGTGTGCATGGCTCATTCTGCACCTGGGTGGGCCTCGCGCCTGGCCCTGCCTGAGGGGGAGAGGCCACACCTGCCGGAGGCATCAGCTCCACCTGACGGCCGAGGGAACGCAGAGCCCCTCGGGGTCCAGGCCGGACGTGCTCATTGGACTCCGGGGAATAAGATGGTGCATCTCAGCAGGAGCCTGTTCCAGCTTTGCATCGGCTGCCCTCTGCCCTCTGCCCTCTGCCCCACGACCCTGAGCGGCCTTCAGACTCACACCCCACGGGCTGCCGCCTGTGTCATTTGCTGCGTGTCCCTGCCTCTGCTGTCTCGCTGGCCCCAGCCCTCTGGGGGCAGCGGCCGTGTTCCCTGCCCGTTAATACACTCAGCCTTGTCATGGTTCAACACAGACCGTTGCTGAACAAAAGAAAGAGAAACCACTCTGACCTTTTACCAAGGAAATCCTTTCACTCTGCCTTCTGCTCTTGATTCGGAATTTCTTCTGCTAAATGTCAGAGGAGCTGCTTCTCCTGCAGCTGTCAGGGGAGGTGGGGACAGCGGGGCCCAGCCCAGGCTGGAGGGCTCTCCTGGCTCAGCAGGTGGGGCCTCCCCACCCTTGTCCTCCTACCTCCCAGCCCATGCCCTTCAAACTGCACTGCTCTAGCCGGGCCTCCCCGCCCCCAGAGGTGCTCGGCCGGCTCTGACTCAGGACAGCCCTTCTCAGGGTGCTCCCCGACCCGTCTTGATCCTCCTGCCCGTGAATCTGTGAATCTGTCGGCTCCACAGCCGCTGCTCTCGATGAAGAGGCACAACTAACCCACCAACACGAGCCCGGTGTGGATCCCCCTGCTCCACCCACCCAGTATTCATAAGGCGCCTACTCTGCGCCTGGCCCTGGGCAGTGGTGGCAGAATGAGGCCACAGGACGCTGCCATGCCCTCCAAGTCTGGGGGCTGGGCAGGGGCGGGACCAGAGGGGCGTGTGGGAAGGCAGCGTGACCAGTGCCACTTTCTCATCTCAACCCAAATCAAGGCGAACCCAGTGTGTGCACCCCTGCAGGCCCCAGCCCCTCCCCCGACTTGGTGCCGTGGGCCCAGGAGCCTCCTGGTGGCCGCGCTGTCCCACTCGCCTTGAAGGGGCCGTGTCCCCCTCAGACGTGGCCACAGCGGTGGGGTTACAGGACGGTGGCACTGCATGACGCCAGCTGATCGATCTCTGCCCCGCGCTCTCACGCTCAAATACCACCCAGTCCCCAGGTACCTTGTAAATCACTCTAATTGGGGGCTGTTCACTTAAAATTAGTTGCAATTTTTTAAAAAGCAAACTGCCCAGTAAGACACGTGGGCTGTGGCTAGAAATATTTATGGGCAGCTGTGCTGTCTGTCTGCTTCCTCTGCCCCCGGCGCTGGGCAGTGACAGGCAGCGGTGGGGCTGCGGACGCTGGCGGGGACGGAGATGCTCGGCCGTAATGAAGACCTCCGCTGCCTGGTGGCCGCCTGCCTGGCCTGGCCTGGCCTCGGGGCCACCTCCTCCGCCTGACAGCAGAGCCTGCCTGCCTGGAAGGCTTCCCGCCCGGAGCTAGGAGGCTGGCCCCGCTGCCACGGTGTGTGTCCGAGGATGGCAGGGGTGCCCAGGTGTTGCGGGCGGGGCAAAGCTCTGCTCTCAGGCTCAGCTGGCCATGGGTCCCTGTCCCAGCTCTGCGGCTGTGGGTCACTCCACAATGACACGCAATGGGGGACAGCCCCTCTGTGGTGCCTGCCTGCTGCCCGGCTCGACAGGGGTTTGTTCAGTGCGGTCTCGCCCGCCACCTCTCAGTGTCCCCACTGGCAGGATGGTGCCCGCAGGCGCTTGGTGATGCTCCAGAGTGAGAGCCCTGAGGAGGGAAGTGCTCGGGGCCAAGGAAGGCCGCACAGAGCGGAGACAGGCCAGTTCTCTCCCTTGGGGCTCCCCACCCCGTGTCCCCAGCTGCAGGGTGGTGAGGCTCGAGGGCAAGGGGCAGAGCGTGAGTGGACTCCTGTCCAGTCAGGAGCTCCTGTGGCTGAGGGCACTGAAGACTCCAGAAATGAGGGACACACGGAGGAAAGACCCGGAGACTAACCCACTGCGCATCACAGAGCCTGAATCCTGGTCCAAACGCGGTTCAGGGGACACACAGATCATCCCACAGTCGGGGGGGGGGGTCAGTGCTGCTCTCAGACACTGGAGCCCTGAATGCCGCTCGTCTGCGACGGGGCCTGTGGTGCGTGAATTAAATGTCCCCACTGCTCCTGAGGAAGCGGCCACGCCAGGGCTGGAGAGAGAAGACAAAGGAGAGCCTGGAGCGTCCTGGGTGCCTGGGGGGACAGAAGGTGGGCACGTCAGAAGGACACGGGAGCCAGAACTCGGTGAGAGCGACAGCCGGGAAATCGTGAAACGCGGAAATCTAACAGCACTCTTCTCAACAACCCGGGGGCCGAAGAGGACGGCCCGGAGGACGGAGAACGCACAGAGCTGGACGAGGACGGAGAACACACAGAGCTGGACGAGGACGGAGAACACACAGAGCTGGACGAGGACGGAGAACGCACAGAGCTGAATGAGGACGGAACTCGCCGGGGCGGGGGCACCGGGCAGAGCGAGAGGGACGCTGCAGGGCCGGAAGCCCATGTCAGAAGGCAGGGGAGACCCCTCCACAGCTGTGCAAGCTCCACCTCGAGAAACGAGGGAAGGAAGAGCAAACGAACGCAGAGCACGCAGAAGGAAGGAGCAACGGGAGCAGGGCAGGAGCGAACAAACCCGAACACAGGACACAGGAGGGAGTCACGGAAGACCGGCAACGGCACCGCCAACCTCTAGCAAAGCTGACAGAGGAAAGAGGAGTTACCAACATCGGAACGCACCAGAGTCTGAAGCTGTTAGAAAGGTAAGAAGAAAACACTACAGAAAACCCTGTGTGCTCATAAGCTCGACGGCTTGGGACAACTGGGCAATCCCTTGAAAAGCTTCATGCACCAAAACTTAGCCAAGACGAAACAGAAAACCTGAACAGTCCTATAGCCATAAAGACATCGAACCTGGAACGAAAAAGCTCCTCAGAGAGAAATCTTCAGTCCACGATGGTTTCGCTGGAGAATTTTACCCAACATTTAAGCAAGAATTAACACCGATTTTACACAGAAAACCAAAGAGGGAACTCTTGCAGCCCAGTATTGACCTGATTCAAAAATCAATAAAGACAGTGAACACACACACAGAGAAAAAGAAAAATCTAGACCAACACCTCTCGTGAACTTAGATGCAAAAATTCCTCAACAAATACTAACAAATGCAACATGTAAAAAAGACGATCACACTGTGACCAAGGGGAACCTGTTCTTATGTATGGCTGGTTCGATATTTGAGGACCAATCAACGTTCCCACCACATCAACAGGGTAAAGAAGGAAAGTCGCATGACCCCGTCAATTGAGAGAAAAAGCAGCAGACAAAGCCCGACATCCATTCAGGACGAGAACCCCCGGCTGACCAGGAACAGACACGCGGCCGCTGCGTCGAGACAGCGTGGTCCCAATGCTGGGGCCCGACACACGGACCAACGGCAGAACAGAGAACCTCGAGCGAGAAACACCAAAGCATGAAACCCATTCAGTGGAGGAGGGGGAGCCTCTTCCAGAGATGGCGCTGGAGCAGCTGGACGTCCCTAGTTAGAAAAAAATAATGATTTTGACTTAAACCTCACACTTTATACAACATTTAACTCAAAATGTACCATGGGCTTAAATATAAAACATCAAACTTAAAAAAAACACACGGAAGAAGCATTTCAAGATCGAGGACTAGGCAAAGAATTCTTAGACTTGACACCAAAAGCACAAGCAAAAAGTAAGATAAACGGACGCACGGGGCCTCATCATCGAAGTTAACAGCGTCTGCGCTGAGAAAGAGCCCGTGCAGCGGATGGAGGACCAGCCCCAGCCCCGAGACGCCTGCAAGTCAGTGTCTGGGAGGCTGGCCCCGCGCCTGCTCTCCCTTCCAGAACGTCGGCCCACAGGAGGCGCAGCGAGCTCTGGCCACATCGATGGCGCTGTGCGGCCACCTCCCCTCCCAGCCCTGGCCCCCGCTGCCACTTCCCATTCGCGCCTGGGCTTCAGTGACCACCATTGGGCTGCCCTGGTCTGTCTTGTCTCTGCTCCGCTCCCAGGACAGACCCGACCTGGGGACTTGGGGACGGGGAGGCTGCAGTCAGGAGGCAGCTGGTCTCCTCGCCCACGCGCCCCAGGCGCCCCGAGGCTGGCTCTCTGCTCCTGCTCGGCTGGCTTTCCTGAGGGAAGCTCACCCGCGTCCAGACGGGGAGCTGGCAGCTGCAAGGCCTGGGGTGGCAGGCTGAGTGGTGGCTGTTTTCACAGCGGCATCAAAGTGTCATGTTCAGATCTGTGGGCGACACGTACCTAATTGCACACAGCTCCCGGCGGCCCTGCTTTCCGCACAGCCAGTCACTCCTGCCTCAGCCTCTCCAAGGCCTGCTCCCCAGCCTCGGGCTGCGGCAGGAGGGGGCCTGGAGCCCTGGGGAAGGTCCTGCTGTGACCGCCTCAGGGTGGGACGGGAGACGGGGCTGGTCGAGGCACAGTCACAGCCTGCAGCTGCAACTCAGCCCGGCCTGCCCAGTCACCTGGTCCGAGACACTGGGGCTGGGGGTGGCTCTGGGGTGCGGGCTGTCACCCTGGTGAGCACGCAGAGGGCTGCTGATGTGCCAGGCCCCCAAGAGTGCTCAGTGCCCCTGCCTGCAGGGGCACCACTCAGCCTGCCACAGGCCTTTGGGGGGAAAAGTGGCCGTCTTCACACTCAAAGGCTACCTGCCTGACTGCTCTCTGACCCCTCCACCTGGGCAGCCCCAGCCCCAGTGACCAGGCCCTGAGGATGGTCAGAGCTAGCTTAGAAGCTGTGTGTTCCTGGGCACACCGACAAAACTCTCTGGTCTTGCCTGTAAACCGGCATAGCTGAGATTAATGAGGTCAGGTGCATAAAAGCACCTGGCTCGAGGGCAATGCACACAGTGGTGACCAGCCTCTGCTCAGTCTAAAGGGAACGGGGGCTGTCCCTTGGCCCCGGCCGCATCAGACAGCCTCCATTAGGAAGGGAGCAGCCCAGCCTTAGGCCCATCCCGTTGCATGGGGGATGGGTCTTCTAGCAAAGCCGGGCCCCCGCCCGGCCATGGACACGGGCCTCTCCTCCCGAGGGCAGCCCCAGGCGTGCGGTCCGGGTTGTAGGCAGACGCCTGCTCGTGGAGCCGCGTGAGGAGCTCCTGTCTCGATGAGGCCGAGAGAATCAAAGCGCTCCCATCTTCAAAGGGGAATCTGGGCTTCTCGGCCAAGAGCGCGACCCATTCCACCCGCTTCCGTGGCTCACAGGCTATCGGGGGGAGCGGCTCAGCGTCAGTCAGGACCTCGCCTTCGAGTCTGCACCGTGGACGGACACACTCACTCACACTCACGTACAACACGTCCCCGCGCACAGAGAGGAAAAAAGGCCGCTAAAAAACACATCGAAATGGTAACAGTGGTTTTCTCAGAGAGCTAAGATTAAAGAGGGTTCATTACAGTTTTCTGCATTTTTCAGAGTTTTTACTATGCTGGCACATTATATTCGCAATCAGAAAACACTCCATCTAGACTATATCTACAAGAGCTGAACAGCTCTGAGGACAGGCAGATAGCACACACCGTCCCTGCTAGACACGTGCACACGTCCGGGCCTCACCGCTGGACGGGGCCCGGGGCTGGTGCAAGGCCTGGCTGTGGTGGGGAGGTCCTGCACCTGGCACTGGCACTCATGGGACAGCCCGCCACGGCGCCCTGCTGTCACCCGTCAGCCTCCAGGGCTGGCATGAGGTCGGCCCAGCAGGGCACCTGGCTGGCTTCCTCCCTGGCCCCCAGGGGTCCTGGGCTGCACGGGACACACCCAGCATGGCAGTGGGTGGTGCCGCACACGCTGGTGTAAGTCACAGAGCTGCGTGGGCCACTGCGCTCTGCAGGGAGAGGGTGTGCAAACCGCCCGTCTGCTCGTCAAGAACGTTGGCCTGTGGGTCCTCCCTCAGGCCAGCCACTAGGATGTGCCTTCACAGCCCACACGTGCCGCATCTCTCCTCACCTCAGCTCCAGGCGCTCCTACCGCCTTGAAGACCCTGTCCCAGGCCCACGGGGCCATCCTTGCCCTTTGCTGAGCCTGCCAGATCAACCCAGCCACGTCACAGCTTGGTCTCCCTCCTTCTCCATGGGCAAACGCCGCCTCATCCTGCGAGGCCCTTCCTGACGCCACCCCCAGCTCTGATGCATGGCTCTGTCCAGGACCACTGGCATCCCTTCGGGTGAGCGGGTGACCCAGGGAAAGGCTATTCTTCTCCGGGTCCAGGGTGCTTGGCGCAGGTGGACGTGAAGGAGGCCCGGGCAGACACTGCTGTGTGAGCGAACGAGCAGAGGGACGCGGTGGCAAGTGGGTCAGGACAACTCGGACGGAATGCTGAGAGTGCTGTCCTGGCGTGAAGTTCTGAAGAACAGAAGCATGTCCAGCGTGGGGAAAATAGCTCACCCAATTATGCCCGCTCAATTGTACCGAGAAAAACGCCTAAATACTGCACGTTCTAATTATACCAGCGCGTTTGGAATTTACCGTCCCCGGCTAGGGGTGACCTTTCCAAGACTGATTTGTGGGGAGGGCAAGGCCAGGCACCCCAACAGTTGCAGCTCAATCTCAAACCCACAATTATTATTATTATTCTATTTATACAGCTCTCCATCTTTCCTACGGGTGCTCCATTTTAGATCCACACGCAGCTGTGCCCGCAGCCTCACGAGGGAGGGGGGAGGGACCACGTGGGGCGCGAGGACCCGAGCGGTCATTTCCAGCAAGCCTCGCCCATCAGGTGGACACCCTAGGCCAGCAGCTCAGGGGCACAGGCCACGCCCAGTCCACTTTCTCCATTCCTGGCCCAGGCCTCCTTCCAGGTTCCCTGCAGGCAGAGAGGGCCCGTGGGAGGGAGCACAGCCCCCCGGGAGACCCGGGGCAGAGAGAGGAGGCAGGCGGGGAGAAATGCAAGTGGGGCGGGCACCGAGAGCCGGGCTGGGGCTGCCACAGAGCAGGCCCCTCGTCCCCACTCTCTCCAAGGGGCCAAGACCCAAGAGCAAAGAGCCCCAGAAAGGGCTCTGGAGGCCCGGCCCGTCCCTCGACCTGGCACCAGTGTTCTGGGAGAGCCTGGGCCAGCCTGCCTCTCGGCCTCAGCTGTCCCACCTGCCAAATGGGTTGCAGCCCGTTTCCCCCGCAGCCCTCGAGGGCAGCAACGACGGGAGTAAGAGGAACCCTAGAGGCCTCCTCCTCATCTCCCCACCCAGGCACCTCGCACCGACTTCCAGTGGCTTTCCGAGGAGCTCACAGGGAACAGAACTGTCTGAAGAGCGATGGAGCTGGGGGAATGGCAGCAGCTGAGAGCCAGAAGTCCTGCGCTCCACCCCTGGCTGCCCTCCTATTTGCTGTGTGACCGTGGGCACATTGCTTCACCTCTCTGAGCTGGCGTTTCCTCGATGTAAATGGGACACGGTGTCTGTGCTCCCACCTCAGACAACAGACGTCGAAATGCTCGGTGGGCTTCCGGCCAAGATGGAGGAACAACCACAGCCTTACCCACCCGTCCAAAACAACCAGAAAAATGAGATGCGAAAACATGAAGCAGTGGTTTCCAGTCCCGGGACAGGAGGAGCAAAGGGCGGTGGTCCCTGAGAAATGGGAACCCAGCCCTGCGATGGCCCTGCTGCCCCCTTGAGAGACTTTCTGGGAGCAGTGAGGACAGCACACGAGTGTAAGAAACCATGTGAGACCAGGAAATGCCCGCCAGGATTAGAGCAACACCGCCAAGGGCGTGACGCCAGAGCTGGAGATGGTGCTGCCCCCAGCCGACCAGGAAACCGCCTCGTCACGGGCACGGGCACAAGGTGAGAGGGCCTCCCTCAGCAACTGCAAAACTGGCCCCTGGCTGCATGCTGCCCTTGTCCCGCTCACACGTCTTCCAGCAGACCTGAACGATCGCACTGCTCCCGAGCGATGCACGGCACCCTGAACCGGGTGAGAGAACAGGCACCTGGCCCCCAACCCGGACAAATCACGGGGTCTGGCACCCACTGAAGATGAGAGGCATGTGAAACCCAGGAACGTACGATTCACAGCAAAGACGAAACGGAGCAACCGAGACTGATGCTGAACTGACACCGACGTCAGAATCGGCAGACGCCAGGACGTCAGTTATTAGGGTTTCACTGCACATGTTCAGAGTTGGAGACATAAAGGCATAAGAGAGAGCCAACTGAACTTCTACAGACGAAAACTGCAACACGAGAAAAAAAGTGTCCTGGATGGAATTAACGGCAGATTAGACGTCATGGGAAAAACACTAGGGAACTTGAAAACACAGCAACAGAAACCATCCACAATGAAAGGGAGAAAAGAATAAAACAAGACAAGACAAGTGCTGTGGGACACTTCAAAGGACACCTCTGCGTGCCTTTGGGGCCCTGGAGGGCAGGCCCGACACGGCAAGGCAGGAGCTTCTGAAGCGGCTCCAAGGAGCCTGCACCTGCTACTCGCACTGGGTAATCCCCACAGCACGGGGCTTATTCTAAAAAAAGGCAAAAGCGATGGTGTGTCACTCCTCAGGTCACGTCACAACAGACTGACTTCCGTCCTGCTTGCTCTCTCTGGTCCCCAGAGCTCTGTCTATGTGACAAGGAAGGGGAGGTGGCCTCCGGCCAACAGCCCACGAGGCCCTGGGTGCCACCCACAACCACGCAAGTGAGTCTGGGGCCGGTCCTTCCCCAGTGCAGACCTGGGGCGACGGAGCCCAAGAGCCACTGAGAGGAGAGGACCCAGCTGAGTGCACTCAGGCTCCTGACCTTCAGAAACCGTGAGGAACCACGTTTGGGGGTGATTTGGTATTCAGTGATAGATGACAATACCGGAGGACAGGAAAAAAAGTATTTGAAAAAATAACGGCCCCAAACGTTCAAAATGGGATGAAAATGAACCCGGCAGATCCAAGAAGTTCAATGGACCCCAAACACACACACAAAATGAAAAAAAACAACACTAAGGTACGTCATAATCAAACTGCTCCAAACCAATGATAGAAAAATCTTAAAAACGGAGAAAAACAGACACACGACCACAGAGATGAGGAGGACAGCAGATTCTCACTGGAAACAATGGAAGCCAGGGGACAGTGGAACGGCATCTACAAAATACTGAAAACAACAGAAAACCAAAACCAGTCAACTGAGAATTCTATATCCAGTGAAGACATCTTCAAAAAATGAAGACTTCTTCAGACACGCAAGAGCTGAAAGAATTCATTGCCAGCTGACGGGTACTACAAGAAGAGTTGAAGGAAGCCCTTCAGACAGAAGGAAAATGAAGATGGAAACGCGAGCCTCCGCGAAAAGGATGAAGAGCTCACTCCTTCAGTGAACGAGGACGTGCTGGCTGCACCTACAGACACAGGAGAAGTTTAACTATTACTTAATGTCTTGGAAAGATAACTGAGTGAACAAAAATAACAACGCATTGTGGGGTTGGTAATATGGACACACATAAAACGTATGTGAAGCCGAGGCCTGAGGCAGGAAGGAGGGAGCTGGGAGGAGCGTAAGGGGTCTGCACAGAGCATCACGCTGTACGCGAGGTGCGTTACATTGCTGGAAGTTGACCGCGATATGATGTACACTGTGAGTCCTAAAGCAACCTGTAAAATAACAAGAAAGAGCGACAGTCAATAAGTCAAAAAAGGAGATGTATGAACCTGTACAATATGTTCAATTGACCCAAAAGACGGCAGAAAGAGGAACAAAGGACAGGACAAAGAGAAAACAAATAATGAGACGATAGGCTCAAACCTAATCACAGCAGTAATGAACCTAAATGTAAACGGTCCAAAGACCCTAAGAAAAAGGCCGAGATGGTCAGACTGGATACAAATGCGAGGCCCAATTATGTACTGCTGGTCAGAAACACGTTTAAAATCTGAAGACACAAGCAGCTTACGTCACAAGATGAAAAAGATATATCGCACTAACAGAAGCCAAAAGCTGGGGTGGCTACATCAATATCAGACGGTGTGGGCTTCAGAGCAAAGACTGTTACCAGGAATAAAGGTCATTTCAAAACGATAAAGAAATTAATTTATAAATGAAATAAAAGCCGATAGAAATGCAAGAAGGAATAGACAAATCCATAATTATAGTCAGAGATTTCAATACCCTTCTCTCTATAATTGACAGAAAAGGAAGACAGAAAATCAGCAACGATACAGAACATTTGATAATATTGTCCAAAAAACTTCACCTAATTGACATTTACGGCACACTCTAGCAGAATACACATTATTTTAAAGTACATCTACCTAGACAGACAGCGTTCAGGACCTTAAAATAAATTTAAAAGGATTCACGTCATACAAAGCATGTTCTCTGACCACAATGAAATTAACTCAGAAACTAATAACAGAAAGATATCTGGAAAACTTCAAAATATTTGGAAACCAAATAACATATTTATAAATAACAGATGGGTCAAAGAAGAAATAAAAAGGGAAATTAGTAATTTTAATTGAATAAAGATAAAAACAAAGTATCCGAATTTGTGGAATGCCACTAAAGAAGAAGTTATTGGAAAATTTTTAGCACTAAATGCCTGCGTTAGAATAAAAGAAAGGTCTCAAATCAATGATTTCAGCTTCCACCTTAAGAAACTAAAATAAAAAGGGAAAATTAGACCCAAAGCAAGCAGAAGAAAGAAAACAAAGATCAAAGCAGAAAT
Organism: Equus caballus; assembly: GCF_041296265.1. Taxonomy (NCBI): domain Eukaryota; kingdom Metazoa; phylum Chordata; class Mammalia; order Perissodactyla; family Equidae; genus Equus; species Equus caballus. The sequence goes on from NC_091696.1 coordinate 1,410,684, forward strand.
AGGAAACAGAAAAGCAATAGGAAAAATAAATAAAGCCAAGAGCAGTTTCTTTTAGAAGATTAATAAAACTCATAAACCTCTGGCCAGACTGATCACAAATAAAAGAGAGAAGATACAAATTACTAGCATCAGGAATGAGGGAGGTAACACAGCGTTACAAATTCTACAGACGTTAAAAGAACAAGGAGGGAACATTATAAACAAATTTATGCAATAAATCTGACAACTCAGACAAAAGGGACAAATTCTTTCAAAGACACAAACTACCAAAGCTCATCACAAAAGAAAGAGAACCTGAATAGCGCTGAATCTATTAAAGAAATTGAATTTGTAGTGAAAACCTTCTCACAAGGACATCTCCAAGGCTAGAAGGCTTTCCTGGTGAATTCTATCAAACATTTCAGGAAGAAATAATATCAGCTCAAACTCTTCAAGAAAAAGGAAGAGCAGGAACACTTCCCAACTCATCCTATGAGACCAGCAATACTCTGGCACCCAAACCAAACAATAACATCACTAGGAAAAAAGTCAAAAACAAAAACTACAGACCTAAAAGCTTCAGGAACATAGAAGTAAAAATTCTAAACAAAATGGTAAGCAATGTACGTTCAATAACACATAAAAAGGCAAATACATGATGACCAAATGGGGTCTGGCCCAGGAATGCAAGGCTGGTTCAGCGCTAGGACATCAATCAAAGTAATTCAACATGTTAACCAAGAGGAGAAACCATATGATCATCTCAATAGATACAGAAAGAGCATCTGACCAAACCCAACATGCATTCCACAAAAACATCCTCAGCAAACCAGCACTGGAAGACTATTTCCTCAGCCCGATAAAGCGAATCTACAAACAGCTCACAGCTCACAACACACTCCATGGGTCAAGACTGACGCTCCCCCTCAGATCAGAAACAGGACAAGGATGTCCACTGGCACTCCTTCCAGTCAACGTCGTTCTGAGGTCCTAGCGAGGGAAATAAGGCAAGAAGAAGAAAGAAAGGCCTCCTGTTTGGATAGGTAGAAGTACGTGGTCTTTCCTCACAGACATCACTGTCCATGCAGAAAATCCAATAGGATATATTAAAGAGCGACTGGAACTAATACATGAGGTGAGCAAGACTGAACAGTAAGAGATCAACACACAAAACCAACTGTTCTTACATACTAGCAACAAAGAGAAATTAAAATAAAAAAAGTCTTTTATAATAGCATCAAAATATGAAATATGGATAAACCTGACAAAAGATGCGAGACACCTGTGCACCAGAAACGAGAAGATGCTGCCAAGAGAAATTGCTCACGGGTTGGAGGACTCAGCACTGTTAAGATGGCAATTCTCCCCTAAATGATCCATGGGTTCAATGTAATCCTGACTGATCCTAGCAGGCTTCTAACATAGAAGTCGACAAGCTGAGTCTAAAATTAATATGGAAATGCGAAGAACCCAGAATACCCACAGACAACTTCGAGGAACAGCGAAACTGGTGGCTAACGCTATCTGATCTGAGGACCGAGGTAGAGAGTGCGGTCCTGGCGTACAGATGGACCGGTCCGCCCTCCCGCCCCAGCTTCTCCGCCAGGGTCTTGCTCTCCTGGCTCGGCTGCTCACCCTCCCAGCCGGCCGGGCACACTCATGCCCTGAATGTCTGCACACAGGGTCCTGCTGCTGGAGATGCCCCCCCGCCTCCCAGCCTGAGAGACTCATGCTCGCCCTGTGAGCCCAGCCCATGCCACCTCCATGGAGCTGCCCCGCTCCTCTGCGCTCGGGTGACATGTGGGAGACGCTCCGACAGTTTCACATGGGGTTGTGCACGTGTCTGCTTCTGTCGGCAGCAGCATCGTAAATCTACGCTGCAAGAGCCGCAGCTAAGCATCTTCTTCCACCAACCGAGCAAGCTGAGCGGGAGAGGGAGCAAGTCTCTCCCTGCTTGGCCCCCAGCGCCTCCCTTGCCACTGCCACCGGAGGCCGACTCCAGGTCCTGCACCAGACCCGTGGTCCAGACGGCTGAGACCTGGGCCCTACTATAAGGGGCGGGCAGTCTGCAGGGTGTGGGGGCCAGACAGGGTGGGCTAGCGGGCCGGGCATTCCTGGCGTGTTTGCAGAATGGCCCGTACTGTCCACATTCACATCTCTGGCCTGGGCTGCAGCCTCCCCCAGCCAGTGGCCAGGCCAGGCAGCTCTGACGGGTGGGGGTGGACGCTACAGGGCCATTCCTGCAGGGGCCGCACCTCACAGGTGGCAGCCGGGATGTGACCAGTGGTCTGGGTGCCCACCTGCTGCAGAAGCTGCTGGAGTGCTGCTGCTGGCCAGGCGCATTTGCTGGCTCTGAGTTAAAAACACCCATGGGACTGACTGAGACTTCCAGAAAGTTCCAGCCCCACAGTCACTCTGCTGTGAAGAGCAGCCAGACACGCTCTGGTCTGGGCCTTGCCGCTCTCAGCTGAGTCTGCTGCTGCTTTTGACCAAGGTGGACGGGGGTGGTGGGCAGAGGACCGGCACATCCAGGAGATGCCTGCTTGTGCACGTGGTGACCGGCGCGGCCCCCACTGTCCTGGTTGGAAGACGAACGCTGTCTCCCTCTTGGGGGTGAGTCCATTCCTCTCCCAAGTTTCCAGGCCAGCGGCTCCAGCGGTGGCTTGATTCCGTCTAGTTCTCAGTCCGTCCAACAGGCCGGGGTCAAAAGACGCAAATAAGCTGGCTCAGCCTTGTGCCGGCCTCACGGCCCCCGGGCACCCGTGAGGGGCTCTTCCGAGGAGGCAGTCCAGACCAGGGAGCGTGTCAGGAGCCCAGGTTCACAGGGACTCGAGTGCCCGCTGCTGGGGTCCAGCAGTCAGTGTAGCTCAGAGGCCTCGGGCCAGGAAGAGGGAACACTGCTTCGTGCAGGGCTCCGGGGTACCACCCCCTCCTGTGGGGAGACGCCCCCTTTGTCTGGCCTGTGACAGCCCCTGTGGAGTTCACCCCACCTGACTTGGGGTTCTCCGTTCCAGCTGCGACCCACAGGTGTGCCTGGCTGAGGTCACAGGGTGCCAGGCCCGATGGCGTCCCCATGGCGCCCAGCCCTTGCGTCTCTGCCACCATCTTTGCGCCGACCACCCGACTCATCACCTTGGCGTTGGTATCATCTGCAAATTGCCTTGTTTTTCATCTTTGGCAGGGCTGAAAATCTGATCATGAAAGGGAATTTTCTTTTTTCTTTTTTAATTAGTACTTGGTAATATCACCAAGCTGTGAGTTTATGGCTTTGTAGATCTTGTGTTTTTGACACTAATTACTCACAAAGGCTTTTTAAACTGCATTCCAACTCTGCAACTGCCATGCCGGTAATTAAGCAAGAGAGGAAGCAGCAACAGGTCTCACATTCGCACACGGCCCTTCCCATCAGGGCTCCCGGTGGCCCCTCCGGAGACCCAGCCGTTCCCAGGGTTCCATCCAGCCGGGGAGGCCTGAGGTGGATTCGGGCAGGATTCCAGCCCTCGGCCATCCTGGCTCAGGGCGTGGGCTCTGCTCTCCACCCAGGAGCCAAATTGTAGGCCCCTGACGGTGGGAGAAGAACAGAACTTGGACGTTCCACCCAAGACTCCTGAGTCTCCGTGTTCGGGGGCCTGTTCCACAGCCAACCATCTCCTGGAGCCCCAGGAGGGCTGGGCCCCCGCCCGGGACACACCCGCCCCCTCTGAGGGTCTCCCTCTCCCATGGGTCCCTGAGACCAGCTGCTCATGCAGACTTTCCCTGAGCATCTCCTGCTCGCAGCTGTGAGCTCTGCTCTGTCCCTCCCCGCCCTCCTCCTCTTTCTCCCCCCACTCCCTGCAAAGAGGGGCTGGAGTCGGGCCGCTGCAGGGCCGAGCAGGGTGTCTGAATGTTGCAGGCCTGTGTACCTTCGCTCTCCCTGTGGCTGAGTGTGAAAGCCGACTCAGGGAGAACGAGTGTGGCTGAGGCCTAAGCCGGAGGCTGGGCTCCAGCACAGCTCACTGGCAGGTCTGCAAGACGACACGGTACCTGGGCTTCCCCATCACTGTGCTCCTGGAGAGAACGCAGAGGCCCCGGGGAACCTCCTAGAAGGGAGAGTGGCTGGAAGAGCAGGATCTGGTCATTTTCCACCAGCGCCGGACAGAATAACACCCTTCAGGACCCTTTGCAGCCAGCTCCCCTCTGGGCTGCTGGCTTCACTCTGAAGGCCGCAGGATGGTGCCTCATGGTCTCTTTGTCCTCCTGGTAGAATCCAGAGGCTCTTCAATGGCTGATAAACCAACCGGACAGAGTCGCACCTCCCCTCGTTTCCAGACCCAGGCCAAGCCCGCCCTGCACAGCGGGCCGAACCCGGAATGGCCTGGCCTTAAGCGTCACCCGGGGCCCTGGCTCGATGAGTGGGCGCCATCAGCCCGCCCGCCCCCGACTGTGCTGGGGCCTCCTTAAACACGACTGGTTAGGCAAGGTTTAATGCTCCTCATTGCAATTCTATTTTAAGATGCAATTACAACATCTCATTGCCAAAGTGCACGGTTCCTCCTGGGTTTTTTCCTAACACGAGGGAGTCAGAAACAAAGATGGAGGCGGGACCTGGGCTCCAGACTCGTTTCTGAAGCGGCGGGTTTTGTCAGACTGGTCTGCCGCGAGAGAAGGCCGGCGAGACCCTGTTTCAGGAAGCGCCGCCCCGCAGGGGAACCATGAGGGCTGCTGAGCCGTCTCCCACGGGGAGTAGGCCAGGCCTACGAAGCCGACTTCAGGACATGAAAACCCACTCCAGCCTCCGCGTTTCTGCCCATTTCAGGCACCCCATGCTGCTGCCACAGTGAGAAGGACACTTGGGAAGTTTGGTTTCTGCAAGGAGACCGACCACACCCACCAAAGGGAGAGAGGCGCTGGGCAGCGGCGCAGAACCTACTTCTGGAACATTCATGCAAGTGTGCGCAACCTCACTGTGATTGAAACGGCCATTAAAGACAGCCAGTGATTTCGACGCATCTTAGCCGGTGTGGCCCGGCCTCACCCACACTGGTTCCGCTCAAGTTCATGGCCTGTTGTGGAGCTGACGCAGAGCCAGCCGTCCAAGCCGTCTGAAATCCTGGGTGAAATGAGTGCACACACCTCCTCACAGGCCCTCCATGACTGCAGGCGGCCCCAGGACAGGATAGCTCAAGCCCCAGTCTGGCGCTCGGTCAGTGGTCCGGCTGGACATTGGGAGGGAGCCCAGCAGGAGACCGGGCGGGCACCCAACAGACAGACCTTGAGAAGAAAGGGTTTTCACAAGGCCCCTCGGGTGGGCAGGTGGCCCAGGGGCAGGGGAGCGGAGCCCGTGGGGATGGAGGCCGCAGGGGCGGGCAGGGAGCTGGAACTCAGGTGGGATGGGGACCTTCTCGCTACGTTGGGGGCTCTGGTCTGGCTGGGGGCCAACATCTCCCTTAACATTTACCTTCCCCTGAGGCACAAGGCGGGTCCGGGTGACACAGGAGGCCAGGGCCTCACCCCTCTTCTCCAGGGCTGCGCCCGGATACCCTGGTGCAGCTCAGCACGCGCTGGGCACTGTGCAAAGAGGGTCCACAGGTCTGGCCCATCCTCCCGTGTGGGCTTCTTGGGAGACGCGTACCTGCAGGGCAGGATGCTGGCTCTGGGCTCAGATGGAGCCTCCGCGCCCTGCAGCCCCTCCTCTGAGCAGGGGAAGACCACTGCCCCATGGGCAACTGCCGGCATGCACAGCCAGTGAGCCTGAGCAGGCAGAGAGCGATGGTCACTGTCACCTGCACCGAGCCCACGGGGCTGGACGACGGGGGAGGGGAGCGGCCGCAGTGATGCCCAGGGCTCGTCTCGCTCAGTGGGCGCAGGGCACGGGAGGGACACAGGCTGCTGCTGCTGCTAGGGCCACTGTCCAGCTGGGCCTCAGGGGGTGACCACGAGGAAAGAGCACAGCACGGGGCCCCCTCCCCAGTGACCCCTCATGGGGACCTGCTGGCCGGCTGCCACTGCCTGGGCACAGCGAGCTGGACTCAGGGTTGGGAGGCCCCTGTTTCCTCCCAGTCTGTCTGGAGCTTTTCCGACACCAAGGCCGGGACTCGTGCTCCAAAGTGCAACTGGACGCTGCACAGGCCATGCCCGGAATCCCAACGCGGGAGAGGTAGACGGCCGCGGCCCTGGCCAACGAGACGGCCCCTGCCAACTCCTCTAGCTGTCACCACGCTGTGCTGTGAAGTCAACAACCGGAACCCCGCTGAGCCTGCTTAACTCTCTGGCTCATGGCGACCAGGAGACGAGGAGCTGGGCCTGCCCTCTGCCTCTCTGTCCTCAAGCTCCCAGGGACCCCTGAGCCAGGAAATGCATGGGGGCTTTGCCAGCCTCCAGGCCCCAGGAGAGTCTTCTGCTGTCTCGGGGAGATGTGCAGAACCAGGCTGGACACCCTGCCCCGCTCTCCCCAAGGTTTGGGAGGAGCCCTCAGCCAGCACCAGGATGGGCGGCATGACCATGGAGACATGCAAACCCACTGAGCCTCCCTATAGGAGAGACAGGCAGGCAGCGCGCCTTGCACCGGGCACACTCCGGGTGCTTGTTCTAAGGCATCACTGTCCGGAACTGTCGGAGGGGCCTGCACGGTGACTGCACCATGGGAGCGTGGGCAGAGGGGAGGGGCCGTGGGAGTGGGGAAGGACGGGAGGGGACAGCAGGAGCATGGACAGACGGGAGGGGCCGTGGGAGCGGGGAAGGACGGGACGGGACAGCAGGAGCATGGACAGACGGGAGGGGCCGTGGGAGCGGGGACGGAAGGGAGGGGACAGCAGGAGCATGGACAGAGGGGAGGGGCCGTGGGAGCGGGGACAGAGGGGAGGGGACAGCAGGAGCATGGACAGAGGGGAGGGGCCGTGGGAGCGGGGACAGAGGGGAGGGGACAGCAGGAGCATGGACAGAGGGGAGGGGCCGTGGGAGCGGGGAAGGACGGGAGGGGACAGCAGGAGCATGGACAGACGGGAGGGGCCGTGGGAGCGGGGACGGAAGGGAGGGGACAGCAGGAGCATGGACAGAGGGGAGGGGCCGTGGGAGCGGGGACAGAGGGGAGGGGACAGCAGGAGCATGGACAGACGGGAGGGACCGTGGGAGTGGGGAAGGACGGGAGGGGACAGCAGGAGCGTGGACAGAAGGGAGGGGCCGTGGGAGTGGGGAAGGACGGGAGGGGACAGCAGGAGCATGGACAGAGGGGAGGGGCCGTGGGAGCGGGGAAGGACGGGAGGGGACAGCAGGAGCATGGACAGACGGGAGGGGCCGTGGGAGCGGGGACGGAAGGGAGGGGACAGCAGGAGCATGGACAGAGGGGAGGGGCCGTGGGAGCGGGGACAGAGGGGAGGGGACAGCAGGAGCATGGACAGAAGGGAGGGACCGTGGGAGTGGGGAAGGACGGGAGGGGACAGCAGGAGCGTGGACAGAAGGGAGGGGCCGTGGGAGTGGGGAAGGACGGGAGGGGACAGCAGGAGCGTGGACAGAGGGGAGGGGCCGTGGGAGTGGGGAAGGACGGGAGGGGACAGCAGGAGCGTGGACATACGGGAGGGGGTGGCAGGCTCTCTGTCCTCTGCAGACTGGAAGGCGCCACGCACTCTAGAGCCTTCCTGACGCCAGGCCTGTCCTCTGCTGCCCTTTCTCCCGGGGGCCCCTTCCCCTTGCTGGTAGTACAGCCCCCGGCCACGGCAGCCCTAGGTGTCCCTCGGTGACAGCCCTGAGCCTGTATGGCTTGCACAGCTCTGTCTCCCTGTCTCCAGCTCCGCAAAGACTGGCAACGCTGCGGGAAAGTCAAAGCACAGCCAGCGTGGGCATGCGCTTTGCCCTCACTGGATGGGGTCTCACTGCCAGGGTGGATGACACCAAAGCCACCCAAGCCCGAGGGCGCCCTTTAGACAAGTCACTCGCACCCAAGGTGGACTCGAGCAGAAGGGGCTGCTCAGAACCGAAGGGCGAACTGGAACCAACACAGTGTCCAGAGCACGAAGAGGATGCAGGGCCAGGAAGTGACCGCCGGGATCTGGGAGGTCATCTGAAGCAGGGCTCTGCCCTCGGACAAGGAACGAGCCCCCCAGCCACACCCGCGGGCCCTCAGCAAGGACGCTGTGTGCCCTGGCATCACGCAACAGACCTGAGCGAAGCGCCTCTCGCTCTGCGAGCGGGCATCGGGGTCGGCCGAGTGCCCCGGCAGGCTGCTGCTCTGCCCCCACGTCCCGCCATCAGACAATAAAGCGAAAGGAAGTGCCTCATTCTTCACAAAAAATACTCCGACTGATGCAATTTGCGTGTGCAAAATGTGTGAAGTGCATTTTCCATCTCATCAGCACCTCAACCTGAATGAGCCGCCACTTGCTTTCAGACCCGTCTCAGGCGGCCTGAATTACATCACGGGCCTTTCTTCACCTTGCAATAGGACGTTTCATGTCCTGCTGATGGCAATGCATTTTCACCGACCACATTCATTTAAAGAAGAAATTTCACAACATCTTCTGCAGCTGATTTGCTCCTGGGCCCCAAGAATGGAATACAAATCATCTCCTCACACCTGGCACGCATCTTTTGTGATTTAATTTCGGAAACGACTTTTTAAAGGACTCTACTGTCCCTCCCCGTCCTGGAAGAGGGAAATTGCTCTTCCTTCTGGGGTGTGTGAAGACCAATATCTTCCCCAACTCGCCTGTCCTTCTCCATTGAGTCAGCACCGGTTCCCTTTCAGGACACACTCTTACGGAGCAGCAAACCAGGCATCGGCTGGCAGTGCTGGCAGCGTCTGGGGTCAGGATGAGGGGCGTGCAGCGGCTCAGGACAATCCTACCGAGCTGGTAGTTCACGAAGATTCGGGAGCTGGGCACCTCCACCCACCAAGGGCAGGAGACCTTTAATTGTCATCTGTCCTGCGTGACTCCACGCGCAGAAGGGGCTGCCCTGGGCCACGCACAGCTGGAAAAGCTCCAGGGGGCTGTCAAGTGCCCCCGCCAGGGACCGCGCTCAGCTCCGCCCAGCAGCTGCCATCAACCCATCTCCCCTGAGGCACGGCCCAGCTGCAGATCTGGGAGAGTCACTGCCCTTCAGAGCCTTGGTTTCTCCCTCTGAAAAGGATGGAGGGGGCCGCATTTATCCCCTCTGTGTGCCTGCTGCCCAGGACAGGACGCGGACTCGATCAACATTCACAGGGATGAATCGGTGAGCCATTCCAGCGCCGGTGCTTGGGGGCCCAGCCGCGGCACCCCCTCCCCGCCCTGGCTCTGTCCCGTGCCAGCAGCCAGGCTCTGGGTCCGGCATGACACCTGCCAAGCGGGGGGCATCCCGGGGTCTCTGTGACCTGTGCTCTCCCTCTGCCTCAGGCAGCTGTTTGTCTCCCAACTGCCAGGGCCGATCGGCTTCACCAGACACTGACTGGCCTTTCTAAAGGCGTGAGCTCCCACAACACTGGGTTTTAGTCCCCTGTGGGGGCTCTTCTTGGAGCAGCTGCTCATTATGAGCAGGTGCGGGGACCTGGAAGATGCCGGCAGGGGTGGGATGGGCTGGAGCCAGGCTCCCGCGGGCCGGCCCTGTGCTAGATGCTCCAGGCACAGCCCGTGTCACCCTCTCGACCACGTGAGCAGATGGCACCGGCCCTCCCTTGCCATTCCTCACACCTGCAGGAGCCAAGCCAACGTCAGGCTCAGGGTACTGAACCACCAGACCTGACAAGCAGGTGGTCAGGGCCTGGCTGATCAGCCCGGGCCCGCCAGCAACAGGGTCCCACCTGACCGGGCCAGCCAAGGTGCGTGGGCTGTCTACACGCATGGCAGGTGCCAACAGCCAGCCGGGGACCTCGGACTGGGGCTTGTGGGCCAACCCTCACTTCACATGTTTTGTTTGATCCAGTGTTATTTACAGATAAGAGCCAATGTTTTAAAATCAGGAAATTTAACATGAAAACTGGGAGTTTCCAGCTACTATGAACTCCAGAAACCTGGGTCCACAGGCCCCATGGCCACGGTGCAGGCCGAGCAGGACCCTGGGCCAAGCCCCCACGTTGGCCACACACATTCCACGTGTACACACGCTCAGCCCCCACACCCCGGCTGCTCCAAGACCGAGGCTGAGACCAAGGGGCAGGGCTGGGCCTTGGCGGCAGCTTCTCTCACGGGACAGGGAGGTCGCCCTGTGCCCAGGCCCACCAGGGGCAGGAGATGAGGGGAGCACAGGCTGCACCAGGTGTCGCATGTCCTGCCGTGCTCCCGCAACAGGCTGTGCACCCCAGGAACGGGGGAGGCAGCGGATGGCCGGGTCCCGGGGAGGAGGAAGAGCTCACTTAATGCTGGGCCGAGGACAAGCCCAGGGCCTCGGCGGTAACCTTGCTGTCCACAGCACCCCGGGGATGGGTGTCCCCATGGTGGCAGCCCAGGTCACCTGCAGGACACTGGCCTAGGCCCCCGTGGGATGGCCAACTGCTCATATTTATTTTGTGATATCAAATAATACTTGCTCTTTAAGGACAATTTGTCTCTGGGAAAACACGAAGACGCAGGCAATGCTCATCCGACATCCATTGATGCGGAATCTCGGCAAGATGGCGAGGGTGGAGATGGCATTTAAAGATGACGGGCAAAGGTGATGTCATGTGTGCTTCAGTCTTCTGTCCAAAGACACCTTGGTCCTTGTCAACACCGCTCACCTGCTCTGGAACGTCTACGGACAGTGACCTTCTCTCTCCTCCCCAGGGCCGGGACAGACCCCCGGCAACTCCAGGGTGACTCCTGCCTGTGTCCCTGAGTAAGACACTCCTTGGCCAGCAGGGTCAGCAGAGGGCACAGAGGACGACCTTCTACGAGGTGCCTAACGCGCAGACGCAGGCACCCCGCGGGCCATACCCCGACCCCACCACCCGCGGGTGGGCAGAGCATGGGCTGGGACCCTGGTTTCCCAGTGCCTACCTCGTAAATGTGAGAGGCCCTAAGTGCCAGCTGCTGCCACCACTCCCTCCACAGCCAGGGAAGATGACGAGCACGGAGGGGACTATGTTCAGAGTGCTCCAGGATGAGAGAGTTAATCGGAAAACTTGGAGGAAATGGATGATTTCCTGGCAAATAACAAATCACCAACCCAACTTGACCAGCACACAGAGTAGGGGCAGGAGCCAGATAGAGATCTGTTCTGAAGAAGGCGCCAGGACGACAGCCTTCAAAGCACAGCCATGTCCAGAATCTACGTCCCAGAGAACAGAGGAAAGAAGCCGGCTGATTTTACCAAGCCCGAGTGCCCTCGGGTGGGTGATTGGGGATAGAGAGGGGAGGGAGCCACCAGATGCAGCTGCCTGGAGACGGTGCTGGGAACCGGGGGCCGGCGGGGCGGTGTCGCCCTGAAGCGCGGGGGCCTAAGGTGTTGGAGCAAAGGGCCGGTGTCACCAGCCTCGCTCTGGAAAGTCTCCCCGGCAGCCACGTGGAAGGTGACTGCACGAGCCCAGACTGCCCACTCATCCGTCTGTCCTCTCACTCACTTGTCCGACAGGCTCTCATCGTCGGGGTAGGGTGGGGAGGGGAGGGGCTAGCCCCAGCTGGGTGTTGAGAGAAGCTCGGAGACTCACGAGTGTGCAGTTCAAATGCCACCGAGGCAGGAGGAGGCCGGGCCACTGGCCTAGGGAGGGACGCCCTTCCATGGACAGCCCGAGGGCTGGACGCGCCAGGTGCTGCACGAGGCGCCCTGATGTCCACAATGACCCGGGGAGGGCGCCTGTCCAGCTGCTTTCTCAGGGATGTGACATACCCACTCTGTGGAGAAAAGGCGCCCTGGGCTGGCGCTGGGCCGCGGTGTCACCTCATCCACTGGACGGGGAGAGCCCATCCTGGGGCGACTCCGAGCACGCAGATCTCCTAAGTCCTGCGAGGTGCTGGGCAGGAGAGTCCTGGAGCCGCAGCCCCAGCTGCCCACCTACCAGGACCTCGCACGGGGGCTGAGCAGCGTCCTCGGCTCCCTGGGCAGATGCGGGGCAGCACGCAGCCCCCACCCCGGCCCCGAGAGCCGACATCTGAGAGCGGTCCGGGCGACATGATGTGATTTAAAAGTTAATTAAACCGAGTGGTATAAAGTACAGCACCCCAGGTGTTATTTCCAAAGAGCGTCTGGAAGGAAAAGGGGGAAAATCTAATAAAAAGCCTGTGAGCTGTTGCATCAGGAAGTAATCACGTCGCTAAATCATCCGTGTCTGCGGAGGCCTCCTAATGACACGGCTGCCCGGCCGGCCCCGTGGGGCTGACTCCCTTTGCAGCCAGGCCGCCCAGGCCAGGCCCCCAGGGACACGCGGAGGACGCAGCGGCCCAACGGGCCTCAGGACTGCAGGCGCCCAGCCTGCCAGGAAGCAGGGTCCACCAGAGGCAGGCAGCCCCTCACAGTGCACGCATGCACTCACTCACTCACTCCCTCATTTGTTCACTCCCTCATGCATTCATTCACTCACTCATTCGTTCACTCCCTCCCTCATTCGTTCACTCACTCATTCATTCATTCACTCCCTCACTCCCTCATTGTTCACTCACTCATGCATTCATTCACTCACTCCCTCATTCATTCATTCCCTCATTCATTCGCTCACTCCCTCATTCATTCGCTCACTCCCTCATTCCTTCACTCACTCCCTCATTGTTCACTCACTCCCTCATTCATTCACTCCCTCCCTCATGCATTCACTCACTCACTCATGCATTCATTCACTCACTCCCTCCCTCATTCGTTCACTCCCTCATTCGTTCACTCACTCACCTACTCACCCCATACACTGAGTACTAAGTACCCACCACAATGTAAGGCAAAGGAGAACCAAGCACACAGGGCAGGCCCCAGCTTGGTGGTGTGGGGCAGGATCAGTCAACAACGCACAAGGAGACCCAGCCCCTGGGAAGCAGCATTTGGGCGGAGACCGCAAGGCTGGGTAGGTCAGAAGCGTAAATGGGTGCGGGGATTCCAGGCACACGGGGGCCCCGAGGCAGAAGGGACCTGAGATGTCATTTCATCCATCCACCCTCTGCTCACGGTGGTGACCCTGCTTCCGCACTGTGCTGACGGGGGTCTCACCACCTCACAGGGCCACCTTCGTGTCAAGAAAGCTCAACAAGACATTCTCTTGCTCACTGGGCTGAAACCTGCCTCCCCGCCATGCTGTCTGCCCACAGAGGGCCCAGCAACAATGCGGAGATTGAAGCTTGGGAAGCCGGGTCTGGGGCTCAGCGTGGGTGCTCTTGGGGGTGCTGGGCAGTCGTGGGCAGCCCTGGGATTCTGGCGAAGGAAGGTGGAGACCCGGTGGCAAGATGCACCGTGGTGACTGGTATTTGCTAACGAACGTTCACTGAGGCCTCTGTCTGGGCTGGGGTGGGCGCCGGATCTGGTGGGCAGAGCCCAAAGCTCCTTCTGCACTTCTAGGTGCCCAGGCCTTCCCGGCCCACAAGGCCGCCCTCCAGCCAGCAAAGTGGGAGGCCTGTCCTCCTTCCCCAGCTGGGCACAGGCAGGGTCCCCTCCCCGCTCCGCAGTCAGTCCCTGGACGCCCCACCATGCAGGCCATGCTTGGAGGCGGCTGGGGTCCCTGTGAGGGGGGCCGAGGGACCCTGAACAGAGCGTCAGGCTGGCCTTCCTCCTAGGGTGTCTAAGCAGGAAGGGGAGCATCCAGCGCAGCCCCCAGGAAGCTCTGCCAGGAGCTGGTCCAACGTCCATGTCTCCGTGATTTATCAGGGCAATGCACACTTTCCCTCCACAGCTCTGCTCACCCTGACTCCCGTGCTGTGCCGAGGCGCCGTCCACGATTAATAGCGCTTGCTGTCAAGTGTAATTACCAGCTCCATCCCGGAGCGCCAAGCGCATTCATCCACTCCGTGCACTGGCCGGCTGGAGCCCACACCACTCACCAGCGGGCTGCCACGCAGCACCTCTGTGCTCATCCCGGCCTCCAGGTCCACCAGGCCCCGTCATCTCTGAGCTTCTCTGGAGGCTGGGCGGCGCCTACCACGGCCCCTCCATATTGGGTTCTGAACCCACTGGACCCAGAGGTGACTGCCCAGGGTGGGCCGAGGCACATGGGCCTGTACCAGGGCTGCCATGCCCTGATGCCCAGAGAAAGCCAGGGGCCTCTGTGCGTTGTGGAGGACCGTGCCTGGCCCAATGGTCTTATCTAGTTTTAGCGAGGCACAGAGACAAAAGCTGGGCCAGGCAGCTCCTGTGGCCGCCTTCAAAATGCAACTTCCAGAAGGAGAGTGGGAGGTTAGGAGGTGCAGGGTCCCTGGGAAGGTGCTGTCAGAACCGGGTGCGAAAAACAGAGGGAGAGGACACCTCAGGCCCAGGTGAGGTCATGTCTGGTCCCACTTCCTGGAACCCAGGCCGCTGAGAGAGTGAGGGCAGCTGCCCTCTGCCCTGTGATGCTCCCATGCCCCTTGAGTCTTCTGCTGGGGGCTGTGGGGGGAGAATTAGACATGACCTGATGTCCTCTTAGCACTGTGGAGGTGCGCAGCCCGCCTAACTGTGGGCGCTGTGTCCGGGTCCCCCAGAACTGCCAGTCCCCATGAGCAAAGCCTCGGTGGGGGGGGTCTCAGAACGTGCGGGGGCAGCACCTTCCTGCAGGGCCCACCCAGTACCATCCGCCAGGGCAATCTGTTAACTAGTTTGTTGCCTGCAATGCAGCAACTTTGTCATCTCACCTGCTCGGCCCGTGTGCGCCGTCCGCACCCCCGGGAACACAGTCGAGAGCCAGCAGCACGGGAGCCCAGGAAGCGGCTCTGGGTGGCTCCTGCCGAGGCCCCTGAATTCTTTTCAGTGAACAGTGAAGGGACAGAACCCCAGGCCTACGTGCTCGAGACAAGCTCTAGCCCCTCCTGATGGCATGTGGAACCGCGCCAGGGCAGACCCTGACATCCTCCAGGTCTGGGTGCACAACGTCATCCTGACACGCCCAACGCCAGGCAGTCGCTGATCACGGTGGCTGGAGGGAGCGACTCGTTAACCCCCGCAGCCTGAAGGGCTGCCCCTGCCTCTGCTCCAGCCCAGCTCCCAGGAGACGGCACCCACCAGCACGGAAACCACCAAAGGGAGCCCCCAACAAACTGTGCCAGCCCACCCGCCCTCAAGGAAGGCCCACGGCACCTGCCGTGGCCGGGCACGGAGGCAGCCAGCGGGGACGACAGGGCCAGCTGGGGAGGGGTAAGGGCAAGACCCACCCTCTTTCCAGGCCTGCAGGATGCCTGCCCAGAGGCGGCTCCTCACGGGCTCGGCTGCATGACCCGAGGGCCATGCTCTCCCACAGGCAGGAAGAGGCCGGCCGTCCCAACGTCACGCGGGCAGGCGTGTCGGCCTCACTCCCCTCCCGTCACGTCCCCGGGGCGGCAAGTGGATGGGTGAGTGTCTTCCTTCTGCCGCTCAGATGTCCTGACCTGTCTCCGGGCCTCTCCGTCACGCCCTCTGGTCACACCCCCGGCACACGTGTCTCCAGCGAGGGCTGCTGTGTGCGAGCAGGGAGCCCACCCTGTGGACGGGGTGGGGTCTGGACCGCAGAGCGCCTGGACTCCGGGCCCTCCCTTCTCCCCGACGACAGTCCCAGCAACCATGGTTTCTCCAGCAGTGGCTGTGCCAGGAACTGGGGCTGCTCCTCCCGGGTCACTTACTTGGTTGGCAACAGCTGTCTCCACTCTCGGACGAGGTCCCTGGGTGGAAAGGTCAGCTTACAAGTCACCCAGCTGAGCACTCTGGCCCCTCCTGACAACCCTCGACGGGGCAGCCCGGGACAGGTGGCCCCTGAGGGTCTTGCTGACGCCTCCAGAGGTGGCCGAGCCGCTCTTGTCCCTCACTGTCCCCTGACCAGTGGGTGCACTGTTGCCCCTGCCTCGCCGTCCCCTGACCAGCGGGCACAGCTCCATCCTGCACAAACACAGGTTTTGAGCCAGGCTCCCCGGGCGCACACGTGCGCTACTTTTCTAAAGTGGAGAGCAGGCCATGACTCTGGTGGCCACCCTGAGTCTCTGCCCCACTGTGGGCTGTGCAGGCGTGTGGCAGGGCCTGGGCCCATGGCTGGAGCTCCTGGCCCAGGACCCCACAGGGAAAGAAAGGGAAGAGGGAAGGCTGACAGCCAGGAGAAGATCGGGCAGGGAGTGCTGGAGCGAGGACGTGTTGCGAGGCTGGTGACCAGGCCGTGCTTGGATGTGCGGTCCCCGGTCACTGGAGGCCTGGTCCAGGCGGCAGCTCAGCCCAGCTCCAGGGGTCTCAGACTTCCCGCCAGCCCCGTCCCCCACCAGGCAGCGCCCGGGACCTCCGGCCTGGGGTTGGAAGAAGGCTCCGGGGCCAGCTCCGTGCCCACCTCGCAGGGGCTCCTCCTGCTAGCCTGCCTCTGCCCATGGGGCTGCCTGCCCCGGGAGCCAAGACTCCCCGCCCTGTGTACATTAATTACGGCAGAGTAAACAGCCGCGGTTTGAAAAATGCATGTTTCTATGTGATTGCTTTTTTTAATTGGTTGGTTTAACATTTGGAATTTGATTTAATTTCAGCTTGATTTTCCTCACCGCGGGGTCAGGCTGAGGGCCGGGGAAATCACCACTGGAGCGCCCATCACTAATGGCAGGGGTCCGGAGCACACGCTGGCACCCGAGCGGCACGGTGGCCTCATCTTCACGGAGCCAAATCTCTGCGCTCCAGATCCCAGGCTCGCGGGGACGGGAGGCCAGACCCACACCCCCTCCCCACAGGACCAGGACGTGGGCCTCTAGGGGACCTCGGCTCGGCCACCTGCTGGCTTCGAGCAACCCTGGGCGGCTGGGCGCTGATGTCCCATTTCCGAGGACTCTCCGAAGGCCGGGGAGGCAAGGTTCAGGGAGATGCTCTCGTGGTGGGAACAGCCCGCTGGCCCCGTGTCGCCTCTGTGAGGTGGCGTGTGACACCAGGGTGGCCGCTGGCCGTCTGGGCGGGGGGAGGGCGGGCAGTGGCACGGCCTGCCACTGAGGGTGGCACAAGCCCGGAGGCAGGCAGGCCTGGCCCCAGACCCCCCAGGGTAAGCGGCCCCTCTCTGAGCCTTGGTCACCTCAGACGCAGAACAGGGACAGTGTCCACCTCAGGGCCCGCTGGGGGGACAGAATGAGAGCGGCACCCAAAGAGCCTCGCACTCGGCCGGCCAGGCCCACGTGCTCCATGGCGGGTCCACCGCAGTGTGCCGAGGCCCTGCGCCCCCCAGGCAACAAGAAGGCCCACCCGCCTTTCCTGTAACCATCCCTGGCCCCGGACACAGGCCACAGCCAGGGCGGGCCGATGCAACGGGGAAGCGGACAGCAAGGCCGAGGAGGGTCGGCCGCGGCCCGCAGGGTCCGGGTGGGAAGGGCCAGAGGGAGGACTCAGCACCAAGTCCATTTTCGGCAGCTGTGGGCTGGGGTCCCAGCTGTGCCGCTGACCCCAAGGCTCTCCATGCC
The DNA here is from genome assembly GCF_041296265.1 of Equus caballus. Lineage (NCBI taxonomy): Eukaryota > Metazoa > Chordata > Mammalia > Perissodactyla > Equidae > Equus > Equus caballus. Next base: position 1,428,080 of record NC_091696.1, read on the forward strand.
TCGCTTTCCTCCTTAAAACACGAGCAGAGGCACCACGACCTGCCAGCTAACACGAGGAGACGACAGGGCAGAAGGGGCCGCTCCTGAGTCCACACGCCTGCACGGTGCCAGGGCCGGGGGGCAGGACGAGGACACGGGTCAGTTCAGGGACGACACAGCCAGTGCTCCGGGCAGTCCTGGCTCAGGGCTGGGTCAGCAGCCTGGGGACCAGCTCAGTCCTCACCCCCACCGTGTGCGCCTCGGTCTCCTCGGTTGTAAAACAGGATGGCAGCACCGACCACGGACGCCCCAGCTCTGCTCCTGCTCGGAAAACAGTAGGCTGCGTCACGCGATGACAATGGGGGGTGTACCCCCGGGAAGGAGCCGGCGTGAATAGGGCCTTACACAGGGAGCAGAGGCCAGGTGGTGACTCTGGTACTGGGGGATTGGTCCCCAGTGCAGACCTATGTGGGAGCAGCAACCCAACCCTGACGCCATCCAGAAGCTTCTCCTCAGTGTTCCCGCCCCAGACTCCGGGTTTGAAAGATGGGACGCTCTACACAAGCTATATTAAGTGATAATCCACTTGTTCTCCCATCTTGCTAGTAACTGATTTAGTCGGTCAAGATCCTGATTTGTCTGCAATGACCAAGCAGCTCTTCCGGCTCAAAACACCGTCTTAGGCATTGCTAGCGGCAGCAGCGGCCTCGCAGATGGGGTGCAGGACTTCAGGGGGACACCTGAATCCTGAAAACGGCCTGCGGACCACAGCTGATCCCGAGCGGGACCCTGTTTGGGAGGGATCAGAAACTGACGTTAGGAAGGCGGGTCAGGACGAGGCCCTGCAGCCGCCGGCAGGGGTGTGTGCGGAGCAAGGCCGGGGAGGGCCCAGGCACCACGTCCTAAATGTGCGGCGAGCCAGGGGTGAGGCTCTGGCGACAGGGATCCCTGACCCCGCAGTAAGTCAGCAGGTGATGGCAGCGTGAGGCGAGGGCAGGTTCTGCCCCGGCCTTCGTCATGCTCAGAGCCGGCTCCTGCCCAGGACTGTTCTGGGCACCGGGGGTGGGTGCGAGCAAGGAGACTGCAGGGGTGAGTAAGGGTTCCTGCCCTGGGGGGACCTCGCCTAGACAAGCCCTCTGGGGACCGTGTCCTCGTGCTCTCTGTCGGTCTGCGCACAGGCTCAGGCCAGGAGACACACCCTGGGGAGCACCTGTTGTCTGTGCTCTGGGCATGGCCTACACCCTAGCCACACTGTTCTCTAAGTGTTCCGTACTTTCCTGTCTCGTGTGCTTGCACGTGCTAGGTCCTCTGCTTATGTGACCTGCGTCCCACCAAGATTCTTCTCATCCTCCAAGGTCCACCTTAAAATCTGCTCCTCTGTGACACCTTCCAGAACCTTCAGACAGAATTAATACTTTCCCATTCATTCTTTCATCCACCCACCTATCTATCCACCCATCCACCCACCTATCTGTTGACCTGTCCATCCGTCCATCCGTCCACCCACCCATCCATCCAACCACCCATCTATCCATCCGTCCACCCACCTGCCTATCCATCTACCCACCCACCCACCCACCTATGTATCCGTCTGTCCGTCTATCCATCCACTAACCCATGCATCCATCTAACCACCCACCTATCCCTTTATCCTTCCATCCATCCACCCACCCATCTACCCACCCACCTATCCATCTGTCCATACTCTTACCTATCTATCTACCCATCTACCTACCTATCCAGCCACCCATCCATCTGTCTGTCCATCCATCCATCCATCCACCCACCCACCCACCCACCCACCCATCCACCTATCCATCCATCCATCCCTTGTCTGTCCATCCACCCACCTACCCATCGGTCCATCTACCAGTCTGTCTGCTCACCCATCCATCCATCTGTCCACCCACCCATCCATTCATCCAACCACATACGTATCCATCCACCCACCCATCCATCTACCCTTCCACCCACCTATCTACTCATCCACCCACCTATCCATCTACCCACCTATCCATCTACCCATCCATCCAACATTTAGAGTGCCCATTATGTGTCAGGCACTGTTCTAGGTGGTAAGGATACAACTGGAAATGAATTAGACACAGTTATTGCTCTTGCAGAGTTTATGTATTCTAGTGAGATAGACAGAAAGTAAGTAAGCATGTAATACAGTGCCAAGAAAATGAAGCAGAGAAGGGCCTAGACACAGACAGTGATTGATCTTCCAGACAGGACCATATTGAAAGGCCTGTCCACAGGTGACGTTTGAGCAGAGCCCTAACTGAGGTGAGGGAATGAGCTGTGTGACTCTCAGGGGACCCCGGAAGGGGGAGAGGCAGATGCAAGGGTCCAGAGGCAGTGCATACTTGGTGAGCCCAGTGGCCAGTGTGCCTTGACTGGAGCATGAGGGGAACGTGTGGGAGGAGCTAAGGCTGGAGAGGGATGGACATACAGAGGTCCTTTCCTCACACGAGTCTGAGACACCCTGCGGGGCCCTATCCCTGAGACTGAGCACTCAGGGCAGGACCGGCCTGGATGCATTTCGGGCTCCCTGCCGAGCAGCACAATGTCCCACACGGCATGGTGGACTTCCTTGGGGAGCCCTGCCCAGAGGTGGCCATGCCCCAGGCTGGCCGGGAGGAAGGCTGACTCTGACCCAGAGGCCACGTTGGACTCTGGAGAAGCTGAACTGGGGCCTCAGGCTCCTCAGAGTGATGAGACAGAGGGTGAGGGGCTGGGGAGCAACAAATGTCACCCTGACTCCTGGGAATGGCTTCCGACGTACTTGATCATACAGGGAGGGGACGTTAGAGGGGGACACAGAACAAGCAGCCCAGGCTGCCCAACGGCCAGCAGTCACATCACACCTGTGGTCCGGGGGGCCAGAGCCCTGCGTACGTCTTAGCAAGGCTGAAGGGAGAGCGCGGGCCAGGCATGGGCTGTGGGACAGTGCCAGCCTGGGGGCAGGCCCCAGAGCCACCCTCCACCATGGCCCCACCCAGGGCCCTTGCACACATGCCTTCTGACCACAGCGCACCAGCGGGGCAGCGCACGTGACAGTAAAAATGGGACACTCTTCTTCTGCAGACCACTGGCCGGTGTCAGTCAGAGCGTGTGGCTTCCGCAGCAGGGCAGCGGGTACCCTGCCATCCCTGGGCAGCCCTCCTGGACCCCAGCTCTCCAAGGGGATCTGTAGGGGACTGACAGGGACAGATAGCAGCTCTTCCAGGGACCTGCAGGGGGTCCTGGGACACAGGGCTCTGTGCAGCCTGCTCCTGTCCCTCCTATCAGAGCTGACCTCCCAGGAGAGAGAGCAGAGCCCCGGACCACGGTGCCAGTCTCAGGACATCTCGCCCACACCACCCCCACGCTCCCTCCGGCTTCCTCGGGATAAACTGCTGTAATATTATTTACAGCAGCGGCACACGGGAGGAGGGGCGAGACAGGAAGAGGAGTCTCTTTACGACTCGGGGAGGAACTGAGAAGCTGAGCGGGATGCTCAGCGTTCACATCAGCTCCTCGGTGAGGAATCCGGTCCTCTTGGTAACCAGAGGCTGTTCACACAAGCTCCCGGAGGAATGCCTTCCACAAACTTTGATGTGAACTAATTAAGTTTGCTCAGTTAATCAGGACTGGCTGCCTCGGAGACCCAGCATCCATAGACCCGCAGACAGCCGTGTGAGACAGGAAGCAACTCGTCTCCCCTCTCCCGCCAGCCCTTCTGCCTGTGCGCCCTGCGCCCCTCCTGGGCCTGCTCATATGCAGAGGCCCAGGCCCTGGCATGAGCAGGTAACCCTGTACCCGGGGTTTTGGTGGCTCTATGAGATGGATGATGGCCCCTGGGGACCCACTAAGGCCCCAGGACCCGTGGTCCAGCCCAGCAGCATGACGGCACCATTCTAACTGGTGGTCCACACGGGGGTGCTGAGAGGGGGCCCTCTCCAGGCCCATGGCACTGAGACAGGCAGCCCTGTGATGGGGAAGGGGGGCTGTCCTGGGCCTGGGAACGAGCTGGTACAAGGGACTTCTGAGTCAAGCTCTGGGTGAGGCCAGGGAGTGCCCAGGCCAGGGAGCAGGGGTGCCCATCAGACGCGGACCCCGGCTGGGTCGGGACTAGGCACTGGGGTGTGAGTGCTGACATCCCAGCCCGGTGCAGTGGGTCCCGGGGCTCGCCTATTCAGGGGATGGCCGGCCAGAGGGCAGCTCCTGCCAGGGCCCACACTTGGAATCCGAGAGCTTTCCCAAGCACCCACTGCTGGCCGAGCCCTGGACCATGCTCTACAACGAAGGGGAAGCAGAATCAGAGATGTGAGAGCAGGCTCCACCCTCCAGAAGCTTCCATCCTGGAAGAGTGGCTAGTGCTAGATGAGCAGTGAAGCCAGAAGAGAGGGTAGCGTGCGAGGAGATCAGAGGGAGGGCTGCGTCGGGAAGGTGTGAGAAGACTCAGGTGGTCTGAGGCCACCGGCTGGCCCATCCCAGAGCAGTCCAGCTGGGCCGGAATGATGGGGGCGGGAAGGGCGAAGGGCAGTGGAAGGCAGGCTGGGAGAGCGAACGGGTCATGCTGTGGGCCCTCAAGGCACTGTGGTGAGTGGCGCCATGGCCAGGCCCAGGCGAGGAAGACAGGCGGCCAGAAGGCACTGACCCCAGGGAGACCACAGGGCTGGGGTCAGGGATCAGGTGAAAGGAAAGAGGGATCTGGCTGCGGGAGAAGGGGGCTCCAGGTGGAGCTCCCACCCATCCTGGTCAGGGCACTCAGCCTATGCCAGGAATGCCACCCAGACCTCTCAACAGCCCTCACGTAGGTGTCGCCTCCACCTGCCAGAGGGGACGAGGCTGCGAGAGGCAGGTGTGCTGGCCAGTGGCAAGCCAGGGATCACTGTAGGCCCAACGGCTTCTGTGGAAACGTGGCAGCACTTGGTGGCCCAGGGCGTGGGGGGGCACGGGTGCCGAGGTGACCACAGTGGTGGAAGCTCGAAGCCTGGGAGCCTTCGCCTAGCCACAGTGGAGGAGGAAGAGGAGGCAGGCAGAAGCCCGTGGGGTTGCCCAGTGCCCTCTGTGGCTGGTTGGCCTCGCTGGGCCACGTATGGGGCACACACACACAGCTGGTGCCCCGCGTGAGGTCCCAGAGGCCCTTGGGGACCACCGGGAGGGGTGGGCATGGAGACCTGGGTGTGTGGCCTCCACTTGGCGCCTCCTGGCACCCAGCTCACCTCCCGCAGGGGCCTGACTGCGTTTCTACCTGCTGCCCAGGGCCAGTTCTCCTTCTGAGCAGCAAGGCAGCGCATGGGGGCACTGGTGAGTGTTCCCGCCCTGGGAACAAGGCCTCTGGGGTGTCTGGGAAGGGGAAGGGAAGGTCGGCCCTGGGGGAAGGGCCCGCATCAAAGGGACGGGGTCTGAGTGTGGGGCAGCTGTCAGCTGTGGCCGGGAACCAGAGCTGAGCGAGTTCCAGTAACTGATGAAACAGATGACGATGTGCGTAAGCAGCTCTGCCCCGACCAGAGTCACATCATTACAACGTTGTCTGCTGTGTCTCCAGCTCTCGGACCGAGGAGCGACACTTGCTCTCAGGAATCCTCTGGGTCCCCACCCTTCAAGCAGCCGAGGCCTGTTCTGCCGGGCTCTGCTCTGAACCCAGTAGGAGGCAGGCTCAAGATTCTTTCCCGGTTTTGGTAAGTCAGGGTCACTGCTGTGCCCAGTGACTGGCTCTGCAGCCAAACCCAAGGCGCGTGCAGGGCCCCACGGCCACCCGAGCGGGTGGAGGGCGGCAGAACGGCGACTAAAGCCCCACCTCTTGCTGGACTGAAGTAGACAGAACCTTCCAGATCGGCGTGGAATCATCTGTCAGGTTCCCTCCCCAACTCCCTGCTACTCTGAGGGCAGCCTGGGCTCCCCTGGCCTCTGATCACATGCCAGGCCCTGCCATATCTGTCCTTCCTTCCACAGACAACACCGAAGGTGGTTCTTCAGCGAGGCCTCCCCACGCCGCCCTGCAGCCCCCATTGGCCACTTGTCCGTATGAAGTGCTCAGGACCCCCTCCAGGCTTGGCTGGGGGTTCCCTCAGGAACCCTGCGGGTCCCACTGTCAGCAAAGCCTCCTCCCCAAAGAGCTTCCCAGCACTCCTGTGCCTTCAGAAGCACCCAGCAGACGGCTGGCTGCCATGCAGCAGAGCCAAGCTCAAGAGCACTTTCTACGGGGCCTGAGTGAGGATGGAAGGGGGGCTTGTTGCACAGAGTCCTCACAACCTCGTGACATGGGGGCAGCCAGCACCCTTGACATGCCAGAACCCCTGTACACACAGACGTGGCGCTAGCGTGGTCACCTTGCTCCAGGATGTCCTGGCCCGCCCAGCAGGGACCACTGCGCCCAAGAAGCCTCGCATGGTGACCCTGCACTGCTGACACCCCCCCGGCGAGGTCAGTGCTGCTGGTCCACAGGCCACACGAGGACAGCAGGCCCTAGACGGAAAAGTCCCTAAAACGATGACGGATGCCAGCAGCACTAACAGCCGCCTCATGCAGTTGCTGTGAGGGTCTGGTGGGAAAAAGATCAAATTGGTTTGTGGGTGACTGCTACAAACTCGATGTTCGTGTGTCCCCGAAATTCACATGCCCAAGGCGACGGTGTCAGGAGGTGGCACCTCTGGGAGATGATGAGGCCATGAGGGGTCAGTGCCCTTGTACAAGGGACCCCAGGGAGCTCCCTCGCCCGTTCCACCACGTGAGGACACGTGAGCAGTCTGCGACCCGCAAGCGGGCCTCACCAGAACCCGACCATGCTGGCAGCCTGAGCTCGGGCCTCCAGCCTCCAGACTTTGAGAAATAAAGGCCGTCTAAGCTGCCCAGTCTCTGGTCTTCCATTGTCGCAGCCCAGGCTAAGACAGGGACAGATGCCCAGAGGAAACTTGAGGGCGTCCTCTGTCATCCAGTGTACTCAAGACTCTCTCTGCACACCGTGGCCGTGCCCGCCCGGCGCTGCCACAGCCCTGCACTCCTCCATCCAGCATCTGGCATGGGCTGCCCTGGAAGCCCCTCCTGGTAGTCACCTCGCTGCTCTCAGCTCTCCCTGCCAGCTCAATGCTCAGGTTCTTGAGGGCAGCAGCCGCGGCACCAGGACAGGCCCGTGATGCCCGCGAGCGGGATCCACATGCGACTGAGAGAGTGGTGTCGGCTGGCGGCCTCTCTCCTCATGGCTCTAACCTCCCTCCCTCCCTCCTCATCACAGGGACTAAACCAACCCCTGGAAACTGTGACAAGACTAAGTGTAATCACGCTCTAACCTAGGCTGTGCCATTAATCTCCCCGCCACTGAGGGGTAATTCAATTAGACAGAGTCTGTAAAGAGTTACAATCATCAATTAGCACCAGCACAGCTACGGGGGAGCCGGGGGCCAGGAACCAGCACAGCCCACGTGGCTGATCCAAGTGCCGGCTCCACAGCTCACCAGGCCCCTGCACTGGGCCTGGGCACACTGGGGCTGGCGGGGTCTGAGACCAAAGGAGCCGATGCCACCCAGGCCCAGCCGGGCTCCATCAGGTTGTCCCTGGCAGGGTGGGGAAGTTCAGGGTGAGTGGCTGACGAGGGAGCTGGAGGAGCTGGCCCAGGAATGGCCAGGTCGGCTACGCTGAGTGACCAACAGGTGGTCGGCTTGAGGGTCGGCAGCCAATAACCAAAGAGGCTGCCCCTCCCCCTGTCTCCCTCCTGAGGCCAGGACAGCCCCCATGCCACCTGGCAGTACCCAGGCACCCTTGGAGCCCACACTTGGCTGGTGAAGTGTTAGAGGCCCAGCCGCTGCCCCTGCGAACAGGCCTGACCTTCAGCTGAGAGTCAAGTGAGAGTGACTGACCACACACCACATGGTCAGCAGAGCAGAGGCGACCCTGTCACCACATGCTGGCAGGCAATTCGGCCTTGAATGTCAGACAGCAACAAGGCCTGAGCAGGCAGGGCCACGTCCACCTCACTCACAATCGTGTCACTGACACCCAGCCACACAACACTCCGTGAACTCACGCTACGGTGAACTGCACGGCACGGCCTTCCTCCGCAATCGGGACCCTGGAGCTCCGGCCGTCAGAGCCATGGCCTCACGTGGACACAAGCTCTTGGGTCCTGCCCGGGGCAGGCCAGGCAGTGCTCGGTCCCCTGGCTAAGGGTTTGGTGTGGGTGGGGGGTGGTACTTGCTGCCCTGAGTGTGCCCTCACTGAAGTCCCAGAGTTACAGGCAGCTGACCGTGGAGCGCCCAGCTGCCCAGCCACATCTCCGTGCTGTACGGTTCTGTGGCCGTCACCCCCGCTGCCGGGCTGGGCAGGCTGGTGGGAAAGGCGGCTGCTCCTGAGGCCCTGGTAGCCCCTGCTTCAGCGCAGGCCGTTCCTCTCCCTGCCAGCCTGAAAGGGACCGATCGGGTTCCACGCCTTGCCATGGGGGTCCGCCCTGGGCCTGGCCACGGGCCGGTCTGCATCCAGCCATGCACACGTGGTCCCCCGCCTTGAGGGGCTTCTGTTCCTCACGTCCTATAAGCCCAACCTCCATGTGGCCCTGCTCTCGGGGCTCCAGGGCACCTCGCGTGGGGTCATACGGAGGCTGGAATTTGGAGGAAGGCAGACGTGGACTCAGAAATAAGAGACTGATTACCTGTCCCCCTGCCCCCCCCCGCCGGACTGGCGGCTGCTGCGAGAGGTTGCATCCCGCCTGCTTCTGAATTCCTAGTGTCTGGCGTAAAGGCTGGGAGCTTGTGGACACATGGAGGCTTGCGTAGGTGCAGGAAGCATGCTGGGGAGGGAGCAGAGTGCACAGGCAACGCCCACCTGGAAGGGCTTCGGGTGCTGGAGAAGGGCGGCGAGCCAGCAGCAGACCCTGCAGAGGGAGGAGTGTCTGAAGGGCCTCGAAGGACAGGACCGGCGACAGGCATCGGAGGAGAGGGCGGGGGCTCCTCCGGAGAGCAGCCTGGCGCCGGCGCCTGATGTGCGTGTCGCTAAGGCGCCTGTGCTTCCTGGGGACCCCGCACTGCGAGCGGCTTTGAGGAGGGAGGTCTGGGAGCAGCCAGCGTGGGCGGTGTGTGGTGGCTTTGTCAGTGGGACAGAGTGACCTGGCTGGGGGACTCCCGTGGGTAGAGAGCCCCAGGCCTGGACTCATGAGGGTGTTGGGGTGACAGGAGCCCAGGAGCAGATCGGGGAGGCCAGGGAGCCGGTCTGGACCAGGCAGGCGAGGACACAGAAGCAAGCTGGGGGACGGGCTGCCAGAGCGGGAGGTTGGTGTGGAGACAGCTTGTGGGAGGAACCCCGAGGGAGGGCCGGGCAGGAGAACAGCCTGGAGGGGACACAGCCTGGTGTTCCCCACACCTGGGCCAAAGAAGACAGAGGAAAAAGAGGGGGCAGGAGCACATGCGGAGCCAGGCTGCCTGAGGAGGACCTGGGCTCCTTCTTTGCAGGGCTGGCTGGGCAAGTACAACCCGCGCAAGCTGCCCAGCATCACTGACCCAGGCCCCTGCCCGGGAAGGCCCCCCCTTCTGCCCCAGCCGGAGACGAGCGGAGCAGCTCCCCAGGGACCCAAAGCAGGGCCCCTTCTTCTGTCCTGCACTCCTGCCTGCCACCCGGCTCTGTGCCCTGCCTGCCTGCCTGTACTGGGGGCACCCACAGAGGCCAGCTGAGTGCGGAACCAGGAACTGGGCTGAAGCTGCCGGCTCACAGGAAGCAGGAGCCAAGAGACCAGGAGGAAACATCCCTCTGCCTGGATGAGAGAAGGCCTTCCTCTGGGCTGAAAATGCCCCTGAGAACAACTCAGTTTTGGGGGTGCTGCGGGCAAGTCTGAGCAAGCAGACTTCGCACATCCTCCCTGGGTGCTCACTGATCCCCTGTTCAGAAGTCTGGGGGATGAGCAGAGAGGAAAGGAACGCAGGGGTCCAGGGCTGGCGCGTCCTCAGGCGGGGAGGTGGGGAGGGAGGTGAGAGAAGTTTCACAAGGGTAAAAGAAGAGATTCTCCTAGGAAACCCCCAGCAGGTTGACGTGATCCCGTGTATGAGGAACCCCCTGTGCTCCATGTAGCACACAGTCCACACACATGCACAGACTCGTATGAACAGCTGACACGCAGTGAGTGAAACACGCGAGGCGCTGGCGTCACAGCTGTCGTGGACTGGACTGTGTTCCCCGAAATTCATATGCTGGGGCCCCCGTGCCCAACGTGACAGGTGGAGACGGGTCTCTGAGGAGGAGAGCGAGAACAATGAGGTCAGCAGGGCAGGCCTACCCCCATGGCGCCGGTGTCCTCACGAGAAGAGGAAGAGGTGCCGAGGGCTGTCCTCGCCCCCACCCCTGGCGGGGCTCCGAGAAAGGGCACGCGAGGACACAGCGGGGCGGGGGCCGGCCGCGAGCCAGGCGGAGAGGCCTCACCTGGAACCGTCCCTCACGGCACCCTGGTCTTGGACTTCCAGAACTCCAGACAGAGAGAGCACATGTCGGAGCCGTGTGGTCTGCGGTGTCCTCTACGGCAGCCCGAGCTGACCAACACAGCAGTGTGCGGAGCATGCTCTTATTTTGGTAAAAACCCACCAAGCAGCCACATGACCCCTGTAATGTACTGCACACACTTGTGCACATGTGTGCGAGGGAAGGCTGTGGGGCAGGCACAGCAGCGGGAGAGCCTGGGGCCGGGAGGCGATCGCGTGGCCCCCACGCTAACCTGGACATTCAGCTTTCCTGAGCACGGTCACTTGAACCAGCACAGCAGCTCCCTCCCCGGAGGCCTTTGAAGGGTCTGCGTTGGTCAGCTGCTGTCTAGGGCCCGAGTCCTCCAGGGGACCCTGCACTTCAGTCCAACACTTCGCACTGTGACCCTTCTCCTCTGCTTGGGTGGTCACCCACTGTACTGCCTTCCTCCCACCATCTTCACCAACCCACACCCTTCAGTCGTAAACAACCAGAAGAAGGGATAAAACATACACGGTAATGTTCCTAGACCCCGGACAAGCGCCACAGGGGTCCCTGAGAAAGGAGACAGACGAGGAGAGCCCCCGAACGCCTGTGTTCTGCCGCTGGCACTTTCCAGGCTGTGGTACAGGGAGGCACATCCCACAGGCACGGCCGTCGTGCCGAGCTGAGGAGAGAGGCTGGACTCTGAAGGGCAGAGTTCTGCAGAGGATGGAGCTACGCAGGGAAAGAGTTCCACGGTCTGGGGAAAGGTCCTGTTGGACGGCACGCTCCCTGTGCACAGCGTGCCACTCCAGGAGGCTGAACACAGACCTGGGGACCGCCAGGGAACAACCCCGGAGCTCCCACAGACCGGGCGACCCTGAGCTCTGCCAGCCAGAGAGGAGTCTTCAGTGAGCACCAGGGCATTTCCCAGGGACCCCAGCAGGGTTACGTCTTAGGAGCAGAGTTTAACTAGCCCAGAATAAAAGCAAATCTAGACAAGCCCTGACAAAGCTAAAAACACGCCTTGAAAGGACCCAGCCGGTCTGCATAACTTAACTGCCTGCCAGACAAAGGCCAACACCTTTAGAGGGAGACACTCAATGATACCACACTCACAATGTCCACCACACGGTGAAAGATTACTAAGCACGCAAAAAAGGAGAATGTGACCTGTAGCCAAGAGAAAGATCAGCCAGTAGAAAAAGGTCCAGAAATGATGGAATTAGCAGACGAGGACTTTGAAACAGCAAATATAAATATGCTCAAGGATTTGAAAGAAAACATGAACACAACGAGGGGTATGACAGCTTCCAAGACGGCCCTCAATGGTCAGGCCTCAGGTATTCACAACCTTGGGTGGCCTCTTCCCACACTGGACCAGGGTTGGTTTGTGTGACCACTAGGAGATGGCAGAAGTAATGGTGGTCACTTCCAAGATGAGGTCATAAGACACTGGAGCTCCCCGCTTGCCTGGCTCTGTCTCTGGCTCTCTCAACACTCCCTCTGGGGAAGCCAGCTGCTGTCATGAGGATGCTCAGGCAGCCCTGCAGGGAGGTCCACACGGGGAGGAAGTACAGCTTCGGCCAAGGCCACATTAGTGAGTGTAGAGCAGAGCCTGTGGACGTGATCCAGCCTTCAGAAGACTACAGCCCAGGCCAACAGCCTAACTGCAGCCTCAGGAGAGACCCTGAGCCAGGACCACCCCGACAAACTGCTCCCAGATTCCTGACTTTCAGAAACCATGTGAGGTAACAAACGTTTGTTATTTTAAGATGCTAAGTTTTGGAGTAATTTGTTACACAAAAACAGACAACTAAAATGAAGGAAAGAATTAAGATACAAAAAAAGGACCAAATGGACCTTTTAAGCATGAAAAATACAACATCTGAAATGAAAAATTCACTAGATGAGATTAATAGCAGATTAGACACTCCAGAAAAAAAGGTCAGTGAACTTAAAGAGGCAGGAACAGAAACCCTCCAAACTGAAGCACAGAGGAGATGATTCACACAAGCACACACACAGAGCATCAACGACCAACAGGGTAACAGCAGCGATCCCAAATAGGAGGAACTGGAGTCTCAGAAAATGTTAAACGAGATATAAAGACATGATAGCCCGAATTCTCCATGTTTGATTATAAACCCACAAATCCAAGAACTCGCTGAACCACAGCAGGATAAACGCAAGGAAACCTTTAGATCAGCCCAAGTCAAAGACTTTGTGTACAAGGACGAAGGTGAGGCTGCTCGCTGCGCGAACGCTGCCCACAGCCGCGGGCTGGGCTTGGGGCTGGGCGGGCGTCGGCCCATCCTTGGCCGTCACGCTCCACCCCACGAGGGCCAGGCCTCCTGCCCTGCCTCTGTCCCTGGGCCCGTTCTGTCCCCGGGCCCCTGGGCCGACACGTGCACTGGCACCTCGCTGGGCTCCCAGCTGAGGCTGTTGGGGGAAGGAGCGCGCCGGCAGTGGCAAAGGGGGAGGGCTGTGCTTCCGGGGGCTGCTGAGAGCTGAGAGTTGGTGCGGGGGGAGGGGAAGCCACGTCCACTTCCAGGCCAAGATCCCCCTCGGGATACAGACACCAGCGTTTGCTGAAGGTCTCCCACGTCCCTCAGTGTTTCCACCTGTGGGACCCCGGCCCCAGTTTGCTCATCTGTAGGATGGGGTAACAGGAACTGCCGCCCGCACGACTGTGCAGTTTGATTAGGATTATTAACCATAAAGTGGTTCGGTTCACGCCCAGCTCCCACAGGCCTAAGGCATTAGTGTTTCTACTGCACGAGCCAAGCGTTGTTCCCCGAGGTCTCACTGGTTTAACCAGAGTCAGAGAAACCCAAACCTGAGCTTGAGAATGGGCATACCTTTGAACCGATAATCTAATCGGATTAAACTGATAATCAATCTACTAGGAATTTAGTCTGAAGATATAATCAGAGACGCAGAGAAAGGTTTCTGCAAATGGATGATGATCACAATGCCGTGTTACAATAGTAAGTCAACCAATCAATAAAAACAGAGGAACAAGTTACAGGTCTGACCACAAGGACATATGTTAAATAAACGACGCACAGCCAGCAAACAGCACATTACGTGACCGTTTCACACCACGACTGTTGAGAACATTTGATTGAGTGTCAAATGCTCATGACCCAGCGTCAGATGAGGGAAGCAGGAAATGGAAGGACATGCTGTGGCCGGACATTGCCAGGGGTACACCCAGGAGCACAGAGACCCCCAGGAGAACACTGGCCGGGAAGAGCCTGGCGCCCGTGGTGCCACTGTCGTCTCTAGGTGAGGGGACGACGAGGACCTGAGTTTATTCCACGCGCTTTATTACACCTGGACAGACTTTCTGCGACGGCTTTATAATCAGGAAGCCAGAGCCAAGTGAGCCTGTGTGTGGTCCACAGTGCAGTGCTGGTGGCAGCGAGGCGGCGGGCTTGAGCCAGGCTTGCTCAGAGCCTCTGCCCGCCTGCACCTAGCGCTCGGCAGACACGCCCCACGCGCCCACGGGAAAGGCCTGGGAGGGGGCGTGAGCTGCCACCGCGGGCCGGGGCGAGGTGGTGCTCACCCTGCCGTGAGCATGGACCACATACCCACTCACCACTCCTCCTCCCCAGATGCACGTCCACCCAGCACTTCCGCCTGCCAACCTGAGCCCTCGACTGTTCCTTAAAAACTCTAATGAATGCCCACTGCTCGCAGGATAAAGAGCCAACACTCTGCCCCGGCCTTCAAGCCCTGCATGCCCCAGGCCCTGCCCCTCACCAGCATTCCCTAGACCATGCTCCTCCGCACCCCTGGGGCTCAGCCCACAGCCTTGATTCAATTCTGAGGACGCCCAGGCTTCCTTTACCACAGGGCCTTTGCACAAGCTGCTGGAATTGAAACTAGCTCCTTCAACTGCTCTGTGTGCCTCACACTGTTGGGGACCCACGTTCTTGGGAATAAGCCATCAGCGTGTCCAGCTCTGCTTTCACTCTTTGCTACGGCCAGGAAGCCCTCAGCCTCTTCTTGAACACCTCGCAGACAGCAGACGGGGAACACAGCACTTGCTGCAGGCCAGGCCAGCCAGTTCTCGTCTGCTCTTTGTGAATCTCCACCCCAAGGTCGGCAAGCCTTTCCCCGTCCCAAGCTGGGGGCTGTGTTCTGGGATCCCCACTGCTGTCCAGGTGCTCCAGGTCCCCTGAACAAGCCACCCCCCTCCGGAAGGGCCCAGCAAACCCAGGAAGCAGCAGCTCTGCCCGGGGCGCCTCTGGTCCCTCCCAGCCTTGTCCCAGGGGCAAGCGCATCTGGGCAGAGGGGGACGGGGGGCCTCAACACATTCTGTGTGGCTACTGGAACATTCTAAGTCATTCCAATTCCAGCCCCTGCTCAGCCTGGCCTCCTCAGCAAGTCAGCATGCATTCAGAGCAACTCCCTTTGAAATTCAGGGGATCCAGAAAAGGCAAATTCAAATTAGAGCGTCTATGGAGACCTCATTGTTACAGTAGGACACGGGAACGCTCCACAGTCGGCATCCGGCTTCTTCCAACAGGAGCCTGAGAACCGTCCCGTCTGCCTGTGGGGAGGAGGCCAAGGAGAAAGAGAGCAAAGAGCGAAGCGTGCCCTCTCTGGGCCTCCCAGCTGGAACGCTGTCGGCTCTCCGCTTGCACAGGCTGCCTGTGGATGCGCGGGCTCACTCGCCATCCTCCCTCAGCCAGGTCTGGGCCTGAGACCACGGAGCACGCAAGAGCGGCCAGGGAACGGGCAGAGAGGGATGAGGCGGGGCTGGGAGGGACAAGAGTTGGCACCGGCGGAGCTCAGCTGGGCTCACATGCGTGGCCCAGCACCTCTTCCCATTGCTGGGCATCCCATCCAGGCCTGTCTGAGGTGGACACGCTGTGTGCCCTCTGAGGCTCGCTGCCTGCCCTGGCAGCCTGATTCTGATCCTCAGTCAGAGCAGGCGGAAGGATGGCTGGGGGTCTCGTTCAGGTATTGGTCTCTGTGGGGAGCCTCAAGACTGTATCACAAAGGACCGTGGTTAACAGGCACTTCTTCCAGAAGGAGCAGCGTCCCTGCGCACCCAGAGATCTGAGCCTGGGGGGGCCGTCCCTATCGACAGAAGCCCCCTTTCCCGGGAACCACTCAGCTCCTCACTGGCTGGCGGCCCGGAGGCCAAACCCCTCGCTTTGTACCTCAGCACCCGGCAGGGGGACAGCGCCCGCCCCAGTCCCCCAGCTCGGCAGAGCCGTCTGGGTACAGAAGGAAAGGTCACACAGCCGGGTCGGTTTACAGATGAGGAGGCTGACAAAGTCCAGGCTCAAGCAGAAAAGTCCCAGAGCCCTTGGCCTGTGTGTTTCCTCAGCTTTAACAAGAAAAGAAGACAAAGCAAAACTCCCTCTGCTCTCTTACTCAGCTCAGAACAGATGCTCACTCCACCTCCGGGTTCCAGAACTGACTCGAAGCCTGGCCCTCCGCGTGAAGGCACTGCGCCCTTGGACCTCTGCCTCCACGTCCACAGAACGAGGGGCGAGAGCGATGAAATCTGGGCACAAGATGTCATGATAGTTCCACAAAAATCTGGACGGAACCGCGGTGGGCGGGGAGGCAGAAAGGCTTGACTGGACCCCCGGGTCCTGACATGCGGGGCTTGGGCAGGGTGCCTCCCGGACACAGGGGCTACAGGCTCCCACCCACAGGAGGGACGCCCGCCTCGACCCTGCACCGCGCCATGCCTGGTCAGCCATCGACCTGCACCCAACTGTTTGCTCCTCACAAGCCCCTCTGGGGCCCAGGCTGGCGGGGTAGGCAGCCGGGCCAGAGCCTTTGGCCAACAACAGGCAGGGCTGTGACTCAAACCCAGGGTTGGCCTGATCCCATTGGCTTGGTCTCCACCCTGGGGCAGGGCCAGTGGGCTGGAGGGGGACAGCCAAGGGACACAGCACCCCTCAGCCCCTGATCTACCTCCAGAAGGAGCGTCCACACGCCTGCCTGTCCATCTGGCAGGGAGGACCTGAGGAGCCGCCCGCTAGACTTCAGCTGCAGTGCTCTTAACCCAGACCCCCTGCCTCAGTGCCCACGAGGGGCAAGGGCAGGCCAGCAACCCAGCTGGCACCCCGGCCCACGGAGACGGAACGTCGCCCTGCTGGACGTTCCCTGGTCCTCACTTGCATCTCACCTGCCTGCTTCTCAGCCCATCACAGCAGAACTTTACTTCAATTCCAATGTCACCAGATCCAAAAGTACATCAGACAGTGGCCTGGTCCAGACCACGGAGCGCCTCTGCTGAGGCTGGTCAGCAGAAGAGGACAGAGCTATGAGCCTGCTCCAGCCTCTGCAAGGAGTGGTCCAGGCTCCAGACTGGCCCCCTCCTGACACGAAGGCCCCAGTGTGTGGATACAGCTTTCCAGAGCTTTCCAGAGCTGCCTGCCGAGGAATCGGCCCCGGGGCCACTCCCTCTGCAGAGCTCCGCAGGGGCTGCCTCCTGCCTGCCCCCTGCCCAGCCCGGCCGTCGGCCACACTTGGCCACCAAGAGGTAGGGGGAGGTCACAGCATCCCCTCTCAGGCCCGCTGCTCTCAGTTTGCCCCTAGGAGCCTCTGTCTCGACTCTCTACCGTGTGGAAAGAGGAAGAAAGCTTGACACAGGCCTTTAAGTTCAAACCCACAACCGTGAGCACTGGGTGAAGAAGGCCAGGTGCGCTCAGACACAGAAAAGCCCAGGGCACCCCAGCTGGCCACTGTCAGCGTCCCAGAGGCCTCGAGGGGCCGCAGGGGCCCGGGGGACGGGTCCTGGGTCAATATCTGACAAGTGGAAGAGCAGGGCTGTCTCAGGACACCCGCCCACGAGCAAGCAGTGAGAGGTCTCTGTGCAGGGTGGGCCTTGGCCTTCTGAGACCCTAATTCCTTGTCCTCCAGCCAGAGCTGTTGCCATGGCAACGCCAAGGCCCATCCCTGGCTCAGCGGCTCCGGCGCCAGCCTGTGACAGCGAGACGAGGCCGCCGGATGCCTGGACCGGGCCACGCAGACTCCTCTCCCACAGCTCGGCTTCTCTCCTGTCTCGGTCCTGTCCACGTCCTTCCTCGTGCTCCAGCCCATCCCTGGAGGCAGCTCTATCCAGGGCAGGAGTGGGGGGACAGAGGATGCCAGGAGTGCCCTTCCCGCCTCTGCTGCCCCACCCACAGCAACTCTTCCTCCACGAAGCCACCCCGTGGTGGGCTGCCCTTTCGGCCCTCACTCGCCCCCCGCCCAGAGGGCCGCACAAATCTGGTGTCCTGTGTCCGTCAGACAGGAGTGCCTGAGGGCAGGGGTTTATCCTGGCACCAGCCTCTGAAGGGCGACAGCAAGGGAGGATGGTGGAGCAGTGTGCTCTGTGCACGAGCGGCACCGACGAGGGGCAGGCTGATAAGTCTGCTTATTTACCAGGCTGCTTTACAGGAGAGAGTCAGGCAGCCGGCAGGTCGCGTCTACGCCCACGGGCAGCAAAGCGGAACACTTCCTCGGGGAGCAATGCATCCCGCGCAGAGCTCAGCCTGTCAACATGCCCCAGCTGGCCGCAGGGTCTGCTCGGCAAGGGCCGCGCCACGTGAGGGGAGCACGGCCGCGCGAGGCAGGGGCAGGCTCGCTAGTGCCCACAGGCCGGGTCCCCTCCAGGGCGGGCAGGTGGGCAGGGGCCACAGGCCAGCCGGGCACACAGGGGGCCTGTGCCTGAGCCTCTCCCCCGAAAAGGGGACGACTGTGGGCCGGACCCTGCTCTGCCGGAAGACAGCGGAGGGGAGGGAGCGTCAGGTCTGTGGGGCAGGGTGGGGCGGGCCGAGTGGGCCAGGTCCTGCTGGGAAAGGTCCACCTCCCACTGCTCTGCCCGGACGTCCGCCAGGGAGGGAGCTCTGGGTGGGAAAGGAGCGGGGGCTGTGGTGATGGTGGGGGCTGGGACGGCGGGGGAACCCCCAGCCCCCTTCCTAACATCTGTGCTTCGACACCGTGGGCCCTCGGCCGCGGAAACACCCACTCAGGCTGCTCTCCTTGGGGAGGGGAACCCCTCCCGGCTCCACAGCACCCCAGCCCACCAACCCTCCCTGCTCCCCCGAAGTTTGACTTCTTCTCAGGAGCAGGTGCCCCATGGGGAGGCCCTGGATATGCACGAACCAGGTATGACCACACAGACAGGTGGAGTGTGTACAAGTGTGCATGTGTGAGTGTGCATGAACATGTGTGAGTGTGGGTGTGTATGCACATGAACATGCATGAGAGTGGGCATGTGTGTGTGTCTGTGTGTAAGCATAAACCTGTGAGGGCATGTGTATGCGTGTCTGTGTGGGAGCATGAATGTGTGTGAAGATGGGTGTGTATGCGTGGGCATGTTTGTGCATAAGCGTGTGTGTGTGTGTGAGCATGAACATGTGTGTACGTGTGTGCGTATCTGCGTGGGACCATGAACGTGCGTGAGCATGGGCGTGTGTGCACGTGAGCATGGGAGTGTGTGCTCGTGAGCGTGGGCGTGTTTGAGTGTGTATGACATCTTCGCAGGGCCAGGCATCAGGTACATACCATCCACAGGGCCAGGCCCCTTTATACACACGGCCCCAGAGCCCCACCCCGACTACCTGGGAGGCCACAGCCACCCCCACGGGGCACACAGGTGGAGGTGAGGCTCGCAGGGGTGAGGCCACGTGAAGGTCCCGAGGCTGAGTGGAGGCAGGGACAGGCACACGGGGGCAGTCCTGGCCCAAGTCCAGCATCTCTCCATAGCCTGCAGGGCCGTCCTTGCACAACAGCCCGAGAGCCGTCTCCCTCTAGCAGACGCCCACACACTGCCGGCTCTGGGCGCACATCAGAGGCCGAGGGGGCCACGACGGGCTGTGGGCCGGTGCGCCCTGGAGGGGTGGGCCTGCAGGAGCAGACACGCCGCCCAGGACAGACCACAGCAAATGTGAGCTCGAGGCCTCAACGGGCGGGCTCCCTGGCCTCACGCTTGCCCTGCTGCCAGGCCTCGGTCTCCCCGCTCCTGGGACCCTCGTGAGCTGCTGCCTGCTCTGGCCAGGCCAGGCCCAAATGAGCAAGCCCCTGCCCAGGTGCTCAGTGCCTGGCCCTCAGGACGACTCCAGCCCCACAGAGACGGGGAGGCCACCTCGGAGCTGGGCTGTGAGGGTCGGCTGCTCGGGACACACGAATTGGAAGAAAGAGCACTGGGGTGAAGGAGCAGAGTGGGCCTGGGCTGCAGACTATGGCCCACGGGCCGCATCCAGCTCCCAGGCTGTATCTGCATGGCCTATGGGCTAAGAGTGACTGTACGTATTTAAACGGCTGGGAAAAGCTTTTAAAGCTATTTATGGCAACTTTATTCATAATCACTAAAACCTTGGAAGCAACCAAGACGCTCTTCGACAGGTGAGTGGATAAAGTGTGGCCTGTCCAGACAGTGGAATATGATTCAGCACTAAAGAGAAACGAGCTGCGAAGCCATGAAAAGACATGGCATAACACTAAAAGTAATCACTAAGGGAAAGAAGCCAGTCTGAAAAGGCTACACACTGTTTGATTCCAACTCTATGACCTTCCGGAAAAGGCACAGCTGTGAGACAGTGAAGGTCAGGGGGTCCAGGGTTGGGGGCAGGCGGGCTCGGGGCTGCGCGGGGAGTGTGGGATCTGCAGGCAGCGGAGCTGCGGTGCAGGATGTGACGGGATGCTCTGCCGAACCCACAGAACCACAAACGCAGAGCGAACCCCGGGCTCCAGTTAACAACAACATGAAAGTCCTGGTCCGTTACTCCCAACAAAGGCTCCACCCCCTGGCCGGCCAGGGTCCCGCTGCACTCCCCACTTCTTCCACGTGTGTGTGCACCTGCTTGTGGATCCGAGCCCGGCTGGGGACGGGGCCCCCCTCCCAACACACACAGCCCCTCCTGCTCTGCCCTGGGCCCCAGTCCCGACAGTGTCCCAAAGAGCAAGCAGCCACCTCGGCCTCTCTGGGGTTCAGGTCTGTGACACAGGGGTGACAGTGCCTGCAGGAAAGCACTTGGACATTCTGGGGGGAGCTCCCGACACGGTACCACGTCTGTGATGATTATAAGTTTGGGCCCTGGGCTGACAAAGTCCCCTCCCCGAGCACCTGAGTCAGCAGGGGGCTGGGCAGGGGCCTGAGACAAGCCTCAGGAGGCTCCCTGGGCAGCGCTCTGGAGGCGGGTCAGCACCAATGTGCCCCGACCCCAACAGCAGAGCCCTGAGGGAGGGATGCCTCCCACAAGCATTGAATCCACATGACCAATCCTGTGGGTCCAGCGTCCTGCTCCCCTCCCCAAGAAGGGACCCGAAGGCAGAGGGCAGTAGCCTGCAAGGCCCAAAGACAGCGTGCCCAGAGCCCTCACTGCAGCGAGCCCTCGCTGGGGCTCAGGTCTTGGGTTGCTGGGGAGGAGAGATCTAGAACCTTCTGAGGTCTCAGAGGAGGCAGGTGCTTGCCCGGCTCCCCTGTGTGTGTTCCTGGGTTAGATTTCCATATACACGCCCTTCCCCTCACCCACACAGCCGCCTGGAAGTGGACGTCATCACGTTCCCACTGTGCAGATCTGGAAACCCAGGCTCGACAGTTGGGACAGACAGAGTGGCCAGGCTGGACTCAAGCACTATCTGTTTGATTCTAGGACCCGTGTCCGTCACCTTGCTGGCCCCAGCCCGACCCTGCAAGACCCGTGGGTGATGCTGAGCCCTGGGAAGGCCCGGGCAGGGAGGCACCAGCAAAGCTGACTGCACCCTCCAGGCCCCATGAGTTCACACCTGTGTTCTGAGTTCCACTGCGAGGTGGCCCTGCCTCGCGATTCCATTGCCTGCTCTTAGAATCGGCTTCCTCCCCCGTGCGATAGGGGGCTTTCCATCCCTGCTCTTTAGGAGGAGGGGAGGAAAATTCCTGTGCGTTACAGCGAAACCAGGGCTGTGAACACTTCCCACCCACACGCGGAGCTTCTGGAAACTCCCGTCCACCTGCACAGCCCAGCAGGCATCCCTCACTCGAGCGCACGGCAGGGCAAACCATTCCCAAAGACCTCGGAAGGCTTCAGGCCCGTCCCTCCTCTCGGAGGAGCGGCCCCGGGAGGAGGCCAGGCCCGTGGGATAAGCCGGAGCTGAGTCCCTGCCTTTTGTGGAAGAGCGGCGGGCAGGCAGCTCTCCCACCCACGGCAGCAGGGCCGGCGGGCCGGGCGCACGTCCTCTCCGGAGCAGAGCTCGTGGGGCTGAGCCCAAACCCTCAATTACCCCAGCGCACATCTGCAGAGCCCGCTCAACTGGAACAGCGCGCAGCTATTCCCACTCCGCTTCCAGCCCCTACCTAAGACAACATCTTTGGGAAAATAGAATAAACCGCAGTGGCCAGGAGGCTCCTTGCTTGCTGAGATCCTTCCCCAGCCCGATTCAGCTGAGACCACAGGAAGCTGTGCACCAGCCCCAGGGGGCAGGGCCAGGACGCAGCGTGGCAGGCGAACGGGTCATCCCTCCTGGCCCTCTCAGGCTGGTCTCTGCTCCTGTAGCATCTCCCACTTAAGGGGAGTGCCAGCTCACTTGCAGCCCGAATGAAGGCTCGGCTCTCTGGGAAGCCCATCAGAACCCAGAAGGCGAGCGTGAGAAGGACCCCAGAGAGCATGCAGACCAAGCTCCTTGTTACGGATGGCGAAACTGAGTCCCACAGAGGGCAATGGCCTGGCCAAGGCACACGCCTGGGTCAGGAGTGGTCAGAGGGGTGCGATGACTCCAGGGCGCCTCCCTTCCCGTTGGGCCCTCTGCACAGTACTGGGGGCAGGGGCCACCTCTCCCCGGGGCCCTGGAAGGCAGTGATTCTCTGCAGGTGGAGGTGCATCTTGGGCCGTGGGCCACCTCGGTCCCTATGGTCAGTCTGCCGTCTGTCCTCTACCTTCTCTTTTGCTTTCTGCCTGTCCGTCAGTCCCACAAGTGCTCAGGGAGCACTCGGCATGTGCCTGGCCTTGAGCAGGCGGACGGGCAGCAGCAGGCTTGGTACGGTCCTCTGTCACCGAGCTCAGTGTTCTCGGGGAATCATAAGCAGGCAGCGATGACAGCAGATCTGCCAGCAGGATCAGTTCTGGTCCCCTGGTTAGAGATTTCCTGCCAGAAGCTCGACAGCTCCTAACTTGTTCTCCTGGCACCTGGTGAGAGGGAGGTTTTCCCAGGGGCCCCTCTAGGGCCCCCGAGCTCCTGACAGCACTCACTACGGAGCAGCTCAGAGGCTCACCGTTTGCTGAAGGAAGGAGGCCATGACTCAGTGGTCTCAGTTCTTCCACGTGTCCAGCAGCCACTCCAGCTGACCCACCCATGGCTGGAGCAGGTCCTGCACCAGGGGCCGCCGGGGCACCTGAGGGATTCCTGGGGAGCAGAGCGCAGGTGGGGGCACCCAGGCCTGCACATTCGGGACTGGCCCGATCCTGTGCCAGGTGCTCCCTGCTCTTGGGAGAGGCCAGAGCGCTGGGCAGGGACACAGGACTCACCTGCCCAATTACACAGACTCAGCCCCCGAGATTCCCAGGAAGAAATGGACACTAACAGCTCCGCTTCCCGGCCTCTCCCATGGCCCCGCTGCTCCCAGGGCTGCAGATGCCTCGGCTGGTGGGCAGCTGGCACTAAGCCTGGGGTGGAGGAGGAGCGGTCGGCGACCAGGAGCTGCTGGCCCCAGGAGCGGGCAGGGCACAGGAGAGGGGCAGCAGGATGCAGCGTCCGCCCGCGCCCCAGCGCCCCCACCCAGCTCCTCCCAGGACTCCGCAAAGTCTCTCCCTTAAAGGCTCCATCCGCTCAACAGACGTCAGCAAGCGCCTCGTGCGCCAAGCCCTGGCCAGGGTGCAGGGGGCCGGTCAGGTCCTGCTCCTCCACTGCCTACCGTCCACCACGGACGTCAGACCGACGAGTAGGGGCGCAGTGATAGGGCCTGCTGGAATCCGGGGCGGCGGGGTCCCAACTCGGAAGAACTCGTCATTCACACCACACAAGCATTCGAACTCCCACAGGCGAGGGCAGGCTGGGCCTCGGGGGCCCTGACACAGCTGGCTCCTGGCTTCAGGATCAATTCATCTAACAGAGCGAAAGCCACCTGCGTAAGCATCGCGCAACTGGGAAGTGACACGTATGCTGAGGGGTCCCATCCTGGGAGGACGGGAAGCCCTCCTGGAGGAGGTATCTGTGAGCAGATCCGGGCCTCGGCGCCGAGTGTGAGAAACTGACCAGGCGCACGAGCAGGAGCAGGGCCCGTGTGCGGGGTGTGCAGGGTGTGCAGGGTGATGGACCCACACTGGAGGGGCAGAGACGGGGGCCCTGGGACAAACGTGGGCACAGAGCGGTAGCTTCTGTCGGCTGAGGCATCACTTCTCAGAAATGAAACCCTGACAGACCCTGAAACGCACAGTGGGACCTCAGTGACCGCGGCTGGTGGCCGTCAGGCGCTGCGGGGTGTGCAACACGAGCTCATTTGCTCCTGACGCTGACTCACAGACGAGGAGACTGAGAGTCAGAGCAGCCCCAGCCGGGGAAGGGCAGCGCGTGGCACTGACCTCATATTCCCACTCAAAGTCCAACAGCCTTCCTTGGTGTCCTTGTGGCTCCCTGCCCTGCGACAACGGGGCACCCAGCCTGCCGACTCTGCCAGTTCCAGACAGGGGCTCCAGCGCCGCCTCTGAGCCCCATGTGCACAGTGAGCAAGGCCCTGCACTGCTTCACGGACCCTGCTGGGAGCCCCGGGAAGCCTGGGGAGCAAGAGCTCGGGGAGAGCTGGGCACCGTTCCACGTCCCACGTCCCACGTGCAGAACGCGGCGGCTACGAGTGCCCCTCATCTCCCCACCTGCACTGTGCCTCCACTTCTCCTGGCACGGAGGCCCGGCCAGCACCGGCAGGGGGCATGGTGCCTGCGGGACATCAGCAGACGGCCGAGCCACCACCCTCCTCTCTTGTCCTTCGGAGGGGCCGTCTCACACCTGCGGCTGCTCACACCCATTCCTCTCAGCCCCAGAGCCAGACCTGCAGCTGGAAGGAAGGGGGCGGCCAGGAGCCCAAGACGGGCAGTCACAGAAGCTGGGGGAGGGCTCTAAAGGTCCAACAGCAAAGGTCTGCGGAGACGCATCAGGGCGCGCTGGACCCTGCAGGGACCTCGGTTCCCGAGAGGGACTCTGGGTGGGAGAGTGTCGGTGTTACTGCGCCAACACCTGGAACCGGGCCTGGAGTGAGCGGAGGGTGCTGCTGTGCTCCCATGGCCTGCAGGGCGGGACTGAGCAGAGCCAGGCCCAGGGGTGGCGACCAGAGAGCCTGGAGGTCCGATGGTGCCTTCCGCCTGTCTCCACTCTGCAGTGGCTGTCCAGAGAGAGGGGTCAGCTCCCTCCAGCCATGTGGCTTGTGGCTTCTGCCATGCCTGCTCCCCATCTTGGGTCCCCTCCCTGCCCCCCTGGCCTCAAGAGCCTGGGCGGGGCCATAGAGGGCACAAAGGTGGAGCGGACCAGGAGCTCCTGCTGAGCCGCGGATGCTGCAGGGCCATGCAGGGACAGCCCCTCAGGAGCTGAGCGGCCCCACGTCATCTGTTCTCAAGGACGTCTTGCTCCAGCCAGACCTGAGGGCAGATGAGGGGCCAGGAGGGCACGGTGTGGTCAGGGCCGGGGAAGCGGGGGCTAAGACGCCGGGTCTTCAGGAGAGCAGCAGAGCCCAGCACTCCTGTGTGATGGGGAAGACAAGCATCCAGCTAATCTGAGGCCCTGAGGGCAGAAACGGATGTGGGCCACCTGTCCGTCCTCCTGTCTGCACATGGGGCTGGATGGACAGAGTAGACCACGGACACATGGACGGTAACAAGCTATTTATGGACAGTGTTTCTAGAATCCATGCACTAGCACTTGCAGTATAAACCCAGCATCCCGATCTAGAAATACAAACTAACAGCCTAAATTAAGTAAATATAGAAACTCAGATAGATACGCCTGTACGTACCAAACTCTGAGAAGAAACGCGTCAAGGTGGCTGTGGCTGTCTTCTGGAGGTGGCATTATAAGCAAACTCGGTTCTTCTTTTGGATTTTCAATAATCCACAAATACTAAATACTTGGGAATGTTCTCCCAAGGTCTTGTTGGAGGGACGGACCCTCTTGGCTGACACGGTAAAGCCCCAGCTCTGCTACCAGGACCCACTCACCCTCACCCCACAGGTGCTTTGTTCCCCACAACCAACCTGGCCCAGAAACCTGGAAGGCAGCCCAGCCCTCCATAAGCACGATTCCACAGGCTGAGCGCTGCCCCGATGCAGGAGGCCCTGCCCGTGGGTCCTGCCACAGCTCAGTGCTGCGCACCAGCAACATTTCCCAGAGTGAGTCGGGGCACACACGGGCCGAGGGCCCCCGCCTCCCGCCTGCCCGTGGCTCGGGCCTGGCCTTTGCACCAGGCCTAAGAAGCACGCGCTTGGCAGACCCAGAGGCTTCTCTTCTCTGGTTCTGTGCTGCACATCATTCTGACCTCTGGCCGCGGTCCAGCTGCTCGCTTCTGCAGCAGTGAAGACACCTTCCTGACCCAACACTCACCCTCACCCCTTCTGTCAGGCCCCTGTGGGTGCTGCTGATGCTGGATGCCCCCACCTCGCTGCCCCTGCTCCTCCAGGGACAGGCCGATGCAGCCACAGGTGGAGGCTGACGCGCAGAGGAGGCCGGAGTGGGGTCGAGTGGGTGGGGGGCAGCTGGCACTTCCCGCAGGAGGTCCAGGGCTGCGGGGTGAAGCTGGGGGTGGCCGAGGGATGGCAGTCTCCCCTCTGCCCCACTGACCACGCCTTCCCGAGGCCCGGCTGCTCCCGCCGACACGCGATCACCCGTCAGGGCTGACGGCCCAACTGTCCACGGCAAGGCGCGTGCGCGGGCCTACCTTGAAGACGAGGCAGTCGGCCTTGTGCTCGGCGTACAGGGAGGTCAGCCGGTACTGGCTCTCCGCGGTGACGTCTATCTGGTAGCCCGTGAGCGCGTAGCAAGCCTTCCGGAACTCCTGGATCTTGGTCTGGAAGACCTCCTTCAGCCGCTGGTTCTTCAGCTCTGCACTTTCCACCTGCTTCCTCAGCTCTGGGGGAGGAAGGGAGGGACAGGTGAGCTCACCAGCCGGCCGGACACAAGGGGCGGTGCTGGGGCCACAAACCCGGAGGAGGGGCAGGGACCCAGAGGAGCTGCAGGGTGCCAGGGGCAGAGGCCGCTGACCGAGGGACAAGGTCGAGGTGGGGCCCAAACGTGAGCTATTCCTGCCCCAGGGGACGGCTGCATGCTCCATCAGCAGGCCCGAACGCGCACGCTCAGTTACTGGACAAAACGAACAAGGGGGTCAACAGCCTGACATCCTGGTGGCAATAACGATAAGGTCTTTAAATCAAAACCAGCAGCTCTAAAGAAAACAGTGAGTGAAAACAAGCTACCTTCTGGGCTCTGAGCTCCCGACTCGACACCTGGCCCGGTTCCTTTCAAAAGGATGGCTCTCGGCCAGCACAATGGGGAACACTGAAGGCCGTCCCGAGTCAGGACACAGCGGGCTGGCCATGACAGGCCGTGTGCTTGCCCCCTCGCTGGTCAACTTCAGGCAGGAACGCTCTGGAGGAGCGGGCACTGGCCAGGAAGCCCGATCCTGGACAGAGGTCCTGGGCCTGCACGCGCCAGCCAGTGATGGGACAAACACCCAGTCTGGACAGAGGTCCTGGGCCTGCACGTGCCAGCCAGGTGATGGGACAAACACCCAGTCTGCAGGCAAGTCCCTGCCGAGGCCAGAAGACCACCGGCATGGACCACTCTGAGAAGCAGAGAGGGGACGGGGCAGCAAGAGCAGACGTCATTTGGAGACAGCCGGTGACAGTGCCCGGGGGTTCCCCCACTGGCCACTCGGAGAAGAGACCACATGTGAGGACAGGCTGCTGTGTGGGGTCCAGGCAGACCCCCTGAGCCCGCCATCCACCCCCGGCATGGCTCTAACTGGACCGTTCTGGGCAGAGGCCCCCTGGGCCCACCCGCCACTCCCGCCATGGTTTACAGCCGCATGGGGAGAAGCCAGCTGTGTGCAGACGTCAGGAGGATACACAGCAATTACCACGAATCCCTCACCCAAGGTGCCCCCCGAGTAATTACACCTCCATTATTCCCCCCATTAATTAGCGAGGCTGGCTCTACTTCAACGTGCACGTGGTTGTCGCCGAAGCCAGGCGCTTCCTGGTGGTCCTGTCTGGAGTGCGGGCGGGGAGCCCCCTCCAGGGCCTGGGGCTGCCCCGGGCGGGACAGGAGCCCAGCTGGCCGAGGGGGCTGTGGGAACCAGGCCTTGGAGGCGGTCAGCTGGTTTGAGTCCTGCCCTCCTGCAGGCTGTGAGCCCCAGGACCACGCCACTGTGACAGTGAGAACAGCCCCTCCCCTCAGGCTAAACCACAGGACCCGTGGGGTGCCCCATGCTGGCGTGGGCGCCCATGTCCAGGCCTGGTAACCACCAGCCCCCTGGTGGAGCTGAGAGTGGGCAGGGTCAAGGCAGCCCATTTAAGATGAGAGGATGCAGTCAGGGTCACTTCCTGGAGGAGGTGAGGGGGGCAGGGGACAGGGGAGCCTGCATTCCAGGGAGAGAAAGCCATTGGAAAGCCCCTACCGGGCTCTGCCCTTCCTGACCCTCGGCCTGGAGCCTGTCACCACACCATTTGGCTCCCAGAGCTCGCTGGGAGCAGAGCGTCCTCCAGAGGCCGTCGCGAGGATCCAGTTAGGTCCTTCGGGAGGCTGGCAGCTGAGCGCCGGGCAGCTTCAGGGCACAACTGTGATGGCGGGAGCTCAGCTACGCCCCAGGCACCAACACCGCTGCCCAGGCGCTGCGAGGTGGTTGTGGCTCTTCCCATTTTACAAACAGGACACGAGGCCCCGAGAGATCCACTGCTTGGCCACAGACAAAGGGCAGAAGCAGGGCCGTCCAACTCCAGGGCCAAACGCCCGACGACCTCGCCGTCTCTCACGTGTGCTAGAGCAGACCAGGGCTCTGGACACGCATCCCAGGTCTCGTCCACACCACCTGTGGCTCTGCAGGACTCAGCCCGGCCTGGCACTGGCCACGTCCTGGTTCTGACGGGGCATCCTGACACCAGGGCGCTGCTCCTTTCGGCATCTCCACGGCATGGAAGGGCCGCACTTGACACCCGTCGCCTGAACGTCCAGCCCGCTGGCTGTGCCCGCCCTCGCCTGTCCCGTCCGTCAGCGGCTCCACGGCCCTGGCACACACGGCCACTCGGAGCCGAGAGCCTCCTGCCAGGACACAGGTGGTGTCCTCGATTAATCGAGCCATCAGACCTCGAAACAAAGGGGTAAGCGACAGCTCGGACCCGAGCTCCTCCCTGTGTCCCTCACCGGCCGGCCCAGGACGGATCTGTCAGAGGGAGGAAACCTCCCCCAGAAGGAAAGCCCTGGCCAGGCTTCCTCGGGGAGGCATCACCTGTCAGAGACGCCCGGCCTTCAGCAGCACTCGGGGCCGACGGGAAGAGCTACATTTTGGTGACAATCGCAGCCTGACGTTGGAGAAGGAAGCAGCCCCTCTGCCTCAGACCTCAGAGTGCTGCTGGTTAGGAGCTCACTGGCTCCAGCAAGTGGCCGGGGCCAGAGGCGGGGCTGCCCCTCTCGGGCGTGATGTGCCAGCCCACGGGAGGGGAAGGGGGTGGTCATGCTCACTCCAGGCACCTGTGACTCTGGGCTGGGTATCAGGACCCCCAGGAAAGGCACCTCGCCACCTGCCCCAGGGTGGCCCTCACAACACCACGGGCTCCCACGGCGCCCCATGACGGGCAAGCATGTGGGGGCTGGGGGAGGGGACTTCCTCCAGGTCACACAGCCTCCGGGTGGAGAGGGGACCTGACCCCAGTCTGCCCAGTCCAGGTAGGGCAAAGCCCAAGGCTTTCAGGTAAAGCGCACCTGGACGAAGGGCAGTGGGGCAGGAACCCTGAACGAGCACTTTGACATGGGGCAGGCAGAGTCAGTGCTCTGACCTCCCCATCACGCTCGTAGTTCAATCGCTTACATAAACGTGAATGAATAATTCACAGGATGCTTTGGATTAAATAAATAAAAGATGGGCCTTCTGCTCGGAAGTGCCGCTGCTCTGACGCAGCCTCTGCCAGAGCGAGCCGAGGCTTCCCCGGCGGGGTGGAGTGGCCTGGCGAGTGGCGCTCCACAGACGCTCCTCTGGGGTCTGCGGTGACCCAGAGGCAGTCACAGCCGCCCCGTCCAGGCCCAGCGGCCACTCTCACGCCTGCCCTGCTGGTGACGACCACATCCGGGCAGGCAGAGCCCGCGGAGCAGACACGGCCCTGTTAGGTCTGCCGACAGCCCCGCAGAGCTCCTGGGCCGCCCACCTCAGGCCCACCCTGCTGTGTGCGTGTCCCAGGCCACTCGACTGTGCTGGGGGCGCGTCACCAGACACTCGGGATGAAGACCTCACACCTGCGCCCTAGTCACATCTGCTCTGGGGCGTCCAGCCAAGGGCCCCTCCAGGCCCTGCAGCCCTGGGATCAGGCCCACACTCTGAGAGGTTGCTGAGCCCTCACGCCCAGCGAGACTCAGCCTCGCCCTCCCTCACTTCTGCTGCCCTTTGACTCCTGCCCTCCAGCCTCACTGGCTGGGGGAAACTGTCCGTAAACCAACATCTATTCTCTCTGCCCAAAGCCGTCCCTCCTCACCCCTGCCGCCCTCGCCCCGCCACCTCGGGCCCCTCCTCGCTCTTCAGCGCTCTGCACAGCCTCTCGGCAAGTCCTTGGTGAGGGGTGAGGGAGGCCTGTGGACAAGCAGGCATCAGAGAAGAGAGGGACACCATCACCCAGAACCCAGGCGCAGAGGCGGGCAGAGCCCGTGCAGGCCAGGGATGGATGTGGAGGTCAAGGGGCAGCCGAGGCTGCAGCTTCTGAGCAGCGCGTGTGCCCTCTGACCAGGCGTGCAGCCGGCCCAGGCCCACTGGCTGCCTCCAGCCACGTCCATGGGAGGTCCTCTGATGGCTCTGACCTCCACCCCTCCTCCGCCATCACTCCCCAACACCTGGCTCCTCCTGGACTCTCAGAAGGCAGCTGTGAATCTCCGCGGGAAGGATGCAGAACAAAAATAAATGCCACTCTGTTATATAAAGGCCGGCAGGAGGAGAGCGGCTTCCCCTCCGAGAGCAGAGATGTCAGGATAAAGGAGCGCTCGTGGGCACACGTCTCCACGATCCCGCTCACAGCCTGAACAAATGGTTTTATTCTAGAGGGGCGGTGGGCCACGGGAGAGGCAGACGGAGGGACGGATGCAGATGTGCAGCAGTCAGGTCTCTGCCCAGCCGGGTCTCTGCAGGCTCCAGCTCGCGGCCTCCCCGGCCAGCAGAGCCCAGCTGCGCCTCATTCACTAGAGCGCACCCACACAGTGGCTCTGTCTCCCTCTCAGCGGTCTGCAGGAGCAGGGGCAGGAGCAGGGTGGCGGGGGAAGCCCTCTTCTCTGTGCTCTCAGGCTCACCCGAGGCTCCTCCCGCTCCTGCTCAGACCTGCGGGACGGCTGACCCACACTCTGGACTGGAGCCCGGGTCGAGGCCTTTCGGAGACGGAAGCAGCCAGCAGCGGCACTTTCCTCCCAAGGTCTCTCACTCCTCCAGTGTTAAGACACACGCAGACGAGACAGTAGCAGAAACACTTTCGAAGGTGCCAGCGGCTCTCAGGAGAGCGGCCCACCACGTGGACAAGGGGTCCACTTGTCCACGTCCCTCCTTTTCTCTGGGCCTGAGCTGTGCCCACCCCCAGCAGGCCAGACGGCCCTGGACCATGGCCAGCTGGCTGTGGGGGATGGGTACTGTGCCTGAGGGGGCCCGGCCCGGCCTGGCCTGGCCCTGCACCGACGCCCTGCAGAGCGCTGGCCAGCCCTGTCCCGCGGCTGCTCTCTGTGGACAGACAGGCCTCCGCAGCACCCACTCTGTCGAGTCCAGAACGATCCTGACAGTGGGGCGAGTGCCACGTGCCGCTCACTGCACCCCGGCCCCATCCGCAGGGGCTGTGGCGGCTCAGCCACCTGAGGAGAAGCTGGCAGGCGTGGGAACAGCCAAACCCGGCAGACAACAGAGCCGGGAGCAGAACATGGGGGCGCCGGACTGCAAGGCCGAGCTGCTTCTTGGCCTGAGGCCTGCCCTGTGGTCACGGGGGAGTTCTGCAGCTCGGTCCAGGCCAGCCTTGGCGGCCGGTTCAGGCCCTCTCTTCCCTGGGCTCCCACTCCTCCCTCTGCCCTTTGTTCAGCCCCAGTCCAGCAAGAGGACCCAAGTCATCTGGCCAGAATTCTAAGCTCCTAAGGGAAGATGCAGGCTGAATGAAGACTCTCTCCTGTGGCCGTCAGGCCTTTGCCGAGTGACCGGCCTGCTGCATCCAGTTCCAACTGCACTGGCTTCACTCCCCGCCGAGAAGGCATGCTTGCCTTCCTACCGCAGGGCCTTTGCACTCGCCTGGAGCAGTGTCCCCCGCCTTCTCACTAACTCTCGTATGCCCAGCTTCAAACTCCCGTCTCTGGTTATTGCTCTCAGTGTAACCATGTTCTCCTTCACAGTATCTATCACAACAGAAAGAGGCATTGTTAAATGTCTTTGCTTAATGCTCATTTCCTCCAGTGACTCTACGCTTCATGGAGGTGAGGACCAGGCCTCTGTGTCATATTGTGTCCCCAGCGCATTTCGAGGACCCGGGGTGCAGGAAGTGCTACTGCTATTTCTCCACCAACCCTAAATCGCAGCCCAGAGAAGCCTTGAAGTCAGCTTGCAGATGTGAACACACACACGGGGGCTTCCCTGGAGACACGCGAAGGGGACGGAGCCTGGACACACGTGTTCATCCTTGTTCCCTCCTGAACGACGGCAGAGGGACGAGAGGTGGCAGCGGTGGACAATGTGGGTGGACGGGATTTCGGAAGAGGAAAAGCAGATAGACGAGAAGACAGGGCCTCGGCAGACCCGGGACAGCAGGAACGGGCCACGTGGCTCAGGATCCGGGTGGAGCCAGTGGGAAGGTCACTCCCCCCAGGTGACCGTGTGGCCCCTCCTGCAGAGAAGACAAGTTTCACCTGCAGGGACACGGAGCCCGACAGGCTCGGACAGGAGCCTGAGCCGAAGGAAGGGGCGACCTGAGGACTAAGGACCGTCAAGGCCGTCCTCGCTGTCCTGTGCACCAGGCTCACGCCCACGGGGATGGGCTGAGGACTCCGGGCAGCCAGCCAGCTGCGGCACCGCCCCCATCTCAGCAGCTGGCCTCCTGAGAAACCAACCTGTGGGATGCTGACTGGGACCCACACCTGCACAGGGCAGGGGCGGGAGCAGAGGACTGCAGGAGGGAGGCAGCAGCAGCCCCAGCCCAGCTGACCCCGCAGGTCGGCGGGAGCTCCGCCGGGTGGCGCGCCCTGCACAGGCCTCCTCGGTCACCGACAGGCCGCCCCATCTGCGCCCGGGGCTGGCAGCCAAGCTCCCTGCCGACCCCACCCCTCCACCCGCAGCTGGGCGTGTCCGCATGTCCACGTTGAGCGGACCAGCCCGAGGTGGGGCGCCCCTGCCAAGCAGCCCGCCCAGAGGACAGGCAAGCAGAGGACACTGCCCGCCTCCGACCCAGAGACAGACATGAGGGGCCACCAGACCTGAGCTGGAGGAGACGGAAGCAGCAAGAGCAGCCACAGGATCACCTCTAACCCCACCAGGAAGGGGAGAAGTCTGTCCACAGCACAAAAGGACTGCTGGGAGGCACAAGCAGCACAGACACAGACACCACGCAAGGGTTAAAAGACACAGCAGAGACATTCCCAGAAAGCGCCCTTTTTAAAGAAAAAAAAAAAACGCAGAGATGGAAAATAACGAAGAAAAGATAAAACGAGAGCTCCCGGGAGCCCTGACTTCCAACCCACAGGATCCGCACAGAGAGATTACAGCCTGGGAAGGCAGAGACTATCAAGGAGACCATACGAGGAAAACATCCAGAAGCAAAAGACGTGTGTCTCCAGGCTGCACAGGCAGAACCTGCCGACGGTCAGAAGGCCGCGGAGAAAGGGAGGGCGCCGGAGACTGCAGAGAAAACCCGCAGAATGCCTCAGAACGGGCATCCCAACGGGCAGCGAGTCTCAGCACCGCCACGCGGGCCGGTGAGAGGACGGTGTGGTGGAGGGCGCCAGCTCCAAGGAAACTGAGCCCCCCAGAAGGTGAAACTCGGCCAAGTGCCAGTCAGAGCAGACAAGGGACACTTGTCCACGCTGGGTCTCAAAGATGACCCCACTGGTCCTCGGCTCTTGACGGACACGTCTTCCCAGACAGGGACGCAGCAGAGAGAGAAAGACGGGGTTCAGGGACACCCAGCAGAGGGAGACAGGAAGGTGACTGCTCTGCTCTGAGGGTGAGGGCTGGGCAGACGGCCGAGGGGCATGACGTCCCCATCAGAGCAGGGGGATGGGGGAGCTGGGGGGCAGGGGGCACAGCCAAGGAAAAGCAAGCAACCCAGAGCTGACGGGGGCCAGCTGTGTCTCAGAGTCCTGGGAAGGGTGTGACGGCTCCACCAGAGGACTCAGGAACACGGGACCCACCAAGGGAAAGCCCCGGCATGAAAGAGTGTGGTACACAGCGAGTCCAGGGCAAGAGGACAGAGGTACCCCCTGGATGGGAGACATGGCACCCCAGCTGTCAACAACGTGCACAAAGCCACAGGATGCCAAGTACCGAACACGGATCTACCCAAGCGGAGACACAGCCCTGCGGGGAGCGAGTGGGCAGGAAGACGTGTGTGTGTGTGTGCGCGTGTGCACGCTCACGGGCATAGGAAAGCTAAAGGCTCACTTCCACTAAGCACCCGAGAGTCTGTGTGAGCAGGGCCCATTCAGGAATGGAGCAGGCACAGACAGCAGGTCGGGGGGGGGGGCCTGCATTTGTCCCCAGGTCTGCAGCCACATTTGGCTTTTTGTCACATGTCAACGTGCGAGTCAAGGCCAGAACCATAACTGGGACTGCCCCACACCCCTCTGTTGGGCAGGGAGGAAAGACCCTCACAGGACAAGCTTCGTCGTGGCCCACCAAGGAAAGCCCTCTAATGGAGGCAGGGAGAGGGGCTGCTCCCTCTGCCTCCCTCCTGCCCAAGCCATTCTCACTGTGGCCGACCCGATGATGGTCACTAGGAGAGCTTGTGCTGACCGCAGAGGCTTGGGAAGGGCTTTTGTCCCTGAGGTGACGGGTGATGAGAGCCAGGACAGGTGGTAGGGCCTGCCGTCACCAGGGTGGCTGGTGCTGAGACTGGACCCCCCACCATCCTCCCTACTCCCGCCCCACGAACAGGCCCCCTGCCATCCTCCTCCCCTCAATGGTGGCAGATGCCGCAGAGAGGGAGGCAGGAAGAAGGGGTGAAGGACGCAGCCCGGGGCGGGGGCATGGAGAAGAGAAGCCCTGCGCTGGCCGTGGACCAGGCCTCCGCCCGCCGAGCTGTCAAAGGCTGGCCGCCGTGGCTCCTGCAGCCGCTCTCTCTTTAGGAACTGGAAGCAGCTTTTGAAATTTGCCTTTGGGGACTCAGGGCAGAGTCATTTTTCTTTCTGAAAAGTGAATAAAAACACTTAGCCAATGCTGAGATTTTCAGGCTCTAAAAAACACCAAAAAGGACTAATATTTCACCGCTAGAAAGAGCAGCCCTCTGAGCCCAGGCTGCAGCAGTAGCTGTTTCTAAACCTGGCACAAGTAGGGCTGCTCCAAGGACAGTGGCGTGAAGGGCAAGGAGGAGGGCCTGGAGACTGGCCGCCGGAGGGAGGCTGCAGGGGGATCTGGGCGGCCGGGGCGGGCGGTGCATTTTCCGCTTGTCCAACAGCCTGGACAACCAGCTCCCAGCTCTGCTCCGAGCCAGGCAGGCGGCGTGTGCTCTCCCTCCCTGGACCTCTGCCCTCTCGTTGCTGGGGTCCCGGGCCCCTGGGCTCACATGCACCACGCCTTTGCAGCCTGGAGGGGTCTTTGGGACAGAGACAATGGTTTGTCACCCCTCGATCCACACCACACTGCACAGCAGGAGCGAGGACCGCCCATCTCTCTGACACCCATCAGGATCATTCTCTGTGGCCTGTTTCCTCAGTACGTCTGTAAGGAGGCTGAATGAGCACCCTGGGCCCACGATGGGGACACAGAGGCTAAGAAAAGGGATGGGACCAGCTCTCCACTGACCACCGCTAGCTTATGGTTCAGACTGAGGCTTCTCTGCCTTTGGAAATAGGGCTTCCTACAGCCTCTGCCGGAGCCGAACGGTCAGGCGACATCAGCTGGATCTGGGCCCCAAGGCCAAGGCTCTTGCGGTGACAGGGGTCAGGGGAGACAGAGCACGGCTGTCCCGTGACGCGGGCAGCCCATCAACAGCGGCCTCCCGGCAGCAGGACTGAACTCTCCGAAGCTGAGCCCACTTTAACCCTGGTCCGCCCTCGGCCCACAGGTCTCGTGTCCTCCCCAGGTCCAGAAGGGCAAGGCCAGAAACAAACCTGAGACTGGACCTGGGGACGAGGGAGAAGGCAGCAAGGCGCCAGGCTCCTGGCCGAGCTCCGGAAGGACAGCAGCGTCTGCTGTGAACGGGCCTGAAGCAGCCACGGGTTGGGAGTTCAAGGTTCTGAGCTGGGTTTGGCCTCCCTGGGCTCAAGGTGCCTGTGACAGGCCTAGGGAGGTGTGTTCAGTGCCTAGAGGGTCTGGAGGAAGGACACACAGTGGGGACAGTGGTCGAGTAGGTGGGAAGTCAAGCCGTGGGACTGGATGATGAGGGCACACGGGAGCAGGTGACCAACGTGCGGCATGGGGTCTGGAGAAGGTTGTGGAGGAAGGCACGCACCCCCATCTCTGAAGGGCGCCTGGGGGCGAACGCCAACGCGCTCTGCGTGGTCCCTGCTCGAACAAAGACCAGGCGGTACCCATGTCCGCGAGGGGCATGTCTCCAGGTGGCAGAGGCCTTCCACGGGGCCCAGGTGACGGGTCACGCCTGACCTCCGACAGAAGACTCGCCCGCACGCGCACTGAGGCACGCAGCCTGCACACCCTCTTCTCCACAGACCGGGCCGGCGCCGAGTGGTGGCCTGTGTCTCCGCGGGACGCGCTCCTGGGCCCCGGGCAGGCGGCGGGGCAGTCTCTGCTCAGGCCCAAAGGCAGCCTCGCTTCCAGGGATGAATTATTCATGTCTTGTAACTTCTAAACTATTTCAGTTTTACATTTTTAAATATTTAATAATTAGGTATCAAATATTGATGCAATTTTATTAGCAACTGTGGGAGCCAGCACTGCAGGGCTGCGACTGTGGGTTTGCATCCTGGTCCTGGCTGGCCGGCGAGAGGGAGGAGGAGACGCGCCTTCTGTGGGCACTGAGCCTCTGGGACACCACGTGCAGAATGGGCCGCTGTGCCCACGCGGCACGGGTCTCCTGCTGGGCTCCCCTCGGAGGCCGCCTCCTGCCCCAAACCCAAATTCCAGGAGAGGAGCCTGGGTGCCAGCAGGTGCCGAGCTCCGAGCATGCCCGTGCCAGCCAGGCGGCGACAAGGCCCCAGCTCCCCTCCCCGCACTGTGCTCAGGCAGGGAGGCCTCTCCAAGAGAGGGTACGGCGGGGCACCACAGGCCCCAGTGCCGGCCTAAGTGATGGGCAGACGGCCCCACCATCCACCAGCCAGGGCCTCCTGCTGCCCCCCGGGGGGTGGCTCTGCCTCAACTGCCTAGAGCCAGAGGGCTCCTGGGACATGGTCTCCATTCTGAGCCATGTTTTCCCGCTGGGCCGGAAATTGCACGTTTTACACCAGAGAGGAGACACCCGCCCTGGAATTATATGCAGATGAGCAGCACGTGTGCCCACCGCCGGGCCGCTGGCAGACGCCTGCCTGGTATGCTCGGCGCCGGCTTTCAAACAGGGGCATCTCCGTGTGATTAACGGCTCACTCCAGCGAGCAGCTTGTCACCTTGCACAAAAATGATCTGAAAAGACACCAGCAATTACAGCCCACCAGATTACGGGGTGGGAGAGTCCCAGGGTGACAGGCGGGCGCTGACGTTCGATCATATTCCCGGGAAGACTCCCTCCCCCACCACTGAGAGCAGAGAGCGGGAGCAGCCCCGGAGGACACCCGCCCCTAGCCTGCTGGCTCCTTCGGGAGGATCAGCTGAGCCTCAGGGGAGGCCACAGCCCGCCCCTTGTCCGGTCCTCAGAAAGCCCTCGCACAGGAGCATGGCAGCCATCTGACAGATGTGGGGACAGGCCCCGGGAAGGCCAGTGCCCTGCTCAACAGCACCAGCCAAGGCACAGAGAAGCCGACACTCAGGCCTGGCCTTCAGGGTGGGACGGGTGCCCCAAAGGCCACCAGGCAGCACCAGCGCTGCTGTGAAGATCACCCCTGATCACTGGGTGCCACCTCGGGCTGGGAAGGCTGCCCTCAGGGGGTCGTTCAGGCCTTCTGACGACCCCACCAACAGGGGCCCCTCCGGGAAGCCCAGTAGTGTATTCATAGATCTCGCTGTCCTCTGACTTCACTTATTCATCTGTTTGGTTGTTTACCACCCATTTCTTCCAACTAAAGCCCATATCCCATGGCGGGGGGCTGGGAGGGGGGGGACCTGGGCTATGCTGCTCACGGCAGGTGTGTGTGGGGCGGGGGGCTGAGTGCTCGTTCAGTGAATGCTCACTCACTCCACGTGCACGCACTCAATCGTCGTAGCTCTGTGACCACCCTCTCAAGTGTCACTACATTCGTCTCCATTTCACGGACGGGGAAACGGAGGATCAGACAGCTGGAAGCTGCCTAAAGGATAAGCTCACACAAACCTGCGTGTGCTCACACATGCACACACTCACATACACCACCAGGCCAGACACGGTCCTGCACAGAGAACACAGAGCAGCTACATCGCATTATAAAACCCCGAGACGTGGACAGGAGGGTATCCAGCTTCATGCAAGATTCCAGCAGTTTCTTCCACACGGGCCCCAGTAGGCGCCTGTCACGGCTGACTGGGCAGCCACGGGGCAGGACGGAGGCTTCTGGGGAGCAGAAGAGTGCCGCGGGCCCCGGCTCACCAGCCGGGGAGGGGTTGGCCCTGCGGGTCCGCACGCCTGTCTGCGGAGGGCTGGGGCGCTCTCGAGCCACTCTGTGTGTGTCCCATTAACTTCCCACAGCGGCCCCGGAAGGCGAGCTCCCTTTTAGAAGAGGGAAGCCGGCTCAGAGCTCATCTTTTATTGACTGAGTCATTTTTGAGTCAATCTCTCTGCTTTCGGCCAGACAAGAGTTTTGAACCCTCGCTTCCCTGTCCCTCCTTTTGAGATGCGGCAGTCTGTTAAACCTGCTCATGCACGCGGCAGGGCCTCAGGTCTGAGCTGTAATGACTTCTTCAGAGAGCAGTGCGTGAAGGAGGAGGACCGCGGATTGGTTCGGCAGCTGGAGCAGCCAGAGAGAAGGCTCTGGAAGGAGGGAGGGCCAAGGGATGACAGAGGGGCGTGGTGGGCAGCAAGGCAGTCCTGACGGCTCAGGGGGTAGGGACGCAGGCTCCCCGCAGAGCTGGGCCTCGGCCTCCCTGGAAGATGGGTCTGGGCTGAGGAGTGAATACACGAAAAGCGGCTTGGCTCTGCTGTAAGATGGAACATGCCGGAAGCATGTGCGCCCAGCTTGGAGGGTGGGCAAGAGCGCTGCCCACAGAGGCTCTCCCGGGTGGTGAGCACTTCGCTGTCAAGGACAAAGAGCAGTGAGGCCCTCCGGGCCGCTCTCTGGCCTGGACAGCGGCAACGGTGTCCCAGGAGTCTGCTTGGGGTCAGCATCCTGGGGGCTCCGTTCCAGAACCACACTGCCGGCTACAGCACACACAACACTGTTTCCTAATTCACAACTGCCCAGCACGGCAGGCGGTGTGGGCTCTGCGACAGCCTCTGCCCCAGGATGACGCTGAGGCTCAGGTGAAGCGGCTTGTCTGAGAATGCCCAGCTGGCGCTCACGCAGCCAGGGCCAGCATCTAGGTCGCCTGAACTCTGCTACTCGGAGCAGGCAGGGGGGCTTTCCCAGACAACCAATGACGTGCACAGCCGGTGCCCCCACCCTCGGAATTCCGGGGAAAATGCCACTGACACAGCCGTGCCCCTGCCACCCCACCCCGAGTTCGGTCACGGGAGACTTTCTTCCTTGCAGTCTCCGCTCAGCTCCCCCTTCTTCAACGAGGCCACACTGACCGCGCTAGAACGACATGTGCAGGGCGGAGCGAAGGAGGGAGGAGAGAACGCTGTGGGGGTGTCCCTCCTGAGGCTGGCACGGCTTTCAGAGTCCCCTCAGGGCTCCCCCTGGCACCCCCCAACAGCAGGCCCACCAGGTCGCCTGCCCAGGGCCCGCGGCCTTTCTCCCAGGATGGGGCACCCGGCTCTCGTGCTTCTGCGACCGTGGGCTTTGCCTGGAGCGGCAGGACTGCGCTGCTGCTCCTCCCCGAGTCTTAACGACCCTGTGAAAGTCAGAGGAGGAAATCCTTATTCCAGTCGAGGGATGATCGAGACGCAGACCAGGGAGGTGGTGTCACCTCCTGAGGCCCAGAAACTGAGACTGTTTCCTCACCCAGCAAAAGGGCCTCGCAGATGCAAGCGAACTAAGGAGGCTGAGATTTTGCAGGTGGCCCAGTGTCACCGTGAGGGTCCTCGCGAGGGGGAGGCAGGAGGTGCTGCAGGTGCCAACTGCTGGCTGAGAGGACAGAGGACGGGCCATGAGGCAAGGACTGCGGCCGCTTCCAGAAGCGGGGACGGCTGAAGCGCTCCTGCCCAGGGCCTCCAGGACGAAGGCAGCCCAGCTGACTCAGGAGCCCAGGGAGACTCCTGGCCCCCAGAAGCGGGGACGGCTGAAGCGCCTCTGCCCAGGGCCTCCAGGACGAAGGCAGCCCAGCCGACTCAGGAGCCCAGGGAGACTCCTGGCCCCCAGAAGCGGGGATGGCTGAAGCGCTCCTGCCCAGGGCCTCCAGGACGAAGGCAGCCCAGCCGACTCAGGAGCCCAGGGAGACTCCTGGCCCCAGAGCTGTCAGATAATACACCTGTGCCGCTTCACGCCCTGGAGCTTGTGGTGGCTTGTCACAGCAGCCGCAGGGGCTCACGTGGTAGCTGTCTAAGGATACAGAGACCTCCGGATTCCAGGAGCTGAGCCCGGCTGCCAGTTAGCAACAGCAGCCTGACTGGCCCTCACCGTGAGCAGGCCCCGTGTCAGGCACTTGAGAAACACCGGTCGGCTATCTGAGAGTGTGCTGTGTGCTGGGATCATTCTAGGCTCAGAGGACACAGTGTGGACAAAGGGGTAAAACCCCAGCCTAACGGAAGTCCCATTCCGACGAGGGGACAGAGATGACGAACACCACAAGTAAGACAGGTGGTATTCCAGACGGCGGTGAGAAAGCAGGGGAGGGAGGAGACAGTGGTCCGGGTGGACGGCAAGTGGTGAGCGCTACGGAGAAGGAGGAGGCAGGGACGGGATGGCAGTCGGGAGCATCTTGCTGAGAAGGTGAGGCCTTAGCAGACCTCTGGGAGGCCAGGGGAGAGCTGGGCGGCTACCTAGGGAGAGCACGTCACAGGCAGAGCAAACAGTGGGTGCAAAGGTCCTGAGGTGGAGAGAGCTTGGACTGTTCAAGAGAAGCCCGGAGGCTGGAAGCTGATTTGGAAATCAAACAAGCTTTAAAAAGAACGACAAGGTTGGAGGACTCACGTTGTCAAGACTGTAAGGTATAGTGCCCGCGCCGGCAAACAGGTCAAAGGAACAGACCAGAGACTCTAGACCGGAACGCGCGCCAGCAGTAGATTCCCAAAGCAGCAGTTACAGCAGTTCCACGGGGGGAGGCTTCCAGCAAACCTGGGCCTGGAACAACTGGGTCTCTAAGAGGAAACAAACGACCTCGACTCCTTCACACCACACACAAAACGGACTTGACGTGGGCCGTGGGTCTACAAGCAAAAGCTTCCAGAAGACGACACAGGAGACTGCAACTTGGGGCTGAGCAAAGGTTTCTTAGGACAAATGAAGCACCAGGCATAGAAGAAACAGTGGATAAACTAAACATCAAAATTAAAAACTTTCGCTTATCAAATGACAGCATTAAGAAAATGATCGGAAGAGAACAATCCAATTAAAAATGGGCCAGAGATTCACTGAGGAAGATGGAGGAATGGCTAAGGAGCAGGTGGAAAGTGACGTCCTCAGGGAAACGCGGCCGCGGCGAGCCGCCCCTTCGCACCGTCGGAAAGCTGTCAGGAGTGACGGGGCCACCAGGAACCCTCCCACGGGGAACACGAGGCTACAGCCACTTTGGACAACGATTTGGCAGCTTCTTAAAAACTCAAACACAAATTCACTACACCACCCAGCACCTCTATGCCTGCCCGAGAGAAACGCAAACGTGTGTCCACAGAGACCTGTATTCAAGTGTTCCCGGCAGCGTGTTCATAACAGCCGGAAAGTGGAAACAACCCAAGTGTCCACCGACTGACGAAGGGACATGCAGAACACGGCGCATCCTGTTATCAAGGGAACGCCATCCCGTCCACAAAGACACCAAGTCCTGACACGCCACAGCACGGGGACCTCGAAACACTACGCTGAGTGGCAGACGCCAGACACAAAGGCCCACAGACCATCTGATCCAGTAGATGAGACGTCCAGAAGACACGGATCAAGAGGGACAGAGCGCAGACTAGCGGCTGCTGGGGCTGTGAGTGGGGCGCTGACTGAAGACGGGCCGGAGGGTCCTTCTCGGGTGACGGAGATGTTCTAAGGTCAGACTGCAGTGACGGCTGCACGATACTGCACACTTGCTAAAAGCCACTGCACACCCGCAACAGGTGAAGGCCAGGAGCCAACCTCGCCACCAGATGGTCCATTTGTCACCAGTGATGACCTATGCTGACATGTCATCATCACGCCAAGTCCAGTTTACATTAGGGCTCCCTCGGTGTTGTACAGTCTCTGGGTTTGGACAAATGTACAGTGACACGTGTCCAGCATTATGGTCTCACACAGAGCAGTTTCACCGCCCTAAAGATCCCCTGTGCTCCATCTGTTCATCTCTGCTTCCCCCAACCCCTGGCAACCGCCCATCTCTTACTGTCACAGCTGTGCCTTTTCCAGAATGTCACAGAGTTGGAATCAGACAGTGTGTAGCCTTTTCAGACTGGCTTCCTTCCCTTAGTGACATGCCTTTAAGGTCCCTCCATGTCTCTTCATGGCTTGGCAGCTCGTTTCTGTTTAGTGCTGAATCGCACTCCACTGTCTGGATGGACCAGTTCACTTGTCCTCTCACCCACTGAGGGCATCTCAGTTGCTTCCAAGTTTGGCGATGACGAACGAAGCTGGATAAACACCCGTGTGCAGGTTTTGTGGGGATGTGTTTTCAGCTCCTCTGGGTAAATAGCAAGGAGCGTGACGGCTGGGTCGTGTGGTAAGAGTGTGTTTAGTTTTGTGAGAAACCCCCAAACTGTCTTCCAAGGTGGCTGCTCTGTTCTGCGCTTCCCCAGCGATGATGAGAGGGCCTGGTGCCTCCAGCCTCGCAGTGCCTGGTGTTGTCTGGGTGCTGGGTTTTGGCCATTCCAAGAGGGGCGCAGTGGCATCTCGTCGTTGTGTGGGAATTCAGTTTTGAACATGCTGGCTCTGCAGTGCCTGAGAGACCCCCACGGGGACACGGGGAAGTGTCAAGTGGAGAGTTGGGAGCTGAGGGAAGGAAGCACAGAGACCACAGACCCTGCAGACCAGCTCTTCCTTGGACGCAGGCCAGCCGGGGCTCCTCTGGCCGCCTGATTTCCCCAAGAACGCTGCCCCCCACTGCTGGTTCCCGAGCAACAGCCTTGCCCAGGTGGGCGGGCTCTCCACTGCACGGCACGGAGCTCTCCCCCAAGCAGCGGAGAAGACGGTTGCGGAGGGGAATGAGGGTGTGCTGGCGACCACCCATGGACCACATCGGGCCCCACCCCACAGACACGGCCAAGGCCCAGGTGGGCCCAGGCCACCGTGCTGAGTCACAGTGGCAGGGCCAGCTGGGGGCACTTGTTTCCAGGGAGAGGGTGAGGCAGGGCTGGGTCTGCGGCAGCCAAGGCTGACGGGCAGGTACGCCCCTTCCTCTGCCCTGTCTGCCTGCAAACCCACTGATTAAATTACACGACTTCTTTACAACTCCAATTAAACACCCAATTGATGGTGTTGCCCTTTATTACCTGACACTGAGAATAAACAAACAGTGAGGACGGGAACAGCCTGGGACACGCAGTAATTAACGTGCCAGCCAGTTTCCAACACAGCCCAGTGTCTGGAAGCGGGAAGGAGGGTGGGCTGGGGCCTCGGGCTGTTCTCCCACCTGGACGGCACCTGGGCCTGCCTGAGACCTGTCAGGGGAGACGTGCCTGGTGTCTCGGTCCAGGGCTGACCCTGAGGCCGCCCTCCCTGTCCATGTCTTGTTCTCTCTCCCGCACCACAGGGACTCTGCCGACCTCAGGGCGCTGCAAGGCCTGGAGCAGCTGAGAACACGGGGCCACACGGCTCCTGCCCTGGGCTGTTGTGGGC
Organism: Equus caballus; assembly: GCF_041296265.1. NCBI lineage: Eukaryota > Metazoa > Chordata > Mammalia > Perissodactyla > Equidae > Equus > Equus caballus. Next base: position 1,471,967 of record NC_091696.1, read on the forward strand.
TCTGCAGAAGCCGCAGCCAGTGACGGGGACGTCCATTTCAGGAGCTCTGGGTGGCAGCACTCCCTCCCTGCCAGCAACGGCAGTGACTTCCCACCGTCTTCAGGGCTGTGTGCAGACACCACGTGCCACCACCACCTTGCCTGGGGCCTCCCTGGGCCTCACGACCGCCCTGTGCACCTGGAATGACGTCCCACTTCACGGATGGCGAAGCTGAGGTCCAGAGAAGAGATGAGCCCTGCCCAGGCCACCCAGCTGTCAGGTGGCCAAGCAGGACCTGTACCCAAGTTCTAACCCTCAGGCCACCAGGCAACTTCCATCGAAGGCAAAAGTGCCCTCAGCTTCCAGGTCCCCTCTGCCTCTTGCCTTTCCTAGGGCCTGGGGCTCCTCCCATGAAGGAGGATACTCGATCCAAGCCGGCAGAACTGAGCGGGCTGGAGCTGCCAGGCAATAGGATTCGTGGGGCCACTTCGGTTTCCCCACAGATAGGCTCCTGGTGGTCCAGGCCAATGGGGCTGGTGAGAACGGCGTCATCATGGCCGGCACACCGAGCCCACGTCACACCCCGGCAGGCACTGTGCCAGAGCTCAAGAGGCAGCCGTCACAATGGTCCTGGGGCAGGGAGACTGACCTCATCTCAGAGCTGAGGGGACTGAGGCCGGGAGGGTGCAGACACTGGCCTGAGGTCACATGGCTGGGCCGTGGGCAGGGATTCCCAGAGCGAGCTCTGCCTGATCCCAAAACTCACAAAGTCACAGGCTCTCAGGGTTTCTGAAGCCAGGGCTGCGGCGAGAAAGTACCACAGCTCTCCATCCACAGCTCAAAGGCCCTTCCCTCAGGGACCCAAAGTTCACTTGACCCGGACCCCAGCCCAGCAGCAGACGCAGTCAGGGGGGCCCGTGCCTCCCAGGACCAAGCGCCTGCAGGGGTCTCCACGTGTCCAGGGGACTGCCCCCTCCCTGCGGCTGAGAAGGGGGTCCTGCCACATGGGTCTGCGCCTGGGACCCCTCTTTGTCCTGCGGGCCCGGCCTCACCCCCGTCCCAGAGACACTGATGCAGTGAAGCTGAAAATTCGCCTACCAAAGAAATTTATATCTTTAATGCAATTTCAGTAAAAAACAAAACCTCAATGGCTTTTTCTTGAACTTGACATAGTAATTCTAAAATTCATTTAGAATAATAAACAGGTAAGAAAATCTTTAAGTGAAAAAAAAAAAAGAGTAATGGCTGGCTCCACACCAAATATTGAAATGTATTTTAAAGTTATAATTACTAAAAACATGGTAGAGATAAATGAAATAAAAAACCAGGAAACATGAATACAGATCCTATTAAGTGTAAGAATTCAATAAAGATATGGACGCGTGATAAATCTACGGGGCGAGGAGGGGTATCTGATCAGTGGCCCAGGGCAGCTGTTCAGAGATCTGGGAGAAGGTCAGCTTAGATCTTGACCCCAGACCACACGCTAAAATAAGTTCCAAGTAGATTAAATCTTTAAATATGAAAAATAAGCCAAAAGATCCCAGAAGAAAATAGCATTATTTGTCAAATCACTAAAGAACTTCCTAAGCTTAAAAGTAGTGGAATTAATAGGTGAGACTCCAAAAGAAGTTGAAATTTTCCATATGAAATAATCATAAAGAAAAATTAAAAGTTAAGTTTCTACAGAAACAATGAAAAAAGAGATAAAGGAGGATGGGTGATGATGAGACCATTCTGGAGAGGAGAAATAAAATATTCTCCCTTATTAGCAGTTAAAGTGAGCTGCCATTTTTATTTAAAGTTTTAGAGAATCATGCAGTAACCTGGCACTTGGCGTGCGGTTCTGTAAGGGTTAGCACGGCACAGACTTGTGTGACGCCGCCGCCAAGATGCAGCGCGGCTCTGTGGCCTGACAGTTCTCTCGGCACGCCTGGCGGCACCCCGGGCCCAACACCTGCAGGCACTGGTCTGCTCTCCGACCTGCACCTCTGCCCTTCCAGAACGGCCTCGCAACGGGCCCCGAGGCCTGGCTCCCTTCCCGCACAGAGCCTCCGAGAGCCCTCCGCGCGTTGAGCACGTCGGCGGTGGCTATTTGCACGCTGAGTACCATCCCACTGGCCGATGGACCAGGGTGTTTATCCACTCATCCATTAAAGGACATTTGGGCTGTTAACAGTTTTTGTGACTATGAGTAACGCTGCTATAAAAATTCATGAGTTCCGGTTCTGGGAAAGATGAAGAAAGTAAATTCAACCTTGTCTCTCACTGAAGGCGTCGATTAATACTGGAGAGAATGCACAGAACAGCTGACTGAAGACCCAGAAAAGTAAAAGGCTACGGGCAGACTGAGGAAGGACCCAGAATTCTAAATATCCCCAAGCCCTTCCGGTTTTAACTCAGTAAGTGTACGGATCAACTTGGGCAGACCAGACACCCGCATGATCACGCATCTTCTCATCCACGAACTCCGTATGTCTCTTGGTTTATTTCAATCTCCTTTGGCTTCTTGCTTCAATGCTTTGCAGTTTTCACCATACAGGTCTTTTACCTGTTTTGTTACACTTATTTTGTTAACTCTACGAATTTCATTTTGGGGAGAGGGAATAGAAATGGTTTTATGTCTTTAATTTCAGCTTCCTCATGTTCTTTGCTAGTATATAATATATAACATACGTACATATTATACACACGCGCACACACACACTCACATCTCATATCAAGTGAGTTCAGCAAGGTTGCAGAATACAGGATCACTACCCAAAATCAGCTGAACTCACTTTGTTGGTTTTTTAACTTCTTGTGATTTTCTACATAGACAATCACGTCATCTGCAAGGAGGAAAGTCTGTCCCTTCCTTTCCAGTCTGGTGCGTTTTCTCTCCTTAATCAGGGTGGCGAGAGTCAACATCTTCGCCACATTTCTGACTTGAGGGGAAGCACTGAACCATCCACCACTAGGTACAGTGTCAGATGGAGGGTTTTTGTAGATGCTCTTTATTGAGCTGAGGATGTTCTCCTCTCTTCCTAGTTTGCTGAGAGGTTTTGTGGGTGTCGAATTTTGTCAAATGCTTTTTCTTCATCAACTGATTTGATCGTGTTGATATCTGAATGCTGAACCAGACTTGCATTCCTGGAATAAACTAAAAAATGAATTCCTGTAGGTTTCGGTTTTGAAATTAGGATAATATTTGCTTCATAAAATGAGTTGAAAAGTACTCTGCCTTCAATTCTCTTGAAGAGAATGTAGAGAATTGGCGTTAATTTTTCTTTAAATATTTGGCAGAATTCACCAGTGAAACCATCTGGGCCTGGAGATTTCTTTTCCGGAAGGTTTTTGATTATGGATTCGGTTTATTTAACAGCATAGGACTCTTCAGATTATCGACTTCACACGGGTGAGTTTTACATTTGGAGTTTCCTGAGTTTGCTGCTGCCGTTTGTCTGGAGCCCCGTAGCGCCCAGCTTGGGAGCAGGCAGAGAGAGTGTCGAGAGAAGCCCTCGCTTTCTGGCCCAGGAAGGAAGGAGGGGAAGTGCCTCCATTGTTCTTTCTCCACCCTCCCCCATCCCGGCCCCGGGGAATCCTGCGGAGGTGCAGCAGACGCCTGAACCTGAACAGCGAGCCTTCTCTCCAACCCGCAGCGCTGAGACCCCGAGAGGGCGGGGTGACTCCGCTGCCTCCCTCTCCACACCCCCGCTGGTGCTGGCTCCAGCGCCGACGACGCACGTGCGGGAATGCGGGAAGGGCACCGCACGGCAGAGCCGGAAGCACAGCCCTGACTTCTGGCCAGAGCCTGGAAGGGAGCCCTCAGGGAAGCGGAGAACGAGGAGAGATCGGGACAGGCATTCCAGAGGACGTGCCCACACAGAGAGGGACGGACCCCTAAACGTCCCTCTGAGCTGGGCGTGTGGGGAGCCAGCCCTAACACCACAGCAAGGGCTCTGAGAACTGGACTGCGGGCCGGACCACTGCCCAGGACCCAAACAGGCCGACAGAGCACCGTGAAGGCTCTGGAACCGAGCTGACGGCAGAGGCACAGCTCTCGGAGGGTGCTGGGCACTGCGGCTGAACCCGCCCAGGCCGACGGGCTGCTGAGACCCACCAGCCAACAGAGATTATTAACCTTCTCCGCAGAATTTCACAAAGACCTAGAATCTCATGACATGATCTTCAAAATGTGCAGAACACAATCCAAAACCAAGCAGCATACGAAGAACCAAGAAAATATAAACTTGCTAGGAAAAACACAGCCAAGAGGCACCAAGCCCAAGACGACGGAGATGTGAGAACAGTCAGACGCCCCAAGAAGTGAGTGATTACAAAACATGTCCTTAGCTTGTCACAGTCGCCTTAGAAACAAGGCTTTACCACTGAAACTGGACACGGAAATCACATCAGCATACAGGCCCACCCCTTTACGCTACCGCTGTCATCGCGGCGACGGACACCGAAACCCACTGGACACCATCCTTGTCTGGTGCATCTTTCCGGTCCCTTCAGTTCTAACTTACAGATATCCTTACACTTGCTGTAGGTTTCTCACAGTCTCTGCTTTTAACCCAGGGGGGAAATCACCTGAATGCCTGCAGATGACTCATCAGAAACGTGGAGGCCAGAAAGTAGGGAAACAATGTCCGTTGCTGAAGTGTTAAAGGAAGAGAAGTGCTGGCCCAGAATTCCACATGCAGCAAAGACACCCGTCAGGAACGAGGGAGAATAAAGACACTGTCGACCAAAGGGGACCTCGAGGAGGAGCCATCACCAGCCGTCACTAACAGACATGCTGAAGGAAGTTCTTCCGGCAAAAGGAAACGACACAGAGGGAGACTTGGAATTTCAGCAATGAAGGAAGAGCCACAGGGATTTTAAAGTCTAGGTAAAAATCATGAACCAATTTTCTCCTCTTATGCTCTTTAAAATATGTGCGACAGTTAAAAGCAATAATTATAACATCTTATGGTGGGATTTTCAGTGTAAACAGAGTAAGGACAAACAATGACGACGACACGGGGGCTGTGGAAGCTGACATTCCAAGATCTGATCATCCTCAAGCGGTAAGAGATTAAGTCCAAGAGCACTGTGAAAAGTTAAGCATGCATATTGTAACCCCTGAAAGTCACTTCAAAAAGTATCCACAGACATATAACTTAAAAAACTAAGATAAATCAAATAGAATACTAAAAAATGTTCAAAGAATCTGAAAATAGGCAGAAAAGGGGAAATAGGAATAAAATACAGAGGGCAAACAAAATGACTCCTAAAATGGTAGGCCTAAAACCAAATGCATTTAAAAAATTACATGAAATATAAACGGTCTAAATACACCTATTAAGGGACAGAACATGTTTTTATCAGGTGCACATGGAACATTTAGGAAGACAGCTCATAGTCTCAGCCATCAAACAAATCTTAAATTTAAAAAAGTTGAAATTATAGAAAGTATATTCCCTGATTATAACAAAATTAAACAAGAAATGAGTAACAGAAAGATACCTGGAAGGTCTTCAGACACTGTGAAATTAAAAAACACACTTCTAAATAATCTATGAATCACAGAGGACATCTTAAAGGAAATTTGAAAATTTTTTGAACTGAAAAAGAAATTACAGCATACTAAAATTTGTGTGATACAGCTAAAGTAGTGCTTCGATGGAAATTTACAGCACCAAATGCTTATATTAGAAAACAAAAAAGATCTCAAATCCGCAATCTAGCCTTCCACCTTAAACTAGACAGGGGGCAAGCCCCATGGTTGAGTGGTTAAAGTTCTGCGCACTCCCCGGCCTGGGGTTCACGGGTTTGGATCCCGGGTGCAGACCTACTCCACTCATCAGCCGTGCTGTGGAGGCGTCCCACATACAAAGTAGAGGAAGACCGGCACAGATGTTAGCTCAGGGCTAATCTTTCTTAAGCAGAAAAGAGGAGGATTGGCAACAGATCTTCGCTCAGGACAAATCTTCCTCACCAAAAGAAAAAAAAAAAAAGAAAGAAGAAAGGAACTAGACAAAGAAGAGCAAGATGAAGCCAGAGCAAGTAGACGGTAGGAAAAATAAGGAAAAGGGCAAAAATCAGAAAAATTGAAAATAGAATAACAATCCTGAAAACTCAATGAAACCAAAAGCTAGGTCTTTGGAAAGATTGACAAAATGGATACATATCCAGCAAAGATGACAAAGAGAAAAAGAGCAAAGACATAAATTGCCAAAATCAGGAAGGAAAGAGGGGGTTATCGTTGCATACTCAGTGGAGATTATAAAATTAATAAGAGAACAGTACAAATAATTCCATGCCATAAATTTGATAACTTAGACAATAAAGGACCAATTCCTCAAAAAACCCCTCAAACTACCAAAATTCACCCAAGATAAAACAGATCCTCTGATATTCCCATTGTCTTAATCTGTTTGGGCTGCCACAACAGAACACCGTAGACCAGGGGGCTTATGAACAAGAGACATTGGTGTCCCACAGTTCTGGAAGGTGGAAGGCCAAGGCCAGGGTGCAGGCAGATTCTGTGTCTGGTGAGGGCACTTTACTGGTTCCACAGACAGCTGTCTTCTCCCTGTGTCCTCACATGGCAGGAGAGGCGAGAGAACTCTCTGTAGTCTCTCTTACAAGGGCAGCAATTCCATCCTGAGGGCACCACCCTCACGACCTAGTTGCCTCCCAGAGGCACCACCTCCAACACCATCACATTGGGGGTTAAGCTTCAAGATAGAGGTCTTGGGGGTGGGTATGGACACAAATATTCAGTCTGTTGCCCCTCTAACTATTAAGAACCCCCGACAACCAAAATACACAAGCCCAGACGGTTTCACCAGGGAATCTTACAAAACATTTTAAGAAGAAATAACACTAATCCTACATGATCTCCTCTAGAAAACAGAAGAGGAACACATTCTAACTCATTTCTTTCATGACGCTGATACCTAAACCAGACAAGGACAAAAGAAGAAAACTATAGACCAATATGGACAACGACACAAAAATTATTGACAAAATATTAGCAAGCAGAATCCAGCAACATATAAAAAGAAGAATATACCACAACGAAAGGGAATTTATCCCAGGAATGCAAGGCTGGTTCAATATTGAAACATTCCACAAATAATCCACCACATTGACAATCTAAGGAAGAAAAAACACATGATCATATCAACTGATGCAGAGAAAGCATGTGACAAAATTCAACATCCGACATGATAAACACTGTCAGCAATCTAAGAACAGAAGGGAACTTCCTCAACTTGATAAAGAGGATCGACAAATAATCTACAGCTAACATCACACTTAACTGTGAAAGGCTGAGTGCTGTCCCCTAAGATCAGGGACAGGAATGTGGCCAGGATGCCTACTTTCACCACTCCTATTCAACACCGTACTGAAGTGCTAGCCAGGGAATAAGGCAAGAACATGAAATACAATGCATCCACGTTTTAAAGGAATAAACAAAACACTCCCTATTCACAGATGACATGATTGCAGACAATAAACTGCAACAATGAACCTCTCCCAGAACTAACAGGTGATTCAGTGAGGTCCCAGGATACAAGACCAACACAAAAACCACTCATATTTCTACACACAAGCAAAGAACAAATGGAAACAGTAAAAACAAACAAAAAATACTTAAATAACTCCAAAAAAAAAATGAAACACTTAGGTGTATTTTTACGTAGTGGGTACGTGTGCCGAAATCCACAAAACGCTGGTGAAAGAAATCAAGGAAAATGCAAATCAGTGGAGAGACACCTGTGTTCTGGATTGGAAACACTCATCACAGAAACACACGGATTCTCCCCAAACTCCTCTACAGATTTAATGGAATTCCCACCAAAACCTTGGCAGGAATTTTGTAGATATAGACAAGCTGAATCTAAAATTTATATGGAAAGGCAATACAACTAGAATTGCCAAAATGATTTTGAAAAAGAAGCATAAAGTTGGAGGAATCATGCTATCGATTTTAAGACCTGCTATCAAGCTACAGCATCCAGACAGTGTGATGTTAGCAAAGCAGACACGCTCAGATCAACGTAACGGGAGAGAGGGGGGCAGAAATGGACCCAAACAAACCAGTCACTTGATTTGACAAAGGTGCCAAGGAAATTCAACAGAGACATGACATTCAACAAATGATGTTGGAACTAGACATTCATACGAAAAACCCCAAATCCAAGAAAGTACCTCGATCTAAATCTCACATCGTATGCAAAAATGAACTCAAAATGGATCACAGATCTAAATGTAAACTAAAAATCTTTCAGTAGAAAACGTAAGAAAAAACATGTCTTAACTTTGGGGCAGGCAGAGTTCTTAGATCTGACTCCTACAAGAGAAAACCGCTCATCAGCGTGCATCCAGATTAAAAAGGTTTGCTCTGAGAAAGACACTGTTAGAAAAGGAAACTGCCCAGACTCAATACTAAAGTAAGAATCCAGTCAAAGAACGGGCAAAAACTTGCAGAGATTCCACCCAAGGGGATCCAGGGATGGCTGATATGGGACAAAAGATGCTCAGCGTCCTTAGACAGCAGGGAAATGCAAACGGAAATGTGCTGAGAGTCCACCACACACACGTTAGAAAGACTGAAATACAAACCGTGACACCAGGTGCCGGTGAGGACGCGGACCACGGGACTCACACGTGGCTGCTGGGCACGCAGCCGTGCAGCCACTCGACAACAGCGTGGCAGCTCCTCACAAAGAGAACGGCCCACTTCCACAGGACCCACCAACCCCACTCCTAAGAAAAGCACTGACGTCCACGCAGGAACCTGCACGGTCACTTCTTGCCTTCAGTGCTCCGCAGTTTGACTCTGGCCTCCCTGGCTGTGTCTGACCCACCGCCGTGGGCTGGGGTTCCACTGTCAGCTCGGTCTCCGAGCCTCTGCAGGGCTTCTCAGATGAGCCCATGGGCATGCATCTGGTGCCCCGGTCCCTGCCTGGGAGAGGCTGCTCGCCTGGGCTGTGGGCCTCCTCTGGCTGCTGCCATCTTGGAGCTTCCCGTGTCTCTCGGGGAAGACACTGGTGCCCAGGCCACCTCAGCTAGGGGTCCAGAAACCTCTCGCTCCCCTTCAAGGTCCCTCGGCTGCTCAGCCCCCGAGGGACAGGAACATCAGGTGGAGTGTGAGGGCTCTGGGGCAGCTGAGGAGCTCCCACTGCCCCATCTGGGGGCATCTGCAGAGCTCTGGGAGCCAAGCCGGCCGGCCGCACAAGCAAACCAGCAGCCGCTTCAGACGCAAGCGGCCCCTCCCTCCCCACGTGCTGCCAGGCCTGGGCAGGTGGGCAAGGAAGGCCTCAGACAGAGACATGGGCCCTCCTGCTGCACCCGGTGCCAGTGGGCAAGCGGGGAGCGCTCTGCGGAGGCCCAGAGGGGTGGCTGGGGGAGGCCAAGGGAGTCCGAATCCTGCCTCTCCCTCTGCTCTTCCCTGCAGTCTGCGTGCCTGTTCGGAGGTAGCCCCTCCAGCTGAGAGGAACGAGCTGAGCCGGGGAAAGAGCAGGGCAGGACGCTTCCTACGCGGGCCATGGAGAATGATGGGGTGGGGGCTCGTACCTGCTCCCCGAGGCTCTAAGTTGTCAGAGGCAGCTCCTGAGTCAAGCATGGCCTCCTGATCTCAGGGCTACAGCCATCTCTAGACCTCGGGCAGCCAGACCATTGGCCACAGCAAACACTAGCTCTGTCACCTTGTGCCAGGTGCCAAGCCACGTGGAGCCTCACGTGGGACCCATGGCTGGGCCAGGCCTCCCTGCTCACTGTAAGGTCTTCCCGAGGGAGTGACTGCTCTAGGGCAGCCGCTGGGACCTGCTCCAGCAAGGTGCTCCCAGCCTTCTGGCCCCTGCCCTCCCAGGTCCCTCACAGCTCTGCCATCCCGGAGCCTGTGCGGGGCCCTGACTTCCCACAGAGGAAAGCAGCTGGCTGCTCGCTGTGGCTCCTCCAGGCTGCCCTTCCGCTCTGTCTGCCTCACTCTGATGCCATGAGGAACCCCCAGCCCTGCCCTGCGAAGCTCCCAGGGCTGGTCTGGGCATGCTGGTTTTCCTTCCCCATCGGGATCGTGTTCCTTGCTGGCCGGACCCAAGGGCAGCACCGCGGCCTGGCTCAGGGCTGGGCACACGGCGGGGTAGGGGTGTGTGCGACCTCGCGTGATCCCTCCCTGGAACACCAGCCCCTCTCCTCGGCTCCACGTGGCCTGCAAAGCTCGGCTGAAGCCCCTGCCCTGGCCCAAGGAAGCTGCCCGGCCTCCTCCCCCACAGCCCCCTCCCTGTGCCCCTCTGCACACGCAGCCCTGCCCGCAGGGGCTGCTCTGAGGCCACCGATTCCTGTGGCTCCTCCCTCACTGACATCCTGAGGGCAGGGAGCAGGTCCTGAGGACACCCGTGAGTCCAGCACACAGCAGGTGTTCAGTGGTTGCTGACCAATAAAGTACGTGTCGCAGCTTTGGGAGCCATAGCGAGCCCACTTGATTTCTTCAACTGCCACCACTGCACCCTAAGTCACATATGAGGAGACAGAAGCCTGGGGCTGGCTCCCCTGCCCAGGGCCCAGGGGACAGCAGGGACTCAGACAGGCCTGTGCCAAGTTGGAGGCCGTGCATGGATTTCCGCCACCCACTGCACGCTGCACCCAGGTGGCTAGATGCTGTCAGGCACCTCTCTGGCCCACGACGTGGCCCTTCCCTCCTGCCCTGGCTGAACAGGAAGGAGGGCGAGTCACAAGTGTGGAGAGAAAAGCAGGAACAGAGAGGAAAAGCAGCAGAGCTGCTCCCGGCCCAGGCGGCATAAGCACCAAGCCTGCCCCAGCCAGGCCCTCCCAGGGTGTCCGCCTCCACGGGCAGAGCGGGTGGGCCCCCACCCTCCCCTCCTCCAGAGACGCCTCAGGATCAGCTGCACCCACACAGTCAGGCAGTGACAAATCTGATCACCTTCAACGTGTTGCTCTGACAAGATTAGGTTATTTTAATATTAATGCATTACCTAATTAAATTGCAATTAATAATCTCTCTGGCCCAGCCTTGATAAGGTAGGGGGGCCACGCACAGAGCCGAGAGTCAGCTGGGGCGGCGGATGTTCAGGCTCCTGCCACCCAGGGGGCTGTACCCTCGGTGCGGCTGTTGAGCAATTCCTTTGTCAGGATCCAGAAGAGCCTCCCGACAAGGTTTTCCTGCCTCACTGTCAGTCAGAGCGGAGCTACCAGAGGGTGGGTGGCGCCCCTCATCCCTCTGACCCCAGAGCAGCTCCCAGCGTGTCCACACAGAGCCTGGACGTGTCCTTCTCCTCTTTAGCAAAGCTGCTTTCCTCAGGAGCCGGGGCCCCTCTACCACTGGCCTAGCCTCCATCTCTGCCCACCTCACCCCTGGCTCCTGCTCCCATGATCGTGCTGGTCGCAGCTCAAGCCACTGGTGTACCTGCTCCATCTGATGGCCCCGCTCACTCACAACGACCTCCTGGGTCACTGCAAGGCCAGAACAAAGGCCACATCCTGTGCACAGCTGACAGGAAACCCTATGACTACTCTGTCAGGGAACCGGCCACATTTTATATGGTCTGCCCATATTAATTCCAGGATGCCCGAGGGCAGGGGCCGCTGCACCTGTTTCTGCATCGCCTCTGCCCCCTTACCCGGGTCCCAGACCAGAGGAAGCCTGGCTGCTGCCAGCAACACCTGTCCTCACAGCCATGGGCCCAGGTGGAGGAGAGCTGCCCACTCAGAGGTGATGTGGCAGACGGGCCTGAGGGGTCTGGGGTGGAGGGTAGACAGTCCCAGAATGGAAGGTGGACAGTGTCTGGGGGGTGGGGGCATTTGCTGATGGCTAGACAGCCCCTGGAGCCCTATTCTCCAGGACATGTCTCTGGGGTACCCAGAGAATCTGCTCAGAGGCCTGTAAGTGCTGAGGCTTCTCCAACTGGGGGAAGGTCACAGGTCACAGCCCGCGAGCCTGGGCCCCGAGCTCCTGGGGCCCTGTGCACAGAAGATGCATGCAGGAGGCCCAGGGGAGGGAGAGTCTGCTGAGTCATGACTGCTGACAACTCTGGGCCTCGCAGAAGTAAACAAACTCGGCCTCCGCAGAGGCAGGCGTCTCACCACCGCGCTCCGTCTGCAAGCCAGAGATCCCCTCGGCAATGGCAGTGCCACTGCCATCTGTCTACCCGGGTGCTTACGGCCACCAACAGGCACCTGGCTGTTCTAACACGCTCCCTCTGGGGATGGGGCTGCTGCCCGGCCAGGGGACCATGCTTCAGTGCCAGTGGGCAGCAGACCTGCCTGGCCTGGGGGCGGACACCTGGCTCAGCCATGGGGCTTCATCTCTCTGAGCCCCAGCTGCTTCACTTGCCAGGGAAAGTAGCATGTAGTGGTCCTGAGAGCACGGAGGGCTACAGGATTTCCGTGAAGAGTTGGACAAACACTGCAATGAGGCTACGGGTGACCACGGGGCGCAAACCAGGGCAGTTCTCAGAGCTCCCTTGCCCACCTGGGAGCACGTCCTCACCAATCCAAGAGCACATGCTCGCTCACACAGGAGCACATCCTCGCCCTCATGGGAACATGTCCTCGCCCACACGGGAGCACACAGTGGCCCACTCAGGAGCACGTCCTAGCCCTCATGGGAGCATGTCCTCGCCCACACGGGAGCACATGCTCGCCCACCTGGGAGCACGTCCTAGCCCTCATGGGAACATGTCCTCGCCCACACGGGAGCACATGCTCGCCCACCTGGGAGCACGTCCTCGCCCTCATGGGAACATGTCCTCGCCCACACGGGAGCACATGCTCGCCCACTCAGGAGCACGTCCTAGCCCTCATGGGAACATGTCCTCGCCCACACGGGAGCACATGGTGGCCCACTCAGGAGCACGTCCTAGCCCTCATGGGAACATGTCCTCGCCCACACGGGAGCACATGGTGGCCCACTCAGGAGCACATCCTCGCCCTCATGGGAACATGTCCTCGCCCACACGGGAGCACATGGTGGCTCACACAGGAGCACATCCTCGCCCTCATGGGAACATGTCCTCGCCCACACGGGAGCACATGGTCGCCCACCTGGGAGCACGTCCTAGCCCTCATGGGAACATGTCCTCGCCCACACGGGAGCACATGGTCGCCCACACAGGAGCACGTCCTAGCCCTCATGGGAACATGTCCTCGCCCACACGGGAGCACATGGTCGCCCACCTGGGAGCACGTCCTCGCCCTCATGGGAACATGTCCTCGCCCACACGGGAGCACATGGTGGCCCACTCAGGAGCACATCCTCGCCCTCATGGGAACATGTCCTCGCCCACACGGGAGCACATGGTGGCCCACCTGGGAGCACGTCCTCGCCCTCATGGGAACATGTCCTCGCCCACACGGGAGCACATGGTGGCCCACCTGGGAGCACGTCCTCGCCCTCATGGGAACATGTCCTCGCCCACACGGGAGCACATGCTCGCCCACACAGGAGCACATCCTCGCCCTCATGGGAACATGTCCTCGCCCACACGGGAGCACATGGTGGCCCACCTGGGAGCACGTCCTCGCCCTCATGGGAACATGTCCTCGCCCACACGGGAGCACATGGTGGCCCACCTGGGAGCACGTCCTCGCCCTCATGGGAACATGTCCTCGCCCACACGGGAGCACATGCTCGCCCACACAGGAGCACATCCTCGCCCTCATGGGAACATGTCCTCGCCCACACGGGAGCACATGCTCGCCCACACAGGAGCACGTCCTAGCCCTCATGGGAACATGTCCTCGCCCACACGGGAGCACATGCTCGCCCACACAGGAGCACGTCCTAGCCCTCATGGGAACATGTCCTCGCCCACACGGGAGCACATGCTCGCCCACACAGGAGCACATCCTCGCCCTCATGGGAACATGTCCTCGCCCACACGGGAGCACATGCTCGCCCACACAGGAGCACGTCCTAGCCCTCATGGGAACATGTCCTCGCCCACACGGGAGCACATGCTCGCCCACTCAGGAGCACGTCCTAGCCCTCATGGGAACATGTCCTCGCCCACACGGGAGCACATGCTCGCCCACTCAGGAGCACATCCTCGCCCTCATGGGAACATGTCCTCGCCCACACGGGAGCACATGGTGGCCCACCTGGGAGCACGTCCTCGCCCTCATGGGAACATGTCCTCGCCCACACGGGAGCACATGCTCGCCCACACAGGAGCACGTCCTCGCCCTCATGGGAACATGTCCTCGCCCACACGGGAGCACATGCTCGCCCACACAGGAGCACGTCCTAGCCCTCATGGGAACATGTCCTCGCCCACACGGGAGCACATGCTCGCCCACACAGGAGCACGTCCTAGCCCTCATGGGAACATGTCCTCGCCCACACGGGAGCACATGCTCGCCCACACAGGAGCACATCCTCGCCCTCATGGGAACATGTCCTCGCCCACACGGGAGCACATGCTCGCCCACACAGGAGCACGTCCTAGCCCTCATGGGAACATGTCCTCGCCCACACGGGAGCACATGCTCGCCCACTCAGGAGCACGTCCTAGCCCTCATGGGAACATGTCCTCGCCCACACGGGAGCACATGCTCGCCCACTCAGGAGCACATCCTCGCCCTCATGGGAACATGTCCTCGCCCACACGGGAGCACATGGTGGCCCACCTGGGAGCACGTCCTCGCCCTCATGGGAACATGTCCTCGCCCACACGGGAGCACATGCTCGCCCACACAGGAGCACGTCCTCGCCCTCATGGGAACATGTCCTCGCCCACACGGGAGCACATGCTCGCCCACACAGGAGCACGTCCTAGCCCTCATGGGAACATGTCCTCGCCCACACGGGAGCACATGCTCGCCCACACAGGAGCACGTCCTAGCCCTCATGGGAACATGTCCTCGCCCACACGGGAGCACATGCTCGCCCACTCAGGAGCACGTCCTAGCCCTCATGGGAACATGTCCTCGCCCACACGGGAGCACATGGTGGCCCACTCAGGAGCACGTCCTAGCCCTCATGGGAACATGTCCTCGCCCACACGGGAGCACACGGTGGCCCACTCAGGAGCACGTCCTAGCCCTCATGGGAACATGTCCTCGCCCACACGGGAGCACATGCTCACCCACTCAGGAGCACATCCTCGCCCTCATGGGAACATGTCCTCGCCCACACGGGAGCACATGCTCGCCCACACAGGAGCACATCCTCGCCCTCATGGGAGCATGTCCTCGCCCACACGGGAGCACATGGTTGCCCACCTGGGAGCACGTCCTAGCCCTCATGGGAACATGTCCTCGCCCACACGGGAGCACACGGTTGCCCACCTGGGAGCACGTCCTAGCCCTCATGGGAACATGTCCTCGCCCACACGGGAGCACACGGTGGCCCACTCAGGAGCACATCCTCGCCCTCATGGGAACATGTCCTCGCCCACACGGGAGCACATGCTCGCCCACTCAGGAGCACGTCCTAGCCCTCATGGGAACATGTCCTCGCCCACACGGGAGCACATGCTCGCCCACTCAGGAGCACATCCTCGCCCTCATGGGAACATGTCCTCGCCCACACGGGAGCACATGGTGGCCCACCTGGGAGCACGTCCTCGCCCTCATGGGAACATGTCCTCGCCCACACGGGAGCACACGCTCGCCCACCTGGGAGCACGTCCTAGCCCTCATGGGAACATGTCCTCGCCCACACGGGAGCACATGCTCGCCCACTCAGGAGCACATCCTCGCCCTCATGGGAACATGTCCTCGCCCACACGGGAGCACATGGTGGCCCACTCAGGAGCACGTCCTAGCCCTCATGGGAACATGTCCTCGCCCACACGGGAGCACACGGTTGCCCACCTGGGAGCACGTCCTAGCCCTCATGGGAACATGTCCTCGCCCACACGGGAGCACATGCTCGCCCACTCAGGAGCACATCCTCGCCCTCATGGGAGCATGTCCTCGCCCACACGGGAGCACATGGTGGCCCACCTGGGAGCACATCCTAGCCCTCATGGGAACATGTCCTCGCCCACACGGGAGCACATGGTGGCCCACCTGGGAGCACGTCCTCGCCCTCATGGGAACATGTCCTCGCCCACACGGGAGCACACGGTTGCCCACCTGGGAGCACGTCCTAGCCCTCATGGGAACATGTCCTCGCCCACACGGGAGCACACGGTTGCCCACCTGGGAGCACGTCCTAGCCCTCATGGGAACATGTCCTCGCCCACACGGGAGCACATGGTCGCCCACTCAGGAGCACGTCCTCGCCCTCATGGGAACATGTCCTCGCCCACACGGGAGCACATGGTGGCCCACCTGGGAGCACGTCCTAGCCCTCATGGGAACATGTCCTCGCCCACACGGGAGCACATGGTGGCCCACTCAGGAGCACATCCTCGCCCTCATGGGAACATGTCCTCGCCCACACGGGAGCACATGGTCGCCCACTCAGGAGCACGTCCTCGCCCTCATGGGAACATGTCCTCGCCCACACGGGAGCACATGGTGGCCCACTCAGGAGCACATCCTCGCCCTCATGGGAGCATGTCCTTGATTTCAGCGGGGACGCTCCCCTCGAGTATCCCTGAGCACTGACCCGGACCAAGCAACTCCTCACGTGCCCTGGACCTCCTCCTCTCTGCGCCCCCACCATGGCAACTGCTTGGTCACCCCGTGCCCCAGAGCAAACCGGGGTGACCCGACTCCTCCCTTCCCACCCACACTTCCTGGTGGCTACAGCCCACTGGTCCAGCCGTGGACGTCTCAGCATCGGGCTCCTGACACGCCTCTGCCCCGGCCCCACTCGCACCACGCGCCTCCTAATCAAGGCTCTGCCTCCCTTCTCAGCCTCTGCAGTCCCTCCTCACAGGGCCTGCACTGGCCGTGTCCCAGGGCAGCCCGAGCGCCTCCAGGGGCTGTCCCTAGCCTGACTTGGCTTCTCGTTTTAACCCTTAGGCTTTATTTTTATGCAAAACTTACGGACACTGTTTCCGAGAGCCCAGTCTGGGACAAAAGCACCTCCCACACTCCTCTGAGCCTTTCCTTCTCCCGGGGGGGCTGTGACTCCACCTCTGCTGGCCCATGTCTCCATTGTGACTTTCACCTCTTACCGACCGACTCCGCCCTCAGCACACGGATCTCCTCTCCAGCGCCCTCCTCCCAGGGCAGCATGCAGAACCCTGCTCCCACCAGGATCCAGTACTGGGCCTTGGTGTGGGAGCACTTTCATCCTGGGGCAGGCCCTCCTGAGGGCACCCAGCACGGGGCAGTCACCTCCTCTCTCTCTGGGAAACGTCCTCAAGCCGTGTGTTCCGAGCGAGACCCCCTCCTTCTCGTCCTCTGCTGCCGCGCTCCCGCTCCTCGGATCCTGGACTTCACGCGCTGTTCCTCTCATTCTCTTACCTTTTCTCCCCGCTTCCCATCTCATTGTCTTTTTGCTCTACTTTTCAGATAAACTTGCTCAATTTTATCTTAGAAATCTTCTCTTTGGATTTTCATTTAACTCTTGATATTTTTAACTTTCAAAAGTGTATTTTTTTCTCTGAAAAAAATTTTAAAGCATCTTGCGCTCATTTCGCTGTTGAAACATTCTTCCTCTTCTCTCTGAGGACACCCGGGTACCATTTTCTGGAGGTCTCCCCACTCTGAGGGTCTGCTCCCTCCAAGCTGCACTCTCTCTCCTGTCTGCCCGCTCCATCTCTGAGACCTCCGGGAATCACGGCACGCTATGGGTAACCAGGAGTGGCTTCCACAGGCACAGGGGCCTCTGAGCAGGAGAGCAGACCGTCATCTAAAGGTCACCATAGAGTGGTCTAACCGAGCCCTCCAGTGGGGCCTCCACTGTCAGTGCCTTTAGGTCTTCTCAGCTGGTCAGATCCCCCCAAGAAAAGCCTGCCCTGGAGGTCACAGCTGGCGGCGGGTGTGCCCGAGGGCAATGTCGAGAGAGGGCGCGGGGTGTGCTGGGTGCCTTGGGTCCATCTGCACTGGCCACTTCATCCTGCGTCCAGGTCAGTTCTTGTCCTGAACGGTGCCCTGTCCAGGGGTCCTCTCCATCCCTCTCCAGAGGAGTGTTCACAAATGTGAGGGAGCATCTGGATGGCCACAGATTGCTGCCCCCGCCCCAGGACTTCTGACCCGGCAGGTCTGAGATGGAGTCCAAGAACCTGCACTTCTAACAAGTTCTCAGGGAGGCTGCTGCCAGCCTGGGGCTACCCTTTGGGCATCACTGCTCCAAGAAAATAAACCTGTTTTTTGTCTTCCGTTTTTCGTTTTTGCTGGAGAGGAGAGGCAAGTGCCCACTGAGTGGAGTTGGGTGCGAGTCCCGGGGGTCTGGCTGCCTCTTCACACGCTCCCCAGCAGCCTCCTCAATCCTCCTTATCTCAGCCAGGCACTGCCCCTCCCCCGTGCGCCTTGCTGCCAATTCTGGGCCTTTGGGGAGTTGGGGGCAGAGCTGGCTGGTTCCTGGCTCTACTGTTGCCAGCTTAGACTTCCGGTTTCCTGAGTCTGCTTATCATCTTACCACCCACCCACCGACTTTCCAGGTTCCAAAGGTTTGCTGCTGAATTCTCTCTTTGTGGGTTTAAGCCTCAAGAAAAACAGAAAAAAAAAAACCCAAACTACCCTTCCTATGATTTATGGAGCCTCAGGGGGAGCAGAGCAGAGGCACACGTTCAGCCGGCGTCTCTGCTGGACCCGCGGCCCCAAGTCTGCCCCACCATCCTCACTCCTTCCAAGTCGGCTAGGCAACAGCATTGCCCCTGCTGGCCGGGGCCCTTGTCCTCCAGGCAGCCTGGGCCTCACTTATATGCTCCAAGGTCCCTTAGGGAAGCCGATTGATGCCCCATCCTGCAGTGTGACGCAGAAGCAACTTCTAACCCCCGTCCACTGAGGCCTTGGGCACCCGTCACAGTGCCCTGGTCAGACTCCGAGCAACTCTGTCACCACGACCGAGCACAGAGCCCGCTCGATGGGAGAAGCATGACAAACCTCACTGGATAAAGGACCTATCCTGTCAGACGACGGTCAGGAGCCCTTCTAGGAGTCCTCTCCCAAAGTGAGGAGCCACCTGAACATGCTCTCAGTTTACATTTTCAGCTCTTGAATTTGTCAAGAACACACAGCTAGCTCAAGGCAGGAGAGGAGCTGCGGCTGGAAAAACACCCGGAAGAAAGGAGAATTCGGACCTTGAAAACCACAGCATGGCCACCCGCTTGCCAAGTAATCTTGCAAGAGTGCGTCCCCTCTCCCAGCTCTCACAGGGGAGGACAGGACTGCTGGCGAGCTGGTCACGAAGCCCACTCCCAGCTGCAGAAGCCCTGAGTCGGCACTCGGGAGCGAACCCGGTCAGGCTGCCTGGCACAGGGGCTCCGTCTGCTGCCCCAGGACAGAGGCTCTGGGAAGGCCCGTCTCTGCGTGCCCAGATGCCAGGATCCTCTCTCTAACCTGGCTGCTGCCCAGTGGCCTCAAGCAGCAGCTGCTGTTCAGGACCATAAAGGGAGAGGTGGGGAAAATGTGGACGTCCAGGGAGTGGCTGAATGGTCAGGAGAGCAGAGCGGCAGCCCAGAGGGTGGCACGCCGGGTTCTGAGCTCCAGAGGGGCCTCGTGCAGCCTTAATGACAATCTCTGTCCCACCCAGGAGAGAGGGAATTGTCTAGGAATTCAGGCATGCTTCTGTCACACTTCTGTGTCCTGATGCTCCAATTCACAGAAAAAACGGATGGAAACCACTAAGGGTCCCTGTGGTCCTGCACAGAGATTAGAGTTCCAGACTACCTCAGAAAAATAAGACGGGAGAGGCTGTGCATGAGGTGTGAAAGGAGATGTGTGTGCATAGGTGTGAATGGGGGTGGGTGTGCATGCGTACACAAGAGGGTGTGCAGTTCACGCACACATGGCCTGTGCTCATTCTTCACGAGCCCGATACAAGATCGCGGGAAAGCCACCGCAGAGCAAACATGATCTCATGAAACGCCCAGAGGCCCGAGTTCAGGTGAGGCTGGCAAATTCCCACTCAACCCCGTCCTGCCAGGGTCATAGCTGAACCCCACGATGGTGCGGGAACCCGTCTCCCAGAGGACACTGGCCGACAGTCCTGGGAACTGGGACAAGACTAAGAACCACAGGCCTCCTGACGAGGAGCAGTTATGAGCTCACGACGCACCAGGCTCTGCGTTAGGGCCTCTGAGCCTCTCTGCTGCGGGACTGTCAGCCTCTGTTGTACAGCAAGACCCTGCAGTTTCAAGAGGGTGACAACGTGAGGCACGCACAGCTGGGAACCTGCCCAGGGCTGGCTGACCCCGGAGCGCTCGACCTCAAGATCAGGTCAGCCCCAGCCCACTGTGTGCCAGGCACTGTGCCAAGGGTCGTCCACCCCCAGGAGCTCACAGGGCCGTGCCTGCTGGCCCCAGGTGCTTTGAGAAAGGCTCCTTCCACGTCAGGTTGACAGTGAAACAGACGGAGGGAGAATGGACTGCATCTGAGACCCCCAACCAAGGAGCACGTTTCAGCTAGGCTCGTCCCAGCTGAGGGAGGAAGATGAGCTGATGGCTGCACACCCTTCCTGCCTCTGCCTGATGGGTGACTGCTCGGCCACCTTCACAGGGACAAGATGACAAATGCACAACCAGGAAACACGGAGGGCTTCAAGGAGGAAGAAGAACTCAGAAACCAAGAGGCAGATGGCAGGAAAACAGCAGCCTGACTCCCCAACACGACATCCCTGCAAATATCACCAGGCTGGGGCGAGAAGAGCCAGCAGCAGACACGAGAGTCGAAGGGCATCAGTGCTGTTCCGCCCAAGCTGGGGAGCCCTCGTCCCAGGCCAGCCGAGGCTGACTGGGCAGCAGCGCCAGGCACCCTTCAACAGCAGAGTGAGTCTCCGGGTGCCCCTCTGGACCCCCAGCCTGCCCCGTGGGCTGCACTGTGCATGGTGACCCTGGGAAAACTGGGCCCCAAAGAGTCCCCCCTTTGTGCTGATGGACCCACTTTTCTCTGCCCTTGCAGGGTGGACGTTCCTGGGGCGGGGCTCGACGACTATAAGAGTCCCCAAGGCATGGACTGCAGACTCCAGCGGTCACTTTCCTACACTGCAGGTGGTGAGCCGTGCGTTCAGAGGCGGTCACCCTGACTGGCAGAGCTGCAGAGGCGAGGGAGACGCGCGCCTTGGGAAAGGCATGCTCCGCACGGCACAGGCCTCTGCCGAGAGGGCTCTCCGGGCACCGCGAGAGGCACTCTGAGCAGTGAAGGACAGGCCCCACCTCCACAGAGCCCTGGACTCACCCATGACTGACCGGGCTCATGTAAGCTGACAAGCGACGTTAATCTGTTTCAGGGGCCTGAAAGGTTTCAGCCACTGTGTCCACTGCTCCCTGAGACAGTTCCTGCCGTGACCCGCAGCCCCAGGCGACTAAACCTCTGCCCGGCCCTGGGCTCTCCGTCCAGGCACCCCCTGGCCTGGCTGCCGGCACAGGACAGATGGACAGATGGACGGACGCCTGAGGCCCCCAGCAGACCGTCTGGGTCAGCCTGCCCAGGGCCGTCAAAGACAGGGGAGGGGGCCTACCTGTCACCTCCTTGGACGAGGGCAGAGCCGCGGTGGCTTCCAGGCCGGCAGGTACAGGGCCACCCCTCTCCAGGGCACGCACCAGCTCGCGCAGCCGCTCGCACTCCTCCTGCAGCTGGGCGTGCTCCTCGTGCTGGTGCTGCCGCGCCGCACTGGCCGGGTTCATGCGCAGGTGCAGCACCTTGGTCCGGCTCGGGTCATAGTCGCCCTGTGGGACCAACGGCAGGAGGTCAGCTTGGCCGGCACCGGAGCCGAGGTTCCCAGGAGGGAGACAGAGGAGATGAGGCGTGCACAGGGCAGGGGCGCCGCCTGTACCCTGACGCTGAGCGCGAAACCAGGCATCTCGTAGCAGACATGGTGCCGGGGGTCTGCCGCCCAGTGTGACCCAGCCCTCCCACCGGGGCCACTCCACCAGAGCTCCCTGGGCTCCTGCACCCTTGGCAGGAAGGTGACAGGCCAGTACTCACCTCCAGGAGTCGTAAGGAAGGAAGCGGGAGAAACAAGAAAAGCCCACCCGACACCCGGCTGGACACTGGAGGCCCTGCACACCCGTCATGTCCCTCGGCCGTCTCAGATGCCACATGAGACAACTCTGACAGGTGGCCCTGTCATGGCACCACCCTGCTGCGCGCTCAAGGGGCAGACTCCAGTGGCTGGGGCTCTGCTGCCGGTAATGTCACCCCGGGCAGCACCTCCTGTCCAGGGGGCTTTACGAGTGCGGCCCGTAGGTTAAAAAACAAACTTAGAGAAAACAGTGAAGACAGGTCAGAGGGCCCCTCCACCCACACCCGGCGGCCCCATGCCCACACTTCAGGTCACGTGGCATGTTTGTCACCATCTTGAACTGACACTGACACGTTCTCATGAACTGAGGTCCCCGCTTTCTTCATGCTCCTTGAGTTTCCCTAATGCCCCCCTCTTTTCCAGGACCCCGTGCGGGGTCCCAGAAGACTTCCAGTCCTTGGGTTCCTTCGGCCCCGGGGCTGTGACAGTCTCTCAGGCCTGCCTCGTGTCTGAGGCCCTGCAGTGTCGGGAGGGCTGCTCAGGGGTCTGTGGAAGGCCCCCTGCTGGATCTGACGCCCCTCTCGGGATTACTGGGTTCTGGGCTGGGGAGGAGAACCCCAGAGGTCCGGTGTCCTTCGCATCACGTCGTATCAAGGCCACACCCTGTCGAGGTGACTCGATCGCCTGGCTGAGGAGCGCGCCGGGTCTCCCCCGTCGGCTCCCATCTGCCCCGTCCGACTGTGCCCTCTGGAAGGAGGTCACCCTGCACGTCCCCCCACTCTGGCTGGGGGCTGCTCCCCTCCTGGAGGGCGGAGTGGCTGCCGTCTGGAACTCTCTGTACAGGAGACTCATCTCTCCCGCCCATTTATTTATTTAGCCACTTAGTGATGTTAGGATGGACTCGTGGATGCTTCTGTTGTGCTCTGGCTCGTAATCCAGTTCGACGTCATCTTGTGGCTTTGGCCTCTGGGAGCTCTTTCAGTTGGCTCTTGTGTCCCTCTGATGCATCCCATCAGTGCCTTCTGTTTTCTGAGCACTTGCTTCCTCTCTGGCGCTAGAAGGTGGTCCAGGCTCACCCTGTGTCCTCCTGCCCAGTCCTAGAGCCAGCCCTCGCCCCAGGGTCCCGGCTTCCTCTCACTGGAGGTGGTGTTAGAATCCACGACCCCTGGGCCCTGGGTGTGCTTGTTGCTACCGGGATGGTATCGCCTTTGGGCTCCCGCAGCCGACAGAGCCCAGAAACCTGTGTGTGTGTGTGTGCGTACTAACTCGTGTGTATGCTAACTCGTGTGTATATACTTAATCTATAAACATTTCTACACCTAGCCCCCTGGCTCTCTAGTGACTGAACACACGTCCACACTGACATCTCCACCTCTGATCTGCCACCATGTGATCGTCCAGCCCCCTCCCCTTGCTGACCCGACCTCCCGCCCCACAGTGAGGGCCTGGCTCCCGCTGTCCACCATCCACCTTCCTTGCCGTTCCGCCCAGCGCACCGTGCGACAGTAGAGAAATGGTAACCGCCTCTTCGCGGAAACGCTTCATCAGCTGGAGCTCAGTGCTCCACGCACTTCCTTCTGCCTTTAGTTTAAAACTCACGCACTTCCAGAGTCCTGAGGCCAGCACCCTTCCCGCCACCCCCTTCAGTGAGACTGTCTCACTTAACCTACGTTGGGTTGTTTTGTCACCTTCTAGATTCCATCCCAGGAATCCCTCATCCTCCTGAACATTTTTTTTGTTTATTTTAAGAATGCTGTTTTCTGATCCTAAGCTTTTTCTCAAAAGTGCATACATCTTTTTTTTTTTTTTGCTGGGAAAGATTTGCCTTGAGCTAACATCCATTGCCAATCTTGCTCTTTTTTTTTCCTCCTCAAAGCCCCAGTACATAGTTGTATATTCTAATTGTAGATCCTTCTAGTTATCTGAGAGCCACCACCACAGCATGGCTACTGACAGATGAGTGGTGTGGTTCCGCGACCAGGAACCGAATCCAGGCTACCAAAACAGTGAGAGTGTTGAACTTTAACCACTGGGCCACAGGGCTGGCTCCTCCTGAACAATTTCTAAAGTTTTGCATACATGAAGGTTCACTCTTTGTGCCGTCTCATTCAATGGCTTTGACCAATGTCTAGGGTCACATGTGCCCCACACAGTGTCACACCAGGCAGCCTCATCCACTCACACTGACCCCACCCCGACCCCAGGAAACCACTTGTCTTTCCACTGCCTCCACAGCTGTGCCTTCTCCAGAGGGCACTCGGTGAGCCTCTTCAGACTGGCCTCTCTCACTGAGCTCTATGCACTTAAGGTTCCTCTGTGTCTTTGGTGGCCTGCTGGCTCATTTCTTGTCATTGCTGGATAGTATTCCATCGTCTGGAGGGACCACAGCTTGCTGACCCACCCACCATGGCAGGACACCGTGGTTGCTTCTAGTTGGGGAGATCATGAATAAAGTGGCCACAAAGAGCCACACGCAGGCTTTGTGTGGACCTGGGTTTTCAAGGCGTCATGTTTAACAGCTTCTCTCTGCCCACAACACACACCTGGGCCTAGTGCACGCAGCCTGTGCGTCTCTGCCTGGGTCCTCTGTCCCCGGGACGTCTCCTGGGAAACTCCTGCTCAGCCGTCAGAGCCGATTCCAACACCCTCTCCGCTAACTGTGCTGTTAGTTTCCAGTTGGGCTGGCAGCCTGCCCACCGTGAAGGAGCGACTCCCTCCCCTCCACGGGAGGGGCCCTCGCCAGAGCCCAGTCAACTGCTGAACCCCCTTCCTCCTCACCCTGGAAATCAGCATAACAGGTGGATGTGTGACCTGGGCTGGGCAATCACAGTCTTTTCCTCAAATTTTAAATTTGAGGGAGAGAAGTTTTCTTTCCTTGGAGGTTGTTAGCTAGGATGATGAAACCCTGAACCATAGGTGACATGGTCCCTTCTCTTCCCCTCCTGCCACAGGGGAAAGCAAGGTCAACCACACAGAGATTGAGAGTGAAAAAGCGTGGGTTTTAATAAGCACCTGCTGAGTGACCCAAAGTTCACGTACAAGCCCAGGCGCGGACTGGCCATGGCGACCTTGCGGGGGAGGAAGAAGGCTGGAGGACCCACCCTGGCAGACGTCACGGCACGCTGTAGATCTACAGTAACGGACACGGTGTGCTCACAGCGCAAGGACAGGCGCACGGACCAGTGGGCGAAGGATGGTTTCCCCAGCACATGGCGCACGGTCACCTGGATGCCCAAATGACCTTGACCTCACAGCACACGCGAACGTCAATTCCTGAGGGATGGCAAATCTACACATAGAAGGTAAACAATAAAGACAGAAGAGACCATCTTTATGACCTTGGAGTAGACAAAGATTTCTTAAGTAATGTTCAAAAAGTGCTAGCCACACATTTGAAAAAGCAATAAATAGGACTTACAAAATGAAGAACTTCTATTCATCAAAAGGGTAAGAAAGCAACAGCAGAGTGGGAGATCCATGAGACACATGAATCCAACGGGCCTCACACTCAGAACACAGAGGACTCACACACATCGGCCAGAAAAAGCTACACGGTTCAACTACTAACATGGGCAAAAAATGTGAACAGACACTTCACAAAGAAGATATCCGAGGAGCTCAAATCAGTCATCAGAGAAACGCAAACTGAACCCACAGGGAGGTCCCCCGCATTCCTCCCAGAACGCCCAGGGGGCAGTGAGCGGATTCAAGCATTAGGTTCAGAGCCACCAGACCTGAGTGGTGACAACGCAGGCTGGGACGACCACTGGGCAGCATCGACCAGAGGCGAACATGCGCACATCCCACGACCAGCAGCTCAAACTGCATACAAGCGTTCCTGAGAGCCAGGCACCAAAGGCCACTGTCCCTCTCTCCTAACAGCCCAGTCAGGAGACAGTGCGCGTGCCTGTCACAGAGCCTGCGGATTCAACAATGGCAGACGCACGTCAGCACGAAGACCTAGGAGCACAGACAACAATGTGGACAAACATCATAAACAACGTCCAAGGAGACGAGTCACACGGAGAAGCGCGCACCGTGTAGTTCCACTGATACACCCTGCAAAACAGGCAAACGGCTCCATGCTGCTGGGGCCAGGGAAGGGGCTGCCCGAGGGTGGCGTCTGGGAGCAGCGTGAGGCCCGCGATGCCTGTCTTGTTCCCTTTTGTGGTCTGGATGCTGGTTCCCAGTGTAGTCAGTTAGTGAAAATTCACTCCTGCTCTGCACTTTCTGTATGTATATTATTATTCAATAAAAAAGTTTTTAAAAAATGTATACTGAATGAGTCCTTGGGTCCTTTTGTGCCCAGACCAGTTCTGCCCCAACTTCCCATTATGTGAATCAATTAACCCGCCTCTGTTTGTAAAGCTCACTTGCACGGGGTTTTGCCACCAAGAGTCACGCCAACAGATGAAGGACAGGTACGTACTACGTGCCCACTAAGCAGATGCTCAATGAATAAGCTGAGAAGGGAGCACACCTGGTTCTCTACCCTCAGGACAGGGATGCCCACAGGTGGGTACTCAGCTGCCTCTGAACAACGGAAGCCCACCCCTCCACCACTGTCTGGCTGCCCAGCGGACGGCACTTCAGAGGCCACGCCACACAAGGGGCATCTGCCACGCCTGCAGTCCTCACGCCCCTTAATGGTATCCGACGGTCACTGGCCTCTTACGACTGCTCCCGATGCCAGCTCACCCACTTTTAACCTGTTGTCTCTAATCCACCTCCCCTCTGAGACACGACGATGACAAAATCCTAAATCAAGAAACTACCTACACGTAATTTCTAAGTAGGAAAGATCCCAGTCACTCTTTGAGTTGGCACTGAAATGCGTGGTCTTTATGACGCTGTTCCCTCGGGTCTAAGTCCCTCCCATCTGTCACGGGTCAGTGCAGATTCCGTGACAACACTGGCAGCCTTCCCACGATGCTGCCTTCCCTTTGGGGGACGTGACAGGGGCGATGATACCTCCTGAGGGTCTAAGGCCCCAGGACCTGTGAGGACAGACGCTGTCGGCGCAGAGAGCAGAGCACCCTGCGTGCACTCACTGCAGAGCGCCATCGTCTGCAGGCTCACTGGTCGGGAACGACCTCCTGTCCCCATCCTTCCACTGGCTGACTGTCTCCACTTCCAGGGCCCAGGGGCGGCTCTGGCACGCAGGAGGAGCTCAAATAGCCACTGAATTGAGCAGAGGTCTCTGACTCACACCAACCTGCTAAGGAGGCTGGAGGGGCCCTGGTCATCAGGCGGTCACATCAGATGCCACCTGCGGGGTCCCAGGCTCCTGCGGGCATAAGTGGACACACGGCTGCTCCCACACACTGCGAGGCAGAGCTGGTCACTCCTACAGGCCAACAAGACTCCTGGAGCCAGGACGTGCAGTCGCCGGAAAGCCAGCCAGGCCCTTCCCCATGGAAAGCAGCTTCTACACAGATCTCCTCACAAAAAGTCCAATTCCAACCAGTCAGTGTAGACACTCTCTAATAAACATTAAAAAGAACACATCGGCTTCTAAGAACAACCCAGTGCCTTCCACACTACGAAGCATGTTCACACCAGCTACTCCCTGTGGTCCCCACAGGGCCCAGCAAGGGGGGAGGACAGGCGTCATCGCACCTCTCAGGATGAAGACCCCCATGCGCCTAAGGCAGGCAGCTGGCCTCCTCTTCCACCCGTGAGGTCTAGCTCTGAGGCCCTGATGACTCCCTGCCAGCCTGGGGGTCTCACTTCTTCCCCTGAGTCCTCCCAGATCCGAGGAGAGCAGCCCACTTGACCGACTGGCACGGAGGCCGTGTGGAAATGACCCGACCTGTGTCTCTGTGAGTGGAGGCAGAGCGTGACCCGGGTCAGAGGCCCTCCCTTGGGATCTCCTCACAGTCACACCCCCTTCCCTTCTGTCTGCAAGCCCCCCTGGGAAGGATGGGGAGGCTGCCACCTCCTCACACTCTGAGCCCTGGTCCTCAGCCAGGAGTGACATTTGTGGGGTCTGAGGCCCTCAAGAAGTCACAGTAAGAGCCATGCCCCTCTGGCCATCAGCTCCCTGGGCCTCCCTGACAAGGACGGCCACTGCAGGGCACGGGAGGGAGAAGGCCAGTGTCAAAGGCCTCACAGTCTCCCAGTGCAGGGAGCCCACCTCAGAGACCTGCCGCCTGCGCTGAGGAAGGCGCGATACCCGTTCCAGCGCAAGGCCAGGCCGGACACAAGACTGGCGGTGCATACGCGTGCGGCCTCGGCTCTCCCTGCCACCAGGCACAATAAGATCCTGGCATCCTCTGAGATGACGGGCAGTGTGCCGCTGGCCCAGGGACCCCGCCCGCCTCTGTAAACGAGGGACTCTGTGCCCGCCCAACAGTCGCCTGCCTGCCTCCCAGCTCCGACAGGCACACACTCCCCTCCTCCTCCGACAACCCAGCCTCTCCTCGCCGCTGTGACTTCTGCCCACGCACGTCTCCTCTCTTCCAGGGAGAACCGGGGAAACGGCGTCCTTTATTCAGATCGTCAAGTTCTCCGGGGAAAGAGGCTCGGTGTGGACACGCTGATTAAGTGAAGCAGTCTCAGCACAGGGGCACAAGCTGCCGTGGGCACTGTCCCTCCAAGTCACTGAAGGACAACGCGGCCACTGCGGGGCACCTCATGCGGGGCCAGCACCTGCCAGCCTTCAGCCAGCCACCAGCCAAGACCCCCAGAATGTGCCTCAAAAAGGGAGGAGGGAGGGGCGGGGGAAGGAGCAGCAAGATCCTGCCTCTCTTACATGCCACCCCTTGGGAAGTGAGACACCTTCCTGACACCACTCTGCACAGGCAACATGGGGGCCCTGAAACCCCCTTGAGGGAGGGGAGCGGGAGACGCTGACTTTGGCCAGAAACCCAGGGGCAACGCGTGTAAGGCCCCCAAGCTGCCAGCAGAGAGAGCAGGGTCTGCACACGTCACCCCCTCAGCCTTTTTCCTTCTGTGTATCACCTCAGAGAGGGCGGGACAGTCCACCCACCAGGCCCAGTGGAAGACTGGAGGCCTGGGGCCCGGCTGCCTCGTGGAAGCCTGCTGGGGAGAGAAGGCACTGCACGGGGAGGATGCACGGGGAGGACGTGCAAGGCTCTTCATGGATGTCTGAGAGCCTTGTAAGAACCTCCCAGGATAAAGACATCCTGTAAGTCGGGCTGAACCACAGGCTCTCCGGGTGGAAAGGGATCACTGCTTCATCCAATTTAACCGTCTGGGGAAGGGAAGCCAGAGTGGGAAATCCATCACCCGTGCACTCTGGCACAGCCTCCCACGGTGGACGGGCCTGCAGGGTGTTCTCTGGGGCCTCTGTGAGCTGGAGGGGGACTGAGCGTCCCTGTGGGACTCGTGTCCCTCTTCCAGTCTGTGGGGCCAGGACGGATGCAGGGAGAGCATGAGGACAAACATTGCCTGCAAAGGGCCAGGGAGCACATGTCAGGCTCCGCCGGCCGCGCCCTCTCCCCACGGGTCAGCTCCGCATCTGGTGAGAAAGCAGCCTCAGCAGAACGAGCAAGCGCCGTGTTCCACATAAACACAGATCTGAATTTCTTATTGTTTTTGTGTATCCCTAGATACTGTTCTTCTTCAACCCTTTAAGAACTTGAAAGCAAAAGCAGGTTGCAGGCTGGCACGGCCTGTGTCCACCCCTCCTCCCTAAGCCAGAGAGTCTAGGGTCCTCCTTTCCCTTGGGCCATGAAGGAAACGCTGTCCAGGGTCCAAGGGTGCAGACACTGGTCATCTGGCCATAGGCTTCATGCCCCGCCCCATAGGAGGGGCCTGTGCGGGGAGGTGGGCGTGGTGCCTGACGCAGAGCTTACCGGGCACGCCCAGGCCAATGGGCTGGACCCTGCCGGGCCTCGTCCTCCCAGTAAGCAGCTGTGGGAGGACCAGGTGAGATGGCACCTGGACCTCAAGGTCTGGGGGCAGGATGTTGTCACGGAAATGCCAAACACCTCGTGGGCAGGAAGGAGAGAGACCATGCCTTCTGACGAGTGGCCTGAGGTTCTGGGGTGAGGTCTTCCTCCCGATGGGGAACTGAAGGCACAGGAAACACTTCCGTTGTTAGGGGATTTAAGGACCCAACTGAGAACCAGTAGGCTAACCAAACCAAACCAACCAGAGGGAGGAGTCAAAACAAATTCTTACAGATCTGATGAACTGGGAGCAATGACAAATCTAGGATGTCAAAATGAGGGCCGGGCACCAAGGGCCTTGCCCGTGGACATCTGTAAGGATGTCTCCGTGGGGTTGGTGGGGAACGTCGATTCGGTTACAGAGAGCAAGCTGCTTCCCCAGTTTGGGATGAAGCTGCAAAAGCTTGCACTCCCCATGGCTGTGGCTCTGGCCACAGGGGAGCTGGGTCACCACCCCACCCCAATCGGTGCAGCCAGAGACAGAGGTTTGGTCAGTGCACAGCCCTGCGTCCGAGCTGGGATGACCTCTGACCTGGTCCTCATTAGCACCAAGCACGAGGCGGAACTCGGCCCTCCCTGGGGAGGCCCGACAGGCTGACTAAGGAGTTCAGAGAGCAAGGCCAACACTGGGTCAGAACCCGGATTCCCTGCAGCCGGGCCTCCACTGGAGTGGGGGGCATGCCGGGTCAGAGACAGCAGCAGTTGGGGGCCTGCAGCCAGGGCCAGAGTTCTGCTGCGGACCACACGGCACCGCTGACCCTGGGCGACGGGGGTGAGCCTCCTCTCGGGACACTGTGGACGAGGGGACGGGTCTACTGAAGCACTTTGTCAACTGTGAGGCTCTGCCCCGATGTTACCCATTCTGTCTCTGAAGTGCACTTCTTGCCTGATGCCCCGAGAAGGCAGAGCCCTTGAGATGACCTGGGGAGGGCTGTCTCTACCCCAACGTGCTCACTCGCACTCTCACTCACAGACCCACCCGCCTCACCCTCCATCTCTCACTCGCCCACCTACTCACCTCCCTCCCTACTCTCGGTCATTTTGAGCGAGTTCTTGACCTCCTTGGGTTCCTTCCACCCTTCCTTTCTTCCACTTGTCCACCTACCTGACCATCCGTCTGTCCACATATCCACCCTTCTGACCATCCACCCATCCATCCGCCCACTCGTCTAACTTTCTTTCCTTCCTTCCTCCATCCCTTCCTTCCACTCACCCACCCACCTACCCTTCTGACCATCCATCCATGCATCCATCCATCCATCCTTTTATCCATCTATCCATCCATGCATCCAACGGGTAGATCACTAGGCCCTGGGCTGCCCTCCAGAAGCACAGGTGTGTACAGGGCAGTGGAGCCCACCGTTCATGAGGAGCAGACCTGACAGGCAGGTCAGGGGCAGCCCAACACCTCCTGCTGGACAGGACTGCCTGGGACAGAGCTCAGGGAGTCACTGCTGGCCCTTCCAGGAGGAGGGCCATGCCTGTGTCTCCAGGCCATACCAGTCCTTTGCTCCAGATAGAACTGTCCCTAAGGTGGAGGGCTGGTCCATGCCTGGTGGCAATGGCTCAACTTCAGGCCTACTGCTGTGACCCAAAGCCAGGGGGCCGTGCGGGTAAGTGAGCCACACCGGTTCCACCCATCAGCAGCCCGCGTGCCGGGCACTCTGCTGAGCACCACAAATACAGTGGTTAATGGGACTGGCTCAGTCTCTAACGCGCGGGGCTTACACTCCAGGGAGACATCTGTGTGCCTCACTCCTCGGATTCACACGCTTGTAGCAGTCCATAACTCTCAGGATAAGCTTCAAATGCTCTCGCTCAGCCCCCTAGGCCCGGGCCTCCCAGTGATCTGGTCCTGCCTCTGTGCCATCTCTGTGGCCCACCAGCCCCCATGGACCAGCAGGCGCACCACATACCACCACCCAGCTTGCTGCCCTCGCGGGTCCTGTTCACACTGTCTGCCAGCTTCTGCGCCTCACCCGGCTGACGGCCACTGCCCTCCAAAGCCCCCTCAGCTGCCCTCTCTCCAGGTGCCCACCACAACCACCCTCTGAGCTGCTGGCCCCCGTGCTGCCCTCCTGGAGCACTCACTATGAGACACTGGTATTACCGGCGTGGACGGCCATCTCCCCACAAGGCAGTGAGCTCCTTAGGTTCGAGACAGTCCTGCTCCCTGGGGACAGGGACAATGTTGTCCTGGTCCCTCCTTTAGCACCTGAGCCATGCCTGAGACATGCAGGCACTCGGTAAAGGAGAAAGGGATGGAGGGAGAAGGTCTCTAAAGCTTCTCAGGGGAGAGACGTCCCGTCCAGGGACTCGGGAGCCACAGCTGGATTCCTCGGACACAGAACAAGCCTCTGTTCACTCTCTGTCCTGCGAGACGCCGTGAGGACCCAGGGGAGTAGGCAGGGGCTAGAATCCTGTCACCGCTGCAGACAGGAAGAAACGAAGGCCCAGGGGGCTAGGAAGCCTTGTTGAGATGGGGGCGGGAGTGCTTGGCGGGGCTGGGGTCCACCCAGGCTTGCTCTCCTGAACTATACGAGGGGCCTGCAGGTCGGGGTTCGGGACGGCCGAGCAGCCATCAGCTGAGTCTCCAGGCCGCTCTGAACGCTCCTCAGCCTGGCGGGAACGAGTGCGCCAAGTCTGCCAGCTCCACGCCGCGGGCAGGAACTTCCCAACTAGGCCAGTCCTGCAGAATCAGGCCGCACGGATGTCACATGCCCTGCAAGCACAGCCTGTGGCAAATCGATTCTGGGAGCCCACCTTGCTTTCTTCTGCTTTACATTCAAAATGAAGAGTGCGCCTAAGGCGGAACCTGCCGGTGGCTCTCTCCGACTGCTCTGCTTCCACCTGAGGACTAGCATCCACTGTCGTGCTGGCTTCCAGGACCAACCCAAGGCCACGACAAGATGCTCCCACGGTGAAACCTGCCCCCTCCCCCTGCACTTGGCGCAGGGCTGCTGGAGGGAGATGTTCCTGAGCGTGGGGGCTGAGGGCAGAGGTCGCCCTGCCGCCAGCGAGGCTGGCTGAGGCTGAGTCCCTCCAGGCGAGCAGCCGCGGGGAGGTTCCTGGTCACATCTCCATGCCCAGATGCCACCGAGAAGTCGGGGAGAGGGCTACACGGTGACCACCGCCCCAGATCCTCCCCATCAAGCGCCCGCTCTGCCTGTTGGCATGTACGCGGGAGGCAGGGATGCTGTGCCTCCGGCTTGCCGCCTGCGCCTCACCTGAGCCTGCACCAGGCATGCGGACGGAGCCTCCCTGGGGTGGAAGGCCCCGCGGAGAGAGGCCTGGCTCTTCCGGCCGTCCCGGCGAGACCCGCCTGGCAGAGAAGCCCCGGACACAGTGAGACACAGACGGCTGCTGTTTTAGGCTACTAAGTTTTGGGGTATTTGTAACAAAGCCACAGGTAACTGACTCAGTCCCTAGAGGGGGTCACAAAAGAAACAAGATGGAGCAGCAAACCCGAGGCCATCAAGGCATCCAGAGCCCAACCAAGCGGGTGGTGGGCTCCTCGGGAGATCCCCGGGCCAGTGCCTGCAGGTGAGAACAGGGCAGAGGGTTCACACTGCGACCTGGGTCCTGATGACAGGACACGTGGGCCGCTGTCCTGTTTATAGCAGTTCTTTACAGGGCCTGACAGTATTCACACGGCCCCAGCGGGTAAAGGGGGGCGCCATCCCCAGGCCCCAGCCACTGCTGCAGGGGCTGAGGGGTCACCTCTCAGCACATGGGGAACCAGGCACCCCACCCCGGGAGCTCTAGCTTACGGCCATGCCCCGTCCTGCCACCACTGGCCTCTCGCCCACGACCCCACTCGACAGCTCACAGAAACCTTACTTTAGAGGAAGCGAGCGAAGAGCGGGTTGGGGCCGGTGGCCGGCTCAGCCTCTCTGCCTCCAGCCTGCCCTCGGGCTCTGTTTTCTGGAGAGGGCTGAGCGCAGGCCCTCAGTCCTTCCGGTGAGTGGGCAGAGAGGACGTGTTCAGGTTGTGCAGGCCACACAGCCTCTGGTGCGCCAGCCCCCTCCGCCACGGCAGCGTGGGGGCAGCCGCAGACACACACAAGGAAGGGTGCTGCTGTGCTCCAACAAAACTCTCTTTCCCAGAACAAGCCGCAGGCCGCCTCCAGCCCGTGGCCTCTCGTCTGCTGACCTCCAATGAAAATCATCAGGGGAAGAAGCTTGGGGAACAAAGGTCTTCTCGGCAGGGTGTGCTTGGGCGTCCATAGCAGAGCACACACCCAAGTGGGCATTTCCAGGGATCCCGAGTGCCAGGGACACAGGAGAAACGGCCTGCGTCATACAACCCCGGCACCCACTCCTGCTCCCAGCCCTGCCAAGCAAGCCAGAGCACACTTCAAAACAGACGCAACGAAACATCGCTCGGGACTCAGGCAGATCTAAGCAAATGGAGAACGGCCCCTGGCCACGGACTGGAAGACAACACTGGAAAGACAACAAGACTCCCTAGCTGAGCGACACACACGACTCAATCCCCGTCAGAATCCCGGCAACGCCCATGCGGAAACTGACGAGCTGGTTCTAAATTCACGCAGCATTGCAAGGGCTCAGAATATCCAGGATGATCTTGAAAAGGGAGAACCAAGGAGGACTCACAGTGCTCGATTTTTTTTTTTTACTTTTTATTAAGATTATGATAGTTTACAACCTTGTGAAATTTCAGTTGTACATTACTGTCAGTCGTGTTGTAGGTGCACCACTTCACCCTTTGCGCCCTCCCCCCACCCCCGCTTTCCCCTGGTAACCACCAATCAGTTCTCTTTGTCGACATGTTTAACTCCCACCTATGAGGGGAGTCATACAGAGTTCGTCTTTCTCTATCTGACTTATTTCACTTATAACACCCTCAAGGTCCATCCACGTTGTTGTGAATGGGACGATTTTATCCTTTTTTATGGCTGAGTAGTATTCCATTGTATATAGATACCATATCTTCGTTATCCAATCATCACAGCCCTCGATTTTAAAGCTTACTACAGGTGACAGTGACCAAGACAGAGTGGGACTGGCCTAACAAGAGTCACAGAGCTCACTGGAATAGAACCGAGAGTCCAGGAAGACCATGCAGCTGTGGTCAACTGATCTCTGACAGGGAGGCTAAGACCAGTCACTAGGGGAAAAGAGTCCTTCCAACAAGTGGCGATGGGACGGCTGGAGGCCCACACGCAAAAGCCAGAAGCGGGAGCCTCACCTCACAGCATGTACAAACATTAACTCAAAAGAGATCAAAGACCTATATGTAAGAGCCGAACCTATA
Organism: Equus caballus; assembly: GCF_041296265.1. Classification (NCBI taxonomy): domain Eukaryota; kingdom Metazoa; phylum Chordata; class Mammalia; order Perissodactyla; family Equidae; genus Equus; species Equus caballus. The sequence continues at coordinate 1,507,163 of NC_091696.1, forward strand.
AAACTCTTAGAAGAAAAAGACGTAAGTGAGAGCCTTCATGACACTGGATCCAGCCATGGGTTCTCAGATATGACACCAAAACCACGGAATAAAAGGGAAAGTAGACAAATCAGACTTCATCAAAATGAAAACATTTTGTGCTTCAAAGGTCACCATCAGGAGAGTGAAAAGACAACCTACAGAACGGGAGGAAATATTTGCAAATCACGTAGCTAGTAAGAGACTCATATCCAAAACAGATGAAGAACTCTTATAACTCAGTAAGAAAAAAACCAAATAACTTAATTTAAAAATGGCCCAAGATCTGAACAAATATTTCTCCCAGGAAGATACACAAATGACTAATAAGCACGTGAGAAGACGCTCAATGTCACCGTCACGAGCGATCAGGGAAAAGGAAATCAGAGCCAGTCAGCTGTCGCCTCACACCCAGTGGGGTGCCCCCATGGAAAGGCAGACACCCACAGGTGCTGCTAAGGATGGGGAAAGACGGAACCCTCCCCCACTGCTGGAAGGATGTAAGATGGTGCAGCCACTGTGGGAAATGGTCTGGAGGTCCCTCAAACGGTTCACCCCAGAGTTACCATGTGACTGAGCAATTCTACACACAGATATCTACCCAAGAGAAACGGAAACACGGCCACATAGAAACCCTGACAGGAACAGCAGCACCATCCATCTAGACAAAGACGAAAACAACCCAAATGTCCATCAATAGATAAACACAGTGCGGGGTGTCTCTGCAATGAAATACTATCCAGCCATAAGAAAGAACGACCCACTGACACACGGTACAGTGTGGATGACTCCTGAACACAGGATGCTCAGTGAAAGAAGCCAGACACAAAAGACCACACACTGCAGGACCCCACCCATAGGACACGTCCAGAACAAAGAACTCCAGAGAGACAGAGAGTAGGTTAGTGGTTGCTTAAGGCTGAGTGGGGGTGGGAGACAGCAAGGAGGTAGCTAAAGGGTATGGGGTTCCTTTTTGAGGTCATAAAAATATTCTAAAATTGAATGTGGTAATGGTTATGGATTATGTGTGAATAGACTAAAAACCACTGAATTCTACACTTCAAATGGGTGCGTTACATGGCATGTCAATCATAGTCAATAAAGCTGTTTTTAAAAAAGGGAGGGCCAGTCCCACAGCCCAGTGGTTAAGTTTGGTGCGCTCTGCTGCAGCAGCCCAGGTTCAGTTCTCGGGCACGGACCTACACCACTTGTCAGTCAGTGGCCATGCTGTGGCAGTGGCTCACATAAGAATACAGGAAGACTGGCAACCGATGTGAGCTCAGGAGAGTGTGCAACTACAGCCACTGGAACAGCCCTCTCCCTTTGAGCACCCACAACCTCAACGCTGAGAGCGCGACTTGGCAAGAAAGAGAACGAGGCAGGAGGGGGGACTGGGAGGAGCCCTGGAGGAAGGTGCAGCACTGGGGCTCAGGAGAAGCATGTGCTCGGTGGACACTGCCTGGACGCTGGATGCAGCCCTGGGGCATGCCAGCTCCCACCGGAGCCCTGGGATGCTCCCTGACGGCTGCACGGCGGGGACCACGCCACCCTGGGGCCAGCCGAGAGCTGGGAGTGCACGCCTGTCTTGGGGGTCATCCCTCAGCTGTCCTATCCAGGACCCAAGGGCTGGGCCAGACCCTGACAGCAGCACTCACAAGGCTGCCCACCCCACTGGCAGGGCTGGCACAGCCTCAAGGACCCCAGGAGACTACCGCTGGCCCTGCCAGGTTGCGGCTACTTCTCTGAGCCTACAGGTTGCCTTCACACCTCCACCCCCATGGCTGAGGCAGCACAAAAGGATGTCTTGTCAGAATTCACTGCCACTGTCCACCTCACGCACCACTCAGTGACCTGACCAACCCGAGCCTCCTGGCTTCATGCTCTCCAACTGTCTTTCTGCCCTTGGGGCTCCGTGTAGCCACGGTTCTCACACACTCCAGGCCCCGCTGCTGCCTGGACCTGCCGCCCCAAGACCCAAGGTGCAGCCAGCCCCATCCTGGAGGGCAGAGCTCAGTTCTCTGGTTCCGCCTGGCCAGCCTACCCTGCTCAGGCCATTTCACCCAGCCTTTGACACTCAGTGCCTCAGGGGCCTCACATTGAGACCAGACCTCAGACTGGAAGGTGGAGGCTCGGTCTAGCCTGGGTCCCAGCACATCTCTAGGAGGTGCCTCTCGGCTGTGCTCCCTGCTGCCCACCTGGGCAGACACAACAGCAGTCAGAGCGAGGCCTCCACTGCAGGAGGATGCTGCACTGGGGGCAGGCCCAGGGCCCAGGTTTGCCAGAGGGGCGTGCCATCTGGAACCTTCTGCACTGTGACCAGAAGCCCAGGGCTGAAGTCATTTTGGTCAGACGAGGACTCCCAACAGGTGGAAGTGGGGGGAGTGAAGCCAGCTGCTGCAGCGGGGTTCCAGGGGTTCCCCCAGGAGTCTCACCCACCCTGGAATCAAGTGAGTACAGACCACATGGCCAGATGCTGTGTTCCCAGGTGCCGGAGGGGACCGACCCAACGGGCAGCCCCCGACGGGCCCAGCTGGACAGACGTGGGCACTGAGTGCATCGAGGGATGTTACCCAGACCCTGTCCTTCCCCCTCACACACGCCAGATCAAGGTGTCACTGCGCAGACGGCTGACAGGCAGGGGCTGACCCGCATGTCAGGATCGCATGGCCGGGCAGCGTGTCCATCAGGGGTCTGCTCACTACCTTGCCCCCTCCCCGGAGCAATGAGGCCTGTCCTGCTCTGTGTGGGTGCACAGCACAGTGACCACCACAGCGGGCCCTGAAGGGGGGGACACAGGCGTCCACAACCAGCTCGCCTAGGGACGCAGGGCCACCCAGGGTGGGCGTTCCACAGACACTCCCCGCAGGTGAGAGGTCTGTGAGGACAGGGTGTTGCCCCATCCCCCCAGACTCGGGGAGGGAACCCAGTACCTCGGAGCCTCAGCCAAAACAAGCGCCTGGGAGGCCCACTGAGGAACCAGCACCCACGGAGCCCCCTGGAGCCCCTCCTCCGGCTCCGTTTCTATCTGTAGCACCGATCACCCTGTGACACGTCGTGTCATCTTTAAATTGTGCTTCATCACCGGCCTCCCCTGACGGCAGGGAAGGGCGGGCGCGTGCGTCAAATAAATGTCTGTCGAATGAAGGGACAACCAGCATGCACGTTTACTAGGCCAGGATTTGTTCCCTGGGGCTTGGACATGAAACAACACGAGAAGGAGAGGCCTGGCCGGCTGCCCGGCGGCTCCTGTGCACCTGGGCTCCAGGCCCTGCCCGCCCCTGCCTGCGGGGCGCAGGGTGGTGCTCAGGCCCCGTGAGGGGGTGCCGGCCGGGGCTGGCACCGGTAAAGCCGAGCAGATGGAGGGATGGAAGAGCCTTGCTGAAATCTGCTGCTCGATGACAGCTCTGAGGAAGAAAGGGAAAAATGGCTATAATCTTCTGCTAAAAATTTGTTGCCTTGTTTGATTCGCAGCTGAGGAAACTGTTGAGACACTGACAAGAGTCTCGAAAGGAGAAGTTCTGAACCTTCCTTTGATGTGCCGGTGCAATTATTGACTAAACAGAAATATTTCACTCACTGGGGAAGCGGGAGAGCTGATGCTTCTGCTAATGACCGCCGCTAACGGAGACAACCACAGTCAGGTGCCTGGGGGCGGGCTGCGGAGAAACCCTGGGTGGATGGGGAAGTGTCCGCCTGTCTGTCCCGCTTCCTCTGCACCTGCTCTGAGCGGGCTGGGGTCTTGCGGGGGCAGGTGCAGAGCATGAGCAGTCACAAAGGGGTCGGCACAGAGTGTAAGGGGGGTCGGGGCTCAGGGAGCATCAACCATGAGTTTCTGAGGAGACAAGGGGGAATCTGAGGTCCAGAGAGGGCAAGGGGCTCGCCTGAAACTACCAGCAAACCCGGGGCAGGGCTGGGACCCGGGAGGCTCCTCTGTGGGCCTGAGCACATACTTGCTTCCAGATGCCCGAGCGGCCTGCCTGCCCCCTCTTCATGGCGTGGCTTTCTTTCTTTTGTTCAGATTCTGTGCAAGCTCAGATGGGTGGCCATTTCCCTCTGCATCCAGGACCACTGTGCTAGCTAGCATCTGAGTCACACGGGGATGTGGGTGGGGTGAATCTGCTTCATTCTTGTTTGTGTTCAAGCTCTGCCCCTAATTGGCTGGTGGTCCTGAGCCTCCTGTCCTCACTGGGCCTCAGTTTCCCATCTGTGGAAGAGTGAGGGTAATGAACTCGATCTTAAAGGACCTTCTGGGCCTAATGCTCATAAGACCTGGACAGAGGACAAACCCCCCAGAGCCCCTTGTCCAGCCTGTGGATGGACCTGCTGCCAAGAGTAGGACCGTGGCTGCCCCCAGGCAAAGGAAACCGCTGCCCCAGGCCCGCGGCCCCAGGGAGGGAGGGTGCCTGCCACCCTGGGCCTGCTGTGCATACTAAGAGACCCTGCTGGAAAGAGGCAGAAACGCGAGGAGAATTAAAAAGCACAGTTAAATAACCACTGATGCTCATGCATATTTATAAACCACCCGGCCTCAAAACTCAATCGATCTCTCTCCCGGCTGAAGGAAGCACAGCTCAGGGAGGACAGCGAGGAGCTCTGGGGGTGCCCGCTGGGTCTGAGGGCAGGGCCGGGGCGGACCTACTGGATGAGGGGAGTGCAGCCCTCCCCAGGCCCTGCCGGGGTGACCTCGACCCCGCCAGGCTGGCCGCCCTCTGCTGCCCGCCACACCTCCAGCCTGCAGACCCGCCTCCGCCAGGCCCAGGGCTGTGCCCCTGTTGCTCAGGGGCTACGTGACCTTGGGCAGCTCCCTCAGGCATGGGCCTCATGTCCTACACGCCTCATGGCTGCGGAGAGCGTGCCTGGTTCTCGCCTGCTGTTTTGTGGGTTCCCAGGGACACTCCTTGGCCCTGAACCCGCGGGCACACGGCATGCCCAACCCCCAGGGCAGGACCCCCAAGGGATGGTGTGCTCATGGAGGAAAGCAGGGGGATTGGTGGGGGTCACAGAGCAGCACAGGCCGGATCCCCCCAGGTCTCCAGCACCATGAGCGCTGGCCCTCCTCCTCGCTCAGAGACCAAGAAACTGAGGCCCAGAGAGGACAGGAGACCCACACAGCTGCCCAGGACTGGTCACCGCCAGGGGAAGAGGGGAGCGGCCCAAGGTTGGAGGCAGAGGGCCGGACAGGGAGGAGGACGGTGGCTCATGCAACCCAGCTGCAGGCCCCTAGGGACGTGTCTCTCACCACAGACGCTCCACTGAGGGTTAAGGGGGCTCTACAAGCCTGGCTGCCCCTGGGCCCCACAGCTGCGGGCAGGAGAGGCCCCTATTGCCCCCACCCCCTCTGTGTCCACTCGTCCCCCAGACAGAGGCTTCATGGAAGCTGGGCACTGGGCATTCCGTGGCCAAGGCACCCTCCTGAAACACCGGTGTGGGGGGCCTGCCACCTTGCTGTGGGCTGTCAGGGCCAAGAAATGACTTATGATGGCCCCTTTGTGTGTCCAGAGCCCTGTGGCCGACCCCAAGGAACCAGCCCACTGCAGTGGCGAACTGGCTGGGCCTGGGGGAGGGGCCACCCCCACGTCTTGGCCAGTCACCAAACCAGCAGCGGGACCTAGGGGCTGAGCGGCTCCTGCAGGGCCTGGGTCTCCTGGTCAAAGACCCTTCCGGCAGCTGCGGGAGTGTGGCAGAGGGAGGATGGAGCTGGGGAGCAGGTGGCCCAGGCCAGCTCACAGGGGAGGGCCCCCCTCATGCCGCCCTCCGGACAACCGTCTCCGCCGACTGGTGCCAGAGGACGCGGCGGGCATGTCTATCCACCACTGGCCCTGGGCACAGTGCTGGCCCCGGGCACAGTGTTGGTCCTGGGCACAGTGTTGGCCCCAGGCACAGAGGGAAGCACAGCAGAGTGTGCCCTGTGGCTGGCACCAGCCATTCCAGAGGAAGGCCACCAGGGCCAGTGGGGCGCAAAGGGGCCCTCCCCTGGCCAGGCCTTCTGCTGGCCCGCCTGCTGCCACAGCCTCCTCAGGTGGAACACTCGGAATCTTGGGGCCTGTCCTGGGCTCCTAGGCCATTCCGGGGTCCTGGGCTGAGAGCTCTGGCAGCAAGGCGTGACATTTCCAAAGATGGAGGGCAGGGACAGGCAAGGAAAGTGGAGCAGGCTCCCATGTGACGCTCCTAGTCACGGGAGGGACAGCGCAGGTGCAGCGGGGCTGAGGCTGGGGGCTGCTCTGGGGCTAACCCTCAGAGTGCCCGGCTTATTCCAGAGGGGCACTGCCAACACGACCATCACCAGCGAACACCTCCCTCCACGGCTAAGAGGAGAGACAAGCCCCCTGGGCCTCAGCGCCAAGCGGGAGTGGACGTCCCTCCTCTGCTCCCACACAACCCGGGGGGCTGAGCCAGACCCGCCCACAGGCCAGAGGAAGGAAAGACGCTGCCATCCCAGGAGGTCAGGGAGGGCCACGGAAGGCCAGCACAGAGCTTCCTGGGCCCCGACAGCAGAGGCCTGACCTGGCTCCCCCTGGGTCTCCGCTCGAGGTTCCAGGAACAGGCTCCTGGGAGGTGGCCCAGTGTGTGGTCCTTGGGGCTGGCATTCTGTTGCCCCAAACATGACTCTCCCGCACGAGTTCTGAGACTGGACCACACTCTCTCTGGGCCTCAATTTGCTCACCTATAAAATGGGATACCCCTGTTGACCTTCCCAAGTCCCAGGAAGACCAAACAGCCGATGGATGTGAAAGCAGTCTGCAGCCACAAGCAGCTTTGCTTTGCTGGGTACGCGAGGACTGCGGGTGAGGACACCCAGAGTAAAAGCCAGACTTACTCCTGACAGCTGCCTCTCACATCTGCCAGACACACCCCAGATTGTCGCATCTCCACAAAGGTCCTGGGGCCACTGGAATGCCACGTGTCCGAGGATCCAAGCCTTTCCGGAGACATGGGCACTTGGAGCCGCAGGAAAGCACAGTGCAAACCTGATCCCTCTGAGGAGGGAGGCGGCAGTGGTGACAGGACAGTGCCTCCAGGACCATGGCTCGCACAGGGGTCCCCGCCCGCCCCCAAGAGCACAGCAGCCGGAGCCCGTCCAGGCAGGGCGCTCACCCACCGGCGGCCCTCCAGCGCCCTGCGCGTCTCAAGGAGCCCTCTCGTTGGCCTTGCCCCTAGTCTCAAACCCCACGAGTACCTCCAGGGCCATTCCCCTCCTCCCTCACTGAGCAAAAGGCTGGGTCTCGTCCCTCTTCCCTCCAAACAGGCTCAGAAGCCACAAGAATGTCAGAGCTGGAGGACGCTTGCACTGCGCTACACGTGGGCCAGGAGCTGCCGGGACGGTCACTGTGGTGCACTGTGGGGCAGGCGCTGCCCTGTCCTTACTTTCCAGGGCACCTGGGCCTCTAGGGGCTGCTGACCAGCTCAGGGCCGGCCAGCTAGGGCAGAAACAGGGGACAGCCAGGCCCGCCTTCATCCCTGCTCCGGCACCCCCTCTTCTCTGCCACCACTGCTCGCGGGGAAGTGAATGCTGAGAAAACTAAAGAGGCTTCCTTCGCCTCTGAATTCCCATCTCCACGCAAGCACAGGCCACAGCCTCAGCCACCCCAACAGAGATGGAGAGGCCCAGCGCTGGCTGTTGGGTGCGTCTCTACCTCAGGAGGGGATGGCAGAGACCGCTGGGTGATTCCTGTACCAACACGTCCTGCCAGCCTCACCCGGGCCCCAGCCCCGCCAGCTACAAGCCACACGACCAGGCAATGGTCACCTGACCTCTGACCCCAGGCTGTGCTCCAGAGACGAGGACTACTACCATCTCACTGGACAGAGCCCATCACACGGTCCGCTCACCCTCTGTCTGCTGTCCTCTCCCATGCCAGGCGAGGCCTGGGCTGCCCTGCCACACACGTCTCCTACCCCTGCGCCACCTGGCCAGCCCGCACACTCTCACTCAAGCTCCCTGACCTCTAATCAGCAGACAGGATGGTTTGCACGGCCAATTAGAGGACACGGTCGTCACCCGCGGACTTCCGCCCAGAGTCCTTCAGAAGGTGATCTGCTGTGAGAGGCTTGTAAACAGGCTGCAGGGGAGGGATGGAAGCCAACTCGAATTGTTAGGAGGGTGGATGGTGACTGTTCAGGCTGAGGACTGGCTTTAATGGCCCTGGCCCTGGTCCCTGCCATCGCCTTCCCCGAGGCCCTGGACCTATGCAGCCCACCTGCTGCCACCATGGGGCTGCCCTACAGGCCACACAAGGTGGGGCTGCTCCAGTGGCTCCTTGACAAAACTGTGGGTGGCGGGCGGACAGTAGACATGGGTAAGTGGGGAGGAGTAGCCACTGACAACTATGATGGACCACGGGTCAGCTACCCAAGCTTCTCGCCCAGCTAGCAAGCCCACCTACTGCTCCTGTCCGCAGGCCGGGCCTCTCCCTAAGCTTCCATCACATCAGAGCAGCTGCACACTTGCACGCCCAGGGCCCTGGTACATGAGGTGCCCACCTGCCCGCCTGCACACCAGAGCCCCGGATGCCAGACGCCCGCCTGCGCGCCCAGGGCCGTGTTTCTTGGGACGAGGAGGAAGAGGACGGACAGGCCTTCGTCCGCGTGTGCTCACCCTGCTGCAGTCGAGCGGCTGCTGCTCCTGGCATCCCCCTCCTGCCATTTCACAACAGTGAACACTGGGCCTGCCAGCCGACGGAGCCATGGCCCTGCTTGTCTGGGTGGATGAGCAGAAGCTCTTGAAGCCGGGCGGCCTCGGCTGCCATGATGTCCCCGCTACAGAGGGCGAACAACAGTCAGCCCCCAAAACCCACCCTGCCTAAGCCAGGAAGAGCTGGCGGGAGGCCTCGGTGGTTCCAGCTGGCAGTAGGATCAGCCGGCAGAGGAGAAGCGCTGGGCCAGCCACAGCAGCAAGAGGGCTGAGCAGGAGAGCAGAGCAGCCCCCGGCGCCCCGCTGCCCCACGCTCACCATGGACACCAGGTGCTTTGCTCTCCGAGTCGTACCAGAGGGTATTAAACAAAGTTCCTTTAACCAAGTTTTTTGAATTGTGGTGAAACTCACATAAAATAAAATTTACCATCTTAACCATTTTAAAGGGCCCAGTTCTATGGCGTGGAGCACATTCACATTGTTGTACAACCATCCCCACCACCCATCTCCAGGACTTTCCATCTTCCCAAACTGCAACTCTGTCCCCATGAAACACTAATTCCCACCCCCCTTCCCCAGCCCCTGGTGCCCACCATCTACATTCTGTTGGATGAATTTGATGACTCCAGGGCCCTCACACAAGCAGGATGGTACAGTATTTGTCCTTTTGTGACTGGCTTCTTTGCTCAGTGTAACGTCCTCAAGGTCTATCCATGTTGCAGCAGGTGTCAGAATTTCCTTCCTTTTTAAGGCTGAATACTATCCCATTCTATGGATAGACCACATTTTATTTATCCATTCATCCACTGATGGACACTGGGGTTACTTCCACCTCTTGGCTGTTGTGGATAGTGCTGCTGTGAACATGGGTGTGCAAACATCTGTTTGAGACCTGCTTTCAGTTCCTCTGGGTGTAGACCAAGAGTGGAATTACTGCATCATGTGGTTAACACAAAGCAGTTTTTTACACTCAGTGACAGCATCTGTGGTGGGGTATCGTCTAGTCCCCACATAAGAGAGTTCTTTCAGAATTCAGTGTTTTGTCCACAAACCCACTCCACAAAACATCCTTTCTACAACAGGAATTACGTAATAGGTCAGAATTTCCCTTCTTGTTGGCTGCCAGGAAGCTCCACCTCAGCAACAGTATCAGCCCCGACAGTCAGAACATTTGTGATCACCCTACAGGTGTCACGGAATCAGCGGCTGGGATTTGGTGTGGAACAGCAGGATCTTACCCACACGAAATAGATGTGATCACAGAAGACAGTCAGACCACACTCACAGACTGATGGAACCCAAGTTCCCTGGGCAACCTTGACTATTCTAGAGCCTGCGGGGGAGGGCCCCGAGCACTGGGGGGCTGACCCCACCTTGACTATTCTAGAGCCTGCGGTGGAGGGCCCCAAGCACTCAGGGACTGACTCCACCTTGACTATTCTAGAGCCTGCGGGGGAGGGCCCCGAGCACTGGGGGACCGACCCCACCTTGACTATTCTAGAGCCTGCGGTGGAGGGCCCCGAGCACTGGGGGGCTGACCGCACCTTGACTATTCTAGAGCCTGCGGTGGAGGGCCCCGAGCACTCAGGGACTGACTCCACCTTGACTATTCTAGAGCCTGCGGTGGAGGGCCCCGAGCACTGGGGGACTGACCCCACCTTGACTCTTCTAGAGCCTGCGGTGGAGGGCCCGAGCACTGGGGGACCGACCCCACCTTGACTATTCTAGAGCCTGCGGTGGAGGGCCCGAGCACTGGGGGACCGACCCCACCTTGACTATTCTAGAGCCTGCGGTGGAGGGCCCGAGCACTGGGGGACTGGCCCCACCTTGACTATTGTAGAGCCTGCGGTGGAGGGCCCCGAGCACTGGGGGACTGACCCCACCTTGACTATTGTAGAGCCTGCGGTGGAGGGCCCCGAGCACTGGGGGGCTGACCCCACCTTGACTATTCTAGAGCCTGCGGTGGAGAGCCCTGAGCGCTCTGGGAGGCCAACTCCTCCTGTCCTTCTCTGAGCCACAGAAGGAGATCAGGAGCACGTGGTCCTGCCAGGTCCTCACGTTGCTGCTCCTGGAGTCCATTCCAAGGGCCTGCTTCCTTTTCTTCGCATCACCGCCTCATTGATTTCCTTGTCTATATAATCAGCCCATTGTTTGTCTCTCCCCACAGGACACGAGCTCATGAAAGTCGGGGCCCTGCTTGCCCCTCCCTCCACCGTACCCCAAGTTGGAGCAGTGCCCACAAAGGAGCCCAGTAATGGTGGGCTGGCTCACAGGAGGGGTAGGGATGGTCAGCACAGAGCCCCAGGCGCCCCTGCAGGGCCGGAAATTGCTGTGCTCCCAGGACCCTGCCTCCCGAGAAAGGCGCCTGGTGAGGAACAGAGGTCCACCCCCTCGCTTCACAAGTGAGGCCAGTGGGGCCCCGAGAGCACCACTCTCCCAAGGCCATCTGGTAACTTAGGACAAGTGTGCCCGTCTCAAGGCTCTGGGGCCATCTGTTTAACAGGGCAGAACACTCAAAGAAAGCACCAAACTCGGAAAGGGAACATCCCGCCAGGAAGCTGCCCAATTTGTAGTGGGGCTTCTAGAGGAAACGAGTGAGGCGCAACCCACCAAGCCCTCCGCCGGCGTGGGCTCCGAGGTCGGCACCAAGTCACCGCAGGCGTCCCCGGCCCCACCACAGCAGGCGCAGACACCAGCACAAAGCAGAAGCTGCAGGAAGAACTGGAGATTTCAAAATGCCCTTGGACACACTTTCACTGAGCTCCCACGACACCATTTCCTCCCGGATCTTACAATCGACCTCATTGAGGGAAGGCCGACCACACTGTTGCCTTGCCAGCACCCAGGCCGGCCCCTCCCAGCACCCTAATTCTGGTGGGGGCCCTTCTAGTTCTGCAGCACTGGGGTGGTGAAACAATCTCGGCTCAGCCTCAGATCCTCCTTCCTTCTGGCCAAGGCAGCTGGTGCAGGGAGGGCATGGGGACCAGTGACATGTTCAGAACGAGTCCGGGGCCTTGAGCCCTGGATCACTGGACCAGAGAGGCTCTTCCCCACTCTCAGGGGAACAGATAAAATCATCCGTGGAGCAAAGCCTCCCGATTCTGAGGGAGGCCAGCCTAGGGATGGGCCTGACAAGGTGAAAGGCAGAGACAGAGCAGGAAACCAGCACTCAGGCCTGGATCAAGCCTTGCCTGAAGCTTTCTTATTTAAGCCACTTAGCATTGGGCTTTCTGATAACTGCAACCCAAAGCACCCTGCCTTGTAAAACGGTCGACTCTTTTTAAGCATAACCCACTGGAGTCTGCCATGTTCTTGCAGAGCAGCCAAGCCCTCTGTCCCCACAATCATTCCCAAGGGAAGCTGGCGGGGCCAGACACCATCCTTGACACAGAGCAAGGGACTCGGAGGAGCCAGCAGCCTGCACCACATGAGAGAAGCCTCTGCCCTCCGACCAGCCTCCTTCCCAAGCGCCAGTGCAAGCTGCCCAGCTCATGGAGAAGGCTGCGCAGGCACAGGCGAGGCCTGGAGCTGCCGAGGGAGGGCCTCTGCCACCACGCGGCACCAGACAGTGCGACATGTCAGCTCCTCCCCCACCCCAGGCCCTCTCTGCAGCACCCCTTCTCTCCCTGCACGGGCAGGCAGGGCAGGGGAGACGGACACGCACACGAAAAGCTCCTCTGCCACCCTGCCCCTCTGTCCCTGGAACACCTGATTTCTGCCGCGGAGGGCGAGCAGTCTGGCCCCAGTGTGGGCAGCACCCCTGTGGTGCACGTCCCAGGCTCGACTGCCGCCCCCAGTGCCCTGGGGACCTCGAGGGGGCTTCCTGGAGGCGCAGGTCCAGTCACTGTGGGTGTGGGTGGGAGCCTGGCTGCGGGAGACGGTGCCGCAGGTAGGTGAGCAGAGAGTCGGCAGGCTGGGAGCATGGCTGTTGGGACGAGACGCAGACTCCACAGCAGGGCAGAGGCACTGCGGGTCCTCCACCCAGCTGGGTCTGTGCCACGTGGTCTGGCCCCACCCGGCACAGGGAGGGGCAGATGAACCCCAGGAGAAGGGGCCGGGCGATGGTCCACCACGCAGGCTGACACCCAGCATGCCTACACAAAGGACCGGTACACAGCCCCTTGGAGGGGCTGGGGCACAGCCGGCAGCAACAGGAGAGCAGGCTCCCCCACAGCAGCAGGACGTGGCCGGAGGGAGCCATGCCAGACTTCAGATCCCCCATCCGGTGCGTGAGGGTGAGACCCTGGCCAGTGTTGAGGGAAGAGGAGCGCACTGGGACACAAAGCCAGGATGCTGGCGGGGTCGTCCCAGGTGCTGGCCGTACAGGGAGAGAGGTGACAGGCAGTTAAAGGGGTGTATGCAGGCCACCCACCAGGGGCTGAAACCTGAGTGCGCAGGGCGGGCCAAGGTGTCTTGCAAGCCTTAAGACGATCACAAAGACTAAAGGCAGGGCCCCCTGAGCCAGTTTCCTCGTGCCCATCTTGAATCCCCTGGTCATGGAAACTGTGATTGGAATGGAAGCTGTGAGGATGGCAGGGTGCAGGAGAAGGAGCCCGGGACCCCGAGTCTGCTCCTGGCTCTGCCCCGAGAGGCTCTGGGCCTCTGTTCCCGGCACGGACACGGGGGTGGCTGGCCAGAGCTGCCCTGACGCCAGGGATGCCCCACCGCCCCGCCTGACCACCCTGGTGGACACCTGAGGGTGCCGCGCTGTCCTCCGCAGAAATCAGCCCCGTGCGGACCGCCCTCCCACCTGCAGCCCATCAGTGTCCTGTGACAGCCCACCCGAGCGAGGGCGCAGCCTCCCTCCCCCATGCTTCACGCTGGGCCCACGGCACACATTAGCGAGGGGGCTCAGAGGAACCAGGTGTGCCCTGCCCGCCCCCCCCCCCACCCCCGCCACCACACACGTGGCTGAAACACTCTGTGACCCACGGTCAGCAAAATGCCACCTGCCTGAACACGACGGTTACGTATTATTTCTTATCATGCCTAACTTTCAGGTTCGTAAAGTGTTGGGTCCCTAACTTTTATGTCTAAAAGCTTCGCAAGGACCATATGCGGATAAAGAGAGGTGTCAGAACCGCGGTCTGAGAACGCCCAGGCTGCAGCGCCCTCAGACGGCACTGAGTACTGGCAGATGTCAAGGCCGGCCATGGCGCCGCTCACGGTACTTTGTGCTTTTTGGGTCTTGAGTAGGCCAGTGGCAGAGCAGGGCTGGACTAGCCCCCTGAGGGTCACAAGGTAAAAAGACCCCACGGCAGCTGGTTGATGGGACCCTCGGGGACACCGAGTGGCCTCGCCTGCAAACAGTGGCTGGCCAGCACTCCGGGGATCTGAGGTCCCAGGATGCCCGCTGGCCCCGGCTCTGGGTCCCAGGGCCCATAGGGCAAGAAGGGGCTTAACATTCAAGATGAGTCATTCTTCTCATAAAAAAATCAAGAGAAATCAGTGCCTGTGGAAATTTCTCCACACAAATGCACATCAGCCAGCTGGCTTTTTTTAGTCCTCAGTGTTAATAAACATGAGCAGCCTGGTGCCACCTCGGTGGGAGTTGAGGCTGTTTCCTCATTAAGTGTCTTGTTTACACAGAATATTCAGGAAGGCAGGCCGGGGCAGCAAGGCCCTGGACTAGACGCTGAGCCCCTGCTCTGCCCGCAGCCACAGGGGTGTGGATGCCCAGCTCTGAGACCCAGTCGCAGTGCAGCGGGGACACAGGCCATCCAAGGGGGGCACACGCCTGCTCACTCACGCCCCGCCACCTCAGGGCAGTGACAGACCTCATAGACAGAAGCCAGGGTCTGCGTGGGTAGACAGCACCAGGTAAGGGGGTGAAACCGAAGAGAACATCCACTGATGATAAAAACAGTAACGAGAAGTAAATTCAACAAGAAACGAGCAAGATAAATATATAGCTATAAAATGTCCCAACAGGATACAAAAGTGGGCCCAACAGATGGAAAGACAGCCACGTTCTTGCGTAAGAGGAGTAACACTCTGAAGACGTGCCATCTCCAGAAGTTCGCGTTTCACAAAATCTAGCAAAATTCTAGATTGACCAAGGGAGAGGGGAGCTAGACAGGTTGACTCTAAAGTTCATAAAAAAATAGACAAAGGTGGCTCGGAAAATTCTGGTAGAGAAGAGCCATGGGGGCAGGCAGGACAAGACGCATCAGATGCTGAAACAGTAACGCTCCATAACTAGAACAATCCAGAACTCGCCCTTGATCTGACCCATGAACTAACGGGGGGCAAGACAAAGAGCAAAAACAGACCACAGACACGCAAGAGTCCAGGACACAAGGAAGGAAGCACCTTGGACCGGCGAGGAAAAGACGAGCTTTTCACCCAGCGGCGCGCGGGCTCCTGGGAAGGGCCTCTTTCAAATAACAGGTTGACGTCACGCTTTACACCATATGAAAAACCAAAACCAAAACCAAAGTCCAAATCAATCACAGATTTAAATGTAAAAAATGAAACCACCAAAATCCAGAAGAAACCATGGAGAGTTCTTTCATAACCTTGACGTGAGAAAGGTAAAAACATGACCCTAAACCCAGAGCCACAAAAGAAAAAAATGGTGGGTAAATGCATCTATGTAAAAATTTAAAAGTCAAAAACTTCTGCTTGGTAGAAAACACCTCAAGCAAAGAGAAATGGTAAATTCAGAAAATCCATTCGCAAGTTAAAACAAAAAGGGCTCGGTTCCTAAATATGCAAAGAGCTCTGAGGAATCAACAAGGACCAATGACCCACATGGAAAATGGATCAAAGACAATTAACAGTTACAAACACACTAAAACCCCTCACTCACATGTAACAAAGGACTGAGGTGAGAACTACATGGAGCTTCCCCCTCACCTCCTGGACCAGAAGGGCGGGAGCCTGGGGTGTGCTCTGCTGGCGAGGCTGCTGGGCCACCGTCCTGCTCTGTAAGTGGGCACACTGATGCGCCCGCCGTGAAGAGCCGCTCAGCTGGACCTGTCGAGACGCACGCAGGCAGCTCTGATCCCCTTCTCTCTCACCTGGAAGTTCACCCACACAGTCGTGCACACACAGGAAATGCCATATATAGAAGGACACTTGCCACAGCCCTGATTAGGATCACAGGAAGGGAAGACTACCCACATATCCGTTAACAGGCAACTGGGTAAATAAATCACGACACATCCTCCAGTGAGGCTCCACGCAGCTGGGTAAAAATAACCAGGGCACCACGTACTGAGAGGAGAGAGCTCCCGAAGGCAACAGGCAACAGGCTACCTTGTGAGCTAAAGGGGGGCGGCAGGAAGAACACATATTAGGTATAAAAATAAGCCCAGTTCGAAGAAGTTACTATGTGAGAGGAACTACACAAATGCCTCATGTGCATGACTCACTGAATCTGCGCCACCACCCTGGGAATGGGTCATTTCATCCTCATTTTCCAAACGCAGGAGCTGGGACTCGGGAAGTGACAGCGCTCGCCCAGGGTCTAGGGTCTGGCGTCTGAGAAGCGACAGGTGGGAGTTCTCACCTAGACGCGCTCCCTCCAGAGCCACCTCTTGGGTACTCTGCTGCTGTCCATGCCCGCCCACGTGCGCCCACTCCACTTACGCCCCAGGAACACTGGCTGGGGGCCAGGCCTGAGGCTGGTGCTATCTGGGTGATCCAGGCAAGGTCACTGCCCTCAGAGGACCACACTGCCCCCCATACAGGTCCTGGGACGTGGGTGCAAAGCCTCAGAGGAGGGGTGACGCGTGAGCTGCGCCTGATGGACGGGCAGGCTGACTGGCAGACGGGGAGGGCGCTCCACACAGAGCAGGTCGCGGGAGTCTGACAGTGCTGGCCACACCACGGCAAGGTGGGAGACGGGAGGGCACCGAGTGGAAGCCAGCGGGAGGGGAGCAGGGCCAGCTCGTGGTCTGGATCCCTAGAGCTCTGGCTCCACCATGATGGGTGGGGAGGCGGGGAGCAGCTGGCCCTGCGGTCCTCACAGACACCCCAGGCTTTCAGGGCAGAAGTGGCAGCCGAGGGGGAAGGGAGGGCCTGGACTCCACTGGGCGAGGTGGAGCACAGCTCATGGCAGTGGGGGCTCTTTGGAGTGTGAGGACGCGACTGTGTCACCTGTGGCAGATCACCGGCTTCTGTGACCCTGGGCTTCTTCATTTGCACGGTGGGAATCACGATACCCCTTCCTCAGTGCCCGTGAGTGTTATGTGAAAGCACCCACAGGGCCATGCCCGGTGTCACCGCAAGGGGGTGAGTGCAGCGCAGACCCATGCTGTGGCCATCGCCACGTCAGTCCAGCACACCTGCGCTCCAGTTGCTAGGTCCACATGGAGGAAGTAGACCGTCAGAGCGACATCCCTGAGCACAAACCTTCCTCACTCCAGGGATCACCGTCTCTGGGGCTCACCGCACGGCAGGCCCAGAGCCCTGGCTGCACTGTTCTCATGCACAGCTGTGCGGTTCTACCCCTCCGGGGAGCCACCCTCAGAGAACATTCCAGAAGTGTGGGCATCAAAAAACCACCTGTCCAGTGTGGGGAGGATGTGCCCAGGGGCCTGGCAAGCAGCCAGAGGACCCCCAGGAGGCAATCAGAGGCAAGATGGGTCTGAGAGGCAGAGGCTGGGCCTCCTTTGGGCTCAGGGTTCCCTGGCAGGTGGGAACAGGTCAGGCAGGTGAGGGCACTGCGGTCAAGGACTGACAAGTGTGCCGCCAGGAGGGCAGGCTGGGCGGGAGCCTGCAGGTGAGAGGGAACCAGCGGGGCTCCGGGGGCTTCTGCTGTGTGGAAAGCGGCCAGGGGCTGCCCCAGCGTCGACAGGGAAGGGCAGAGGGCTGTGAGGAGCGGTGGACGCCCCGCCCCGATGGGGACGGGAAGGCGGCGGGGGCCGAGGAGGCTGGAGGACAGCGCTGCCCGCCTGCTGGTGCAGGGACCGCAGTGGGGACGGTCTCCACGGCACCATGAGCTTTCCGCTCACGGGGAACCTAGCAATTTTCTACCCACTCCATTTCCAAAAAAGATACTTATTTTAAATGTCATGGGCTACAGGCTGGCGGTGGGGCAGCCCCATTCAGCCAGGGAGGGGAAGCAGGCAGGGCTCTGGGGCACAGCGAGGGTGAGCGGGGCCTCTGGGGAGACGGCTGCCATGCAGGGGGCTCCATCCGCCCCAACCATCAATCTGTGGGAACCTGCAACACTGAGGGGCGGTGGATGCCGGCTCAAACCCCAAAGGTGACTTCCGCTTAATGACGTGCGAGCTGGAGCACTGAGAGGGCGGGACAGATGTCTGCAATTTGCTTCAAAAAATCAAAAAAATAAACAGGACTGGTGGACGGAAGAGGGGTGGGTGGGCACGTCATAAAGCCACCACAGAAAACACGCCTGGCGGGATCCGGGTGGTGGATATGGGTGTTCACTGTAACATCCTGCCAAGGTTGCTGTATGTTGTGGAATGTTCCTAAAACGAGGAACGCCCAGCAGGGCTGGGTCTGCAGGCTGGCCCCCCATCACCACCCAGACTCGGGGTGAGCCAGGGCGGCGGCAACGGAGCGTGAGTGTGCGGCCGGGCCGTGCTCTCCACACGCAAAGCTGCTCCTCTCAGCGGGGTGACTGCGCGGGGATGGCGTCCAGCCTGAGGTGGGGCTCCTGACGGACACGCTGCCTCCGGCCCAAGCTGCCCCGCCGTGGGCTGGCCCCAGACAGCGGCCTCGGGAGACAGTCCCTGAGCTGGGCCCATCACACAGACGCAGAAGACCCCGTGTGTCAGGGTCAGGGTGGCTGAGGACGGTGGTGTCCACAGTGCTAACAGCAGCAGCAGAGGCGCCTGCCTAGGCACCGGCCTGTCCTCCAAGGACAGCCGCAGGGAATGGTGTCAGCTCTGCAGGCAGGGCCACAGTCGGTGAGGAACAGTGCCACCACCCATGCCCAGGGCCCGCTGCTAAGAGGGGGTCACGGGAGGTCTGTCAGGACAAACGACGCGTGCGCCCCTGCTGCGTTCCTCAGCCACCTTCCTGGTTCTGGGAACCCTAGGCCCGTGGAGAAGTGCGCGGGGCAGGGGTGGGGGCGGGAGGCTGGAAAGGACCCAGGGCAGGAGGGAGGCGGGGCCGCCCAGAGACGCCGGGCGGGGAGAGCCAGGACCGCTGGGAAAGGCGGGGTGGGGACCAGGGCACCTCGGGTGCATTTCCCGCTCTGTCTCCACTCGCTGACCCCCAGAGCCCCGACTCCTGCAGCTACTCGGAGAACCACAGAACTCCCCTGCTTCCGGAGCCAGAGTTTCAGGAGCTTTGCTCAATTTCCGCCTTTATCTGCGCAAACTGTGACACGTTCAACCCGTTGGGCCTCTAAGGTAAGGTGTGTCTGAGCTGGTCATCCAGGTGCTGGCTGACTGTGGGCCTCAGTTTCCCCATCTCTGAATGGGGCCTTGCATGAGCAAGCAGTAGTTGTGGGCCCCCAAGCTACCCGTGTCCCTGGTGGCTGGCGGGAGGTGCCACCTTCTTGAGCTACGTTAGCAACGCACACAGTCACCCCAGGCAAGTGCGGGCAGTGCCAAGGAGCCCAGACAGGCTGAGCGTCCAGGCGGCGCGTGGGCACGGCCCAACAGGCAGGCGCACCCAGCCCCGAGCGGCGACTGCAGCTCTGTCGCCTGGCCAACCAGCTGTGAAGGCATTACGAAAAGTTCTAACTAGTCGCGCGCCCTCTCCGAGCATATGTTCCCAATTAAGCCAAACTGCAGCTGATTTTAATCAATCTTCCTTGAAGCGGCTCGACTTGAAGATGCTCCTCCAGAGAGAGAGGAGAGGCGAGGAGAGGGTATTTGCATAAGGAACACTCGGATCAGCATGCGGCGGGCGGGCGACGGCTCAGCCCTCTTCAGGCTGCCCCCTCCTGCGGCCCGGCCCAGAGCTGCGTGCCGGCCCCGGAGGCGCAGAGAAGCGTGGGGCTCCGGCAGGAAGGAGCAGTGAGCGGCACACTGCAGCCAGGCCTCCTGGAGGGGCGTCGCGCGCTCTCCTTCTGCTTCCAAGACCCAGGGACAGAGGTGCAGGGGTGCGGTCTGCGCCCTCGTGATGGAGAAGGCAGGGAGGGGCCATAGGTGGATGTGAGCATCTCCTGAGCACCTCCTGTGGACCAGGTGTGGCAGTCAGACGTGGCATTTGATCTCCCCGGTAGCGCCCCCTGTGGGCATCATTTCCAGTTTTACAGAGAACACATTGGGGGCTTGGATGGCAAAGCCTAGCATGCCTAAGACCACCCAGCCAAGGGACAGGACAGGATTCCAGCCGAGATCGGCGGGCTTGGAGGCGGGTGCCCCCATGGCACCCTCCAGGGCTCCCCCTGTGTTTCCACGGGTTCAAGTCACCTTCAGACCCATTTTGACGCCACCTGGACCAGCTCCCTGGATCAGACACAAGTAGAACTTGTGACCGTGACCAGAATGACCGGTCATCTCGCTCTGAGTTGTGGCCTTTGCTCCTGTCTGCCCTGCAGGGTCCAGGGCAGAGCCTGCCCCATTTCCTGCATCCTCAGCAGGCCTGTGCAGACAGGTGCTCCTCTCGTGCTGGATGAGTAGACGGTGGCGGGACAAACTCTCTGCCTCCCCGGCGTCTGGGTCAGATAGGAGCTGTCGCTATCACGTGGGAGTGACCAACACAGCTGCAGTGATCAGCTCAGCCTCTGGAGCGCAAACCTCTTCTGGCCCCAGAGCATCATACAACAGACCAAGGTCAGGGTAGCCGGCATAGGCAGTGGGGGCGGTGCTGGGGGTGGGGGAGCAGACCAGTGGTCCCTGAGCTGAGGCTGGGGACCTGGGAGTGCAGTCAGGCCATCAGGGACACAGCCCTGAGGCCGTAGGGAAGCGGGCATGGGCAGGGCAGGGCACAGTGGGGTGGGTGGGTGACGAGTACAGAGAGGGAGCCCAGACTCAGGGGGCGACGGGCCCGGGTTCAAAGCCCAGCTCTTCATCTTCTGGCTGGGTGCCCACGACCACATGCGGAAGCTCTCGAGGGGAGGTTCCTCATCAGCGAAACGGGGGTTGCGTGCCCTCTCTCTGAGGACTGCAGACTCAGACACAGGAGGCTTTATGAGAACCTGGGGCCACGGGCCTGGTGACAGCACACAGCGGAGGCTCGAGGCAGCTGTGACTACCGAGACGACGGGTGAGGAAATGGGGATCCAGGCCGCCCCACCATCATGCTGACCCTTCTGAAACGAGCCCATTTGAGGTGCAGGGATGGTCCTCAGTCCCTTCCTGGTCTCAAACTGAAACCCGAAACATGGAGCAAGGGGCTGTAACACGGGATAGAGGTGGGCAGGAACCTCTTTTTGCTGTTGTCTCAGGACCTGGGCAAACTGTAGAGCTGCAAAGGTCAGCAAACAGTCCCAGGCTCGAAGCCGGTGGGAGCGAATGAGTGCAGCCATGGGTGAGAGGCAAGTGTTAGGGCCCCCAAGCACCCACAGGGAGGGACGTGCAGCCTCGCCTCCCAGGCTCAGCTCTGGATATTTATCCACTTCTGGGAGCAGAGGAGAGGTGGTTGCATGGCTATCTAGAAGCCTCCGCCCCATGCTGCCCAAGGGCCATGGCGGAGGCTCAGGGAATGCCTGTGCTCCAGTCATCACATCATCGCAGGAACCTCTACTCCCCAAGGATGACAGCAACCAGGCCCCACATGCCACGCCCTCTAGGCCACACTGTGGGCACTGCTCAGACACGCTCGGCTGCCCGTGAACTGGGCACTCCACGCAGCTGCCGCCAGCCGGTTCCCCTCTCCACACCCACAACCGCAGATGAGAAACCTGGGCACTGAGAGCCAGGTCACACCAACACCAGGGTGCGGACACTCACCTGTGCCCTCCCCATGCCAACACGGACGCCGTCTGCCTCCTCAGCCATGAGTGGCTCCAGGAGGCACAGCAAGGCCCCCACCCGACTCGAGCGCCCATGCGGAGCTCAGGAGGACGTGTACGGTCGACATGGCTAATCCCACTTGTGGAGACAGGACCAGGCCCTGCCCACCCTTGTCTCCAACACAGGAACGCTTGAGATGGGCCAAACGTCCCATCTTCCCAGGATCTGGTGGCAAACGTCCATCGGGCACAGAGCTCACCTGCACCTCTCACCTCATGTGACCCTCAACAACCTCGCCAAGAGCCACTGCAGGCTCCTTGTGAAGGGCCTGGCAGCCCAGAAGCAGGAAGAAAAGGAAATGAACGCTTTTGGCAGGACTCACTGAACCCCAGTCACCAAGGCGGGCTAGAAGCCATCAGCCACGATCTCAGGCTGTGCTCAACTGAACACCCAGAAAGAGATTTACGAAGCCGTCTCTGACACGGCACCGCTGACGGGCGGCCGGGGATTCACCTGCCAACAGCCCAGCTCGCCATCTGAGGACTGCAGCCCAATTAAAACGGTACGAGATGACAGGTCCTAGAGCTGAACACGGTCCAGCCGCGGCTCACGGCGCCTCGCGTTATCAAAGTTGTCACTTCTCCCATCTCCAGGAATTGGTAATAAAAAAGAGACTTGATTTGCCTCTAATAGGTGTCAAGATAAAATCAATGGCCTGTCCAAAATCTGGGTAATCACGAACCTGTGGGTTGCTTGCCATGGAACAGGATAAAAATGAAAAACAAACTGAAATAAAACCCGTGTAAACAGCGTCCAGCTTCACGGCTGCATGTGGAGGGGACAGGCTTGGGTACAAACCCAGACCCAAACACAGGAGGCGCCCCGGGCTCCTCCGCACCTAAGAGCACACCCACCGCACCTGCCCCGGCAACGTGGGCACCACATGCACTGCAGGCTTGAGGCCAGCGGCAGAGAGAAGGGGAAGAAAACAACAGACCGAGGGGACAGGAGGGCTGGGGCTGGGGACAGGCAGCCTGTGGGCAGGACACACTCTGAGCCAGCTAGAGGTGTGTGCATGGGAGGATGTCCCTGGGACGTCTGTGGGTGTGGGAACCATGGACACTCACACCCAGGAAGAAAGGAGGGCGGGGTGCGCCTGAGGGAAAAGGCAGGTTCTAGGACAGGCCTCCCCGGGGCTGCCCGCCAGCACGCACCTGCAGGGTGAGCCGCTCAAGCCGCATTTCCAGCATTTTCTTGTCTTCCTCCAGACGGCTCCGTGCCCCTTCCAGCTCCTCAACCTTCGACCTGCAAGGAGAGGGAGAGCATGACAGGACACTCACCACAGCCCATGCTGGAGAAGGCCTGCCCTCTGGGTGAAGAAAGGGGAAATCTTATGAGAGGAGGTTATGAAGCTTCGTTCCCAAATATACAGATGGGAAATATGACATGAAGTAACAGCATTAAGAAAAAAATGGTAAAAATACCCATGCTTAGGACGGGAGATTGCAACCAACAGCCTCTGTTCAGAGGGGGAGGTTCTGCATGGACCACAGGTGGACAGGAGCACGGAGGAAAACCAGCCAGAGGTGGGGTGGGTGGGGCCTACGTGTGTCCTGGGCCCACTGGTCCACTCCCAGAAGGTGTGACTGCATTTTGGAGAGGACACTGAGAACTGAGAAAACGACCTAAAGAGTCTCCAGAAATGACAGACGGAAGGATCTCCGACATGGGCTGTGGACATAGGTGATGACGGGAGGCTAGGGAGGAAAATCCAGGACGACGAGCAGAAGCAGGTGCAGAATATACAGCTATGCACTGGAGGGCTTTGGGGAGAAGAAGAAGAAGAAGAAGAAAAAAGATTGGCAAGAGATGTTAGCTCAGGTGCCAATCTTTAAAAAAAAACAACAGGGGACTGGCCCCGTGGCTGAGTGGTTGAGTTCGCGTGCTCCACTGCAGGCGGCCCAGTGTTTCGTTGGTTCGAATCCTGGGCGCGGACATGGAGGCACTGCTCATCAAGCCACGCTGAGGCAGCATCCCACATGCCACAACCAGAAGGACCCACAATGAAGAATATACAACTATGTACCGGGGGGCTTTGGGGAGAAAAAGGAAAAAAAATAAAATCTTTAAAAAAAAAAACACAACAAAACAGCTATTTAAAAAAGAAAAAGAAAAAATCTTACAAGCAGCCAGAGAAAGGAAGAGATGTTACATGCAAAGGAATAAAGTAGATTTCTCAGCAGAAATGATGCAAGACAGAGGATAAAAATCTTTAAAATACTGAGAGGAAGAAAGAATACAAACCTAGGATTCTATGCCCAGTGAAAACATCTTTCAAAAGCAAAAGCAAAATAAAGATGTTCTCGCACACAAAAACTGAAGGAATTCATCACCAGCAGATCTGCTCTCAAGAAATGTCAAGAGAAGCCCTTCAAGCAGAAGGAAGATGACACCACATGGAAACAGAGATCCATACAGAGGAGTGAGGAGCAACAGGGATCGCAACTATGTGGGAGAATATATTATTTAAGTCTTTTACAAATATTTAAATTACTACTTTTAAAAGAGATTGCTTAAACAAAACTAACAAAAATATATCGGGTGCTTAAGACCAAAGTACAAATAAAATGTATGACAACAATAGCATGAAGGCTCCAGGGGAAAAACAGACATGTGCAGTTGTAAGCTTAGATACCATATGTGAAAAGGTCTAAGATCTCTTGAAGGCAGACTGTGATAAATGGAAAATGCATACTACAAACCCTAAGGCAACCTCTAAAATAACAAAACAAAGAGTTACACCTAATAAGCCAAAAACGGAAATAATATAGAATCATAAAAAACATCCAATTAATTAGAAAGAAGCCAGAAAAAGAGGAAAAGGGGAACGAAGAAGAGATTGGACAAATAGAAAAGAAGATAGTAAGATGACAAGATCAAACCTCATCACACACACAATCACATTAAATGTAAATGGTCTAAATGCCCCAATTAAAAGGTAGAGAAACTATCAAATGGATGAAAAAGCAACACCCAATTATATGCTGCCAACACAAAAGCACTTTCAATATGAAGATGCAAACAGACAAAGCATGCTAACACCAAGAAAAGCTACAGAGAAAGTTGGAGAAGCTGCTGATATCAGAAAAAGGAAATTCCAGAGCCAAGAATAGTACCAAGAAGGTAATTTTGTCACGAGAAACAGGCCAACTGACCAAGAGAACATCATAATCGTAAACATTTCTGCACTAATACAGGAGCTTCAAATGAGATGAGGCAAAAACTGACAGAAATGCAAGAATTATAGACAAGAGCACAAGTATCACCAGAGATTTCAATATCACTCTCTCAATAACAGATAGACTAATTAGCAAAAAATCAGGCAGGATAAAGTAGATCTGAACACTATCAACCAACTTGACCTAACTGACATTTATAACACCCCAGCTACAACATCAGAATACAGAGTCTTTCCAGGTGTACACAGAATATTTACCGGGGCAGACGTAGGCAGGGCCACAGAAGGAGGCTCAGTATATTGAAAAGGATTTTAGTAATTCAAAATGTGTTCTGTGACCATAATGGAATTAAACTAGAAATCAGTAACAGATAGTGAGAAACCTCATTTACAAGGATGTTTAAATAGACGCACCCAAAACATAAACTACGCGGTTCTGGAACCAGCAGAGACAAATCTGGAAGAGTGACGAAAGGCCCCCACGCTGAGAACTACGAGGTTCTCAGTTAGGCGGAGAGAAATTAAGGACGAGCTGAACACATGGAGAGAGACGCTGTCCATGTTCATGGGTGGGAGACTCAATCTTGTGAGGATTCCACTGCCCCCCAAATTGTTACAGATCAGAGCGTCTCAATCAAAACGCCCAGTCTCTGTAGAAACTGACAAGCTGATTCTAAAGTTCACGTGGAAACGCGACAGACCCAGAATAGCCAAACAACACTGAACAAGAAGGAGCTGGAGGGGAGACAGCACCCAACTTCAAGAATCACTACAAAGCTGGAGTTATCAGAACCGCTCTGGCCCCAAGTCAGACGATCAATGAAACCGAACGGAGTACAGAAATGGATACACAGGCACACACGGACAACCGTTTTTGGCAAATATACTAAGGCATTCCAGGGTAGAAAGGATGGTCTTTTCAACAAATGGTACTGG
Source organism: Equus caballus (assembly GCF_041296265.1). Lineage (NCBI taxonomy): Eukaryota > Metazoa > Chordata > Mammalia > Perissodactyla > Equidae > Equus > Equus caballus. Next base: position 1,532,811 of record NC_091696.1, read on the forward strand.
AACAATTGGGGATTCATAGGAAAAAAAAAACCCCTAAAATCTATATTTTGTATAATATAAAAACTAACTCAAAATGAAAATAAACCTATACCTAAAATGAAAAATTATAAAATTGCTAAAAAATATGGCAGAAAATCTTTGTGAATTGGGGATACACAAAGATGTTTTAGCTATGATATCTAAATCATCATATATAAAAGAAAAAAACTGATGAAAACTTCTCCTTCAAGGATTTCATGAAGAGAATGAAAAAGCAAGACGTAGACTCGGAGGCAGCATGTGCAAACAAGCCTCTGACAAAGGACTTGTATCCAGAATATATAAAGAACTCTCTAAACTCAACAATAAGAAAACAAACAGTCAAACGAAAAACGGAAAAAAGATCTGAACAGACACTTTGCCAAAGAAGACTGACAATAAATAACAAAGAAGCACATGAAAAGGGGCTCAAAGCCACTGGTCACTGGGGACATAAAAGCTCAAACCACGAGGAGACCACTACGCACCTCTCAGCAGGATTCAAACGAAAAAGACCGGCCACGCCAAGTGCTGGTGAGGAGAGGCTGGAGCTCGCCCCCGCGGGCAGTGGGGCGTAAAACGGAACAGCCACTTGGCAGTTTCTTGGAAAGTTTTAACATACAACTACCAGCCATTCCACAGGAGAAAGCATAGTTCTACACAAGGACTTTACTCGTAATATAGAGCCACAAACTGGGGAAAACCAAGTGTCCACCAACAAGGGTGTGCGTAAACAAATTGTGGGACATCCACACACGGGACGCCCTCGGCAGTGACAAAGAACAGAGCGCTGACATGCGCACACAGCGACGCCGCACAGACGAGCCCCGAGCCGCCAGGTGGGGGAGGTCTGCTGAAGAAGCTCTGGCCCCCGGCGACGGCGGGGAGCCGAGCGGACAGCGCACACCCAGTCCAGCAGGTAAGTCCTACCGCCCCTGGTTTTTAAAGGGGAAACCAAGGCTCATGGAGGTTAAGTGACAGCTGGGAGGTGGCCCATCTGGGACAGGGACCCTGGCAGTGAGACTCCAGTGTTGATGGCCGTACTCACCAGGTGAGTGCTTCTCGGAGGTGTGCACTGACCCACTGAGTGAGGCGCCCTGGAGAGTGTGAGCTGGGGTCAATGTCCGAGGCCACCTCCAGGAAGCCACCTTCTGTGGGAAGAACCTCTGCACCTTAGGAACAGGCTGGATGAGAAGCCCTGCAAGGCCCCTTTCAAAGCAGGGTATGACGGATTCTGAAGGCTCGTGAGCAACCGTTCTCGAGGGCTAAATTCAAATAAGCATATGTGTGTAGCTGCAGACATAATCAGAAGGCTTGCTATAATCCATCCTAGCTGTCAGCGAACAACTCCCATAAATAACACTTGTTTATGCATTTTTAAATGGGGTACTTTCTTTCCTTTGTCCTCCTTTTCAAGCAAACTGTAACCTCGCTGGGAGAGAGGGAGAGAGAGAATGAAGGAATAAGTGAGTGTGTGTGTGTGTGTGTGTGTGTGTGTGTCTAGAAATCAGCTAGAAGAGGGGAGTTGTTATCTTGCCTAAAACATCTATAATGAAGATACCACATACCCTGGACAACTTTTGAAAGAAGAATGATTGGTTTTGCTGAACTGAAAGACAGGGAAATGGGCAGGGGGACACCGGAAAGGCTAGAAGGAGAAACAGACAAAGCCACAAGTACAGTTGGAGACTTTAAAACTCCTTTCTAAGTAGCAAATAGAAATTGTAGACAGAAGATTAGGAAGGACTGAACAATACCATCAACCAAATAGCTCTAATTGAAATTTATAGAACACACCACCCAATTATAACAGAATTCTTCTCAAGCACAGATAAAACATTCCCCAAGATAGAGCATATTCCTGGGGCATTGAACAAACCTTAACAAATTTTTAAAAATTGAAATTATACAAACTATGTTCACAGACCATAATGGAACTAAACCAGATAGCAATAACAGACGATAACAGGAAAATCTCCAAATACTTGAAAATGTAACAACACCCATCAAAATAACACACTGTTTAAAGAAAATGACTAATGAAATTAGAAGTATTTTTAACTGAACGAAAATGAGAATACTCTATAGCAAAATTCGTGGGATGCAGTTGAAGCAGTGCTTAGAGAAAAATTTGTAGCCTTAAAAGCTTATATTAGAAAACAAGAAAGATTTCATACCAATAATCTAAGCTTCCACCTTAAGAAACTAGAAAAAAAGGGAAAAAACAGACCCAAAGCCAGCAAAAGGAAGAATATAATAAAGAGCAGAAGTCAACGAAATTGAAAACAGAAAAAAATGAGAAAAGTGGAAGGAACTGAACACTGCTTTTTTGAAGAGACCAATTAAACTGCAAACCTCCAGCAAGAGTGGCAAAAAAAAAAAAGAAAGAAATACAAAGAAACAGTATCAGGAATGAGGTTGCCACTGCAGACCCTGCAAACAATTAAAAGGGATGGATGGCATCAACAACTCCACACACACAAACCTGACCACTTACGTGTAACGCCAACTCTAGAAAACCCACAACCCACCCAAATTCACCCAAGAAAAATACATAACCTGAATATTTCTATGACTACTAAGAAAATTACGTTGTTAATTAAAAACCTTCCACAACAGAAATACCAACGCCTAGATGATTTTACCAGGTGCAAACCTTTGAAGAAGAAATAATGCCAATTCTACACAATCAGTTTCAGAAAAAAGAAGAGAAAGGAACACTCCCCAACTCATTTTTGAGGCCAGCATTATGCTGATACAGGCAAGGAGAGTAGAATAAAAAGCACTACAGACCAATACCCCTCATGAACACGGACACAAAAATCATCAACAAACATCAGCAAGCTGAATCTAGTAATACACAAAAAGAAGAATACATTACAGCCAAGGACGGCTTATCCTGGGATGTCAGGCTGGTTCAACACCGAAAAATAAGTCAATGCAATCTACCACACAGACAGTCTAAAGAAGAAAAACCACACGACCATATCAATCGATTCAAGGAAAAAGGAAGGATCTGATAAAATTCAACACCCATTCATGATAAATCAAGAATAGAAGAGAACTTCTACATCCTAACAAAAGACCTACAAGAAACCTACAGCTAAATACCACTCTTAATGGTGAGAGCCTGAACGCTCCCCTCCAGACCAGGAGGAAAGCAAGGATGTCTACCTTCGTCCCTCCACCTCAACATCCTGAGTCTTGACCAGTGCAAAACACAAGTAAAAGAGACCAAAGCACACTGCTTGGAGGGGAAGACAGAAAACTGACCAAATTTCGATAACAGGATATTGTAAAAAATCCCAAGGAATCAACCAAAAATAAAGACCAAAAAACCCTCATAGAACTGGTAAGTAAATTTAATAAGGTTGCAGGATACAAGACGAACAACTCTAAAATCACTTATTTCTACCTAATAGGAATAATGGACAATAGTAAACCAAAATAAAACCAAATTTACAACTGATATAAAAAGACAACTTGGGTATAAATCTAATGAAACACGAAAAACCTGTATACTTAAAGCACAAAATACTGATGAGAGAAATCAAAGACCTAAATAAATAGAGACACATACCATGTTCATGGAATGGAAGCCCCAACGTGATGAGAACGTCAGTTCTTCCCGAATTGAAGCACAGGTTTAACACACACTGATCAAAATCCCAGCAGGACTTTTTTTGTAGACATAGACAAACTGATTCTAAAATTTATACGGAAAGTCAAAGGAGCCAAAACAATTTTGAAAAAGAGTGAAATTGGAGGAACCACACTACCCGGTTTTAAAACGTACCATGAGGCTACAGTAATCAAGACAGTGGCGACGGGATAAATACTCAGAACAAACGGCAAATGGAGCGTCCAGAAATAGAAACAAAGAAACATGCCCAGCTGACTTCTGACAAAGGCATAAAAGCAATTCAATGAAGGAAGGACAGCCTTTACTAGAAATGGTCCTGGAGCAGGTGAGCATCTTTAGGTTAAAAGGTAAAATAAAAATAAACCTTGGCCTAAACCTCACACTTACACAAAATTTAACTGACCATGGACCAGAGACTTAAATGTAAAATGTGAAACTGTAAAACTTTTAGAAAATACACAGGAGACAAACCTTTGACACTCAGGGTGAGGCTCGTTTTCAGACTCAACATCTAAAAGCAAGTTCCCTGAAGGGAAAAATTGATAAATAGGACTTTATCAAAATGAAAAACTTTTGTTCTAGTAAAGACATTGGTAAGAGAATGAAAAAACAAGCTGGGACTAAGAAAATATTTGCAAAGCACATATTTGACCAGTACATGTCCAAAATACAGAAAGCACTCGCAAAATTCAAAAGTAAGTTAAAAAAGAATGGGTAAAGTACCGGAACAGACACTTCACCAAGGAGGACACGCAGATGGGAACCAAGCACATGAAAAGATGCTCCACCTCAGTGAGCGCCACGAGGACACACTCACACCTCACAGGAGCACTAAGGCAGCAATCCCGACAGCACCCAGTGCTGATGAGGATGGGGAGGCGCTCAAACGCTCAGAGTTTCTGTTCTGATCTCAGTTCTCCTGTCTCTGCTGTTTTCATCCACTGGTTCTTCCAGCCGCATCAAGTCCTGACTCTACGTGGACTGGTCTACTTCTGCTCTCAGTTCTACTGTTTTGGACTTCAAGTGTTCTGAAGTTCTGTTGTTTGGTGCAGATCCATTTAGGATCAGAGGTCTTCCTCGTAGATTGATCCTCATGTAATGTCCCTTTTAGTCCACAGTAGTTTTCTTTGTCCTGAAGTGTATTTTATCTAATATTAATTGATTAACACAGCCATACCTACTTCTGAAAAAAGTTAATGTTTGAATGCCATATCATTTTTCATCCTTGTACTTTCAACCGACCTACGGTTGAAGTGAGCTCTTGTAGATAAAATATAATTGGGTCACGCGTTTTCACCCACTCTGCCGATCTCTGTCTTGTAATCAGTGCATTTAGATCACTTACATTAAAAGTAATCATTGATTTCCTGTGCTTAAATCTGCCCTGTTATTATTTGTTCTGTTTGTTCCCTCTGCTTCTAACTCCTCTTTCTCTCTCCTCTTGCCTTCCAATGGGTCATGTGGCCCTTTTTAGAACTCCACTTTAATTCATTTATAGTGGTTTTACATATAATGTGCTGTATAGCTTTCGTGGTGGTTGCTCCAGGTACTAAAACATGCATTTGCAGCTCAGCCTCACGGTACTGACACTTCACCACCTCGAGTGAGGAGTGGATACGTCACCTCCACGCAGGTCCACTTGCCCTCCCCACTGTAAGACGGGAACTGGCGCACGCGAGCACCGCCAGCACATGATGTCACGGGTCTTCAACCATCGAGCGTCATTTAAAAGAAGTGCAAGGAGGACAGGCTGTTACACTTATCCCTATTTTTATCCATTCCACTGATGTTTCCTTTTGGAAATTCCAAGCTTTCCTGTTACCTTGTCCCCTCTGGTTGGAAAGCTCCCTCGGCCGTTCATTAAGAGCAAGTCTTTTAGTGACAAATTCTCTTAGTTTGACTTTATCTGAGAGCGTCTTGATTTTCCTTTCATCCCTGAAGGGTATTTTCACTGGTTGGCAGTTCCTTTCCCTCAGCACTTGAAAAATGTCGTGCACTTCATTCTGGCTTCTGCGGTTTCAGATGGGAAATTCACTGTCACTCAAATTGGTGCTGCCTGTAGATAATACAGTGTTTCTCTCTAGCTTCTTTCAAGACTTTTTCTTTGTGTTTAATTTTCAGAAGAGTAATTAGCACATGTCAAGGTGTGGATTGCTGTGGTTTTATACTGCGTGGGGTTCACTCAGCTTCTTACATCTGTAGGTTTATGCCCTTCACCAAATTCGGGGAATTCTCAGTCATTGTTTCTTCAGATATTTTTCCAGCCCCGATCTTTCTCTCCCCTTCTGGGACTGCACTTTGATGAACACTGTATCTTCTGTCCCCATCCCGCTGAGCCTGAGGCCCTGTCCTCCTGCGTTTGTTTTCCCGATGAGGTGATTTCTATTGATCTGTCTTTGGCTTCATGGTATTTTCCTCTCCAATGGACTGTTGTGTTCTGTCCAGCAAGTTCTTTATTTTAGGTATTGTGTTTCCCAGGTTTTTCATTTCTGTTTGGTGTTTTTTTGCTGTTTGTTTAATAATTTCTATTTCTTTGCTGAGGTTTCCTACTTTTTCACTTGTTTAGAGAGAACTCCTAACTGTCTGCTGAAGCATTTTTATGATAGCTGCTTTGAAATCCTCGTCAGGCAACTCCACCATCTGAGTCCCGGCGGTGCTGCATCTCTTGATTGTCTTTCTCGCTCAAATTACGACTGGCCCAGTTCTGGCTATGATAGGAGGTTTCCTCATTGTATCCTGGACACGCTGAGCACTACACTGTGAGATCTGCATCCTAGTCAATGTTCTCCTGGCAGGCAGCCACCCTGTCTGGGTGCCAGGTCCAGGGCACAGGTGGAAGTCCCGCTCCCCTTGGGCTCTGTTGACAGGCTGCTGCCAAAGTGGATCCTGCAGACAGTGAGGGTGTAAGCTGGACCCCTGACTAGTCCCACCAACACCAGGGTTGGGGAACAAGGGCCACCTCACTACTGGGGGCTAAGCAGGAGCCTTCTGGCCCTGGCTCAGTGGGAGGAGGAAGTGACCAGAAGCCACCATCTTGCTCTGGCTCTTTGATGTCACCGAGTGAGGGTGCAGCTCAGTACCCCACTCATCCACTGATCCCTCTGTGGCAGAGAAACCTGAGTGGTGCCTGCTCCCATTGCCTGGAGCATGAAGGCTGGCTCCCGGCCAGCCCTGCTGACACCCCCCGGGCACTGCCTGCACTGAGGGCTGCGGGTGGACAGTGAGCCCCTGCTGGCACAGCTGGCACTGCCGGGCAGGGACTGAATGCCGCTGCTTGCTGCCATGGAGGGAGTGGGGTGGGGAGGTGGGAAGGAGACAGGTTTTCCTTGAGTATTTGGCTGAAGCGGGGCTGGTGTTGTCAGAAAGGGTTCCTCTCTAGCCTGGGAGACAGTCCTTTCTTGGAGTGTGTGTGCGTGTGTGTCTGTGTGTGCGTGTATGTCTGTGTGTGTCTGTCTGTGTGTGCGTGTGTGTGTCTGTCTGTGTGTGCATGTGTCTGTGTGTGTGCATGCGTGCGTGTGTCTGTGTGTGTGCGTGTGTGTCTGTGCATGTGTGTCTGTGTCTGCGTGTGTGCGCGCGTGTGTGTCTGTGTGTGTGTGCGCGCGTGTGTGTGTCTGTGTGTGCGTGTGTCTGTGTGTGTGTGCGCGTGTCTGTGCGTGTGTGTCTGTGTCTGTGTGTGTGCGTGCGTGTGTGTCTGTGTGTGTGTGTGCGTGTCTGTGTGTGTGCGTCTGTGGCTGGTCCAGATCAGAGTCTCTGCGGCTCCCTGTCCAGGTACGTGGGCGGCAGTAAGGAAACCTGGAACTCACCTCCACACGGTTCCTCAAGTCCCGGGTCCCCATGCAGGTGACCCTCTCTGCACCTGCAGGGTCCTCCTCGCCTGTCGTGTCGGCTCGGGGTTTTGAGGAGTAAGGAGGACGACTGGGAGGAACGGGGCTACTCAGCTTGACCAGAAGCAGAAGTTGAAGATCTTTTTAAAAGCAGCATCTCCACATCCTTTTCTGCGGTTTATTTTATGCTGTCTCTCCCGGCCTTTGGAGGATACACCTGAGGTTTCTTTTTTCGAGAGAGAAAACAGTAGGTCTCCGGGCTGAGGAATACGGGATAAATGGCAGCGACCCCATGAAATGGGGTCAGGAAATGTTCCCAGTGATGCTGAGCCGCCTACACCCTCCACACAGGAGTGTCCCAAAGACAAGGCCCGGCCGAGAGGAGAGACCAAAGACGGCAGTGCTGAGGGCTCCCCAGGAACACGGCCCAGCCACGTGCCACCATTGTGAAGCCACAGGAGCCAAGTCCAGCCAGGCACACGGCATTTCCATGGGGCTGCTTGGGTCCCTGCTCCTGACACGAGCAGACTGCCAGGACCACCAGACACTTGGCGAGGGCCAGGTCCAAACCACCAACTGACAAAAAACAGTAGCTCCGAGGAAACAGACTATTCAGAGGGAAGAAACTTCAGAAAGTCCCATTATGAGCATCAAAGAGGCAGTGGACAAACTGTACTCGTTAACGTCACGAAAATGTTTTATATATAAAAGAGTATACAAAGAACAATAAGAAAACAAAAGAGTCTCAGGAAACTCAAAGTATGGTAGGAAAAATAAAGGACAGGTTGATAACTTCGAGAAAACTTAACAGAAAGTAGAACAAAAAGATGGAAAATAGGATCAAAAATGTTTTTTAAAACAGAACTAATTCAGCAAGTTCAACATCCAAATAATTGTAGTCTCAGAAAGAAGAACTAGAGAAAATTGAAGAGAAGTAATCTGTAAGTAATTCAAGAGAATTCCCAAGAACCGAAGGACACAAGAGACCAGACTGAAAAGCCACCGACGGCCCAGCACAACATGTAAAAACAAACGACGCCAAAGTGTCTTCGTGACACCTCAGAACCGGGGCAGGAAGATTCTTCCGGTTTTCGGAGAGAGGAGACACAGCACGTGCAAAGGAGCCAGATCTGCAGGCTCTGCCCTAGGCCATGACCACCTGTTCCGCCCGCTGCAGAGTCCACGCAAGGAGTAGAGACGTGATAATCCAGCTGTGGGCACCAGGCCCTGTGACGTGGTCACCCGCCCCACGCTACAGAGCCCAGGCGTGGACGCCCATCGTTACTGGCCGCCGGGCAGTGGGCTGGCAGAGGGGACCCAGCTTTGCTGGTCAGGGGACTGCTCACAGCAGGGCCTGCAGCCCCATGGAGGAGTCTCCCTGACCATGGGCTTCCCCAACTCCAGCCTCCAGATGGAGCTGCGGGGGTGGGGCTGGGGGTGGGGGTGGGTGAGGCCACAAAGGTTTGCCCTGCCCGCCCTGAGCAAGCCTGAGACCCCCAGTGCTGGCCGGAAAGCTCATGACCAGCTCCCCCTGGAGAAGCCCTCAACCTGGAAGGCCCAGGGTCTGAGGGCTGCCTCATCCTGGCTGCAGCCTCCTTTCAGAGGGCATCACTCCCTGAGGCCACCGACCCGGGCCCAAGGCAGCAGCAGGTCTGAAATGCACGGAGGGGGTTCTGATTTCCAGGCCCGGGCTGCGGGTGGTGAGTGTGCAGCCACGCCCCTCTGCAGCTGTAAGCGCACCTCAGCTCGGCCAGCTGCCCTGCAAGCTCAGAGGCAGTGGCCGTGTTTCCTGATCACAGGCTCAAGGACGGCCAGAAGAAGGCAGGGGCGTTCAACAAGGATGTGTTCACGAGACGTATTTTTAAAAATGCATAATAAGAGCCCAGCACCTCGCAGTCTGGAAACGGTATGGGTGGGACCACAGGGCACCGTGCCATCCTCTGAGGGCCCCCAACACCAAGGACCCCTCAGCCCCCCGAACCAGGGGTCTCTGTGTGGCTGGAAAAAGGCCTGGGGCCGGGCAGGTCCCTCAGAAGGACGGCAGTGAGGGAGCAGGGACTAAATCCACAGCCCACACTCAGGATTCGCCGGAGCTGCTCTCTGGCAGCGGAAAAGAAAGAGCCCACATTTGTTCCAGTTGAAAGGGCCCTGCGACTGTTGCCACTTAAGTTTTACACGCCCACATTTAATCTATCAGACGGACTTAACATATTGCATATGTTGAACACACACACAATTCATGCATAACAAATCTGCGTGTGTGCGAACGACTGAGGCAGCCTGTGCTGTCTCCGTCCTCTGGGAAGAAGGGGCCCCCAGGTCCCCACGTGGGCGAGGCCAGCCCCGGCCCAGGCCCCCCCGGCGGGCCATGCGCGTGCTGCAGGGCGCTAGCCGTGTGAGGCCGTGGGGCAGGGCGACAGACGGCAGCCGTCAGCGGTCCACTTGGTCTTCCTCTGAGCGAGCACTTCGGTCAGCGCTGCTGGGTGAGTTCCAGAGAAGACGTGCAGCAAAAGCACTTCACGCTCCGGAGGACGAGAGACTGAGGCAGCTCGGTTTTCATTCAGAAGGAAGCCTTCCTGAAGCCTCTCACCCTGGAGGACGGCGGCTGCAGGCAGGGGTGACAGTGAAGCCTGCATGCGTGCCCCCCGCCCCAAGCCCCTCACTTGCCCACAGAGAAGCTGGGGGGGCAGCACGGGCCCAGCAAGCCTTGCTTTCCGGCCGCTGGGCTGGGTTCCAGGCTCCCCACTGCGTCTGCTTGGAGGCCTCTCCCCAAGCCTGCGCACAGGCACATCGCGCCAGCATCCTGGCCCTGTCTGCTGCCAGGGCTGAGGGGGACCCCAAATGGGGCCCCGAGGCCCGGTGGGGCTGGCGAGGCTGCACGGTGCCCAGAGCAGCATCCTGGAGGTCCGTGTGCCATGGGAGCCCCAGGTCAGCCCCGTGCGCGGCGGGACACGCGGAGGGTGAGGTGCAGAGCCCGCTGTCAAAGCGTGGTACACAAGCGCCAGCCTGATTCCTAGTCATCAACCACAGAGGCCTTTTTCTCCACAGCTGCAGTCTCCAACGAGTCGGGGAGAACGAGAAGCTTTCATCTTGAGGTAGAAGACATCACTGATAAAGCCTTTTAATTAGATTTTAGGAAATAAATAAAGAGGCCGGCCCGGTGGCATAGTGGTTAAGTTTGCTGGCTCTGCTTGGGTGGCCCAGGGTTCAAAGGTTTGAATCCTGGGCACAGACCTAGCACTGGTCATCAAGCCATGCTTTGGCAGCGTCCCACATAAAATAGAGAAAGACTGGCATAGATGTTAGCTCAGGGCCAGTTTTCCTCACCAAAAGTAAATAAATAAATAAAAATGAGTGAATCCAAAGTGTGCTAGCCCACACAAATCTGATACACGCCTGGCCACGCTCACGTCAATGGCAGATGAGAGATGGTCTGAGAGAAGAGAGAGCTGTGGAGTGGTGGGACAGCCTGCCTGGCGGCTCAAGGACTGCAGGATCCCCAGTTGGGGGCAGGCTGCTCCTACTCTCCAGCCACAGAGGAAGGATGCCAACTATACCTGCCAGGCAGGGGTGATGGGAATTAGGGCAAACACCCTGAATCTCATCACCCTCCTCCATCCACCACTCAAGAGCCAGCCATGGCTCCCAAGGACAGAGGGACAAGGGCTCCAACTGCCTCATGGGGCGTTCGAGGCCCTTTAGGATTTGGTACCAGTCACGCCAGCCCTGTCCCCCAGGACAGCTCAGCGCCCCATGAAGGTGTCCCTGTGGCCACCCTCCAAGCCCCCCTGCCTCTCCTCCTTGTCTGTTTATTATCAAGACCAGCCCCACTGCTGCCAGCTCTCTGGCCCTCCAGCCCCACCTCCGATCGCAGGAACTGCCTCCTCAGTAGACTGGGGCTGCTCCCCGAAGTCAGGGTGCTGGAGGGGGACGGCCAGCTGCAGCTGGAAAGGGGTGTTCCCGCAGCAGAAGCTCAGCCGGTGGTGGCCGGGGAGGCAGCTGCTCCATCCTTGCCAAGTGCCCCTTCCATCTTGCGCCCCGGCAGCCAAGGATGCTTTCCAGCTAAAAATGTGGTCGTGTCACTCATGTGCTGTGAAACCTTTGATGGCTCCCCTCTGCTCTTGGGAACAAGGCCACAAACCATACAGGGCCTGCTCGTTAGGGCGGACCCACAGTCACCTCCTCACGAGGCACCTCTGCTGAGCTGCCCACCACCTGTCGCTACACGGGCATGACTGCATGTGACTGACACCCCCAGGCCCCCGTGCACTGTGAAGTTGCGGAGGACAGAGATGTGTCCTTCTCCCCCGCATTCATCCTCAGGCGCAGCCCTGAGCACGTGCCTGGCACACACCGACTCTGAACAAGTGAATGACTGAACGAATGAAGAGCAAGTGAGCCACGTCAGGACCTGGCGCGTCCCTAGAGACAGCGCTTCATGAGGCCAGGTCCACGTGGGAGAACGGCTTTGGAAATCCTGGAGAAAACCCTGAATCCAGGAGAGGCAATGACGGTCACTTACTGGGCCCTCACTGTGGGCCAGGACAGACGACCTGCACAGCAGGGCCATCCCGGCATCCCGACGGGGCCATCCCAGCATCCCGACGGGGCCATCCCGGCACCCCGACGGGGCCATCCCGGCATCCCGACGGGGCCATCCCAGCGCTCCCGACGGGGCCATCCCGGCATCCGGACGGGGCCATCCCGGCATCCCGACGGGGCCATCCCAGCATCCCAATGGGACCATCCCAGCGCTCCCGACAGGGCCACCCCAGCATCCCAACGGGACCATCCCAGCACCCCCGACGGGGCCATCCTAGCATCCGGACGGGGCCATCCCAGCATCCCGATGGGACCATCCCAGCGCCCCCGACGGAGCCATCCCAGCATCCCGACGAGACCATCCCAGCACTCCCGACAGGGCCATCCCAGCATCCCGACGGGGACGATCCCAGCGCTCCCGACAGGGCCATCCCAGCATCCTGACGAGACCATCCCAGCGCTCCCGACAGGGCCATCCCAGCATCCCAACGGGACCATCCCAGCGCTCCCGACGGGGCCATCCCAGCATCCCAACGGGGCCATCCCAGCATCCCGACGGGGCCATCCTAGCATCCGGACGGGGCCATCCCAGCATCCCGACGAGCCCATCCCAGCATCCCGACGGGGACGATCCCAGCGCTCCCGACGGGGCCATCCCAGCATCCCGACGAGACCATCCCAGCGCTCCCGACAGGGCCATCCCAGCATCCCGACGGGGCCATCCCAGCATCCCGACGGGACCATCCCAGCATCCCGATGGGGCCATCCCAGCATCTGGACAGGGCCATCCCAGCATCTGGAAGGGGCCATCCCAGCACTCCCAACAGGGCTATCCCAGCATCCCGATGGGGCTATCCCAGTGCTCCCAACAGAGACAGAGCCTCGGGAACAGGGTGTGCCACTGTCACAGCCTTAGCCACAGGGGAACCGACCCCCCAGGTGGGCTGGGCCAGGGTGTAGCTCTCCCCGGTCCATGCCATCACTGACGGACCAGGGTCTCACACACATGGTGGGCCCTGGAGCTGTCTGGGTCACAGCTCAGTCTTCTGTGACCGACAGGAGCAGCTTGCAGGAGAGGAACCAGACACCCCAGGCCTGGTATGTGGCAGGCGTTCGGAGCAGAGGAGCTGGCTGAAGGCACTGAGCACCCCAGAGCCAGGGGCCCCTCGGACGGTGCTTGCTCTGCACCCAGAGCAGATGGGGAGACACCATCAACTTGTCCATCAGCCAGTTCTCCAGAAAGAGCAGGGCCAACACAGGGACCCAAGGAGAGCCGGAGCAGGCTTCTCAGAGCTCTGCCTGCGTCTCCCTGGAAACTTCCTACTTCGGGACCCCGCTCCGTGCACAGCACAAGTGGAAGGGAGCGCTGGAAAGTCCCCCAGCCGCACCTCTCCTCCTTGGAAGCAAGCTATGCCGGGACACGGGAGGTCAGGAGAGACAGCAAGTGCTCACAGGGAGCACGCCTGCAACGGGGCCTGAAGGTGGCCTGTAACACACTGTAGCACGGCCGGCCTGGCTGCTCTTTGCGATTGATTCTCTTCACACGGCTGGCTCTGCATGGGCTCTGAACCAGCAGGCCCCCAGGTCCCCGCTGCCCCCTGAAGCAGCGTGGAAAGCAGAGAGGCTGCTCCCAACTGCTTCTGTTTTGCTGGCAACAAAGACAGGCCCCCCCAGACAGAACTGTGACTCGAGTCTATTCCGCTCTCTCCCGAGCACTGGGGGCAGCCTGGGCTAGGCCGTGAAGAAGCCCAAGCCAGCAGAGACGAGTCCTCTGCAGAGACGACACTAAGTGGATGGAACACGAGTTAAGAAGTAGTCATCCTCCAGGAAGGCGACAGAGGAAAGAGGCGCAAACAGACCCCAGGTGGGGCCGGGCGTGAGGAACGTACCTGAGTGAGTTCACCTCCTCCCTGGAGAACAGGAAGCTCTGGTCGGCAGGGCCCGACTGAGACTTCAGCATCTTCAGCTCCATCTCCAGCTGCGAGAAAACACAGGATGGAGGGTCAGCCGGGACGGGCACTGCTGGAGCCCCTTCACTGGGGCTTCCAAGGACCCTCGGCCAGGCCCCTGAAATCCAGAAGGCAGCATCCAATTTCCCTGGGCGGGGGGCAGGATGCCCACCTCGTGCGGGGAAGCCGGTGGGAGAGACCACGCTGGCTCCTGGAAACCCAGAGGCCGGAGGCTGCCAGACCTTAAAGTATTCCAGCTCGTGGAAACACAACTTCCTTCTCCTTTTTAGCACTTGTCTCCGGAACAGCAACAGAGACACACAGCCACTGTGGAGTAGGTTGAGGGGAAATAGGAAAATCTGAGGAAAAGGGGACAGCAGTTGGAAAGAACACATTCTAGGTTTACCAACGCTTCTATCTGTTTTAATAGTCATGGGATTTTATTTATTTGCCACTTCAAACTCCTCCATAGGATGACAGGTGATGCAGACTGCGTGGAAGGGAATGTGAATTTTAACCTGCTCTCACACACCTGGGGGAACAGGGGTGCAGCGGGGGAGCCAGACGCCCTGAGGCTCCAGGAAGAGCAGGAAATAGACTCCAGCGCAGAGGTCCAGGCACAGGAACAGGAAGGGGCCGGGCAGGCGGGCACCAAGCAGGCAGGCTCCGGGCCGGGACCGTCCCACGAGCGAGCCCCACGCTCCAGTGGGGCTGGGACATGCTCATCCAAAGCCATGCCCCGCTGCCCCGGGAGTCAAAGGCCCCGCTGACCAGACAGGTTCTCTAAGGGACTCAGGGCCCCAGTGGCCTTGAACACTGCCAGCAGCCGGGAAGGCCCCACGCAAGCCTTGCTGGTTGGCTGCAGGCTCAGTGTCGCGATCCTCGGACTGGGCTCTGGCCATTCCTTACGCCTGCTCCCCACAAAAGCAGCTTAGTCCTCAGGGCCTGTGAATCGTAAGAGAGGAGGGCCAAGCGCAGGGGCTAGAGGCGGGGGTGGGGGGAAGCCCTGGTGTCATTCCAGCTCTGCCACTACTGGCTCTGCACCCTGGCCACCTGGCCGCCTTCACTGCCAGCGCCAGGTAGCTCCTGCTCTTCCCGTTGGTCCCACAAAACGCCACTTCCTTCCCTGATCCCAGCTCCTGCTGAGAGCACTCCTGGACCCAGTGCTGTAGGTCAGGGCACTGCCCAGCTCACCCTTCTGGGCTGGTATTGTGCGTGTCGATCTGATCACAGTCTGTGTGTCTGGCTGATGTGTGCCCAGTTCCTAGACCAGAACGGCTCAGAGACTACTGGTGGAAGGAGAGTCTCCAGTGAGAGGGAGGCAGCCACCGCACTGGGCTGGAGGTGCAGGAACAGGCCCAGACCACTAGCCTGTGCTTGGGCCCCTCGACGCGCCCAGGTTGGTCTCCGTGCTCTGGCACAGACGAGGTTCGGAGGCTCCCTCATTCGGATCTCATGCTCTGGTGGTTGTCTGGCTCTCTCAGACTGTGTGCTGAGTGCTCCCCAATGGCCCACATGGAAATGGGGGAGTGCGGAGAGGTGGCGGGGGGCCCTCATCTTTTACAGGGCTTTCCAGGGAGGCACAGCCCATGCGGCAGGCACAGCCCCACGAACTGGGGGCAGCCAAGAGCTCCCAGCTCCTGCCCCAGCATGTGAACGGCACTGGGTCCTAGGCTGAGATGGACAGGACAGGGTCAGCAGGAAAGGTGCCGTGACAGATCAGCAAGGCCCAGGCTGCAGGGGGGAGGAGGGCGGGCCCACTTCCACGTATGTGCCTTCCAGGCCTAAATGAACAGCCCTAGACCTTTCTTCTCGAAAACAGTCTCTCCAGGCCATTCCTGGAAAGGCCCTCCTTGGGCAGCCTGACTTAGGAATTCCTGGGCGAGGCATCCAGTCTACGAAGCCCCAGTATTAACCGTCAAGGTCCCTGAAGGAAACCTGGCCCCTCAATGGGACCAACACACAACCAAGTGACCCCAATCCTGCCCCCAAACAGGACCACTCCACAGCTAGGCGACCCCAATCCTGCCCCGAAATAGGACCACTGCACAACCAGGTGACCCCATCCTGCTGGTCATGGAGGGTGAACAGGCATGAGCATCACTATGTTTCCAGAACAGCCTCGGCAAAGTCCTCAGAGGCCCAGGAGAAGGGTCAGAACCCAGGGACACGTGGCCACTCCACGCCTGTCCTCCCTGAGCTCCAGCGCCACCAGTACCCACTGAGCCAGCTGCCTGCGCTGACAGATGACAGGCGCCTCTTGTGGCACGTCTTGTCATTGGGGTGATGCCCCACTTTACAGAGCAAGCACTAAGTGACCACTTAGTGGCGTCAAAAGATGGTGTCGAAACGTGAAATAAAACCTGATCATATTCAGGGGGAAGCAACGCTCACCACGTCCTGTGGCCCTCCCCCATCATAACCACCTCCCCCAGGAAGCTGGAGCTCAGATGACGTTTCCTCCCAGGAACCGGGCTATCTCAATGCACGAACACTCCCTGACACTCGCCTCTGAACTATCAGGGTGCGTCACTCCTTTCCAATGTCACCCAGACTGACCTAGAAGCTGGCGGCACCTTCCTTTTCTGGTGACGTTCAGCTCACAATGGTCTTTGCTGGGTGGGCTCCCAGAAAGTCCTTGTCCTAACTGTGCCCGTCCTCGAGGCCACAGCTGAACAGACCAGTAGATACACTGGACCAAGAGGATTCTCTCCAGGAGGGACACAGGACAGGCCCAAGAGTCCAGTCTGGGCTGCCCCGTGTCTCTCTCTGTTTTCTGGGCGGTGGGGCTGATCTCCTGAGCAGAAGGGATGCACACCTTAAGCACGGACAGGCTGATACCTCTCAGCTACCAAGCACCCACGCCGCGGAGGAAGACGGTCTGCAGAGACGAGCAGAGTGCAGGACAGGACGCCTCCTGGAGCCCTCACAGCCCTGGTCCCAGGCCCTGCCCAAGGTCCTGCTGGACCTTGTCCTGGATTCTCAGAACGCTTCAAGGCCTCGAGACCCAAGGTCCAGATGTCCAGTACAAAGGGGCGCACACGGACAAGTCTCTCCCCAACGTCACCCCAGCCCCCAGTCCCTGACCCACAGCCAACAGTCGTCAAGCTGCGTGTGTCTTTCAGAAACAGTTCACACGTTCACCAGCAAACACGTCTCCGTTATTCCCCTTCTTGTTACAAAAATGGGAAGATAGCCTGCACGGTGTTTCAAGCCTTGCTTTTTTCACTTAATATACTGGGGAGACGTTTGCAAACCAGCGCAGAGAGAGCTTCCTGGTTCATTTCCATGACATCCCAGAACTCCACCATGTGGACACCACCTCTTATTTAACGAGCTCCCACCGGCGAACATTTAAGCCGCTTCCCACACGACACTGCTACAGTCGACGTGGAGGCGCACCAGCTCTTAGACACTCTGCTTCCCACGTGTGCAAGTTCACCGCAGGATGACCTCTCAGAAGCACACTGCAGGGTCAAAGGGCATGTCCATTTGTAGTTTCGTCAGGCACTGGCTGGCAGGCTGCCCTTAGGATGACAGCCCAGATGTCCCAATACCACCTATCAAAAGGCTCGACGGCTTCCTGTGGTTTAATACTCCACGTTCTCACTCACTGAAGTCCTCTGTGTAACTGAGTCTGCTTCTGACTTCCTATTCTCTTCCACTGTTCTGTCCACAAGAATCTTAGAAGCCTTTTTCTCCCCATGCCATCCCACCCCTCTACCATCAAAAAAAAAAAAGCACCAACCAAAAATGTTTCTTAAGGGCTGGCCTAGCGGTTAAGTCCAGTGCGCTCCACTTTGGCAGCCTGGGTTCAGTTCCTGGGCGCAGACCAATAGCACTTGTCAGCAGCCATGCTGTGGCAGCGACCCACATACAAAATAGAGGAAGATTGGCAAAGATGTTAGCTCAGGGCAAATCTTCCTCAGCAAAACCAAAACAAAACACAAAAAAACACACCAAAACACATTTTTTTTAAGAAAGTCGGGACTATTTTAAATGGACAAGGTAACTCAGGAGAACTCCTGCTCAAGCACACGGCCGGCCTCCTCACGGGCTTGGAAGAGCCTGTGGAAGGTCCCCCATTCAGATCCTACACGTTATAGGCCCTTGCTCTTGGACATTTCATCTTTTCGCCTTTTTCTGCTGTTGCTGTTGTAAATGGGAGCACTTCTTCTGCTGTCTCTGTAACTTGTTGTTTCTGTATATACATGACTTTAAATTTCTGCATGTGGTCTCACTTCCTTTACTACATTCTCTGGTTACAGTCGATTTCGCTGACTGTCTCTGCACACAATCACGTCAGCTGCCAAGTGAGCACGTCCCTCCTCCGTCTCAATACTTAGACCTTCGATTCTTCCTCTTGTCTGCTTTTGACGACCAGTAACCCCAGAATAATATTAAATTACAGCTGTAATACTGGACATCCTTAACCTGTTTGTGGCTTCACCGGAACTGCAACTAGTATCTTCTTATTTATAGCATGTCAGTTTTTGGCCGAAATAGATATATTTTATCATGTAGAGAAATTACCCACATATTCATACTTTATTAAGTTTTTAATCAAGACTGAATGTTGGATTTTGTCAAATGCCGTTTCAGCAAACATGGAGAAGATATCCTAAAACCAAACCAGCAGCCCAGCCCTGCAGAAACCCACCTGACACGGTGGGTTCTAGTGCACTGACTTCACTTCCGGACACGGTAACACGTGTGACTGGTCTACAGTCTGTGCCCGCGTGTGTACGCGCACACGCACACTGCACAGGTGGGGATCTTCACAGGTGCTGGTGTCAACAGCGTGCTCACTTCAGGAAGCTTGGCTCCTCTCCCCTGCCCTGGGACAGTCTGCACAGTACGGACGTGCTGGTATTTTGAAGACCTCGTAGGATTTCCCCGTGAAACTGACTCAACCTGATGCGTTTTCTGTTCCTTTTCGCTGGGGAGGGCTGGGCTGGCTTTTTTGTGACAGCTTTATAAATTGGTCTGTTTAGAATTGCTCTCTCTTCTGGAGTCAGTATTGATAGGTTATATTTTCCTACAAAATTATTCATTTCGTTCAGATTTTTATTTAAATAGAGTTGTGATATAATTCATAGTTCTTCTTATAGAATTCATGTAGAACTCCTGATTCCTTATAGGTTTATTTTCATTTTTGTTTTTATTTATTTTCTTTACTGTTGAGGTAGAGCTCACACACAGTAAGGTGTATAAATCTTGTGTGTACGGCTCACTGACTGTACACATGTCCACACCCACGGCACCACCATCCAGATCAAGACCCCGCATTCTCAGCACCCGGGACGCCCTTCCAGGCCCCTTTCAGTCAGGAACTCCAAAGTCATTACTCTTATTCCTTATTTTGGTGGTGGTGATGGTGATGCTTTCTATTAATTTTTTACTAGGACTGTGAATAATTTATATGTTTTCTGGTGTTATTTCAAAGCACAGGCATTTGGGTTTATTTATTATTTCTACCATTTTTCACTTTCTTATTAACTCCTGCTTTGATCTTTATAAATTCCTACCTTTTGCTTTACTGGGCTTACTTTGTTTTCCTCTGTGAGTTCTTGAGCTGGGTGTTTAATCCACGCATATTCCCTCTTTCTTGCCCAATAATACAGCACTTATGCCCATGATTTCTCTGCTGAGCACACTCCAGTGTTTTCCACAGGCTCAGAGGAGCAGGATTTCCATTAGGATTATTTTCTAGATTTTATGCACTTTTGAACTGCATTTCTTCTTTGACCCAAGAATTAAGACACAGGCTTTTGTTCCCTTTTTTTTTTTTCAAATTTCCAAGTGTTAGGAGGTTTTTCTTTTTCTGGTTTTGTTCTTGATTTCAAATTCATCACTGTGACCAGAGAAAGCTGTCTGAATCAGCTCTACCTATTTGAATTTGTAAAGGTTTTTTTATTATGTGATATACGGGTAGTTTGGGTGAACGTTTTCTCTGAGCACTTTTTAAAAAGAGCGTTCTTTGGTTTCGGGGTTAAGGACACAACACATATTCTCTTTTCTGTTGCTCAGTCTTGCCCACTTGGTATAATGGGGATTAGGAAGTACAGTAAATTCTCCTACCACGGCTATCCCTCATTATTCCCCTCAAACTGCCCCTCGTCTCGGCTTTTCTGGACCAGCAATCCTGCTGGTTGTGGGCTTGTTGTCTGGTTTGCTTTTTTCTGTGAAATTCTCTCGATACTCAGACAGGTTTGTGTTTTGGCTCTAGTGGCTGCTTTCCTAACTCGTAACCATACACAATGCCTGTACTTTTCTGCTTCCCACGGTTCCTATCAGTTTCCTATGCTGAGCGTCTGATTACCAAACGCATCATCCTTATTGTTCACCTTTCTCGGTTAAATATGCTTTTACTGCGCGATGCTCTCGTTAAATGGTATGTTTTAACCTTCAGCTACTAATGATGGGGAAACCAGCATTCTTTTCTCCCATCTTCTCCCTTTTTGAGAGTTTTTACTAAATCCATAAATTCTACATTGTCAGACACGTAGCATTTGCATCCGGCTGCTGGTCCTCCCCATCACCTCACCCTCCTGTATCCCGATCGACCTTCTGCTCTGACTCCTGTCCTGAGCTCAGCTGGCGCCTGGCTCACCTGCTACCCTGGCCTCCCACCTCTGCTCTGGACGCTTGCATTTTGTTCCAGCTTCATGGATTCTACTGGATTGCTAGGGTCTATTTCTTGGCAAAATGTTCAGATATAATTTTCATCTGCTCAATGCCAATTTTTTTCCTGGGAAACTCTTTTCTGTTATTTACTTTTCTACAAAATTTTTTGATTTCACAAAACTGTGCGATGTTGCCTTTATTAGCCATCACTGAAAATGAGTTTTATTTATCTGGCTTTGTGCAAAAGGCTGATACTGTGCAAAGGACAGGGTGCTCTCTTCTCTTTACCTCTGATCGGATGGCTCTGTGAGACTTCCACCCGCCTGCGCTCCTGCCCTCTGGTAAGAGAGGGCGCTGTGAGCTTTCCCGCAGGAGGAAACGCCTCCTCCCTTTCCGTCAAGGAGACATTGGCACTTGTGTGTCCGAGTTCTCACTCACCTCCACGTCTCCTGCTCCTGTGAACAGAAACGGGGCCAGGAAGCTCCTGCTCCCGCGGCTGACCCCGTCCATGCTGCTGCCAACAGGGGCCCCCGCTAGCGCGAGGTGTTTCATTAGCAGCCTCCCGCCCGCCGGGGTGCCAAGCCCCCTCCCTGCTGCAGTGGCCCGGCTCCTTCCGCACAGCCTCTCCTAGGTCACGCTGAGGGCCTCTTCCTCCCATTCAGGGGCTTGGGTTTTAGCTGTATTTCTGTTTTGCCCAAATTTAAGTTCATCTTTTTGGTTTTCATTCTTCTTGGTACTTTTGGATGATTTCCAGGTCTTAAAAAGGGAGAAATGCTGACTGACACCACAGTGCTCAAAGCAAAAATCAGGCCCTTCATTTTAACTTGTCACCTTGGACTCACAACCAGCGGACTTTCAACTTTGCTCCCCCTTTGGTCTTCCACCCAGGCTGTGCCGAGCCGCCAGCCTCCGCCAGGCTGCGGCCCACACACACTGACCTGACGGGGCCACAAGGACCGCTGGGCCTGCCCCCATCCTGCTCTGCAGACACCCGAGCCCCCCTGAGCGCCCTGCACCCCTCAGTCCACAGCCCAGGAGGGCGGATGGCAAACAGGACACACGACACTTGTCCACAGTTCAGTTTCCGTCTGTACCCCGACTCCCGTCCACTTTCACCCCACCTCAGACGCTACCTTCTCCACCAATCCCCCCAAGCTGGGCGTGTCAGCTCCATGTGCCGTATTTGACCACGTAATCCGACGACTTCGGTACGTGCCTCTTCTTCCCCACTGGCCTGGGTCCTGGAGGCTGACGTGCCACCGCTCAACCCGTAACCCCTATTCCTGGCTCAGAACTTGGCTCCCAGGAGGTGCTGCATGCACGCAGGCAGGGGACCAGAGCGTGGGCGTGACACGCATGCCACCAAATGCCCGGTGCCTCCCGGAGGGTGCAGCCAACTGAGGCACAGCCTGGGGACAGTGAGCAGGCCAGGCCTCACAAGGACTGCAGCACGGGGCCTGGAGTGGAGCCGAGCAGGGCAGTTTCTAAACGGTTCTAAAGGTTTCTAAAGTAAAGACACCGAGAATTAAGTCAATCCAGAAAGCAAGAAAACCTGGAGTCTGTTTACCTACGAGTCACCCAATTTAAGAAACTATTTAAACATGTCACTATTCCAAAGGAGGAAAACCCAGTCAGGCTTAGAAAGAGGCTAGTGGGAGATGAGAATGAGTCAGGTTCCCATGGGTGGCCTTGGTGACAGCTGGGAACACCACCATGCCTGCCGGGCCGGGACTGCCACAGCCATTCCAAGGAAGCCTCTGCACGGCCACGGCCCTTCCATGGCTCCTCCCACAGGAGCAGGCTGGGGAACGCAGGGTCCAAAGCGGAGGACTAGCGAGAAGGTGCTGTTCCCATGCATGTCCCCAGGACCAGGGACGAGGGACGGGGGCAAAAACACAGTCTCTGTGACCATTCGCACTCAGGCTGGACCTCAAATCCCTCCTCTGGAAAGTGGGATGACACCTCCGATCCTGGAGGTGTGAGCATTGAGCCCTGAATTAAAGTGCCGGCTAGGACCTGGCGCAGAGCGGGGCTCAGTACATGCCGGATCCCTGCCCCTCACGTGGCACCCCAGGGCCCCGGAGCCCCTGCCCCCACCCCACGCTCCCCACTCCAACACACACTCCCATGCACACTCCCCCACACCCAGACTCACACTAACCACACACCCCCACGCACCCTTGCACTCACTCTCGCACACACACTCGCCTGCTGAGTGTGACTAAGTCCCTTTCTCTCGCTCTCCTGCGGCCCCCAGGCCTCGTGGGGGAGCTGGACGGGGCCCCAGGGGACCTCCCTTCTCCACCCCCGCCCCCCGAGGCCAGCCCTGGCTGGGAGCCAGAAGGCACAAGTGTCTGTTCCCGGCTCCTTTCAGCCCACGTAAGCTAATCCGAGTTGCTCCTAGCTGGCACAGGAAGAAGTGAGAAAAAAGTGGAAAGGCGTTAATATTGCAGTCTGCAACTACCCATTTCATACTTCACTGAGAAAAACCTGTATTGAGAGTTGGTTTACAAAGAACACAAGGACTAATTGGATGCACCTTCTGAGACCCTGCCAAATGGCTCAAAGCCACGAAGACCCGTCCCACGACCCGTTCTGAAGCAAACTGCCCCCCGCAGAAAGGACTCGGAAGAACAGTGGTCTCTGAGGGGCTGCCTGCAGCTGTGGCAGGCGGGGTGAGGCCCACGCCTGCGACGTGAGCACGCATGGGTCACCGGGCCCCCAACCCCCGTGCCAGATGAGCCCTCTGCCTGCTGCTGCTACAGAGAGCTGTTTCTCAAAGTCAGCCCGAATGTCTCCCTGCTCATTTCCAATTCAGCCTCCAGGAGAGAGGGCTCGCTCTGCCCCTTCCCAGCCTCTGAGGTTAACATCCAAATTCAAATTACTTTCTCGGGCTCGCTCTCCTAAATTAAGAGGCATAATTACCAGCAGCGCCTGCTCCCAACGAAGCAGGCACCCAGGGAGATGGGCTGGCAGCTCTGGAGCCGCCGCTGCTGCCCTGGGGAGGCCACTGGCAGGCTGTGCTCACACACCAGACAGAGGTGGGGTGCCCCACAGGCCCCCTGGGGAACCCCAACAAGTAAACCCGCAGCTACTGCAGGCCCTGGGGCAGGCGGCTCGTCCTCATGGCCCCTTCTGAGGCCTCTGCTTCTCGTTCTGCAGGTGAGGACGGGACGTGAAACATTCTTCCAGAGCCACGTGCTGGCCCCAGACGCCCCACCTCCGAGGGGTCCCCACTCACTGCCACTTCCATGCCATCTCCCAGAGCCAAACAAGATGTGGGATCAGGGCGCCGGTCATCTCAGACACAGCCAAAGGTCCTGCCCACCCAGCTGTGTGGGAGGAGGGTGTGGGAAGGAACAGACCCCATCGCAGGGGCCTGGCCAGCCTGGCCCACCTCGCTCTGCGGGCCACAGAAAGAGTGCGAGGTGCTCAGGCTGCAAAGTCACGGATTGAGAGGGAGACCCAGCCCCACTACGGACCCTGACACACTGAGATGCAACTCTGCGAGCCTGTTTCCTCTACTTGGAAACGGGGTTAGTGATAGCGGTGTCACAAGGTCGAGTTGGGGAGAAGTCAGAGGGCGCACTCAAGAAACCACAACAGATCCTACGTGCCCCCTACGAACAATGGGGGTACCGCTGCCTCCAGGGTTGAAAGAGCGGTCACGGCAGGGAGGCGGCTTATTCGTACCATTCTGCCTCTTTTTTTAGTTTTTTCACTTGGCTCCATGTATGTGGGTTGCTTACTCAAACAGTAAGAAAACTCTAAAAATATCCACTTATTGGCCCAGAGCCCAGGCCAGTATCCACCAAATGGCAGGCCACCCAGCGGAGCCTTCGCTTTCAATGGCAAACCATGGCTCAAGGCACACGGGCAGGGCCTTGCACGGGCTGGCCGCACATCCTGAGCCCTCCTCTGCAGCCTGAACACCCCCTGGACAGCCCTCTCTGTCTGCCCAGCGACGGTGAGCTCCAGAGGGGCCGCACCGCCAGGCCCACCCTCCAGCTCCAGGCTGCAGCTGGCGCTGACAGAGCTGAATCAGCACTGGCGGAGCTGCTGAATGAACTTGGGTGTCCCGTGGTTCTGCTCCAGGACCCTGATGATGTTCCCTGGTGCGACGGGGCTCATGGCCTCCTCACCAGACTGCGCAGAGGCTGCCTGTGCAAGGGGCCGCCAGCAGGGTCCCGTTCGCCTGGGCATCTGCTCCAACAACTGGGATGAAGCCAAGGTGTCAGAGTCTCTGCTTGGACACAGGCTGGACTGGCTTTGGCAGACGCTTGGGGACAGCAGAAAGCAGCAGGGAACGCTGTCCTTGGGGTCTGTCGGTCCACCCAGAGCCAGGGTTCTGGGGCCCAGCCCGTGGTAGCTCCTCAGGGCCTTCGCCCACCAAGGAGCCTTTGCCAGGGCAGCAGAGCTCCGGGGCTAGTGACGGACGCTGGAAGCCCAGGAACTGAGAGGTGATGCTGCCTTCAAGTCTCTCCTACACCAGGGCTCAGAAACTTCCAGTGTGAAGGGCCGGGCAGGAAACGTCCCATTCTGCAGGCCCCATGGCCCCCGCTGCTGTCACACACAAGTGGCCGCAGGAAACCTGCGGTGGAACGGCACAGCAGCTTTGTTGTAAGAACACGACTTACTCACAGACCCTGTAGTGGGCTGGGTGGGCCTGTGGGCTGGTCTGCTCACCCCAACTGGGACCAACCTTAGCCTGCTGGCGAGGAAATGCATCAGCCGGCACCAAGGTCGGAAAGCTGAAGAGGGTGCTGTTTACGGAAACACCTGCCTACCAGCACCTCAGTGCTTGCAGGCCGGCTCTCTGTCACGGCGGCCTTCCCCGCCCACTTCTCTCTATGCCCACCACAGGGACCACATGGGACCATCGGGACGGGGAGCCACCCAGGAGCTGAGCTGTCAAGAGGACCGGGCTGTTCCCCACCCCGACGGCACAGGGGGTGCAGAACTTACAAGACCAGTAGCCAGCTTCCTCCTGCTGGGGAGACGGGGCTCTCCTGGGTGCCTCCAGCAGCCTAGGAGGGTGTGGGGAAGGAAGCCAGAGGGCCTGGGGGTGGGGGGCTCCTGGAGGGCCCCATGCTGCTCGCCGGCCCCTGGTGGAGGCCGCCCAGCCAGTACGTGGTGCTCAGAGTGCTGCTGACTCCCTGGTCTACTATCACAGGCACTCTTCCCCGGGGGGACCGAGCTCAGCTCAACCCCGCTCCCAGCCCAGCCCAGTGCACCCTGCCACCCGAGCCGGCCGGGGCATTCACACGAGCTTCTCAAGGAAGCATGGCACTAACACACAGTTGGCACTGGTTCCCAGGGCGTGGCAGCCCCATGCTCGGGCACTTCTTTTGTCCACAGCAAGGGGGATCTATGGCCCTGCGTGAGTGGGGTGTGACATCCTGCAATGTGCCGGACACGCCTACAGATGGAAGAGCCATCATGCATCTGCACAACGTTCAAATGTCCTGCCAGCATCTGCACGGGTGCAAAGGCTGCTTGCCATCATCTGAGCTGGCCCAGCACCTCACTCCTCTGACGAAGGAGCACAGAATGCTTGTGCACACTCAGCATCAGTGAACTCTTCTGGTAGCCAGCTACAGTTTTAGAGAGAGGGTTATACTTTCTTTTGCTTAAAACTCAAAACTCACTCATCCCTAAGAAGCCTGCACTGTTGCAGCACGCTCGAGGCCTCGGAACTGAGCGCGGCCCCACAGCCAAGCTCAAAGCGCGGCCATGGTCACCACGCGGCCCCAGCGCCAGCCAGACATGCAGCCACATTCAGAGTGCAGCCACGCTCACAGCGTGGCCCCCACATCTGTCAGGACACGCGGCCACACTCACAGCGCGGCCGGGAGATGCAGCCTTTCTTCTCCAGCACGTCCAGGGTCATCACGCCCACAGACTGATGTACCCAGATGCATGTATTAGAACTTACTCTCCTCCTGTGTGCCCTTTACCTCACACTCAAGACACTGCTGAATATGACGCTGTGGGCGGCCGGGTGAGGAGGGGACTTCCCAAATCACTTGCTGCCAAGGGGGCTGGGTCTGATAGGCTAAATCACCCTGGAGCCAGGTCAGGAGCACGGGGCAGAGTCGTCAAGAAGGCCCACGAACCGACCACGTGCCAGAATTTCCCCTCCATCTTGACTCCACTCCCCTGGCAGGAGCTCAGGGACAACACCTGCAGACGGCCCACAGGCTGGGGTCAAGGCTGTCAACATCCTGCTATTCGGGACACTTGCCCACAGCACCCCCAGAGAGCCACTCCAAGTCTCCATGGCTACTGAGAACTGAAGGATCCTGAGGGAAGGCTCTCATCAGGGGGTCGCCCTAACCCTCCAGCGCTGGCAGGGCCAGGTCGCAGGGCAGTATCTGAGACTAGAAATCAACCAAGTCTTCTGGGTGGCCCATCAGGGAGGCTGGCCCGCTGAGAAAGCACACTACCACCTTGGACACCTCCAGGTGCAGACACGCGCTGAAGGTCTACCTGGAGTGCAGACGGGCACCAGGAGAGGTGAGGAGCGGGCACGGAGTGAGGGAGTGAGGAGGGAGTTTTCCAGATGGAAAGGAGGATCGTGCAGCGGGAACAGCACAGGTAAAGGCATGGAGGTACAAAAACCATGGAAATGGAGGATATTTGCGAATCCCAGGAGGAGAGCATCAGGAGATGAGGGGAGAGAGAGCCAGCGGCCAGTCACAAAGATCCTCATCTCAGGGGCTCCACACAGCTGAAAGCCACGAGGCAAGAGCTCAGGAGGGCTGCAGCCGTCCAGGCGTCTGCTCGGACCCTCCGCCGTCAGACCTGCTGACCCCATGAGAATCAGGTGTGGGAAGAGGGGGAGAAGCAGGGTGGGTGGTTTGCAGAGGAGCTGGGGGAGGAGAGGACACGACAAGGGTCTTGGGAGCTGGTCACAGCCCAGGAGGCAACACTGCTTCTAAAAGCTACAGTTCTTAGAACCAGCAAGCAGTCTGCAGAGGTCAGTGGAATACTTAGAGAAAACTCCCTCAATGACCAGAGGCTAATACAATATGGGTTGGCCAGCCTCCCAAAAGGGACCAAAAACCTACTGATTACTTACCCAAAGGCCCAGCACCAACCCTGCCTCTGGAAGACCACTGTCCCTGCCCGAGCCCCGTGCCCCACAGCAGGCACAGGGAGAGGGGGCCATCGTGTGTGCAGACCACAGGCGTGTCTGGGCCCTCTGTGGCACAGCATGGCCCTGTGAGGCCCAGAGCCACAGCCGCGTCCTCCACGTGACTGAGCTGCCCAGGGCCCAGCGCCCCCTTGCACACCAGAGCCAGGCCGTGGTGCCTGTGGCTGAGACGGAGGGACAGGGATGGGGCCAAGTCTCCTGCCTGGGACAGAAGGCGTAAGACGACGCTTCCCAAGACGCTGCACAGCGGGCAGCACAGCACAGCATCCCAGAAGACGGGGGCCACAGGCGAGCCCCACGACCTCCCAGCTCGCCGTCCTGAGCGGGTCCGGGACACAGCACAGCCCGGGCTGAAAAGGCAGATCCAAGAGAGCAGGGAGACCCAGGCAGTGAGTCCACAGTACAGGTGCGTGCGGGTGGTCCCCTGGAGTGCGCACAGAACTCCGAATGGCACATGCGGGAGAGGAAAGACCCCAGGCCGAGGACTGAGCCCTGAGGAAGGACGAGAGGGAACAGTGCCTGCCCCCTCCTAAGACTGGAAAACCACCCAACTCACAGGGCAGGACACTCAGGAGGCCAGGGCCCAGAGGTGGGCAGGAGTCAGCCCTTACGCTCTGCTCCGGGCAGCCCAGCACATCATAAAAACGCCACCCGAAAGGTCAACCGTTTCCAAGTAGCCTCACTGTGTCCCTGAAGGGAGGCCAAGACCCCTCACAGAAGAGCTCCCGGGAGCCAAGCAACACAGGTGTCAGAATCAGCAGAGAATGACGGAGACAGTTAATATACCTGAATTCCGTATTTCAAAATGTTAAGCACAGACATGGAAGGAAATAAAGACCAAAGTAAAACATACAGGGGAAAACTACAATGCCTAAAATAAAAAATACATGGATCATCTTAATGGAAGACTAGATATTAACCAAAGAAAAATGAGAAAACTTAAGACACAGCAATAAAAATGACTCAAAATAAAAAAGAGAGAAGAAGAATTTGAAAAAATGAAAAGAGCCCGAGAGAGCCATGGGACAAGCATCCTTGAAGGAGGCCTTTCCAAAAGGATGACCAGAGAGAGGCCAGAGCCAAGAAACACAAAAGCCCGGGTGCAAGAAACACGAAGAAAACACAACGAGGCACATCACCATCAAAGTGCTCAAAACAGCAGCAGAGCCCACCTCAAAGGCCATCGGAGAACACAGACACGTCACCCGGAGGGACGACGACGCGAGTGGGCGTCAGCGGAACAGCATCTTTAAAGTCCTGAAAGGAACAAAGCCGCCAGCTAAGAAGATGAACAAAACGGACAAGCTTCAGCTAGACCGACTAAGGAAATCAGAAGAACTAACGCGCAAGTCAGCAGTGAGAGAGGGAGCGCCACCGACCTCAGAGAAGGGAGGAGGGTCACAGGAGGATGCCGCCAACAAACCAGACAACCCAGGTGAAACGGACAAACTCCTGGAAACACGCAAACTACCAAACGGACTCAAGAAGAAACACAAGATCTCAACAGCCCGGTAACAGGGAAGGAGACTCAGTCAGTAACTGAACCGTCCCAACACAGCACTGTTCCCTGGGGAACGGCACCAAACACACACAGGAGAATTAACACCAGTCCTTCCCAAATTCTCCCAGAAAGCTGATACCAAAGCCACACAAAGACGCTACAAAAAACCAAAACTAAGACCAATAACTCCTGGAACACAGGTGTAAAAATCCTCAGTAAGACAGCAGCAAGCTGCACCCAGCGGCAGAGTAAAAGGATTACACACCACGTGGGATTTATACCAGGTACGCAACATACAAAATCAATTAGTGTAACACCACATTAACGGAGCGAAGGAAAAAAGCCACATGACCATCCCAATTGAGGCAGAAAAAGCATTTGGCAAAAATCCAACACGCCTTGATGATGAAAACACTCGGTAAACTAGGAACCCTCAATGATGAGAGACTGGAAGGTTTCCTCTAAGATCAGGAACAAGACAAGCAGACCCACCCTCCCCACAGCTACTCAAGGCTGTATGGAATCCTGGCCATGGCAGCCGGGCAAGAACAAGAAATAAAAGGCATCCACGCTGGAAAGGAAGCAGTAAAGAGACCTCGATTCACCAATGACACCATCTCACATAAAGGAAATCCTGAAGAATAAAGAAACCTCTTAGAGTTAAGTGAATTCAGCCAAGTTGCAGGAGAATAAAACACGGCTAAGTTTAACCAAGGAGACGAAAGGCGTATACACGGAAAACCACAAAACGTTGCTAAAAGAAATTAAAGAAAACCTAAATAAACGGAAAGACATTCTGTGTTCACGGGTTGAAAGACTTCCTATTGTTAAGACGGCAACACCCTTCAAAGGGATCTACAGATTCAACGAGTCCCTGTGAAAAGCTAAGAGACTTTTTGCAGAAATGGAAAAGCTGCTCCAAAATTCATATGGAAGAGCAAAAGACCCCGAACAGCCAAGATCATCTTTTTGAGAGAAAGTTGGAGGGTTCACACTTACCAATTTCAAACCTTACTACAAAGCGACAGCAATCAGAACAGTGTGGTAGCGACGTAAGGACAGATATAGATCGACGGGACAGAACGGGAGTCCTGAATTGTACCCACACGTATTCGGTCAACTGGTTATCAACAAGGGAGCCAGGACTTTCGATGGAGAAAGCACAGTCTTTCCCACCACTGGTGCTGAGTCAACTGCACAGCCACATGTAAAAGAACGAAGGCAGACCCTGACCTCAGACCATCTTCAAAAATTAACTCAAACGGATCAAAACCTAAATGTAAGAGCTAAAGCTATGAAACTCCTAGAAGGAAACGTAGGAGCAAATCTTCCTGACCTTGGATTTGGCAGCAGTTTCTTACATACGACACCAAAAGCATAAATGACAAAAAAAAAGATCAAACGGACTTCGTCAGAGCTAAGAACTTTCGTGCACCAAAGGACATCATCCGGCAAGTGAAAAGACAACCCACAGAACGGGAGGAAATATTTGCAAATCATACAGCTGATAAGGATCTAGTAACCAGAATATATAAGAACTCTTACAACTCAACAACAAAAAGACAGTCGACCCAATTTAAAAACGGGTAAAGGAACTTAACGTTATTCCGAAGGAGACGTGCGAATGGCCAACAAGCACGTGAAGAGAAGCCCAGCTCACTACCACCAGCATGAAGCAAACCCAGACCACAACGAGACTCCGCTCCACTCACGCCCACCAGGAAGCCCTGCTTAAAGAAAACAAGACAGAAAGCGTTACTGTCACCTCCCTCATCCCCGATACTGGTAATCTGTGCCTCCTCTGCTTTTGTTCTGATTAGTCTGGCTGGAGGTTCATCAATTGTGTTGATCTCACAAAATCAGAGTTTGGCCTTATCTACAGAACTCCGTCCTCAGTGTGACAGAGATGAAAACAACTTCTTCATTTCAAGGGCGACAGGCATTTTCCTGAGAGGGCAGCAAGAAGCAGAGTGCAAGTGAGAGGCCACAATGGTCCAGAGACCCCGCGGGGTGGGGAACCCCACACGGAAAGACGGAGCTCTCAGGGGCTCGAGGACCGAGCGGGAGCCCAGCCTGGGCAGGACTTGGCAGATGTGGCTCCACAGAAAGCTGCCCCAGAGCACCGGGCACGGACCTCCCACCTCCCAGCCGGCAGCACCAGGTTCAGCGTGACCAGCCTTCTGAACTGCCCTGTGTCCCTCTGGTGACGAGGTCCCTCCCTCTTGGCCTGGCCTGCCAGCCTCCCTCACAGCTCCAAAGCGTCATGAAACTTTCATGCTAATGGTATTCGAGGACAGCTCGCCGTAGAGCATGAGCTCTAAATAGAGACTGTGTATTTGAGTGCAGCATGAGAGCAGCCAGGGCTCGATCCCAGGGGTCTGACCCAGCTCCACAAAGCAGTGACAAGCAGGAGCGGGAGCAGGCAACGTGCTCTCCCCTTGCCCACGGCAATTCCAGTTCACGTGCCCACTGCTGAGTGCCAGAGGGAGGGTGCTCACACCCCCAAGCTGTTCCACCACACATTCACTCAACATCACCCCCCACTCAGCACACGAGGCCAGCCTGTGCGAGGTACAACGGTGGTCACGAGGGAGCTGCGGCTGGGCCTGTGAGCTCTCAGCTCAAGGGCCCACGTCACTACCTTCTCCCCAGAGCCCCACCTGGACAGGTGTTTCAGGCTCCCAGAAGAGAGATGACACTGAGATCAGCAGTGGGAATCCTGGTCAAAGGCCACCCTTCTGCTCAGCTGTGGACCCGTCAAGTACCTGGGATGGTCTTGAGTGGCTGTTGCTTCCTGGTGAGGGGTGGCAGGTATGTGAAACTGACTCCCCTCCCCCGTCCAGTCCAGCCTGGAAGGGCACACCAGAAGCGAGAGGCCACGGGCAGCTACTGATGGCTCACCAGGTATTCCTACTGAGCACAGCTGGTCACCTGAGCTGGGACAAACCTTCACCTCAGAAGAAGGAAGCCCGGCTGGAGAGCAGGCCCAAGCTGAAAATTCATCCCAGAAGGGCAGCTTTTCATTCAAGTTGGCACATTCACCAAGAAAGAGAACTCCAATGAAATCCCCAGCTTTCCTCCCCCAGGGAACGGCAGCTGGCGAGCTCGGGGAGCTGTTCTCGTTAGAGCTGGAGAGGCCATCCAGGGCTGCCCAAGGCAGGTGACAGGTAAACTGCAAGCCAGCCGTGCCTCAGCTCTAAGGCAGCACAGGGCAGGACGGCCCTAAGAGACAGACTTGCAGAAAGCCAGCGTTTCAGCTGAAAAACAGAAACAAAGCTGCGAGTTGTCCACACTGGAGGCAGGCTAGGCAACTCACCCCCACCTGTGTGCCTGGAGGGGCGCCAACCGACCCAATCACGGCTTCTGCCGCCCCAGACCCAGCTCTGCAGCTGGGAAGCTGTCCCCATTTACACGTGAGAGGAGCCGTGTCTGGGCCCTGCTGGGGGGTGTCTGGGTACCCCACGCTATCAACAGGGTGTGAGGGCTAACTCAATCAGTGAGGCTGCCTCCTCTACAAGCGCAGCTGTTAACACTGGGGGTGGGGGGCATGAATTCTATGAAAATCCAATAAAAGTGGAAAACTCCCTTCTAGAAAGTGAATGCACCCAACAGAAACTTTTCTACAACTCCAAGGGTTTTCTGGATCCCTGATGTCTCCACGGATGCTGACGCTGGATGAAGACATGTGCTGAGAAGTGACTGAATTTGAAAGGTCTGGCTATGGAACCAGCCCAGCTCTGAGGTTAACTCTGCCGGCTGGGGCTCTTCACTGGTCACGACGAACACAAGCTTCCATGTTTCCCAGTGACGGAAGGCACAGGAAAGGCCATCTCCAGACGAGTGGGGCAGACACGGTGACCACGAGAGCTTTCGCCACAGGGCGGCAGGGCGCTGCCCGCACATGGCCTGGCCCACAGGAGCGGAAGTGGCAGAGCGGCCCCTGGCTGTGAGAGAAGCGAGGATGCTCCGAGCCCTGCAGTGGACCGTGGGCGCCGATGCAGGACCGTGGGACCCAGCTCCACCTGAACACACCTGCAAGGCAAACGCACGGGAGAGGAACACTCTCGGGGTTGGTGAAGATGCTGAGAACCTGATGATACGGTAAAGGGCAAAACCACTGAGCGCGCACGCAGTAAGACTGGCAGCTGGGAAAGCTGAGCCAGAGGGGCTCCCTGGAGAAACACGAGCAGTGTAATGATGTAAAGGCAGGCTGCCCTCGGCACCGGGAAGAGGGAGCAGGCTGCTGTACCGGACACGGCCCTGTCTGGACTTGTGCCCGTCACTTGTAAAGACAGATTAACCGGCCCCTGTTTTGCGGCTGTCACTCTCCCTCTCCCTCCGTGCTGTGGGGTGGGACCCCCTGTTGCTTTCACCTTCCAAGTCAGAAGTGCCCACCTTCTCCTCATCGCCCTCCTCTGACCCCCGGAAGGGGCCGCAGGACACACATGGTGCAGGTATAGCTAGCAGCTGGATAAAAAAGCCACATGCAAGTAACAGAGAGAACGGAACACTGGGAACAAACCTAATGAGACGCCAAGACTTACTAGAAGAAAACGACCCAACTGAGGTGACGGACGCGAGTGAGGACCTGAACGTGGAGAGACCCATGACGCCCCGAATGACGGCATGAGCACTGCGGGGCCCACGCTTCCAGGTTCATCTATAACGACAGCGACTCCAACAGGACTTCCACACGAACCCTGACTCCCCACCGTTCCTGGGGGGAGAAAACACGAGAATACCTGAGAAAACGCGGAAGAGGAAGCAACAGGAAGGCCGTGCCCGATCAGGTATCGAACACTCTCTCAGGTTCTGGCGACAAACAGCATGTCACCGAGTCCAGACAATGACAGACGTCGGTGTCCCCCTGCATCGGAGCCGCCTTCTCCTTTTTGGAAGGGGACCTAAGCATCTTCTGCAGTCAACGGCCAGAAATCACACCATTAAACACTTATTTTCTAGGCTAAGAAACCATCTTCTCAGGCTACTGTCTCCAGAATGCAAACGGATCCTCGCCAAGTAACAAACTAAATCTCCGGTCTCTTTTCACTGGGTCTTTGCAAACGGGGCGAAACCAAAATGACTGGCGCCCAGACTGGGGAAGGGGCCGAGGGAGGATGGACTGCTTCCTCCTGGGTCCACATCCACCCTCCACCATGGGGCCCGCAGGCCTGTCCCAGGGTCCAGGGCAAGGCGGCCATTTGAACCCCGCCCACCGTCTGCCCACTTGCCTGCGTAACTGTGCGGACCGCCTCAAGGGTGTGCTGTGAGGACTGACGTGAGACCCTCACAGCTGCGCCTGTGCCGAGGGCTGTGGCGATGGGTGTGTGACACGAACGTGTGTGCTAGTTAGACGGCACATTCAGTTCGATGCTGAGGGAGAAGTGGGCTCTGCGAGACTGAACTTTCCAGGAGGCGGGAATGCATGAGGAACAACATGGAAGGTGAAGACAACGACGTGCTTAGGACCAGCAAGGCACCGGACGTGCCAGCTGGTGGGGCCGCAGAGAGGACATGCGGACGTGTGGACAGGGAGTGAGGGAGGACGTCCAAGGGGGATGCGGCCACCACACAGCAGGAGGAGGACAGACACACCCAGAGCGTCTGGGCCCCTCAGGTCAGCCACCCAGTCCAGTGTGGGTGAGCCCTTCCCTCCCAGGGAGAAGCCTTATCCTGAGACCCGGGGACCTGGGGGGCGAGGACAGAGAGCCGAGCCAGCCTCCGCTGGGCTGGAGGGAAGAGGGCCCAGGGCGGAGAAGCGGCAATGGTTCCATCAACACGTACCTGAAGAGCGTGGATTTGCTCAAACACATGCACGCATCTCTCCCCGCAAGGCCTCTTGAGACGCGGCATTTGAGGAGTCTGGGTGAGGGGACGCAAGCCTGTCTGCGATACAGAGCAGGCCGGAAGCTCCGAGGCAGGGGGCCCAGGGCTGGGGCAGCCACGTCTCAGACCCCGGACACGTGTTCATTCAGGACACTCTCACCAGGCTCAGGGGACAGGCACGTGACGCGGTGAGGGCAGCAAGCACCACGGTCACAGGAGCCCGGCCTCAGGGCAGCCCTCGAGCGGCAGCGGCCAGAAACCAGCTCAGCGTCCCTCGGTCGCCCTCCGCCCTCCACCCTGAAGCACTTGCTCTGTGAGGCGGCCAGTTGCCAACCCAGCCCTGAACATCCCGGGTCGACTCGATGCTGACTTCTAAACATGCCTCACCGAGCCTGCCTCCCTGCCTCCCTGCAACGGCCTCCCTGCAGCCCCCAGTGGCCCTGGCACTCGCCCCCGGGGAGCCAGCACTCAGCAGTGGATCTGGGCAGCTGGGAACAGCGGAGGGCACCAGGAGGTCGGGAGGTGAGCTGGCTGCGGAGTCCTGGGTCCGAGTCCTGCCAGTGTCCTTTCCCGGGAACACGTACAACTCTGGACATGTGACACCCCTTCAGTCTGGTGTCATCTGTAAGGTGGGGACAGTGGTAACGCTGCCTGTGTCAACTGAGAGTCAGCGTGGTAACAAACGTGAGGGAAATTTTCACACGCTCAGGAGTGCTGAAGCCCAGGCAGACTCACGTGGTGTCAACGGCAAGGCCGCTGGGACTGCAGCCGCTGTTGGGCTGGACACGACTGGAGGGACCTGCCAGCTCCTGACACGTCTGTTGGGAGGAGGGCAGAAGCACCTCGCAGGGTTGCAGCAGTTACGTCTGAAGCTCTCACAACAGCGCCTGGCTCGCGTCAGGGCTGGGTAAACGGGTGCTAATAACTTGGAATCGTCACCATCAGCTAGGGGCTCCCAAACTAACCCAAGCTGCAGAAGCCTGCCCGAAATCGACCTCACTGTTCACCGGCTCATTTCATTCCAGGGCCGGGCACTGGACACCTGGAGGACGACGACACCGTTTTGACCTGGAGGAGCCAGCACTGCCACTCAGCACCGCCAGTGACCACTGGACTTGCTCTCCCGCAGCAAAGGCCGCCTCCTTCGCTGGCTGCCCCTGAGGACACAGGACAGCCAGAGTCACGGCCGGCAGCCGGCACAAAGGAGCAGAAGCAGCAGGCGAGGGAGAGCACTGGGAGCGAGTGGACGCGGCAGCGAGGCCAGGCCAGGGAGGCGGGCAGGGCCAGGTCCTGGCCACACAGAGGGTGGTCCACACCAACCAGGTCGGCCTCAGAGTGGACGGCTAGGCACGTGCTGGAGGGAGAGGCAGGCTAGCCGGGGTCACTGCCGCCTCTGACGCAGAAACACCCAGACTCTGACTCGGAAAGTGCCACTTGAGGAGGAGAGCACCACCGCAGCCCGCAGGGCCACGTCTGCCCCCTGACCTCCCACTGCCCTTCAGCGGCAGTCACTGGGGCCCGGCCGCTCTGCCAGCTCTGGCATCAGGGCCGGGGGATGTGGCACTCCATCCCCTGCCCAGCACCCGGGGCCCCGATGGCCCTGCTCCTCATGCTGGGCTCCTGCGATGGGGAACAGAGTCAGGCACCAGACTGTGGGGTGCAGAAGCCCGCCTGTAGCCCTAGCAGTCACCTCCTCCCATGAGCCACTAAGGACAAAGTTCTCCTGCTGTGTCGGGGGGTCTTCCAGCCTGGCACTTGGTCCCGTGGCAGGACAGATCCAGGATGTGAAATGAGTCACTATCAGTCACAGAACCAGGAGGTTCTTTTAATAATTTACCGGAAGGCAGCTGGCCACGCTGGCTGACTGTGATAAGGCCAGATTAGCAGGCAGAAGGCACATACAGATGATGACTGCCAGCAGTGAACAATGGAGGCTCACACAGCTCCCTCCCGATGATTTACCGGCCCTGGACGCCGGCGTTAACAAGGGAGCATCAGCAGGCCCACTTCAGTTTGACGGCCCCTCGTAGAGTTCCCAAACGACTCTCGCTGGCATCCGTGATCCACGCACGGGCCCATCAGAGCCAAAGCGAGCGCTGCTGCTGCCTTCTGACGAAACCCGAGGCTGGGAGAGGACGAGCGGAAGACCAGGAGGGCTGCCTGCTCTGGGGTGAGACGGGTCAGGAGAGAACCTGGCTCCTCCTGCACTGGGACGATGGGACCTGCCATGCTGGACCGCTGCATGGTTGCAGAGTTCCTCTGTACAGCGCTTGTCATTGGGCCGGCACAGAGTAGGCTCAACACGTGTAACTGCTGTCATGCTGCCAGCTGAGAGCTGGAACACAGACAGAAGAGCCCAGGACGCGGCTGCCAGGCCCTGCCTTTCCACGCGCCCCTGGTCTGGCCGTGGCCTTTCCAGGCAGACCCTCTGCGGGGCACCCCGACAGGGAGGCACGGAGCAGAAGCTAGCAGGCACCGTTAGGGAACATGGGACACAGGGAAGGCGAGCGTGTAACTACATGGGCTCGTGAGGGCTGGGACTCCTCTCTTCTCTGTTGTTGGCATCTGAGCTAACATCTGTTGCCAATCTTCTTTTTTGTCGTCGTCTTCTTCTCCCCAAAGCCCCACACAACATAGCTGCATATTCTAGTCGTGGGTCCTCTGGTTGTGGCATGTGGGACGCCACCTCAGCATGGCCTGATGAGCGGTGCCACGTCCGCGCCCAGGATCCGAACCAGAGAAACCCTGGGCCGCCGAAGCAGAGTGCACAAACCCAAGCACTCGGCCACGGGGCCGTCCCCTGTAACTCCTCTTAAACCAGGAAGAAAATCTTCAATTCTCACTCCCTGGAGCAGATAAAATATTAGAGGAATTTTTATAGTCATAATCAAAATACTCATTTCTCCAGCCACCGCTGGCCACATCTAATTAGCATGAGGTATGTTAATGATACAACCATGGCCCAGGACATCTTTCTTTGTGATATTAATTGCATTTAAAGAAAAAAGCATGAATTGCGCTCATGGTTACTAATTAGCATGGGTTTGCTAATTAACAAAAGAAAGTCAAACTGTCTTTGTCCCGTCATCTGCAACTACCTAAAGATGTTTAAATTATTCTTTTTTCCTCTCTCTCTCCTTTCCTAAATAGAGAACTGACTTTGGGCCAGAAAACAGGAGGTGAGGGAGCTGTAGGCTGGGAGAGATGGGCCAGTGACCAGGCCCCATCCCCAACCTTCTTGGACAGAGGGGTGGAAACAGTCAGTGGCCCCTTAGATGCAGACTTCTTACAATCCAGGCCCAGAGGAAAAGGCCACCCAGAGCCCCTGCTTTCCTAGGACCAGAGACCCCCCGGCAGCACTGGTCACCAAGGCACCAGGGCTGACCCCGGCCCCAGCCTCACTGTCTCCTTCTTCAGTCTCTTACTCCCCAACCCAGCGGTTCACAGCAGGGCAGGAACCTCCTCCCAACCAGACTGTACGCATTTCAGGGTTAATCCCACGCCCTAAGGATTTGAACACACATCTGGACGCCCACCCCTTGCACTGCCCCACCTGGACTTTACCTCCTTGGGGCCGCAGAAGACACCCCCGGACCCAGGGAAGATTTGGAGGGAGAACAGAGGCTCACAGGCTCCCCGAGTAAGCACAGCCTGCCTGCATTCCTGGCCCCCAGGCATTGCCATTTCTCATTTTCCCTTTAAGTGGGAAGGAGAAGAGAGAAGTGAAATAAACAACGTGAAATAAGCTCAAGATTAGACAATCAAAAGCAGAGATTAAAGACCTGACTGAGGAGACAGCTGCAGCCCAGATCCAAAAACAAGCTTGAAGGAAGCATCACAAGCAGCCCCTGGTGTCCCCGGGCGCGGGCGGCCCATCCACGTGCACCAGAGCCCCCGGTGACTTGGGGCGCGGGCAGGAATCAACTCAGGGAATAGCCAGGCCCCTGCACTGCTGGCCCTCTCCACAGGGCCAGGGCCACAGGACAAGGCAATTTCACCCAAAGCTCCCCGGGAAGCCACGTCCCAGACTCCCCAGCGGCCAAAGGAGGGGCTCCTGCGCCTGGGCTAGGGTGCCAGGTCTCCAGGCAGCTCCCTGCTGGCTGACATCAGAATCTCTCGGGCGGGGGGTGGGCAGTAAACTAACACCCCTACCCGGCCGGCCCTCCACAAATCCTAATCTAATTGGTCTAGAGGGGGGACCAGGCGTCAGTATCCTAACAGACGCCTGGAAGCTTTATACAGGGAATGAAAACCATATGGGCCAAAAATAAGAAAAAACACAGACCAGAGAGCAGACCCCCCTCAGGCCCCATGCCCCTCTGGCACCCTGTGAGGAAATGCAGGGGAAGGGCTGGGGTTGGCAGAGGCGTCCTCCTTTCTGGGAAAGTAGACGCTGGGGGCGATGAGCTCGCTTGGCCTCGCTGCTGCGGGCTTGGCACGTGCTCGGCACGGCTTCCTCTGACTGCTCCTGCCTGTGTGCAGCAGGAACAGAGCCCTCGGGCACGCTGTGATTCAGGTCACACCGAGGAGGCGATGCACGTTGACACAGAACACGGGGGTCTCCCCAGGGCTCCTTCACATGGATGCATCCGCCTTCAAAGAACCCTGCCCACTGCGGGCTTCCCCCCAGTCAGCAAGGAACAGGCCCCCTGTTGGAAGGGCCTGGACACACCAGTGGCTGAGGAGGAAGCCCTGACCCCTGTGGTCTGGACCCAGGCAGGCGGAGCTGTCCTACTTGGGCCTGTGCCCTGCCTGCCAAGGCTGCTGCCACTGCAAACAGCCAGGGTGCTCATGCTGAGTCCCTGCACACTCCGCACGGATGTCCCGGTCAGAGCTCCTCCCTACCCCAGGCCCGAAGGAGCAGGCACGCCTGTCAGGCCCACTCCTCTCCCCCATGTGGGGCTGACCCCCAGCCGGCATTCGGACCCCACCCGGTGAGGGCAGAGGGCATTGAGGGAGCCCTGGGCCTCCTGGTGAGCAGCAGGTCTGAGGTGCCCCCAGACCAGTGGCAGTGGAGCTCACTGCGGAGAACTCAGACAACCCACAGGCCTCCTACAGCCTACAGAGCAGCAAGCTGACGCCCAAGTCTGAAAACACGCACGGAAACAGGGTCATGCCTCACCCCACTTAGAGCAAAGCATCGCGGCCTCACCGCCCGCCCTCCCTCATCCTCACCTGGCAAGCCCCGGCCCTGGGAAGGCCCAGTCAACTGCTGTCCGGCCACTGGGAGCATCTGAGTGCTGGAGACAAAACCTACCCACCAGCCTTGCCTGAGACTCCCAGCCAGAAACCTCAAAGGGCCCACTAACCACGCCAGGTACGTGCACCTCCTCTGCTCACAGGTCTCCCCCACTCCCCAGGATGAGAGGCACGCCCTCCCCTCTCAGCACCCAGCCCGCCTGCCTCCTCGGCCTGGAGCCCCTCCATCCTGCTCCCCCCAGCACCATCACTCTGCCTGCTCGGCTGGACTGTGGCCCAGTGAAGGCCCACCCTTACCCACACCACTGGGCAGCTGCAGGCCACTCTCTGGGCCCTTCAGAGCACACACCTCAGTGCATCCGAGTGCACGTGCTAAGGACGGCTGTGGGTCCAGTCACGCTTTCCCTGCCCCCCAGGAAGCAGCTCTCATTAGCAGCATAGATGAGATCCTGTCACCAGGCACACGGGCCACTCTGCTCCTCTCACAGCTCTGTTACGGCACGTGACCCAGCCGGTCCCTCACTGGACACTTCCTTCTCCGGCTCTGTGGGTGCAGCTGTCCTCCCCAGGTCCCTGACTCCTGGCTGCCCCTCTCAGGCCAGCTGTCCAGATGCTGGAGCAGCCTGACAGGGCTCCGACCTCAGGCTCTACCTTCTGCTACCTGCGCTCCCTCCAAGGACACGAGGACACCCAGATGCTTCACTGGCCTTGACTCAGGGCTCCAGATCCTAGACCCAGGCACCCAATGTCCAACAGCGTCTCAGACCTCCATGTCTCCCTTCAAACCTGCGCCCCCCAATCTTCCCATCCCACCCATGAACCCCCCACCCTCCCACTACCCAGGCCAGAAGCCCAGCCATGCCTGAACCCCGCCCTCGCGCTCTACCTAATCTTTGTCTCCCATCAGC
The DNA here is from genome assembly GCF_041296265.1 of Equus caballus. Lineage (NCBI taxonomy): Eukaryota > Metazoa > Chordata > Mammalia > Perissodactyla > Equidae > Equus > Equus caballus. The sequence continues at coordinate 1,574,004 of NC_091696.1, forward strand.
ACGGCTGAGTCTGACCCTCCTCACCAGGGCACCCTGCCACCCTAGCTCATCTCCCATCCAACAGGGGCTCTGAGCACAGCCAACCCTGGGCCCCCAGGTGCTGGTGACTGGGCCTTGTCCCTGGTTCCGTTCCTCATCCCCATCCCCCTTTGTCCCCTGCCTTATGAGTGGGCCAATTTCAGATCCATCCAGTCCCTCCCTACAGTAAGGACCAACAGTGGTGACAGCAAGGACCACAACCATGATGACCACCTTGGGCTGTGGGGACAGCTGCACAAAGGAAAAACAAATTCAAGGACATGTCCTTTCACCTTGGAGGTCATTCCTGTTTTGCAGGCGAAGGCCGGATGACCTGCTCAAGGTCAGAGGGCTGACAAGCGATGACACCAAAATAGGAACTCCGATCCTGGATGCAAGTCCTAGAGCTGTCCCAACACTGACAGCAGCCTCGCCTGTATCCCCAAACCAGCTGGCACATGGCCTGGAGCAGAGCAACCCCAAGACATGCAGACATTCCCTGTGGCCTTCCTGTGTCCCTGGGGGCTTCGTCCTCACAGAGACCAGACCAAGGGCCAGAGAAGGGTGGCGGGGTGCACAGCTTACACAGAACAAAGAGGCTGCAAAAGCAAAGCCTGTTTGTCCCCCAGAAAGGTGGTGAGGGAGCCTCTTACTACTGGAGCCCCCGGGCCAGGCCCTGGGGCCTCACCTGCACACGCCCACGCCAAGGCTCTGCAGGCAGCAGCGGGGGAGGGCAGGGCTGCTGTGGCGTGAGCAGAAAGCACGTCAAAAGTCAACCCACACAAACAACAGAGAAATAAACCTGTTGAGCAGCGATCAACACTGCAGGCTGGAGAATCCTGCAACTCAGGCTGGACACACTGTGAGGCGGAGCCCCAGCTGAGGGTGGGTGACAATCTAATAACACCACAGGGACCATGGGGCAAGACAGGGATCCGCGTGCCATGTGGCTCTCCGTTGCTCATGTGGGTTTCACATCTGCTTTATCATCAGATAGGTCATGACCTTGGGCAGTAAGCCATCACCGTCCCCACCTTATGGCTTGGCAGCAGCAGCCCTGCTCAGTCTGTCGCCGGGGAGCCAGCATGCAGCTTCCAAACCCCACGTCCTCTCCATTCCCAGCTGCGTTTCTGATGCCCAGAGGATCACAGCTATCAGGAACCCACACGCTTGCACCTGCAGGATCAGCCCCAATGGGGACAGGAACTTCTGCCTGGGGCCCAGGATCTAAGCCACCCCAAACTCCAGGCTTCCCTTTGGCCACAAAGGCCCCCAACAAGGCACATGGCTCAGGGACTTACCATGTCTGCTCTTTGTTTCTGGCCTCCCAGCTCCTCCAGTGCCTGTGACAGCTGAGCCTTCAAAACAAGACAGAAAGTGGGGTCAGTGGGCCTTCTCCTCCCAGGCAAAGGGACCACACCTCCCCCACGGGGTCTGCTGCCCCCACGGTCTGCTGGGCAGGGGGACCCTGGGAGCTGGAGAGCAGGAGCTGGCACGGTCAGGGCCCAGTTGACTGCCACCTGGGGAGGGCCCCGTGTTCCCATTGTGGAGAGGGGAACTGAGGGGCAGCTGGAAAACATAAGAGGATGCCAAGTCCACCTTGAAACCTGCTGCATGAAAGCGACACGGAGTTATGGGCAGGCAGAGAGATACGGGCAGGAAAACAATTCGCCTCTGCTTGGCAGGCTCACATCTGGAAGAAGGAATTAAGGTGACTTTCCTGACGGGGTCAACATCCAGGAAAACCCCAGAAGCCCCTCAAACACGGCCCACCCAACAGGACTCTGGAATCCAGGCAGAGCAGTCCCCACACCAGGGTGCCGGGCCCAATCAGGCCGACGATGGTGCCAGCCTGGTCACAGCTGTGGCCAGAGTCATCAAGCTCAGCTCCAGCCCATCACAGGGTGCTCACTCTCCCACAGGGACCGGGGAGAGCCCAGGGGCTGCCGCACTATGGCTTGGGCAAGTCCGGCTGGCATCTTCTATCTCTACAGAAGCCACCCTGGAAGAGGCAGCAGACCAACTCCAGAGCAGGAACACCAGGACCTAAAGCTCAGGGTCAACTGGGCCAAGGCCTCGGTCACTCACATGTGCCCCTGCCCCCAGCCTCGAGGCCCACAAGGGGGGCTTGTGTGGCTTGCTTCAGGTCGACAATTTATCCTTGTGGGTCCTCAGCATCATTAGGCAAAGACATGCTCACAAAATGAGAAAACTGGTCACCCATTTTTTTCCAGAAGACAGTGAAAATGAATGTATCAAGTGAGTTTCAGGGACACTATTTTCAACACTGCTTGGCGAGGGCCTCCAGCAACCTCTGTGCAGAAGCACTGTGCACTCAGTACCCAGGCAGCGATCCACGGGGTCTGTGCGCCACCACAAGGAAAGGACCGACTCTGAGAGGGACTGCTCTTGCACAGAGAAGGAGAGCTGGGACCAACCCAGCAGGTCAGACTGGAAACCCTGTCCGTTCCCTGGAGCGGCAGGATGGCAGACAAGCAGACATTACACTGAAGGCCGCTTCTCTCAGGGCCCCGCTGTAAGGTCTCGAGCACCCAGCCCTGAACGCACAGAGGAAGGGAGACTTGCACACGCTGCCGAGTAAAGCCAGCATGCTACCCGAGGGCAGGGGCGCTCCGTGGTCCTGTCCATCTACAGTCTGGCTTCACCCCAAACAGCCAGGGGTGTGTGCTTCCTCCATGCAAACATTTTCTATGAGGCCAGGATGCTCTTTGCAAGCTCATCGTGACTCTGCAAGCCGCCTGAGCCCATTCCCAGGGAAGCCACGCCAAGCCAGGGAGAGGAGGATTGTCATTGCAATGGCTGAGACTTCTGAGGAAAATCTCCAAGACCAGCCAAGCTCCAACTGCCCCGAGGACCGAGTGCTGAGCCTGACGCCCGGGCCTGTGCGCCAGCGAGCCTCATTCTCTGTCCATCTGCCTTGGCCTCCCCTCAGGCCGAGTACCGAGGAACAAGCACAGAGATCGGGGGCAGGTGGGGGCAGGCGGGCAGGGCGGCCTCCCAGGCACTGTGGAGGCCACCCTTTGTGGGCAGGAACTGGCCTGTGGGTGTTCATGGCCACCGAGAGCGGATGGTGTATAAACATTTGCACAGAAAGGGCGAGATCGGCTCTCCAGAGCAGGGAGCAACCACGCCTGGGAGCGGGGCGGTGTGCGCCTTCCGGCTGACAGGTCTACAAAAGGCTGCTCGGAAGAGACGGGGCAGCCACTGTGAGTGAGAGGGCGAGGACACACCCCTCTGTTGTCCCCACGCTGGAGCAGACCTTCCGGAGCCTGGTCCCATGGACTCATCCTGGCATCGCAGGCCAGACCCCAAGGGGAGAACCCTGGGCGGCACCACCCCTTGCTGCCACAGCTCGGCCTCCACCCGCACACCCACTCCCGGGAGGTGACATTCTCACTGGCCCTAGTTCAGGAAGGAAGAAACTGAGGCCCAGAAGCTAAGCCGTACCCGACACCCACACAGCCACCCCGGGTGGGTGAAGGGGCAGGAGATGACCCAGGGCTCATGCTCCCCTGCCCACACCCCAGGCAGCACGGAGCCCCAGGGCCCCACAACTGCCGCCGCCCCCCTCGGGAGACACCCTCTCCCTGTGCCCACGGAGCACGTGCCTCCCCTCCCCACCCCGTCTCACGCCAAGGCGGTACGGGGCAGGAAGCCCAGACTTGCTCCACTGGACAGTGCCGGGGGACACAAAGAACACCCACAAAGCAGTAAGGAAAACAAACGATGTGAAGAAAAATGGACCAGAGATTGAGACAGACATCTCCCAGTGGAGGAAACACGTGTGGACAGTGACCGCATGACAAGGGAAGCAGCGTCACTGATCAGGAAAACGCACATGGAGATCCACCAGCAAACACCGCTTTGCACCCATGCAGCGGGCAGCAATGCAGGAGTCTGGCGATCAGAGCACGGGGGATCATCCACACTGGCGGTAAAGCATGCTGGGAATACTGCGGTGCCTCCCCAAGCCCCACACTCGCAGCTCCTCCGACTCTGCGATCCCACTCAGCTGCGCATTCAAAGAAACTGCAAGACACGTGCATAGCCACCCCAGACAAACCGGTCCTCGAGCACTGCAACAGGGAAATCAGAGCCACCGAGACGCCCGTCAGCAGGGCAGGAAGCAACACGCTGCGGTAGATTTATGTGGACACGGGGGTTGGCAGGGAAAGGTAGTCCATGGTAGGACTGGATCTGCCTGTGGCCGCGCCCAGGACAGCTCCATGCTCACGCACCTCCGCACTCAGACCCTGTGAATGAGTGAGGAAGTGATGTCGCAGACATCCAGCAGGGACCCCTGGGAGCCAGTCCAGGCCCGCAGGGAGAGTAGGCGAGGCCCCAGAGGGCTCAGTGTTAGGCTGGGCTCCGGGCGGTTAGGCCAGGACGCCGCCGCCAACATCTGCAGGACACTTCATCTCGGCTTCTGTGAAGACATGACTGAACGCTGGGCTGCAGAGACGGTGGATTGGCCACCGGCCGGGAAACTTAAAGCAGAGACTGATTACCAGCAGATGCTGATTCCATAAGCTCGTCCCTGTGCCTCACCCACTCCGTCCAACATTCCCAGCAATGACTTGAAAGAAATGCAGAAAGTGTGCTTCTCAAATCCTCGCACGACGGGGCTTGCAAATATTGCAAATACAATGAGATCAGTAAGATTTAGAGAGATCCCAAGAAGCCAGAATAATTGGCAGAAACCTGACTCGGAGAAAAGTCAACACTGCAATTGGAATCGAGCCTTTGCCCGCATTTGCCCAGGGGACACCTGCCCTGGAGCAGCCCTTAGAAAAACGCAACCCGAGGAATGGGGCCCGCAAGGGTCTGCCACCACAGCCAGGGCATCAGGGGGCTCAGCTCACTCCCGCCAGTCAGCTGAAGCTGTGTAAGATTCTAGTCTCCTGGGGGACAGGCCATGTTCATCGAGGCAGACACTGACCAACTAAAGTACTTCCAAAGAGGTGACTGGGACAGCAGAGGGCATCACGCTGAGCCGTTTAGCCGTGAAGGAAGAGAACTTCCAGAGACGCAGGAGCTACCTTTAACCAAGGACAGAAGTCATGACCACAAGGTAACGAGTGACCGCTGGGGCTGACGATGCTCTGTCTCCATCTGGGCAGTGGCTGCAGAGCCGTGTTCCCTGGGTGAGAACTCCTCAAGCTTGCACACTTAGGAGGTGTGCTTGTGTGTGTGTGTGTACGTTACACTTCCAAGAAAAGGCAGACCTCACATACACTCCAGCACCCTGGAGGACCAACCAGGGAGAAAGAGAGGGACAGCTCTGCTACACAAAAGGAAGAAGTTTCTAAGAGCAGGAAGCTCCCCATCAACGAAAATGATGACATGACCTGTCGCATCGTCTCCATCAGAGGGTTGAATGGGCTTCCAATGGGCTTCCGTCCCCCAGTGGGCTTCCGTGTCTAAGACCCTGCGAGTGCAGAAGGCTCCAGGCTGGGGACGCATCAAGAGGCCCCTGACAAGCCCAGCAGGCAGAGAGGTTGGGATTCCAGGCGAGGGGGACACATGACCAGGGGATGAGGTGAGACAGGGCAGGCAGCGGCAGAGAGCCTCTGGGCTGGGTTTGCAGATGTTCCTAAGGGCAAATGCATGGGCGTGGGAGGAGCGGCTGGGAAGGACGGGAAGCAGGAGCTCCTGAGAACAGGAGGACGCTGGGCTCCACGTGAGAGGTGCGGCCGCTGGTGCATTGACCGCCCCGAGGGGCTGTGCAGGAAGTCTCCCAAGAGCAGAAAGCCTGCCTTTAAACCGTGGGGGGAGTGGACAGAGCGGGCCACGGCAGGGTCGGGGCACGCCCTGTGGATGGGGGTACTGACCGCCTGGCCTGACCTCCCGCCTGCGAGGCAAATCCACAGATCGAGAGCCTAGAAGCTTCCAGCAGAAGGCCTGCACAGAGCAGACATCCTGAAAATCCCTCCCTCGCCTCTGTCATTCACTGAAAATGTCCTGGGGATAGAAAGACAAAGGGCACAGCAACACATGCACAGCCTACAGCCAGGAGAGGCGAGCCAGCGCAGGAGCAGGGGCCACAAGGGTCCAGGGAGAGCTCCCGCGGCTTCCAGGGGCAGCGTGGCTCCCAGAGGGGGCGTGGAGAGGCCTCTCGAGGGGATGAATTCTGCTTCTGGACAAGATGGAGCAGTGGGCACCAGATTCACCCTCCTGCCTCAGTCAACCAGCAAACCAGACACAACGCACGAGACGATGGTTTTCTGGCATCAGAGAACAGCACAGCACTCTGGCCCTGGGAGGAGGAGACACGCAGGCCACCACCGACCAGCTCACTGCCCACCACGCAGCGCCTCGGGACACAGGCAGGGAGGGGCCAGGCAGAAGTCCCCGGATGCTGCAGGCAGACTTCCCAGAAGGAGGATGAGGGGCAGGCCCGGACAGACGCCTCACCAGGGAAGGCGCGCAGACGGCCAGACAGCACAGGAGAAGCTCCAGCAGTTCTCGGTCGTCGGGGAGATCAGACCGACGGCGCCCAGAGTGGGAAGGACGCGGGCGCTGGAGCCCTGGCACGTGCCGCAGGGAGACTTCTCGACGGTGGGACACCAGACAGCGCAGCCGCTTGGGCAGGCAGGTTGGCAGTTTCTGGTAAGAGTTAAGCGCACGTTTTCCCCAGGACCCAACAAGCCCTCTCCTGGTACACACCCCAGAGACACACAAACGTGTCTGCACGAGGACTTGTGCTGGGAGATGCGCTGCAGCTTTATCCACACCGGGCAGGAACCGAAAAGACCCTGACGCCCACCACTTGATGGACGGAGACCCAAATTTGAATACAGCCGTACAAAATGCAATCCTACTTAGCAATAAAAAGAAATGAACTGTTGATGCAACAAGTGGGTGAATCTCAAAAGCCCTGGGCACAGCAAAGCGGCAGACACACGGCCGTAGGACGCCATCGACACGAGGCCTGGAAAGGCTACGCTGTGGCGGCAGGAAACAGACAGGGTCCTCGGGGCCTGGCAGGGGGGCTGCTGCAAGGGGTGCAGAGCAGCTCCGGGGCTGAAACTGCTCCATACCAGGGCTTGGCGGCGGTTACACAACTACACACGTTTGTCAAAATCCATCAAACTGTACTGAATTTTACTGCATATAAACTATATTTCAACAAAGTTGACTGTAAAAACTTAAAATTCCCAAAATAAGAAAGAATAATGTACTGAGGATTGATTCTACTCCCTTTCCTGTGCTCCTGAGTTAGTTAACCTGCCACCGGGAACAGTGGGGAGGCTTCTAGAAGGTGGGAACATGAGGGCTGACCCCAGCAGGTGCTCAAGGCCCTTCTCCCACAGAGTACCACCCTCAGTCAGTGCAGCCCACCCCTCACAAAGAGGGATCACACGGCCGGGGGCTCTGCCGCCCACCCCCCTGAGGAGAGGGATCACACGGCCGGGGGCTCTGCCGCCCACCCCTCAGGAGAGGGATCACACGGCCGGGGGCTCTGCCGCCCACCCCCCTCAGGAGAAGGATCACACGGCCGGGGGCTCTGCCACCCACCCCCCTGAGGAGAGGGGGCACACGGCCGGGGGCTCTGCTGCCCACCCCTCAGGAGAGGGATCACACGGCCGGGGGCTCTGCCGCCCACCCCCCTCAGGAGAAGGATCACACGGCCGGGGGCTCTGCCACCCACCCCCCTGAGGAGAGGGGGCACACGGCCGGGGGCTCTGCCATACAGTCACACTTGGCCGACAACGACTGCTGTCAGCTCTGAATTGGTTTCTTTAAAAATTTTATTTTGAAGTCACTTTGAAGTTTCAGATGTAGTGAAAGCGGCCGGCAGGTCGAGGCAGAACGGGCAGGGAGGGGTCAGGTTATCACCGGGTCTCGGGCCCACAGGGCTCCTGGCAAGTCTGCGCCAGTACAAGGAAGCTCAGTGGGCTTCTGACTCGGAAGCTGACCCCGACCCAGACCCCCCTGGGAACCAGAAGTCGGACACGTGGACGGCTGCAGTGGACAGGGAAAATGCAAAGCACAGCCCTGAGCAAGGTGGGAGGACATGAGGACCCTGCGGCAGGCGGAGAGGCCAGAGGGCCCTGGGACCCAGACCCCAAGCAGAGAAAGAGCCGGCCCCGCCTCTGCCAGTGAGGACCAGAGGCTGCACGTTGGCCCTGGGGCTCTGTCCTCCACAGGTCTGCGTCCCGCCCCACATCCTACCAGCAGCACAGCCCCAACCCATCACTCTCGGCACTGGACACTCAGTGGCCCCACAGACCCTCCTCCAGACCCCAGCACCCCTCCAAATTGCCACAGTGCCTGGTTGAGACCACTGACAAGTCTCTGGGCTCCATCCCCTCTGCACCTGCCCCCGGGCCTGGGCTCACACAGGATGCTGGGACAGTCCCAGCCCCAGGAGGCCAGGCCCCCCACACAGCACAGTGTGGACGCTGCCTGGAGAGCCCCAGACCCCACTGGAAGCCCTTCCCGGTGCTGCATCAGCCCCAGGCACCCTGCTCCCTGCCACACACCGCTCAGTGGGGTCGGCCCGTCCCGGTCCTCTGCCTCTACAACTGTGACTGCATGCAGTCGGGGTCCCTCCTCCGGCATGAGGTCCATGCCCTCGATCTCTGCTCCTGGGGTACCTGTACTCTGGCTGGGGGGCACGGCGGGCTCACATCCAACGCAGGGCAAAACGAGACCACACACGTGCTCACACACACATACACATGCTCCCAGAGCACACACTCCACACACACACAGAGTATTATTAAGTTGGGAAAATGACATCAATGCCTCAAATGCTCTGGAACACCCTCACATAACCAGGCTGACCTCCCAGATGGAAGGCCTCACAACTTCAGTTTCTTCAAATACAAAATCAAGGAGTCCTCACTTTTCCGAGTTAGACATTCCCCTTGAGAATTTATGAAAGTTATATAATCTCTACCCAGAAAAACACCCATACTAGCAAAACCTGGCATTCAGGGCAAGGCAGAGGGTCGCCCGGGGTTTGCCGATCAACAACGGCCGATACGCGATGAAGCTTCCACGTGACTGATTCATCTGACCCTCGGCACCTCTCTCCACAGGGGAGGCGCTGTCACTGGCGCCCCTGACACGTGAGCAGAGCACCTCAGCCTGGGCTTCTGCTGGCAGAGCCAGGAGGACACCAGGCGGTCTGGCCTGGGGAAGCACCAGCACTCGGTTTTGAAGGAAATCCTATCAAGGGATGAGAGGTGTACCCAGCCCCAGAGGTGCAGAGGCAGCCGAGAGGACCCCAGGAGGGTCCCAGGCGGCTCCCGGGTGGGCTCTGCCGCAGGCTCAGCCTGGCAGTAATTTCATCAAAGGCCCCAGGGCCCCAGCAACTCCCCAACAGACTCAGATTTCCCGGGTTCCGCGGTGCCCACGGTACTTGTGGGGAAGAGAAGCAGAGATCAGTGGAGGGCCCAACCCGGATGCTGGGTGAGGAGGGGCCAGGCGGAGGCCAAGGCAGGCACAGCACCAGACAATCGCCCCGCTCCAGAACTGTGACCCGTGACTTCGTTCTTCGCACGTGAACCTTGCTGGAAGGCAAGACTCCTGCTCTGAGGACATTTCTAAACCCCGTCAGGCTGGAAGGTCACGGGCAGGGCCCCTGGTCCCCTACAGAGCGCTGGCTTCTCCCAGCTGCAGTGGCTGGGCTGGAGGGTCAGCGTGCCGACGCCCCCTTGGACGTGGGGCTGTCACAACACTGACAGGGAACCACACCTTCCTCCCTGGAGTGGCTGAATCTTGTCCCCAAAAGACAGGTCAAGTCCTAACGCCAGGACCTGCGAAGGGACCTTTCTTGGAAATGGGGTCCTTACAGATGAAAGGACCTTTCATCTTCATTTGATGAAGGATCTCGAAAGAGATCATCCCGGCTTTAGGGCGGGCCCAAATCCAACGGCAGCTGTCCTTGTAAGAGAAAGGAGAGGGATGCAAGACTCACAGACACAGGGAGAAGGCCGAGCGACAACAAAAGCAGAGATGAAAGTGATGCAGCCACAAGCCCAGGAATGCCCAGGACTGCTGGAGCCCCCTGAAGCTGCGAGAGAGGCCTGGAACAGACTCTCCCTCGGAGACTCAGAAGGAATCAGCCCTGCTGACACCCTGACCTCGACTTCTGGCCTCCAGGACAGCAAAAGAGTAAATTTCTGTTGTCCTAAGCCACGTGGTTTGTGGTCACGTCTCACGGCAGCCCCAGGAGGCTAACAGCCTCCACTCCTGGCCTCACAGCATCAACAGGTATGCGGGCCACATAAGGAGGGTCCAGGGTCCAGTGTCTGTGGGCGAGAAGGCACCCAGATCTGCTGGGGGAGGGAAGGCCCTCGAGGCTCCCACAGCAGCACCTGAATTATGCATCTTCCCCGTCCACTGCTGTCACGAGACTGAGGGGCAGGGCAGCAGATGCCTCCCCAAGGGCCAGTCTGAAGTCTTGTCACCATCACCCAGAGTCACTCAGACCTGACTGGCCACGTCCACGCCCAGTACGAGACATGGAGGCCCAAGGAAATCAGGGAGAGGAGAGACCAGCATTGGGCAGGGACTGTGGCCCCACGTGGGCCCTGGAATCAGCATCCTCAGCTGACGAGTGAAGGGAGATGTCCGTGCGGAAGAGCATCCTTGAGTATGTCACAGAGAAAGAAGCTCAATTGGTGACCAGGACTGAGCCGAGGCAGTTGAGCGAAACAAACTGACCTGAACCGAGTGTTGGGCATGTCTGCCCACCCCAGCCGGCGGCCCAGCCCGATGACGACGTCTCCCTGGATCTTCCAGTCCACACCTGGAGAGTGGACACTGAAGGACCCACCAGTTCTAGCACGCCAGGCTTTCTCACAGAGGACGGAGACGGGCACCACGTGCACCTCACCCGATGAAGGTGCAGAGTCTGCCGGCAGCACCGGGCAAGAGGGATTCCGAAGACCAGACCATGCCAGAGGGACAGACCCCTGCTGTGGCCAGTCACCTGCCACTCTCCAAGAGGCTGCAGCCAGGCCCTAGATCAGGGCCCCACATCTGGATCGAGCTCATGGACACCTTCCTGCTGTGCCTACAAGCGTCACTCCACCCCATGGACGCCCCCGGGCAGCTGGGGCTGGGCACCCCGGGAACCCACCCCCAGGGCCCAGCCAGGACATTGGCAGGCATCGCCTCTAGCAGAAAGCGGCTGTTCTTTAAGAGCAGCCCCTCAACGGGCTGGCGTCTGTTCCCACTCTGTCCTGCTCGGCCCCACAGAGATTCAGGAAAAGCAGCTGACGGTGCAGCTGATTTATTCCTGCTTTCTCCTTGAGGTTTTCTGCTAGAGCCAGGCTGCTGCCTAAGCAGAGAGGAGCCTCGGGCCACGTCAGCCCCACCACTGTGCCTCCTCAGCCACAGGGGGCCTCGCGCGGGGTTACGGTGTCCATGGCACTCATTCCACTGACAACGTGCAGGCTCCTGGCTCTGCCCAGGACACCGAGGCCTCGTGCAAAGCAAGACAAGGACCTGACCTCGGGTTCATGCCTCAGGAGGGAGGAGGACAGTGCGCTGGCACCCTCAGACACAGTGCACAGGGCCGGGAGCCGGGGTGCAGTGGTCACTGCTCACCTTCTGGAGGGAGATCCAGCGGGGCGCACAGACTCCGCAGTTTGGGCCTCAGGTATGGCGGTTCTCTCCAGGAAGCCGCGTTCTGCGACAGGGCAGTGGGGCTCGGTAGAGCCACCCCGGCAGGAGCACACACGTGCCCCTTTCACTCGGCCTGACCGCTGCCAGCACCGGGAGGACTCGGACGTCACATCCTCCTGGTGACCTGCTCAGCCCTCTCCAGTCTCCTCAGCTGGGAAAGGAGAGCAAGCAGGTAGGTGCTCGCCGAGCTGGCGCTCGCTCTGCACGTCAGGAGGGACCCAAGATGGTGACAGGGGTCCTGTGGAGGCTAGCCTTCCGGGGGTCTCTGGCTGACAGCGGGAGGCCAGGGAGCAGTCAGCTGGCGGGGGCCGTGGGGTGTGCCCGAGGCTCCCCTCAGCCTCTCCGCACAGCTGCTTACAGGTAGCAAGGCCTAGGGCACCTCCTGAAGGGAATGGACACTTGGAACAGCCTCAGGCTGGCACAGACCCTCCCGGTTACTGCCCATCCCCAGCGGCCAGCCAGAAGTCTGGAAGCAGGTAGAGTGTGGGGGGTGCACGTGGGGGGGACACAGGAAGAAGGGAACAGCCTGTCCCAGAGGAGGCAGCACACCCGGGAGCACATGTGAGGTGGACGAGGTATGGGGAGAGGACGCCCTGACACAGCCCGGGGTCCCCGGCCACAGTGAGTGACCTCAGAGCCACATCAGGCCTGGAGTGGTGCCCAGAAGCCCACACAGCTCCTCCTGGTGGGGGCACTGGTGCTCCAGCTGGGCCTCCAGGTAGCCGCATGCACTCAGACATGAGCCCCAGGCCACGTACCACTTGTGACAGGGAGAGGCTGCTTGAGACCTCGGTGGCTATTTTCGTCTCAAAGTGAGAACTGCTGCAGCCGGCCCAGCACCCCGCCACCAGAGGACCCCAGGCACAGCGGAGAAGCAGGCCCTGCAGGTAGGGCACAGGCTGGGGACAGGCTGGGCAAAACTCCTCAATGGCCGGGCTGGGGAGGACCCGAGAGCATGGAGCACGGTTCCCACACGCCTTACGGGGGGGAGGCTGGAGACCAGGGAAGTCTGGGGGCCCCAAGATCACAGGTCACCCCGAGGGAATGAGATGGGAGCCCCAGGCCTCCTGCCTTTCTGCTGCACTTCACACATGGGTTAGTGACAACGTGTAAGGAAAAAGGAGGAGACGATGCCGGTCATCGGGGGCCCTTCAGGCGAGAGCATCCAGACCCACTCATGGCTTCTATCCGGCAGCAGCCCCCAAGGGGCAGAGAGGAGCCCTCCCGAAGTGCATGGCAGCCCAAAGACAGGTGTGAGCTATGCTTCTCATGGCTGCAGAGCACGGTGACACGCAAGCAGGGAGACAGCTCATGTGGCCAGGTGCTCGGCCCAGAGCCTGGGGCTCTGATGGGTGGCCCTGGCCCCAGGGCACCCTCCAGGACCCGCTGTCGCAGTCTGAGAAGCCGATACCTCTCTCAGACCTGGAGCATGGCGGCCCGTAAAGCGCTCAGAGGGCCACAGGGGTCACTCCCGCAGCGGACACCTGGACCCGGTCCTGGGCTCAGCCCAGCCCCTTGAACAGCCCAGGTGGTTCCCTGCAGGCAGGGTTCTCACAGAGCGGGCCTGGACCACGGAAGTGCAGCCCCACCCCCACAAGCTCCCCTACAGAGCTGGGGGAGGCCCCAGCAGACAGTATTCACAAGCCATTCAGACCATCACCAGACAAAGCAGGCCAATCCCAAAGTCTCCTCATCCCAGCGGTGGACCTGAAACAAGGGACGGATCCGAGGGTCAGCTCGGGGTGGAGCAGGAGCCTCCCACTATCCTCCCCACACACACTGACTCAGACAGCCACCCCGCCGAGAAGGAGGAGATCAGCAGAACTAAGAGCTGGTTTCTGTACAAGATAAACAAAATTGACAAACCTTCAGCTAGACTAAGAAAGAACGGGATAAGACTCAAGTAAATAAAATCAGAAACAAAAGAGGAGACATTACAACTGATACCACAGAAATACAAAAGATCATAAAAGACCACCATGAACAATTACATACCAACAAACTGGACAACTAGAAGAAATGAGTAAAGTCCTAGAACATACAACTGATCCAGAATGAATCACAAAGAAATAGACCATCTGAAGACTCATAACGAGTAAGGAGATTGAATCAGTAATAAAAAAACCTCCCAACAAAGAAAAGCCCTGGACCTCGCAGCTTGCCTGGCAAATTCTACCAGCTAAAGAACTAAAGCCAAATCCTTCCCAAACGCCTCCAAACACCAAAGGCGGGAGGACATCCTCACTCATTTTATAAGGCCAGCATAACCCTGCCACCAAAGCCAGACAAAGATACCACAAGAAAGGAAACCACAGGCCCACATCCTGATGAACATAGATGTAAAAATCCTCAACAAAACGTGATACACCCTACTGACAGAATGAAGGATAAAAATCACATGATCATCTCAATAGATGAGGAAAAAGCATTTGACAAAATTCAACATCCCTTCTTGATAAAAATTAATTAGGTCCCAAAAGAATGTCCTTCAACATAATAAAGGCCATATAGGACAAGCCCACAGGTAACATCATACTCAACGGTGAGAGGTCGAAAGCTCAGGAACAAGACAAGGGTGCCCACTCTCACCACTCTTATTCAACATGGTACTGGAAATTCGAGCCAGAGCAATCAGGCAAGAAAAAGAAATAAAAGGCATCCTAATCGGAAAAGAAGTAAAAATCTGTTTGCAGATGACGTCATCTTATATATAGAAAATCCTAAAGATCCCACCAAAACTGTCAGAATAAGTGAATTCAGTAAAGTTACAGGATATAAAATCAACACACAAAAATAAGTTGCATTTCTATACACTAACAATGAACTATCTGAAAAAGAAATAAAACAATCCCGCTTATGATAGCATCAAAAAACAATAAAAATACTTAGGAATAAATTTAACCAAGGAGGTAAGAGATCTATATACTCAAAATTATAAGATATTGATGACAGAAAACTAAAGACACAAATAAATGGAAAGATATTCTGTGCTCATGGGCTGGAAGCAGTAATACTGTTAACACGTCCATACTACCCAGAGCAATCTACAGATTCAACGCAATCCCTATCAAAATTCCAATGACATTTTTGAAAAATAGAAAAAAATCCTACAATTTGTATGGAAGCACAAAATATCTCTAATAGCTAAAGGGATCTTGAGCAAGAAGAACAAAGCTGGAGGCATCACACTTCCTGCTTTCAAATTATATTATAAACTGCAGTAATCGAAACTGTATGGTATTGGCATAAAAACAGACACATAGATCAACAGAACAGAATAGGGAGCCCAGAAATAAATCTACACACATACAGCCAACTAATCTTTGACAAGGGTGCCAAGGATACACGAGCGTGGGAAATAGAGTCTCTTCAAAAAATGGCGCTGGGAAAACTGGATAACCACATGCAAAAGACTGAAATTGGACCCTTATCTTACACCATACACAAAAATCAACTCAAAAGAGATTAAAGACCTAAAACCATAAAACTCGTAGGAAAAAAAACAGGGAAAAAGCTTCTTGACATTGGTCTTGGCGATGGTTTTTTAGATACGACACCAAAAGCACAGGCAACAAAAGCAAAAAATAAACTAAAAGCCTTCTGCACAGCAAAGAAAACCATGAAAAAAAGGAAAGGCAACCTACCGAATGGGAGAAAATATTTGCAAACCATGCATCTGACGAGGGGCTAACAGCCAATATATACAAGGAATTCATAAAACTCAATAGCAGAAATAGAAATACCTAATTAAAAAATGGGCAAAGGACCTGAACAGAAATTTTTCCAAAGAATACTACGAATGGCTGACAGGTCCATGAAAAGGTGCTCAGCATCACTAAGTATCGGGAAAATGCAATCAGAGCCACAAGGAGACAATCACCTCACCCTGTCAGGATGGGCATCGTCAAACAGGCCTCAGAGAGCAAGTGTTGGCGAGGACGTGCTGTGCACTGCTGGTGGGTCTGTAAACCGGCCCAGCCACTATGGGAAGCGGGATGGAGGTTTTCTCAAACAATTAAAAATAGAACTGATTCATATGACCCAGCAACTCCACTTCTGGGAATATAGCCAAAGGAAATAAAATCACTATCTCGAAGAGCTATCTGCACTCCCATGTCCCCTGCAGCATCATTCACAAGGGCCAAGACATGGAAACAAACAAAGTGTCTGTCCAAGGATGAATGGATAAAGATGATGTGGTATATACATATAACGGAATACTATTCAACCTTAAAAAAGAAGTAGATCCCGTAATTTATGACAACATGGATAAAACCGGAGGACATCATGCTAAGTGAAATAAGCCAGACGCAGAAGGATAAATACTGCATGACGTCACGTATGTGTGGAATCTAAAAGAGTCAAACTCATAGAAACAGAGAGTAGAATGGTGGCTGCCAGGAGCCGGGCGGACGGGGAGGACTGGGGGCTGCTGGTCAAGGGGACAAACTTGTTATAAGGTGACTAAGACCTGGAGACCTAACGCACAGCACGCTGTACACGGTACAGACTCCAGTTAACAATAACATTATATACTAGAAACACGCTAAGAAAGCAGGTCTTAAGTGCTCTCACACGCAAAAAGAACGATGTGAGCTGAGGGGTATGCTGATTCGCTGACTGCCATCAGGATTGACTGTGTAGACAAGCGTCAAATCATCCTATCGCACAGCTTAAGCACATACAGCTTGATCTGTCAATCACATCTCCGTAAAGCTGGGGCAGCGACTGGACCTCTACAAGCTTTAATCTCCTCAGCTCACAGAGCATCATCTACCCCATCTATAAAATGGGTATTAACTCCCACCTCCCGGAGCTGTTGTGGGAATTGAACCAAAAAAGGTATGTAAAGAATTTGGCACACGCAACAGCCCCGTAAACAGAAGCTGCTTGTTCCCGGCTCTGACCTGCACAGACACCCCTGTCCTGACTCTAGGAGCCGGTGCTGAGAGCGGCAACCTGTCCTGTGTCCCCCTCGGTCTCTGCACGTTGAGACACCGGGTCCATCGCAGCGGACTCCCACACCTGGGTTTCCGGAGCTGCTTTCTTCATGTTAACTCCCTTCCTGTTTCCACTTCTCTTTAACATACTGCTTATCTTGTAACTCTGCCTCAAGATGCTTCGCTGGGTTTTACCTGTGCTTCATTCGAGGAGAGTCAGCTCAAGTTCACTATATGCGGGGAGCCGTAAATGCACACATTCCTAAGAAAGGGACTGGACCTGGTGAACGACCTACGGTTCAAAAGCTGACGTTCCTCCTGAAGCTAGCCACCCATGCAAGGAGGTGAGGACAGAAACTGTCTCATCTGCGCCCTCACAGCGGTGACGGGGGGGAGGGAGATGGACGCACGGTGACGCTCATCCTCCCGAGCTGGAAGTCGGAAATTATTTCAGATCCACTGTAACCCCAAACTGGGACTTTCCACATCCCTCCATGCAGCCAGCAGCACCATAATCTGTTTTAATTAAATAAATTGGAAAAACAAATCAGGCTGATATGTTGAATCAAGGCAGCATGCACTGCATATTTATAGCTCCGTCGACAGAGGAGGATTCGTGACATATGCTACCAACATCCGCAGCCGCTTTATTAAACGGAATAAATAAAATCCGTGCAAAACGGCACAAACTTCACCAGAGTCAGGCTACTGGGATTCTCCCAGTCTCAACACTTCCCGTTTGTTTTACTGAAATGTTTTTGCCAGGATCAAAACATGTTCCCCATTAGAACTGACTGATTAAGCTAAACGGGTGAAATGCAATGACTGGAAGAAGCTGATGAGCTCTCCAAATCCCCGTGCCCCCGTGCTCCCCGCTCCCCGCCAGTGAAGACGAGGTCCGGATCCGGCTCTCCCTGCACCCAGGGGGCGGGGACACCCCGGCTGTGGGTTCCCGGCGCAGAGGCCGAGCGACGTCCTGTGGGGTCACGCAGCTCTCTCCTCGGGCAGAAGAGACAGGCTAGAACAGGGGTCCAACACCTACAGTCTGCACCCAAATCCAGCCCCCCTGCTTTGTCAATAAAGCTTTATTGGCACACAGCACGCCCACCATTTACAGATGGCCCCACGGCCACTCTCCAGCTACAACTCCAGAGCCGAGGGGCTGGGACCGAGACCATGTGGCCGCACAGCCCGCAGAATCGACTGGCCTTTTACAGACGAAGCCTGCTGACCCCTGAGTGAGAAGAAACAGGAGCTTGGGGTGAGGGCTGGGGTGGAGAGGGAAGCCAAAGAGGAGAGAGAAGGGACACCATAGAAACAGACATGAAGAGAGAACAGAAGGAAAATAAGGGAGACAAGGGACAGAGACTGGAAACGAAGGAAAAGAGAAATCGGTGGAGGTGGGGAGAAGCAGAAAGAAGTTCCCCATGGGCACGTGAGGCACACCCTGAACCCCAAAACGGCTCACGACATTCTCCCTCTCAACGGTCCCCTGGACCCTGCCTTCTGGACCAGCGATGAGACATCAGGTGGGCGGGGGAGGCAACGTCCTCGTTACTTGAGTTAATCCATCTCCGTAATCAGGCCCGGGGGGCCGTGGGGGCGTTTTCCCAGCATGCACCACACTGTCCCTGTGGCTCTTTAGGACAGCTGAACAAAACGGGTGGCCCTGGGGCACAACTGGTCCTCCCCTGCTCCTCCTGAGCCAGCCTGCGCCCCCCAAATGGTGCTTGCCTCCCGGCAGAACAATGGATGGGCTGTCTGGGAGACATGAAGGGACCCTCAGCCAATGGGTCCTGTGAAGTTACGTAGCTCTTCACCGTGTGTCAGTACGTGACACTCAGCAAATAAACTTTCGACAGGCAGCGTGCAGCTGCTTTCAAAGCTCTCCAAGTGTGCTGGCTCTCCGATTCCTGACATGTAAGACGCTAATGAAACAAGACTAGGGAAACCCACCCCCCAAAAGCCCAGGAGGCACCAGCCCGCAGCCTACTGGGTCGGGGATCCAGGGTCCGGTGTGAGGGCGCCATGACCTAGAGGGCGGGGTCAAAGCCTGGGGCATCTCAGAGCTGGTTCCCGTCCTTGGGGCCTGAGAACTGCAACAGCAAGAGAGGGCCTCCCTGCCTGTTAGGGCTCGGCCTGGAGCAGGAGCGCAGGTCTGGGGCCACGCAGCAGCTGAGGGGCTGGGCCTGCTGAGAGGCGGGAGCGGGCCTGGGCAGGGGGGCTGGCTCCTGGCTGGACGGCGCCGAAGGACGGCCTGGCGAGGGCGCCTGAGCAGCGGCCGTGCTGCAGTGAAGGCAGAGAGACCAGTCCCGGCTCGGCCCTCCTCCACCAGGGACTCAGTTTCCTCCACTGCAAAGTGGAGATGACAAGCCCTGCCCTGGAGCGCTGGCACGGCGAGGCGAGGTGAGGAGAGGAGAGGCGAGGCGAGAAGAGGCAAGCCAAGGAGAGGCAAGGCGTGCAGCACCAGATGAATGGCAATGTCTCCCCGTTACCGCATCAGAGGAACCACACTGAGGCACCAACCTCAGAGGGCCTGGAAGCCGCTCAGGGCCTCAGAGGGCGACACGGGGTTCAGAGCCCGGGTGCCCAGTGTCTGAGCTGCCTCACAGCGGACAGCCTTGACCCAGAGGCCTATCTCCACAAAAGGTCAGGCTGGAGACGGGAAGGGCATCTGGGCTGGGGGTCCCAGGACTGCCACAGAGTAGCGCTCAGTCAACATGAATAGAGAGAATGGATCCCCCGCTCCCGTACTCACCACCTACCCACCCCTGATCCATCGACCGTCTACTCCATCCATTCAGATGTGCACAGCAACTCTCAGCTCTAACGGGAAATGGCAGGGACTAAAGCTGAGTCAGGCCAGCAGTCCAGTTTTGGTGTTTTGCCTTCAAGTGAGGCTCTGCCACCCCCTCCTGGAATCTCCATGAGGCTCCAGAACCTGGGAGAAGGGTCAGCAAACTGCAAACAGAGCAGAGCCAGGCCCCAGCCCCAGCTGCTACCTGGGCCCAGCAGAGGGGCACTCCACCCTTTTCTCTCGATATCCTGCTTCCCAAGGAACCGCCACATCAAATGACCTGTGTGCCACCTTGCCGGGGGTTCCTCTCTATAGTCCTTCACCCTGCTGGAACCAAGCACCTCGAAATGCCTCCAGGTGCTCTCCCCATCCTGGTCTACAGATAGAATGACAGTTACTGCAATGGCCCGACCTCTGCCCACCCACCCTCACCTGGGGGGCCCAGGATACCCAGGAACCCTGTTAGAGTGAGAGGTCAGTCACAGAAGGTGACAGCAGAAGAGGCGGGACTTGCCCGGGGTCCTCTGACCAGCTCCGTGCTCCTTCCACATGCAGCCACCGGCTCTCACAGCGGGCGGGACTGGCCGGGCTGCTCTCGGTGCTGCAGCTCTGGGCATGGTGGGCACCGTCACTTCAAATCCACTTCACCTGGGAGCTCGTCCCACCTCTTTCCTGACTCCAAGACATCCCCTCCCCCTCTCCAAATCCTTTTCTTTTCTTTGCTAAAGGGTTTAGTTTCTGAAGTTGGGGCCGCGTTCTCCCTAACTCAGACTTTCTCCAGGGATGACAAGCATCCACACTGTGGAGAACGGGGTGGCCCCAGGGCCACAGGAGAGCAAGGACACACTCCTGGTGCTTGCTTTGTGTCTGTGTGATGCTGGCCAAGAGAAACGGTCCTGATCGAATGTGGGCTCTTCCCTTTCAGGGTTGCACACTTTCCAAGATGCTCACGGAGCCACCCCAGAGCCCAAGAAAGAACGGCTATGACGCTTAACCTCGCTGGGCGCATCCAGGGAGTTCGGTTGGCCGGTGACGGGGTGCTGGGGTGGCTGGCTGTAATGCACAGGGACAAGGTGAGGTCCTCACACCTGTTCTTGATTTAAAAAGGTGTCACCCTCCACAGACGGCAGAGAAGAGCCTTCTGCTCCCCATGGGCTTCCCCGTGCAGGTCACTTCTGTCATGTTCCTCATATCTGGGAGAAACCCCTTCGGTCCCGGCCAGCAATGGTGGTTGCCCGCACTTGGGCTGCCAGAGACCTGGTCCCACCCCTCACTCCATGGCTACACGGCGTGTGGCAACGTGAGCGACCTGACTGCTCTGTGAGGAAAATGTACATCACTGAAAGGGGGATGAGAGCACAGCTCTTGGAAAAGCTAAAAGCCTCCACGTGGGCCCTCAAACTCCACACCCCGTCCTCACCCCACAACCAACCCTGAGAGCAGAGGCCCACTCTCTCCAGCGCGGCCAGCACGTAACTGACTCGTCGGGTCCTCCTTGTGAAAGGACCACTGCAGATCCCGTACAGGGCAGGCATCCACACCCGGCCCACCCAGGACCCTTGGTCCTCAGCCGTACCACCCGGCACCGCCCCCTCCAGGGGGTGCTCCCCGACCTCCTGTGGAGGCAGCCTCGCCCTAGCCAAGCTCCTTCGCTAGCTCTGGGCAAACTGCACGCACAGCCCCTGCATGTGCCCGTCCAGTCCCACTGACCCCTCACTGTGCGGGGGGCTCCCAGGGCCTTGTGAGCAGAGAGCCTATGCACAGTGGTGCCACGTACAGACCAGGTCAGAGGATGCCTAGGGCAGGGGGGTGGGGGTGAGGGAAGGAAGGAGGACCAGGCCAGACTGGAGGGGTGGAAGAGGGGAGGGGAACAGGAGGAAGAGGGGGACAGAGGAGACAGGGGATGACCCCCTTCTCCAGCACGGGTTCCAAGAGAGGGCTGGGAAGGGGACAAGAAGGGATCTTGGGTCTTGGCCGTGAGCACAGCCCCCACCCCACCCGGACTGGACTTACAGAAGGATGGGCTGGCTTTGTCTGCTGCCACCTGGTGGAGGCCGAGAGGTGTGCCGTTCTCAACACCAAGTGGACCCGGGCCTCTGGGCAGAACTGGCACACTGAATCCAACCACTGCCTCCACTTTCCAGAGTAAGGGGCTGCCGACTCCCAACACCCAAAGGCGGTCAGCCTCTCCTCACCTGCCTGGTGATGCTCCAAAAAGGCGAGGGAACAGTGCCCAGCTGGCCTGGCCCAGGAAGGCCTGGCTGCTGCCTCTCTGAACTTTGGTCCTCCCCCCAGAAGCAGCTCAGGCCCGGGTGGGGCCCTTGCGGGAGTTAAAAGGGGCCTGTTGTGCAGGACAGGTACAGAGGGCATGTGGGAAATGACCAGATGGCCAGAAATACATGGCCCCGGCCCCCCAGACCCCAGAAAGCAAGAGCCACAGCCCTCCAGCCCCTGGGCAGTGGAATGGCTTTGCTGGGAGGGCGGGGCCTCCGCTCCAGCAGCCAGGAAGGTGAGCAAAGCCAGCGTCCAGAGCACTGCCACTGGGCCCCAGGGTAACCCCAGCCTCAGAGAGACGACTTGAGGGAGCAGGAGCTATGCGCAGGGGTCTCTATCCCACTGAAGATCTGGGGTCACTGTGGCCTAGGTGGAGGGCAGGAAGCTGGCAAAGAGCTGGCCTGCTTCCAGAGCGCCCATCAGGGCCCGTGTCCAGGAGGAAACAGGGCCAAGACAGGAGCCCCAACATCGACAGGGTGAAGGTGGCTGCCACGGCTGGAGAGCAGCTGCTCGCCGCTCCTCTGCCCAGGCCTGCCACCCTGTGCCGAGAATGGCCACGTGAACTTCCACGGCAACGACCACGACAGAGGAGCAGTGGACGTGGTGGGGAAGCCAGCTGAGCCTGTGGCCTCTCCAGCTCCTGAACTCTGCCCCCGCTCCAGGTGCACAGGGAGGCTGGCTGACCACTCTGCTGCACTGCCGACCATGGAAACAGGGCAAAGTCAGGGACTTTCTCTGCTGAAACTGGGACAGTCCTGCGCAAGCCGGACGAGTATGCCCCCTGCGGGCAGGACTCAAGAAGGGAAGACAGGGAGGAGAGAGGAAGCCTCCGCCTTTGCGTGGTGCATCAGACCCATCCTGAGGGACGGCTGGGCCCATGCTGCGAGCCTCAGGGCTGTGGGCTAGACTTGCAGGCCCCGCACAGCAAGGCAGGGCAACCGCACGAGTGAATCATTTCTGAGGTCACCGACAGCCCCTCATCACCCGACACACCAGAAATCCAAACATATGGCACTGGAGGTGCCATGCTGTCTGCCTCGTAATGAACTGATTAGTGTGCATATGGCGGGAAGACAGGAAGAATCTCTCAACTGAAAGATGCAGGGGCGGCTGGAGGTGTCAGAGAGGCTGCCCTGCACATCTCTCTTCATCAACGCTTCACACGGAGCCAGAGCGTTGTAACAAAATGGCTATTAGTGCACCCATATTTATGATGGCTCAGTGGAGCTGCAGTCGACCTCAAATCAGGACTGAAGGTCTGCGCGTGGCAGGACCCACCGCAGCCCCTGCGTGGGCCTCCTCTCCTGGCCGCAGGACCGTGGCCCGAAGCCTCATGGTGGAGTGGGCGGGAAGGCAGACAGCCGGCTGCACTCACCTCCATCTCCGAGCTGTGGGCGTGCACCTTCTGCACCATGTCCTCTGCTTCACGCATGCGCCGGGTCAGCTGGGGCGAGTACTCTGCGGGGGTCAGCTCACTGTCGTAGGACCCCAGGATGGCACGCATGCCGTCCCGCTCCTGTGGACACAGAGGGCAGGTGGTCAGGCCCGGGGTGGTGACGTGATGCTGGAGAAACACCTGTGACACCACATGGAGACAGAAGCAGGAGTGTGGGCTTGGGATCAAGTTCAGGGGGCATGCCATGAGGTGGGGAGCCCCTCATACAGCTCCTCAAAGAGCTCAGGCCAAACGCTTAGCAGCATCTGATGCACGACGTCAACAGAGCCCACCGAGGCCAAGACAGAGACTCAGCTCCTCTTGAGGTGCAGCCTGAGCACGACCAGTGCCCAGTGAGCCTGTGGCCCCACCTTTGGTCTGGGCACTCTCTCTGACCACTGGTCTCGAGCTACAGAAGTCATGGAGACCTGCAGTGGGCACAGGCCCCACACAGCAGGGGTGTGGGCACCCCTCCCTGAGTCTGCTGTGTCCCCTGTGGCCTGGGTCAGTGTCACTTCCTGAGTCTCATCAACAGCCCAGGAAAACATGAGGGGGACGAGGCCAGGAAGTGGGTTTGAGGAGAGATCCATCTAAGCTCCCTGAAAGGTCCCGGGGTCCCCACTGAAACGGCGCTGGCCTCAGGGAGCACCTCATCTTCCCATGGAGCTCACGGGACCCTCAGCCACGATCCTAGGCTGCAGCGCATCACCCAGCACCAGCCACACTGGCACCCTTCCTCCATATTTTGGGAAGAAGCTGGCGCCAGGTAACAGTGCAGCTCAGGTCTCATGGGATGACACACTGCCCACACAGTGTCAGGACCCGTCTTAGAGCCACACAGAATCACGCTCGGGGTGCCCTGCTAGAAGGGATTATTAAGGCTGGCAGCGTGAGCCCAGAAGTCAGGGCCCTGGGAGAGATGGGCAGCCCTCCTGAGCCAGGACTGGAAGATCCCTTCCTAAGATGCTCACCAAGGGAGAAAACCTCGAGGCCAGCAGGGGAAGGCCTGTGGAGACCAAGGGTGTCCCCGGGTCCAGGAACTGAGCTGCTCTGACCGACCTGCGTAAAAGGTGTCCGGCACCAGGAAAGGAGCCCCAGACTCCCCTGAGGGCTGCCCACATGTCTCCCTTCTGCACCGTGGGCCTGAAGCCACAGGACTGGATTCTTCCAGCCCCAGACCCCGAGTGTGGACGGAGGAGACCTGGTCTCTGACAGATTCCAGGCGTGAGCTGGGGGCCAGCGCGTGCCCTCTCCTGGCCCACGCTTCTCCAACCTGCTGTCATGGACAGACGCCCACTATGAGCTCACGATAGAGAAGATCAGCCCCCAAAGAAAGCCCAGGATTCCTGGAGCCCCACTTCTCACCCCCAGTGCACAGGAACATCCGGGGCTCTTGTGACCTGTCGATGCGGATTCAGCAGGTCTGCGGGGCCTGAGAGCCTGCACTCCCAACAGGCGCCCAGAGGTGTCAAGGCTTCCGGTGTGTGGGCCACAGC
This sequence comes from Equus caballus, assembly GCF_041296265.1. Classification (NCBI taxonomy): domain Eukaryota; kingdom Metazoa; phylum Chordata; class Mammalia; order Perissodactyla; family Equidae; genus Equus; species Equus caballus. The sequence continues at coordinate 1,598,628 of NC_091696.1, forward strand.
GGGGAGCGAGATGCAGGGCTCAGCGGCCTCTGCCCGGGGACAGCACGGCCCAGGAAGAGGGGGGTTTCTACAAGATCTGCAGGGCAACTGAGGCCAGTGCTCTCGTCCCCGGAGCCTCCATGCCCTGGTGAAGGAGGTGGGTACTGAGCCGATCTCAAAGGACGGCAGTGAAGGGCAGTAGCACCTGGATGGAGTGTCCGATGCACTGGCCTATAAACAAGCCCCCACAGTGACAGGACGACAGCAGACGATCTTATCCACACGGCACTCATGCACCTCCAGGACTCCTGGCACAGCGCATCCCTCTCCAGCACACGTGTTCTGGGGCAGCTGCTGGAGAAAGGTCGTCCGGCCAGGTGCCCTTCCCAGCCCCCAGCCCCACAGGGCAGGGCGTCCAGGCAAGCTGCAGGGTCAGCCCATACCAGCACTGGCTCAAAGGCAGATTCATGGAGCTGAAACGGACGTGGGGAGCGAGACCTCGGGAGCCGCCCTCCAGGTGTGGGGGCCAAGGTCCCCATCCACGTGGCGTTCTCTCTGTTGGTGCTTCCACGAGCTGAGGCCCAACTGTGTCCCGAGGAGAGACCGTGCCAACTGCTCCACTACCCGAGCATCGGTGCCGTCCACCACCCCTGCCTAGGCCCTTCCTTCTCAGGTGAGTCTGGAGGAAGACCGGGGTGGGTGGTTGAGAGCAGACCGGCCCTCGGCTGCTGTGCCCGGTGCTTCCTGAGCCCACGAGCCTGACTCGCCCATCACCCCAGCATGGACTTCACAATTAGCTGATGACAAAAAATTCAATAAGTAACAAATTAAAGTTACAAATCCAACTGGAACTGGTCACATAACCGTGGAAAATTTGTTTCCACAGGAAGGTTTATCGAGTGTCATAATTTTATTGAAATCCTCTATCTTCCCCTGGACTTTTATGGTTCTGAGCTGGATACAGAGTTATCATCACCGGAGCGCCGATGCCATGCAAGGGCCGGGGAGGGGGTTTTCCTTCATAAACAAGCTGTAATTGTCTCTTTTATTGACCAATAAATCTCCAAAATGCTGCCTTTCACCACGGTTCTCTTCCATCAGACCTCCAGGCCAGCGACGCCAGCAAAGAGGAAAACGCAAAATTGAAAGTTTGTTGTTTGTACCTTTTAAAGAAATTGTTTTGTCATTAGTAGTAAACAAGCGGGGACCGTGCTAATTTGACTTGATAACGACTTTTTAATGACTGATTCCACTCGCGGAAAGGTTCGCTCCGTTTCCACTCGAGCAAACACCAGCGATGAATAGGCGCGCAGCCTGAGCACACACGCCCCGCGGGCTCGCCCAGGAAGCACCACCAAGGCGAGGTGCCACTGAGCACCTCTCCTTGGTACAGAACAGTCCTGCGTGCAAGCCACCACATTTGCTTGTCACGGAATTAACGGCAACCGCAAGAGCGTGGAAACAGCATCACAAATGAAGAAACGAACGAAGGACTTGGGGGGGTGGATAGCGATGGAGGGGGCCCCGACCACAGGCCTGGGCACGCAGGGCTGCTCACCCAGAGGAAAGCAGAAGAGCTGAGGGCCAGGCTCAGACCCTGCTCCGCCCTCGCCAGCCCCAGACTCAGTCTGCCAGTGAGAGGGTTGGCCCCGATAGCTCCACGCTCCCCAAGCTGAAGCATCTGGGGTAGCATTTATCAACTCTGGCACACAGGCCTCAAGGAGACGGACCAGATGGAGAAAGTTTCCCCTGCCCTGCAGACGGAGCCTCCTGGCCAGGGCTGGTCAGAAGTGCAGGCTCTGGGGCCCACCCAGGCCTGCAGCTCCCATGGTGACCGACTCGGGAAGCCCAGTCGTCGCAACAGCAAAGGCCCACCTGCCTCCCGTCTGTCCCTCAAAGATGCTGAGCCCACCCTGGCCTGAGAGCCTCAGCCTGACAGACCCCTCGGTCTGCAAACTTCCTCCCTGGAACACGTCTGGTTCTCGTCCTTCAGGTCCAGCCCCACCAGCCACACAGCCAGCACACCCCACTGCACACACCTCTGCTGGTCCACATCGCCCTCTTCCTGCTGCAGCTCCAGCCCCGGGGGAGGAACCTGGACCGTCCCACTCATGACTCGTCCCCCAGGCCTGGCACCGCTCTGAAGATGGGGGATTCAGAGATGAGGGGGCTTCTCCTGTATCAGGTTATAAGCTCTTGAAAGGCTGTGACTTACTAGCAGGGAGGGAAGAACTTCCTTCACATGTGTTTGATGTCAGCCCTTTCTGCAGCCGTCAGAAAAGGCTTGTGTAACTCCAGAATCCAATGGCTCTCGGTGAACAGGCGAAGCTGTAGACAGGGAGAACGTTCTGGAACTACAAGGGGGATGAGAAAAGCCATATGGGCAACAGAATGGGTTGAAGAGGCAAGAACACAGAAAGGTGAGGATTCTAGCTAAGAGCATGTATGTGGTGTGTCTGTGTGTGTGTGTGCGTGCGCACGCATGCACAAGTACATGCATGCGTGCACGTGTGTGTCATAACCCTTCACCGGCCAAGTCCCTGGGATCCCCGCTCACTACAAGGTGGCAGGCAGAGAGCAGGGCACTTCTGATGCTTCTGGCCCTAACAGGCCGGGTCCTACTGCCACCGCAGAAGAGCCCCTCTGGGGAGCCCGTGCTGGTGTGAGGGGTCCCCCAGGAGAGCTCAGGGCATCCGCACGGGCTGCCAGAAGCTCCAGCTCCCTGGCCCCTGCTTCATCCATTCGTCTGTTCTCCTCGCTAACCCTAAGTCTCTTCGCAGAGCCAGGTCCGAGCAGTGCCGGGCTGGGGACGGGGGCAGGAAAGGGGGCAGGGGCGAAACACAGGCCTCAGGCGGGGGCCCGGGGACCAGGCCTGCGGCCTCCTGAGCTCTGGGGAAGCGTGCAGACATCAGGATCCCCGAGGGAAGGCAGTGGGCACTGCAATTCCAGAGGCTGTAGGAAGGCCTGGCTTCCCGGCTGGGTGCAGTGCGTCCCTGGGCACCTCAGTCAGAGGGTGCAGTGGGAGCGAGCCCCCAGAGAACCCTTACAGGAGGGCGAGACGGTGAGCATCTTCACCATCAGCGGGTCCTCCAAGGGCACAGAATTAACCCTGAGCTTCGAAGTGCAGCCCAAGACGCCAATGAATCCCAGGGGACAGACACACGCACCCATGCAGAGGCTGAAGGCACACACGGGGGATGGAGAAACACAACGAGGGAGGAGAGCTGGCCCTGCAGCCTCTCGCCCTACCTAGCCCAAATCCTGGCTTCATACTGACTAGCTGTGTGACCTTGGGAAAAGTAAGTGGCCTCTCTGAGCCTCAGGATGCTCAACTGTGAAATGGAGAGCACGCGGGAACCCTCGGGTCACTGTGAAGTTCAAACACAGCTGTGCACATAAAACATTCTGCATCCCCACTTCAGAAGCCCCCACCCCAGTGACACAGGTGGGCACACAGGGATCTACAAGCCCACTCGTGGGGGAAGAAGCACATGGGAGAGACGGAGGGCGTGCCTGAGATCCCAGAGCCTGGCGGGGGCCCCAGGAGGTGGGCAGCACAGCAGTGCGAGGGCCTCCTGACAGACGCTCTGCCTGCCTAGACTGTGAGCCCAGCTCCTGGCACCCTCTGCTCCTCCTGACAGACGCCCTGCCCGCCTAGACTGTGAGCCCAGCTCCTGGCACCCTCTGCTCCTCCTGACAGACGCCCTGCCCGCCTAGACTGTGAGCCCAGCTCCTGGCACCCTCTGCTCCTCCTGACAGACGCCCTGCCCGCCTAGACTGTGAGCCCAGCTCCTGGCACCCTCTGCTCCTCCCAGCCAGCAGTGGCCCTCACGCACCTTCACTTCCACGATGCTCACCTCCCGCCTCCACGCCAGAGCTGCCAGCCTGACTCCCTCCCCTGGCCGCCCTCTTGAACCCGGTGCCCTGTTCCAGAAGGATGCCCTCCACAGGGCCGCCCAGCACAAGGAGGCCACTATCCGTGGGCACCTCTCCCCACTCGTCCACCCCGCCAGCCTGCTCAACAAGTCTGGGACTCGACTCGGGCACTCCACGACTTTTTTTTCTAAGAAAATGAAATGATGATCCTAAATAGCTACGAAGCCCTGCTCCAGTGACCTCTCCCATCACACCGAGTCACCCAAAGAGACGGAGAGGGAGTTAAGCAGAAACAGGAGACCACACAGCCTGCTCCCCTCTCTGGTCACGGCACCGCTGCCCCCCTCGGCCAACCTTCCCCAGAGCCCTGCTCCCATCCTTTCTCAGAGCGCCCACTCTGAGCCCAGGGGCGGGCTGCAGGGGTGCCCTGCTCCAGAAGGAAGGAGCTCCACGAGGCAGGAGGCCAGCTGAGGACGTGAGAGTGAAAGCCGGCCTCTGCCTGAGCCGGCCAGGGACTCGAGCGTGCTTCCAGGCCCGACTCGTGGCCAGTCACTTCCCAAATGCGTGGGGACAGTGCAGAGATGTGCTGTGACTCCAGCCTCCTTGGGCTCCACTGAGAATGAAGAATGAAAACGAAACAGCAATGATGAGCACTGAGGAGGTCTGGCTCTAAAGTCGGACAAACTGGGCTCAAATCCTGACTCTGCCACGAACCAGCTGTGCAACCCTGGGCAAGTGACTTAACCTCACTGAACTCAGCCCTCTCATGCAAGATGGGGGCACGACCACTCCAAACGCGAGCTGAAAGATGAAGAAAGATTACTTTATAAATATGAGACAGCACCTGCAGACAGAAAGCTGGGAGAATGGTCATTTATGGTCACAAGGGACACAAAGGCACAGGGAGGACAGGGCCCAGCCCATGAGCATGAGCTCCGATTGTGCCTCCTCTCACAGGAGCACCTCGACCCCCCACACGCTTGCTTTTGTCCTCATCTATGCCTCTCTCCTCCTGCCCCAGCTCACTGGCCCTGAACACAGTAGTTACTTCCTCTCTGTCGCTGTCTCCACGAAGTCTCACCATGGTAAATCTGACCCGGTCGCTCCCACAGCACGCCATCTACACATCACGGCCCACCCCGTGTCGTCTCATCTGCTCCTCAGGACTCTGTCAGGCAGTACAGAGCTGAGGAACGTGCCTCACAGTGGCAGGACACGGGGCACGGGACAGGGCGGGGCTCCTTGCCAGCAGTCAGCAGTCCTGTTGTCTCCACAACGAGCCCAGGGGCCGGGCACGGCTCCCACCACCAGCTCTTCCCACACCAGCTCTGGGACGACATGGCCAGGGTGGCCACCGCCTCCTCATTCCTCCTCACCAGGAGACACTGACACCCACCTCTCCGAGCGGCCTGAAGACGACACCATGAGAGCACTGAGCCGACAGGCTAACGGTCCCTGGTCCAAGGCCCAACATGACCTGTGTGCCTGCCACACAGCAAACCCCCCGCCCTGTTGACACACTTGGAGGCTTCCGCAGCCCCGCACGTGGTTGGCACAGAGGCACGAGGGCGACCCACTGAGCTGACTGCCAAAGCCGCCCCGGGATCAAGGGAGCCAGCAGGACGGCACGGGGAGCAGCGGGAGCAGCGCTGAGCTCACAAGCAGGCACAGCTGGCTCTCAGCATCCTCCGCCCACCCTCGGCTGCCCGGGCCCCCCGTGGGAAGGAGGCCGACCCCAGGGGCCAGCCGCGAGTGCAGAGACAAAGGAAGGAGGCAAGGCGACTTCAAGCCCCTTTACAACAACGAGCAGGAGAAACGGTCGCCCCTGAGGTACAGAGACCAAGTGAAAAAGTGGTCTCATCACCTGGCACGCTCTGGAAAGCCGACAGCATCTTGGAAGATAACATTTACTTTCCTGCACTGTATTTACTGATGCAGAAGCAACTCCAGGAGGAAAGACGACAGTGACGAGAAGCGGCGGATGCAGAAGTACAGTGACTACGAGGGCAGCTCAGAGCAGCCAAACCAACGCTGGGCAGGCTCCTGAGGGCAGCTTTTCCAGGGGGACCCTGGTGGTCTGCAACTCGGCCGTGTCCCCTCACCGCCCCCTCCACCAGGAGTCCTGATTCCATCTCCCCAGGGCTGGGCTGACAAGCCGGGCTGGGAAGATGGGGTCCACGCTCCTCCCTGCTGTCCAGGCCCATGATGGCCTGCCAGTGCCCAGGCTCACAGCATCCTCAGCCGCCCTCGCCACCTCTGGTCACGGCCTCCAATCCTGCCAGCCTCTCAAGAACAGCTCTGCTCACAGGACAGCCCTGTAGGGAGACGTGCAAAGGCTCCCTGGCCGCCTTAGCCCGTCTGGTGCTGGGGACCCACGCCCACCTCCACATCCCACAGGTCGAGGACAAGGACGAGACACTCAGGGACACAAGTGCCTCTGCCTCCAACACTGGACCAGGAGGTGGCCTTTGCAGTTTCCCTGGCAGGTGTGCTGAACGTCGGCTATCAGGAAAGAAGAGGACACAGAAAGGAGGAAGGACATGGGAAAAGACGCAGTCTGAAAAACTGTGAGCTGCACACAGCCCGTGCAGCTGGCAGGGCCGGGGGCCAGCATTCCAGATGCTTCTCTTCTACCTGACTCTGGCCGCCCCCTCCGCCTCCAGCCTGCAGCCTGCAGCCTTTCTACTCCAACGCCAGGGAGATGCGCTTGACCCAAAGCCTCTGCATCACAGGATCACAGACAAAAGACGCAACATGAGACCCTCAATGGGGCGGAGCCCAGGCCGCCAGGACTTCCAGGGCCGCCCCCACCCAGGCCTTCTCCTTCGGCGCGCACTGGAGAGGTAAGCAGACTGCCGACAACTGCAGGCATGAGGAGTCTGGCGCATGGGCTCAGCGGCTCTGCCTCCTCGGGTACTGCCAAACCCCGACAGGGCATGGAGGTCAAAGGTGCTGTGCCGCACCTGGCGACATCACCCTGACTCGAGCGCCAAGACCCCAGCCCTGGGTGCTCTTGAGTTCCCAAAGAACAGGCCTGCCCTACTCCAGGGGCCCCACCACACAAGGACCCCGCAGACCCTGTCCCAGTGACGGCTGCCCCTCACAAGTGCCCCCCTTCACGATAACCAACCCACAACCTCCCGGGCTCCCGAGTTCAGGAGAGGCCAGCCCTGAAGCCCAGAGCAGGAGCTTCCCGGTGGACTAGAACCTGGCTTCCGACGGGCCCCTCACACAAGGAGGAGCCAACGAAACCCTGATCTTTGCTGGAAAAGTAGAACTTCAATGCAGGCATGAAATAAATTCCGAAGATAAAACTCTAAGGACCTTAAGTTCATAGTAAAAAACCACAAAATACAAATGAAAATAGACCAGCAAACACAAGAATTAGGAGAATTAAACCCACGGTATTCAGGTAAAGGAATAACCAGAAGCAGAACAGAAAATAAGTATGTGTGACATGTTGTAGAACAATAAAGATCCGGATTTGTTAGTAATTTAATACGTACCAAAGAAACAACATGTAAACTAAAAACAAAAACAAAACAAGACACAAACTAAATAAAGTTAAACAAGGTAAAAATAGAATAATTTAAAAATTAAATATAATAAATAAAACAACAATTTAGGTGTGGCTAACGAGAGATTTAGTAAACTGAAAGATAAACGTAAAGAATAAACCAGGAAGAACAAAAGACAGAGAAAATGCGAATAAGAGGCTGAGAGACACACAGGGCAGGATGGGTTTCTATCAAAATTACAGAAAAAGAGTAGAAAGGACAGGCAGGGCAACGCTCAAGAAGACAATGGCTGAGAAACTTCCAGAACTGATAACACCCACTCTCCAAATCAGAAATCACCACACGTTCCAGAGCCTGTGCATGTGGGGCACGGGGTGTGAGATGTAGGGCGTGGGGCATAGCCTGGGGCACAAGGCGTGGGGCACGAGGCGTGGGGCATGGGTGTGAGGCATGGGGCGTGGGGCATGGGGCATGGGTGTGGGGCACAGGGCGTGGGGCACGGGGCATGGGGCACGCCTGGACAGTCCCAGTGAAAGTGTAGAACACCTGAGCACACGGTGGGTCCGGTCAACCAGCAGACCCCACAGGAAGGACAATCAGAAGGAGAGCTGACGTGCCCATGGACAACAAGTCGGGGACAGTGGAATTACATCTTCAAGGAGCTAAGAGGAAATAAAACTCAACTGTTTACCAGCAACACACCTTCACTAGATAGATGAACACAGGACGCATCTCAGGAAGAAGGGAAACGATCAGGGAGGGAAGGTCTGAGAAACAAGACAGAAAATGAGGAAAGCCACCGACACACGCACTCCGCTGCCAGCCATGACGTCTGAGGAGGGCAACATGCCTAGTCACGGGTTTTGAGACAAGACGGAACTAACGCAGCTCCTCGCGGGCCGATGAGGAACGGGCTGCGAGAAACAGTGAAATATTTAAACACCTACAAGACACAAATAAGAAAGTTACAGAGAACAATAGCTTATTTTAAAGATGTGCACACCTGCGTGCACACAGTCTCTGGAAGTGCAAACAAGCAAGCTGGCGGCCTCCTGGCAGGTGCACAGGGCAGGCGGGCAGGCAGGGAGCAGTCCTGCTCACCCGGTGCCCTTTCATAGCTTTCTGTTGGGTAATATACATTACACTATCCACTGACTATATCATCTACTGAAAAATACACATTGAAAACAGAAATTCAGAGGCAAAAGATATAATTAAAATATAATAAAAGCCATTCTGAAGAGCCTGGAGCCTGAAATTGTTCCAGAGGGGAGCGAAGACATCCTCAGCTTCCACTATATTAGATATACAAGGAACGACTAAAAGAAGACAAACAAGTAGAGAGAAACGAGAGAGAAAGAAACAACGTGAGAGAAAGCTCTAATAAATTCAAAAGAAGGCACTAAAAGTAACAAAAAAAAAAGACTGAAAAAGTATTAAATAAGCTGAAAGAAATTAAATGAAATAAATCAGAAGAATAAACAATATAAACAGACTAAACTTTCCAATTACGAAACAAAGTCGATCACACTGTGTAAAAAACACAAGTGCCAGCTGCAGACTCTTTACAGGACACTTAACCACAGAGAGATGAGATGTAACAAACGGAAAACATTAACCAAAGCAAGCCGTGGCTGCGTCCGCAGCAGGGCACGCAGGGCGCCAGGCCTCACCCGGGTGGAGGCCCAGCACAGAACCACAAAGGCTCAGTCAGCGCCTCAGGACCCCGCGTGAGGCTACACTTGTGAGGATACAAGACAGACACAGCACACGCTGCCTCCCTGGGGAGCTCTTAATGCATCTCTAACGGTAACTGACACACTGAGCAGATAGGTAAGAAATAAAAATTCTCAAGAGTACGTTAAAATTTTTGATCTAAAAGATATTTACAAAATGCTGTCCCAAATTACTTGGGGTGACACACTGTTTTAGGCACATAAAGAACATTCATAAAAATTTAGCAAAGTCTGTACCATAAAACACGTCTTGACAAATTTCAAATGCTATATCATCCACAAGTAATTCTTAACTGAAAAGTGATTAGGTCAGAAATCAATTCTAAAAAGATCACCAGGGCCGGCCGGGTGGTGCAGCGGTTAAGTTTGCACGTTCCGCTTTGGCAGCCTGGGGTTTGCCGGTGTGGATCCCGTGTGTGGACATGGCACCGCTCAGAAGGCTATGCTCTAGTAGGCATCCCACATATAAAATAGAGGAAGATGGGCACGGATGTTAGCTCAGGGCCAGTCTTCCTCAGCAAAAAAAGGACGCTTGGCAGCAGATGTTAGCTCAGGGCTAATCTTCCTCAAAAAATTTAAAAATAAAATAAAAAATGAAAAAAATAAGATCACTAAGAAAACCCACCACATTGCTGAATTTAAAAACATACTTCGGTTAACAAGAGGTCAAATAAACACCACAAAGGAAATGTGATAACATAGAGAGCTGCACAATGACAGATGTGAGAGCTAGTCCAATCCTTGCTGAAAATTCCCTGACCTTTCCGGCCTTTCAGACCTCAACAGAAAGGTTTTTATAAGCAACGGCCACGCTACACTCCCCTGCAGTATCTGAATGCCACACCCACACCCTACACATGTGCACCAGGACACAGTGCAGACACGTGCCCGACAGACACACACTCCCTTGCACACACAAACCAACAGCTACACAACTACTGGGACACAAGGAAAAATAACTTAGGAAATTTATAAATTTAGTGCTTATATTAGAAAACCTAAAGGCTGAAAATGAGCTAACAAACCAACTTAAAAATAACAAAAGGAATAAAACAACACATGCGAAGAGCATAAGAACGAAAATAATAAAGAGCATAAATGTATAAAAGAGAAAACAAGGATATGTCAATAGAAACTTCCAAACTGAAATGTGTGGACCCAGAACGACAACACGGATCCTCTAAGGCTAAGGCCAGATTACATGACGGAGTCAGGCAGCCACGACAGGAACGAGGCTATCACGTGCTCTGCTGACAGACTGGGGGCTCTCCAGGGCACCAGGCGTCCTGGGACACCCCAAGATCAGGCGCCCCCTGCGCCTCAGTCAGCAGGTGGCCGTGGAGAACTCTGCGGCCTTGCCACACAGGCTTCTCTGCTCCAACTCAGCCCCTCCCCTCCTCCCTCCCAGTTCTCAAGGTTAAAAGCCTGCCTTTCCCCCCCACTTTGGGGGTGCATTTTCGGTTCTGCCTGAGGCTAACTGTTCTAGTAATAAAGCCTGCCTTTGTTTATTCCAGGTGAGTCCTGTTTCCAGTAATTTTGGTCAACAAATATAAAGAAAAAAGTGGGAAAAAAATAGAATATCTAAGAACAGTGGGACAATTACAAAATATGTGAGACACGCTTAGTGAGAAGACCAGAAGGAGGGCCAGTCTGGTGGCATAGTGGTTAAGTTTGTGTGCTCTGCTTCAGCAACCTGGGGTTCGTGGGTTCAGATCCCGGGTGCAGACCCACACGCTGTTTGTCAAGCCATGCTGTGGCGGCGTCCCATACACAAAATTAGAGGGAGACTGGCACAGATGTTAGCTCAGGGTTAATCTTCCTCAAGCAAAAAGAGGAAGATTGGCAATGGATATTAGCTCAGGGACAATCTTCCTCACCAAAAAAAATTAAAACGAATACCAGAAAGAGAAGAAAGTGAGAAAGGAGCAAAAGAATTATTTGATATAACAATGGCTACTTTTCAAAATTAATGACAGTCACCCAACTACAGATCCAGGAAGCTCAGAGAATATCAAGCAAAATAAATACTAAAAAATCTAAACCTAGGCTTATCATATTCAACCTTCAGAAAGGCAAAGACAGAGAAATTCCAAAAGAAGCCTGAAGGGGAAAACACCTTACTTATCAGGAATAAGACTAAGAAATACACCTAACGCATCGTCAGACCCATACAAGTGAGACGAGAACGAAGAGAAATATTTAACCGTTGAAAGAAAACACTCACCAACCTAGAATTCCTTATCCAGTGAAATTACCTCTCAAAGGGAAAGGAGGAATAAAGACTTTCTCAGACAACAAACACTGAGGGCATCTGTTATCAGTACACCCGCCCTACAAGAAATATTAAAAATGCTCCCCAGAGAGAAGCAAAATGATGTAGGTGAGAAAGTCAGATCTCCTTAAAGAAAGCAAGAGCTTCAGAGAGGGAATCAGCGAAGGCAAAATAAAACCTTTTACTCCTCCCAGTCTTAACCGATGTAACAGCCAACTGCTCGAAGCAGCGACAGCAGCGATGCAGTGGGCGCTCACAGCACGGGGGCAGGGGCAACAACGACAGCAGTGTGAGGGGCGGGGCGGGGGGGGGGGCACCCTGCTGTAAGGTGCTACGTGAAAGTGGACTCAGATTACTTTCAAATGTATATTGCAAACTCTAGGGTGACGGTTGAAAAAAAATTTTAAGAAGTCTACATCACGAGCTATAGTGGAGAAGACATGAAATAAAACACTCAATTAAAACTAAACAAGGCAGGGGCTGGCCCCATGGCCGAGTGGTTAAGTTCACACACTCTGCTTTGGCGGCCCAGGGTCGCGCAGGTTTGGATCCTGGGCGCGGACATGGCATCATTCATCCAGCCATGTTCAGGTGGCATCCCACATGCCACAACCAGAAGGACCCACAACTAAAAAAAATATACAGCTATGTACTGGAGGGATTTGGGGAGAAAGAGCAAAAAAAAAAAAAAATTGGCAACAGTTGCCAGGTCAGGTGCCAATCTTGAAAAAGGAAAAAACCAAAAACTAAACAAGGCAGATCAGAAGAGGAAGATAAAAAAGGAACAAAGAACAAGAGCTCAAACAGAAAATAATCATAAACATCACAGATTCTACACAAACTATATCAATGATCATTTTAAATGGGAATCGTCTAAACATGACAATTACAGGAGACTGCTAAAGTGGATAAAAAAAAGATCCAACTGTATGTAGTCTATAAGAAACCCACTTTAAATATAAAAACAGTGAGACAAACGTTAAGGGGCGGGGAAAGATATGCCATGCTTAACCTCTGTCAGAAGAAAGCTGGGGTAGCTTTATTAATTTCAGGCAAAACTTCAGGACAAAGAAAGCTACGAGGGATAAAGGGGGACATTACATACGATACAGGGGTCAATACTCCCAAGAAGATATAATCCTTAACACGCATGCAGCTAACATGCAACAGAGGATCAAATGCGTGAGGCACAACTGACAGAACTGCAAGGAGACAGACGTGTTCCCGAGCTCGGTCGAGACTTCCACACCCCTCTATGAGTAACGGACAGATCGGCAGGCCGAAAAGCAGTAAGGATATACTTGAACCAAATAGCACCATCCATCAACTATATCTAATTGACACTGATAAAATACTTCATCCAACAACAGCAGGACACACCTTCTTCTCAGGCTTGCATGCAACATTCACCAAGACAGACCACATTCTGGGCCATAAAACACACCCGAACACATTTAAAAGAGCAGAAATCGTATAAAGTAAGCTCTAAGAGCACAGTGGAATTCAACTGGGAATCAGTAACAGAAAGAGGGCTGGAAAACCCCAAAATATTTGGAGATTAAACAGCACTTCTAAATAAGACAGAAAAAGTCTTAAGACAAATTTAACAATATTTTTAACAAAATGAAAATACAACATCAAAACTTGTGAGATACAGCAAAAGCAGAGCTTAGAGGGAAATTTATAGCTTTTTTTGAATTCATATTTTAGGAAAGAAGAATTATTTGAAATCAAACAGCAAAGCTTCCACCTCAGGAAACTAAAGAAAGAGCAATGTAAATCTAAAGCAAGCAGAAGAAAAGTAATAATAAAAATTAGGGCAGAAATCAATGAAACTGAAAACAGGAAATCAGCTGAGAAAACCAACAAAACTAAAAACCAAAATCTGGTTCTTTGAAAAGATCGACAAAACTGATAAACCTCCAGCAGGCTAACCAAGCCAAAAAGAGAGACAAGACACAGATTACTCGCATCAGAAGTGGGAGAGGGTTACCACAACTATCCCCATGGACAGAAGAAAGAACGAGGGAGGATCATGAAAACTCTGTGCCCAGAAACTTGATAATTTAAATGAAGTGAACCAAGTCTTAGAAAGACACAAGCTATCAAAATTTGCAAGAGGAGAAATACAAAATCTGAGTAGGCCTCTATCTCACAAAGAAATTGAGTAATTAATAACCTTCCTAAAATGAAAGCACCAGACTCAGAGAGTTCCACTGGTGAATTTCACCAAAAGTTGAAGTAAGAAAAGATACCACTTCTCTAAAATCTCTTCCAGAAAATAGAAGCCGTCATGCATACGCTTTAGCATATGATACTGTAATGGTAAATTCCTAACATTACATGTTTGTCAAACCCACAGAACTGTACAAGAGTAAACCTTAGTGTAAGCGATGGGTTCTAGTTAATGATAACGCATCAATACCGGTTCATTAACTGCGATGTGTGTAGTACAATAACGCAGGATGTTAGCGTTAGGCAAGACTGGGTGGGAGGGTCATACAGGAGCTCTACACCATCTTCTCAATTTTTCTGTAACTGTAAAGCTGCTCCAAAAGCAAAGTTTACTAATTAAAAAAGTAATCTAGATATAAAAGCACATTCATATAACCCTCCTCAAAAAACAAAAAACAATAAAAAGTGCTGGCGGAGAGGGAAGGCGAGGGAGCTCCAAGGAGCCACAGCGAGACTGAGCTCATCTGAACAGAATCAGCGGGAGTCACAAGACAGCAGAAGAACCACTTCACAGAGCACACACGGTGGGAGGCTGCCAACCCAGAATTTTATACTCAGCGAAAATACTCCTCAAAAGTAAGAGTTTAGAGTCAGCCCTGCTAGCCTGGCAGTTAAAGCTGTGCACACTCCACCTTGGCAGCCTGGGTTCGGTTCCTGGGGCAGAACCACACCACCCGTCTGTCAGGAGCCGTGCTCTGGCGGCAGCTCACACAGAAGAACCAGGACCTACAACTTGAATACACAGCTATGTACTGGGGCGTTGGGGAGGGAAAAACAGAGAGAGGAAGATTGGCAACAGAAGTTAGGGCGAATCTTTCCCTGAAGATAAATAAATAAACAAATTGATGGAAATAAAAAAGAGTTTGATAAATACATTTTCACACCAAGAAGAACGAAGATGATTCCTCAGCATCAGACCTACACCCAAGGAAACACTGACGGGGACCCCACAGGGAGAAGAAAAATGGCCCCAGACGGCCACTTGGGAGGCAGGTGGTAAGAAGAGAAGAAAAAGGTGAACAAATATGTATGAATATAAAGGAACTTATAAAAACAAGAGTGACGAGAATAACAGCTCTTCAAATACATAAATGTGTGTGTAAAGAACTTAACAATTGTTGCCTATAAATTGAGTGATAGGTTAGTAGATGCAAGGTGTTCGAAGGCTCTTGCATTGTCTGGAAGAGAAGGGAGTATTAACTTTTATTAGAATTTGATAAAGAGTCTACGTTATAATCACCAAAATAGCTGCTAAAAAATTCCATAAAAGCATATGTAATGAGAAGATAATAAGGAGGCAGGAAATGGTTTATTCTACAGCAAAGTATAAAAAGAAAGAAAAAAGAACAGAAGCAGAAGGCAAACAGTAAGATGGTTCCTCTAAATGGAAATTTACCACTAAATGCAACTAAATAAAATTTTTCAACTAAAAAACCAAAGATTTTCAGACTGAATAAAAATACAAACTGTCTCTAACCTGAACGCAGGAGACACACCTATAATAAAATAATAAAAGGTTCAAAATGAAATGCAAAAAAAGGACAAAGTATAAATGCCTTAAAAAAGGAAGCTGACATATCTATATTGACATCACACAAAGTAGAGTTAAAGATGAAAAGAATTCAAAGAGATAAAGGACATTCATAATAATAAAAGGCTGTATTGACCAGGAAGATAGTAATTCACAATTTATATGGGCCTAATAAAATAGCATCCAAAGATATACTGCAATAATTGACAAAATTAAAAGGAGAACAGACAAACCCACAAGCAATCTGGGAAATTTCAATACAACTCCCTCAGGATCTGAGAGAAAAAGAGATAAACATCACCAAGGATATAGAAAATGTCAACAGAATGATGGACCACTGACAGGCATTCAGACAACACTGCCTCTGACACCGGAGAGTACACATTGAAGTGTGCAGGGACCAGGGACAAAAACTTCTGTGGGGTCAGAAAGCGAGTCTCTAAACATCAAAGGACTGCTATCATTCAGAAGATCTCTGAACACAACAAAATTAAGCTGGAAGTCAGCAACTGGAAAAATCACAAAATGCGTGAAAATTAAGAAACTTATTTCTGAATAACCTATTGGTCAAAATAAAAATCACAATGGAAACCGATAAATGTTTTGAACTGAATGATAAGAAAAACACAATATATCAAAACCACAGTATACATCTAAATTTACAGCCTTAACTGCCTACATTAAAGGAAAGGAAAAAAACTAATCACCTGTGTATACAACTCAAAAAGTCAGGACAAGAACAAGAAAATAAACCCAAAGAAGGAAATAATAAATAGAAAAATAAATATTCATAAAACAGAATACATATGAATCAATATATTGATGAGACAGATCAAGAGAGAGAGTAAATAACCAAATAACAATATTGAAAAAGAAGACATAACTACAGACCATAAAAATATTTAAAAAATAACAGGATATAATGAACAGCTTTACACAAATTTCAAAGTTTAGATAAAATGGACAATCTTTAAAAAATAAAGTTTACCATAAATGAAACAAGAAGAAAAAGAAAATCTGAATAGTTTCAAAGCTATTAAAAGAAATCAAAGACCCAATTTAAAATTGTTCACAACAGAAAACCCCAGGCCCAAATGCCTTCGTTGGCAAATTCTAGCAAACCTTTAAGGAAGAAATACCACCAATCTTATGCAAACTGTTACAGAGAAGAGAAGGAGTACTTCCTAACTCATTTTATAAAGTCAGAAAAACCATGACATCAAAACCTGATAAGGACATTATAAGAAATCAAAATTAATTGTCAAAATCTCTTACAAACACAGATGCAAAATCCATAAACTACTTATTAGCAACCCAAACAAAGCATTACTTACAAAGGATAATCCATAGACAAGTTCGTTTATTCCTGAAATGCAAGTTTGGTTTAACATTTGAAAAATAATAAATGTAATTCTCCACATTAACAAAATAGAGAAGAAAAAAATCACATGATCATCTCAATATACGCAGAAAAAGCATTTGATTAAAATTCAACATCTATTCATGATTAAAACAATAAAACAAAACAAAACAAAAAAACCCTCTTAGTAAATGTGAAATAGAAGGGAACTTTAATCTGATTAAGATTCCCTTAGTACAGTCAACTTTATCTTTCACAGTGAAATGTTGAAAGCTTTCCTTCTGAGATGAGAAGTTAACAAAAAGCCCAGCTATTAACACTTGTGTTCAAAGCAGTACTGGAGATCCTAAGCATGAGCAAGGCGGCAAAGGGCAGAAAGGGATAAAGACCAGAAAGAAATTAAAAACTAGGATTAGTAGGTGACACAATTGTGAACACAGAAAATCCAACAGAATCCACAAATAAATTATTAAAATAAGTTCAGTAATGTTGATGGATCAAAGTCAATAATCAAAGTTATCAAATTATATTCCCACATGCCAGCAAAAACAGAAAAAATTTTTGGAAAAGATGTCATTTATAACACCATAAAAATAAAAAACCGTATGTCTTTATAAAGAAAACTTTATGAAACATTATTGAAAGAAAATAAAGATGACCTAAAAACATGCAATCCTGTAACATGTTCATGGATTAGAAATGTAATATTACAAAGATGTTATTCAACCAGTGCATTCCCAATGAAAATCTCAGCAGGTTTGCTGGTGGACGCTGACAGGCTGAGCTCTGAACTGGACGTGAACATGCAAAGGGTCGTGATCAGCCACGGCGATCAGGAAGGCCACGAGGAGGGCGGCTCCTCCACCAGGTAACCAGACTTAGGAAAGTCTCAGTCACTGAGGCAGGGTGGCTTCAGCAAACAGAGAGCGAAACAGACCAAGGAAACAACACCGAGTCCAGAAACGGACCAATACGTATAGAGACGATTAGTTTGGTGATGTAAGCTGCCCTGCAGAGCAGTGGGAAGGGACAATCTCTTCAATAAGTGGTGTCAAGTCAACTGGAGATCCACATGGGGGAAAAACGGAGCTTGCCACGATACGATAAAGCTTCACATTGAGAGGTTAAGTGTGAAAAAGCAAAACAATAAAGAAGATGATATTGAAACATACATCAATGACCTTGGGTAGGCAAACGGTTCTTATACAGGACATAGAAAATAACAACCATAAACAAATTTTAAAATGGGCAAATTAGATCTCATTAAAATTAAGAGCTTCTATTAAACAGAGTGAAAAACTGCTACATACTGGGAGAAGATATTTGCAATATAAACACACAACACAAGACTAGTATCCAGAACATATAAAGAATCTTTACAGATCAGAAAGAAAAATGGGCAACGGGTTTGAAAGGAGTTTCACCAAAGTGGTCTCCAAATGGCCAATAAACATATGAAGAAGTGTTCAACCTCATTAATACTCTGGAAAGTGCAAACTGAGAACACACTGAGATCCACCACCCACCATGGAATAGCACGAATTTAAAAATGACAGGATGAGGTGTGAACAAGGCTCACTCCTTCAGTGCCAGCGGGCGTGTGACATCATGAGCACCGTGATAAACGGACACCTACTATACGGTGAACACGTTATACACCCGACGACCGAGCAGTTACACGCCTGGGTATGCGCAGACAGAAATTCACATACGTGTGCGCCAAGACGAGTCAAAGAACGTCATAGCAGCATCATTCACAACTGCCAAGAAATGAAGAAACTCAAATGCCCATCAGCAGAAGAATGAAAAAAATGTGTTGTGGTATCCTCATAAAATAGAAATGAATGAACCGCACACACCAACGTGAGGTTGAGCAAAAGAGACCAAACACAAAACACTACACACTGGACTGTGGAAAGTACATTTATATGAAGTCCTAAAGCAGGTAAAACTAGCACGTGATTTAGAAGGGCGCCCACTGTGTGGGAGCGGGGCACCCCTGAGGGAGGGGTGTGGGGGGCACCCGAGGGAGAGGGTACCTGTGATGGTCCAGCCCCAAACTTATAGGCAATCACGCAAATGGCTGACTTTATTATAACTCACTGAGTTGTACTTTTAGGACAGAGTACTTTCTGTATGTATGTCAGACTCCAATAAAAAGCTGGAAAAAGTATTCTTAAAAAAGATATTCTGCAGTTCCAGAAGCACAGTTTTGGCTGTATAGTCACATTACAACAGCTTATCAGAAAAAATATTCAAACGAAGACCAACTTGGTATTCCAGCAGACGGACTCAAATGAGGGAGGCCGGAGCGCGGGGCATCCCAGGTAGGCGGCACCGGGGCTGGAGGGTGGACCGCACAGGGTGCTGACTTTTAGCACACACATTCGACAGTCAGAGCATCTAGTGAAAGAGGGACAGGTGCTGCAAGGGTGGGGGGCAGGGGGGCTGGTTCAGGAGGCTCTGAATGTCACATTACATGGTCTGGAAACTGGGGAGCCCCAGGAGTTTCTGAGCAAGGAGTGACAGGCATGGAGATGTGAGAAGATTAATCTGGGAGTCGTAATGACAACGAAATGAGAGAGAGGAAAGAGGAGAGAGGGAGCAGCAGAGAATAAAAACACCCATGGAACAGCAACCAGGTCACAGACCAGGCGTGAGTGCCGGGAAGGGCTGTGACTTCTTGCCAAAGTCCCCAGTCCTTCCCCCTGAGACAATTCAGCTCTGTAGGCCTGAGGTCTTCCACACCACTGGCCCAGGAATTCTCCTAGGGACACGCTGGGAACAAACGGAACAAATGGCTCAGTGGCGGTGTCACTGTATGATCTCAATCTTGATCTTCCAGGCCACCTGGCCAGGAGGGAGGGATCCGGAAAGTGACTGCAGCAGACAGCGCAGCTCGTCAGCACGTCCCCACCCCGCCCTCCACCGGAGCAAAAGTTACACATCCAGGGAGACAGGAAGAGGCTCCCAACAGAGCTGTTCAAATCCAAGTTTAAGAAAAGAAGGCTCTGGGGACAAAAGTTTTCAGGGTAGTCAAAACTCATTAACTCCAGTTAATTGGGTAAAAAGGCCAGTTCAATTGATGATGAGTGAATTAGAGGGTAATTTTCACACAAAGCAATTCTATTAACTTGCGTATAGTAATCTGAAGAAGCGTTAACAGTGCTACCAAATGCACTTCTCACTTGGCTTCTCTCCTAAGTAGATAAGGCTAATTTAGAACGCACACACCACTTGCTACGACAATTAGAAACTGCTGGACACCCTTCTCCGGTAGCCTTTCGCAGCTCTGGAGGGGCCGAAGCTTCAAGGCAAGACAATGTAACCCTTTTAAAAGTGGTGGAAACTATCAATCCGTGCTTGATGAAAATGCTTCCAAACTAATCAGACATGGCCCTGGTCAGAGCAAACGGAGGACAGTGGGAAACTGCCAACCCTCCCCAGTGAGCCGCTCACTGTCTGCCCGCGGTGCTGTGTCGAAGGCGGCCAGCCTCACAGGTGAGTGCGCAATGAGGCCCCGGCCCGGGGAAACGCCCACAACAGCACTGCTCCGGTGCCCTCGGGCCTCCGGTCCTCTGCCATCCACAGCCACCACATCGTGTCTGCCATCCGGGCCGACCTGTTCAGCACCGCTTCCTCCTCGTTTTCAAAGATCGCTTCTTCTCTGCTTGTCTTCATCTTTCACTCCCTTCTTTTCCTTCAGCCTCATTACCAGATAATCCTACCTGACCAATGTTTCCTGAGCTCTGCTTCTGCAGGTTACCGGGTTCAGAGCAGCCCCATAAGAGGACAGGGCTGCCAGACCTGACAGGAATCTCCTGTCCCCGATTCGTCCCCTCTAAGGACCTCCCCAGCGCTCCCCTGCAGGCAGCAGGAGGCGGAAGGCGAGCCCCTGGCGGGGAAGGGCCGTGGTCCCTGTTTCATTCGTTCCCCTGCTCTCAACCCCCTCCCCAACCAGCCCAGCCGTCTGAGTCAGTGAGGGGCCCAGCCTCTGCCTCCGGCCGCCCTGCCCTTCCACCATGACACACGACACTGAGCCAGAGGGGCGGAGGGACGCGCTGCTGCTCTGCCTCTCACCAGCAAGCCATGTTCTTGCAGTTTCAACCTCCTGATAAAAAGCTCTACAACACCTATTGTAGCAAGGAGTGGGAATCAATTGAGACTTCCCCAAGCAATTTGACTTGGATTTCACACCGCTCTATTACAAATTCCATTTCATTTATGTTTGCTGTATAATGCATCCCAGCATCCACCCTGAACCAGCAGCGTGCTTCCTAACAGCAGGTCCTACACGCGCGCTGACAGCGTGGCTGCCGCCTCAGAAAGCCAGGGTTCCAGGGGCGATGCGCGAGCACGGTGCCAGGGCTTCCTGCACTGTCCCCTGTGTCAGGGTCTTCACCAGGGAGGGGGAGGTGAGCCCCCCCAAGGAGTCTGTACCACACAAATGTGGTGGAGCCACAGACTGAGGGAGCGACCGCCGGTGTGGCCTGCTCTGTGTTAAGCAGGACTTCTCGGCCGGGACGGAGGGGAAGAAGAGTGAGTAACACAGGGACAGACGGTGAACGGGCCCCAAGCCAGCTCCAGCAGTCAGAGAAGCCCCTTCCGCTCTCTGAGCCTCAGTTCCCCCAACTGCAAAACAGCAGTTAAGTCGATGGACCTGCATCCTGCAGTTCAAAAGCTGTAATGTTGCAGAAACTAAGCGGCTTTCTTCACGAGAAGGTAAGGACACCAACAGGTGATGCCCGTGCCCACTCACCACGTGCAAGGCATTGTACCAGGAAACTTCCACGCATCGGCTTGCCAGAGTTTCCTTCACTACTACAGGCGCAACCCCTAGCATGGAGCCTGGAACCTAACAGGCTTCAGGATATGCCTTAATTGAAAGATGAATGAATGAAACCATCAACCTTCAGAACAACCCCATGAGGCGGGCGCTGGCACACAGTCTCTTTCAGAGGAGGAAATAGGCCTCCTGAGTTCAATGACTTGCCCAAGGTCCTCAGATCCTACTGACAGAGCCCAGATCTGAAGCCAGCTCTGCAGGAAGTGAGAGCCTGAGCTCTCGGTCATCACACAAAACGGTGGGATCGACAGTCAGACGCGAACAAGCTTTATAAATCAAAGCCCCAGTGCAGCTCTGAGCTCAAGTACCCACTGATCGCAAACCGCAAAAAGATTATGAGACAACAGAGATCCAGTGATCCCAAAATCTTCAACATTCACCCCGACTCTGAGTCCCAGTGGGCACATGACACGACCCAAGTGGCTCGCACTGATTTCAAAGGTCCCTCCTCAACTGAGAAGGCCCAGCCCCAGACGGGGTTTTGTGTCACACAGACACACACCCACCCGCCCAGGGAGCTGACCACAGAGCTCAGGGACAGGGCTCCCCTTGCCAGACCCTCCTGCAGATCACTGCTCTGCCGCCCAGGGCCAGCGACCCAGACAAGAAGCAGCCAAAGCACAACCACCCACCAGCTGCGGAGCACCCCCGACGAGGCCAAAGGAGAGCTGCGCGCTGCTCCCCGTCCCAGACTGAGAGTCAAGTGCAAAGAGAAAGTCGCTTTCAGTTCACGCCCAGTGTCGTGGGCGCCACCCAGGGTCAGGCCGGTTCTGCAGGGAGTAAGGGAGGGGACGCCCTGCTCTCCAGGAACCCAGCCTGGGAGGGAGTCAGATGGGAACATCAAAAAAGAAGAAAGGGACCAAAGGAGAGACATGGTGGGGCGTGTGCCCCACCGCACACCAGGAGGGGACTGCTCCAGCAGCGGGGACAGCCTGGATGGGTGGGGTGCAAAGGCACCTCTCCAGAAGGACATGGAATGGGCAGCCGGCTCAGAGGACTTTCCAAGCCCCACGTTCCACCTGCTAATACCATTTATGTACAAGTGTGCACACGGATCCTACGCCCCTCCACACCCAGGCTCCCGGGCAAGACCACTATCACCTGGCTGTGCCTTCTCCGCACTCAGCCAAGTGGTCTCACACATCAGGGTCCTAGGACCCACTTGCTGATGCCACCACAAGATCCGCAAGAAGCAGAACACCAAACAGCCCACACCCCCAAGCTCAACCAAGATCCCTGATTCAACAAACATCATCAGCTACCGATCGTGCGCCAGGCCCTGTGCGGGGCCCGGGATCGAGAGCAACAGGCAAAACACAACTCTCCACGCATGCCATGTCACGAGGCTGGAGGCTCCCGTCAACGCCAGACCCCCCAGAGCCCAGACCCCACTCTGGCATCGGCGTGGGCGGCAGCCTCTCTAAGCCTCAGTCTTCTCAACCATAAATGAGGAGAAATCTCATATCACAGCGTGATTTTTAGGACCAAATAAGATCATTAGGTGAAAGCTCACAATACCTATTTTTAAATTTGTTAATGTTAATTATTATTATTAGTCCTACCTTCTTGGAAAGTCCTCCCTCTATTAAAAAAGAAAACAAACACCTGGCTATTTGGCCTTACCCGCCCATCACAGATAAGCTACAGCTTTCCCAAGCTGCCGCTTGGATGAGCGCCCACTCAGGGGGCGTCCCAGGGAAGGGGCCCACTCCAGAGGGTCTCTCAACACCCTCTGTGCCCTGCTCTCTGGCCATTATCACTGCTTCACATTTCACAATTCTGTCTGCCTCCGCAACCAAATGGCAAGCTCCCGCAGGGCAGATGAGGCTGCCTTTCTCTTTCACAGCCATATTCTCAACACCCAGGACAAAGACGCTAAAAACGTACTTGCTAAACGCATCACAGCACTTGGTAGGAGGGTTCTATCCAGGCCTCGTTGCCCAGCTCATGACCCTAGGGGTCAAGAGACCGCGGGCTGGCTGCTCTGGCTGGGCCGCCTGCCCCGGCACCGACAGCTCCAGTGTGGCCGGCAGCATGCAGGGCTCTGAGAAGCCAGGCCTGCCCCAGCTACTCCAGGGCCCCCAGCCCCAGAGGGAAGGAGGGCAGTGCGGCGGCGGCCGTCTGCCGGGCCAGGCCCTCTGCTGCAGCAACAGGCTCTCTGCCAGAGCCCCTCACATGCTGGCCCCACTACCACTCAGGATGGGGGGTGGTTAGACCCTGCAGGTGCCCTGACTGTAAATCACACGCGGTTGCTTCTGGACGGCAGCCTCATGCAGGACTGAGTGAGGCGCCATCTCCGCCCACCATACCCCCTACACCAAGGGCTCCCGGTCGTTCTCAGGGAGACGCTGCACGTGTCGACGGTCAAGAGCAGGAAGAGGAGCCCACGGCACCAAGAAGATGAAAGCTCACAAACCCGACGCCCACTCTTGGCTTCAGCCCTGTCCTCAGAGCTGGGCTCCCACAGCCAGTGCCAGCCACACTTACGGGACATTCCTCCCCCAGCAAAGCAGCTCCCATCCTGAGGCGATGGCTGGTGCTGAGGCCTCTGTGTGAGACTGCCCGGGGGACAGGGACCCCAGGTGCCATCTCTCACCCTCCAGGCCCTAACTCGGCTGAGGCTTGATGTGAAGAACAATCTATCACAGACAGAGAGGCCCTGGGAGGAGAGAGAACACTGACTCCTGAGGGCCTCAAGGAGAAGAGTGGTCGGTTCTGCAGGCCGCAGCCGATGGCCAGTCAATGACCAGGGAAGAGGATGGAGAGGCCACCCGCCTCCCACGCAGGACGGAGCCACTGCTCGGCCAGTCCCGTCTCCTAGGTTGCAACCAAGGGTGGGGGCAGTACCTGGTCACCCGCCTCTGCAGAGCAGGCCGGGAACACCCCAGAGCAGGCTGCCCGAGAGCTCAGGGTGCCTCCCCAATCCTCCCCTCGCTGGGACAGGTGTGAGGCAGCCTCCCGAGTCCCCGCCCACCGTGCGGAGGAGGCTCGCGCTCCAGGACCTGAGGGATCTAACAACACTCCTCATGACCCCGTTTCCTCCAGGAGGTGAGAAAGCAAAGCGGCATCACAACCTCCAGCACGGGGCTCCCCAGGGGCGATGGCCAAGCAGGGGTGCACACACAGAGCCGCCACGACTTCAGACTGTGACAGTGCAGGATGCGCAGCTGCTGTTTGCAGCGACGGAGCGAGCCTTGGTGGCGTGAGGAGCAGCCCCAAGGTAACGGCCGTGGGACCCTGACTGTAGACACAGCTGCTGCGCTTACCCCGCCCTGCTTCCCGCCGTCCTCCTTCCACAGAGGGCACTGGACTTGAGCCGGACTCCGGCTCCCCCACTTCCCGGCCACGCTTCCTGGGCACGGCGCTGACTCCCGGAAACGCTCGCTTCCTTCTCCGTGGAACACGCCGTGTGAGAGGAGAGGGAGTGAACACCGAGACCTCCGGCTCAGACCAAGTGCGTGTGGTGTTAGCGTGGTGACCAGCGTCGTGATGTACAGCTGCAGTGTTCACAGAGGGGACAGGGCTCTTCCATGGACCACCTGGCGAGTCACAGCGCAAGGAAGCAGCCAGGGCCACACTCGCTATCAAGAAGCCTCCGCTCCCCTCAATGCGGACGTGGCACTGAACCGCTGTCCCGGACGGAAGTTTGTCACGCACACCAGGTATCAGAGGACAGTGAGCTGCTGTAGGAGCAGGAGACTGGTCACGGTAACAGAGCAGCCACTCGGGAACAGCGGGGGCAGGAAAGAGCGTCCATCTCGGATCAGCAGGGGAAGGACAGAGGGCAGGGAGGAAGAGATGGCAGGGAGGGAGGGGGCAGGAAGCCCCACAGGGCCGGGGGGACCGCTGGCTAACTCCCAGGAAGGTTCTGTCTTTCTATACACCTTCTCTGCGAAGAGACGCAGGTGATCGGGAAGGACTCAACGTGCAGACCACAGCCTGAGAGGCCCCAGCTCTGGAAGAGCCCTCTGGGCCAGCACTCATGGGCTCCTTGCATCCACCCAGAGGGAGGTGCCGTTATCATCTCGCTTCGCAGAGATGACAACTGAGACACGGTGGTGAAATCGCAGCAGCCAGGAGAGCAGGCCACAAACCCAGGCCCCACGGCTCCCCAGCCCTGGCCCCTGCTCCTGCAGAACCAAAGATGACAAGAGGTCAATTCAGTGGGTCTCAAGGCCAAGAAAGACCTCACCCATAAAGCAGTGGGAGGAATAAGAAAGGGGAAGACTGCACACTTTCCGACGTAAAACACCTCTGTGTGTCCTGAAACACTGTTAAAAAAACAAAAGGTAAAAGACGCACTGGGGAAAACCTACTGTGTACAAGCCAGTGAGAAGGCCCCCCAGACCTAACAGAAAGCTGAGCAGAGCAAGCAGATGGTCAACGGAGAAATGTAACTGCCAATCAACACAGGGAAAAATCCAGAAAGAGCCATTTCTCACCCAAAGTGGCAAGAAATAAAATGCTGCTACTCTGTGAGTGGGGCTGCAAGGGGCGCACCCCATACCTGCTGAAGGGGACAGCGCTGGGTCAGCCACACTGACTAACTGTCCAAAAAGTGTTCTTGCCCTTTAACCAGGAATCCAGGTCCAGACAGACATCCTAAGAAATGAGTTAGAGATACAGTCCAAGAGCTGCATCCAAGGATGCTGGTCACATTAGCAAAAATAACGAAAAATTAGAAACAATCTAAACTTCCAATAAAGAAAAGAGTTTAATTTTGGCACATCTGTACAAAAGAACATTATATAGCCACCGAGGGTTTTATTTTCACAGACTGTAACGACACAGGCATTTGTCACAGTAAATGTTAAGTGACAAACAGGTCTTGTCTGTTGTTCTAATACCTAGAACAGCTATGGGAACACCCACAGCACCTGGCACATGTGGATATCAGCCAATAAGTGTTCAATAAACGGACGGATGGATGGATGGGGGGAAGGAGGGAGAAATGAAGGAAATACACACACGATTTTAGTGCTCTCTGTCGGTGGAGGGATCAAGGTCTTCGCAAATGTCTTCTTTATATTTCCCGGCAGTTTCCAAACTCTCACCATGTATAGGATTATAATAAAGGAAAGAAAGAGGCGCTGTACGTTTTAAAGGAGTCAAGGCTTACACCTAAGGCATATTGACACATCAGCCAACCCGCCCATCCCTTTGCAGACACCAAACCCGAGGCCCAGCGAGGTGAGGGGCCTTCCCTGACTCACCTGCGACACGGCGGCCGCTCCCCCAGGGCCCAGGGCTCACCGAGGGTAAGCCCACAACCCGCACCAGCATCCTGAGGGCAGTGAGGCCCGGGCACAGCGTGCGAGAGAAGGAGACACAGCGGCTCAAGGAGCTGGTCGGGGAAGGGCCGTGGGTCCCGCAGTTCCGGCCCAGCGCGACCACCGAGTGTACCACCCGCCACTGGAGGGTTGCAGTTCTCTGGTTTCGGCTGTGGCACACCAGGCTGCCAGGAACAGTCTCGTACAGGTTTTGCTGTGGACACGAATTTTATTTCTTTGGGATAAATGCCCAGAGCGCAACTGCTGGGTCGTACGGTCACCGCAGTTTAGCTTGTGAACAAACTGTCAAGCTGTTTTCTAGTGGACGCGCAGGAGTGACAGATGAGAGACGCCGTCCCACTGCGTCCTCGCCAGCACCGGGAGTCACCGCTGTTTATCCCGGCATGCTGACGGGCATGCGGGGACCCTCACGGCGGTTTTACAGCCCTTCCCACTGCCCGGTGACGCTGAACCGTCCACCCACTCGTCCGCCGCCTCGCGTGCCCTCTGTACGTGTCTCTGTCCATTTTCTCATCACACTGTTTTTACTACTGAGTGCTGAGGGTTCTTTCTCTCTTCCAGGGCATGGCCTCTTGTCCGATGTGTGGTTTGTAGATAGCTCCTCTCTCGGTCTGAACCTTGTCTTTTCATCTCTTAACAGGCTCTTTCACAGAGCAAAAGCATCTAGTTTCTATAAAGTCCAATTTATTAATTTGTCCTTTTACAGAGAGAATCATATCCTTGGTGTCAAGTCTAAGAACTCTTTGCCTAGATCCTGAAGACTTCCCTCTTATTTTTGAATACAAGTTTTATGCTTTTATGTTCGACATTAAAGTTCACGATTAATTTAAGTTAATTTTTGCGTAAAGCGTGAGGTTTAGATGCAGGTTCACTTTTTGCCTATGGATGTCCAGCTGCTCCAGCACAATTTATTGAAAAAGTTATCTTTCTTCCATTGAATTGCTTTTGCATCTTTCTCATCAGTTGACCCAGAGCAAGCAGAAGGAAGGAAATAAAGATTAGAGCCGAAATAAATAGAGAATATAAAACAATAGAGAAAACCAGCTGAGGCAAAAGTGGGTTCTTTGAAAAGATCAATAAAATTGATAAACCTTCAGGTAGACTGACCCAGAAAAAAAGAGACTCAGATCACTAAGACCAGGAATCAAACAGGAGCAATGTCACTGACCTCACAGAAATGAAAAGGTTATAAAGGAATACTACTAACAATCGTACGTCAAAATTAAACCATCCAGGTGAAATGAACAAATCCCTAGAAAGACAGAGACTACTCAAATCTGATGCAGGAGGAAACAGGAAACCCGCACAGACCTGTCATTGCAAGTAGAGATGAGCCAGCCCCCACCTGCTCCCGCTGTCTCTGGGTGCTCCTGGGACCAGGCCGCCCTGCTGTCCTGGGACTACACAGAGGGCACTGTTAGCTCTTTGGTTAGGGCCCCGGGTCCCCGAGGCTCTGTCGTTCTCTCTGTCCTCGGATTGAGTCACTTCCACTCACTGATTCTTTCCTCTGTCCCCTCCATTCCCCTGCTGAGCTCATCCAGTACACGTTTATTCCGTTTCTGTACTCCCAGTTATTGTCTAAAACGTCCTGTCTCCCTAGGACACCACCTTCCCAGCCCTGTGGCACTCCTGGGCTGCCATCCTCTTTAGCTCCAAGTACAGGATACAAAGACAACCACAAAACCCAGGGAGCCACCACATGCTGCTCCTTGGGTCCAGAGGTCGCCAGCCTCCAGCCTCCTGAGTCTTTTAATGTTTGTGTTACATATAACGTCCAGGGTTTTTACTTGTACCCAGCCAAAGGAAAGGGAAAAACACGTCTACTCCATCTTCTTGGAAACAGAAGTCTTAGTTGTTCTTTAAAATTGTTCATTAAGCAAATAATTAGCACCGCCTAGGTGCTGGGCGCTATAGTAGATGCTACCCTAAGCAGCTTGGTGGATGAGAGTGTCTGGCACTGCTCCTGGCTCACAGGTGACACATGAAGTGAGTGACTACACCAGATGCGGAAGGGCTTTGAAATCATCTAACCAAGTGGCAGGTCACTAAACCTCTCTATCTGAGGAAGGGAGGACTCCATCGAAATAGAGATGCTTCCAAGTTGCAAATGTGCCGCTATCACCAAGGTGGCCCGCGGGGAGAAGAAGCCCCTGGAAAAGTTGCTGGGGCTCGTCTCCATCATCGAGAAAGAGAGAGAGACACACACACCCTCTAACACCCACCACTGCAAAACCACGGCTTCTGGCCCACTGCAGCTAAAGTGCATGCCACGCTGGCGCCAGCAGTCCCACATTTATCCAGGGAACACTACCAGTCCCACTGTGTGAACTGTGCCCCTCCTCCCTCCACAGAGTGGTACTCAGAGCCACCAGCTGACCCTCTGAAGCTGAAAGCTACCTTCACGGAGGAAGACAGGCCGGCACTTAAAAAGTTTTGTCCCTACTTTCTGCATTCTCTTCATTTACAATATTGCTTATGCAAAGATATTACCATACATAATGCATTCAATTATGCAGTGTAAGATGCAGCCTTAATGGAGAAAATTCAAGTCAGCCACATAGACACTTCAGAAAATATTAAAAAAAAAAAGACGACCCTGCCACTAACTTTCAAATGTGTTTGAATTCGCACACCTCTCACTACCATAGGGACGCAATATAAATATATAAACTAGTGCTCATCTCATTTTCCCACTGTTTTCTTGCATGATAATACGCCTGGAGCCGACACCTCTCTCCTTCTCAGTGCCGGGCCTGCATTAGCATGTAAATAGCTCGCAGATACAAGGACACGGAAGCAAGCCAGAGCTCCTTAATTAACTTCAATCCCCAGCAAACCCGGCAGCAGTCCGCTCTGACAGTTCCCCCAGGTCCTCCTCAGGAGGCCCTCGCCGGCCTGGGGAGTCCTGCCAGGCCAGCACTGAGAGGGCGGCTGGAAAGGGCCGGCCGGGGAAAGCGACATTTGGGTACTGGGCCCACAAGAAGCTGTGCCATGACTGTCATCTGGAACTTTGGGATGCTTTGCTGAGCCAAGCCTGGGTGGACGCACTGGGGGACTGCCAACCGGGGGGCGGGGGTGCTGGCTGGGTTCACGCTTACTGAGCACAATTCCTAGTCTCAGCTGATCCTCACAAACAGTCCTACACGTAGGTCCGGCCTCTCTCTCCAAGGTGAAGGGCCAGCACTGCCCAGGCCTCTTGCCAGGCCCCAGGGAGCTCTACGGTCAGGGGTATCTGACTTGTTTCCTACTCTCCCACACCCGCCCCACCCATCCAGAAACAGTGCCGAGTCCACGGTTGTCCAACCACTGAGTGAACGACACCAAGGAAGAGTTGGTCACTAGAAGATGCCACACGTCTTATTCTGCAGGCAACAGGGAGCAGGGGTGGTTTGGGGGCTGAGAAGTGACCTGGGTAGAGCCAGGCTTCCAGCACGTCACTCTGAGAAGCCATGGGACCCACGGGGAAATCCTGGCCACAGTCAGGCAGCGAGTGGCAGAGGAGGAAGGACATGTGCGAGAGCAGTGCTGGAGGAGATGTCAAAGCTCCAGAGGCGAGGGGCCGAGCAGGAAGGGCAAGTGGGAACAGGCCAGAAATAACACACGTCGTAGCAATGCTCACACAGCAAGGACCGCAGCTGCGCTCTCGAAGGCAGTGCTTCTGCAAGCCCGTAACTCAGGTCACCTGCCAACAACCTGACGAGGAAGCACCAGGCCAATGGCCACCTTCCCCGATGATGAGAGCGAGCCGTAGACTGACTAAGCTGGCCAGGCTGCCCACAGCAACACCTGGTGCAAGGAGATTATAAGGCACGTGCACTGGCTCTGAGGAGTTATCGCTCAGAGCACTGTGGGATCTCATGGGGGCTGAGATGCCAAAGGGAAGCCATCTGGGCACACGCCAGAAGGAGGGGAAAGTGCCCGTAAACACACTGGAAAGTGTACTTTGGAAACACAAGCACTAGCTCCCAGAAGACACTGGCATGCAGACTGGATCATAACCCACAAAGATTCACAAATAGGATTCAGCAGTGAAGACAGCCTGGGTGAGGAGCCTGGAGGTTGGGGCAGAGGCACAGCACCAGCTCACCCGGCATCGTGGGCCCGCTGCTCCCTCTGCTCCAGCTGGTGCCTCTCCTTCCTGTGCTCCCCGCCGGCGGTGTAAGTGGCACCTACTTCTTCTGCTCGACCGCACTGGCTTCTGTCAGGATGAGGGGAGGTGATGTGGGAAAGGAAGTCGTGTGCTGCAGTGAAATGGGGCACACCAGGAAAGGGGCCTGCAGACATTTCTCTCCTGTGTGAAGGGCTCATACATTATTTCTGCAGCCCCGTACGGGATCCCGATGAAGACAGGCAGGGGGAAGGCGGGTGTGGGCATGAACGTGACAGGCAGGCGCCACGCTGGGCCTATTCCCGGTTCTCCCCGGATCTCACGGAGGAAGCAGAAGCTCTGAGTGGGGATGTCATGTGCCCCAAGCCGCACGGCTGGTAGTCAGAACTTGAACCCAGGCCGCCCTGACTGCACCTTGCTGCACCAACGTCTCCCAGGGCGGGGTGATCAGGAGCCAGGGATCTCCGGAAGGTCGCCAACCCCCTAGCCCTTGCAGTCTGCACTGCTCGCCAGCATGGAGCTCAGCCCCATCGAGCAGATGTGGCTTCTGTGAAGGCCAGGCCTGTCCAGGGCACCACTGTTTGCTCCTCGGCAGGCCAACAAGCCACGGCTGCAGGCAGCCTTAGCAGAGCTCCGAGCTCCCGACGCACGATGCGGACAGACTGCTCTCCAGCCACTGTGGCTTCACACAAGAGGGAAAGCCCAGAGAAGACAGATGCACAGCCCCTGCCACGGCATCCTCCCGCTACATGCTTCTCATTATCTGCCCAGGGCTTTGCGTTTACACAGCACCATTCCTCTCGGGGCTACAGGTGGTAAACGAGGCTGGCTTAGACAGGAATAAATCATGCTTCTGTAACTAGCAATATTTCTTAACCGGAGGTTAAGAAAAAATCACGAGCGCAGGCTAACCAGTGGGTCTAATTTATTTAGAGCCATTCATAAAGCTGTGGATAAAGCCTTTATAAAAGCTTATTAGAGAGCCCCAAGGAAGCCCCAGAAAAACAGACCGCCGCTTAGCGGGAGTTGCAGGCCCCAGAGCAAGTGAAGAGTCTAACAGAATCTTTCAAAGGAAGGAGAGGCGAGAGCAAAGTGGGAGCCACTTCGTCACCTAGAGGGCTCTTTCCTTAGGCAGACGCCACTTCGAGGCTGGTTCCAGGGAGACATCCAGACGGCCCCAGGAGCTCCTCAGGCGAGGGCCTGTCCCAGGGCCCCATGCCCTCAGCTCTGGGGAGCACGAGGGACACAAGAGCCGTTGAGCGCACACCATTCTCCCAAGGGTCCCAAAAGCAGGCCAAACCCCTACCCCTAGAAGAGGGTGCAGAGCTGATGTCCCCTTATGGGACAGTTGGCACAGCACAAACGACACCAAACCCCTGCTTTACGCCCTGCCTCACACTAAACTCTGACTTCATAAAAAGGAAGGTCATAACGCCTTGGGTAGACAAGGGGCAGGCACCGCTGAGCACCCAAAAGCCCACATTCAATCCTGGGCCAAAGAAGACAGGGGCCCCTGGGGAAGCCACTGTCACTCCCTCACAAACCCCACAAGCACAGAGACGACAGGGCGGTACTGGCCCAGTGCCACCTGAATCACCTGGGAAGCCAGGCACATGCTGGGAGTGACACGTGGCCACAGGAGCTACCTGACACGACCCTCATGCATCCATTTTACAGATGGAGAAGATGAGACTCGGAGACTCAGGAAAGGAGTGGGCTGTCAGCGAGAGGGTCTGCCTTCCACCGCAGACCCCCAGGGTACCTGCCACGCTTTTTTTTTACTGCGCCCTGCCCTCCTGGGCAGACAGCCTGCACTCACCTGCTTTCTTCCCAGGCCCCCAGGTTCTGCAGGCAAACGCTATTTCTACGTTGTCCCCCATTCTGCAGACACAGTGCAAAGCCAGAGACGAACTATGGCAAAAACAGGTACCCAGAATTCTGGAAAGGGGCCCACGGCCACAGCATACAGTGAGCACGGACAGCGTCACCTTGAACGATGCTGCAAACCCACAGGGAAGCGGAGCACCGCCGCCCGACCCCGAGACGGCGCTGGGGGCTGCTCTGGCCTGCAGGAACTTCCTGCCCTCCTCCCTGGCATTTTACTGGGGCAGTCTGGATCTTTATGGGTGAAGTTAACCAAGAAAATATGACTCCAAAGCGCACTCCCTGCACTTGACTGTCTTCCCCCGGATGAGGGACGTTATTTAATCCCCTTCAGCCTGAGCACACTCCGAGTCTGTGAACACACATCCCAGTTTATTGCTGTTTCGTAACTACTACAGTGGCGGGGCCAGGCCTGTCTACTGGGCCTAATGTCCCCTGAGGGTCTCAGGGGGAAGCAGTCACACTCTATACCTGGGGTTCCAGATTGGAAACACACTCTCACACACACACTCATACAAGCACACATGCACACGCATACGTGCACACACACACAACTCACATATACACATGCATGCACACATACACATGCACGCTAACATGTACACTCGTGTGTGCAAACACGCATGCACACACACACGCCCTCACACGCGCACGCACTCTCAGATGCCCCTCTCCCTGACACGGGGGGCAGTGACCGGGATGGACGGGAGAGGAGCTCAGGTCGGAGTCGGAGAGGCCCAGCCGGACACGGGCAGTGGTTCCACCTGTCCTCCTGGGCGCAGCTACAGACTCTGCCTCCCTGCCCATTGTCAAAATGGCTGTTAAATGGATTAAAACATGCTAATGAAAACAAGGTAATTTGATGGATGTCAGCAGTCACTACTATCCACTGAAGGCCTCCTGGCTTCAGGCCCTACTCCAGGTATTTGACACGCATTTACCAGAAAATAAATTTCATTAACAATAAACATCAAGCACGCCGCATAAGACCCAGCACAGACTAAGTGCTGAGTCGCTGGCCAGCCAGCTCTGCTGCAGCTCTCCTTTTGGAAGAGCGGACTTGCTCTGACACTGTTCATAAATGGTGAGGGGCTGGCCCGGGGGATGCTCAGTGACCACAGAATCGCCCCCAGTCAGCTGGTGACCGCACTCAGCACGGAAAGCTGCGCTCAGCTGAACGGGCCGTGCAGGAACGCACAGGACATGCACATCTCCAACACCCACCACGTCCGCGGGTGCAGTGCGCGGTGGGGGCGGCGGCCAGGCACACCCACTGTCACCCCTTCCCTCAGGCAGCCCTCCTTCCTCTCCCCCAGGACCTGCAAGCTGCGACCCTCCCCACAGCCCTCCCCACGTCCACACGCAACTCCAGTCTTCCCGCAGGAGAGCGCCGGATCCATTGCAGTATTTGTACGTTTCTTAACCAGTGAACACGAGTAAAATGTGCTCCCGTTTTTATTAGGTTCCTATCTTATTTTTTATGTGTCATTGATGAAGTTTCTGAGTGTGCATAGCAGCATAATTTTTAGGAACACACATGTCACATTATAGCAGAAGTGACGGTAAACGTTTGTTAAACTACCACATTTGTGTGAATGTTAGTTTACAATTAAGACTTCCAAACTACTTGCTCCTCTAACGAGTCTCTGGGTCAGCTCTGCCAGGTGGATGGCGTGGGGCACGCTCACTTCCCTGTCCAGGAGAGGGGGCGCAGGTCGAGGGGGCAGGAGTCACGACAGCAGAGGCACAGGAACTGGCCCAGGACGGGTGTGCGGAGCCTCAGGCCAGGCTCTTCCTCCCCAGGACAGAGACACGGGAAGGGCCGGCCCCAAGCAGGCCACCTCCCTGCCACTCCCAGCCAGGCGCTGACTCCCCTCCCGCACAGGGAGGCCCACGCCAACCTTGGGGTGCCAGCCCACCCAGGGCAGCAGAAGGCCCAGAGGTGCTCGCAGGTCCAGAAAGCCTCTACGTCCCTTGGGAAATGAAACGGAAAAACAAGTTTCCAGAGAGGAAGAGGAGAGAAGATGGCCTCGTCGGCCACATGCCGCCTGTGGAAGGAGAACGGCGGCTCCACACTCCTGGCCAGACAGGGGGCGCGGGCTCTCCCCAGCATGGGTGGTTGGGGACATCGCCACCCCTTGGAGGACACGTCAGCCCCTGCAGGTTACATGGGGCCTCAGGGAGCCCCCAGCATGCAAATGCCGCCTTGGGCCTTGCTGCTCTCGGGGAGCTGGGGGAGCAGGAACCAGCCCCACGTTGGAAGTGAACCCAGGGAAGCTGAGAGGCCGCCTTCGGGCCCTGGAGGCAGGGAGTTCCCACACCAGGAGAAGAAAAGGAGCAGCAGGGCTGAGGGTGGTCTGAGGAGAAGGCCCACGGGGGCCCTGTTGTCTTGGCTTTGGTTGGGGTCCCAGTGAGTGGCTTGACCTCGCAGGCATGAGCCTCCTCACTGGAAACAAGTGGCCACTCCAACAGGGCCGCAAAGACCGAAGGCTGCCATACCTGCTGGTGTCCTGGAACAGCACTCCAAGCTCCCTGCTCCCCAGCGGAACACCTGGAGGCACCCCAGGGCACTTCCATGGCTTCCCGCCCTGGGGCCAGCCCCCATACGGAAGATACGGGGGTCTTCCCACAGATCATCAGCACAGGGACCCTCCCCCAGATGGAGGACATGGGGGACCCTGCCCCAGACCAAGGACACGGGGACCCTCCCCCAGACCAAGGACACAGGGACCCTCCCCCAGACGGAGGACATGGGGGACCCTGCCCCAGACCAAGGACACGGGGACCCTCCCCCAGACGGAGAACATGGGGGACCCTCCCCGAGACCGAGGAGAGAGGGACCCTCCCCCAGACAGAGGACACAGGGACCCTCCCCCAGACGGAGGACACGGGGGACCCTCCCCCAGACCAAGGACACAGGGACCCTCCCCCAGACCAAGGACACAGGGACCCTCCCCCAGACCGAGGACATGGGGGACCCTCCCCAAGACGGAGGACACAGGGACCCTCCCCCAGACCAAGGACACAGGGACCCTCACCCAGACCAAGGACACAGGGACCCTCCCCCAGACCGAGGACACAGGGACCCTCCCCCAGACCGAGGACACAGGGACCCTCCCCCAGACGGAGGACATGGGGGACCCTCCCCCAGACGGACGACATGGGGGACCCTCCCCCAGACCGAGGACACGGGGGACCCTCCCCCAGACCGAGGACAGAGGGACCCTCCCCCAGACCGAGGACAGAGGGACCCTCCCCCAGACGGACGACATGGGGGACCCTGCCCCAGACCGAGGACAGAGGGACCCTCCCCCAGACCGAGGACAGAGGGACCCTCCCCCAGACCGAGGACAGAGGGACCCTCGCCCAGACGGACGACACGGGGGACCCTCCCCCAGACCGAGGACACGGGGGACCCTCCCCCAGACAGAGGACACGGGG
This sequence comes from Equus caballus, assembly GCF_041296265.1. Taxonomy (NCBI): domain Eukaryota; kingdom Metazoa; phylum Chordata; class Mammalia; order Perissodactyla; family Equidae; genus Equus; species Equus caballus. The sequence goes on from NC_091696.1 coordinate 1,634,705, forward strand.
GACCCTCCCCCAGACCGAGGACATGGGGGACCCTCCCCCAGACGGAGGACATGGGGGACCCTGCCCCAGACCGAGGACACAGGGACCCTCCCCCAGACCGAGGACACGGGGGACCCTCCCCCAGACGGAGGACACGGGGGACCCTGCCCCAGACCGAGGACACGGGGGACCCTCCCCCAGACCGAGGACAGAGGGACCCTCCCCCAGACCGAGGACACGGGGACCCTCCCCCAGACGGACACGGGGACCCTCCCCCAGACCGAGGACATGGGGACCCTCCCCCAGACGGAGGACACGGGGGACCCTCCCCCAGACCGAGGACACGGGGGACCCTCCCCCAGACCGAGGACACGGGGGACCCTCGCCCAGACGGAGGACACGGGGGACCCTCCCCCAGACGGAGGACACGGGGGACCCTCCCCCAGACCGAGGACACGGGGGACCCTCCCCCAGACCGAGGACACGGGGGACCCTCCCCCAGACCGAGGACAGAGGGACCCTCCCCCAGACCGAGGACAGAGGGACCCTCCCCCAGACCGAGGACACGGGGACCCTCCCCCAGACCGAGGACATGGGGGACCCTCCCCCAGACGGAGGACACGGGGACCCTCCCCCAGACCGAGGACACGGGGGACCCTCCCCCAGACCGAGGACACGGGGGACCCTCCCCCAGACGGACGACACGGGGGACCCTCCCCCAGACCGAGGACACAGGGGACCCTCCCCCAGACCGAGGACAGAGGGACCCTCCCCTAGACGGAGGACACGGGGACCCTCCCCCAGACCGAGGACACGGGGACCCTCCCCCAGACCGAGGACAGAGGGACCCTCCCCCAGACCGAGGACACGGGGACCCTCCCCCAGACGGAGGACACAGGGACCCTCCCCCAGACGGAGGACACGGGGGACCCTCCCCCAGACCGAGGACAGAGGGACCCTCCCCCAGACCGAGGACACGGGGACCCTCCCCCAGACGGAGGACATGGGGGGCCCTCCCCCAGACCGAGGACACGGGGACCCTCCCCCAGCCAGAGGACACGGGGGGCCCTCCCCCAGACGGAGGACATGGGGGACCCTCCCCCAGACCGAGGACACGGGGGGCCCTCCCCCTGACGGAGGACATGGGGGGCCCTCCCCTAGACAGAGGACAGAGGGACCCTCCCCTAGACCGAGGACACGGGGACCCTCCCCCAGACGGAGGACATGGGGGGCCCTCCCCCAGATGGAGGACATGGGGGGCCCTCCCCCAGCCAGAGGACACGGGGGGCCCTCCCCCAGACCGAGGACACGGGGGCCCTCCCCCAGACCGAGGACACAGGACTCCTTCCCTCCAGGGCTCCTCCTTTGGGCAGGGAAACCGAGGATGACTCAGTGTGGGCAGAGGCCACTGAAAGCAGAGCTGCCCAATGATTCCAAAATGCTGATGCAGCCCTCAGCAGGCGTCCCGGCCAGGCCACCGCGGGCCACGGGCAGACATGCCTGAGCCAGGGATGGCCAGAGGAGCCCAGCAGCCTCTCGAAAATCTCTGAAATAATCCCCAGGAGTGGCCTGGAGACGATCCAAACCACAGCAGCAAGATGCTGAGGCTATTTTTAGCAGTAGCACTCCAGAGGGTGCCTGGCAGGGAACCATGTCTTTCAGCCTGACCATCAATTTGCACCTGCAGCCAACTTCCTTTGCTTTCAGGATGAAGGTTATTCAAAGATGTGGATTTCTTCGAAATTGAGTTAAAAAGAGAACAGGTCTCTACAAAGAAGAGAGGGGGTTTTACAGAGTAAACAAGGACACTCCCGGCTAACAGAGCCCGGGCCTCCCAGGCTGCCAGACGCCCTCCACACTCAGGGCCACTCGAGGGCCCTCGCGTCCACCTGCAGGCGGCGAAGGCCACCTGGGCCCCGCACTGGAGGCCCCTCCCATGCGCCCCACCAGGTCTGCCCCTCCCGGGCCTCCGTCTCTCCTGAGTGAAGTCCGAGCCCTGGGTTGGGAGCCTGCAGCCCCTTCTCGAGCGAGACATTCAGGCTTCCCCACCGCAAAGCAGACCTCGGGGGCCTGGGGCTGCGGGCCTGGAGCGACAGGCCTCAGGTGGATGCGGGTGGGGAGACGGAGGCATTCACCTCGGGATAAATTTAAGGAAGCACCAAACATGTCAGCAAACGAGACAGACAGACGATACTTTAATGCAGTGTTTTAGAAACTCAAAATTACTGCAAAAAAGCCCATAAACAAAATACCGAAAGTATAAATGAAGACAGGATGCACCCAGGATCTGCACACTCCCCTCACCGGTGCCCCGGCCCTGTCCCACAGGATCCCCCATCCCATAGGAGTTCTCAGAGCTAGGAGCAAGCTGACTGGTGTGACAACGCGGCAAGCGACACTACACAGGGCTCACAGAAAAATTCCACTACCGAGACCCTCGCTTAGGAGGCTCTCGAGGACCAGCACCCCATGGAACCCAAGTTTAACATGCTGGCGTAGAGACACTAAGGAGCGAAGCCAAGGGCAAGAGCACACCAAGTGGCACCAAGCCTCCGTGTGCCACATGTGAACCAGGGCTGTGACCACGCTGCCCCAGGGCCAACCCCAGAGAAGGAAGAGCCACAGCAAGATGAACAGGGACAGGACAGACACCAGGGGACGTCAAGAGTACGCCCTGGGGCTCAGCTGTCAGCTTCCCCTCCCGTGAGCAGTGCAGACGGGTGGCCACTGGCCTGTGTGACAGCTGAGGCCCAGCCCCTCCACCCAGTCTGTCGGGAGCACCCCCAGGCGTGACCCACGGGTGTGCAGAATAATTCAGGGGGGCACAGGAAACAGTGGAAATCACACTTGTACTCATTTTTAGAAATAATTTTCTCTTTTAGAAAAATTTTTTAAAAATGTACTCAACATTTAATTATTTGATATTCATCACTGACCATGGGTCACATATGTGCTTTTAAAATGGATGTGCACATATTGGCGAGGACAAGGCAAACCGGGTACAAAGGGCACGCAACCAGGCCAGGCTGGAGGAAACACGGGGGAGAGCCAAGGTGGCCAAGGGCCATGCACCTAGGGTTCATCCGGCGGGGACAAGGTGATGGTGCCTGAGTTTATACTGTGGGGGAGGTGACAGCACCCCAGTCTAACCTGTGAGGGAGGTGACAGCACCCAGGCCTATCCTGTGTAGGGAGGTGACAGCACCCGGGCCTATCCTGCGTGGGGAGGTGACAGCACCTGGGCCTATCCTGTGTGGGGAGGTGACAGCACCCCGGTCTATCCTGCGTGGGGAGGTGACAGCACCCGGGCCTATCCTGCGTGGGGAGGTGACAGCACCCGGGCCTATCCTGCGTGGGGAGGTGACAGCACCCCGGTCTATCCTGCGTGGGGCGGTGACAGCACCCGGGCCTATCCTGCGTGGGGAGGTGACAGCACCCCGGTCTATCCTGCGTGGGGCGGTGACAGCACCCGGGCCTATCCTGTGTAGGGAGGTGACAGGACGGGAGGGAGGCACGGCCCGCATGCTGGTCCCCAGAGGATGAGGTGTGGGCCTTCTGGAAACAAGCTCAGCGGGCATCTGAGGGGCAAAGAAAATCAGGATCTGCTCGAGGCACCGAGAGCCCCACAGCGAGCACCCCCAGCTCTGAAGACCTGAAGGAGGAAGAGGGGGCGTCTCCAACCCCTCCCACCCCAGGGCAGAGCCCAGCCCCACCCGAGCACCTGCTCCCACCACCACACCTTCCCGCCAGCCTCTGCCGCTGAGAGCTGCAATTTTTTTCACTTTCATTGTTGGGGGAAAAGGCAATTAACACTATTTTCCAAGTTGCTAATTTTAAGTCACGGCATCAAAAATAGACACATCTGTATCAGCTTTCTTGCCGCAAGCACTTCTGATGTCCCCACCCACCCACTCAATGGCAGGCAGCCCACGGGGGGAGCCGGGAGAGAGGGAGGGAGGAAGGGAGGGAGGCAGCCCAGGGTCAGGGTAGAACAGAGCGGCAGCAATGCGGCTCCTCACCCACTGAGCTACCCTCTGTGGGCCTCGTTTCCTCAGGTGAAATGAACATCAACAGACATCTCCCAAGCACCTACTACTCACCAAGTGCCTACTATGTGCTAAGTGCCCATCAGGAGAGATGAGAAAACATGACAAGTGCACCAGAAGGAACCAGGACAGCAGACAGGCATATGCAAAGGCCGGGGGCATGGAGGCCCTTCCCTGTGCCCCCACCCCTACCAAGCACAGCACTTTCCAGTCGGGCAGGAGGAGCAGATTCTAGTGCTGTGCCAGGAAGGCAGGGAGCAGGCCCAGGGGACTCTAGAGGGCTGAGGGAATGTTTTCTAGCCCCAATAGCACAAATAAGCCAGGGGCCGGTGTCTTGTGCAACGGGCCTAAGTTAGTCAGCTCCTGTGACCGAAGCTAGGCATTACCAGCGACGTGCTTTTTAAGCTCTCAGGTTTCATTTGCTATTATGGAGTGGGGACACGGGTCACCTCTCCTAACAAAGAAAAACAGGTCCAGTTCAAACAGCACCTCAGAGGGCCCTTCACTGGAGCTGCCGTCTCTAACTCAAGACCTAGAGGGGACACGATCTCAGCGATGTCATCTAGGAAGCGTTTATGGGGTGGCCGGCACCGGGTTTCCGATCACACACACACCACTAGGACCACCGCGGAGCAGCCACACGTGCCCACCGGCCAGGGCGCCCTGCAACTGCGGGCGCCTCCCGCCCCTGCCTCCCCCAAACTCCGTCCTCTGTGAGGGCACCGCCAGGTCCACACAACACCCCCTACCCCCAGCACATCCATGAGGCTTCTGGAGCCCAGAAAGCCCTGGCACGGACAGGGTGGGTGCCAGGGGCTGCAGTCTCTTCCAAGAGTGTAAAACGTCCACAAGAATAAAGACAGATTACCTGAACCCAGGAGAAGGCAAACCAAGGGCCAGAGCAGCAGGAGCCCAGAGAGCGGCCAGAGACCGGAGGGCCTGGCGGCTCTGCTCCTGGAGGGACAACAAGGAGGCAGGCCGCCCTCACCTCCTGCCCCTCCCGACCCGTGCATCCCGTCCTGGCTCAGCTGGCGGTGGCCCGAGCACCTCTCTCCATGCCCCACACACCCTATCTTAATAAACATCTCAAACTGGAGAGGGATAAAAGGCATTTTTGTTTTGATTTCATTATATTTCCTAAAATTGCTTTTCTCTCTGGAATTTTTTTCTGCCACAACTCAGTTCCAGCTGCACCCGCGGTGGGATAATGCAATAATACTGGTGACAAGATTGGCTTTCTAATAACTTTGCAAATGGCATTTTCCCATAACAAAACAAGTGAGATTTTTACTTAAGTGGATATAATAGAAAGGTCAGCCTAGAAAGGTAACCTGAAAGGACAATATATCAACATCTGAAAAGTGCACTTTAAAGCCGAGAGGATGCTGCTGCTCTGCAGGGGGAGGAGGGCCGGTCAGAAAGCACGGGCTGGCGTCTCGCTGCCCCTCCTCTAGGCTTCTCTCAAGCATCAGGCAGAAGTGGAGGGAGGCACTTAAGAACAAGCAGGCTCTGACTCTGAACTCAAGTTCCAAGAACACGAACGCCATCGCCCTGGTGCCCCCCGTGGCGGGAGAGTGTGGATCCTGCATGGCCAGGACAGGGGGGCACAGAGGGCCAGGCTCCAAGATCCCAACGCCAGGTCCACTGCACAGATGCTGTCAAGTAGCAGAGTCGCATTCAAAACCCAGGGAGGAGGGCAGAAGCCAGCTCCTGCCATACCCGTTACCTGGGCGTGGCGGTCAGTCACAGAGGTGGAACAAGGATGGCGAAGGGACCCGGCCCTTGAGGAGACACTGACTGATAGGACAGCAGGCAGAGGCACAGGAACGGCAGGCCTGCACCACGGGAGCTCTCGACGAGTATCTACAGACACGAGTGAAGCCCCAGAATGCGTGATCCTCTGGGGGTGGAGGGGAGCTGAGCCATCCCAGGAAGGCAGGGGTTGAGCAGGGACCAGGGCTGGACGTGGACAAGCAGGAAGGCCCAGGCCTGCAGATCGCCTCACAGACTTAAGCAACAACACGCGGACCAGCCGTCTGGACCAGGCACCACGAGCATAAGAACACACTTCCAGTGTCCTGTGTCTCAGCTATGGCATAACCATGTGACTGGTCAATCACAGGTCCCTGCTCCCGTCTCTGAAATGGACTGGACTCTGCCACTCGACACTGTCAAAGATGGGTAGCAAGGACAGCACCCGGGAACTGGTCAGACAGGCAGGAGGTCATCCATGCCGGGAACCACGGACCCAAACTCTGCATCTTCATGGGATCCCGTGTGCTTCGTCCGCACTTTATGACCCATGGAATTCCACGTGCTTCGTTCACGCTTTATGACCCATGCCCTGAAGAGCTGCTCCGGCCCCTCTGGAGGGGAAGTGTCGAGTCAGGCCAGGATCGGAGGCCTGGATCCAGCCCTTCTGAACGTTACGTAGCCTCTCGGGCTGCAGTGTTCCCGTGTCTAACATGCAGAAGGTAAAGATGACGACGTGCACACTGAGCACACTGCCTGCCCACGTCGTGTGTCTCAACCATCAGCTCCCATCTTATTACACGCGTCTTGGCTTACGAAGAAATCACCATGGCCCTTCGCGCAGCCTCAGCCCAGGCTGCAGAAGCCACTTCCCTCAAACACCCATGGCTCCTCAGCCCATCTCATGTTGGAGGGACGGACGGCTTTGGTCAAATTCAGCTCCACACACCTTGGCAAGGCCCTTCAAGACCAGGCGCCACGTCACTGGGCCCAGGACATCACAAAGGGCATTTGTCTGCACGACAAACCCTGACAATGAGGGTCCCAGACAGAGCATAACGCTGACAGCGCTGCGGCTTAGTAACCCCCCTTCTCAGAAACGGGGCTGCGACTTCAGCAGCTGCTTCAGTCCAACAAGGACAACTGGGACTCCCATGGACAGGTAGACTGACCTGCACTGAAAGGTACCAAGTCCCTGCACGGACCAGGTGCACCCTGCCCACCTCCAAGGACCCAAAACAGGACGGCTTCCAACTGAAGCGTCCTCTCACTGTCTACACACGGAGCAAGCAGCAAAGCGCAGAATAAACCACGCGCGGGGGCTGGGGCCCAGCATGATAAGCAATCAAAGACAGCAATCCAGCATCTGCCCCCGCGCCCCCCGATGCTACAGCTGTGTGGCCTGGGCCAGTCTCCAGGCTGCCCTCTGGCCTCAGTGTGCTGAGCTGGAGCTGGGGCCATGGGGCCATCCTCCACGCCTCGGTGCTGGCAGAGGGAGGGTGCGTGAGAAAGGGCTCTGGAGGGAGCACAAGTCAGACACCCTCAAAGGACTGCCGTTCTTCAGAAGGCAGACTACGTACTGAGTATGTCAAGTATTTCCTTCTGTGCCACCTAAGACCAAGAAGTGTCAGCATTAAAAAAGAAGGCGTACAAGAGAAATCCTTTTAATAAGATTAGGAAACTCACAGAGTCTAAAGAAGGATGTGGAAAGAGGATGAAGATGGGTGCTCAAAAGCAGCTAGGGGCGTTTATGCTCTCTTGCAAGAGAAAAGGACATAATCTGCTTTTCTCTAAGGTGAGAGGCCTCGATGTTGGAGCTGTCAGCAACATGCCTGTGCTCAGGCCCCAGGAGGGAGGAGCATGCTGCCAGGTGCAGGTTTACACCCGGGTGGGCACAGGGGCAACACAACAGCTGCTACCAAGAGGAATTGATCACACTGCAGGCCGACCCCAGGCAATACCTAGCGAGCAGGGGTGATGCTTATGCAGAATCTACTCACAGCACAGAGAAGCTCCTCGCACGGGGCTTCTCCTCCACAGAACTGCTCCCTGCAAGGGGCTCCTCCTCCGAGTGGAGCTGCTCCCTGCACAGGGCTCCTCCTCCACAGAGCTGCTCCCCGCAGGGGGCTCCTCCTCCACATAACTGCTCCCTGCACGGGGCTCCTCTGCTGCATGGCCCTAGTCCCTGCAGTGGGTGCCACCTCACTTAACACTCCTGTCACCCAGGAAAAGCAGACAGCTCCCTTGGAACACGACATCCAGGCTCCCAGATGTTCCATAAGTCACCCAATTATGCTCAGAGGTATAATGAAAACAAAAAGCAGAGACATTTAAGATGCTGGCAGCTGGAGATGAGATGTTGCTATGAGGGAGGCCTGATGGGGGGCGGGGGGGGGGGGAACTAGCAGGAGGCCAGAGTGGAAACTAGAACCCCCGTTATCTCGGTTCCAACTTCCACATCACTTCTCCCCTGCTCTGTGTCTCTGCGTCTCATGGGGAAAACAGAAATACCCCCATCTCAAAGAGCTTCTATGGGAAGGAAAGGAAACACGGTGTGCGAAGAGCTTCACGAGCAGAGGGCACAGATTACCACAGGCTGTGCTGGCGTCGGGAGAGTTCGAAGGTAAACATACTCTTCCTGTGCGACTTAGACATTCAGGTGAAAACACACCTCCACAGAACAACCTGCACAATGACGTGTACGGCAGCTTTGTTCAAAACTGCCAGGACTGGAAGCAAGCAAGATGTCCTTCAGCAGGAGAACGGACAAACTGTGGTCCATCCAGACAACGCAACATGACGCAGCGCTCAACACGGATGAGCGATCAAGCCGTGAAAAGACCCGGAGGGACCTTCAAGACACACTGCTAAGTGGAAGAAGCCAGTCTGAAAAGGCTGCTGCTGCACGACCCTAACCACACGGCACTCTGGACAAGGCGTGACCATGGAGACAGCCAGAGGCCAGCGGTCGTCAGGCCTGGGGCGGGAAGGACGGAGGGATGCGTGGGCACACAACATCACGCATTACAGCCAACACCTACAGAATGTACCACACACAGAGTGAGGCCTGATGTGAACGATGGACTTTAATAATACCGTTGCATTAATGATTCATCAATTGTAACAAACGTACCACACTAACGCGAGATGGTAACAAGAGGGGAGCTGCGGGTTGGGGAAGGAGGTGTGTGGGAACTCTGTGCTTTCTGCTCAATCTTTCGTAACCTAAAACTGCTCTAAAAGGGATAAAGTAAAAAAAACATTCTTTCAAAGGTCACATACTATGTGACTGCATTTACATAATATTCTTGAACTGCCAAAATTATCAGGGATGGAAAACAGATTAGGGGACAAGGAGGCCAGTGTGGCTTCAGGGGGCGCCCGCAGGAAGTCTCCAGTGTGGTGGAGCAGCTCTGTGTCTTGACTGAGTGATGCTTCCACGAATCTACGCACAGGATAATGTGACACAAAAGCACACGCACACTGTCCCAACGTCAAAGGCCTGGTTTTGATACTGCACTATGATTTCCCAGGATGTTACCACAGTGGAAGCTGGGTGAAAGGTACATGGGACCTCTCTACCATCTTCACAACTTCCTGTGGATCTGCAGGTATTTTTCAAAAACCAGAAAACAAACCCCACCCACAGGCCCCAGCGTGAGAGATCTACGTGTGTCCTTCCCTTCCTGAGTGCTGGTCCCCTCCTTCTCCCGGGCTCTGCCAAGACACCCGCTGAAGGCCTAACGTCCCCTCCCCCAACACGCTCCCCTGTGACTTTCCTTCACAGCACGAACGCCTCACGGCCCTCCACATTCATTTGTTCATCCTCTCCCACCTAGCAGGAGACCCCTACTTCAGAGGCTGCCTGTTCGGCTTCCTGTTCTTTCAACCCAGCCCAGAACAGTGCTTGGCTCCCAGGATACGTTCTGTAAGAATCAGTGGGACAAAAAAATAAAGGAGCAAGTGGACGAGTAAGTTTGGGTTCTTTCTTTCGATTCCTTTTCAGCATTCCCATCCGCCTACATTATGTGCTTTGAACATGTAAACCTTGCTTGAAGGTCAGCCTTTACAAATCCAGACAGAATATGAGAAAATATTTTGACGGCAATAATAAAAATAACCCACATCAAAATGTATGGGGTAGGCATTTATGATAAAACCTCTTAGAAAACAACAAATAGAAGGGGATTCCATTAATCCAATAAAGAGTATCTACAGAAAACAAACAGCTCACATCAGACCTCGCAGTCGATCACTGAAGCTTCCCAAAAATCTGACCAGACAAGGACGCCCACTGGCATCCCCTCTCCCACCGTCCAGCAGGGCTCCCACAAGACGACGGGGAGGACGAGCGGCAAGGCCCAAGGGCTGGCAGAGAAGCAGGACCGGGCGGGACGCGCAGCTCCAGGCGGGTCTGTGTCGAAGCCACCATGACAGTAAGTGAATTCAGCCAGGCTCCTGGGTCCAGAGTCAGCAGACAAAACTGAACTAGCTCCATATTCCAGTAACAAGCACACAGAAGACAGAAACCTAAAAAGATACTATTAAACTGCATCAAAAACAGAAAACACTTAGAAAATAAGATGCAAGACTTCTACCCTAAAAACTACAAAATATTACTCAGAGAAATTAAACAGGATCTAAACAAATGGAAGAAGTGATGTAACATTCTGGTTTAGAAGATAAAACAACGTTATAATGTCCTTTCTCCCCAAATTGATTTATAAATTCACCGCAATCTTAATACTATTCCAGCAGTTTTTTGTGTATGTTGACAAACCGATTTCAAAATGTATAAGGACATGCAAAGAACCAAAATTAGCCAAAGAATCTTAAAGAATAATAACAAATTTGGAGGATTTCACTACCAGATATCAAAACGCTATGCAGACACAGCAGCAAGTACCTCACTAAGCAGCAAATGCTCCCAGCCAGAGCCACAAGTCCAGTGCAAAGCCAGGGGCAAGAACTCACACACCCGCCAGGGATGCAAACTGGGCAGTCACCGGAAAACACTGCACAGGCCCCCCTGAAACTCAACGTGAACATGCTCTGTGAGCCAGCACTCCAAACACCAATGTGACCGAAGAAAGGAGGTCACCACCCACTCTGCCCCCTGCCATGAGGACCACCACCCACCTGCCCCCTCCCACAAGGACCACCACCCCACCTCTCCCACACCCACAGTGGACCACCCATCCCCCACAACTGGCCTCTGCCCTCACCAGGGACACAAAGCCATTAGGACGCAGCACCTATTACCTGCCTACATTCCTTCCAGAAGCCCATCACCCCGTCCAGGACAGCACTCAAGGACGGGGGGGGCCACTTTAGCCCAGAGTAACCTGAGGTCTCCCTACTCCTTCTGCCCTCTCCACATCACCATCCCTGCAGGGTTGAGTTACCTGAAATCAGGAAGGAGTGGAGGCATCTCAGAGCTAACAGTCTATCCTCGTATCATGGGTGAAAAATGGGGTCCAGAACACCTCCCACATGCTGGCAGCTTCCAGAAGGTGCTGGGGTTCACAGAGAACCACAGGGACGTGCCTTGCTGGTGCGAGGCTGGACCTCCCTGCTGCTGAGATGCTGACCCCAGAGACGCTGGGCAAGCAGCTGGACGAGTGAGCACCGAAGAACAACATGGAGTGCCCCACCCTTACAGTTCCCACGTAATTAGGTGATTTTTTAAAGCTGCCAAGTAAATACGAGGAATATAAAGACCTACATTTAACTCAAAATAAATCATATGAATACCAATACCCAACCCAAGCCCCTCCATCAGAAAAGGACCGGGAGCCTTCAGTGGAGCGTCGCGGGCACAAGGCCAACGCCAGGTGGGAGGAGGTCCCGGCAGAGTGGAGGGAGGAGGAAGTCCCAGCGGAGTGGAGCGAGAAGACACTCCGGGACCCCTGAGCCAACACCTGCTCCGCTGGCCCAGGGAGGGCTCCCAGGCTTGGCTCACGAGGTGCCTATGGATCGTGAGCAGACCAGGTGGGGAACAGCCTTCTTCTGGGACCACCTCTTCTGGACACGAGGCAGGAGGAGCTCTGAACTCCTCTGAGAGACCCCCTGTACTTCCGCCTCCATTTCCCAAAAGCTCGCCTCGTGCCAAGGATCTGATTGCTCCTTAAGTAGCAGCAGCCATCTCCGCTGACAGGTCTCTATCTGCTCTCCAGCTCTCCTCTGAGATCTGAATTCATCTCAACTGTGTGTTGCAGATGAAGTCGCCAGTCTTCCCATGTCCCTGCATCGTCTCCAAGAGTGGAAGCAACGTCGGAATCCCAGCCATCTTGTCCTTTCCCAGCTCACCTGGGAATGAGGCGAAAAGCCAGCAGGGCTTGCCGCCCGTGAACATCCCACAGCAGAGGTCTTCAAACTGGAGGACAACCACTTGTGTTGGTGAAGGGCTTTCTGATCTACAAGGATACCTCAGGGGTATGAGGACATCTGATCCTCCTAGCAAGCCACAAAGCCAGGGGGACGGGAATGACAACTGGGACTCCCCCACTCTCCAGAGAAGGGGCCTTGGGTTAATCGGCTCCTGGCAACAGAGGTGCCAGTGCAGATCCGGCATGTTCCCAGAATTCAGAATCCAGATCTTCTTCTGACACTCCGGCGCGTGCCATCTCTCACCTCCCCACTCAGGGACCCATCAAGGGGGGCCGTCATCACCACAAAAACATCCGCTCTGACCTCGGGGTAGATAGGATACCAATAACCTGTGTCCTTCTCCAAAGATGGCTCCACTCTGGAATTTCAGGGGAGGGAGGGTGCAGAAAAGAGGGGAGGGGAAGCTTTTACTTATATTTTAAAAACTTTCTTCGTGTTAAAAGTTAGCTTTCACTGCTTAGGTTCTATAAATAAGACTCTGTAAGCATATTGTGGAATATTAGGGGCACACTGGAAATAGCTCATTTCAAATAGGAAAATGGTTTGTGTTCACCCAGTTCTGGAAGCCAATTTTCAATTGCTTAAAATAGTCATGGTATTTTACCAAGGTAATTATGCTCTTAGCTATCAGTAACAATTAAACCCTTAGACTGGAGCCGCTTAATAAGGTCTCAAAATGAACTCACACATTCCAAGCACTGTACACTGAAATGTCAAGCACACCACAGGATCCTGACGGGATACAGGCACCAGAGCCCCATCAGCGGGGCTGCCGCGGGCCTGGCCCAGGCTGCAGCAGAGGGCAGCGGCAGTGCACTGGCCACACTCTGCCACAGAGAGACAGGCTGGGGTCTCTGCCCAGCACGACAGACCAGAAAGCAGAACATCCTCGAGGCCTGACAGATGCCACCCTGGAGGCGCCTGAGGAGGAAGCACCCTTCAACCACGAGCAAGCGGCGTGGCCGAGCTCACAGGGTTCCTGAGAGGGTGGGCGGCAGCGGTGGATGTGCACCGGGCGCTACCCACCCCGAAATTCACCGCGCCCCTCCACAGGCCGCCTGGTGAACAGCTTCACCACGCCACTGGCCAGATGCATCCCCGTGTGCCAGACCCGGGCGCTGCACAGGCGGCTGGTATCGACCCACACAGGGCTGCGAACGATGGTCAGGATAAATAACCAGTAGTGCCGGGCAATCAATCCCTACGTTCTCCCTCCCTCAACACGGCGGCCGCGAGCACCGTGGTCAGGGTGAGGACTGAATTAGGCCAGAAAGCGCCATCCGCTTCCAACCTGCTGAGCCGGGGGAGCGAAGAGTGGAAATTTCCTGCCTCGGGAGCCCCGGGCAGTGGACTTCAAGGACAGAAAATCCCCAAGAATGAAGCCAAGTAAAACGTTCACAAACGCCAAGAGACACAGTCTGGGCAACGAGGCGCAGACTCCACAGGTGGAAGCCACACCACCAGCCCCCCGTGGGAGGCTTCCCCGATGTGACAGGGGCTCCGACGGGGAACATCCGCAGCACCCCATCATCTCAGGAGAACAGAGCAGGGGGCACGGCCCACGGGCTGCAGGCCCACTCCAGCCCCCAACGACACTAGGTCTGGTGCTTGTGCGGTAGCACATACACTCAAACCGGAACGACACAGAGAAGATGAGCACAGCCCTGCATGAGGATGACACGCAAACTCCTGACGTGCTCCACATTTTTTGTTACCTGTTGATAGTCAAGGGCCAAATCTTCTGAAAGGCGCTTACTCATTGTAAATAGAAGGACGACCTTGAACTCTGTAGACTAATTGTTTTTCTGAGCACTACACTTAAGTAAAACTAAACTACTGCCACCTCCAAAACAAAAAAGAACACTGTTTGACCCACAAGACGATTTGTAAATGGAAACACTTCATTTAAATATCCAAACTGCCGACTTCTCTCAAACTCAGAAGATTCCTCTGGGACCACAGTGGCCGAGCCCGAGATGGGCAGCCTGATTCGGACGGCGCACGCCCAGCCCTGCAGCGGGCGGGCCCATCCCACATATGTGCAGTCTGCCTGGCTCTTGCAGGCATCGAGTTTTCAGATCTTGACATCTACACCATTGCCCATCCTCGACCACACATATGGTGGGCCAGTAACCTGATCAGGTTACCTGACAAGACAAAGGGGATTTTTGCAGATGAAATTAAGCTTATGCACCTTAAAATAAGGTTATCCGGGACTGTCTGGGTAGGCCAATCGAATTATATGAGCCTTTAAAAGCAGAGAACTTTCTCCATCGCAGCCAGAGAGATGGAGCACAGAGAAGGTGGAGAGCTTTGAAGCGTGAGAGGGTTCTGCACCCAGCACTGCTGGAGGGGCCACACAGAAAGCATGAGAAAGAACACGGGCAGATTCCAGGAGCAAGGACAGCCAGCAAGAACAGGGCCCTCGGTCCCACAACAACAGGAACCGAATTCCACAACGACACAAACGAGCTTGGAGGCAAACTTTCCCAGGGAGCCTCGGGACCGGCGCCCGGCAGGGGCTGAGCTGCCGACGGGGTCCTGTGGGAGCTGGTGCCCAGGGGGCAGGCGGCCTAGCCCAGGACCCCAACCTGCAGAACCAGGAGTTAGCGCGCTCGTGCTGCTCCCAGCTGCCACGGCGTGGGGCCACCACAGCAGCACAGTACACGGTCCACGTGAGGCCTAAGGAAGAACCGTCCACCACAGCATCTCAACCCTGCGCGCCCCAGCGAACTGGAGCCTCAGGCCCCGCCGCTCCATCCGACCACCACACCTCTGCCCAACGAGGAGGAGCTTGTCTCCAGGCAGAGTCGAACGGGGCAAGCAAAACAGTCCCCCAGACTTCCTGGGATCTTCTCCCCAACAATCAAGGGGCCCCCGCTGATGCAGGACTCCAGCAATCCAGCTCCAAAAGCCATTGCCTGAGAGCCAGCAACTGCACTCTTGGGCATTTATCCCAGAGAAATAAAAACCCATGACCACACAAAACCCGTGCACCACTCTAGGAGCAGCTTTATTTGCAATAGCAAACGCTGGAAACAGGGAAAATGTCCTCCAGTTGGTGCACGATTAGCCCAACTGTGGCACAGCCACGCCATGGGATACTGCTCGCAATAAAGAGGGACGAGAGCTGGCACACGCAATGATCTGGGGCACTGGGGCATTCAGCGGAGTGGAGAAGCCAGTCCCAAAAAGCCACAGACGGTCTGCTTCCGTTTATATAACACCTGGAAACAATAGGATTTTAGGCAGGAAAGCAGATTACGGTTCCCCTCATCGGGCCGATGAAGGAAAGGGGTGGTGTGACTGAGGGGGACACAGGAGATCATCCTCAGCTTGACTGCAGCAGCGGTCACAAGAATCTACTCAAGGGATAACGTGACACAGACCCACACACACATTGTGCCAACACCAGGTTACCATGCCATAATTATGTAAAATGGAACCACTGGGGACACTGCGGGAAACAGGAGAACCCTCTGCCCTGTCTCTGCAACTTCCTTTGATCTATAATTATTTCAAAACAAAAAGTTATCATCTGGTGTTAACACTCCTCACACTGCCGCACGGTGAGCTGGGCGGAACAGCAAGGAAGGTGGATGGTGGACAGCGGGAGCCAGGCCTTCACCATGGGGCGGGAGGTCGGGTCAGCAAGGGGAGGGGGCTGGACGATCACATGGTGGGGATCAGAGGTGGAGATGTCAGTGTGGACGTGTGTTCAGTCACTAGAGAGCCAGGGGGCTAGGTGTAGAAATGTTTATAGATTAAGTATATACACACGAGTTAGCATACACACGAGTTAGTACGCACACACACACACACAGGTTTCTGGGCTCTGTCGGCTGCGGGAGCCCAAAGGCGATACCACCCCGGTAGCAACAAGCACACCCAGGGCCCAGGGGTCGTGGATTCTAACACCACCTCCAGTGAGAGGAAGCTGGGACCCTGGGGCGAGGGCTGGCTCTAGGACTGGGCAGGAGGACACAGGGTGAGCCTGGACCACCTTCTAGCGCCAGAGAGGAAGCAAGTGCTCAGAAAACAGAAGGCACTGATGGGATGCATCAGAGGGACACAAGAGCCAACTGAAAGAGCTCCCAGAGGCCAAAGCTACAAGATGACGTCGAACTGGATTACGAGCCAGAGCACAACAGAAGCATCCACGAGTCCATCCTAACATCACTAAGTGGCTAAATAAATAAATGGGCGGGAGAGATGAGTCTCCTGTACAGAGAGTTCCAGATGGCAGCCACTCCGCCCTCCAGGAGGGGAGCAGCCCCCAGCCAGAGTGGGGGGACGTGCAGGGTGACCTCCTTCCAGAGGGCACAGTGCGGACGGGGCAGATGGGAGCCGACGGGGGAGACCCGGCACACTCCTCAGCCAGGCAATCGAGTCACCTCGACGGTGTGGCCTTGATACGACGTGATGCCAAGGACACCGGACCTCTGGGGTTCTCCTCCCCAGCCCAGAACCCGGTAATCCCGAGAGGGGCGTCAGATCCAGCAGGGGGCCTTCCATAGACCCCTGAGCAGCCCTCCCGACACTGCAGGGCCTCAGACACAAGGCAGGCCTGAGAGACTGTCACAGCCCCGGGGCCGAAGGAACCCAAGGACTGGAAGTCTTCTGGGACCCCGCACGGGGTCCTGGAAAAGAGGGGGGCATTAGGGAAACTCAAGGAGCATGAAGAAAGCGGGGACCTCAGTTCATGAGAACGTGTCAGTGTTGGTTCAAGATGGTGACAAATGTGCCACGTGACGTGAAGCATGGGGATGGGGCTGCCGGGTGCAGGGGCCCTCTGAACTGTCTTCACAGTTTTTAGGTAAATCTAAAAGTGATCTAAAAAATAAAGTTTACTAAAAAAGAAGAATCGTTTGAAACCAAACGAGGCCCCACTGCCACCCCCACAGAGCAGATGGGGTGCCATCCCCAACTGGACGTTAACCAGGACAAACCTCGCACGGGACATAGGCCCCAAAAGCCCAGGCTCTCCTCCGAATGCAGCCGGGAGAGCTCCCTGAGTGGCCAAGAGGCTGGACAAGCAGTCCCGGAGCCTGCCTGTGAGCCTGCTCCAACAGCAGCGATGACAGCTCCTACACTCGGCCCCAGGCCACAACACCCGCCAGGCTCGCTCAGCCCAGGCTCCCGGTCTGTCACAGCACCCCACAGCCAAGGTGCCAGAGGAGCCTGGAGAAAGAAGGGGCTGCTTCACCTGGGGCCCGAGGAGACGTCAGGAACAAGGGGCGCCTTCCAGACAGACAGGGAGTGGACTTGAGCGGAGATGAGGCCCCTGTACGTGTGCACGTCCACATGGGACACGCAGAGCACTGTGTCCCAGGTGCCGTTCTAAGCAACACACATACACACACACACACACACACACACACACACGACTGAGGCAGGCAGCAGATGAGGCTGCCCGCTGCTCACACAAGAGCTCCAAGGGCCACCATTCTGTCCCACGGCTCAGGCCACGGGGGGCCCATCATCTACTACTAAGACCTAGAAGAGGACAAAATCAGATCCCATCAGTCCACACAGCCTCTCCCAGTGTGGCTTTCAACCTGCTGAACCAGCCGAATCCTGGACTCACTCAACAAACCTTCCCGAAGCCTCCTTTCCTCCTAAGGGGGCACCGTGTAAACAGCCCATGAGGTCATCAGCCTCCCTCTCAGGGTGACTCCTACAGCCTGCACAACTTCCTCACGGGCTGGGGACACGACTGGTCCGGGACAGGGGAGCTGCGGCCCCGTGGCACAGGGCGACCCAGAGCCTCTCAGGAGGAGGGGTCGGACCAAGCCTTGTGTGGTTTGTACTTTTCCTTGTTTCTTCAATTTATCTTACAAACCGGAAGTTCATGCCTTTTGACTGCCCTCCCCCATTTCCTCCAGCCCTCAGCCCCAGCTCTGGCAACCACCAGCCCGCTCTGTTCCTAGGTCAGGTTTTTAGACTCCACATCTAAGTGAGGTCGTGCAGTATCTGTCTTTCTGTCTCATCTCACTTAGCATAATGCCCCCAAGGTCCATCCACGTCATCACAAAGGGCAGGATTTCCTTTTCTGTGGCTGAGTAACATTCCATCGTGTGTATGAACTACGTCTCCTGTGTCCATCGCCCGTCGCTGGACACAGGTCACTGCCACGTCTTGGCCACTGTGAATGGCACTGCAGTGAGGGTGGGGTGCAGACAGCTCTTCAACACAGTGGCCCCGTGTCCTTCAGACGAACACCCAGAACTGGGGCTGCTGGAGTGCACAACAGCTCAACCTTCCCTTCCTGGAAGAGCCTCTGCCCTGTCCTCCCCTTCATTGGCTGTCGCAGGACCTCGTGGGACTGTCTGCACGAGACCCCACCAGGATGAGGCACTAAGCCACTTCAGCGTCAGACACGGCCGGCACGCTCACAAGACACCCCGTGGTCATCTAGCCTGAGCTGTTTGCTCTGCAAACGGGAAAATGGAGACCCAGAAAAACTGAGCGACTTTCCTGAGGTCACAGAGAAAAGCCCTCCCACTGGTCACCCCAGGAAAGCTCGGTGCTCCCCCCTCAGAGACCCCTGCCCACCCTGTGTCTCTCACTCACAGGATGGCACGTCCAGACGCCCCACTGCCCCAGCCGCACACAGCCTCGCCCCGGCTCACCCCTTCCCTGAGCTCCTCTGTTGTTCAGCCATCCTTGCGCCCACCTGTGACCCGGGGTGGGCACACCTGCGGTTCTTGAACCACCTGCAAGCCGGGCCCCCAAAACTGAAGTCATCGTGTTCCTTCCAGCTCCCACATATCCGGCATGACCTGGCGGCACTGCTAGCCGTGGCACTCTACCACAAGGACAGGTTTTCCACGCGCCCCTTCACAACAGTGAACCCACAGGTCTCAGCTGAGCCACCAGCAACTCCAGAAACTGCCGTGTGACGAGCTCCATGTGCTTCCTTCACGACTGGCCAGTGTGTGCGCTTGCCACTCTCGTCCCCTTAGACTGTAAGCTCCCTGGGGGCTGTGACCACACACCTGCATCCTGGCCCCTCGTGCAGAGCCGACACCGGCAGACACACAGTACATTCGAGAAAGAAGGGAAGGAGGAGTGAGGCCGTAACAGGCTGGCTCCATGTAGCTGGCCACAGCCAACTAGGCACCTGGACGGCACCCTCTGCTTTGGGGAAAGGCAGCTGACAGCTCCGGGTGGCAGCGTGTGAGGACGTTTTGGGGATGCCTCCCCTGCAGGACACCAGCAAAGCCAGGGCTTCAGAGGCAGCACCTGGGGCCTGTGAGGACAGCTGGGCCAAGCCTGACCTGGGAAGCCTCTGGACCCAGGGCCCTGAGTGACACGGCAGGGTTTTAGTAACTGAAATATGACTTGTTTTTTAAAAGTTTCATAGGGGCTGGCCTGGTGGTGCAGTGGTTAAGTTCACATGCTCTGCTTCAGCGGCCCAGGGTTCACGGGTTCGGATCCTGGGTGCAGACCTACACACCGCTCATCAAGCCATGCTGCAGCGGCGGCCCACACACAAAAGAGAGGAAGATGGGCACAGATGCTAGCTCAGGGCCCATCTTCCTCACAAAAAACGAATAAACAAAGAATAAAAGCTTCACAGCCAGGAGGTCCCAGCAGCTAAGAGCCTAGATTTTCATCACAAATGGTCAAGAACAGGTGAGCGTTCGTCAGACACCACGCCTGATACTCCCAGGTGGGCCATCTTCCCGAGGCTGGGGGCGGCCCCCGCAACACGGGCTTGAGGACAGACGGAGGAGTCTCTGCCAGCAAGCCAGACACCCTCGCCCCCACCTAGAGAGCATCTGGGGACAATGTTGGTCCTTTCCTTCCACATCGGAAATCTCAGCCTCCAAAGCAACATTTTAAAGAACGCTCTCTCACACAAAACCCTTAACTCACGCTCCAGTGAACTCTGCTTATCGAGCCAGACATCAGGCACAGAACAATTAGAGGGAATCAGGCCCCCACAGAAGAGGCCAGGAACGAGAGCACATGCCACCCAGTGCATTTGCGGGTTTTCATCACAAACCCTGGGCCACAGACCCACTGCGCTTTACCCTGTGCTCATGGGCATCAGAGGAGGAAAGGCTGCCCCCGTCCCCCGGGCCTAAGGGAGGGCTGACCCCACTGGGGGAGACACAGGGGCTCAGGGCCAACACCAATAGCCCAGGTCACCGGGGAAGGCCAGCAGGCTCTGCCCCCCAACCAGGAGGGGACAGTGAAGTGCTGGAGAGATGTCTGGAAAGGCCCCATGGTCCCAACAGGAAACAGCTGGGTTGGGGGAACTCGCTCTTGCATTTGAGAACCCTCCCGGTGATCCAGGATAAACACGCAACTGACTAAACTGCCAGGATGCTCCTCCTGGGGAGGGCGCGCTCCACTGAACTGACATGACTCACAGGCGGCCCACAAGCCAGCTGACCCAGAAGTGGGGCGTGAGTCACGGGGGCCAAGAAGCAAACTGAGTTTGGCAGGGATCTTGACAAACGTGGGGCCTGGAGAGAAAAGACTAAGAATGGACATGGGGGCTGCACTGGGAGCCGCTGACCCGGAAGGTAAGCCCTCTGCGAGCAGGACCGGCCTGGCCACCCCCGCCACGCTCCGTACCTTGGTCAGCAGCAGGACCCGCTTCTGAAGTCTCCGGGCCAGAGCCTCATGCGTCTCCCGCCTCTTCCTCTCCTCCAGCAGCTGACTGCTGACCTGGCGCACCTCCTCCTGGAGCTGCTGCCTGACCTTCTCCAGCCCCCGGGCACTGCAAGAAAAAGCGAAAGGCAGAGCAATGAGGCCTGGCCACAGGACAGCACCCCAGCGACGGGCCCCCAGGGCCAGGACGACACTCTGACTCAGGTCCCAAAATAGAGCCGCACGTGCAGCCAGCTCACTGTCATTTCCTCACTTCTGAATAGCTACTTAAAGCCTTTCAGGAGTTTCTGGATTTCAAATAGACACCAGGGTGATCCCAGAACACGGCAGGCAGCGGGGGAGGGGATGCTCACTCCACACACAATGGGAAAAATTGTCGGCGGTGGGGCGCTTCGGGAGACAGCACTTCTGAATGAGCGCAATCACCAGCGCCAGCACTTCCCTCCGAATCGCAGCGCCGCAGATGTGCAGCGTGGTGCGGGGGCCACTCCAGAATCACTGTGCAAAGGCGAACACTGGCAAGACCTCCAACACGGGGCCCAGACGCCTCCTGCGGGGCTCCTCCCAAGGGGCCAGGCTGGGACAGGCCTGCTCCCGCGGACCCTCGGCGGGCTGACGCTTCCTCTCCATTCCACTTTACGCACCTCCTGCCCCTCCACGCTCCCAGCGCCTCCACCTCAGTTCACACACTCGTCCTTTCCCACCTGCATTACTGCTGTTGCAGTAACTGGCCCCTGGCCATGCTTTCAGACCCCAGATAAGGACGGGACCCTGATGCAGAGGCCTCTCCCACTCCCAACCACCCACACGCTGACATCCCCACTTCTTGGCACAGCAGCCAAGTGCCTTCAGAGTTCGGTCTTCGCCTCGCTTTCTCTCACTAAGCCATCAGTCCTTCATGGTCCCGCCCCAGGGCTATCCTCTGCACCTGGCTTGACCCTACACATTCCTTGGAAGCCAGCCCAAGAACCACAGCAAATGGCAGCCAGGGCCCAAAACTAGCGGGAAGACCCCATGACTCCCATGACTCTGCACCCCCAATGTTGCCTCCCCCCAGGCCCACAGGTAGACTCCCCCGTGTGCGTGCATGAGGGGACGATGACCAGGATGACTCCCAGGAAGGGATCTCTGTAGAGGGACCAAAGGGGAAGCCATCCTGGGAAAGCAGCCGAGCCTGCAGGTGGGTGTGGGGCCGGGCACATAATCAATTGTGGGTGGGGAACTAGGTGTTCATGCTATTGCTTTAAGTAGAGGAAACCTCTGCCAAAAGGAAAGTCTTAAAATCTCAAAAGAAAAAAACAGAAACAGGACATTACTAGGATTATGTTACAAGGTGACAACTGTAAAGTTTACCTGAGTTGACAATCAGTGAGAACAATGACACTGCTTTGAAAATGTCCAACTTCAGATGAGTGGCTATGGATGACACCTGCAGTCTGGTAGCCTTCTTGCCATCCAATTATTTCCTTTTTGCTTTAATTACACGATTCCAAGGAAACTTTAATTCACAGGGATGGCAGAGCACACTTTCTCTCAAGTGGCCTGCAACATGCTCATTTGTTCTGTCTCACGTCTGAGTGAGTACTAGGTTTTTCATTACAATTTAGTCTAATTCTTTAAGCAGGTAAGCATAGTTTGAAAACAGATCCTTACAAGAGACTCGGCAGAGAGCCCCTCTCTGGGCCACCCGAGACGGCCCACAGCAAGGCCTCAGACCCCCCAGAGCTAGGCCAACGCTCTCATTTCACGGGCCTCACATTTTGTCTTGATGGAGCCGTGGCAGTCTTACACTAATACTTAACCCAACCGCACAGCTGGCCACCTGCACCTGCCACCTCTAGGTGCTTCATAACCAAAAGCATAAAATAAAAAACAAGTACAAATACTCATTTGAAACAGACATATTAAGAGGTTATTTTCAGTTCTAGTTCAATTCGGAACTCTTTATAGGCCAATAATCAAGGGCTGTGAAATGGACCCCAGAATCCTCGAGTTCAGGTGGGGAAATGTGCGAGGGCTTCAAATCACCGTTCCACCACCGTGGCTTAATCAGAGGCTGGCCCTCCTACCCGGCTCAGGCACGCAAAGGCGAGAATGTGGCCAACGCCATCTTTCAGGTGACTAGGCTCAGGGGGAGGGGCTGCTCTGAGAAGCTGTTCTGAGCACACACTTGTTGGGGACAGCCTTGGGGGTGGCTGATAAAGCCCAAGCCCCACAGTTTCAGGAGCATGATGCACTCATATTGTGTGGGGTCAAACTGCAGGCCTCCCCACCACAAGCAGGTCAAGTATACCACAGAAGGGGCGACTGCCGCCCGCCGGTGCAGAGCTCCGAGTACCCTCTGGCGCCAGGGACCTGGGCCCAGGGCAGCAGAGCTGGGGCAGGCCTACACAGGACACCTGCATCTGAGTCTGCTGGCTGTCAGCTCCCTGTGCAGGTCCCTGAAACGCTGGGGGGCCTCAGCCCCTTGGGAGGAGGTGACAGGGAGTGCCCAGCCCAGTCCTAAGATGTCATAAAAACCAATGCGTCACCTGCAGGATGCAGCGCCAGTCGTGTCTGGCAGCGCCCCAGGAAGATGACAGAGCCCCTCAGGGCTTTGGGGTTGAGCCCAGGTTGGCAAAGCTCTGATGCCCGGCTAGAAAGAAAACCTGTCTCTCCTGATGACAAAATGCTTCGCATGCAATCAGGACGGGAAGGAATGAAGCCGGAGGGTACTCGACCCTGAAGGATGCCGCACACCAGCAGGGTCAGCACCGGGAGGGCAGCCCCACTGCAGACCCGGCCTGAGCGCCTCCCGGCCGGCCCGGGCCCACACGACGAGCCCTCTCCTCAGGCCTGTTAGCCCTGCATTACCCCACGTCCCCATGGCCTGGCATGAGGCCTGACAGTTCTCACGTACTCAATTTTTTAACAGACAGAGCTAGACCTAAAAGTCCGACTTCAGCATATTCCAGGAGACGGTGCTGCTGAAGACTCTGCAGAGCCTCGCTCAGGACCATCAGCGCTCAGATCTACTCATTCATTCACTCGGCGTCCACGGAGTCGCAGCGACAAGCTTCCCCGGGCCCTGGAGAAATAGCAGGGATCCACCACCAGCACACGCCCAACCACACGGCTCTCGTCCCAGGGTGTGCATCTCAGGCACAGACACCTGCACATGACAGAAGGCAGGTGACACCAAGTGCCGCTAACCCGGAAAAAGCTGTAGCAGGGAACTGGAAGGGAAGGAAAGAGACCCCTATGGTATGAAGGAGGCAGCAACTTCAGGAAGGAGCCTCCACTCCTTGGGCTGTGAGAACCAAGGGAAGAGGGTGCAACCATTAAATCTAGACACTTAGAGAACGGGAACTTGGACCTTTGGGGAGGCACCGCCGGGGTCAGACCCAGGCTTCGGAAGAGCACCAGCCTGCTGAGCTGGGGCCCTGAGCGCCAGGAAAACTGCGAACGGGCATCAGCTGCTGCTGGGAGTGACGGCTACTAGTCAGGGAAGCGAAAGGACGCCAGCGGGCCCATTCCAGGAAAGGGAAGGAACACGCCCCTTCCTCCTGCCAGCCCTGCCACATCTCCCCTGCATCCCCACTGGACAGGACACAGGACACCAGCAGGAAAGCCGAGCATGGGAAAGGGAGGCTGCTGTCCACAGAAATAGCAGGAACTACAGTGGGCAGAGGAGGGACGGGAGGCAAATCGAGGTCCACTGGATTGCCTGGAGAGAGGACGTGCAGGGGAAGAGGCGGGAAGGACCCAGAGGCAAGGACACGCCGGGTCGTCAAGGAGGGGCCTCTGACTCGGGGACCCTCAGAAACCACAGGGAGAAGAGCGGCCCTCCAGAGGCGACAGCAGGCGACAGGGTAGAAGCTCTCCGAGGGCCCAGAGCCACCTGGGAGGGGCATGGAGGGGTCAGAACAGGTGCAGAAGGGAAGCGCATGAGGAGCAGACTGGGAAGGGCGCAAGATAAAGTGAGGAGAACTAAGGCAGCACCGGCCACCTTCTCAGGACGTCCGTTCAATACCAAGGAAAGCAGCAGCGGGCTGGCAGATGGGGGTCAGCAGCCAGGAGGGGTTCACGTTTCATACATAATCCCATGGGAAGCAGAGCAACAGCACGCGGCACGCTCAGGGAAGGGGGCCGGAGCGCCGCAGGACAGAGGGAGGACAGAGAGCGAGGCCCTTGGGCAATGAGAGTCACTGGACCGTCCGGCACAGGCAGGGGCTGGCCTTCCACACGGAATCCAGTCAAACTGCCCCAAATGAGATTTTCAAACCACCTGCCAACAGGTGGCCTCCCTGATCCTCGATCCTCGCACGCCACTGGGGGAGGAAGCACTGATGTGGGGCCAGAAAGGGACGTCTGCAGCTCTGCCCACACCCGGGAGGGACCTCCCTGCAGCGCGGAAGCGTCTGGCCTGCCAAACCCCAGAGCCCTGATCCCCAACACCAGCACCCCTCTGCCAGGGACGTTCTCTCCGTTCAAACTCAGCCTTTCTTGTGAAGTGAAGAAGAGAAAACTCATAAAAAATTAAACCTCGAGTTCCATGCTTAAGTTGAACTCTGAGGTCACTGGCATTTCCGAGAACCTTTGGGACTTCAAAATGAAGTTCTCAGTTTTTAAAGGAGAAGTCGGGCGTGTTTATCGATCAATGCCTTTTCGAGCTGGCATCTGCTGACGGAAACAAGGGCTGAGCCTTTGAGAACCCATCTTTGTACTCCGATGGGCCACTGCAGTCCCCTTAATGGAATCTTCATCAGAAAGCTCCCGGCCCAAGAATAGCGGCCTCCAAGCAACAATGAAAGGACACAGCACACTCTGAAGCGGCGGGAGACGTTTTAATGACCTTCTTCGAGACAGCGCTGATTCCGGCTCTGGCCCCGCAAGACCCGGCCAGTCCCACGGTCTCTTTGTCTACCTTCTCCCAACTCCAGCCTGCCACCCCAAGCTGTCCTCGATGCCCAGGAAAGAGCATCGGTACCAACAGCTGTCACAGACGTTCCCTGTGACAGAAGGCCCGAAGGCCTGGCCATCGCCTCTGTGGAGCAGACAAGGGTGGTGCTGTCCGTCCCAGGAAGGACAGTCACCCCTGTCGAGCCCTGGCTCGAGGCTTGGTGTGGGGCGAGGACTTCATGCTAACTCTTGCCTGGCACGTCAACACAGAGGGTGTAAACACGCCAACGGCCACAGCCAGACCCAAATTCAGAATAAGAACTCTACAGCGGGTCAACCTTCGAATCCATAACACTTGGAAGAGACGTTCACATGTAAGCACGGACCACACTGAGAGCTGTTTCTGACAAGTGCCCAGGGGCACTGCCCGGACTGCACACGTGAGCCCGCTGGAGGTCTCCAACAGGTAAGCTCTAAATACGATGGCACTTGCACATGGATTCCGAGTAATCACACTCTTGAAGGAAGCTACGAAACATTAAGAAAATTTTACTCACACTTCTGCAAAACCCCTAATGCACCTGACTCTTAGGGCTAGAGGAACACACGCAATCTTTAAGCTCTCCATTTTACCAACAAGCAAATCCACTTGAGGCCGCTCTGCCCCAACCAGGACATGGGAATGCCCGCCTCCAGTTTCTCCAGCACTATGCCCCGGGCACCCCATGGGGCCACCAGTCAGGCCAAGACAAGCCACCATCAAACAGGTGACTCATCTCTCTGTCTGGGGCATAAACGGCCAGCTGTGCTATGTCAGGAAGGAAAGGACACACCCAGGCCTGGACTCAGCCCCGAGGACCTGCTCTGCACCCATCTGGTGCTCAGACATCATCTCCTCAGCCCTCCCCAAGACTGTACGGGGCGGGGGGAGGAAGGGAAGTCTTGGCTCCATCGCAGCTCATCAGCGAATCTTCAGAAGCTGAAAATTCTAGAAGTCTGCTTGTTGAGCGAATGGCAGGGAAGGGCTGTGAAAAGGACAGGGCAGAGCTAAGGTCCCAGGAGGGGACAGTGGGTAAGAGCTGGCTGGTCCGACACGGTGAGTATGATTGGCACGTAGGTCAGGTGCTGCTCCCAGGCCCAGGACCCCCGCCCTGCGTGCCATCAGGACTCAGGGACACGACTGAGCTGCAGCACGTACCAAAAGGATGTCAGAGTTTCTGCTGACAGCAAGGTCACCACCAGCCCGACAGGAAAGGGCAGCCAAGATGCCCCGGGGCAGCAGGTGAGGTGGGGAGAAGCAGCAGGAGATGAGACCCAGCCAGAGGGAGCCTCTGAGGCACAGGGCACCGTGTGTGCAGAGCCGTGAAAGGGACAACCTGGAGGGGCCCAAGAGCAGAGCGAGGGGCAAGCAAAGAGTGCTGGAGGCCTCCCCGTCTGAGGAGAGCCTGGGCGGGCCCAGGGGAGGGCACGGCAGCTGGCTCCCACCCTGCCTTCAGGTGGTCTGAGAGTGACAGGGAGAGGGCCGTTAGACTCTAGTGATGAGAAATCTCTCGCAGAGCCACCCAGGGGTGGACAGGGCTGCTTGGTGAGTGGTCGGCTTCCACCCAGAGGGGCTTCAGTGACAGGTGACCTACTATTCAGGAGGCAGCCTGCAGAGCGGCTGCGGCACTGAGGCCGGCTCCTGTGCCACAGCGATTTCCTCGCGGTCTTAGGGTTATCCTGGAAGCTGCGGCCTGGAGTGTGAACAGCAGATGAACAGCACGACTCCAAGTGCAACAAAACACCACGCAGCAGCGGACAGCGTGCTAACCGGGAGAGCACTCGCCCACACCGGGCAGCAGCGGACAGCGTGCTAACCGGGAGAGCACTCGCCCACACCGGGCAGCAGCGGACAGCGTGCTAACCGGGAGAGCACTCGCCCACACCGGGCAGCAGCGGACAGCGTGCTAACCGGGAGAGCACTCGCCCACACCGGGCAGCAGCGGACAGCGTGCTAACCGGGAGAGCACTCGCCCACACCGGGCCGGCAGGGAGCAGCCGTGCCACGCGGCCTCCTCGCACCCATCCTGTGGGACTCACCCACAGGCGCACTCCCGGTCCTCCACCAGGGTGTCCGTTTCCAAATATGCTTAAGCAGCACCCGGAGTGAGGAGGACTCTCCAAGAAAGGCCCCGCCGGGCGGGAGGAGCGTGCTACCAGCTGCAGGAGCAGAGGCCCCACGCCCGCCCTCCAGGAGGGGCCAGGGCAGCCACAAGATGCTGCCCCAAGGCCCTCACTGCACAGGGCCACAGGCCCAGGTGGGTCTGCCTCGTCCCGTCCTAAAGGCCACCGCAGGAAGCTGTGCTGCACAACAGCAAGGAGAGCTCACAGCAAGATCCTCACACCCTCAGCTGTGTCCTCAGCCTGGGCGGTCTGCAAGAGCATCTCTGCAGGAAAGACGAGAGAAGCCCTGGGGGCGTGGGCCACAGGCCAAGGAAGGACAGGGCCACGGTTCACACAAGAGCCTTTCTGGAGGGAAGACCTTCTGAGGGAGGCGCTGCAGAGGCAGATGAGGAGGGACCAACACCTGAAGGGGGATCTTGAGACAACGAAAACCAGCCGAGGTCAGCGCACAGAACAGGCGGAGAGGCAAGGGAAGGAGCCGGGCCCGGGCCGCAAGGCTCCCAGGCAGGCTGCCGCCCCGTGAGGGAAGGCCGGACTCTGCCTCGACCCCGAGGGTCTGCTCTTGCTCGAATCTTCCTACCCTTGCGAAGGGTGTCACCACTTACCAGCTGCACAGGCTGGAACCCTGGTGCCACCTTCCAGCCCCCCTGCCCCTCTCCACCTTGCCAGGTCTCAGCAGACCTGACAACTCCCCCTCCACAGGTCCTGAGCCCAGCTGCTCATGCGTACCGCCAGGCTGGTCCCAGCTGCCCCTCCCCACTGGCCCCCACTGCAGTCTGCCCATCCCATACCCCCCTGACCAAACATGCAAACCCACCTTAAAAGGCAGCCCCAACATGCCACGGCTCCTTTTCCACCAGCCGCCGCCGACAGTCACACGCAAACAGCCACGTGCAGGCCAGACCCAGCTGAACTCGTCTTCACCCCACTCCCCACCTCCGCCACTTCCACCTCCGGCAGGGATGTCTTCCAGCCAGTCATGCCACCTCTGCAGGGCCCAGCTCTGCCCCCAGGTCATCACTCGTGCTGTGCACACAGCCTGGAAAGCCCTGCCATCCGTCTACTCACGAGCATGCTGGAGCCTCAGGTGACGCCCACCTCAGGCCACCTTCCCTCCTGCCACCGTGCTCCAGACCCTCCCAATCTCGCGCGGGGCCCGGTCTTGTCCTTCACATCACCGTCTGCCTCACTGACGAGCGTTTAGCTGTCAGCGCCTCTCTCCCCTCCGTGTCCACCAGGGCAGAGACGGTGTGTGTACTCACCACTGCACACCCGCAGTTCACAGTAAGTCTGAGTCCGAAGTCCAAGTCCACGGAAAGCCGGGGCTCCTGGACTCATCAAAGAAGAGAGGAGAGGGGCCAAGAGAGGAATGACAGCAGGGCCAACCAGGTGATGCGGAATTCACGATCCCACAGGGAGGGGACAGGCACGTGGCAGGGAGGTTCCTGGGAGTGGAAAGCAAGGGACACAGACGGGGTTCAGACTGTCTGAGGGGGCAGGCAAGGGCAGCAAGCTGCGCAGAGATGCCCTGGAGGCCAGGCTGAGGGGGGGTCTGGCCTGCCCCGCTCTGAAGCATCTGCCGATGAAGAGCGCTACGCGAATTCTGAAAGAGAACGACTTCTGAGCACCCCCCGCAGAGCTGTGTGCCAGGACGGCGTCCCAAGCCCTGCGTACACATGCTGCAGCCACAGGGAACATGGGCCCGGCCACATGGACAGGGCACCCGGCCGGGAGTCACACAGCAGCTCCACAAGCACTGGTTTCAGAAATGCTCCCCCAGAACGCAAGGGTCCCAGAGGAGGGGCCACACCCAGGCTCCTATTGCCATGTCCCTACCAAGCCAGTGAGCGGTGCGGCCTGGAGGCCAGTACCGCCAGGACGCAGTCCACTGCAATCCCGGGGCGCTCATGACAGGGGAACTAACAGCGACTTACAAGAGGAGGGAAGCAAGGAAACGCAGCCGCATCTGACTGCCAACTCCTCGTTGATGAGGGAGCCACTGATCTCTGCCTGCCCAACAAGACACGTGCACGTGCAAAGCCGGGAGCTGGCAGCAGGAATTCAAAGTGTGAACTCCCCTCCCCTGCCCCTGTGCACGGGGGCGGGGGGGGGGGGGCCCGGGCGGGAACCCACCCTCCGTACTCAAATGGGCTGGAGAAGCGAGGCTGGGCTTTCCTGAGTGCCTGAGGAGGCGGCCTTGAGAAAGAGTTGGTGGGGACTGACATCTCGATTTACCTCTCTGAAACTTCCCGTGGGACTAAAGAAACAAGCAGAAGAGGTCAGGAGCCAGGAGCGCCGTAAGTCTCAGAACTCAAAGGACGCTCTTACAACCGGATCTTGCTGAATGCCCACAAGAATCTGAGAGGAGTGGGTATTGCTACCGTCATGTCCCTATTTCCCCAATGAGGGAACGAGCCTTGTTGGAGTCACAGAGCTGGGAGGTGGCAAGCCAGGCTCCTATGCAGACCCAGAGCCCCGTCTACACATGGGGGTGCCCTCTCACCGCGTGGCCAGCCTCAACCAACACCACTGAGATCAGGTCTCGGGTACAGTAAGGGGACCACAGGCTCCATTGGTCTTGCCAAGTGGTAGGTTTGGCATGTGGGGGGATGGCAGGGGACCAGAGACAGGAGGGCAGGCTGTGGGCAGTCTGCCTCTCCGGGTCCCGCTCCTTGGAGAGGGAGCAGTGGGCCTTGCCCCACACCGCCTGGGCCCAGTATGGCACGCAGCTGTCTTTATTTACACCATCTAATTCCAATCTTAAATGCCTCCAAGCGTCACTGCACATTTCTCTGAGAAAAAAAAATCCAAACAGCGGAAACAAAACCAGAGAATAAGAAACACAAAGGCTGAAATAATTACCAATCAAAGGAACGGCCAAGGGAGCAGGCCACAAAGCTGCAGTCTGGCCTCCCAGTCATTTCTGCTGAGCCACCTCTGATGCGCTCTCCATTCCTAACATCTCATCAATTCGAATCACCAAATTCAATTTGCATTCCCAAATAAACAGAGGCCACACAGTAAATACTCTCATCTGACCTTGAAATGTGAGAAGGAAAATTACCCTTTGCAATTTCAATTCAATCCCAACCGTAATGAATAATCCAATTTAGCTGATCAGTTACCAACCTGTAATCGCATGGGTGGAGCTGCCTCCAAATCACAGGGGTGGAGAGCCCACACAGGCAAGCCCGGAGCACCCCAGTGCCGGGGCCAGGCACACAGCAGAGTAAGCTCCCCGGCCCCAGGCCACTGAAACCCAGAAAATGAGGACACAGCAAAGGTCAGAGGGCAAGTCAGCCCCTCAAGTCCTACTGAGCAACTGCCCATACGCTAGAGCTCCAGCCTCCAAGAGCCAGCAGTCTCACGGGAAAGTGATGGTAGACAGATAATTAAGGCCACCACTACACCCAGGGTGATACAGAGATGCAAAAAATAAACAAGCTTCAAACACTCAAACCAGCCCCAGACAGTGACCTGAGTAAACACATGCTTAAAACAGCTCTGCAAAGACGTCCAATGTCCTTGTCCAAGGAGCATCACTGAGTACTGAGCCTCAGGTAATAAACACTGAGCTTCAGGTACTAAGCATTGAGCCTCAGGTACTAAGCACTTAGTCTCACGTTTCAAGCACTGAGCCTCAAGTACTAAGCACTGAAACTTGGTCACTAAGCACTGAGCCTTCAGTACTAAGCACCACATCATAGGTACTAAGTACCAAGCCTCAAGTACTAAGCACTAAGCTTCAGGTACCAAGCATCCAACCTCAGGTACTAGGCACTAAACCAAATGTGGTCTCCGCTCTAAGGCAGGGAGGGTAAAAAGATAAGAGCATAGGGAGTTTGGGGCCTAGAGAAGCATCTGCCTTCACACACACCTGGACAATCTTGGTCTTGATAAGAAACATTCATGAAAAAGAGGCAGAGCACACAGTGAGGAAATGTCAGCCTCAGGCCCAGTTCTCACAGCTCTGTCCCTCTAGAAACCTTGACACATCTATGAAGCGTGGACAGTCCACATGAGAGACATGCAAGAGGACACTGTGGTGCAAGCATGGACATTTGAGTCTGGCACATCTGGACACGATGCTGGCCCTGCCATGACATGCTCTGTGGCCTGGCGCACACGCCTGTCTGAGCTCCAGCTGCAGAAACATAACTCAGAACAACAGCACCTTCCCTGGGGGTATGGCTGCAGGTGTAAAGGGCCTTGATCCACAGCTCTCAGCGGCAACAAGATGCACCCTGAGTGTGGAGGGGAGGAAGGGAGGCAGGCAGGGTACACACAGAAGGGCCCCCAGTGGCCAACATTCACACTCACCCACCTCAGGGCACATCTGTGACTTCTGCTGGGCCCGGCTCCAGGTGGGAGCCCAAGAAGAGACCCCAGGTCAGGACCTTCCATCGTTCCATCTCCCCAAGAGACCAGAGAAGGCCATGCTGCTGGGACACATGGTGGAGCAGCCCTTATAATGTAACTCCTGGAGGTGAGTCTCCCCACGCCAAGGCGGTGTGAGGCTGATGCACACGTGCTCCGTGGAGGGTGCCTGGTAACTGCTGATATGTCACCACTTGCTTGCTAGAACATTATGGTCCACCTCCTCCTAGTGGCACAAAACCAAACCTCAAATTCAAACAAGGCCATTTAAAGAGGTATGGAATGACCACCAAAAATTGGATGCTCTGGGATGAGAAAAATAAATTACCCCAAATTATCCCTGCGTCTCCCCCATCCACCTGGAGTGGAGAGACTGTGCACGCCCAAGAGCTGAGCGAGGAGGCTGAGGGACGCACTATTCCTGCATCCAACATAGGGAGCACGCCTGCGTGTCCAGCCTTGGGCTTTGCTTCAGAAATAGACACAAATAAGACAATACAAAAATTTTTTTAATATCACAGCTCCTGCCCTCAAGGAGTTCACCATCTAGTGCAGGAGACAGACAAAAAACAGAGGTACAGACAATCAGGGATGTGGCAGATGCAAGACGCTGGGAGGGAAAAGAGAATTAGGCCCAGGAGGAGGATCAGGCCCCACGCGCAGGGAGCTGGGCTCTGGCCCGACGTCTCCGAAGCCGTCCAAGCCAGGGCAGGAGGCCAACAGAAGGACCCGGCCAAGGAGGGGGGAGCCCCAGCGGACGTGTGGGAAGTGGGGGCTGTGAGAGTGGGACAGCTGAGCGGGTAAAAGAGGAGATGGCATGATCTCCCTGCATCTCCCTGCGGAGGCGTCCAATAGCCCAATTAGTGACTCTGATGCTGAGGTTCCCAACACGCCCGCGATCGATCGCAGCGCATCGGCAAGCAGAGGCGGCCTGCCTGCACTCGATCGACACCGCGCCGCATTACAGTCCCGCCAGCTGCCTTGGCGGTACCTGATTAATACAGCCCATTCTGCCTGTTTATTTTCCCATCGATTTTGCTGTCCTCGACCCAAAGCACAAGAACTCAATAGTCAGTTAGGTGTGGCACCTTCATGGGCATGCTGACATCCACTGTTTCCTGGACTACTGCTGTCTCCCCACTGGAGAGGAGCCCCCACCAAGCATGCAGATCATGGGCGCTACACGGGGGCTCCCCTGCGGGAGGAGCAATGCCTCTCTGCATGTGACACCCAGGGAACCATGGCTGACAAGCCCCCTAAATGCTGTCACTCCTCTAATAAACATCTCTAAAGCATTTCCCATGCTCAAATAAATGAAAGGAGAAAATGAGATTTTAAAAATTACTAGTTTCTCTTTTATCCTTTTCACTCAGAGGTGAGAGTAAGGGGAGCATCTGCTCACCCATCACTATGTCAACACAGTAACTCACTTATTAATCTCACTTCCTCCTCACCCCAGGCTCGGGGGCTTGGAGAGTTGACACTTGACTTGAGAAATGCCAGCTCTAAGTAGTTTATTTCCTCTTGAACTTTAAGAACTGACTGAGACAGAAATGACCTTTAAAAGGCAGGGTTAGTGCTCGTCGGGACTGCTGGAGGGCTGCTCTGCTTACACTTCGGGAGGGGGTGCTGGGTAAACGCCCCCACGCTCGGAGGGCCGGCTGGTGCTCACGGGGGGAAGCCGCCGCGCCGCCCACCGCACCTCTGCAGTTCCAAGGCGGGTGTGGGTGGAGGAGGCCGCGCGGGGGCAGCGTCAGGGGACTCCAAGTATAACAAGACGACCACCTGGACGGAGCTCCCTGGGGCTGGGGTTGAGGAGGCAGGAGCAGTGCAGGTGGCAGGATCTGGGTCAGATGTGGGTTCCAATCTGGTCTCCCCCGCTCACCAGCGCAGGACGGTGAACCGAGGAGACCAACAGAGGTGTCTCCAGACTCTTCAGATCGGGAACAGCTTTTTGTAAAGAAACTAAGGGATTCCCTGATGCATTGCAGGCACTCCTTTCCAATCTTCCAAGTAATTTCTGCTGATCAGCTTTCAAGTGTCTATGGGGTACCTTCTTATGGACTGGCTGCCGAGTGTCCTAGGTGACAATAAAGTGAAAACAGGAGGTCTCTGCCCGAGGAGCTCTGCTGTTTGTTTAGTGAGAAGGCAAGGCTGCGGCCCAGGAGCCAACAAAGGAGCTCAGACAGGAAAGGCAGTGAGTCTCTGGAAGGGCACATAAGCTCGGACACGGTGGGGAAGGCTCCCTGGAAGAGGTGTCACTCAGAGGCCCTAGTCACATGCCAAGAGTGAGTATCAGTCTGAAAGGAGGACAGCACAAATGAGGCAGCAATGCTGGGCAGAGCCCACCTCGCGCCTGAGATGCAACTTCATGGCACAGAGCAAGCACCACACGGGGTTCCAGAAAAGGCAGTAAAAAGACACCAGAGACTCCCGTCTGGGGTGAAACCTAACCACAACAACATGCACCGAGACCAAGGGGCCTGGAAAGACGAGCCCACCCACACCCACCCGCGAGTCAGGCCAGCCAGGCAAGAACCGCACAGGGACCGCCAGGGGTGCAAGGGGCAAGGGTCAAGAACCGGAGTTCATCTTGGGGGACAGGGAGGAGTCACCTCATCACCAGCGTAGTGACTCCACAGGGACTGCCCTCCGGGTGAGGCCTGGGCTTCAGCACAGCCCCCACTCTGGGGAAAGAACCCTGCAGGACACCGACACCCAGGCAGATTCCATTTCTCGTTGGAAGTTAACAGAAGGCCATCTCATCTGTCCGCCCCATGGGTGCTCTGAGGCCCAGAGCCGGGCAGGGGCCAGAGGGGCACAATGGAGCGGCTGTGGACATTCAACTATGTTCAGTAGACTCTGGTCAATGCAATTCAGCGGCAAAGTTTACAAGCGTCTGAATAGAGAGGGTAGAAAAATAAAGGTCTGGTGTAATAATGAATACTTACCTAATTTTCTGAAATTCTGGGAGGAGAGGAGCCTGACCAACCGTGGGGACAACCACATCAGTACCAGGAGCGTCACATGGCCCCACCACCAGGCGTGGAGGGGTCGGTGACCATCAGGTCCTGGGAGCGGCCTCGGGTCCCCATGCAAGCCGGACATGAGGGGGACCCCGGCAGGAAGCGGGAGACATTTCCAAGGAGGCATGGGCAGTGAGATCTTCGCGCCCCATATCTTTGCCCAGCACCACAGTCTCCCACAGGCCGGGCGAGAGGGCACGCTCGGCGGCTGCGGCACTCACGCCAAGCTGGCCCATCGGCTGCAGCAGACTCGAGATGAGCCGGGCGCCGACAGCAGACCTCCGCCACTCACCCGTGCCACTCGGGGGAAACTCACCCCCAGGGCAATCCCCTTCTGAGAAACAGACACTGGAGTTTACCTCACACCCCCCGCAGCTGCACCTCGGCTTCCCGCCACCAGGCTGCAGGCAGCACTGGAAGTGCGGGAGCCATCGTGGGACTCGGAGCAGAAAGAGGAAGGAGCTGGAACAAACAGCAGGGCTAGGTGAGGGCGTGACTGTCACGGAGGGGACCTGCACCCTGGGACCCTCGGGAGCCGTGTGCCATGTCGGACACAAGAGCGCTTCAACAGCGCCACCACCTCCTGAGCAACAGCACCCAGCAAGCGCCATGAGCGTCACCTGGTAGCATGTACGGTCTATTTAATGTCACCCACCTGGCCAAGCCAAGTCTCCTCATCAGCCCCGGTAGAGACGGGGACGCCCGGGTTCTGGAGAGGAAGTCAGTGACGCAGCGAGAGTGCCAGCTCAGTCTATCTCAGTCCTGACCCTACACCAGTCGTCACTAGCTCACACAGGGAGCCACGGACTCACTGTTTACTGGCCAATAAATTGATGCAAACTGAGCACCTACTGTGTGTCAGCCACCAAGCCAGGCACAGGAGATACAACGATGAATGCCCCAAGGAGCTCACAGCAGAAAAGACACACGTCCTGGAACACAGAAGCAGTGCAAGCGCCACAGGGCCTTGTTCTTGCCTCTCACGGCTGTCCCCAACCTCGCTCCCCAGCCACACAGCCAGCCCTGCACCAGGGCCCACACGGGCAGGTGTGCAGCCCACCCTTCCCAGCATTCCTCGAGGCCTTCTAACCCCCCTGGTTCCTCCCCAGGCAATGTCCACCCTGGACGTTCTCCCCCACAGGGCTCAGCACAGGCCACAGTGAGTCTCGGGCATTCTCTGCCCAGCTGTTACAGAGCCGCTGGATGAAAAACATTGACCCGTATCCACAGGCCGGTGTTGGGGCTGAAGAAAGTGTCTTACCAGCAGAGGCCAAGAGGACGGGCAAAAGGATTTAAATTCCATAAAGTGCTCAAAGGTCCAGCCTTGCTTTGCCCACAGACACAAGACTCCAGCAACCAGAGAAATACAGAGACCTGCTACCAAAGCAGAGACACGGACAACCAGCCGGGAGAAGGCCCATGTCTGTCTCCCGTGTGGCTCTGAGCTCATCCTGAACATGACCCCACACGTCAGAGACTAAGCGCTTGTGACTGAAAGACTGTCTTCTGTGAAATGACCCCTTTACAGCAAATTACACAACTGGGCATTTCAAGGGAGAAACAGCAAATCGAGAGTACCCGCTGCAAGGCCCCTGTTTACACATGAGGGACCGAGCTCCCAGGAGCCTGAGCGGATGGCGTGTCCCCTCCCCGAGGAGCTCCCAGCACTGAGCTCAGACTCTGTTCGTCTTCATTCCACTCCAGCACGGACCTCGCGCCAGGAGCACCCTCCGCTCAGCTTCATCTCGCCCCAAACGGCCAGGGGCCAGAAGACCTGCCACACGCCGAGGCCTCCCCACCCACCCGACTTACACACAGGGACACGAGCTTACTTCAGGGGGCATCTCCACGAGCCTCATTTGCTTCTCAGGCATCAACTAACATTACAAAATCATCTTTTGAATAACTGACTCTGTTTTCACTGAGATAAAATTTACACAGCATCCACTATTTTAACCATTTTAAAGTAAACAACTGAGTGGTTTTCAGTCAAGTCACAACGCTGTCCGAAGATGGACACTAATTTAAGAAGATCTTCACCACCCCAAAAAGAAACCCCGCACCCAGGAGCAGTCCCTGC
Organism: Equus caballus; assembly: GCF_041296265.1. NCBI lineage: Eukaryota > Metazoa > Chordata > Mammalia > Perissodactyla > Equidae > Equus > Equus caballus. The sequence goes on from NC_091696.1 coordinate 1,672,023, forward strand.
CCACTGTGCCCCGCCCCCGGCCCCTGGTGACCACTCATCTACTTCCGGGTTCTACTGCTTCGCCTGCTGGGCCATGTCGTGTTACAGGAAGCACACACACTGGCGTCCTCCACGAGGTTCACCCTTACTGCCCCCGCATCAGCGCCGCAGTGCCTTTACGGGTGAGCAACAGCCCACCGGATGGATGGCCCACAACCCATCTGTCTATCCATCCGCTGATGCACGTCTGAGTCCTTTCCGCCTTTACCTGTTGTGACGACACTGCTATGAACACTCAAATGCAGAGTTCTGTGTGAACGTGTTTTCAGTTCTCTTGGATATATGCCTAGGCGTGGAACTGCTGGGTCACATGGTCACTCCACGTTTAACGCTTTGAGGAGCTGCCAGAATACGTCCCACAGTGGCTGCACCAGTTTACGTCCCCACCAGCAACCTATGAGGGTTCCCACTCCTCCACATCCTCAGCAATGCTCATTATTTTCTGCTTTTTAAATTACTATAAAAAGTATTCTGTAATAACATATAATTATCTATGTAACTTTACTGTTACATATGACATATAATCATCACCACCCTAGCGGGGGTGAAGGGCTATCCCACCGTAGCTTTAATGCTTTTTGTTTGCTTGCTGGCCATTTGTAGAAATGTCTACTTAAGTCCTTTGTTCCTTGCTTTTGTGGTAAGATATACATAACATAAAATTTTAAGCATTTCTAGGGGTACAATTCAGGGGCATTGGTACATTCACACTTTTGTGTAACCATCCCCACCGTCCATCTCCAGAACTTTCCATCTTCCCAAACTGAAACTCGGTCCCTATTAGCTCCAACTCCCATCCCCCTCCCCCAGCCCCTGGCGCCCACCATTCTACTTTCTGTCTCTGAATTTGATGACTCTAGGGACCTCACATAATATTTGTCCACTTGTGACTAGCTTATTTCACTTAGCATGATACACTCAAGGTTCATCTATGATGTAGCATGAGTCAGAATGCTATTCCTTTGCAAGGATGAACAATATCCCATTGTATGGATAAATCACATTTTATTTATCCATCCATCCACCAACGGACACTTGGGCTGCTTCCAGCTTTTGACTATTGTGAATAATGCTGCTGTTTCTGAAGACGGGTGTACAAGTGTCTGTTCAAGTCATACTGTCTTCCACAGCACCTGCACCATGTTACATCCTGCCAGCAAAGCACAAGGGCAGAATTTCTCTGCATCCTCACCTACACTCGTTTCCCATTGTTTTGATAGCAGGCGTCCTAGTGGGTGGAAACTGGTGTCTCACTGTGATTTTGATCCCCGTCTCTCTACTGATTAGTGATGCTGAGCATCTTCTCATGTCCTTGTTCGTCATTTCTATGTCTTCTTTAGAGAAATGTCTATTCAAGTCCTTTGTCCATTTTTAAATTTTGTTTGTCTTTTTGATGTAGAGTTGCAAGAATTCTTTATATATTCTGGATACCAAATCCTTATCAGATACATGCTTTGCAAATATTTTCTCCCATTCTATGGATTGACTTTTTACTTTCTTGATAAATGTCCTTTGATACACTTAAGTTTTTAACTTTGATGAAACCCACTTTATTTATCTTTTCTTTTGTTGCTTATGCTTTTGGCATCGTATTTAAGAAACCATTACCCAAAACAAGTTCACAAAGATATATAACACCAACATTTCTTCTAAGAGTTTTATCGTTTTGGTTCTTGCATTTAGGCCTTCAATCCATTTGAGTCACTTTTTGCACATGGTTTAAGACAGGGATCCAAATTTATTCTTTTGAAGTTGTCTTAGCACCCTAAAATGAGGTGGGTGTTAATTCCTAATTAGTTGGTGTTAATTCCTTCTTTAGACCTAAGGTAGAATTCACCAGTGAAGCCATCTAGTCCTGGGCTTTTCTTCATTAGAAATACTTTGGTTGTTGATTTATTATTATAGGTCTATTCAGATTTTCCATTTCTTTTGAGTCAGTTTTGGTAATTTGTGTATTTCTAGGAATTTGTCCATTTCATGTAGATTATCTCATTTGTTGGTATACAATAGTTCATAGTATTCTCTTATAATCCTTTATATTTCCGTAAGGTCAATAATAATGTCCTACTTTCATTCCTGTTTTATTGATATGAGACTTCTCTCATGTTGGCTCAGTCAGTCTAGCTAAAAGTTTGTCAACTGTATACATCCTTTCAAAAAACTAGCTTTTTGTTTGTTGTTTTTCTCTATCATTTCTCTAGTCTCTATTTTGTTCATCTGTAATCTTCAGTATGTCCTTCCTTCTGCAGCTTTTCCTAGCTTGTTACGAGATGGAAAGTTAAGTTTTGATTTGAGATCTTTCTTCTTTTTCAATGTAGGTATGTACAGCTATCAACTTACCTCTGAGCACCGCTTTGGCCGTATCCCATAAGCCTTACGTGTTATGTTTCCATTCTCGTTCACCACAAAGTATTTTCTAATTTCCTCTGTGATTTCTTCTTTGAGTCACTTGTTATTAAGGAGTACGTTAATATCTACCTATTCGTGAATTTCCAAATTTCCTTTTGATTGAGTTCCTGAACACTGTTCCACATGCACTGGAGAAGAAGGTGTATTCTGCTGTGGAGTAGATGCCTCCGTGTAAATCTCCTCGTCTACAGATGGGGCTCAACGTCCCTACCCCATGAGCTTCTTACACAAATTCAAGGAGAGGAGGTGCACCGTGTCACCATAGCCCCACGTGCACAGTCAGTGAATCAGAGTCCACATCTGTGGGCGTGGCAGAAGGCAACACTCGAGACAAACTCAACAGGCACCGGTGCTCAGCCCTTGCTGATCCACGTGCTGGCTCATCAGTGAAAAATACTCACCACGCTGACACCAAGGTTACTCTGATTTACCAGAAAAGTCTGACGCAGAAAGGGGATCCAACTTCTTGGCAGGCAGGAAGCAGAAGTTCCAGAAACACAGACAGGAGCAGGAGTTTATGTGCACGTGCCCTCAGGGACGCAGCCCACAGGAGCAGAGGTGAGGCCCCAAAGACACAACGAAGGGCAGGCTTCCGATGCTTCTGGGAAGACACTGCTGGGCACCTTCCGCAGTACCCTGTGGGCGTCCCACAGACACTGAAGAAGAGTCACCATGTTGAAAGCTGTGGGCTTGTCTCGGTGAGTCACTCTCCTCCCCCCTCCTGTGCACACATCACCACTGCCTTTCAGGAGAAGCCGTCCCGCTCAGCAATCCCAAAGGCATACAGCACCAAGCAATAGGAGAAAACAGGCTGGTGACAAAGAAAAGTGCTTCTCTTTACACAAATTCTTCATAGGAAATGGATTTCAAAGTGGCCATCTGTCGATGAGATTAGCATCCCAAAGCTACACAAGCAAGGAGCTGAGCCCAAACTTCATCACAGTGTAGAAAAGGCCCCATTTAAATGATAATCATGTGAAGTGCTTAGGAGGCATCTTAGAGAAGATCCCCACGGCACTCGGGCTTCCAGGCAGGGCAGTGACTCCGGGCCGGGCCAAGGAGAGCTGGACCACACTGCTCCTCTCTCTGCAGGCCTCCTCTGGCCCACAGTGAGGCACAGTGAGCGGGAAGCCCAGACCTCTAAGCTGAGTCACTGAGGAGAAGAGGAAAGTAAGCTGGGGGCAGTCACCAAGTGACCACTCCCTAAGAGGGAGCCAAGGTTCCGCTTGGGGCACACCTCCCTCAGAAGGGCACTGACCGCCTGCAGCCCCTCGTCCAGGGTCTCTCCTTTCCCCCAGCCTCCACTCAAGTCATCTGCTTGTCTAGATGCCCTTTCTCTTCCCTACTGGTCTCTTCCACTGTCCCTTCAGGTTTCCTCTTCGAGATGCCTCTGGAGAATGACTCTGCCAACTGCCCAGCCCCTCCCCAGCCCAGATGTTTCCACAGCACCTCAGCTTCCTTCCATCACAGCATGCCCTATAACATGCCACTCACTCCCTGTCCCCTCAGGTGGTGTGCTGCAGGAGGGCAATGGCCACACAAAGTCCCAGCAGAGTATCTAATTCCCAGGAGGGGTCAGCAAAAAAGTTTTAAATGAACAAACAAATGAAACGAATGGCAGACGAAGAGGCCAGAGCACCTGAGGGCTGGGAGATGCACAGGATGCAGCTTGCTGCAGCAAGAGAGCATGATGTGCCTGCCATGCCCCTGCCAGCCTGGGCCGAGGAAGAGGCTGAGGCCAAGACAGCTGCAGAGGAACCCCCGGGCCCAGAACATTCAGGTCTGCTGACAAGTGAGTGAGGGGGGACCTCAGCCCTGGAAAGACAGAGGAGTTTGGAAAGGAGGGACCACACTTAAAAGATACACTGGAAGCAATGGCCATCATCAGACCTCCCAGGGTATGGGTGAGTGCTCCTGGGAGGGCGCCGAGAAGCCAGGATGACGTACTCCTTATCCAGCACGCTTACGAAGCACTGCTGAGCTTGGCCCAGCACCTCTGTCACAGCCAGTAAAGGAAAGGAGGCTTAGAAAGGCTAAGAAAGTGGGCTCCGTAAAATCAGAACCAAGATTAGAAACCACATCTGCCTGATTCAGAGCCCATGCTCTCAACTGTGATTTTGAACAAGGACTTATTCCTCTGTTTCATAGATTAGATGTGACTATTATTGTGGTGCACCAAATGAAATGTTAGCAGATATAGTGGAAGAAAAGATCCCAACAAAAACAACAAAAAAAGATAAAAATGAGTAAAAAGAATGGTGTAAAATCTATATGAAGATTATTTTAAATACTAAGGATTACAAAAGAAAAACCAACAAACAGGCACATTCCGGGAGAGCATCTGGGAATCAGCGTCATAAAGACGCCAACGCTCCCCTGAACAAGCCCATGTGGTTAAGGTGCTGCCAACTAAAACCCCAGTTCTGTGGAAGTAGAGAAACTGAACTTGAAGTTCACATGGAAAAATAAACAAACAAGATGTCAGGAAATACGTTAAAAATGTAATGAGAAAGTTGCTGGCTGGGTATTTAAACCACAGCACACAGCTCCAACAACTAAAGCAAGGTGGTGTTATTACTGTCAAAACAATGACATGGAATCTGACACTCCTAATGGAGACTCAAATTCATATAGGAAATTGGCTTAGAGAAAAGACTGGTTATTCACAAAACCACGTTAGGACAACCAGGAAGCTCTCTGGCAAAAACATGAAACGAAACCTAATTCATAGCTCCTATCAAAAGACAGTCTCAGTGGGGCAAAGGTGTTAGACAGAAAACATAAAATCAAGACAGAGGAAAACACGGGAGAACATTTTAGTGACTCAGGAAAGAGAAAGTCCTTTCCACACTCACACAAAAACAAACCACACAGAAGCACTAAAAGAAAAGGCTGACGTATTCAACTAGATAAAAATTAGAAATTAATGTGTGGCAGAAAACTTTATAACCAAATAGAGGAAAAATGTCAAACTGGGAAACCACGTTTTCAGACAAAGGGCCCATTTCCTTAAGCTATTAAAAGCTCCTCTAAAAATTATTTTTTAAAAAGAAAGAAAAAGGTATAAAGATTATGAACAAATAGACAGAAAACTGTAACTAACAGCTATCCTGAGAGCCTTTCACAAGAGCCTGAGCAGCCCAGAGCACACGAGGAGGCGCTCGACGCACTCAGTTACGGGCAGCCCATGGGAAGCGGGAGCAGGGCCTGGCCCCCACCAGGGACGAAGGGCCGACAACAGCAGCGCCGGGGGCAGACGAGCGCGGGCCTCGGGGCAGACGAGCGCGGGCCTCGTCACTCGGGGCTGGCAGCAGGGCAACCGGCGGCTTCCCAGCAAGCTCACGGCACAGCCACTCCGCTCCCAGGATGAGCACAAGGACGCAAATGCACGTGTCCTCCAACGGACTTGTACAGGAGCCCTCTACCAGCCGTACTTGTGAGGCCAAGAACCGGACCAGACCCGCACTGTGGCCGGACCAGGAGACGGCACTCGACAACAGCAGAGGAGAGTAGAGGCCGCGGCACCGCCGGAGTCTCTTCTTTCTGGCACACTTGGTTTGACACGTTTAAGGTTCACCTACGTCGCTGTGGGATCAGTGGTCTGTTCTCTTTCTTATGAGATGATTAAGTTCCAGAATCGGCAAGACTTATCTACGGTAAAAGAGGTCTGAACAGTGGCTGCCTCCGGTGGGGTGGGGACTGACGGGGAGGCACACAGGGGAACTTCACTTCTGGCAACACGGATAGTACTTAGGTGAAGTGTCCACGAGCTGTACATCAAGGTTTTGCATTTTACTATTAGTAAATGACACCTCAATAAGATTCTAGTTTAAAAAAATACTGTCATACCATTCTCACCTAACAGGTTCTCACCTGAGAAAATCAGAACGTCCAACTGCTCTGCCCAAGCCTGGCCGTGGGCACCTCCTGCCACGGGGACCGGCTCCCCCTCCGAGCTCCGCTAAGACGTCTGCAGGAGGACCCGGCACGACCCAGGAGCACAGCAACGCCCACTGCCTGCTTCCTTCAGATCCTATTGCCAAGAGTTTGGCAAATGAACCCACAAAGATCAGCCCAGCCCCACAGGCCGTGTCAGGCCAGGATATCTAAGAGGGAGGGGGTCAGGCCCCACAATGCATCAAACCCAAAGGCAAGACGACAGAGAAGACTCAGCTGCGGCAAAGGGTCAAAGGCATTACTGACATCGCCTCACTCGGGCCTCAGCCACAGAACTAACAAGGTCCCAATAACATGGTAATTAAAGACGAAAGCTGCCAGCGTCCCTCTAATTAGAGACTCCAGACAAATGGCTCAGTCAGTGACAAGGAGCAGGACAAAGACAGAGAGGGGGACAGCCAGAGAGGAATCTACACAGCTGCTGGCACTGCCTACACCTCCTCTGTGGGGCCCGGGAAATGCTGCAAACGGGGGATGGACTGGACTCCCCTTAGAGAGCTCTGCTCTTCTCAGACTCAAAGTGAAGGTGGCAGAGGAACAGGGTACCCAAAAGAGAGGGGAGGGTGCAGCTGGGAATCCAGAGGGTCACAGGCCGAGCTAAAGGACGCAGCTTTAAACACAACAAGGTGGCTCTGAGTTTGAGAAGAGCAGGGAAGAGACGGGGGCCACCCGTTTGGAAACCTGACTTCAGAGCCCACTGAAGTTCTTCCCTTTAAAAACCCCAGGGGCGGGTGAGGACGGGGTGGGGGCTGCCCGCAGAGGGTGGCGCAGGGCATCTGTAGGTGACAGAACTGTTCCGTATCAGGCTGCGGTGGTGGACGCACCACGATCGGTCGAAACCCAGAGCACTGTCCACAAGAGAAGAGTTACTGTCAGCATACTGAACCTGACCTGGATGTGGGGGCCCAAACAGAACACCAACTGTTAAAAACCCAGCCACACACAGCACCCTGCAAGGCTCTGTTGACAGTGAGGTCCAGCAGAGCCCACATCTCCGGCATGCACCCCTCAAACAGACGGGCTGGGGCAGTGAGGATGACAGGGCCTCTTGGCTGAGAGAGGAACACCGTCCCCTCAGGCCCAGGCAGGGGGCTGAAATGAAGTCAGGACTAAGCATACATTTCAGAGAGCGTGCCTGTTAGAGAACGGTTTGATCAGAAAGGTTGAAGCACCCCTTGGTATCCAAAACAGCATGGGACAAACGAGCTGATCTTCAGTCCGAACCTGGCTCCCACTAGCAGCTGTGGGCTGTGCCATAACGGCTAACGAGGAGCAGGCTGCAGCGGGTAGGCGTGGCCCCATGGAACACGATCGTGGCAACTCACTTCTACCTCCCGTTCCCCTTCGTAGGGAGGCCCTGCTGACTCCCATCGAGGCACCCAAAGTGCACAGATGACAGCGAGCTCCTCCGCCCAGAATCACACAGTGAGTGCAGGGGCAGCGGGGCAGCTCCCGGCGTCTGGCCCCACACCTGTCCCGGGAAGCCTGTCTCACTGACCCTAACACACAAATCCCCTCACCTCTTTAAGCCTTAGACTGACTGATTAGTTCTTGTCACTCCACATCCTCGCCAGCATTTGGTGTTGTGAGTTGTTTTCCACTTCTGCCCTCCTAATAGGTGTGGTATCTCGTTGTTGTCTTAATCTGCATTTCCCTGACGACAAACGATGTGCAGCATCCTTTCTTATGCTCATTTGCCCTCTGTACATCTTCTTTAGTGCCATGTCTGTTCAGACCTTTCACTCATTTCAAAATCAGGTCGTTTCTTACTGTTGAGTTTTAATAGTTCTTCACACATTCTGGATACAAGCTCTTTATCAAATACGTGATTTGCAAACATTTTCTCCCTCTCAGTGTCCTGTCTTTTCATTCTCTTAATAGGAACTTTCACAGAGCAAAGTGTTCTATTTTAATGATGGCAAATTTATCAATTCTTTTTTTTTATGGATTGTGCTTTTGGTGTTCTCTCTAAAAACTTAGGGTCAAACCCAAGATCATGCAGATTCTCTCCTGCCTTTTCTTCTAGAAGATCTGAGGGTCTTTTTAAGCAGTAAACAAGACAATGTGCATAGAAACGCACTTGGCCCAAGGCAAACATTCAAAACTGGTTGGCTTCTTTAAAAACATGCATACTTTTTGAACAGCAATTCCACTTCCAAGAATTTCTCCTAAGGGAATAATCTTGTGACGCAAACAGATCTGGGGACACAGGTATTAACTGGAGTATTATTTAGACTAATGAAAGAAAACAAAACAATTAAATATCTAACAATAAGAGTTTGGCTAAATGAAGTATTCATAAAGTAAGTAGTTTTACAGCCAAAAAGTCATGTTTTAAAAGGATATTTAATATGGAAAACGTTCACCAAAGATGAAACAAATAAGAAGACCCAAACCAAACAGTGTACTAGTATTCCATTTTCCTAAAATCTGCATCAGGAAAACACATATTTTATATAACACATAAATATCAGGAAGAAGCTAAGCCAGCACATTTATAGTGCCTTTCACTGGGCAAAAGGATTACGGGAAACCTTTGTTCTCGTCTGTTCTGTTTCTTTTCTCCTACATTGTCAAATGTTCTAAATGAAAATGTATTCCTTTTGTAATCAGAATTTTAAAAAAGTTATTCAAATAAAATGCTCACATCCCTCTTGCGTCCTTCCTCCTTCCTTCCAGGTGTGGAAACAAAACTTCCCGCACACGGAGAAGGCAGACACTGCAAACCCGGAGGAAGAAAACCACCCCCGAGTCAGCTCCTCTGCCTGCTCCCACCTTGTGACCACTGGCGCTCGCCCCGCAACGCACAGGACGGTAAGGAAATGCTCCTTCCTGACAAATCAAAGGGAAACAGAGTGAGGCTGCCAAGAGAAACTCAAGAATGCTGACCACGGCACAGGGGGGCTGGGGGCGGGGGGGACACTCAGTCAGCCAGAAGGCACAGGACGAAAATGAAAAACGTCAGGTCGCCAGCCGGAATATCCAGAAACTGCTCCTGAAGACACGAAAACAACTTGGAGAGACAAACAGTACAGATGGAACCACAGGAACCACCACAAATGGGAAGCGCCACCTTGGAAAAGATGATCCCTAACTGTGCGGGACTCAAAGAAAGTCTGGAACCAGTCAGGCAGCACTGGGCACGGCCCAGCTGCCAGGAGGCTGCAGATACGCCGATGCAGGAACAAATTCACGGTCACTCACTGGTCACTGTTCTGAGGTGTGTGAGCGCAGCACCAGAAACGATGGGCAGCCACCACAGGGGACCCAGGAGGGCACGGCCCATGGTCAGCGAGGGTGGCCATCTTCAGGGCCCCAGGACCCCATCCCAACACTGAATCAGCAGCCCTCACCGTGCAACTGGACCCTGCCCTCAACAGATGATGGCCGACCACACAGACGACATGCGTAGCAGCGCGTGAGGCACTGCTCATAGCACTTCTGCTGTGCCCCTTGCACTCAGGCGAGAGGGGAGACAAGAAACAAGACACACAAGCAGCACCTTTGAGAACCAACAAGATTCGGCCTACTTCCCTACAATTTTAGCTTGTGGTTCATTGCCAATCCCCAAAGCAAACCTGCCTCATAATCTTGCTGACCTCAAGGTCATGAAGATGACCCCTAATATCTGCCTTCTCAGCTCCTGCCCTGCTCCCCGTGGGGCACCCGACCCCTCTGACTTCAGCGCTCCCACCCGGTGGGGTCCTTCCAGCAACCATAACTATGCTTTGATCCCACCTAGTGACCATCCCTTCCCACCCCTGAGGCCCACTTCAGTCCTGCAACCACAGACCGCTGACTCCACTTTCTCCTCGCCGTCTCTCACCTCCATCCTCGCTTCCCTCCTTATCCAGTGGAAAATTCCAGTATCGATCACAGTAACTACTCCTTTGCACACATCCTCACTCCTGCTGCCACTCTCGACGTCACTGTAGCCAGCTGACAAAGCCCAAGGCTGGCCAAGTCCAGCCCCGCTCCAGCAGCCCCGCTCCAGCACAGCTGAGTGCCACTGAGGACGAGCACACCCCCCACTGGCTGGGCCCATTGGAGAGTCAGGACGGCCATCCTCTAGGGGCAATCGCACTACACTCCCTGGTCCTCCCACCTGGGACAACTATTTCATGTCATTCTGCCTTCACCAATCTCAGGCTTAGCTGGTAAGCCTCGCTTTGTACTTCCTTGAGAAAACAGAAACAAACGAGATGTTCCATAAGTGCCAACCAAGCCACCTGCCCGACTACTTTCCTCTGTGCATCCCTTCCTGCTGCCATGGCTGACTGTCCACATTCCAGGCTCAGGCAGACCCCACCTCCAACTCCTCTCGTCAGTGATGCACATCCCCCCAGCTCCTCTCCCCTCTGCTGGCCCCTTCCCACCAACATGCAAACACACCAGAGCGTCTCCCGTCCACAAACAAAACCCGTCCTGTCTGCACACCTCCCCTCCAGATGCCAGCCCGTCTCCCATTCCTTTACAGAAACAAACCAACCCACCCACCTCACTATCCCTTCATTCGTCCTCTCTCAAACCCATTCCAATCAGGTTTCCCCTACGCCACCCCACAGAACCCACTATGGTCAAGGCCACCACAAACTCCACGCAGCGAAACTCGAAAGCCTCCTCTGACCGGGTCAAGCCGCAGCTTTGCACAGTTGGTCACTCCCTGCTCCGTGAAACACCCTCAGCACACGGCTCCAGAACGCCCGCGATGCTGGCTTCTTTCCCCGGCAAACACTCCCTCCCAGCCTCTTTGGCGTGTCCCTCCTCCTTTCCCAGCCTCGGAAAGGTGCACTCCTCCAGGGCTCAGTGTTCTGGCCTCTTTTCTTCTCTGTCTGCACTCATCAGAAGGAAATGGGGGCGGAAGGATTGACTAATAAACTCAGGAAGCAGAGAAGAGGTACAGACTACACGTGTATAGCTGATTGGTTTCAACAGTCCAAGAGGGAAAAGCGGTCTTTTCAAAAAATGGCCAGGTCATCCGGTCATCCATCTGGAAAAGCATCATTCTTAAACCCTGCATTTCACACCATTCCACAAATTTCAGATGGATGGTGGATACAAACGTGAAAGGCAAGACAATAAAGTTTTTGAGAAAAAACCTTAGAGAACATTTTTCTGATCTAAGTAACAAAAATTTAAAGAGGACAGAAAAAGAAGTAATCACGTAGGAAAAAACTGGTAAATTGGACTCAAAATTAAGATCTTCTATTCACCAGAAGACACCAATGGAAGCATTAAAAATTAAGCCACACAGTGAGAGAAGATATGTGCCATATAGACACAGGCAGATTATGTAAAGAACGCCTACAGATCAGTAAGCACAAACCAAACCACTCAACAGAAACACGGGCAGAAGCTCTGACCACGACCATCACACAACAAGACGTCCAAAGGGCAGTAACAGAGGAAAGGGGCTCGCCTGCCTGTCATCAGACGACTGCAACCGAAACCCAACGAGACACTGTTGCCTGCCCACCAGAGCGGATGGGACAGTGATGGGGCGAGACTGAGAGCACGTGCTGAGGGCCCTGGGGGCCTGCAAAGGAGCGGGGCTTCAGCTCTCAGGCCCTAGGGAGCCGTCACGTTCCTACGTACGGCTGTCGCATGCCCACCTGGGCACTCCACTGAGCACAGGCCACGGCACTATTGAAACAGGAGACGTGGAATTCAGCAAGTTCAAGGACAGCAGCCGCGGTCACTTTCTCACTAGGCTGAGACGCCCGCCCTCCACACTTCATGCCACAGCACCTGACCCCTGAGCCGGCCAAGGTCTCACTCAGCTCCTGAACACAGGCAACTTCCCACGGCAGTTCACGCGTCCTCTGTTGTCAGCATTTGCCAGCAACTTATTCTTCTCCTTTGCCTTCTTTTGTGCTACAGAGATAAGTAACACTTCTAATCTCTGCTATCTTCCAGCTGCAAATGTTCAAGCATTTTTTTCTTTTTATTTAAAAAATAAAATCTCATTTTAGATTTGCAAAAGAGACAGCCACCCATCTTTACTGTACTAACAGTCCGCCACCCGGAGGCCAGGCAGGCACCACAGACAGAAGAGCACATGTCAGGAAGGGAGACATCAGAGCCCCAGAAACCTGGACCAGAAGACCCACGTCTCTTCAAACATCCGCTAGATACAGTTTAGAGGCCTCATACCCGCAGTATGGAAACCTGCCCAACCATCGCTTCCTGAATCCCCCCACTGGGCCACCCCTGGCCGTGGGAACCAAGGGCACCGATGCTCCTCGTGTCACGTGGAGTAAACGAGGACTGAACCCTCATACCAGCTGGAGCTGGTGGCAGGCTCCCTGCAGGGTGGAGTTAATTCACACTTCACTTCCAGCCACACACCGCCTAGGGCAGCTCGGGGACAGAGGTGGTCAATATTACTCGCTGACAGACTGGGGTGAGGAGTCAAGGTCTTAGAGACGGATGCATGCTGCTGCCCCAGGCCAGAGCAGGGAACCCAGGGGACTGCCGATCAAGGCTGCGGGGGGACAAGGGCAGAGCTGACAAAGCCCACCTGACTGATGTCTGAGTTCCGGTTTACTCCCGAAACCCCAGGAGACAAAGAAGCAGCTTTTTGGATTCCAGCTTTTTGGCAGGAATAAGAGATTCGAAAGAATGTCACAGCTAGGCACTTATGAGAATGAAAAACCTGTTTCCTGGAGGGTGGTGATAAATGTCACCTGGCCTTTACAATGCAACGGGGGTCTTGCTCTGACCTACTGAGCAGAGAGCATGGCTTGGCTGCTCCCACTCGCCCTCCCCGCCCACATCTGACATGCTCAAACCTCCCCCTCCACGCTCAGAGCCCCAATGGGTCCCCCCCCACCCCGACCAATGCACAGGGAGCTGTCCTCGGTCCTGGACTCTGGCTGCGCACCAGGCAGTCCTCAGACGGGTCCTGACCAGCACCCAGGAAGCAGGCTGAGAAACAGAGGGAAGTGTGCCCAAGCCTCCAGCCCTGCCTGGATAGCTTAACTTCATCTTGGCAACTCATTCTGTTTTTCTTATCATCTTAAATAATAATTCTGGTCCTGGAGGGGTTTGGAGGGTGGAAATGAATGGCCCCGCCCACAGCAAAGCCCCAGGGATCTGAGGAGGGCCCGCCCCTGGCTGGGCTGAGGTGCAGGAGCCCCAGCGTCTCTCCCTCAGGCTCACCTCTTTCTCCAGACCCGCCTGACAAGTTGACATTGGTGTTAAAATTTTATCATTTATGTAACAGCTCAGTTATTAACGGAGTCTCATTTGCACGTGTCAGAGGAAGAGAAAAATCACCTAATTAACCACTTTCCCCATCAGCAAAAGGAAGGGGGGTTGTGCTGCCAATTTGTTTTCAAGTCCTTTCTTCCTACCCTCTGAATTCACTCCTCTTTAATCGGAAAAGATTTATAATCCTTTGTCATTAGGGACTAGAAATATTCTCCTTCCAATTATGGGAATTTTAAATAGACCAACTTGAATACTGTCCTTCTCACTGTGGAAGCCTGCCACCAAGGGGAGATCCCACACCCCCTGTGTCCAGGCACAGGGCAGACACTCTGCTCCTGAAGCGTCTCCATCCTGGAGGCTGTTCAGACACCAAGGAACACCCAGGCCAGTCACTGAAGGCCTGGAAGGAACAAACACGCTGCTTCCCATCGCCTCACCAAAGGGAACGGCTGCTCCCGCGCCTGCCAGCTAGGTGATCCGCTCTGTGCCTGCCGAGCAGGCCCATCGCACCCCCCAGCCAGCACAGGGCCAACACATGCTCGATGCATATTCATCAGACGGAAGAGGCAGCAGGAGCAGGCTGCGCTGTGCAGAGCTCAGAGGCCTGGGAGCCAGCAAGGCCTCGCTCGCCCGGAGCCTGAACCTGCGGGTGCAGGAGGGTGAGTCATGCCGCCTCTCTGAGTCTCCGACCCCTCTTCTTCTGTAACGTGAGAATAAGAGTCTACCTGCCAGAGAAGGCCACGATGAGGGCGCGTGAGAGGACCCCAGGTCCTGGCATGGGTGAGCACACGGCAGGTTCCCCACAGACACCAAGCCTGTTGCTGCACCCACCACCAGCACCAAACACGTCCAACCCAGACACAACCCCCAGGTCTGCCACTCAAAGACAGCCTTCTCCTCTGCTCCCAGGGCGCGTCAGGTCAACACCTGGAATAGGCTCTGCGGATGGGGCACTGCCCCCTCTCGGGCCACCAGCGCCACAACTAAAAGGAGACAGACCGCTTCCTTTAAGGCGCCAGCACCCTGGACTCAGGCTCCAGGCCCCGGCCACACAGGCCTGCCCCTTGGCTGTGCCACCGTCTCTCCGGCCATCTGCTCCCCCTGCCTGGAGACCCCCGCAAACGGACAACTCCTACTTGTGCTTCAGGTCTCAAATTCAACGTCCCCCACTTCTTCAGGGGCCATCCCTCAAGTCAGCCTGCATCACATTCTGGGCTAGTCCCCCCCAGCCATGCAGTCCTTGCCCACGCTGGCTAGATGACAAACTCAGTGAGGACACGGGCCACGTCGACTCTGTCACCTGGGTAGAGGCATATGGCATGCAGTAATGCTCGATGAACACAGTCCTGTTTGAAAGAATAAGCGTATGAGGAAGCGCGAGGAGGGAGGGCAAGAAGAAATGAGGCTGTACCGAAAGACTGCCCTCCCCGGCCCCTCCACAGAGCAGGGCTCCCAGCAGACAGGCAACAGAGGCTGGGAGGCACCAGGCACCGCCCAGCACCCGGAGCGTCTGAGGTCAGTGGCTCCAGGACCTCAGCAGCAGTGAACCACAGGCAGCAGAAAACTAGACTAGGTCCCAAAGGGGACAACTTGGGGGGAGGGGGTGACAGTAGGAGCAGGGGAGGAGCATACTCCCCACCCAGGCACCCCGCAGTGTGGCATGTGGCACGGCAGACAGAACCACGGATGAGGAGGCCCTCAGTGGCCCCAGGCAGACTGACAGTCACGGATGGCACCCTGGACTCTGGGAATACGGTGGGGAGTGTGGGATTGGGGGGACCACCCACAAGTCTGAGTCCTGATCACAAGCTGTGAAACGCCCCCCCCAGGAGTGGGAGAAAGGGACCCCCCCAAAGAACCGAGCAGGGAATTAAATATGCAGCCAGCGTCTGAAAACCACCGATGGAAATAACAAGTGTGCTCTTCAGCTGCCTTGAGCAAAAGCGTCTCCAGATAAGTAATGACCGCAGCTCTCCAGCCAACTGCTCAACAGGCAGATCTGTTATTCCGGTCGCTGTGGTTTGATTACTGACACCCTGCAGGAAGCCATGGCCGGCCAGGAAAGGCAGAGGGGGACAGAAGGCTCCCCGGGGCACATAGGGCGGCCTGCCTGGGCCTCTAGAAGACAGAGCCCATCACGACAACTGAGGACAGACCAGGGCTGCGCTGCGGCCCACAGAGGCTTTCGATTCTGGATCCACACGTCAAACACAGCACCGGCGACGGCAGCAGCTAGAGCTGGCCCTGCAGATACCACTCTCCTGGGAGCTCACGTGGGAAAGGATGAAATGTCAGCAGCAAGAAGTTCCCCTTAAGCCAGCTTTTGGTTTAAATGAATTTAGTCCTCGTTCAATTCGTAACCTGCAAACATAACTGTTTTGTACTTACATGCCTCATTCTGACATCCCAAATGCCTTTTCTGCAGAAGACGGTGCTACCAAATCCCACTTTAATTATGCCAGCACAGGTGAGCCCAATTTGTGCCAGGCACATAAATCAGCCCGGCCCCCACTCTGGGGCCTGTGTAGCTGGGCAGGTGGGTCTGGCCTGCCGTTGCCCCTTCCCACACGAGAAGCAAACAGCAAGAGCCTATGCCCCCACGCCCTGGTGGCTGTATGGTGGTCACATCCCAATCCGGGGACTCTTCTTGGGGCACAGAGAGAGGAGCCAGGCCCCTCCCAAATACTGAAACAATGCTGAGAATGACACGCAGTCGATTCTGAGCCCAAGCTGGGGACCCTGCCCGGCCACCCAAAGACAGAATCCTGCCTCTCTGCACACTCGGGATGCCGGGGCCAGGCAGGGACTCCGCCCTCGGTTTCCCGAAAGCCGTCTGGTGGTGAGGAACACGCTCGGCTCCCGCCACCTGGGACAGCCTCCCGTCTCTCTGAGACCACGACACCGGCATGGCGCCCATGGGGGCATGTCATGAACGATGAGGGAGGGAAGGCCCTGCTGCCAGGTGCTCACCTTCCAGGGAGGACGCTAGTGACGAGCAGGTGAACAGACAGATGAGGCCGTTCCAGGCGGTGCACGCCGTAAGGAGGGTGAGGTGCCGAGGGCCGACCTGACAGTGTGTTTACAGGAGGCCTCCCCCGACCCAGCAGCGGCGAGGGGCGAGGGACGAGGGACGAGGCACGGGAGGGTGCACGCCGCCTCGTGGAGGGCAGGGGGTCGTAGCGAGCTCCGGGAGTGGCCTGAGAGGGCGGCGCAGACTCAGAGTGACGGGCCAGCGACAAATCAAACGCACGCTTTGTGGAGAAGGGATGAGGGGACAAGAGAAGCAGCAGGGCCAGTCCAGGCACAAGAGGACGGAGGTTCAGGCCAAGCTGGCGAGGGCAGGGGCGGGAAGCCTGCACCGCCGAGGCCAGGAAGTCCCAGAGCAGGAGGCCTTTGTCAAGGAACAGTCCAGGCAACCCCGAGACTGCACAGGCCAGGCTCCCGGCCGCACGCTGGGAAGGCCATCCTGGAGAGGGCGAGACGGGCTCCTGCAGGTGTGACTGCCTCTGACCAGGAGGACTGGGGACAAGCCAAGACCCCTTCTCCTCCCTCCTCAGCCCCCGCTCACCCTGCGGGCATCGGCGTGGCCCTCTCACGAAGTCGTGGCAGGTTCTGCACCTCCCAGCCCTGCTCCCATAACAAACCGTCCTCCAGACACCGTCTCGAGAACAGTCTCCAGCTGGCACTGTGATACACACCAACACTCCTGCGCCTGGACTCCCAGCCCCCAGCTCGGGTCGGCCTCGGGGACAGAGGCCTGCAGTGCAGCAGGCTGTGGCCGGCCCGCGCCTTCCTCACCTCACCCGTGCCTTCTCCCTGCCCTGCACCCCTTCTCCAGGCTCCTCCGAACCCTCGGAGCAGAAGAGGAGGGGAGGAGAGCCGCACAGGGAAGGCCTCCCCGATCACCACGGGTGTGTCCAGCTGGTGCAGGCCCCTGGGTGGCAGATTCCAGGGCTGTCCCTGGCCTCTCAGTGGGGCTCCCACGGGCTCCTAGGGAAGCTGCACCAGGCCACCACTCACAGCTCTGCCAACACAGTGCCACTTCCCCTCTGCCCAGCGTTGGGGATCCACCCTGGACTCCGAACGCCCAGCCGTTCACTTCTCTGCGGGATCAGTACCCCCAAGTGGAATACAAGACAACCCCAGGCCTCTCCCTCTACGGGGTCTACAATTGGTTCCAGAAAAGACATGTCAGTGTGCCCCCATCTGCCAACCATCTGTCCGTCCCTTTACCCCTGCACTCCTGGCGGGACTGGCTGCCTCAGCGGCTCCCAACGTGGCAGCACTCACGCTCGCTCGCTCTCAGGCTGGTGCACTCACGGCTCGCACCCGGACTCTAACCCTTGCTGGGAGCCGTGGCTACATCATTTGATCGGCTGTTTGACAGGGTCCAGCCGATTAACGCCGAGGGGTGCAGGGCCGCCCCTTGGTGAAGAATAACCGGCCAGCCCCTCACACAGTTCTGAAACCTGTGCTGCTTCTAATTGCCCTTCATTCCTTTTCCTTTCTTAACCTCCAGTTTTCACTCCTTTGGGTGGCTGCTTGGGAGGCACTACCTCCCGGGAAAATTAGATATAGTAAGAGAATGTGACCACCTGCAGGTAACTTTCAAGATATTTTTCAGTTAATTAATGGAGGAGCACACAGTCCCATTTGAGACAATCAGAAAGGAATCCTGCCCAGATAAGATGTCGAATTAGGTTTATGGCCTCCATCTGGTTAATGTTTCCTTCTCCCTCCAGTTCTTTGTCTAAATATACATATGCATCGTCCTTCTAAGTTTGCTGGTTAATTGGATGATCAAGAAGTATCTATATATTATTCTTGACCTTCTGCTTTCTGTTAAAATGTTATAGAGGTTTTCTCCTAAAAGCAATAAATAATAAATAATTGGTGAGTAGAAGGGCCGAGGGGTGCAAGAATGCCCCTCGGTGAAGGATGGCCGGCCAACACCCCCGATATTTTCTGAATTATATGCATGCTTTCTATCAAGGTTATGTGTATACTTATTTCTCTTTTTTATTCTTGAAGATATATAGTTTAGTTTAGCTTTTCAGCCCTTTACTTTACTAACAATATGATACTTTCTCCGGCAGTGTACTTAAGGGACCGTTAGCTCTACAATCTAAAAGACAAAGGAATGCTTTCACCCCCTAAAGGGCGCGAAAAAGTAAAGATGTTTAACTGCCCGCTGAGAATGCAGATAGCCCTGGGGATAAACACCCTGGAGTCGCCTTTTGTCCCCATTAACCATCTACACTAATGGCGTAAATGATTGAGGGAGGCAGGGATGGCTCCACCAGGATGTAACCAGACGGGCTGCTGTCCTGTCCGGAGGCCTGGACCTTCTCTCTTTGATTTAACTTTACCGTGAATTACAACAGACGCCTAGGTACCTATCTCCTTTAGCTTAGAGACAACAAACACTAGTTAATTGCAGAGAAGACGATCATTAACCTTATGCTCTATAGAATGGAATGCTAATAAATATTCTTGTGCTCGTTTCTTACTTCCTTATCTCTCTGAGAATATTTGTAAAACTATTTCTGTACTAATCCTGAAAAATATATAAACGACACTTGTGCACAGTAAAGTCGGACTTGCTAACACCAACCCAAGTCTCA
Organism: Equus caballus; assembly: GCF_041296265.1. NCBI lineage: Eukaryota > Metazoa > Chordata > Mammalia > Perissodactyla > Equidae > Equus > Equus caballus. The sequence goes on from NC_091696.1 coordinate 1,691,264, forward strand.
CGTCCCCTTTATTTTCCCCCTCCCTCATCGCGCCGACGCCGTCCATCCCTCAGGAACCTGGACTCCGCCGGGGCGGGACCCCGGCAAACCCTGTTCTGCATGCTCCTGGGAACACGTGCCAAGCTTCACGTGGTTCTCTGGAGGCCCCCACTCCGACCTAGTATGAGTACTGAGGACGAAACACTCAGTTCCTCTCTGTCGGGGAGGAGGGGGGAGACGCACAGCACATGACTCTCTCTCCCAAGAAACCCCTCCCTCCTCCTCCTCGGCCGCAGCCCTCTCACAGCCTCCGACGGCTGACGCTAAGGACGCCGGCTGGTGTTCAGGCTCCCCCTCGGGAAGACACGCACAGGAGGTCTGCTCCCTTGCCTGGAATGTGGAGGCACTTGGTCCAGCCTGTAGGCCTCAGCCAAAACACCAGAAAGAGCCTCACTTTAACCTCCTTCTGCAGTTGGTGCTGTGAGTGACCTTCCCACGCTGTCAGAACGTCCTTGGACCATGAGTCCTCCAGGCCAGGGCATGGCTCTGATTCAGCTGGGGAGGGAGCTCTCCCCACAGCCCAGGATGGGGTCCCGCTGTGGCTCTAGCTCATCACCAACAGACCAAGGAGGTTCTCGATGGAGACCCTCTCAGGCCTGACCCAGCACCAGCTGTGTATCAGACCCTGGGGACACCAGGACGCACCTGCCCCATCTCCCCTTGAGGAGTGTTGTGGAGGGAAGAACACCAGCCGGGAACCGCAGGAGTGCTCACTGGGGTCTGCACAGCTGCACTGTGGAGAGGGGCACTGCCCGGCTCTGGGAAGGTGGGCATGGCCACTCCAGGCGTAGACCATCAATGCCCAGTGTCTGGCAGCCAGGAAGAAGGTACGAGAAAGCAGGGCACCAGGAACCTGGTCCTGCAACAAAGCCACACGTTCATCCCCCACAGGTGACTCCGATGGGGACGGGACCCCCCGAGTTCATGAGATCTCACTGCGTGGTGAGCGGAGGCCAGAAGGCCAGATGAGAGGCAACCAGGAGTCCAGGAGGGACAGGAGGCCTGGGCGGCAGCAGCAAAGAAGAGAACAAACCAGAGAGGTCGCGGGGCAGAGAGGGCACCCAAGGGGTGCTGGTCACTGCAGGGGGTCCTTGCGACCCCAACAGCCCCTCACCTCTAACTGTGCACACTCCTGCCAACAAGTGATCTGCTCCCCATGCCCAGAAACTGTGTCTGCATCCAGGTTGATCCAAATACCGCCCGTGGCGCCTGGCACTTCTAATCTTTAAATGGCCGACAGCTGCCACTGACAATCCCAACCCCTCACTCAGGCCAACCACGTGCCGCCAGGCCCTGGCGACCTCCCTGGCACTGGGACAATGCCCCTCCCCTCCTCGACTTGGGTCCTGGCGCTGGCTGTCCCCTCCTCCTGATGGGCCCAGCCCGCTCGGCGCTCCTTCCCCCGTTCAGGCCTCTCTCCAACCTCCGTGCAGAGAGGCACTTCTCTGGCCACTGCCGAGGGAGGGGGGAGGGGGGGTGCCCCCGCCCCAACCCCACCATGCTCCCGACTACGCCCTCGTCCTTCCTGCAGTTGAAATGCCGCTCGCTCAAGGCTGGGTTCTCTCTCTTAGAAGGTCAGTTCTGACGGAAGGTGCCAGGCCGACTGCTCGCTGACACGTCCACAGCACATGCAGGAGGCCCTGCCTCTGGATGAACATGTTCAAGACGACTGAAAAACCAACCACCTCTTCCTCAGTGTGAAGTAATTAATTAATTAATTTTTATTTACTTATTCATTTATTTATTTATTTATAGATAGACAGACAGGCACCTGAGCGAACAACTGTTGCCAATCTTTTTTTTTTATTCTCCCCAAACCCACCCCCGTACATAGTTGTATATTCCAGTTGTGAGTGCCTCTAGTTGTGCTGTGTGGGACGCCGCCTCAGCATGGCCTGATGAGCGGTGCCACGTCCGCGCTGAGGATCCCAACCGGCAAAACCCTGGGCCGCCGAAGAGGAGAGCACGACCTTAACCACTTGGCCATGGGGCCAGCCTCTCGCTGTGAATTTAAACAGAGTTTATTTGGGATCTGACTCAGGAAAAAAAAAATACTTCACAAGGCCCAGATTTCAATATTAGAAAGTGCATCAACATCTGGGTCTCATTTTACTCCCACTTAAAACCACCGGAGAAGGTACCGTCATCCATGCTTGACAGAGGAGGAAACTGAGACGCAGAGCTGCCAAGTGGCTTGTCCAAGGAACTGAGAGTCTGCCAGAACCACCCCAGGGTCCTGCCCTTCCCAGGTTCTCAACCCTGGACATGCATCAGAGCTGCCTGCTGGGATAGGGGTGACAAATGGACAGAAGTGGGGCTGGTTAGGAACGCTGACTTCTCAGCTGCTGCCCCAACCTGGAGCCAGCGGCCCGGGGACGGTGCCTGGGCGCCCGCTGCTGCTAACTGCTGTCTTTGGGCTGCATCCACCTGGCAACACCTGAGCCCTGCGCCACAGAGCACCCAGGCAAGCAGGGGGCACCAGCGACCTCCAACATGCCCTGACTCACCTGTGCTGAGGGGACAAGGCACCCATCCAGGTGCTCAGAAATACCTATTTTAAAACTTGCTGACCAAAACACTCCTAAATGGATCGTTTCAAAATAAAAGCGAATGCTGGAGGTGTTCCTGATGTAGGATAACATTTCTATTAAGACAGAACAAACTCGGGGGTTCTGTCACACCAGTTCCGGTAGGATTGGTGTCCGCTGCATCCACTATTCAGGCTCCATCTTATTAACATAGCAGGCTTAATTGGCATTTCATGCCTGCATTGTGTCGCAGAAATGAGCAAGGTGTAATTATGGTAAAAAGAGCACTCCGACAGTTCAGTTTAATTCATGTCATTCATCGCGTCAGAATAAGCACAGATGTTCCATTGGAGGACAGAGAGGAAGATGAGCGGCTTTCAAATGACACTTTTTTAGTTCAAAACTTTATTTAAAATAAAAAGTTATTTAAGTGAAATTTACAACACAGTGTTTTCTCCCTTTGTTTTACTTGCTATAGGGCATTAACTTTCAAAGGCTGGTTCCGTGTAATCTGATTTTTCATTTTCAAATGAACATCTGTGTTTAGGTCTAAAAAGCTCTTTGTTTGAACATACAGAGCCCAGAAAGGGTCTGAACAAAGCCTGCCTCTGTAAACACTTGATTACCAGGAAGGCCTGCTTTTCAGACGATCCAGGGGTTGGCAGGTCGGAGGAGGTTTGCTCCGGCTCTCTTTTGAGTTGGTGAGAAACTTCCCTCTTTTCAGAGTGCAAACAACAAAGGTGCCCCACTGGGTAACTGCTGAGGCTCAGTGCTTCCTCCCGGGGTGGGGACACGGGCAGGAGTGGCTGCCAGAAGTGGATCCACGTGGTCTCCAGGAAGGCAGCCCAATCAAACTCTACTCCTCCTTCAATGGCTTGTGTCCATGCAAGCCGCTGGGGAGATGCAGGGCCCCCAGGGCCAGCGAGGCATGCGCCCTTGGGTGGGGGCTTCAGCCCTGGACCCGCCGCCCTTCCCTATGCCTGCCCCTTGGCTCAGAGGCCCCATGCACAGTTGTACCACTCTGAGTCCCACGGAGGACAGGTCTGCCCCTGGGGTCCCCATCAGCTCACATGCCACCTTGACGAAACGCTTGAAGGTGACACCCCAGCTCTGTTCCTGATTGGAGCAGGCCCCCAGATGTCCAAGAATTGGGCAACTTTCCCACGCCTCAGTCTTCCTTCTCTGCCAACGAGGATTAACATCTGAGCTAAGCTGCCCATAAGGCCACTGGAGGCACACCCAGAATCAGGTGCAGACAAGTGATTTTATGAGCCCACAACATGAACAAAACGTGAATTTAGCCCACATTAGTCAACCCCAGCAAGGACACTCAGGAAAGGGGGGGTCCCAGGGGCTGCAGGTGTCAGAATTCATGAACCTGGGAGGCATGGGGGCCAAGGACCCCAGGGATAGCCCGACAGCCTCAAGTGTGATTTTCCTTGTTGTCAGCGTACAGGAGTAAACCTAGTCTTCTCTACGATCATCCTCCCGGTTAACACGGGAAGTTCAGCCCAGAGCTCGCTGCAGCAGTGTGGGCCTAAATAGTTTCAAACACTTCTATGTTTTTATAGCACTATATTTAGAAAACTCTAAATAAAACCCATGGAGAGTGTTGCAATAATATACATTTTTTAAACTCACTAATTGAATGTTGCCATTACAAGTGCTATTTTGGACCATCTGCTAAATACGTAATTTAGGAATTAAGATTCCTATCTTACAGGATACGCTAATTATTCCTTTGAATCCATTTGGGTACTTTCTGAACACGCACAAGTCCTGCAGTTAGCAACAATCGCCCTTCGGTTCCACGGCAGGGTCAGGGCCACGACAAAGGGCCTGGTCAGGGGCTCGGCACGGCCACAAAGCCATCGAAGCCCAGGGATGGAAGGACAGTAGGGTCACCAGGCCACACCTCCCCAGTGCAAGAAGCAGTCTGCTCCTGCAACAGGAACTCTGCAGGCCAAAGCAAAGCCTTTCTTCTAAGGCTTCCACTCGCTGATGCTGCACAATTGGTCCAAGCCTAACGCCCACCCCATCCACAGACAACAGCGCCTCAAATAGTCTTAAAACCTCCTTCAGCCACCAGACTGCGAGTGGGTGACCATGCTGCACCCCTGCCCCGGCACACAGAGGGGACGCCTCTGATGAACAACTGAGGCTGTCCCCATCCCGTGGTCCAGGGTCCTGATGTCCCTCTCAGGAGCCAGGCCCCAAACATCAGAAAGACCCCACGGGGCTCTGTGAGGCAGAGACAGCAGTCCTATCACCTCCTTTCGTGGGACACTCTACTTCTATTAATGCAGTCCAAGAAAGAGCTCACTTGAGGCATCACGACGCAGCGCTGATCCACCTGAATCAGCCTGACTGGTGCAAAGCCCGGAGCCATGAGGCCGTGCAGCGTCTCCTGCAGCCTCAGTGGGAGCCGCGCGGCCGTGCAGCCTCTCCTCCAGCTTCAGCAGGGGGCCACGCGGCCGTGCAGCCTCTCCTGCAGCCTCAGTGGGGGCCGTGGGTTTTGGTCTCACATGTCCCTCTTCTGTCCCAAATAAAATTCACCTTGCTGAAGGATTCATTGTCTCAGACTATTAAGATGCTTCAGGGTTCCTCCATGGGTTTCACCAATCAATAAATACTCTTTCTGTATCAAGACTCACCAGCTGCCACGAGCCAGCCGGGCAGAGTCCAGGATACACGCCCACAAGAAAAATGCCTCATGCATTTCACAACAGCTCCCCGGAAGAACAAGTAGACACTTTTTATCCAAACAAAGCTCATTAAGTCCTTGAGTTCCTTTTCTTTCTCCCCATCCCCTTGGGTCCTATATACAACTGAAGGGAAAGAAGTCTGATCAGGAAACAGTAAAATGTAAAAAGCAGAGAAGAATTTCAATATGAAGTCCCCAGGGCACACTGAGGCTAAGTCCTTGGAAGAAGCCTAAACTGAAATCAGGAGCACAGAAGGAACAGGAACAGGCAGGACCTCACCCCAGGTGTCCATGGAGAAGGGGGTGCCGTCGTCCTAAAGATGATGAGGGGCTTGGCCAGACCCCGTCACTCGCCCACGGTCAAGACAGCCATGAGAGGTAGAGCTGAGTCAACACGGCGATGCCAGCTCTGCCCGCCGCCCACCCCTCCGCACACTGGCCCGCTCCGTCTCAGCTGCCAACCAAACTGAACGACAAGGAACTTCCAAGACCATGACGCTTAGTGGTCGGTGCCACTCTAGGCAAGGAAGAACACCCCAGATGGATGGGGTACAGCATCTCCCTCCAGTCATAAAAGAACCAAAATCAGTGAAAAAGCAGGCTGAGGGAGGGAAGAAAGATAAATGACCTTGAGACTTCCTAAGGGTATTAAAAGACAGGAAACAGAACCAAAGGCACTGAAACGTGATCCTGATGCAGAAGTCAGGGAGGACACAGACCCTACCTAATGGGGTCAGGAAGGCTCAACTGCACCACTGTCAGAGAAAGAGAGGCATCTGGATGGGAAGCGTGTGCCATGCGCCAGCAGGGCAGGGAGGGGAGGTGCCGGGCCCACAGGAGCAAGGGTCTGAGCCAGGTGGGCTTGGAGGTCGCACACTCCCAAACCCCACATGCACCACCCACACCCCTATGACAGTGGCTCAGATGAACAGCCTTGCTGAGCCCAAGTGCAGGCAGGATGTGGGTGACTGGAGCACCCGCTCGAGGCCTGGCCCGCATGCAAGGGCGCGTCCACTCTGGAGAACAGATGGGCCATTTCTCATGGTTAAACAGTTATGACCCAGCCACCCCACCCCGAGGTATCCAGTCAAGAAAAATGGAAACTATTGTTCACACAAAGCCAATGTTTACAGTAGCTTTATCCAATTTCACCAAAAACCAAACGACTCAGATGTCCCTTAACAGCCATGCGATGGAACACTACTCAACTACACAGAGGAACAAGCTGTGGTTGCAGGAAAAGGACATCAGCAGGAAAACTGGCAAAATCTGAGCAAAGTCTGTAGTGACTGTGCTGTGCCAATGTTTAATTGTTCGGTTTTTGATAACTGTGCTATGGTTACGCAGGATGTGGAATTAGGGGAAGCTGAAGGGTATAGTGGAACTCTCTGCACTATTATTGCAACTTTTCTGTCAGTCTGACATTATTTCAAAAGAAAAAGTTTTAAAAGAACATGCAAAAGACATGCAAAAAGACAAAAGGGCACATGGCCCAACCACACAGCCATCCCAAACGCCAGGCCCAGAGACCCTCCGCCCGGCCAGTGTGCAGTGTGGGCAGAGAGAGCCTGGGACCTTCCCCAACTGGGCACAGCTCCCGCCCCTCAGCACGGCCCAGGCCTACATCAGGGCACACTGTTCCCACCAGGAGCACAGCATGTGCACACACAGGCGTCTCTCTGGGAAGAGCCTGAAAGCACATCTTAGCATTCACCATCTTACAAGGCCGCCTCCCACGCAGTTGGGTCTAAACTGACATCACTTGATGGACAGACACGTCACAAAGACAGGCGCTTCTATGATGTGGACGGTGGCTTTTAACAGGGACCAGCAAACTACAGTCTGCAGGACAAATCCGGTCTGAAGCCTGATTTTGTAAATAGTTTCATGGAAGCCCAGTCAGGCACGTTTGAACACATACGTTTCTGTCTGCTTCCGCGCCCCAATGGCAGAGCTGAGAATGGGCAACAGAAACCATCTGCCCTACAAAATCCACAAGCTTTCACTCTGGCCCTTGGCAAAGAAGGTCAGCCAACCTGTCTTATGAGGCCAACAGGTGGCACTGAGCTTCCAATCCCAAGGGGGCCAACGATAGGCTTCGGGGGGAGCACTACTGCACTATCAGGGGGCCTTTCCAGAACCACTGGTCCCAGGACAGGAGTGGCAAGGATTCTGGAGCTGCCTGTAATAAGAGCTCAGAACCACGGCAGCAGCGGCAAACAGCAGAGCCCGAGAGAAAACTTGGATTAGAATCCAGAAACCGCAGGCAGCACTCGGCCTCGCTCCTGAGCACCCAGTCCCTCATCCCTCGTCTGCCACCCGTCACTACTCCTCCTCCCAGCCCTGCCAACCCCAGAGCGCTCCAGGGTCACACACAGAAACCTCAGATGGCGCTCACAGAGCATGACTGGCTTGGGACCCTTCTCAACGATCCGGGGACAGGCTCCATCGTCCACAGAGTCGGAGCGGGCAATCTCCATCAGGCCACACACTGGGGCCACGATCCTACAACCGTGTGCCCAGCCTCATCTGGGAGGAGCCAGGACCACACCTCTGAGGACAGGAGAGAAACACTGGCCAGTCAGGGGACACATGAGACGAGAAAAGGGAACGCAGGGGCCCAGACGAGGAAAAGCGCCTTCAGGGGTGGGGCGTGCACCAGGCCTGGGAGGAGGAGCCTCTAGGGAAGGACATGCTCCCCCTCCAAGCACGTGCCTTTCAGCCACACCACCACCCGAAGGCAGAGGGCAGGCCGCCACAGAGGAGGCAGACGGCTTTGGCCTGCCCCCACCCCCTCCCCACCGCTCTTAACCCAGTGTTCGTTTCCCCACGTGTGGATCACAAGTGCGGAACCACGGGAATAGCTCGGCAGGATCCTAACAGAGCACAGTTAGCACTCAGAGGTCAGCTGCTGCCGCTGACATGCTCGCCCCAGCCGGCCATGACCTCTGGACAAACGCGCCTCTTGCGCCTATCTCCTTCCTGCCGCCGCAACCTCAAGAGCCAGTGAGGAGAAGCCGAGTGTGTGGACAAAACAAGCGAGGAGGCGACTCCATTTGAATGGAAGCTGAAGGGCAAATACAACTCACCTTGATTTATCATCATATTTCCCGAAGCACCTAAAACACACGCACAGAGCACGTGTTTAACAAATGTGTCCTAAATGAGGTGCCTCTGTCCCCAAGAGGGGAGAATCTAGCCAAGAGGATGACGGACCACAGCAGGGGGGGCCAGCTCCTGGGGGACAAGGGGCAAGGGAACCCCAGACAAGACACCAAGAGGGCCGCAGAGGAGAAGGATCAGGGACAGGCAGGGCATGGTGCACTGGGGAGGGGCGGGCGGGGGGAGGCAGCGCTCAGCAAAGAGCAGGGCAGGCCCCATGTCACACTCGCGCAGGGTGACTGGTGCAGGGGTGTGGCAGAGAAGGCAGGACAGGCCAGCGGATTCCCCCGGAGGAAGACGTCCCAGAATCAGTCAGAGGGCCTTATATAGGAGGCTGTATCACCATCGTGCACAGAACTGTCCTGCGAGGGCCCCACCTGGACTTTAGGATCCTGACTCCGGTCTGCATGGGGCCCCAGGCAACAGTATTTCCACAAAGCTGGCCTCTGGTAGAGAGGACTGCTGTCGGCAACAAAGCAGTATTTGTAGTGACAGGTTCCTGCCAGAAAGCACACAGGCAGGAACGGCACCCGCACTGCCCGAAGAGGAGGCCTGACCGTTGTGGGGCTCGGACCAGCGGGACACGGGCATTGGGGCTCTGCTTCCGGCACTGCAGCCTCTGCTGGAGATCGGTCTGCAGCAGCATGAGCAGAGGCTTCCCCCATCAGCCCCATCAGCCCCTGGAGCTGGGCTTCTCCTTCCTGATAAGCCAGACTCGTCCTGGAGGAGCCAAGGGTCTGAGGGAAACTGCTGCTGCCTCCACAGAGCTCCCTGGGGGGTCCCCACAATACCCCTACCCCCGGGTGCCTCCCCAATCCAGGCGAACCCTTGCCCAAACTCACACACAGGTGCGACTCTGCCCTCCAGGAGTCACGACCGTAGCAGGCGGGCAGCTGCCACGTCAGGTGATGGGGAGGCGAGGGGAGAACCCTGGCCGAGAGGAGAAGCACACGCAGAGGCCCCAAGCATGTCATGCCTGCCATCAACAGGGTGCAGTGATTCCTTTAGATGCACGGTGTCCCAGGAGCCGCAGGACATTCAGGCCCATGGAAAGCAACAGCCCCTCAAGTCCCCCAAACACCTCCCAGTGCCCTTGGGAGGCAGCTCCAAGGAGCCAGGAGGAGACCACACTACCTGACTCCAGGGCACTGAGTGGCCCTCAGACCCCCGTCCTGCCTGGGTTCCCAGCACACCCCTAGACCAGAGAGCCTGCCACTCCTGCACACCCACCTCAGCCTGCCCGCCCCTGCCTGGAATGAGCTGGACTGTGTCCAGAGGACAGAGCCAGCCTCGACTCTTTGGAGCCCCTTCCCGGAACTTGGCCTGCACCCAACACACAGGGGCAAGTCACGGCCCCTGGTCTGACCTGCACGCAGCAGAGGCCATCCCCCTCCCGACAAGCCTCGCTTCTCTCTGTACACAAGTAACTTCAGCCCCAAGAGACACGTGTGGATAGTCACAGGGGCCGAGTGTTGATCTTCAAAGTCTAGGCTTCCTGGAACAAGTGACACAGAGCAAAGACACAGAAGCTTCCCTCTCAGCCTCACTCAGACTTTCCCTTCCCCAACAGGTTTCTGCTTCTGGAAGGAGCATCCAGTCACTCCTGCTGCTCCCTGGCCTCTACCTTTTATGTCCCCAGTGGACCTCTGGGAGCAGGCTGCGCCCAGACCTTCCTCCTGGAGCAGTGCTCTCATGGGCTGAGCACTTCCTTTGCAAAATCAGTGTCGGACCTACGGGTTAAACGAAGCCCCACAGATGCGGCATCTGGAGTTCTGCTGCTGCATGGATTGGGTCTTATTTTTAGAAGAGACAGTTTCCCTTTCATGCATGTGCCATCTCTTTGTAGACTGGGGCTGAAAAGTCCTTGTTCAAGACCCCAGACCCCAGGGCGCTCACCTGAGCAACCAGCCACCCAGAAACATTGTCAGCATAAAGGGCTGCTTTACAAACTCCTGCACTGACAACTAAGAGGCTGGCAAGGAAAGCCACACGTCTGCGGGGCTGCGAGGGGAGGCTTCCCGTGGCTCTTGGCAGGCAGTGCTCCTACAACGGAAGGGAGTTCACACCAGGTGTCCAAGGTCCACTTCTGTCGCGTTGAATCTACTCTGACATTTCTCCTGTCCAAACCTCCCTCCTTCCCCTCCCCATTCTCCCCGTTTGAAAAATCAAAACAAGGGACCCCAACAAGTGCTCTCTGTCCCTGGTTCTTTGACGGGAGAAGCTCCTGGGCAGAGACTGTGTGCCCTTGGACCGCCGGGGTCCATCTCCCATCCTCCCTGACCACAATCCACGTGGCGCTGGGCATGAGGCGAGAGCTCTCCTCCTCCCGCCTGGACGCTGCAGGCAGGGTGTTACAGAGCACACACATTTAATTGGGACAAAGTGCGAAGATGCCCCTCCAAGCGGCCCTTTGATTCACGACCCTGGGCCCTGTCATGGGTGGCCCCAGTCTACAGCTCCCTCAGACCTCTGAGCTTGTGGGAAGGACACATACCCAAGCTTGGGCCTGTACACAGCAGTCAGTTGTGGGGGTCAATGCAAGGACAAGGGGTGGAGATTCGCAAGGTGGTCTGGGCTGAGTAACAGTGTACCCCGAAATCCAGGATACTGCATGGGGAAGAGAGGCCCACGCCGGCAGGCCCAACCACAACATCTGTGCTCCAGCCCACTCTCCTCAGCGGCATCCACACCTCGGTGCTCTCCTCGTCCTCCTTCTGAGCACCCTGACCAAGGGGCCTCGTCCCCCTGTAAAGAAGCGTGCTCCCCGAGTGCTGTGCTCAGCACCCCCTCCTCACCCCACCTCCTCTTGTACCGTTCCGAGGGGGCACCATCAACGCCCTGGGCAGAGGAGCCCCAAACTGTTCTCCAGCCCCAGGTCTGATGCCGCCTGAGTGTTCTCATTTCCGCTGGCCTCTTTCCTGGAAGGCCACAGAGGCATCTGAGTCTCCACACCCCAAATGCAGCCCTAGGCCTTTGGCAAGCCTGCCCCTCCTCCCGAGGTCTTTGGATTAAAGGCACCTCCAACCATACGGGTTCGACAGGCATCCCGATGCCCCAGAGCCCCCTGTTCCCAGCCCTCTCCCGCGGTAGCTGCCACGGCCTGCCCAGCCCGAGCGCCGTGCTCCCGGCCCCACCCCATCACTGGACCACCAGGACTGTTTCCTTAGGTCCGTCTGGTCCCCACCCAGCACCTCTCTCACACTGATTTCCCACTGGCTAACTCTCACCCTAAAAACTCACCCTGTATGTTATAGCAAACAACACCTAGGAATAACGAAGAGTTCTGATCACGTCACCCCTCCTCTGGAAACTCCTCCATAACTTCCTCCCAGGCTGAAAATCAAGTCAGAGCTCCCAGGGGGCAGCCCTCTCCATTCTAGCCACAATGTCCTCTGAAGTACAACAAGTCCGTGGTCCACCAGTGTTGCGCATTGATGCAAGTCGACAAAGCGCCAGGAGGGCTCGGAATCAGCACCGCTAGGTGTCTAAGTCTTCACTGAGACACGGACAGGCCATGCGCGGGGGTCCTCCTGCCTCTCAGACTGGGAGGAGGTGCCTGCAGTGTGGGCGGGGCTTCCAGATGCCTAGGCAAAACCCCCAGTGCAGGAGGGCCTGCCCCTCCCCCACCTCAGCCTGGCTTTCTGCGCCGTTTATGAGAATGGTGTTCAGAAGCCCACTCAACGCCAGGAGCTGTGTCTTCCATAACTTTGTTTCCCCAACAACACAAAGCCAAGGCTTTTCTAAAACACAAAACATTACAATTACCTTGGCGCGTCATCCCAAGAGAGACTTGTGAACAGGAGCACATACCAGGAAAGGCAAGGATGAAGGAGGGACAAAGGTGAAGAACACAGCCTCACCACCACCCTGCATGGACGCGCCAGGGCCTGGAACCCGAAGAGAACAGTAGTGGGTCTCAGAGATGCTGCCTTCCGGCTTCTCCAGGGCTAGAGTTGGACAAGGGTCAACCTGGTTTGTGCGGCCTCTGGGGACAGAGAAGGAAGGGGTCTTCCTTCGTTCACCCAATGCTGCAGCGCACGGACCACGCGCCCGACACAGAGACCAGTGATGGGGGCTCAGCACAGAGCACAACGGCCTCTGGCGTGGAGCACACGGTCTAGCAGCGGGATGGGCATGAAGCAGAGCCCCTCGTCGGGACACGTTTACAGAAACATGCAGCTACATGACATGGTATTGAGATGGGCACAAACATTCCCTGTCTGGGGGGCTTCAAAGCGAGACTAGACAAGAGGTGATCACAAGGCTCCTGCAAGAAGCATCTGCACCGGCCAAACGGGACACTCCAGACTGCAGGCTCCCTGAGGGCAGGGACCACATCATGGCGTGTCCGGGACCAACTGGACCAGACAGCTCTGAAGGTCCTTCCAGCTTGGAGATCTCACGGTGAGTTTGTCCACAATGGATCAGCAATCTCTGTTTTCACATTAAGTGCGGGCGCTGGGAGCAGCTACGAGGACGAGGCCCCGCGGAGTGAAAGAGCCACGGTGCACAGTGAGCCACATCAGCTCCTCCACTGAGGTGCGCGGCCTTGCATCCCCACATCCCACGCTCTCCAGCCCCACTGGCGGCTCTGAGGGATAGTGGAGATGAGAGGAGGCTGTGAACAACCCACACACATTTAGTCCACAGAGCCAGGGAGCACGCGCCCTCCTGCCTGGCGCGCCCGACGTGGGGCTGGCAGTTTCACAGCACCACGCGGGAAGCTCACGAGCAGATTCATTTATCTTCTGGCTTTCAGGGTAAGCATCTCTGAGCACGACATGCAGGGACCAGGCAAAGGATCATGCTGTGGAACAGAGCAGTCCAAGAACCATGGCCCATGGGAGGTGCCAGAGCCACGTGGGCCCAACACCACGGGCCACGGGCCCCAGAGCCTGCCCGAGAGCCTGCATGAGACACCTGTGGGGGAGAAGCACCTTCCTGAAGCCTGACCAAGGTCTCCGTCCTGCTTCCCTTGCCAGCCTGGGAGCTCCACGAAGGCAGGGACCCTCCTGCTCTCTCCTGAGCACTGTGCCAACTGCCTGCCACAGGCCAGTGCCACAGGGACAAACAGATCTGTGCAGACAGACAGACAGAAGTAGATGGGGCAGAGACAGGCAGGGAGAGTCACGGGTATACATATAGATAAAAACTGAGGGAAAAGTCTGGGAAAAAATCCTGAGTTGTTAAAAGAGATGGCCCTAGTGGGTGACACTAGAAGGACAGAACTGCCACCAACTTACATTATGCATCAACTAAAATGGTGGAATAAGGAGTAATTTCAACTGGGTTTTTTTTTTTTCTTTTTTGTGAGGAAGATTGGCCCTGAACTAACATCTGTGCCAGTCTTCCTCTATCTTATATGTGGGATGCCGCCACAGCATGGCCTGATAAGCAGCACATAGATCTGCACCCGGGATCTGAACCCGTGGACCCCAGGCCTCCAAAGTGAAGTGTACAAACAGAACCACTACACCACCACGCCTGCCCCTCTACTGTTTAATTTTTAATTAAATAATCAAATGAGAAATAGAAAATATACAAATATATCATTGCAGCTGCACAGCCTTGGTTCGGACGGAAGGGAAGTTGAGGAATCTCAAAGGGACGGGTCCCTTGGGACTACAAGAAGACTCTCGCCTACTGGGCCTCAGGACACTTCACATCTCATCCCGCTCCGAGCCATCAGGATGAGGTCAAAGTCCCAGCCCAAACACGCGATTTCCTCAGTGTGCCTCATCCAGGAGCAGGCAGAGCAGTGGTTCCCTCCACACATGCCAGAACAAGGGACACGAGGGGCTCCAGGGCTGGGAGGCAGAGCAGTGGCTCTCTCCGCACATGCCAGAGCACCGGGCATGAGGGGCTCCAGGGCTGGGAGGCAGAGCAGTGCTTCCCTCCACATGTGCAAGAGCAAGGGGCACGAGGGGTTCCAGGGCCGGGAGGCAGAGCAGTGGTTCCTTCCACACGTGCCAGAGCAAGCGGCACGAGGGACACTCCAGGACTGGGAGTGTTCTAAAGCTCAAAGGGAGCGCAGGCTACACAGGCGGTAAAAGTTCAGAGCTGCCCAGGAACCCTGTCCACTTTACACACCTCCCTGTATCTTATACGCTAAAATAAGTAATATTTCCCAGCTATTTGATAATTGTCACTTAAAATCTAATCACCGAGTCCTGGCACCACACACCCGGGCACTGCCCCAGTCAGCTGAGAGCCAGCAGTGATGTGCCCGGGCACAGGGGGCTGGGCCCCACAGGAAGCGCACCCCCAGGAAACCAAGCAGCCCCGTCCATGAGCCTCCAGGGAGGCCTGGCCGGTCAGGGCAGGCACGTGAGCCCCACTTGCACAGATGAAGAAAGTAAAAGTCACTAAAAGACAGCAGTCACAGCTGGCACAGGCTGAGATAGAACTCACATTCGGACATGCAGAATCCGGAGCCTCGCATCCATCAAGCACAGGCTGGTGTGGCAACAGTCCCTTTTGTCTCCAGCACTCCTGTCTGATGGGGAACTGGCCATCCACTGTTCTCTCCAGTTCCCATGGGACTGTCTGCCCATCACGCCCTGACCACAGGGGCAAGCACGTAAAACCAGATGGACAGTCTGGATGCCCCATCCCTGTCTGCTGAAACGGGCTCCAGGGGCAGCACGAGACAGCACCAGCTCAGGGACTGGAATGAAATTCAGTAACCAACCCCAGAACAGATGCTCCGGGCCACCAGAGCCAACTGGTCAGCACAGGAAAAGCCTGACGGCAAGTGAGCCCGAGCAGGGGCAGAGTGGAGAGGCAGGGGCACGGTTTTGCCCTGGGTCTGTGACTGCAGCCGACACCCATTTTCCCAGCCACTGGCAGAGGTGACGTATTCTGCATTTGCCTATGTTGGTTACAGTTGGGCTTCCTTCTCTTAAAACCAGGAGACACTACCTAACCCGCCGGGTGTTCCTGGCAGTTTACTGGGCCAGAGATGAAGCTGTGGCCAGCAGGAGCCTGGCTCCTTCAAGGACACACACTGGGGAGAGACTTCATTCCCAGGGGAGGCAGCAGCCTGAGCTGAGCGACAACTGCAAGCAAAGATTTATGGGGACACTTGGTGCTAGGAAGCTGGTCTTGAGGCAATTAAGCCTATTTCAGAGTGTGTCTTGCAGGAGGTGCCAAATCGATCGACTCCATCCAGCCGTCGCCCCTGCAGGTAAGGAATCAATCAGGCAAGCGCTCTCATTCTGTTCCTGCTGAGCCGAGAAGCAAAGATGTTTGCCATCCAGCCCAGAAATGAATAAATAAAGCCACCAATTAGTCAGCACCCTTTGTTTCTCTGGCAAAAGCTTTTTAGCTACTTCAAGAAAGCCCGTGCCCTGCATGGCCCTCCATTAAGGCACAAACGGATGCAGACAGCCGGAAGGTCACACCTGTGGCTCTGCGAGGGGGCAGCCCGGCCCAGCCTGGAAAACTCACCAGCCTTGAGAGCCAGGAAGCAACCTGCGGCCAGGCCCAGCGGCCTGCTCTGAGAGGGGACACAGGCGCTCACTGCCGGGAGCCCAAGCCAAGGCCCCGCTGCCGGGCCCCGGCTCTCCACAGGCCACACAGAGCTGGGTGGATCGCTACCAGCTGCGCTGGCTCTGGACCAGGCTCCTGGCCTCTAGGTGCTGAGTGTCCACCTGACTCATTGCCAGTCCCTAAGGCTGCCAGCTGGACTGACCTGAATGCAGGCTCAGCTGTCTTCTCCTGCTGCCGACTCCACCATCCCCTGTCAAAGTGGGGAGCCAGCTCTCAGGCAAAAAGGCATGATGTGGCTACCAGCCACTCACTCACCTGTGCCCACCAGGGCAGTCACTCAGAGGGGGCCCTGGGCCAGCTCACCTCACCCAAAAAGGCATCACAAAACAGAAAAAAACTGCCCAATTGGAGCCAATGAGGATTTGACAGGGCAGCAGGTGGATGACCCAGCGCTAGGCTAGATGACCCTGGGCCAGTCCCACACAGGCTCATGGTAACGATGCCCTATGACGTCCTGCTATACAGCTACCACAAAGGCCCGGCTGTGGCCCCTGCTCACACGCCCCACCGAGCAGCAATGCAGTGGAGGGCAGACTGGGGCCTCGGGACCCAGGGACAGCGCACGCCAGGCAGGCCATCAGGGCAACAGTGCCAGGACCTCCTGGAAGCAGAACCACAGGCATGACACGGGAGGAAGAAGGCCCGACCAGACAGGCCTGCCTACTCTCCCAAAACTCCATGGGGACAAGGGCTCTAAAGACCCTCTTTCTTACACAAAATGTACATGGAGGACTGAGAAGAGAGAGCTGCGCTGTGGCACAGTGCCTCAACTCCATGAGGCCACAGCTGCCACGTCAGGAGGCCCCCCACTGCTGACAGCTCCGAGGCCGAGGAAGCCAACAGGGCACGAGGGGCCTGCAGAAGGGCTGGTGGGAAGGTCTGTCTGCCCTGAGACGCGGACAGGCAGGAGCGCCCAAGGGCCTGCGGAGGCCAAGCACAAGCAGACCAAGCAGAGCAGACTGCCAGGGGGTAGGGCGGAACCAAGGAGCCCTGGCAGAGATGAGCTTGCGAAAATCCCCAGCTCGGCTGGGTCTAGATGGGTCTAGGACCTCCAGACTTCCCGAGAGCTGCAGAACTGGGGGTCCCCTCCCTGGTGCAGACACGCCAGGTCCTCACACACCACACTGCCTGACAGCACCCAGAAGGCTGCAGGTTATCCAGACCCTCACCTAGGAAGAGGGAAGAAAATCACTGAGCAGCAGCATCACTCACACCAGGCCCTGCCCTGACCCTCCACTCACTCACAAATCACTTCTTCACTCTGAATGCTGGATGCTATGCTGGGTACTGTGCAGGGTGCTGGGTGCCGTGCTAGATGTGGTGCAGGGTTCTGTGTTGTGTGCTGTGCAGGGTGCTGGGTGCTGGGCTGGGTACTATGCAGGGTGCTGGGTGCTGCGCAGGGGGCCATGGCATACACACAAGAACAGGGGGCAGTGTCTCTGAATCCAGCAACCGCAGTCCAGAGGGAAGGCAGCCTTCTTTTGTTCAATATAGTAACACTGCATGACAGAGGCACCTCCCCTCGAGATGTGTCACCAGGACTCTGCCTGGTGGAGGCAGGGACCTCCTCTGCAGGGACGTTTCAGGGTGACTTGAGGACGGAGGACGGGCTGAAGTTTGCCCAGGAGAGAAGAGAAGCAGAGGGAGGAGCAGGCAGCACTGAGGGGGAACAAAGAGCACCGCCCGCCCCAGCCATGAGCTGGACACGCGCGGCAAGGCTGGCGACGAAGCGACCGCCGCTGTGGAGGCCCTGAGCAGAGACCCGTGACGGTGACCACGAGGACGAAGCAAGCAGGCGCCCTGCTGAGTGCTTCACATGAACTGACACGCGAACCCTCCGACAAGCCTAAGAGCTGCTAGGAGTGTCCACCTCTCACAGGTGAGCGGCCTGTCACAGAACGGTCAAGTCCAACCCTGAGGGCTTGCAGGCAAAGGACAGTAAAGTCAGCTACAGACCCAGGTCTCAGACCCCAGAGGTCCTGAGGTAGAGCAAATCTACCCTCAGAAATCCCCCCAGTGGCTGGATGCAGAGCCGAGGGGGACAGGGCCCCAGGGCAGAAATGCCGAGGCCGGAACACAGGCAAGGGCGGGATGGGAGGCGAGGGGGAGGGGCAAGGCCGAGAGGACGGCAGTCACACCCCGGAAAAGACCAGAGGCCGTGTCCCAGGTAATGAGGCAGCAAGGTCACCTGCACAGATGTCTTGGTGACCCTCAGTGCTTGCATGAGCCCCTGGACACGCAGGGCTTGTGGGAGGCCAGGAGAGCCAGTGACAGGCAGATGTCAACACGGACCCAACACGGCGGAAATGGGCTCAGTGCTCCTTACAATTACTCCCAGATAACGGGGCAGACCTGGGTGGGCAGACCCCATTAGCATGAGCCACACCCAGCCCAGCTTGTAAGAGGCCTTCACTCTGACCACTGGCACCAGGTATTCACCCGATGACATTTCAGAAAACCAGGAGATGATGCCTCCTCCAAATCACTTAAGTGAGAGCCCCTGTATGTTCAGGACAAGACTTCTGACACGAAGTTCAAAACACCATCCGCATACTTATATAAGTTCTCATCCGTCCAGGCAAGCCAAGGAACCGCTCTGGCTAACAACCCAGCGACAACCCCACCAAGGTGAGCAGCTCCTAATTGGCGAGGAGATGGTTTGAGGTTTCTGAAAGTCTCTGTGCAGGAGATGATGATGCCGCTAATCCCCACCCAGATGGAGAGAAAGCATGTTCAGAAGCCCCGAGGCCGAGCGAGGCAAGTCCTCCAGACACTGCTTTAAGACCGGGTTGGTTCCCATCCAATGGTTGCCTGGGGTCTTTCACTGGCAGCTCTTAAAATAAACTAAGGAGATAATATCAAGAAAGAGTCTTGACATTTGTCCAGCCTTAAAATCTCAGGAAAACAGACTGCCTGAAAAGTCAGCTCAAAGCATCTATTTAAAAGTGAGCCAGCACTCAGCTTCTAAGAAGCAGCCAATTAGCACCCAGCCCGCTGTCCCTCTGCCTGCTGACATTTGTGGTGCTGTGGATGAGAAAAGCCAGTGGCGGCAAGCCAGTCCCTTGGAGAAGAAACGACGTCCCTGTGCTGCTTCCCAGGAAACGGAGCTCCGGCCGGGGCAGGCGGTGCCGTGCCAGGACAGAAGTCCAGGTGCACTGTGGGAAGTCACCGCGCTCGGGTTCCTCTTCGGTGAGGTGGGGGGACAGCACCCTCTCTGCCAGGGCCCAGGGTAACTGCAAAGACTTGGTGGCGTAATTAAAGTAAGGGCTTACAGGGCGGTCCACTGGCCAACTCCTACAAAAAGCAACTCTCAGGCGCTCCCAGTTCACTGATGCAAAAATTAATGAGACTGGACCTAAAAGAGGACAGAAAATGGACAGCTTCAAGTGCATTTTCCAATAAAGGCAGAGCCAGGCCCCACAGACACACACACAGTGGGGAGCAGAGACACAGGATGGGGCAGGAACCCCACGCCGTAGAGCACACACACCGGGACGCTGCAGGGCCCTGGACAGTAGGAGCGCCCGCCCCTCACGAGCTGGGCGAGTGGGTGAGGAACGGAGCGAGGGGCAGCCCCGACCCGACAGGGGGTCACACTAAGCGTGCCCTCAAGAGTCACTCGAAACAAAGATGGAAAGCCGTCCCGGCCACCTCCCATGCGTGTGGACCCTTCAGGGCTCTGCCGTGCGAGCACACACCAGGCACAGCTCTCCTCTGGAGCCCAGCGTGAGAAGACCCAAGGCCGACTCCAAGGACTGCCTGCTACTGCCACTCAGTCTTCAAACACACAGGCTGAGGAGCTCCTGCACGGCAGCTGTGAAATCAACGCTCGGCGCGGTGTTCACCCATCGTCAGCCCCACGCGGAACAAGTCGCCTTGGCAACTGCACTGTCCGCCTCTGGTTCGAGCTTCATTAGAAACCACAGACCTCAGAATAAACAACCCAGCTTCCCAATGCCAGGAGAACCAGCTGATAAATTGTGTTGCTGTACATCTAATAGGGCATTGCAGACAAATGGTGAATTAAAACTGAGGACCTGTAATAAAGCCGTCGATCTGAGTAACGACGCACGCACTGCAAAGGCATGCCCGAGCGCCCATCTCCAGGGAACAGGAAAAACAACTGGGAACGGGACATCTGAATCCCTGCTCCAGGTGTCTCTCATGGACCCTGCCTTGGGGACAAGCGTCACCTGTGCTGCCACTAAACATCTGGCAGAGCACAGGCCACAGGGTGGTTCCGTTGTTCCAGCAGATGTGCACTCAGTGCCAACGTGAGTGGGCTCCTTGGCTCCCCCAACCTCGGCCATCGTGGGAAGACTACAGAGAGGACAGTCCCACTCCCTCCATGCTGACAGTGTAGTGGGAGACAGATACAGGCAAGAGATGGTTTCTGAAGGTGTCACAGGACACGCGGAGGGAGCTCTGGGAGCATGGAGAGTAGGAGCTAGGACAAGGCCAAGGGGCAGGAAGGGAGAGCCCAGCAGGAGGCAGGCCTGGGCTCTATCCCAAAGCGAGGCAGAGACAACAGCGACGTCCAGCGCCTTTCAGACAGATCCCTCTGACTACGATGTGGAGGCAAGGAGCTCCAGGAAAGAGAGAAGGGCGGCCGGGCCGGGGTGGTGCGCAGACCGGGAAGGCGGCCGAGGAGAGAAGTGCTCAGGAACCAGCACCACAGGAGGAAGAGGGCCAGGGGGGACAGGAAAAGCCCTTAGTGGTCTAGCTGAGGCAGGGAGTGGCAGCAGCACTGCCTGCCCGAGAGGAGCTTGGGAAGAGAACAGGGTTCGGTTTGGGAGGGGAGCTCTGGAGCCCTCAATTACAAGGGGCCTGAGGCCACAAGGGACACCACTGTGTCTGCAACAGCACAGCCACCAAGCCCGCTCCACTCTGGAGAGAAGTGGGACAAGAGGCTGGTCACTGTGGATCTCAGTGCCACATTCCCATGGAGCTGGGCCAAGAAAAAAGCCCATCGGGGACAGTGAAGTCTGGAGGGTGCTGGTCCCCACAAAACCACCACCCTCGAGGACACCACCAGCACTGGGAGTGGCGGTCAAGAGCTCAGGACAGAGGGAGAGTGGACAGCCTTGGACCCGGCCTGGCGGGGTTGAAGCACGGGGTACCTGACCGTGAGGCGGAGCCCTCTGCTCTCTGGCCCGCGCCTGAAGCGGAGGCAGGTAGGCACTCCACTCCCGGCACCGCGAGGATCACCACAACCAACGCCCATCCATTCCTGACACACGATGGGCACTGCACACACAAGTGCACCCTTCATCATATTCACCAGCACAAGAAGGGACCAAGGCCGCCGCAATTCACAGTCAATTCAATATCCGGTCTGGTCCAAAGAGCCGGCCTGGCTTATCCGCCAGCAGTGCTCTGAAAGCTGCTGGAATGCTCCCCGAGTCTCCTAAATCAATTTGGTTTTCATGAAGCCAGATGATTATTCCACTCTGCATATATTCTTTATAGTTCTCTGGTCCCAGACTAATTATTCAACATTTCTGTAACTGAACTGCATTTGTCATCAGCTAGCTCAGCCACCCCCTGGAGCCATAAGCCCTGCTCATCTCACCAAACGGCTCTGCTTAAAAACTGGCAGAGACGTCAGCCGAGTCCCAGGGGCCAGGCTGCTGTCTGGAATGCAACAGTGGTCACTCTCGGGACTGGTGGCTGGATGTGGGGGAGGCCACGTCAGCATCCAGACCAAGGTGTTCAACTCTCATAAACAATCCACTCATCAGGAGAGGGGGCACAAAAAGAAAAGCTATGAAGGCTGTTTGGAGAAAACGATGGTTCAGCACAGCTCTGGGTGACCCGTCGATGTCACAGAAACCTCTCTGACAGCAGCCACTTAATCAGAGTCCTTAACAGAGAGCACTGTGTGGACGCTGCTCAGGTCGGGCCTGACATGCAGACCAGCTAGAAACAATAAAACACAATTAACCTCTGTCAGAGAGAAAGCCGAGGGTTTAGCCTGGAGCCTTGGCCATCATGGGGTCTTGGCCAACAGGAGCCCCAGCACGGTCACTCCGAACAACTCCCTGTGCCACCAGCGGGATTGACTGCCCAGCACTAAAGCCCCTCTGTCCCCAGAATGCCGGGAGCAGCACAGGCAGCTGCTGGGAAGGCCTCCAGCCAGCTCCACCTGGACCTGCCTGCACCCTCAAGTGCGTCTGGCCACTTGACTCTCCTGGCCATAGCAGGACCCCTGTCCACTGTGGCCCCAGAAGGAGCCGACCATTCTACCCTCAAGTGCACTGAAACCCATTCTTCCTTCCCCAGCTGGACTCCGTCCACGGGCCGGTCACGGGTGAACTTATTGTGGGAAGCGAGGAGGGAAACCAGCAGATGCCAGCGGGAGAGTGGCCTCACCTCCCAGGCCATGCTGATCAGGTGTCCAGGACCACAGGAGAGGGAAGAGCGCTGCCTGGCACTGACCGATGGGCCAGAGCAGGGCGTCGTATTGACCCCACACCTGCCAGCTTTCAGAAGAGGCTCTCGGTGGAGACGGGGAGAGGCCCCTGCAGAGGGCGAAACTGGATTCCGGGCAGGCAGCATTCTGATCTTCCTTCTGGGCCCAGGGCCGGGGGAACTCGGCTGGACAGCTGAGGACAGCAGGGACTCAGGGGCACTGTGTCTGTGACAGGCCAGCAGGACCCCCTGCAGAAGCAGCGAGCTGGCAGAGACCCACTGCACCTCCAAGGCAGGGCTGGGACGGACATGCGGGGTGGGGCAGGCGGAAGGGGCGGCAAACAAACAAAAGGACCAAAGGCAGAGGCCACCCGCCACCGGGGAAGCCTGACTGAAAACTGAGGGTCTGAACAGGTGTGCAAACAAACGGCTTCTCTCTGCAGGACACTGTGCGTTCTCTTCCAAGGGCTCCAAGGGGCTCCCATCGGCACCCACTCCTGCCTGCAACAGCCCTTCCATGGCCATTGGACTCACTACCTGCCAATGACCAGGATGCTGAGGAAACTTGTTTCTCCAGGTCAAGTCATAAAGAACCTCCAGAACATGAAGCCCTAGGTGCTTCCTCTCACATGGGTGGAAAACACACGGGTGGTAATCCCGTGTGCTCAGAGGTCAGGGTCTGATGGGGCAGACACACTTGTCTCCCCACAGGGGGAAGATGAACAAAGCGCACACACGGCGGGACCCGCTGCTTGCTCTGCCCGCGGCGGGGAACAGCCGTAGTTAGTTCTGCATGCATGGACAAGGGGGCCACAGAAGGCTGCAGGGCGACAAGGAAGCTCACGCCACGGCCCCCAGCCCAGGCTGACAGCCTCCGCCAGGTCCCATCACAGGGCAGCAGGGTCGGCAGGCACAGGGGCTCAGAGAACGGCCGCATCTCTGACCTGTCCTCTCAGAGAATCAGGGCCCAGCAGGGGAATGAAGAAAACTCTTCACCTCAGGAGGGTGAGCCCAGGGCCAAGAGAGAGCAGGTGCCACGAGGCAAAGGACACTGCTGCCTCTTAACGACCCTCCACACCAACGCAGTGTCCCATGTCAGTGCACAGGCCTCCACGGGCAAGACAGGCTCTGCGTCCAGGGCCCAGAGACAGCAGGTCAGTCCTGCTGACGCTCTCCCCCAACACTGCTCAGCCTCCAAGGTGCAGCTGCAGCCCCAGTCCCCTCAGTGAGACCCCAGCAGCGTGCCCCCTGCCCTCCGCTGACTCTTGTTGCTACTGGGGGCTCTGGCCCTCTCCCCACAGTAGGCACCTGGGGACATCAGACTGGACCACAAGCTCCACAGTGCTGACCATGTCAACAGCCTGCTGGTGTTCACACAGCCAGCAGAGGCCAGCACGAGGCAGGCCACGGGGGCACCAACGTGCTCGCTAAGCATCAGGCTGGCTGCTTTCTGCTCCTCCTCTGGGTCCTGGAAGCCCCAGACCCCCAACTCGGTCTGCAAAGCCCAAGACCTCGATGGAGCCGGCATGGACACAGCAAGCAGAGCTGAGCTGTCAGGACATGGAGAAAACGAAAAACCCCCGCAAGATTGCCCATCCTGTGGCCTGGCTGGCGGGGCTTCAGGGCGCCGTGAGGTGCACTTGTGTATTGAATGCAGCACCATCCTGGACGGCCACAGTTACTCACTGGAAACTAATTTTTGAAGGTATTTTATAATTAACACTAAGATATATTATGGAGTAAATTACACAAAAGTCATGGGTATTTAAATAGATCATGAAACTGACACAAAACATCCTCTTGGGACAACTCTCCTGGATGATGTGGCCCGGCCACCAGAGCTCACCTGAGGAGAAGCTCCAAAGCCCCGACCTGTGCCGTGTAGGCGGCATCCAGGTGCTTCCCACACTGCAGCCACCGTGCTCTGGGGCCAGGAGCGTGTGGGACTTGCCGAGATCCACCCAGGGGATAAGGCTGTCTCCCAGCCAGAGCCCTCTCCTCTCCCGTGCAGCCCCACGCAGGAGGAGCCTCCTCCAAGACAGAGTCCAGCAAGGGGTGCGTGCGCGAACAGAGCTGAGGACCACTCGCATCTCACCCAGGGGCATCGGAACTAAGACGCGATTCTCTGTACACGAACCAGACATCTGAGAAAGGAGCCTGGGAGCCCCACAACCTCGGGCCCTAACAGGTCAGCGGGGCGAGCCAGCCCTCCCTGGAACTCCCGTCTCTGCAAACGTGAGCTTGCACCGGTGCGTCTGGTCTATGCTGCTGCCCTGTGAGCTTCTGAAGTGGAAAACAGCTTATGGGCTTCTGCCGGGTCCCCACAGTTGGCCAACTGCACACAGCAGACACCCGTGTGGGGGCCAGGGTGCGAGGGGCACCTCAGGAAGGCTCCAGCGCGGTCCTGGCCCAAATGCTTAAAATGGAAGAGACAAGTGTTCTGAGGGCTGGAAAGGCATAATGCCCCTCGTTTCCCTGGCTTTTTATGAGAGGCTATATTAAAAATGGTTTAAACATAATAAAATCTGTTACATTTATGGCAAGAAAATATGGAAAGACAATAAAATTAGCAGAGCATAGAAATGAGAGAATACTGAACATCCTTGGCTCTCCAACAGAAACAGACAAGGAACAGTCGAGATTGTTAAATTGAAAGGAATTTAAACCAATTTGAAATTCAAAGTTCCATTTCTCCTTCCCTGCTGAGCTCTGTCCCCGGGGACACTGTGCACAGAGATGAGGGCAGCACTGCTGGAGGCTCCGAGCTCATCTCACAAATGTGCTCACATACGTGGCCTGGAAGAGTCATGATTGCTCCGGCTGGGACCCCAGCTTCTGATCTGCGGTGACTGCAGAGCAGCCCAGGCACGTCCCTTCCCACATACCTCACTCCTCTGGGGGCTTCCTTTACTGGACGATGCCAGTGCTCCCACCCCGGCTCCAGGAGCTGACGTCACACCGGGGCTGGGAAGCTCACCAAGACACGACAGGGGTTCCCACCTTAGGTCTCCCTGGTCAAGGAATGGCTCTGCTTCCGCCAAAATGGAAATCAGCAGGCACATAAGTCCTATGATCTCCAGGCTCAGGCCTGAGGGCCGGGCCACGCCCACCAGGAACCCCACCTGCAGGAGGCGCCTGACGCCAGGACAAGCCAGCCTTTCAACAGAGGCTGGTGAAGGGACGGGCCTATACGACAGCCGCTGGACTCAGCACACCCCTCTTCTCCCGTCTCTGTGCTGCCAGGAAAATCAGACTCGGCAGAAAGGACAAATCCGTTTGCCTCTATCTCAAGATTATGACCGACGGCACAGCTCTTTCCCTAGGCCCACCTTACTTGGTTTCTGTTTGTTGTAAATTAGTAGACATTACTTTTTAGAGCAGGTTTAGGTTTATAGAAAACTGAGCTGAAATTACAGTTTCCGTGCACCTCCCACCCAGTTTCCCGCTGTTAGCACCTTGCATCAACGTGGCATGTTTGTTACGACTGACGAACCAATACTGACACGTTATTATTAACGAAGTCCATAGCTTCCATTAGGTTTACTCTTTGTGTTGTGCATTCTATGGATTTCGAGAAATGTCCAATGTTACGTAGCCACCATCACTGTGCCATACAGCATAGTTTCACTGCCCGAAAAATCCTCCATGCCATCTGTTCATCCCTCCCTCTTCCCTGACCCCTGGGAACCACCTCTCTTTCTATTGTTGCCATAATTTTGCCTTTTCCCGAATGTCATATAGTTGGGATGATACAGTGCGTAGCCTTTCAGATTGGCTTCTGCTCCTTAGCGATATGCGTTTAGGGCTCCTCCGTGTCTCTTCACGGCTTGACAGCGCATTCCTTTCAAGGACAGAACAACATTCCATTGTGCAGATGGGCCACAGTTAATTCATTCACCTACTGACGGACATCTTGGTTGTTTCCAAGTTTTGGCAGTCATGAGCAACACTGATAGAAACATCCAGGTACAGGTTCTTGTGTGGATGTAAGCTTTCACATCTTTTGGGTAAATACCAAGGAATGTGATTACTGGATAGCATGGTAAGAGTACGCTTAGTTTCATCAGAAATCGCCAAACTGCCTTCCGAAGTGGCTGCACTATTTTGCATCCCCACCAGCAGTGACTGAGAGTGGCTGCTGCCTACATCCTCATCAGCATTTGGTGGTGACGGTGTTCTGGATTTTGGCCATTCTCACAGCTGTGTGGTGGTATCTCATTGTTATTTTAACTTGCATTTTTCCAGGTGACATACGATGTGGAGCATCTTCTCATATGCTTACTTGCCACCTGTATATCTTCTCTGGTGAGCTGTCTGTTCAGATCTTTGCCCATCTTTTTAACTGGGTTGCTTTCCTACTAAAGAGTTTTAAGAGTTCTTCGTATATTTTGGATACCAGTCATTTATCAGATATACGTTTTGCAAATATCTTGTGCCACTCCACGGTTTGTCTTTTCATTCTCTTAACAGTATCTTCCACAAAGCCAAAGTTTATAATTTTAATAAAGTCCAGCTCATCCACTTTTTCTTTCATAGATCATGCTTTTGATGTTATATCTAAAAAGTCACTGCCAAACCAAAGGTCAGCTAGATTTGCTCCTGTTACGTCCTAGGACTTTCATAGCTTTGCATTTTAAATTTAGGTCTATGATGCATTTTGAATGAATTTTTGTGAAAAGTGTAAGATCTGTATCTAGAGTCATTTTTTTTAGTTCAGCCTGTGGATGTCCAGTTGTTCCAGCAGCACCTGTTGAAAAGACTATCACTGCTCCATTGTCTCGCCTTTGATCTTTCGTCAAAGAGCAGCTGACTACACTCACTGGGTCTGTTTCTGGGCTCTCTGTTCTGTTCCCCTGACCTCTGTCTCCTCTTTCACCAGCACTGCGGCGTCTTGATCACTGTAGCTTTACTGGTAAGTCTGGAAGTCGGGAGTGTCAGTCCTCCAACTTTGTTCTCCTTCAATACCGTGTTGGCTCTTCTGGGTCTCTGGCCTCCACATATAAACTTTAGAATCGCTCTGTCAATATCCACAAAATAATATGCTGGGATTTTGATGGGGATTCCACTGAATCAATAAGCTAAGTTAAGAACTGACATGCTGACAATACTGAGTCTTCCCGTCCATGAACATGGGATGTCTCCACAGTTATTTAGATCTTCTTTGATTTCTTTCATAAGAGTTTTATAATTTTCCTCATATAGATCTTGTATATATTTTGTTAGCTTTATATTTAAGTATTTCTTTTTGTTTTGTTTGTTTTTTGGTGCTAATATAAATGGTATTAGGTTTTTAATTTCAAATTCTAATTATTCAATCCTGGTACATAGGAAAGTAACTGGCTCATATATATAAACTTTGTATCCTACAATCTTGCTATAATCACTTATTAGTTCTAAGAGTTTTTTGGTTGATTCTCTAGGATTTTTCAACACAGATAATCATGTCATCTGCATAGAAAGACAGTTTTATTTCTTCCTGGCCACTGTACATGTTTTATTTCATTGTCTTGTCTGACGGCTTTGACTTCCTCAACTTGTCCCTGATCTTGGCAGGAAAGCATCCTGTTTCTCACTTGGATGAAAGATGGAAATATGTGACAAGAAATCAGCTTTTCTACCCAATAAAAAGAAAAATCCACCTCTTACCCAGCACCTCACCACAGAGCCCAGCAGCTCAGTGAGCTCAGCAGCTGTCAGTGTCCCCGGGAGACCCCGTCTAATCACTAAGGACTGTTCTGGGACCTCGGAGGCCTTATCCTCTCAGGGCACATGGTGGCCCCACTGCACCCTAGAGAGCACTGTAAGGCCGCCCAAGTTCTTAACATTAGCAGAAACCAGGCGGGAAGCAGTCTCGAGCCAGTGGGCCTCCCACACTGGGCATGGAGAAGAAGAACACCTCGAAGGAAACCAGCTCTGCTGCTGAAAATCGGAGACTTCGTCCTTCAACCACCCCCAGTGTGTGGCAAAATGGCCTCTTCTCTGAGACACAAATAACCTTCCCCAGAAAAACCAAAATGGGGCAATCTTCCCAGATGTGTGATGAAATGGAGGAACAGCACTCAAATCAGGATCTCAGAGAGACACCACACCGGAAGGCGGGAGCAGCAACAGCTGTCCTTAAAGGAGAGCCAGCACCGGTTCCTCCACCCCTCCACCCCCACGAGGAGTGCTGGGCACCCGCTGTGTCGGGAGGAGCTACGTCAAGGAGATCTCTGGGGATCTGCTAGGCACCCCCGTTCCAACTGCAGATCTGGGTGAGGCCAGATCTCCTTCACGTACCTCCACCAAAGTACGCATCCCAACAGACTGAGCACAGGGGCAGATACGAGACTCCAACCACCTTCTACTTAGATGTTAAGGAGATCTGCAAAGCGTAAACAATGTCACTCTCCTCACTAAATTTTGTTGTTTTAGGAAATATATTTTTCACAAATGTATTTTATGTTAAGAGATAATTAAGTTGGTTTTAATGAAACTATAATACAAATATAATTGTAAATAATTTTTAAAATTTGTTTTCATTTCCAAGAATGGTGAATATTGACAGATATGACCCCTACAAACAAAAGCTCTTTCTTTTCAGGGCTGGCCTGGTGGCATAGTGGTTAAAGTTCACAGGCTTCGGCAGCCCGGAGTTCGCAGGTTTGGATCCTGGGTGCGGGCCTACACACCACTCATCAGGCCACGCTGTGGCAGGTGTCCCACACACAAAATAGAGGAAGACTGGCACAGATGTTAGCTCAGCAACAATCTTCCTCAAGCAGAGAGAGGAAGATTGGCAACAGACGTTAGCTCAGAGCCAATCTTCCTCACCAAAAGAATTAATACTAAAAAAAATTTTTAAAAGCTCTTTGTTTTCAATAACTTTTTAGAGCAAAGGGTCCTGAGACTAAAAAATCAGAGCCATGCTGGGGTAGGAACCAGAGTGTTCAGCATGTTCAGGTGGCAAGGAGTCCAGTCTCTGAGAGACAATGTGCTGAATTCTCATCCATCAGCTCATAACAACGTGTGTGTGCTTATTATGAACACGAGTGTGAATCGTGCTAATAAAAAGGCAACATGCATTTAGCAGAGTCCTGAGTCCCAAGAATCTGCATTTTCAGGACATCTCCTTGCACATTATTCTGAAGCAGCTGGCTGGGAACCTGTGAAATTCTGGCATCTGGGAAGTGCGGCCAAGCGTGTCCCTCACGAGCCAACCCTTCCAGGCCCGGGCAGAGGAAGCTCCTCGGGCAGGGCTTGCCCTCCTGATTCCACCCGGAGGGTCTGTGCACCAGGCACAGGGAGGTCTAGGAGGTGCTTGGTGCTGGCCGCAGACTGACCAACACTGCCCGCTCGTGGCTAAAGCCATGCTGCGCTTCCCACCGAGTCCGTTCCACGCTGCGCTCCGCCTCCAAATCGGGAGAGGATCAGGACAAGGGGCCTCGAGACCCTAAGGAGTAAGTGAGTGAAGCAAGCCTGAGAAGGCACCGCCCGAGGAAAGCACTGCCAGGAGAGTGGGCACGGGTTCCGGACACAGACATGCCGAGTCCACACCCAGACTCCACACCCGGTACGCACGTGACCTTGGGAAACTGGGTAGGGGGAGGAGCACAGTACCTAGCGGGCAGGGCGAGGTGAGGATCGAGGAGAAGGATGTACGGAAAGTTACTGGCACCCACAGGTGCCTAATAAACGCACGTTTCTCTGTTCCTGCTCTGTCTTATCCAGTTTTTAACAGGATCGAGAGATCTCTCAGAGGCACAGCAAACCTGCAGGCCGAACGAGCCCTCGGAGGCCTCTGTCCCCAAACAAGCCGACCTGAGCCAGGTGTGCTCAACAGCCACTCACGCCTCCAGCCACGTCCTCGGGGACAAGAGGCTCATCCCCACTCTGCCTTCTCACCTCCATCCCGTCTCCCTACATCTCCTCTACAGGAGGTTATCAGAGCAAGGCCACCGAGGGAGGGAGGCGCAGACTGCTTTAACGCTCTGCCAAACAAGGCAGGAAAGCGCACCGAGGTTGCCTTACGGCATTAGAGAGCCGCTTTCCTACACATGTACGCGGAGAATCAATATGTGTGTTTTCCTGGGCTTGTTCTCTAAAATGAGCCAGCGGCAGCTGGGCTTCACGGCTGAGTGGGAACTTCTTTGGCGCAGAGCTTATAAGGGTCACGTGAGTTACCAGGGAACTTGAGAGAAGTGTCAATAAGAAGCCTTGACTCTTCCCAGATGGGAGCCCTGTGCATTAGCACGAGGCCTCCAGAAACTTGGCCCTTATGTACCTGGGATCCCCTTCAGTCTCACCAGACGGCGGATTAAGGAGCCCTGGCCATCCACTCTGGCTCTTGCTGCAAGGGGGGGGCTGCTTTCTCTGGGCTGGGCCTCCGTGAATTGCTTCCAAACAGACAAGGAAGCAGAAGTTTCAAGGCACCAAGAGATTCCGAGACCTACCAAAAGATTCTTTCACTATTTCTTTCATTCAACAATTAACAACATTCAGGTATTATTCACTTCCAGTTTTGTACACATGTTTGAGGAAATCTAGATTCTACCACCACCTCTGGGCAGGGGCAGGCAATAAAGATGTTGTCTGCTTCCAAAGGATGGAGCTGACTCAGGCACCTTCTTCAACCTAAATGGCTCTCGAGATGGTGTTTCCCACTCGGGGCGCTGAGACGGGGCGCTCTCTGCTCTCTAACGGACACATCAGCAGGTAGGTTAAGGATCTGACGTAACTCTACACACTTCCTTCTCCTTCCCTTTCTGCCACTTGGACACATCACCTCTTGCCCTACCCAGCTCCAGAGACCACAGTGACAGCTCATCAATACCACCTCTTCCCCTGCTGGAGGGAGATCTGTGATGCAGTAATGTCCAAAAACGTCAGGCAGGGAAGACAAGCTTTTCCAGCAGTCTCTGGGTCACCTGTGACGTGCCATCACAGCTCTAACACACAAGGCTGACCCCTGACCCCTGCAATCTGAAACAGGAACTTCCTCTGGCCCCCGGAGGTTCCCCAGAGGGAAAGGCAGGCGGGCACCACGCTGGGGCAGTGTGTGGTTTCCGGCAGTAACGTCGCGACAGCAGCCACTGGCTTGCTACGATAAACTCAAGTTCGAGGCGAGGAAGACAGTGAGGACTAGCACCCGGGGCCCTTCCACGATACCACAATGTCACCTCGTCCTGGCTCCATCACTGAAATTGCCTGAGCCCCCAGGGGCTGAGTTGGCTGAAATGACAGCAAATACAACACACCGCTACTTATTTATCACCTACTACATACGAGGCCGCACCAGACCTTTCAAGACACCCTAGCAAAGCTGGAATTAAACCTTTGCTGTGGATGAGAAAACTGGGCTGAGCGACAAGTGACCAGCACAGCCCACATGGGGTCCCAGAGACCACAAACTCCGCTCCTGGGACAGCAAAGGCTGCCGCTCACTGAGCACCCTCTTGGGGTCAGAACTTCCACCATCTTCGATTCTCCAATAACCTTGCAAAGCCGGTGCATGACCCTGACTTTTTAGATGGAAAAGCAGCAGAGGTTCCGAGAACCTGAGGAAATGGAGGTGCCTATAAGCTTGAGTTCGATGTTCAATCAGAGGCCCCAGAGCCCGGCCCTGGACGAGACAGACAGGCTCCCCTCTCACCAAGCTGCCATTCCAGCACGGAGGGGGATGGTGAGCGAGCACATGGGAGATCCCGCCTCAGCCCCACCCCCCACGTGCGTGGTCTGACCTCTGTAGGCAGGGAGAGGACTGTGGGTGAGGGTCGAGCATGAACTGAGGCAGCGTGTTCCTCGATGCCTCAACAGCAGCCCACTTGGTGGCCATTAGCCTGAGCTCTGGCGCAGACAGTAACGCACTCCACAGGCTGCTGTTCCCACCTGCTGAGCTGTGTGATTTGAAAGGACTCCCTGGTCTGAGCCGAGGGCTAACATCTCACTCCACTGCAGTCACAGCTCTCAACTCCCTTAGCCAGAATATGCACTCCTAACCCACAGGACGGCCCTTCCTCCTCCAAGTTCACAGGTCTGCAGTCCAAGGCTTGCCAAGGAAGGTGTGCCCAGGTGTCCTGTCTGCTCTCAGCCAATGTAGCCGATGCCCCTTGGCCTTGGCCTACAGGATATATGGCCTTGAGAGCCCAACCTGGCCCCCAGTCTCTGAGCCTGCCTCTGGTCTCTGGAGGAACCAGCTGCTAGACCAGAGCCCCTAGTGTGTGGGAAAAACAACAAAAGTGATGGCAGAAGCTGTCATTCAAACAGCGCCAGAGGCTGGGCTGGGGCAAAGGACACGTCCTGAGAATCCCCACTAGCCACAAGAAGAAAGCGGACGAGGTCTTCAAGGCCACAATGGAAGAGGCTTCAAGAGCCCCAACCCAGGGTGTTCCAGTATGGGCCAGGGCGAGGGGCTCTGTGTGGAGACAGCAACACACCCTCACACTGTGTCAGTGACACGGTGGTACCTGCAGAAGGCACACCCTCACACTGTGTCAGTGACACGGTGGTACCTGGAGAAGGCACACCCTCACACTGTGTCAGTGACACGGTGGTACCTGGAGAAGGCACACCCTCCATCTGGCCACTCCAACAATAGCTGATGGTCCCCATCGCCTTCTAATGACAACAAGAAAAGCACTCGCTCTGGGGGCTGCTGGCAGAGTCCTCATCACGGCACCCTTCCGTCTCCAAGAAAGCAAAGCCGTGCGGGTGAGGCCCAGGAGCTCGTGACAATGGAAGGTGGCTTCGTGTGCTTAGATGTCATGTCACAAGCTCATAGTCAGAAATATTTAAAAGTATTTTAAAACTAAACAGATTATATCATTTGATTTTTGCCTCTGTTCTTAAAGTGTTTTCTGCCATGTAAGCTTCCAAAATTTTTATGGGGTCAAATTTAGCATTTTGTCTTCTATGGTTTCTAAGTTCTTGTGTGCTACTTAGACAGGCCTCTCTGAGATGATAAAAAGTTTCACATGAAAAAAATAAACAGCCTAGAGACCAGGAAGCCCTGTGTCCTAGGTCTGACTCCATCTGCGCCCCAGGGTGGAGTCAGAACAAAGCCCCTTCCCTCCAGGCCTCAGCCTTCCGGGGTTCTCCAAGGACCCTCCAGTTTGGGGTTCTGGGACGTGGATGCCGAAGAGCCCTGGACCTGCTGCTCTGCAACACACCAAACTACATGGCAGGCCCACACAGCTACGCTCCTGTGGGTTCAGCCCTCAACTGCCCTGAAGCACCTGCGCACCGCCACGAGCTACGCTTGGCTTAAGACCAGACCCACGTAAGAAACCAAAGCTTGTGGGCAACTTCCAGATGCTCATGCCAGAACCTCCCACTCTTTGTCAGTCCTCAATGTCTCTGCTCAGCTCCCCGTCACCCAAACATCCCAGAGGCAAGGGCTTAGCCAAACTCACTGGTACCCACACATAAAAACTAAGAACACTGGTAGCTCTCTGACCAGCCCCAGGCCAGCGCCGCACACATCCTTAAAGTGAGCCTGACAATAACCCTCAAGGAGAAGAGTGCAGGTGCCTCTCCCTCCCCACAGCCAGGACCACGGCATGGAGAGGCTGACCAGCTCTGTCCAGGTCCTACACTGGCAGCAGCAGAGCCAGGAGCACGGCAGCGTCTCACTGGAGCTGGGCGCCTTTCCTGTACCATGCCACCTCGAACGCAGAGCCACAGCTGGTGCAGGACTCCGGCAACAGAGGCACTTCTGATGCTAGCAGATGAGGAGGGGGAGGGAGTCCCATGCGCTCTTGGATCTGGCCTGGACTCGCCCCACAGAAGGCAACAGGCAGAAGGCAGGGAAAGGCTTGGCCACACCGCAGACCGAGCACTCTGCCCCCCGAAAAGGACAGGGGTGACATAGGCCCTGTGTTCCCCAGATAGAAGGCAAGGCCCCAGCCAGGAGAAATCCAGAACAGAGACAAGGCCTCAGGGCCTGGTTGCAGATGGGGAAACAAGGCCACAGGCCACTCAGCCTGGTCTTCCCACACCAAGGGGACAGCTAGATGAACTCTGCCACGCGGCTTCCAGAGTAATTTTCCTACAGCAACTGCTACAGAACTAACCGCTCAGAAATTGATCCCATTTGGGGTAAGAAAATTTTTTCCAGTGCTTGAATAAAAGGGGGAGTTTCGCATTTTATCCACTTCCACATCCCGTAACAATAAAACTTATTTAAGAGGTCTATGAATATGTAAATGCTATTTTAAATATGGAAATACAAAACACGCAAGAAAACAGTCTGGGTGTGAAATATTAATGGCATCTCATCCTGCTGAAAAAAGACAACAGAAGCTGGCTGAAGTGGCAGGTTGAGGAACGCTGGCCGGCAGTGGCAGGTCAGCTGGACCCAGGCCCTGCTCAGTCAAGAGGACCAGCACCCGCGCCGAGAGCTCTCCCTGGAGAGGGAGTGCTGTCAGTCCCGCAGTGGGCACACAGCGCCTGGCCTCAGCCCACACAGCTGCCTCTGCCCTCTGCAGGCCCGCCCAGGCTGGCCTCTGCTACCAGATGCCCCCATTCCTGACCTGCTGCCGGCTAACACACTGCCTGCCACCGCCTCTCGGCCACCTCGACCCCATCACACTCCCCTCCAGAGCCACAGAGACCTAATCTAGAGTCCTTGCCAGCACAACCTCAGGCTGCACAAGCTCCCCCAGCACGCGTCTGCCACTTGCCCACCCCTGGGCAGAGCGCGGCACAGGAGCGCTAGAGGAAGAGCTGAGTCCTTCCACCCAAGCCAGGGCCAGAAGGGCCCGGGGCAGGATCCTCTCCCCAAGCGACGGAGCAGGTGGACCTCCAAGACTCCGGGAACTGGAGCACAGGGTGCCCTGCTGGGTCAGAGGCAGGGGGACTAGAGTGCAGCAAAGCTGGGCGAGAACTCACCCCGCACAGTCCCCTCCGAGGCTCGGAACCTTCAGGTCTGTGTGTGGAGCAAAGGGCCCAGAGGTCACGCAAGACCTCGGCTGGCAGGGCCTGTGGTGGGCCACACACACGCCTCCTCCAGGTAGCAGCACACCTGGTGCATCTGCCGAAAGCGAAGGCCCCACAAGCATGAGGCTAATGACCCCCAACACAACAAAGCCAGTCTTCTTACAGAAATTCTGCCACCCTCGTGCCAGGGAGCTCACAAGACCGGAGGGACCTTCTTGCAAGGTACTAACAGGAAAAGGAGTGACCAGGCCTTTCTCCACTTGACAGATCAAGAAACCAGGTCATGTAGAGTGATTAAGTTCTTGGTACTCAAACTGTGGTCATCGGACCAGCGACATCACCATCACTGGGAGGGTACAGGATATACAGACCCTTGGTCCCCATTCCAGACCTGCTGAACCAGAACCCACACTTAAAGACCAACAGGTGATTCTTTACGCTTACTGAGCCAGAGAAGTGCTGGGCTAAGGGACTGTTCCGAGATCATCCCATAGAAACCACACAGTAACGAGGAGCCAACAGACTCCCCACTCCACAATGGCAGCCGAGCTCAAGCATTACCTTTGGGAAATTAAAACAGCCAAGCACCAACTGCACGATGGACTCCCTCATCCATCTCCCAATTTATCCTCAACGCAAGCCTGTGAGAAGGGACCGTTCTCCTATGGTGAAGTGCAAGCCGACTGTCCAGCTTGTCTGAAGCCTTGTCTCTAAACAGGACAGCCCCAGACCCAGGTCCCAGGCTCTGCCCCCGCCAGAACTGCTCATCCAAGCCACTGCTTTTCCAGCAGCCACCCTGGGCAGTGCCAGGTGACAATCGCACAGCCAGGAAACCCCGCAATGCCTGCCAGTGAGCCCAGACATCCCTCTGGACCCAAGGACAGACTGGATTCTCTCTTAGGGATGAGGGGGGCTTGGTCTCAGGGACAGAGCCACATGGTTACAGTCTGGAAAATAAGAGCGACTCAGACAGGTCCCAGGGCCAAGCTGGAGGGGCCGTCAGTGCTGAAGGTCTGTACCCACCATAAGAGGTGTGAAGACGGCTCCCGCCTCGATGTGCCCACCCTGTGGGTCTCACCCACTGATCAGGAAATGACTGGAGGACCCAGAAAGTGCTGCTTAAGGGGAGGAACAGAGAGCCCAGTTCCCAGGGAAGCACCTGTGAAATGCACCCTTGCACCTCCAGCTCCTCCAGTTTGCGCCCTTGCGATGGCCGCCCCACCCCGCCCCCTCCCCAACTCTAACTGGCCACAGAATTTATAGGCTTGGTGACAGCACTCCCACTGGGGAGGCCATGGAGGAGGTTGTGAGGATGGGCCGGAGGAAGTGGCTTCAAGTGCTGCCGGCACCACCTCACGTCCAAACGCGGGCACTGCAGGCAGGTGCCAGCACCCATCACGCCCGATGTCCAAGAGGGTCCAGGGTCCCTCCATTCAGCCACACTGTCACAGGCGTGGCTAGGTTCCCTTTTTCCCGCCAAGTCTCAAGCAAGAAGGGAGGAGGTCTGAGAACCAAAGCGACAGGCAGACCTGAGCAGATGGGGTCACCACCTATGCTATTTTCTGGGTTTGTTTTTACTGTTTTGCACAATTCTGGCCAGATCTAATTCAAAAGCTACTTCCTCCAAGAAATGTTCCCTGATCTACTTTGTAACCAGAAAATAAATATATGTCTCCTCTAAACAAACACCCGAGCCTTCTCCGTGCTCCATGTTAGTGTGTATGAGCACACGCGTGCATGTACTCACACGTGCACACCTGTGTCCTCTGCACAGGTCATCATCCGCATCTATGCTCCCACAGGGCCCGCCCCGCCCCGCACACGGCATGCATTCCACCCACATGCGCATCACACTCGGGAAAGCAGTGGCCAAGCGCTCATCAGAGCCGTGGTCTCGATGATACCACTCGCCTGCTCAGAGGGACACTGGGCCCAGCCACACTGAGGAGAACACGGGCGGTTCCACCGGGCTGCAGGCACAAGCCTGGGGCAAGACCCACCTGCCCAGGGGCCATCCAAGGACAGTCAGGTCACTCATCACTGAGGTATGAAGCTGGACAGCAAAGTCTGCTGACTAGTAGGACTGTGCAAACAGTTTGCAGCCACGCATCTGCCACAGTGGGAGGCCGACCAGACACAGGTGAGAGCCACCAGGACGGGGGAGTCGGGAGCCACAGGGACCAGTGTCAGGCCAGCCAGCCGGGAAGCCACCAGAGGTGCCAATTCAGCCACTTCAACTGCTGCCACACCTGGTCAAACAGGAGACCAAATTCCGAGAGGAGCAGCCATGATGAACCAAAGGAGAAGACGTGGACACGCCAGTCCATCCTCCAAAGGCACTCCAGAACGACGCCCCATCCGCCTGTCCCCAATCCTGGCTGGGCTAGGGTGAGGACACAAGAGCTCCAGAACGACACCCCATCCGCCTGTCCCCAATCCTGGCTGGGCTGGGTGAGGACACAGGCGCTCCGGAACGACGCCCCATCCGCCTGTCCCCAATCCTGTCCAGGCTGGGGTGAGGACACAGGCACTCCAGAACGATGCCCTGTCCACCTGTGCCCAGTCTTGTCCAGGCTGGGTGAGGACACAGGTGCTCCAGAACAACACCCCATCCACCTGTCCCCAGTCCTGGCTGGGCTGGGTGAGGGAACAGGCACCCACAGAGCCATCACGCTGCCTTCCCCTCCCCCGAGCTCAGGGAGTTAACAGTACACCTTGGGGTAGAGAGAAGACGTTTACTATTCACTCAACAAATACTACTGGGCATCGATTTTGTACCAAGCACACAATGCCCAAAGCCCCTGCACTCTTACGGAGTTTACATTCTAATAGGGAGAAATACACAGTAAACATATCAATCAACCAATCAATAAACAAATGTGTCAGATTAGTGCTATGAAGAGCACGGAAGCAAAATCAGGAGGAAAAGGAGCAGTTGACAGCGTGGGGAAAGCCAGCCTCTCCTGCAAGGTGCCACCTGGACAGAGACAAGGTAAGAAAAGGATGCACACCAGTGTCTCGACAGGACCAAGAGCAGAAGCCCTATGTCAGGCAGCATAGTTGGAATGTTCCAGAACCGAAAAGAGCCATGCAACCTCCTAGCAGATGAGGTGAGCAGAACACTGAGGGAGGTGAGGCCCCAGTCATAGGGTGGGGTGACACGGGGGGTGAGAGCAGCTGGACCCCAGGACATCAACAGACCATGGCTTTCCTTGCGAGTGAAATGGAAGGCCCCCAGAAGGTTCTGTGCACCCAAGTGACATGACCTGACAAAAGGGCCCTCCTGCCACTGTAGGCCCTGGCGCAGAGATAATGCTGAGAAGAGGGCCGACTGGAGGGACAAACTGGAGGAAGAGCGGCCAGGGGCTAGCCTCGTCATCAGGCAGACGACGCTGGCTAGCGATGGGGCGGGAACAGTGCTTGGACTCTGGGCGCACTTGGCAGGCACAGGCAAAATAACCTCCTTGTGGTTTACATGGGAGGTGAGGAAGACGAGAGAATGAGAAGGGCCAAAGCCGAAGGCCCGTGCCCGGAGCACAGTGGCACCTTTCACTTCCAGCACCTTCCTCCCATGTGCACCCACTCACTGTGTACCAAGTGTCTGCTCTGTGCCATGAACTGTGCTCTGGCCAGAATCACAGTGGGGAACACAGCAACCCAGATACAGTCTCCCCTCTGATGTAGACAAGTTTAGCAAGCGTATGATGAAGACAAACTTAATTACATAATACATAATCCAGAGGAAAGCCTAATTTAGGTGGGAGTCAGCAAAGGCCACCTGAGAAATTAAAATTCAGGCAAGAACTGAACTCAATGCCACTGCTAGCGGGGAGACAGGTGAGGAGCGCGCGTGCCAAGTCAGGATGGGCACGGGGTTCGGAAGCTGAAGGAGGGCCGATGTGGCAGAGGCACCGAAACAGGAGATGGTGAAATGAGATGAGGCTGGAGAAGTCAGGGGGCCGGGACCCCAGGAAGGAGTCAGCATTTACTCCACGGGGAGCGGGGGGTCACGAAAGGACCTGGGGTGGGGAGCTGTACCATCTGATTTCCATTTTAAAGAGATTCCCACAGACGGCTTTGTGGAAGCCGATGGCAGAGCACACAAGAGTGAAAAACAGTGACATGAATTCTCGTCATCTGAAGGAAAAAGTGGTGATGGAAAGAGGTACAGATTCATGAACACACACACAGCAAAGAGCCACACCGCGTCGAGAAGAAAGAGCACCTGCTTCCTGGCAAGGCCTACACCTGAAGGATGCGCGCAGGGACCCTGGGCACACGCACAGCTCTGCAGCAGAGAAGCAGAGGATGGTGATGGTGTGCGTCCGGAGCGGGGGGCCTAGTCTGACTCTTCATTCATTAAACACTCACTGAGCAGGGCCAAGCCTGCGCTGGAATCGGAAGTGCAATCATGAATGTACAGAGCCCAGGTCTCAAGCGGCTCTGGTCCAGCTGAGGAGAGGGACAAGGGCGGAGAGGGACAAAGGTGTGAGTGCTAGAGCAGAAGAGAAGCCCAAGTCGGAGGAGACTGCTCCCACCCACATTCAGGGCAGCTGGGGGGCTTCACAGCAAAGGGCTTCCTTCTGGCTCCAGCCAGGGCTGCCCAAAAGTGTCACCTTCCCCTCCAGAGGAGGCAACAGGAGCAGAAGCAGCCCCCGAAACAGCCCTGGCGGCCCGCTCAGCAGAAGACAGGACCCCCAGGCGTGGGAGGCTGTGGGGCTCTCCCTCCGGGGGGCCCTCGCACACACAGGCACGGGCACAAGCCTTGTAAGGCCTTCAGCAGGCACCAGGCTGAAATGCCAGCACGGGGTGGAGGGCAGGGTCGCAGACTGCCCAGAGTCCAGCCAGGAAATGGCCAGCCCCAGGGCTGCCATCCACTGTGCTGACCAGACTGAACAGGTGACCGAGTGGAACAAGAGGAGGCGTATGGAGGAACCGGAGCAGGATTAGCACCGAGAAGGCGGTGAGTCCCGATGTTCCGAGACCTTCATTGTCACAACAGGAAGACGAGGTTGCCGATGATGATGCTGACAAACAGCAGCAGCAGCTCCCGCGTACTGAGAGCCCCTACTCGTCAGGCACCGAGACATGCGACTTACACGCGCACCTCGGTTAACTCTCACGTTCCCGGCGAGTGGGGTCAACATCTACTACAATCTCCATTTAACAGACAGAGAGAGACGAGGAGAGAGACAGAGAGACGAAGAGTGGAGAGACGCTCAAGAACTGTTCGCCATGGTACACGGCAGGGCTGAACTCTGACTCTGCTCTAAGGCCACACTGCCCAACACGGAAGCCACTAACCACAGGCGACTATTTAAACTTAAATTACAGACACAGTTCTTCACTCACGCTGGCCACAATTCAAGTACTCAGTAGCTACACATGGCCAGCGGCTACTGCACTGAACAGCAGAGACACAGAACACTGCCAACATCACAGGAAGTCCCGCCAGATGGTGCAGTCTATGCCAGACAGACAGCATAGTCTACACGGGACAGACGGCCAGTCTACCCCAGCCAGACCACGGGGTCTAAAGCAGAAGCCTGGGCTCTGACCTCTGCCCTGCAGCAATCAGCCGAGATAGGCGGCCACAAGTGCTAACTCCCAGAGAGACTCACAGGGCCCCGGAGACAGTCAGGGTGTGAACAAAACTGAGGCTCCAGAAACGCTGGGGCTTCCTCAGAATCTCACAGCCACAAACAGAGGGAAGACGCAGGGATGCAGCTACAAATCTGAGCCCCTGGCACCACAGGTATGCGTCTGCTGGCAGTCCCTTCATCCCCTGTCTGGAGAGAGACGTACATACATCTCGGTGTGCCTCCCGCGGCCAGGACAGGGCGCTCAAACCAGGACTCCAGAGCCACACGCCATGTGAGCGGTGTGACTGCCACCAGCTGGGGGAGCTCAGCCTGGCCTGAGGAAGAGGCTTCCTGGAGTAGACCCACCAAGCTCACTGCCATGTCCTTGGAACTTACACGCTGCAGTGGGCTGCCACCAAGGAATGCACGGAGACAACCCATTGGACACAGGCTGGTTCGACACCTGCCAAAGCTCATTTCCATCGAGCGGCACCAAGAGCCGAACGGACAGGCAAGGCCTCAGCCCTCACCACTGAAAAGCCCCGGGCCGCTCCTGCAGAGACAGTAACTGGCTAAGACGAGCATGAGGCCTGGCAGGGGGATGGCCCAGCTCAGAAGCAGGGCAAGCTGTGGTCACTGCCCACTCACAGGCCACTCTTCCCCAGGACAGGAGCAGGCAACTCTCCAGCACGGATTCTCTGCAAGAGGCAACCACAAACCACAGCCTCCATGCTCTCCCTGCAAAACACAAGCTTCTTCCAGGGAAGATAAGGGGACAGGTGGACGTGGCAGAGTGCCCCCAGGACGCACCTGAGTCATCGCAAGGGAACCTGAGGCAGAACTCGGCTATGGCCCAAGGTCAACACCGCAGTGCAGACTCCCCTGGGGTCTCCGGCTCTGAATCAAGACCACTCAGGTGATCACTGGGCCCCTGGGAGCCCACAGAAGTGGAACGCCACCCACAGCGGACGCAGCACAGAGGGACAAGCTCTAGCCAGCCCAGTGGACAGTCAGGGCCAGCGAGGCACCACCCCTGCCCTTTGGCAAATTCGTCCAGAGCCTCGACCTGGGCTTCTGTCAAACCTGACTTTCACTGTTGCTCTGGCACTTCCAAGCTGGTGGCCCTGTGACCAGCACAGCACAGGCAGCCCCCAACAGGCCTCGATTCACCCACCTATCACAGTCACTGTGCATACGTATTCAGCCTCTGTTGGTTCCTTCCTTCATTCCACAAACACTCCCTGAGCAGCACACTGGACCAGCCTTCTTCTCGTCGCAGGGAGAGAGAGAGCACAGAAGGAGCTCGGCGACAGCAGGAGTGCGCAGACCCACTGTAGACAGGGCAGTCCAGGCAGGCCTCAATGACCCAGAAACGTCTGAGCACAAACCTCAAGGGGCGAGAGGCCAGGCCGCACAGGTACGCCTGAGAGAGGGGCACACCGGGCAACGAGAAGAGAGGCCCAAGGTCTCAGGGCAGGACGCCAGTGGGACTAGAGCCGGCTCTCACCCACCACCCCAGAATCACCCGTGTCATGGTCATGGACGACTTCCATCCTGCCCTAGCATCCCCGCCCGCCTTGTCAGCCGTGGGCCGTGGGCAGAGTCCGCAGACTCCCGCTGCAGCTGCACCCTGCCCGTCTCGAAGGAGACGTCTTCCACACACTCTCCAGTCCAGATCTCTGACCCGACTGCAGACTCGATGGCAACGACCAGCTTCACCCGGTTGCCTGACAGGCTTCGTAACATCATCTCGTGCAAAACTGAATTCCAGGTCTCTGTCTTCACCTGCTCATCTGCTGTGTTCTCTCCACGTAAGAGGCAAACCCATCATTCCATATGCTCTCCCCAAAACTACACCCACGTCTTTCTCTCTTACCGGCCGTATCTGATCCAGAGCAAACTCTGCCACGTCTGCCTTTCACGCGCACCTGCAGCTTCAACCCCTGCTGGTCTTCTCTGGCCACACACAGACACACTTTCTCGCCCCTAATGAGCCCACTGGGAAACTCACCACTGCTGTGCCCTGAAGTGGCCCAGAACTTCCGGGTACCTCGGAAATGACGATAATGACAACAAAGACGACGACTGTAATAACTAGGTAACGATGTGCTTGCCGTCCCGGGCACCAGTCTGAACGCCTCACACAGCTTATTCAACTTACCCTTCAGAGCACTCTTACAAAGCTATCATCATCATCATCGTCTTGACAGGCGAGGCAGAGGACAGCTGATTAAACTGTCCAGGGAGACACTGAGCTCCTTGGCGGTGAGACCGAGATCCCAACACAGGCAGCCTGTGCTCAGACCAGTGAGAGCCTCGAAACCCTCAGCACAGGTCAGGCACGGCATGACATCCACTGGATGCAGAGAACAGGCCTCTGGTCCTTATGAATCTCCTGCACCCGCTGCTGGCCTTGCTGGCCTCTGGACAGCTTGCAAGCACTGTAACTCACACCGACACAGGGTGACAAAGGTGACGAGGCCCACTCATATTCCAAGATGGTGT
The DNA here is from genome assembly GCF_041296265.1 of Equus caballus. Taxonomy (NCBI): domain Eukaryota; kingdom Metazoa; phylum Chordata; class Mammalia; order Perissodactyla; family Equidae; genus Equus; species Equus caballus. The sequence continues at coordinate 1,734,661 of NC_091696.1, forward strand.
GAGAGGATAGCCTAAATGCTTTGGACAAACAGCGGGAAAGGAGCCACATTAAGAATTATGACTGTCACGCTGACCTTAACTCACCCTCGGGAGGCGACAGAGAAACCCATCAACCTGGTAGATGCCAGGAAAACCCACCAGCACCGCCTTCTCTGAGATGGACGGTGAGGGAGAAGACCGCTCACTCCACCCATTTATCCTTGAGCCCCCTTCACTACACAGCTCTCTCTTTGCAGCATCGCCCAGAGCCCCAGGCCCCTGAGGAGGGCAGCAGCGGCCCAGGCTGAGGCAGCAGGAAGCTGGCAGGGGCGTCCGGAAAGGCCCACCAGCCTTCTACAGCAAGACCATGACTCCAGGGCCTTCAGGGCTTGTCAACCTCTGATGACTTGAGGCCAAGGGCTCTTCCGAGACATCAACCGCCAGAGGAGACAAAACGTGATCTTTAAAACAAACTGCAGTGATCAGAGCAGCCCAGAGCTAGACTGTGCTTCTGGGTGTGAAGAGGTGGTGCTTGAAGGCTGACTGCACACAGGGAATGGTCAGCCCACGAGAACCGGCCCAGCAGGCGGGAGCGCACGCGCACAGCAGCCCCAGGCTGATTCTGGTAGCAGCTACAGCAGACACTCAACAAGCTCCACCACACCCACGTCAGTCAGTGGCTTCTCCTCACTCACTTCTACGGGGGTTCTGCCTTCACTCTGCATCCAGGAAGGGGACCCGAGGCGTCACACAGGCGGGCTGGCCCCAAGCCATGCAGTGGGCCCCCGACCCAGGTCTCCACTGCAGCAGAGAGACAGTGAAAAGGGAGCCTCTCCACCCCATGTCAAGTGCTTCTCAGGGACGTGGGCGCCATCTCAAGTAAACCGTGTGCAGCACTGAAGACGACAGAGTGGGATTCAAATCCTGTTTCTCCAGCTTCCTGGCTAACCTGGGCTCAGGCTTCTCACTACACAACAGAGAAGAACAGCAGCACCCAGCTCGGAGCTCTCAGGGGAGACCCTACATGAAGCACTCAGCACCGAGCCTGGTGCAGGCAAGCGCTCGGTAAACACCCATTGCCCCCACCGCCACTGCCGTCGCCATCAGCACCACCACCATCGCCACGCCTACTGGGGAGAAACCTGCGTCCTAGAAGCCGGCAGTCCTGAGAAGCCCCCGCCCACTCTGGCCCCTACTCTCCAAAGTAAGCCCTTTATTTCCAGCAAAGCAGAGAACCCGGATGTCACAGGTCCCCGCACAAGGTTCCCAGTCCTTGTGCCTCAACACTCCTCAGAGCACATCAGCCCATTACCCGTCAGAGTTCGGAAGACGACGGTGTGGCCGTGGTCTGAGCCATGAGAGAATGCAGCCTCCCCTGTGGCCTGGCCCTCAGAGTCCCCTGGCTCTACCAACAGCGGACTGGGAGCAGTGCATGGGGCGTGAGCGGGGTGTGGGGTCCCGGAGACCCCAGGATGCTCATGAGGGCCCAGCGAGGGCAGAGGTGGCTGCACAGCAGCATCACGTAAGCGCTATGTGGAGAACAGGACACACCCAGATCTGCCCCCAAATCCTGAGCACTCACATGTCCTCAGCACGCATCCATGACAAAGCGTGAGCCTCGAGGACCCGAAACTGAAGCAGGGCAGCAAGAAGGGAAGAGGGCTCCCCGCGCTGTAACTGGGCTCCTGCCCAGAGGTCCTGACAGACCCACTCACACCAGTGACGACAGGGCCCCTGAGCAACCCGAGGACGGCCACCAAAAGGAAACACACAGAGAACCTGGCCCGACGGCTCACAACACCCTCTACCGGACTCGCACGCTGACACTCAGGCCCCCAAAGACGCCCTACAAGCTGCCAACCAGAACTCTGCCCAAGCCCTGGTTCCACGAGGGCAGAGGACTCGCCATACACACCTGACATCACCCGGCGCTTCCTGGGCGCCAGGCGTATTATCACCACCTCGCTTCATCCGCAAACACCCTACAAGACACTAGCCCCATTCTGACAGAGGAAAACGTAAAGTAAAGGTTCTTAAAGCAACCAGGTCCATCCCCGCCTGCTGGAAGGAGAAGACACCCCTCTCTCCTGCAACTTGGAGGGCTAAGGAAAGGTCGCGCCTCTGAAACCCCCAGCCTGAGCACCAGGAGGAGGCCAGGCCCCCCGCCAGGAAGGCAGAGTCAAACTCATGGCAGAGCGCAGAAGCAGGATCCCAGTAACAAAGCAGGAACACTCTCCTGGTGCCAGGCTGGCGGCGGCCTGGCACACGGCTCGGAGCTGTGTCATCTTATCTCCCAGTGAGGCAGGTGACGGCTTGTCCTCTCAGCTTCCACACATGCAGGACACTTTCCTTCACCTCATTTCGCACGAAGTTTGTACCAGACCCTCCCTGGGCTGCTATCCCTCATTCGGTACTGGGCAGAGAAGAGGGTGAGGTTCTGCCCTGAGATGAGCTGGAACGCACCAGCCGTAATGACAGAGAGAGGCGATGCAAACCTGAGTAAGGCAGCAATGGTGAGATTTCCGTGGGGGAGACAGACGCCGACAAGACGGGCTTGGGAAGACCAAAGCCACAGGACCTGCTCTCGGCATGGGCTGCATGGCGGCTGAGACAGGAAGGCCCTGTGAGCTGCAGGCCCCATGCCCCGCCTGCCCAGGCACCGGCTGCACCCCTCATTCTCACCTCTTGCCAAGGTGCCCCTTTCCATCGAACCTGACTTTCTGCTTAACTGCCTTAAAGATGTGCAGAAATGGAATCAGTCGTTCCAGCCTTACAAGGCCTCCTGGCCCTCCACACACAACATCATGATTGAAGCAATGGCATTGTGCTGCCTGTGACAATGGCAGCTGCCCACAGGATCCAGCTCCCCGCCACCTCCCCACGGGAGCTTGCACATAAATCTATTATAAATGAAGGAGGCAGGAAGTGCCCAACAGCTCCTTATTGTCTGACGCCTTAAGAACATTCCTGGACTGCTCTGAGCCCATTCTCTCATCCGGAAGAGGGAGACCACAGTAGCGGTGTCCTCCTGTGGTGCCCTGTGAGATGAACTGAGCTCTGAGCTCGACGCCTGCAGGGACCATCCTGCAGGAGAGGTGAAGCACAGAGCTCTTTCGTGGGGTGCTCAAGACTCACCATTGCTCCTGGGAAGGCTGCATCAGCTCTCAGAAGAAACCCCAGAGTCCTGAGAGGTGGACAAGTTGCCAGGAGTCTCGCAGACCGCCTGCCCACCATGGAGGACTGCTCCCTGAGGCAGAGTCCACTCCTAAGCTGATCCCCAGAGACAGGAGATGGCTGAATCCACACTTACGACCACAAGCACAGCTGCCGTCCGGGGACCGGCAGATGGGAGTTATTTCTTCCCCACGGTTCTCCAGACATGGAGGCTGCTCTTCCTGCTGCTGGTCAAAGCAGGTAATTTTAGAAAGAACCCCACAGTTTGGCAGGAGAAAAATGCAGACAAGTTCCCTTTCCCCTAATAGTTCATTCTGTTTCAAATTCAAAGTAAAATGAAGAGGATTGCCTGGAAAAACATTAAAGCTTTAATTCCAAATCACTTTTAATGCCCGTTTCATCTGACAGTAGCTTTGAAAGCAAAAAGCAATCTTTATCATCTGAGGTTTTTAAACTAAATTGATGTGATTATGTCCAACATTACCAGATGCTTCTAAAAGCCAATTTTCAAGTGACACAAGCCCCCAAAATAAGAAAATCTTCCTGTAGCTACTAATAAATTATTAAAACACTATCTCCACTGCAGATGAGGCTGTGCTGGATAATCAATGGCCAACAGGCTGGCTCCTCACAGACTGGCCCAAACCACCAGTCAGGTCTTGCGGGGCACCCGAGGGCTCCCACTGTGGTCGCCTGCCTCTCAGCCTGTCCCTAAGCCCCTTGCTCCCTGGAGGAGCCCGAGCTCCCTCAGCGTCCAGCCTCCTCAAGTGGTTCAAGTGGGAATAGGACCAGCTGAAGCTCAGCATGGAATCCCATCCTCTGCTGGTAACTCGTCTAGGGGGTCCCAGGAAAGGTTTCCTTATTCCAAAAAGGAGACCCAAAAGAAAGAGGCCCCTCCTTTCTGCCTGTGGATGTGACACCCAGAACCTGGGCAGCCACCCTGCCTGGGCACCAGAGAACAGCGATGACAGCACTCCTGGAAGAGCCCAGGTGTGGTTTCATAAAAAATAAGTACTAGGTCTGGGTTCCCATTCCTGGCACAAAGCTCCTTGAAAACCCTTGGGATTTCTGAAGTGACAGGAGCATCTTTCATTATTTATAACATGCCCCTTTCAACCATAACCGAGTTTATGTGAATGAGGTGACTCCTGGGGCTCCCCAGACAGCTCCAGATGGGGGCTGGATGCCAGAGGGACCAACCATGTCAGGAGAGGGCTGCAACTTACAGCTCCACCCCCATCTCTAGGGAGGGGAGGGGCTAGGGATTGAGTTATTCACCAACAGCCAATGATTTACTCAGGCATGGAAACTCCAGAAGATTCCCTAAACCACCTGGCTCAGAGAGCTTCCCAGTGGGTAGGGTATCCGGGGAGGGCATGGAAACTCTGCGCCACCCCATCCCTCACCCCACGCATCTTTCCCATCGGGCTGTTCTGATGCACCCTTCGTAACAAACCAGTGATGGTAAGTAGACCGCTTTCCTGAATCCTGTGCATCGTTCTAGCAAATTATCAAATCTGGTGGGGCTGGTATGGAGGAACCCCTTAATCTGCAGCCAGACAGAAGTTGGTGGCCAGCCTTGTGGGACTGAGCCTTCACCTGTGGGGTCTGCGCCAACTCCAGGACTTGATGTCAGAACTGAACTGAACTGAACTGCTGGACAGCCAGCAGGCGTCAGAGAGCTGGAGAAGCGGAGCTGGGAAACGCACCGCGCACTTGGTGTTGGGAGGCAAACCTCACACCAGGCCCTGGAAGAAGTCACGCAGCTGCCTGCCCCGGGACTTCCTGCCGGGAAGGACGCACACTTCCTCCCTGCTAAACCGGGGGTAAGGGTTTTCTGTTGTTTGCAGCGAAGGCATCCTGGCTGCTCTGTTACTCTCTGTGGGCCTTCCCTGAGTGCAGGAGTCTACACACGCAAACATGCAGACACTTGAACCCAGGGTCCAGGTTTCCAAACCATCAAGGGTTCACTCAGAGCCCACGCCTCTGCAAAGACGAAAAATCCTTTCTCACAGACCCACATGCCAGAAAGCTAGCCGACGGGGATCCAGTGGCGATGTGGCAGGCCCTTGGCATGACAGCATCACGTCGCCTCAGCTGAGTCTCACCACCACGCGGCAGGAACGTGGGGCACCTTGCACCCTGCAGCCCCAGCTCCCGCCCACTCAAGCTGAGGCCAACAGAACAGCGATGTGCAGCTGTTCCCGAGCTGGGGCACACACATGCCGGCCCCGAGCGTTCCGAAGCAGACCTGTCCCTGCCCTGATCACGCGGGCCGCCAGGCCTACCTGCAGGTGATGGAGCTGTTCCTGTCCTTCAGGGCAAGCTCTCGCTGCTGCAGCTCAACAATGAATCTGGAAAGGTCTTCGGGGGTCCTGTGGGATCAAGAACACACACTCAGCACCAGCTGTTTCCTGGAGGGGGACCTGGTTCTGCACACTAGATGGCTGCCAAAAGCCACGCCAGCAGCTGCTGCTTCAGAGACCCAGGACAAGTCAAGTCCTGTGCCCTGTTCCCAGGGCAGTGTCTGCAGCACTGCTCACCACCTCCTGGGTTCCACCCTCGGCCCCCCCACAGCTGCAGCACATCGGGTCAGTTATTATTACGAGCCTTGATTTTATTTCATCTGGGGAAACAGGGTCAACGCATAACAGCGTCACTCTGCTGTGAGGACAAGGAGCGTGTGAGAAGCACCTTCCAAGTCCTGGCTCAGAGGAGGCACTCCGTGCACTTCAGTCTCCTTTCCCCCCTTTCCCTTGCAAACCCACACATAAAGCAGCAGCAATAATAAAAGTGAGAACAACAGAGGCCCACAGGTACAATGATGCTTTACAATTTTCAAAACTATTCCAGATTAATTATCTCAGTGAGTGCTCAGAGCAACCCTGTGGTTTATCGTTTCCATTTTACAAATGAGAAAACTGAGACTCAAATGGCTGGTTCTAGTCTGCTCCACCCTGAGCAACCTGAGCCTCCATCTGAACCCCATGCTCTAACTTGCACCAGAGCTCAGGAGAACACGCACCAAGAACGGCTCTGAGAGGCTGAAAGGAATACACAGTGGGGGGTGAACACTCTCTGACACACACATGGGCACACACACAGGGGGCTCCCTGGCATGGAGTGGCCAAGAGGTGGGTGAGCTCAAGGCCTGAGGACCAAGCACAGAGCCACGCACGGCAACACTGTGTGAGGCGCTGGGGCCTTACCCACTCCCGTTTAGGCAACGGCCACTCCATCACAGTGGTCAGAGGTCCACCTTCCCTCCACTGTACCAGGGCGCCACGACCCAAGCTACACCAAGCAGATGCGCCCTCCGTGGGAAGTCTACACAAAGCTACAAAGACATGGATCCTGGTCACTGTCGTCCTTGAAGGCTCTCTTCCTGGCCTCCAAAGCCACCACAGAGCCCAGCTCTGGGCTGCTCTTGGGCCTCAGGGGCACCCAGGGAGCACCTCCACATGCCTAGCAGCGAACCTCTCCTGCTGACATCAGCAGAAGGCACCCACAGTCATGTCGTAACCAAGGACGCTGCACAGAAATCTGCTTAAAACCCAACCTCAAGCCCACGTTCCACAAGCGCTGCAGGAGCCAGCCCCTGGGGCCCCTCTGCCTACTGCTGGCCTTGCCTCCACCACTTGAACGTGTCAACTCGTTTTGCTCCCCCAAAACTCTGCATCAGTTAACCCTGCGCTTGCAAAGCTCCTCCCTCGGTCTTCCCAGGGCTAGCTCTTTCTCAAAAGAGAGGTCTCAGGAAAATGTCCCTGCCTCGAAGAGGATTTCTCCATCAAGTCCCCAAGCTGCTCCCCACCCTATCACAGCACTGCCAAGCCCCACTTCACTGGTGATCAGTGTGGGGGTCTTGGCATCCGCCATCACCAGAAGGTGAGCTCCCACGACCTCCGGTTGGTCGGCAGCACGTCCTGAAAGCCCAGTGCAGCCCCGACACAGAGCGGGGCCCCCGCCTGAGTCCTCACGCCTGGGCCTCCGCAGGCACGCTCTTCCCGCGGTAACCGCAGACCTTCTGCCTTTCAGCCCGCCTTACCCCACCACCGAGGAAAGCCCCCTTCAGGGGATGTTTGTGAGGACATGGCCTCCGAGTGGAAGGAGCCAGGAGGCACAGTGCAGAGATTGCTACCGGCACTGCTCCCTAAATACGAGCTGGCTCTGCGGATGAGAAAATGGTTCCGTTGAAAAGATGCTCCTTAGTAAAAGGCCTTCTGAGAAGCCGACTTCTGGGAGGGGGCGAGCCGGCCTTCAATGCCACTTCCCATTCTTCCCAGAGTTTTCCGAGGTTTTCCAACCTCAGGGAGTTAAAAACACTAGCAGGAAAAGAAATAAGCAAAATAAGTAAGTCCTTTCAAGCCAAGAGACATTGTTTTCTGAAACGTTTTAAAGAGATACTTAACTTGTTTTATATTTTTCTGTCACCCAGGCAAAGGGGTATGCAAACTGTTACTAATCAATGGGAAGATTTATTGAAAACAAATAAACAAAACATCTCGCATGGCCACATCTTCAAGCCCCCAGCCCCGGTGGGCCGGCACCAGCCAACACCGTGCGGGAGAAGCAGACAGATGCTGCAGAGGGTGACGGGAAGCGAGCCCCTGCCTGCCCTCTTCCTCACGCCACTGCCTGGCTGGGCCGTCTGCTCAGCCCTGAAACAGCGGGAAGGAGCCATGGAGAGGCAGCTGCCAGAGAGACAGCCACCAAGTCTTGGGGGGTTCTCACCAACTGAGATGAGGCCTCCTCTCACGGAGGGCAAGCTGCCCACAACATGCTCCAGTAGAAGCCTCGTTGGAATCTGGAGAGCGATCGGCACATGACAGCTTTAGAAACAAGATTCTCACCCGGAGGTACAAACCAGCCCCGAAAAGCCAGGAGCTAGAGCAACACAGCAGAGCCAGACTCACTGCGAGCCAAGGCTCTCCAACCTCCTTTGAAGTAAAGATAATCTGAAATGCAACAATTTGACAATGAGGAGAAAATTGGGAGTGGTTCAAAAGAAAAGTGAACTTAATATGGTATCTTTCTGAAATGCTCTACTCCCACTGATGGCTCGGGGCATCTGCATCTTCTTGTGACAGCTGCCCAGGCCGATGCACACATGAGGGGCCACACGGGCCACACCCAGGACAGCCTGAGTCTCACACACCCTTCCATTCAACACTTCACAGAGGCCATCAGACACCGGAACGCTCTGGAAGTTTTGAGCAGCCATTTCAACTCAGCATCCAGGGCCGGGCTCCAGGTTCACATAAACCAAGAAGGAACTGGCTTTCCTAGACTCTCCTGTCCTCTCCTCCCCGCAGACAGGAGGCCAGCCATGCCGACACGTGTCCACATGCCTGAGGAGCGGGACCTCAAGGCATGTGCTGAGTCCGTGGCGCCCCTTCCGGAGAGGGTGGAGAGAGCTGCTTTCCCCGAGACAAAAGAGGGTGGGACAGGGGGGTGGCTTGCCCCACACAACCACGGAGCACAGTCCACACGCCTTTGCACGGCCACAGTGGGCTTTCCAGCCAGCTGGTTCTTGGCCACACTCCGGCTCCAAACCCGATATGTCATCACTCAGATGTGCCACCCCCGCTCTGGCAGAGGGAGGCCTTGAAGCTGCACAGCCTGCCCTTCCTGTGGGCCCAGTTCCAGAAGGCTAACCTGCTCAGGCCAGGATGCCCACTCCCGTTCCCACTTCAGTCCTGCCCCAGCAGCTGCTGGAGGGCACATAGCAACTGGACCGCCTTTCCCTTCGTGGCCTCTCGAGCTGAAAAACCCGCAGCAACTGCTTTGGCTAAATCGAGCCTCAGCAGTCCAGTCATGCTTGCTAGCCACGAGGTTCCCACCTCTCCTAAAAAACACAAAGCCCAGTAAGCTAGATGACAACATTCAAGAATTTCACTTCCAACCAGTTTATTCCACCCAGAGACTGAGAAAGGGCAGGAAATGTTCAAAGGAAACAGAGACGGACCAACCACAGAAGAGCAGACTCAGTCACGGCCCAGACCACTCCAGGCTGACCTGCCAGCTCGATGGGCTTCCTCAGGCTCATTTCCACAACCCACGACCCAGGCACAGCACGGCACTACCATCTGACAACCCTCACATACCCATTCATTTCACGGGAGCAGAAAAAGACAGCTATCCAAGTACACCATTCAATCCCGTTTTCACAATGCGATTGGGAAGCAAGGACAAAACACAGGTGACAATGAAAGTGACATACAGTATCTCATTATGTAACTGAGGAACACAAGTTTTGATGAGAAATAATCACCAATCAATACTCCGCACGGCGTGGAACTCTGTTCACCCTCAGTGCCGTGGTGTCAATTGGAAAGGAAACGCTCTGTTGGAGGAGAGGAGCGCACGAGCTTTAGTTAGAATGGTTTCGGCACGTTCCAGTGCGTGGTTTTGCCAAGTGTGGACACGCCTGAGGCCACAACAAGGGGTGAGGCGAGGGCACGTGGAGCTTGCTCGGGCAGAGCAGGGCCCAGCTCCCCATGACCTCTCCAGGAAGCAGTCCCACCCTACTTGGACATTCACAGCATGACCATGAGAAAACATCCTGAGCAGAGGATGCGGGTGAGTACTGGGGACCACAGGACTCACACGGTAACCTGGTCCCCCCAGGGCCGGATAAGGAGGGATTCAGGAGGCTTCTGGGCCAACAGCGGACTCTACCATGGGTGGACTCGTGTACCCCGGAGGTCCTCGCCAGCCAGCTGCTCCGGGCCTCCACACCAGGGGGAAGCCCAGGTGCTGGGAGACGGGAGAGCTTACTCCTCCAGTGTGGTGGCTCCTGTGACCAGGCAAGACAAGTCGCTGCCGAGGCTGCTGCCCTGCCCCCACTGCCCACGGAGGGCCAGGCTGCCCAGGAAGACAAGGTAAGAAAAGTGACCAAAGCGGGAAGGCACACCCGTCGACCAGCAACTGCAGGTCCAGGAGCGCACCTCAAGAAAGCGACCATGGATGTGAGCCACGGACGGCTAAGGAGGCCTCATCACACCATTTGCTTTTAATGGTGGTAAAATACGTGTAACATAAAACTGGCCATCTTAACCATTTTTAAGTGTCCAGTTCAGGGGCATTGAGCACATTCACGTTGTTGTGCAGCCATCACACCATCCATCTCCAGAACTTCATCTTCCCAAACTGAAACCTGGTCCCCATTAAACATGAACTCCCCATACCCTTCCCCCAGCCCCTGGCGCCGGCCATCTACTTTCTGAATTTGACAACTCTAGGGACCTCATTTACGTAGAATCATAGAGTATTTGTCTTTTTGTGACTGGCTTACTTCACTCAGATAATGTCCTCAAGGATCATCCACATTGTAGCATGCGTCAGAATCTCCTTCCTTTTCATGGCTCAAGAATAACCCATTGCACGGATGGGCCACACTCTCTTTATCCACTCATGCATCAGTGGACACCTGGGCTGCTTCCGCCTTTTGGCCATGTGAATAACGCTGCTGTGAGCCCTGGTTTACAAATACGGGTTCAAATCTCTGCTTTCAACTCTTTTGGATACACAGCCAGAAGTGGAATTGCTGGATCATTCCATTTTCATTTTTTGTGTGTGAGGAAGCTTGGCCCTGAGCTAATGTCTGTTGCCAATCTTCCTCTTTTAGCATGAGGAAGACTGGCCCTGAGCTAACATCTGTGCCCATTTTTCTCTATTGTATGTGGGATCCCACCACAGCATGGCTTGACGAGCAGTGCTAGGTCCACATCCAGGACCCGAACTGATGAACCCAAGCAGCCAAAGCAGAGAGCACATGAACTTAACCACTGTACCACCAGGCCAGCCCCTCATTTTCAGGTTTTTTGAGGAACTGCCATACTGTTTTCCATAGCAGCTGCACCAGCTTACATTCCTCATGTCACTGTTTTTAACATTTACAAAAAAAGCCCAACACCAGAAAATCAGTAAGTTCTCACAGTCATAACACAGGAGACTATACACCCATTAAATATGATCCTATGCCATGTGATCCATGGCCACGTGGTTGCTACAAACAGCCAAAAACACAGGAGAACATGGGAGGGGACACTCATTTCTGCTCAAGGTAGTGGGATACACGTGGTTTTGCGGGGTGTGGCATCATAAGGGGATGGAGGGCGTCTAGAATAGTACGAGTGGTCACAGACCATGTGCATCAGAATCATCTGGAATAACGTGAGCCCACCCACCTCCACCTCTTGATCCACTGAACCAAAACCCCTGCAGGTGGGGGCTCAGGATGTGCCAGCAAGCTCCCTGGTGGTTCTCAACGCATAACTTCGAACCACCGACAATCTGCAGAAAAAGAGGAGGAATCCAGGGGCCAGCCCCACGGCACAGGACTTAAGCTCGGCATGCTCTGTTTTGGCGGCCTGGGTTCATGGCTTCGGATCCCAGAGGTGGACCCACACCACTCTTTGGCAGCCAGGTTGTGGCAGCAACCCACATATTAAAAAAAAAAGTGGAGGAAGACTGGCACAGATGTTAGCTCAGGGCTAACCTTCCTCAAGCCAAAAAAAATGGAGGAATCCAAGTGGTAAAATAACTATGACACCACAGGGCCAGTTCCAAAAAATCCCTACACCATCAAGGAAACCACCAACTGGACATCTGACAAACGTTCTCTCATGTTCTCTGTCAACCAGATGGGCAAATACCAGGCTCCAGAATCTGGCCTAAATCTAAAAGAAAAATCCCAGAAGACAAGGCAGAGTCCTTTAACTACAAATGTCATCACCAGAATCCTGGAAACTAACACCTGAAATCGAGTGACTGCTTTGGCTACTATGTAAGAAAAGGCTACCAGACTTTTTGCCTGCTTGATACATAATCAACCACCGCCTTCAAAACAACAAAAGGCTGCTGTAAACAGGGAAGCCCCCCTGCGCAGCTCCAGGGGAGCCACCTCCAGAGTTCATGGAAGTACATTTCTGAGACGGCAAAGTCGCTGCACACTCCCAGACAGGCCCCACTGCGAGCGCTTGACACGTCAGGCCATTTAATCCTTTCAGCCGCCTTACGAGGCAGTACTATACTATCACTATGCACATTTCATAGATGGGGAAGCTGAGGCACAGAAGAGCCAGGCAGCCAGGCTCCGGGGCAGCGCTACAGTGTCCAACAACCTCAGACTAGTTCTATAAAATACACCATACCCACAACGCCATTGAAACAGTCAGTATAAGTGACATGAGAAAGTATTTTAAAATGCTAACATATTTGTCCCTTTTCAACTGTAAACATATATACATTGAAAAAAGCAAAACCAGAAAATAAGGTTAAGTGCCATTCAATTAAGAATATGTATTGTGTGGAGATGAGAACTGGAAGAAAATGTTTAAGAACAAGCAAGAGTTACATCATAGTTGCAGGATTCCTAATGTTTTTTCATTTTTCAAAAAGTTTCTATAATTTTGTTGTGAGAACTTCGTTCAACAACACTTAACTGTAACTTCCAGCTTTGGAAACCGGGGGCCACAGGAACCAGTTCCGACAAGGTGAGATGGTCTGTCTTCCTCTGTGACTCACAAAGTGGCTTCGTGACTGTTCCAAAGAGGAGCCCCCAACCGTCGTAGTCCAGCAACCACAGGGAGACCACCGTGAGAACACCCTGGACCGATGCATGTCCTCTGGCCTCGTACTGCCTTACAGGCCAACGGCAGGAAGCTACGCACAGCCTCCCTGGATTGATAACCTCAGAAGGTCAGTCAGCACCCCCAGGGTCGGCTCCGCACAGTGCGTGGGGACCTGAGAGACCGCCCGCGCCATTCTAGAGCCCCAGGCCTCTTTCTCTTGTGCGCTGACCTATGGCAGAGAACAAGAGGCAGACACTGGCACACGTGTGTACAGTATGTCATACATCACATGTGTACGTGCGTTTTTCCACCCCCGCGCTCCAGGCTATGCAGGGCTGAGGGCTGAGCACACAGCGGGAGACGCAAGGACATCCTCAGAAAGGTGCAGCCAGACGCTCAGTGCACTTTCACATGGTCACCCCTCGGGGAAATGGCCGGCACAGGAGGTGCCAAGGAGGGTACAGACGGCCACGTGCCGGGCAGGAAGAGGCACGCAGGGGCAGGGACACTGATTTCTGGGCCCCAAGGAAGGAGTTCATTTATTCAGACTTTAGGGACCACCCGGCCTTAGGGCACAGGCTCAGCCAGCACTGCCAAGCAATGAGCACCCAAATCGCACCCTCCAGCAGAGCCGGGTGGGCCAGCACCACACAGTGGTCCATACCGTGTCTGCCTCCGTTTACACACCCAATGCTGCACCGACAACGTATTTCTAGACACAAAGAGAGAAAGTCAAAGATATGTAGGCATATTTATAGAACATAATCTAGAAAGGTTCACCCCAAATTGATACTGATGGGCACCTCCAGGTCAGGGCTGAGACTGGTAGTGGAATCAAAGGGATCTTTAACTTCTTGTGCATTATTTGAATTTCTTATGATGGGAATTCATATATTACATGCATAAGTACAAGCGAAAACTAAGAAAACCCCACACATACAGCATGCTAACTAGGAAAATGCCACTGGGAAACTTCCAGCTGGAGAAGCCAGGGAACTGACAGAAGATGGGGTTCCTCTAGTGTGTGCCAGCAGGGGCCCAGGGCGCTGGGGACCCAGGGAGAAGGACATGTGGAAAAGGAGGAGGGGACACACCAGGAGAAGCCTGGGGTTCGGGCACCGGGACCGCACCCTGCAGGAAGGGAGAGCCGCAGCCACGCAGCACCCACCTACCCAGAGCTCCGGGGGCGGGTGGAAGAGCCTTCCCGAAGAGCTGTTGAATTGTGCAGGATTAGTAAACAGCTGCAGCCCTCACCACATCGCATCAAGGACCTGAGGCCAAAGTGCCTCCAAATGGCAGGAAGAGTGTTTATTTTCCAGAAACCTCCTGACCTGCTGTGCGGCTGGAGCTACTCAGAGATGTTTACCAAGGGCGCTCTGAGGATTAGCTCAACGCCCGGAACTCGCAGGAGCCGGGCCAAGCATCATCAGAGCCCAAAAGCAGCCCCGGCACACGCCGACAGGAGATCAGTCCGCCCTCAAACTTCGCCCCACACACTGCAAAGGGGGGGCCTTCAGAGGGCCTCAGGGTCCTCCAACTGGAGATGACAGGGGAGTGACAGTTCCAACTGCAGCCCAAGCTGTGACAGCTGCTGTTTAAAACTCTGGCTTCGGCTGTGAAGCCTTTTAACTCTAACTGGTGGGTTTTAAAGGGGAAAAAAGTCTTTTTGTTAGATCTGCAGCTGAATTTTGACTCAAACTCAGCTGCGAGCAGAACAGCACGGCCTGGGGAGGCAAGCCCCGTGGTTTCTTTGCAAGGTGAAGGCACCCCCGCCTGGCAGCAGCTATTCTGAGGCCCTGACAGCAGATGCCAGGACTCTTGGAGCCCAAAGTGCCGGTTTCAGAGGCTTTGAAAGACAAGAGGTCCAGAGGATGCCAATTCCTAAAGTGAATGGCACAGCAACAACCACAAACTAACTAACAAACGGGGAACCTCCAGCGCTCCTTCAAGGAGCTACTGTCCTGAGAACAGAAGCCCACGGGGCGCGGGCCACAGTCCAGAGGGTGGCTCCAGCCGGAAAGCCCTACAGGAGGGTGACGAAAGCCAAGTGGGGTGGGCTCCCTCCCAGGGTTCATTTCTGCCGGAAGCATGCAGAACCAGGAAAGGAAAGCATGAGAAGCAAAACTTAGTGCTAAAACCTGAAAGGAGGACAGGCATTCATGGCTGTGAAGTCACGGGGCGGTAGGATGTCCTATAAAGCCAGGTTCTTCTTGAAAACATGACACAGCTGCGTGGGGAGGTGCAGCTGGGGTCAGGAGGGACTCCTGTCACCAAGGTGAGTTAAGACAAAACCTGGTATGCATCCCAGGACGGCGATAAGGAAGCAGCTACTGTTCTCTTAAAGAAGGAGGACAAGTTTCCGTGTGGCCCAGATCAGGGCCAGGTTCTGAAGGGCCACCTTCCGGTTGCTGTTCCCACTGTGCAAAGCCCTAGGGCCACTGAGCTGGAGGTCAGATGGTCCAGAAAAAGGAAGGCTGTGACGACTGGTGCTGAGACCATAGGCACCCAAGCTTCAGAGGACTGTGAAGGTCATCAGTCCCTCTAGCCACTTGGTCTGGGGCCATTCCATGACATCTTGGCCATACAGTAGACAATGGCCGTTTGTACGTCTTGTAAAGCTGCCCATTTCCCAGATAAACAGAGAACAAGTCACTCTTTCCCCATGGAGAGGTGGCCAGTAACGGATGAGGTCTCAGGCTCCAGCGGCCCCCACGCCTCTCTCCGGCCCCGGGCACGCATCCAAAGGCCCCAAGCAGCGCCACGCAGCAGGCCCTCACCACGTGGCAACTCTCCCGTGTGATCAGCAATGGTTTCCACATGGAGCAAAGGGCTATCTCCCACCAGTCACACGTACTACCTGCCGAGAAGAGAGGCACCCAAAGGCACATGCTTCTCCAATTCGCTGCCACAGAGAAACAAATTAGCGCACATCAACGGACCCTCACCTTACTCTGAGACACATCCTGGCGCTCCCTACTTCCCCACTGTCCGCAGGTGAGCCACACGGGTGTCCACCCCCGAGAGGTCTGCTGGCAGCGCCACTGCAGAGGCTCATCCCGTTCTCTCCAGCGCTCTGGACCCCACACCCCGGCGCCACTGCCTCTTCCTCAGGTCTCCTCTACCGAAAGCACACGCTGAAAATGCCGTCTGCGCCCACTGCCTCTGCTCCAGCCCTCCTGACAGGACTCGCTCCGATCCTCCCCCCCGAGACCACTCGGGAAGGTGGGCTCTCGCACCCAACCTCAGCCCTCAGCTTACCAGCCTCTTTGTAGCATCTGACAGAGTGATGGCTCCCTCCTCCCTCACACGCTTTCCTGTTCTCTCCCAGGACACCACCCTGTCCCTGTCTTCCTCCCACCTCGCTGCCGCTCCTTCTCAGTCTCCTTCACTGGTCCCTTAATACTGGAAGGCCTCCTGTCCCAGTACTTAATCGACCTGTTCTCCTCCCTACCCACCTCCTCCCCCAGGGCTGTGCTCCCAACCATGACATTCCACAGCTTTAAATACAAGCTAAATGCACTCACAACTCCAGATTCTGAATTCCACAGTCATCCATTCGCCTGCTCAACATCTCCTCTCGTGTAAGAAGTACGTTGAACTTCGCATGCCCAGAAGCATATTCCTGACCTGCCTCCTGTTCCTCCCACATCTTCTCCATCTCAGGAAATGGAACCTGTCCTGACAGCTTCCCAGGCCAAAAATTGTAATCCGCAGAGCTTTCCCACACCCCACTTCCAATCCGCCAGCAAATCCCGTCACATCTATCTTCAAAACAGACGCCAATTCAACTACTTTGCACCAGCTCTACCACAACTGCCATGATCCAGGCCACCATCTTTCCCCAGACCATCACGATACCTCGGAATTGGTCCCCTTGATTTCGTACTTGCCCTTCAAGCATCCATCTGTAACACAGCAACCACGGTGATTACTTTACAACGTGAGTCAGAGAATGTGCCTCTTTTGTCAAAACTCTCCAGTGTATTCCCACCACAATGCCAAGTAAAAGCCAAGTCACCACCAGAGCCTGTGAGGCCCAACACGGCCCAACACAGCTGCCTCTCTGACTCCCATCACTGGACTCAAGCCATACTCCCACCTCAGGGCTGGCACCTCCCTCTTCTAGAAGACTCTTCCCCTAGGTATCTCCAGTCTGCTCCCTCATCAACTCTTTCAGGCCTCTGCTCAAGCATCATTGAGTTCTCATTTGGGCCTGCCCCAGCCATCCTGTTTAAAACTGTAAGACCCCCCTCCCTCCCCAAACCCTCTGCCACTCTTCCCTACACCACTGTGCTTCAGAGACTTACAGGCCATAGATTTCACCTATTTATTTATTTGCTGTCTTTCTGCTTCAACAGGAATGGAAGCTCCAAAAATCAAGGAACTGTTTTTATTTTGTTGTTTTTCACCAGCCGTGAATGGAGAACAATGCCCAGTACGACAACAGGCTTTCAAGAAATATTAGCTGAATGAACCAAAAATCAGGATACCCTTCCAGAACAATAACTACGCAACTATATTCTCCCAAAGTTTGAACTCAGACCACCGGATTAGAAGGTTAGTTATTACTGGCTAAATAAATTACAGCCCATCCATATAATGGAATCTGTTCAAAATAAAAAGAATAGGCCAGGCCGGTGGCCTAGTGGTTAAGTTTGCACACTCTGCTTTGGTGGCCCAGGGTTCACGGGTTCAGATTCCAGGCACCGACCTATACACCGCTCATCAAGCCACACTATGGCAGCGTCCTACATACAAAATAGAGGAAGACTGGCACGGATATTAGCTCAAGCCAATCTTCCTCAAGCAAAAAGAGGAAGACTGGCAACAGATGTTAGCTCAGGGTCAGTCTTCCTCACCAAATAAACAAATAAATAAGTAAAAATGAAAAGAATGAAGAATCTTTTCATATGTCAATATGGGAAAGTCTCCAAAATGCATTGCTAAATAAAAATACGAGAAGCAGAACATGAGTATATTATGCCACCATTTGTACGAAAGAAATAGAAAATAAGCATGGCTATATTGGTTTGTACATACATAAGAGGTTTCAAAGCATAAGCAACAGAAAAACAGCAGCTTCCTCACAGAAAAGATGAAAACTGGGCAGCAGATTTATCACTATATACCTTTTTTTTAAAGTTTTAATATTTGTACCAAAGAAATATAACACCTACTCAGAAAACAATTTTTTAAAGCTTAGTGTTATAAACTTACATTGCACAATCAGGTATCATGCAAAAATTTTCTAAAAAGGAAACAATTATTCCATGATGAACTAATGCATAAAAATCTAACCATAACCATTTGTAATAAAACAATCCTATGTCATTCCTCAATGATGTTTGGCTATATGTAACAATAATTCGCATTGTAAGTGAGGCAAAAATATATTAGTAAAAAGCTTCTATCTAAAAATAATCAAGCCTGGTAATTGATCCTAAAAGTTGCCTAACGTGGGGAATTGAATGTTTTATATATATATCTCAAATATTTTAACTTAAAATATTACAGATACACAATCCTTCCCCAAGCTGCAAACTTTTTCTTCAAATATGGGCCCACTAACCTTACCTTCATCTTATATTTTTCACATGAACCACAGAACAGAATCCATGATTTCAGCTTTGCTTCTCTAAAAGGGACACCAGCAACCTTCCTAAAGTTTACAACTTTTCCTCTTAATCTTTTACAGTCAATTCACTTTATTCATGAGGAACGTTTTAGTAATTTTCCTTCGAGATTTTCCAAAGCATTTGACTTCGTTGTCACAGAAACACTGCTTTCTTCACACATTTCTTTTTCATCGGCCTCTATAATATTTAATTAAATTATGTAATTACAACAACACGTGCAAATGGCAGTGTTGGTCTCGGATGGACCAACACTGCCTCCTGGGAGCGGGACTGAGTGAGCAAGTGCTCACAACCTTCAGCAAATTCTGGAATGATCCAAACAAAATGCCACCAGGTGCTCTGCTGGGCAGTGGGCCTTGCCCCTGAGGAGGGAGGTGACAGGCGATGGGAGGCTGCCGGAGGCCCTCTGCGGGCAGGCGAGGACCGGCAGGAACCGGGCCATGGCTCGCTGGCCAGCACGCGTGCCCACAGGTGCGCTGAGAAAGACGAGCCTGTGGCCAGAATTCCAGGTGAGGCTCAGGCTCCGGTCAGTGAGGGCTGTGGTTGGGGAACGCCATGCTTCTCGGTGGAAGGGGAAGCCCTGGAGTCACACCCTGACCACCTCAGGCAGGACCGTTGGGGTCACAAGCTCCCTCTCACGTGGAGTCTCCACACGGACGGCCACACCAGCAGCGCCGGCCACCCGCCTGCCCGTCCAGACACCCCGAGTGCTGCCGCAGCCCTCACTCGGCCACAGCGTGCGGCTCCTCTTCCAGGGACTGGCCTCCCACTCCAGCCTAACGCAGCCCAGGCCACACCCGGCTGCCCACCAGCCAGCACTCGGCTTAACTGCTCCAGGAAACGGACTACGTGGGTCCCCAGACACATGTAAATAAAATGAAGAAATTTCAGATTTCCAGTTGCTGCCTTCAAATTCTTTCTCCCAGCTCAGGAAGGATTAAAAGGACTTCAAAGCAGCCTGGGTCCCAATTAAGCCAGTGTGACCACCCCAGGGATGCTAGAATATTCCTCTGATTAACAAGAGGCGCTCTTTGAACCGCTCGAGCTAAAAAAAGCTCTCAAAACCTTTCAGACAAATGCCGTACTTCCCTCTCCCTGCTCCCTCACTCTTTGGAGAAGTTGATCTTTTGAACGCTGGAAACATTCAAAAAGGCAGCTGGCTAACGGCCCCAAACTCAACTTCAGCAAGGAGCTCGGAGCAGGAGCACTGAGTGGAGGGCTGGGGCCACAGCGGGACACAAGCGAGCCGGCCTCCAGGAGCGGAGGGGCCCGTCCACAGCACGACTGAGACCAAGGCAGCTGAGCGTGGACAGGGTCTGAGCAGAACCACGCCTGCCAGGGGCTGAGGGGCCTCGTGCCAGACTCCAGGAACACCATGAAGCCCCAGGGGTCCAGGTGATGAGGACCTCCAATAGAAAGAGGCCCCCAGGCAGAGCACCCACGGGCAGACTTGCTGGTCCACAAGAACAGCCATCACCTTGACACCTGAACAGTGCACTTCACAGAGCACGCTTCCAGAAACGGGTCCACAGTGTGGGAGGCTGAGCTGGAATCGGTGGAAGAGGCAGTACCCTCATTCTACAGAGGAGCAACTGCAGCTCTCGCGGCCCAGGTGCCTCAAGAAAGACCCAGGCGAACTCAGAACGTGAAATGACCCCACAGCGACAGATGGTGCCCCAGTACACAAGGTGGCAGGTAAGCAAGGAGGCGAAGGCAGGGTGCCCCAGTCGGGGCAACAGATGTGTTGGAAGGGGGCATGTGACCTATGGGGAAATCAAGCCTTGTTTCCCGTGTGTGACTACACTGTGACTTCAGAGATGCCAGGTCGCCACCTCTGACTGATCTGCTCTTGGTCATGACTCAATGTCCAAGAGCTAGACAAACCTCCCCTCTCCCCGACACACCCAGCCTACCGACAGAGATTTCTTCCAGCAGAGGCAGGAGACTGCAGAGCAGGGAACAGTGACTTACACATCAAGCGAGCTGGCTTCCAGGGGGACAATCAAAGGCGGCGTGGGAACAAAGGACTGCTCGGATACAGACCCTCGGAGAAGGGGCCCTGACTAGTGAGACGCTCTCCAAACGTGCTGAGCAATACAGGGCAGAAAGTCTCAGAACCCTGGGAAAGCAACAGGCATGTTGGAGATCTGGGCTGTGGTCCCAGGAGGGACCCTGCTGCTGTGTGGCCCTGGGCAGGTTATCGCACCTTTCTGAACTTTGGTTTACCCATCCTGAAGTGAGAGGAAGGGACGAGGGGAAGAGGAGCTCTCATCCTGATCTGGGATTCTGTTTCCAAAAGCAAAAGTCTCTTAAGGACCTGCTCCCTGATGACGTGAACGACGGGGAGAACAAGCCGAGCAAGGGAAACTTCCAGGCCTCAGAGGGTGCAGCGAGGGCTGGGTCCCCGAGGCACAAATGCACGACAGGCTCTGGGATGTCGGCACAGACCGCAGGGCCAGAGTGGAGAGGCCAGAGGGCAGCGGCCAGGGTGAAGCCTTTGGGTCTTATTCTTTTTTTTTTTAAATATCTGGTCATTATTTCTTTTTTTTTTTTTTAAAGATTTTATTTTTTTCCTTTTTCTCCCCAAAACCCCCAGGTACATAGATGCGTATTCTTAGTTGTGAGTCCTTCTAGTTGTGGTATGTGGGATGCTGCCTCAGCGTGGCTCGATGAGCAGTGCCATGTCCGCGCCCAGGATTCGAACCGACGAAACACTGGGCCGCCTGCAGTGGAGTGCACGAACTTAACCACTAAGCCACGGGGCCGGCCCAGGTCTTATTCTAAGGAGGACAACAAGCCACTTAAGGAGGAGAAAGACCTGGTCACATTTGGTGATTTGTTTTAAAAATGTGCTTTCAAAAGAGATGCGTAGCAACATTAATCCTCGTGGTGTTTATAGCAGGAAGAACAGGAAACCACCTCAGTATCCCCTTAGAGGGGCAACGGCAGGACCCCAGAGGACAGCCTGCCGGGTGGCCACTACAAAGGACGCCGTGCAAGTGTTTTCAGGCAAGTATGAAGGTTTAGGACACAGGGGTCTCGAGACGCTCGCGGCGTTCTGCAGCCCCTGTGAGGACCTGCACCTGGAGAGACCCACAGGGGCCTCTGCGAGCGGCCTCCCCTCAGCGCCGGCCCTCCTCTCGCTCATCTGCCTCTTACTGCCTCGCGGAGAACAGGACTTGTGAGACAAAATTAACAACCAAGCTCCACAGCCACCTTGCTCCACTGTGTTCCAGGAAAAACGAATACTTAGGAAGATAAATTATTATTTACATGGAAAAAATCTCTGCTCCCACCCCCAGAGGCCAACAGCAAAGCCTCTCACAGCAGGCCCTGCACGGCTGGGCACCGTGACCCCCCCAGACAGGTGGCACGTCCCCACCGCATTGAGTTACAGGGACACAGAACAACCAGCAGTTGGTGCCAGTGCCATAATGGGGCATTGACAGTGACTCAGGCAACACAGTGCGGGGTGAGGAGGGGCCCACGGAAGGCTTCGTGAGAGAAGACACCTAAACAAAGAACGAGGGTCCTCGAAGAGAAGAAGGGGGGCTCCAGTATCCAGGCGCGCTGAGCCCGGGCCTAGGCTGAGCGTGGCCACGGCTCCTGCAACCTGACAAGCACTGCCCTGGGGTCTGTCCTCACGGATCCAGCCACCACGTGAAGCAGCTCATTCAGGCCACAAAGAAAGGCCACAGGGAAGAGAGTGGCACAGCCTCCCGGGCATCCCTGAGGGCGGCACATGGTGAACAGAGCCAGCCCAGATGTCCCATCCCCAAACAGCACCTGGCTGCAGCCGCCAGAGTAGTCCCAGGCCACCTAAGAACTGCGCAAAGTTATCCAGCAGTGTCCGAGGCCACGAAGCGCTGGCCTGGCTTGAGTGCAGAACTACACCACCGATGGCGAAATCCACAGAGGGAGAGAAAGCGCAGGAGCAACGCTGGGTGCAGCTAGGCGCAGAGGGCCAGGCAGGCGACGCAACAGGAGGCTGGGAGAGGGCCCAGGGCCAGGCCAAGGGGTGTGCTGTCAGCCACACTACCAAGTGAAATGAGGACTTCATCACGAAAGGCATAGGCAGAGCGAGGTGCTCAGAGCTCCGTCTCAGAGGGCCCTCCATGCTGGAGTGAGGGGCTCGTCAGAGGCAAAGTGGAGACAAGAGCAGTGAGGCAGCCGCTGACAAGCAGGTTTTAACACAGGGTGAGAGCAGGGAGGACAGGCAGAGCTTGAGGAAAGCCCCCAGAGACGGAGCCAGGAGGCAGACAGACACTGGCTGATGAGGGAGGGGAGCGGACATGAGACCCAGCTGTGGGTACAGGGGCAGAGGAGACGGGGAGCCGTGCCCAGTGACGGGGAACAGAGGGGCAAGCTGCTCACAGCTGGGACAGGCAGAAACACAGGAGGCGGGCTGGCTGTTACAGGGATCGAGAGCAGAACAGCTCCTGCTCTCGACAATTCAAAGGTCTCAGCTGGAATACAGACAAGCTGCCAACACAGGCAGGACTTCACACTGCCTCAAAAGGGCCCAGTTTTCCCTCCTGCTACACTTTGGGTGGCTCCAGTCAAAGAACGAGCAGAAACGAAAAAGGGGAGAAAATCCTGACAACCCAACAGCCAGCGAGAAGCACAGAGTGGCAGCTGGGAGCAGTACTGAGCACCGTGCCAACCGTGCCCATCACTGCCCCACTGTCCAGGTCTCACCACAACTGAGAGGCCTAACCCACTTGCCTACAGTCACCTGGCTCCAAGAGGCAGCACCAGCACTCAAGCCAGCTTCGTGATCAAAAAGCTGGAAAGACTCTGCATTCTGTGGGGTCGGAACCCTGCAAAAACACTAACTTCATGCCTGAAAGAAGCTGGTGACTTGCATCAGCCCACCCTTTGCTGTACAGACAATCCCAGAGAGCACTGCAGACAGAGCGAGCTGCAGGATTCGCTCATGACCACGCCCAGCTGCCAGGTCCCTTGGCTCAGCCTCTACTGGGACAGTCCCACCTACCCTGTCAGGCTCTGGATGGTAAGCGGGACCACCTCGCCCAAGAGCAGGCCCAGAACAAACGAGCTAAACCTCAACAAGACTCCGCTGGGATGCCGCCCAAAGCTCCCACTATCTGGGGAGCAAGTCCGTCACAAACGGCGTCCGGAACGGTGACCCTAGGGAGGCAGATTCCTACTGCAGCACCCTGCGACCAAACCAGTCTCTTTCAAAACAAAAACACAATGCTTTCTCCAGGAGCCTCTTCCTTTAAATGCAAGTGGGCCTCCAATACAAAAGGAGAGAATGCAAAAGAGAGTTTTTCAAGAGGACATGAACAGCCCGCTCCCCCTCGGCCACCGCCCCACCGCAGACACCTGCAAGTGCAGGATCCCAGGAACCACGAGGCCGGAAGCGGACCAGCACCTCCGATGTAGAGCATGAGCGCTCGCCCCACACAGCAGAGCGCCAGGCACTCGGCGCCTCACAACCCGCGCAGGCAGGAGGGGGGACTGCACAGCCGCTACAGACGAGAAAACGCAGTCTCTGGGCGGCCTGTAACCAGGAGCTTCTGGGCAGGGTCCTACTTACTAGGTGTGAAGGCTTCTCTCACCACACCCTCCTCAGCCCAGCTGCCCCCAATGCAGGGACAGACACGAGGTGCCACCTCCTACCAACTTCTTCCAAGACAGCCCCACACCACCGGTCAGCCCTGCCAGCTCCATGGGATGACGAGGGATGGGTGAAGAGACGGCAGGAAGATGCATCCCGGACCCTCGTCTCCTTCTCTCCAGGTGCCCAGAGGCCCCAGTGGGTGACATCGTTCTCTGTTCCTTGTGAGGTGGAAGTCACACAGCACACAGCTCAGGGTTGGAAGCAGGGCTGGCGCAGAAAGGATGTGCTGCTCAATTTGCCTGGAGTGAACCAGGAAGTGAGGACATGGCTACGTCCCCAGACCCTGAACCCAAGGACACCCATGAGGGCCCAGCAATCCCAGCCAGCTGACCCTGGGGGTGCAACCATGCTGTTCCGACGCCCCGTCCCGGGCCCAGCTTCGTGCTCTCATCTCCCACATACCCGACCACCTGCAAATAAACAAGTCAGGCGGCCAGAAGGCTCCACATAGGAGATCTTGATGACTTTCCCAGGCCACTGAATCAGTATTGTCTTCTCTCTGCACTACGCAGCTTGGCAAATCAGGGGCCACACATTCTACAGGATTCTCTTTTGTCTCCCCAAGACACAGAAGTAACAACAGGCTACACATAGTGTTTTTATAACTCTATTTGTGAAGCAGCCACACAGTGCCAGGCACCTTGTAAGCATTATCTTCTTTAGTTCACGCCACCTGCAATGGGCATGGAAGTTATCAAGAATGTGGCAAAAGCCCCATGAGAATGAACACCCGCGACTACAAATCCCAGCTAACCGTGACCCTGGACGGGGCAGGCACAGCCGAGCAGCCCCGGAGGGAGTCCTGCCGCAGCCACTGGCCGGGGCCCCACATGGCTGGGAGCCTCCCCGCCTCCCTCCTCGTTCACAACATGGGTGAGACAACAGTACCCGCCATCTCGAAGGCTGTAGGGTCCAATGAGTGAATGCACGGGAGGTGCTTACAACGGCGACTAGCACGCATAGTGAGCGTTCGCCACTGGCCTTACTTCCAAGCGGCCCTCAATCCCAACAACCCTATCAGCAAATGGAAGCTCGGGGAGTGCCCCGACTGGTGCAAGGTCATACCGCTAGGAAGCTGCAGAATCACAGCTGAACTCCAGACACGGGCTCTCAGGCTAATTCCCACCCCTGCACGACCCTCTGACTCTGCAAAGGGCCCCACGGCTCTTGGCGGGAAGTTCCTGTCTCCCGAGAACACTCAAGCCTCCTAGGGGAAAAAGATTTCTCTGGGAAAAGCCACAAACACTGCGTGAGTCACGTGCTTCCCAGAATAGAAGATGAGAGGACACAGTCGCCCCGGCGGGCAGGGCAACTGCGGCTGCAGGCACCAGCGCGGGCAGCTGCTCCCCACCTGGCTGGGCTCTGCCTCCCAGCAACATCCTGCAGCGCGATGAGCAGCCTTCCTCCTGCCCTCGACCAGGGCCTCGTGGGAGGGACCTAGGGAACGAAGGACTGAGAGCCTGAGGAGCTGAGACCCACTTGGCTGGTCACACTCCCGTCTCAGCCCCGCCCACTGCGCGGACAAGTCCGGAGTTCCGGAAGCGCTTTGTGGGCCCGGCTGTGGACACGGGGGAGGGCTGAAGTCAGCCGCGCACAAGGCCACCCCATGAGACACTGTGCTCTGCGTGTGCGGAACACTTCCAGGAGCGGGACTGGCACATACACCTCCGGCTGAAGCCACAGCACGTGCCGGCAGGCCGTGACATTCTCAGGAAAATCTCCTTTTCTCCCATTTATAAAGGACTTCTATCAAAGTTATACAAACAAAGTGTAAACAGTCAAACCACAAGGTTTGCTACGGAAAGCGACAGCGCTCTGCCCTCAGCTCTGTCTCCTGCACCGCTTCCCTCAGCCCAGAAGCAACTGCTCTAAGTTAGTGGCGCCAATTGTTTTGAAATTTACCTCCATTTCTCTAGATAACCTGCTTGTACCACCACCCTTCCTGACTTCTTCCTTTGGGGCATCATCGATGACTTCCCACGACTGACGATGAGGATTCAGGCCTTTCCTCTCACCCCCTCCAGCCTCGGGCATATACTCCAACCGCCAATACAGCTGAGTCCTAAGTCTGGCTGGCTGAAGTCAGCAGTCCCATTCACGTGACAGGTAAACACCACCCACAGCGAGGCCGAAGGAGACCACCTATCTCCATTTCCTGCACTACTCGTGTTTTCCCAGAGGCTAATGATAGGACCGTTCTTTCGTTTGCTTAGTTCTCAATGTACTTACCACTAGTTGCACCCTGAGCTCTTTAAACCACCCAAACCTCAAGGCATCCAGACGGATGAGGCGGCCCATCAATTCCTCTTCAGGAAGAACTCCTTCCTAGAGCCTTCCTTCTTGCTCCAGAAGGTCTGAAGACTCTCCTCTCTAGTGCACAACTGTCACCAGGCTCTCAGTCCCTCCTGTTACCAATATTCCTGTCCCCTGTAACCAAATTCTTCCTCTTTCATTGGTTACTTTCTTTTTTTAACAGAAGGCATCCTCCAGTAGCTTTCTGGAAAAGGAGAGGAAGGAGACACATGTTTTGAGACTTTGCAAGTCGCAAAATACCTTTAGTCTGCCCTCCCACTGGACTGGCAGTTTGACTGGGTATAGAATTCTAGGTTGAAAACGATTTTCCTGCAAACTCTGGAATGCTCTGCTCTCTGCTAGATTGCCATGCTGCTGTTAAGAGGTCCAAAGCCACTCCGATTCTCGATTTGTATGTAATCTGTGTCCATCTTTCTGGAACCTTACCAGATCATGTCTTTGCCCTAACATTCCAAAACTTCACAGAAGCTGCCTTAGTGAGCACACTGTCATCCATTGGACTAGGTACTTTCAGTCTAGAATATCTTCAGTTCTAGGAAAAAATTTTTTTTTAAGATTTTATTTTTCCTTCTTCTCTCCAAAGCCCCCAGGTACACTGTTGTATATTTTTAGTTGTAGGTCCTTCTAATTGTGGCATGTGGGATGCTACCTCAGCATGGCTGACAATCAGTGCCTGGTCCATGCCAGGATCCGAACCCACAAAACTCTGGGCCACCAACAGAGCACGTGAACTCAACCACTCGGCCACCCCAAAAAGTTTTTGGAATTATTTCATTTTATAGTCGTCCTTTGGTATCCACAGAGGATTGGTTCCAGGACCCCCACGGATACCAAACTCCACAGATGCTCAAAACCCTTATATAAAATGGCCTAGTTCTTGCAAATAACCTATGCACATCCTCTCGTATACTTAAATCATCTCTAGATTACCTGTAATGACTAATACCATGCAAATGCCATGCAAATAGTTGTTATCCTGTATTGTTTAGGGTATAATGACAAGAAAAGTCCCCATGCGCAGTGCAGACGCAACCATCGGAGGCCTTTTGATTGCAGGGGCAGAACCCGTGGGCGGGGGGCCAACTGTAACCTCCTCCCCTCCATTTTTTGCTGGTTTTTTGACAACTCTTTTTATCAAACATGGTCCACATGGACGGATCCTCCAGTTTTGTTTTTCTTGTTTGTTCTTTTTGTCTCTGTGTTCTTCTTTCTGGGAGGTTTCCTCCACCTTTCCAAACCTTACACTGACGTTTTTCCATACGCACTCACATAGCTTTACTTTTCCAGAGCTCTTCCTGTTCACTGCACGTTCTTCTGACAGAATCCTTTTCTTGTTCCAGGTTAAAAATACCTACTCTCAGCTGAGGATGTTTATGAGAGGTTTTCTCCTGGAAGTTTTGACCCTGCATAAGTCATGTGCCGCATCACGACGTTTCGGCTGATGACGGATCATAGAGACAACAGTGGTCCCATAAGATGAGCACCATGTAGCCTAGGTGTGTAGTGGGCTGCACCATCTGGGTTTGTGAAGTGCACTGTATGATGCTCACACAACGACAGTTCTCAGAACATGTCCCTGTCATGACTGTAATCTGCATTTCCTCTAAGTTGCTTTTATCCATTTGTTAGCTTTGGTCTTTTCTGTCTTTTCTGTTAGTGACTTTCCTCAGCTATCTGGTGTGCTCTAAAGAAACGACCGGGGCTTGTCCACCACAAGCTTCCCATAGGAGGAGCCAGGAGGCACAGATCTTAGTGCCTCTGGTCTCTTCCTGATCTGGTCAGGGCCCCAGGGGAGGTGTTCTAACCCTTGCTTAGTGGACAAAGGCTGGATGCCAGGACTCGGACAGCCAGTGGAGAACACAGGCCAGGAATCTCAGCGGTGGCCATGCGTAAGTTCATTAATCACTAGGATTTTCTGTAAGGTGCCCCACCCTCAAAAGTGGGCCAATGGCTTTACCCTCTGTTGAGGGAATGTCAATCTTCTGCTGTGCGGAGGACAGGGCAGCCGCCCAGCCACCCTGAGTGAGGAAGGACCTGGGCTCTGCCTGCCTTGAAAGCTGACTTCCAACCGATTCTTCTCTGCCCCGCTGGCTGCCACTCTGGGGGGGATGGCGCTGCAGAGCCTGCGCTTTCTGAAAACTCCGTGGCACAAACCGAGCTGGCCCTCGGCTTTCACGTCTCCTCAGTCAGCACTTGGCGCTCTCAGGTCAGGAACTCCATCAGCAACTCTGCAAGCCACACCCAGCTTCCAAATGTGATGCTGGTGCTTCCTCTCACGTCCCTCCTATTCACAGGGGCTCTCACCTTTCAAACAGCCCTCGTCACCGTGGGTGTGTTAGGTCTCAGGAAGACACAGAGCAGACATAGGGACTCAATCCACCTTCTTTACCTGGTAAGCTTTACTTCACCTTTACTGTTCTCCACACACTCAAACTGGTCCTGGAAAAAAATCTGGCAAACAATGTCCCATTTTACCAGTGAGCCACATGCCTTAGGCTTGTTCACTAACAGCCCAAGGGAGGGCCCACACTGACCTGCACACGGCTCAGGATGCCCACCAACAAGGACCACCTTCAGTCCCGCCCGTGCCCCACAACCACTGAGAGGGCTGGCTAAGCACACAAAGCACACCCAAAGAAAGGAAAATACAGGAAATAAAGAGAAAGAGAAAAATAGATGCGACAGAAAAACACACAATAGAATCAACCAACTCAAAAATCAGTTATTTGAAAAGTCTAATAAAGATGACAGTCATCTGGAGATGCTGATTAAGAGAAATGAGAGAAGGCGTAAGTCACCAAGACCAAGAAGGAACCAAGAGTGATGAGCACAGGTCCTGCACACAGTGTAAACCTTCTGGAAACCAACTGAGCACGTCTGAGGATGTAAGAGATGCTGCTAAGACTGGTTACTTCTGCCTAGAAGGCCTGGAAGTTGGGTTAAGAAAAGAAATTTTACTGTGCATGTTATGCCTTCCTGTAATGTTGGAGAAAAACGTTAACCATCTGCAGTATTATGTTTTAGCCGTGTAGGAAGACTCCTTGCAAAGTGGAATTACAGGCCATCTTTATTTTCTTCTTTATCCTAAGAAATCTATTATCTTCTGAGACATTCTACACCTAAAAAATTAGCATCTCTAAAAAACCTACAACTAAAATTACACTTAGCAGTGAAATACTGACTGTTCTCCCCTCAGGTCATGAACAAAAACGAGCTGTCTGTCATCACCACTGCTATTCAACATTGTGCTGGAGGTCCTCACCAGTTAATGACGCAAGAGAAGACAGAAAACGCCTTAAGACTAAAAGGAAGACGTAAAACTGTCTTTATTTGCAAACAGCACTATTATTTACATAGAACAATCCTAAAAAAATCTAAAAAAAGTTCACTGGCACTAAAAGTAAATCTAGCAGAGTGCAAGATACAAAGTCAATATATTAAAAAAAATATTACTTTTCTTATACACTGATTAGCAGCAAATACTGGAAAGTGAAATTTTTTAAACTTCTATTCAAAATAGCATCAAAAATATAATATTTAGGATTAAATTTATCAAAAGGTATGCAAGATCTCATTACAAAAAGATACGCTAGAAATAACTGTCTGGTGAGCTGCGTGGCAAGAGTCGTGAAGCCCAGGGGCTGCCCAGAGTCCTCCGGGACGAACGTGTGTGAGTAAAATGCTGTCAGTACCCCGGAAACCGTCCGCTCCAGTGGAAGTCCCTGGAGATCTGTCAGTGCCTCTGCACTCCACAACAGGTTTCTAACTCGGGAGAAACACGGATGAAAACTCTTACGTCAAGGTTCCGTCGAGGTTCCCACATCAGAGTCCTCAGGGCCCCTGCCTGGTGGCGTCAGGCAGCAAGCGCACAGTGTCATGGTCACGAGTGCAGCTGTCATTTAAGATGCTGATGAGCCACAACATGCTTCTTTAACTGGCATCCAGCATCTTCCAGGACAGCAGCTCTCAGCTGGGGATGCGTTCAGACTCACCCATGGAATTTTATAAAAATAACAATGGTTAGGCTCTATTCCCGTCTTACTGAATCTCATCATTTGATATTCTTTGGTACATTCCTAGGATATTTTGTCTTGGGATTATTATCCATTATATCTCAAGATTGATTTCTCTATAAAAATTACGTTCAGGGGCCGGCCCCGTGGCTGAGCGGTTGTTCACATGCTCCGCTGCGGTGGCCCAGGGTTTCGTCAGTTCAGATCCTGGGCGCAGACACGGCACCACTCATCAAGCCACGCTGAGGTGGCGCCCCACATGCCACAAAACTAGAAGGACACACAACTAAGAATATACAATTACGTACTGGGAGGCTTTGGGGAGAAAAAGGAAATAAAATCTTCAAAAAAAAATTTATGTTCATCCATTTTGATAAATCAGATGTTAACATCTACTGACTTCTTTGAAAATAAGCTTAATCATTATCCTTACAGATATTCTGCCTAATTTTCTAATTACCTTCATATCTTTGTTTTGGATGCCACAGAAACAACGCAATTTCCTTGTCAGCTGCATTACTCTTATTTATAACCTCATCAGACATTTCACATTTGAAATTTATCAGTATTAATTAACCAAAGCCATTAAAGGTCTGTCGTCTGTGGGTAGTTTTTACTCAGATGCCTGCCTGGAAGCTGTGTACAAACTACGGGCGAGCGGCTGCATCTTTGTCAGAGACGGAGTCTCAGAGGCTCGTGGTGAGGAACCGGACCAGGCGTCCCAAACCACCAGCCCCTCAGGGTGCAGGCTCGGGGCACAGGCCTCTGAGGTGACAGCATCCAGACGACGTTCGGACACACCAGCAGACTCAGTGAGGACTTCCTCCTCCTTTTCAGTCAGGAAGCAGATGGTCTCAGGCCTCTGCTAACCCCAGATCCCACAGGGTAAGAATTACACAGAACTAATTTTATCAAAGTTATGTGTGGATGTTGGTTCTAATTTCTCTTTTCTGGATACTTAAGAAAGTTATTACTCTTTCTTCATAAGCTATCTAACCTGCAAGTTGATGAAAACGAAACATTTTCAAATACGTGGCCCTCACTGACAGCCAAGAATTCAGAAACTCTTACTGAGTCTCCTTACTTTTCACGGCAATGTGCTCATTTGCATAGGTTCCACAAGAATCTCTCCGCCTTTTTAAGGGGACAGAATGAGACAAATTGTACAATCAATGTCTTAACCAGGCATGTCATATTTGAGAACAACGCTCAGTCAATAAAACAAGGCAAACCACTTGTAAGGGTCAAAAGATGCAGGCAATGCCGACAAACCCCTAGGAAAGCAGCCTGGCACCTGGCTTATGGGGCCCCAGCCTCATGGGCCGTAAAGGCCAGGAATCTTAGGATATTTGGGGGAACCTCAAGAAGAGAGGAATTCACCCAAATATATAGCTATGGCACAGGAAACCAGTAGAGAGAATTTACTGGGCTTGGTTTCCTAGCCTTGAGATTG
Source organism: Equus caballus (assembly GCF_041296265.1). Lineage (NCBI taxonomy): Eukaryota > Metazoa > Chordata > Mammalia > Perissodactyla > Equidae > Equus > Equus caballus. Next base: position 1,766,451 of record NC_091696.1, read on the forward strand.
CAAATGATGGAAGTTTAGAAATCCAATCTGAGATCCCTTACGCAAATTTCCAGAGAGAAGTGAATCTTGTAAGTGACCACAACAGCGTGGTTCTAGGATTTTGCAAAGACAAGGAGAAGGCCTGTGTGGTACCCCAACGCCCGTAGCCCAACTACATGAATAATCAGGTCAAGCCTGTTGAGGCCGGCCTTATTCTGTGATCAAGAATAATCCTTCTTTGAGACTGTTATCATCACAAGGAGGGAGGCAACATGAAAAACTTAAGTGGGAAAAAAAAGATGATCTGTGACCTGTCTAGCTTACCCATTAAGGTTATTTCTAACTTTCATCATCTTTAAGCTAGTTTACAAGTCGGCAAGCAGAAGAAAACTGATAGGAACGCAAGTGATTCGTGTCACAGAAACATCAACTCCATCCTGGGGCACGCAGCTGCTTCCCGCCCTCTGGATACTGACAGTGTCCCCAGTTTGGCATCTCTCTGTACACTAACCCCAGGAGTCCCTCTCTGATACTAACCACACAGTGCTTTGAATGGTACTTCGGACCATTGTAAGACCCCAGTTCCTTCATTAATTAGTGAGTTAAATAAAATACTTGACATCTCCAGGTGAACAGACAAATACAACATATAAGACCACTATACTTAAAATTATAAAACATTACTGTAAAAAACGAAACAGAGAGCTATACCATGATTGGAAGGGTCGAAATTGCTAAGATGTCACTTTGCTCCAAATTGATCTATAAATTTAATGCAAAATCAAAAAAACATAACAGCGTCTTTTGTAGATACTGACAATCTTTTTGTTTTTTTGAGGAAGATTAGCCCTGAGCTAACATCGGCTGCCAATCCTCCTCTTTTTGCTAAGGAAGATTGGCCCTGAGCTAACATCCGTGCTCATCTTCCTCTACCTTATATGTGGGACGCCTGCCACAGCATGGCTTGATAAGCGGTGCGTAGCTCCATGCCCGAGATCTGAACCAGCGGATCCAGGGCTGCCGAAGCAGAGTGCACGAACTCAATCACTACACCACCAGGTGAGCCCTGATGAGCTATTTCTAAAATGCATCTATAGAAAAGCAAGATAATCTTCAACAGCTAAACAATCTTAAGAAAGGAAAATAAATTTAGAAGACTTGCAATACCAGATTTCGGGACTTACTATGAAGCTATAGCACTCAAGAAAGTAACAGTATTGGCCTACGGATGGATATGTACCAGTGGAATTAAACAGAGTCCAGAAATGGACCACCACATTTACAGTAGGCTGATTGGACAATAGTGACAGAGCTCCTCAAAGGGAAAGGTGTAACTTTTCCAAAAATGCACGGAAACTTGACAATAGGGGTAAAAAAGTGAACCGTCATTGACTCCAGCCTCAGATCAAACATGAGATGGGTCATAAACCTGTACAAAAAACATTAAAACAGAAAGCTTCTAGAAGAAAACAGGAAAATTAATTTGCAGCCATGAAATGGGAGAAGATTCTTTAAAGCACAAAAGCCACTAACAGCAGAAGAAAAAATTGATAAATTGGATTTCATCAAAATCAAGAAACACTATTAAGACATCAGAGACTGAATGGCTAAGGTTAACTTTATTACTGATAATCTTCAAATGTGAAATGTCTGGTGAGGTTTTATAATAAGAATAACACAACTGACGAGGAAATTGGGTTGTTTCTGTGGCATCCAAAGCAAAGATATAAAGGCAATTAAAAAACCAGACAAAGCATCTCTAAGGATAATCGTTTCCATTAGACTGTTCACAGCCAGTGTGAAGAAACACAACCGATCTTGTAAACACTCATCTTGTATCCTGCAACTGTGCTGATCTCGGTTATGAGCTCTAAGAAGCGTGTGCGTGCGTCCATTGGGTTTTTCTACATACAAAATCACGTTGTCTGTAGACAGTTTTCGTCTTCTGCTCCAGGCTGGATGTCTCCTAGTTCCTCTGCTGCATGACTGCCCTGGTAGGACGTCCGGGACGATGCTGCAGAGAAGCGGCCAAGGCACCACCCTCTCTTCACCTGTCCTCCTCTTCCCCATCCCGGTCACCTCCACCCACAGCCTCACGTCGCTGGGCCTTCCCTTTGACTTCTCAGGGCTGCTGCTGAGCTCGCCCGCGCCTTTGCATCTCAGTTCCTGTGCTGGTCAACTGTGCAATTTCTGTTGGGTTCTTTTTTATAATTTCTTTTTATTGATAGTCTCTATATCTATTGATTGCTTTTTTCCCTGCATATGAGTTATACTTTGTCTTTTTGCCTGTCTCATAAGTTGTTGAAAGATGGAAGTTTCAAAGACTATCATGTGGCCAACTCTGGAAACCCGAATCTCTACCCTCCCCAGGGCTTGTTGCTATTGCTGCTAGTTGTGTTGTTTACCTGTTTAGTGATATTTCTGAACTAATTCGGTCACGTCTGTATGTTGTGTGTGGCCGCTGAAGTCTACTCAGCTAGTCAAGCCAAAGCAAATACAAGTTCAGCCACAGCGAGACACCACTTCACATTCACTAAGATGGCTATAATAAAAAGGGCGCCAATAACAAGCGTTGGTGAGGACGTGAAGAAATTGGAACCCTCATACACTGCTCATGGACATGTAAAATAGTGCAGCCACTATGGAAAACAGTTTGGCAATTCCTCAAAAAGTTAAATAAAGAGTTACCATGTGACCCAGCAATCTGCCCTAGATATTTTACCCAAGAGAATCAGAAACATACGTCCACACAAAAACCTGTACACAAATGCTCACGGCAGCACTCGGTGTAACGGCCAAAACTGGAAACAACCCAACCGTCTATCAAGTGATGAATGGATACACAAACGTAGCATATCCACCCAAGGGAACATTATTCACTCATAAAAAGCATAAAGTACAGAGACATGCTGCAACGTGGACCAACCTTGAAAAGATGATGCTAAGTGAGAAGGCCAGACACAAAGGCCACATGTGATATGACTCCGTGTATAGGAAATACCCAGAGCAGGCAACACGCACAGAGAGAAAGCAGATGAGTGGCTGCAGAGATGGGGGAAAGGAGAGAGGGGAGTGTCTGCCAAAAGGTACAGGGTTTCTTCTGGGGGTCACGAAAATGTGCTGGAATCAGAGAATGGCAACAGTTGCACAAGCCTGGGAATACACTAAGAAGCAGTGAATTATACATTTTAAAAGTCAATTTTATGGGATGTGAATCAAATCTCAACAATTAAAAAACATTAAGAAAATGAAAAGCCAAGCCACAGACTAAATGAAAATATTGGCAAGACACATACTTGATAAAGGACACATATACAGAATATATCAAGAACTCATAAAAATCAATAAAAAGAAAGCAACCCAATAAAACTCTGCAAAAAACTTAGAACAGACACTTGCCAAATAACATATACAAAGCCAGTAAGCACACGAAAAGGAGTGCGACACAGTCACTAGAGAATTAGTCAGTAGGGAAATGTGCATTAAAACCAAAAACAGATACTATTTCACACCACTGGAATAATGAGACACTTTTTTAAAGCAGTACGTCCAATAGTGGTGAAGGTATGGTGCAAGAGGAACTCTCACACACTGCAGGTAGGAGTGTAAAATGGTACAACCATGCTGGAAAACAGTTTGCACACTAAATGGACCAGCAACAGTACCTGGTACTAATGCAAGAGAAATCAAAACACAGGTCGACACCAGATTTAAACATGAATGTTCATGGCAGCAGTATTCACAGGAGCCAGCAACCAGAAACAACCCAAACGTCCACAACAGGAGAATGGACAAACAAACAGGGATATTCGTAGAGTGGACTGCTCTCAACGATAAAAAAGAATAAACTACTGATAAACCCAAAAACGTGGCTTAATCTCAAAACAAGATGCTGGGCACAGGCAGGGCTGGGCACGGGGCGAAGCAAGAGAGCTGCTGGGGCACCAACTTCAAGGTGTCACTCTGAGACCCCACTCTCAAGGTGTACAGTCATGTAGCACATAACGACGTGTCAGTCAACTACGGACCGCATGGACCACCGTGGTCCCGTAAGATCAGGGGGACAGAGCCGAGGCGTGCAGTGGGCCGTATCACCGAGTTTGGTAAGTACACACGATGACGTTCACACAATGACAAAATCACCTAATGACGCGCATTTCTCAGACCATGTCCCGTCATTAGGTGACGCACGACTGTACAAGGCAGGTCCCAGCCTCTCTCGCCTCGTCCTAATGTCAGCCCTGGGCAAAAGAAGACAGCAATTAAAGAGCAAACGCAGTACAATTCCATTTCTTTACAGCCAAAGAACAGACAAAACCAATCTGCGGTAATAGAAAGCAGAACGGGGGTTGTCTCCCGGGGAGAGGAATTGATTGAAAGAGAAAGGGCCTGCTGAGGTCACGGAAACTTTCTACAGCTTGACTGAGGCGCTAACAGGTGGCACATTTTCAAAACTTCAGGTCTGTCCATTTCACTGTACATACAGCGTACACAGTTACTACCTCAATGAAAAATTTTAAAAGGAATTGAAAACTTCCCCTTTTTTAAAGACCAGGCTGAATGCCATTGTTCAAGCAAGTGAACTAGATCTGGCAACATGAAGGTCTCCTTTGAAGTCATCTGGCATGCTTCCGGATCTCTGAAACGGGTTTCTTCAAAGCAGAAACAACCTTTAGAGTTCCAGGAAGCTAGTGGGACTGGGGATTCATGCCCTAAAGGTGACAAAGGCAAGAAGGTTCCTCAGCCTTCACTTGCAGGGGACCTCCACTATCGTCTCTGCCACCACCACCCCGCCCCAGCCCCCCTGCTGCATAGCTCAGTGGGCCCTGGGGCAGGCGGGCAGCACCTCTGGAGCCCAGATGCCTATTGGGAAAGATGGCTGAGAGCCTGAATGAAAGCTCCCGGGGCAGCAAGAAGATTGGAGGACAGGAAGCACCGTCCCCTAAAACAGTCTGTCCTGAAAAGCACCATGATTTAAGAATACAGTCACTTACTTTTTTAAGAACACAGGGCAAAATTTAAAAACAGTGGTAACAGCAATAGAGCTGGAAACAACTGAAGTGTATGCTAACAGGAAAGCAACTAAATCCATTCCACGTGACGGAATACCAGAGAACTACTAAGAAGTAAACACCAGAAATTCCACGCAGGTCAATCTCAGGGAAAATCAATCATCTACTAAGATCATTTGTTACGCATGTGAACACACACCAGAATTATCCAAGAGGACTTACACCAGAGTGTGAATATTAACTCATTCTGAGAGTGAGTGGAATTTGAAACAGCAGAGAGATATGAAGAACTTTCACTTCAATTTCCTACTGTCTTTTTTTTTTTTTTTACAGGGAGCACGTTTTCACATGACACTTGTACAGTATTCTGAGAAGCCTGCCACAGAACCACACGTGAGATCACGTCCGAGCTTAAGTCCCAGTCGTGAGCCGTCCCTCTGGCCTCGCAGGACTACCCGTGGGGAGCGCAGCTCTCCGGGCGGCCTGCAGGGCCCCTCCCAGGCGGCTATCGGATCAAAGCTGGTTCACAATACTACGCCGGTCTTCGCCTTCTGTCGTTTTTCTGTTTTCCTTCACGGTGCTGACACTCGCACTGAAGACACAAAGCAGCGACGGGTAGGACGCGTTCGTGAACCAAGGCAGCGGCACCAACTTTACCAGCGGTCTTCCTCTTCCTCTCGGTCGCACACACAAAACTCAAAAACAAGGACGACTTCGGTTAAGAATGTCCCTCACGAAGCAGTAAAAACATTAACTTTATCAAATCGTGACCCCTCGCAACGTAACCTCAACACACTGTGTGAAGAAACAGGGAGCAAACGTAAAACATCTCTGCTGCAGGCCAACGTGCGACGCTGTCTTAAAGAAAAGCACTTGTGTGTTTGAGCTGCAAGCCGAACTAGCCACTTTTTACAAAACCATTTTACTTGAAGAAATGACTGATAAATGATAGTTACTCAAACTTGGGTGTTGGCAGACACTTTCTCAAAAACAAGTTAAATAAGCTTCTCACGTCGAAGAAAACAACCAAGGGTGCTTACGTCGAAGAAAACAACCAAGAGTGCTTGTTGCCAATACGAATCTCAAGCTTCTGAAACGAGTCAGAATTTTTTTTAACTTGTATCAGCCACCATAAGCTTAACAGACCCCTAATATTTAAAGACTTTTCAATAACTGGTGGCAATGTTGGCTCATGTGATTTTTTTACGATGCATAATAAAGTATGACAACATTTAGAAGACCTACATAACTCAGTGAACCAGTATTTTTGAAATGACCAGTGTACAATGTTACATAATCATACTCGATAAAATGCCCCTCAGAGGACAAGATACAGCGATGAATGCGAATGCAACAGTTGGAAGGCTCATTGGGTCTTTCAGACTCCACACTACTACTAACCTTTAAGGAACTCTCGCTTGTAGAAGACAAGATTATTAAGATATGAATACTAACCAAAATAATCTACAGAGTCAACGCAATCCCTATCAAAATCCCAATGACGTTTTTTGCAGAAATAGAAAAACCCAGCCTAAAACTCATGCGAAATCTCAAGGGACCCAGAATAGCCAAAACAATCTTGGAAAAAACGATCAAAGTTGGAGGGCTCATACTTTCCGATTTCAAAACTTACTGTAAAGCCACAGTAATCAAAACAAAGTGGTCCCGGCATAGAGACAGACAGACAGGGGAAGGCAGCCGAGAGCCCAGAAATAACCCTCGCACACACAGTCAAGTGACTTTCGACAAGAGTGCCGAGACAATTCAATGGGGACAGCACAGTCTTTTCAACGAATGGTGCCGGGAAAACCGGACAAGAAAAGAAGGAATTTGGACCCTTACCTAAGACCATATACACAAATAAACTCAAAATGGATCAAAGAGCTAAACATGAGAGTCAAAACCATAAAACTCTTAGGTAAACATGAGGGGAAAGCCACAGCTGCAGCCCTTCCAGGCCTTTCCAAATCAAGGCGGCCAGCACCTGAACACCGCGCTGAGGCAGCATTTACCCGTGAGGCCGAGGCCACCGCTCATTTTTAACATCAAGGAACAAGGGCGGTCCTTCGTGTTGTCATTTCTAACCTCAAACAAGCCGCATAAACAGCAGTTGTGGGAACGGGCCGGGCTGAGCACATTAGATGGCCTGTGGGGGCAGTCCCATGCAGGAAAGGGCCGTGGCTACTTAAAAACACGCACGGACCGTCAGTTCAGTTTCTTAGAACTGCAAAAAGAAAGAGAAAAAGGCTACCAGATAGCATTGCCAACAGCGAGTTTTTCTTTTTAAAAGAGAGTGGGACATTTGGAATTTCTGGCCCAGGGACCTCGGCAGCTCAAGCCAGATGCTCTGTGTACCACTTCACTGCGTCTGGGAGGAGAGAGAAGCAGGGTGGGGAAAGCCAGGCAAGAACAGCCAGGCTGAGAACCGAGGGTGTGGAAGACTCCAGAGCGAGACAAGTAAAAAGCAACTGAGAAAGTAACCCTACTTGTTACTTCAAATGAGGATCATAACCACTCAAGAGTAAAGAGGAAAAGAGGGAAGAGAGAGAAGGCGGGGGGCGGGGGGGAGAGGCTCACTCAAGAAGAAACAGACACCAGGAGAGCCCTCTCTCTATTAAAGCGACTGCATTTGTGGGAAAAACCTTCCTACAAAGAAAACTACAGGCCCAGATGGCTTCACTGGTGAATTCCACCAAACATTTAAGGACAAAATAATGCCTATTCTATACAAACTCTTCCAAGAAAACAGAAGTAGAGGAAGTACTTGCCAACTCATTTCATGAGGCCTAAGTTACCCTGACACCAAAACCAGACAAAGATATCACAAGAAAAGAAAACCACAAAACAATATTCCTCATGAACACAGAAACAAAAACTTAAAATATTAGCAAATCAAATCTACTGTATATTAAAAGGATAAGGTATCACGATCAAGTGGAGTTTATCCCAGGAATGCAAGGCTGGTTTAGCACTGGGAAAAAAATCAATTAACATACTAACTATATTAACAGAATATTGAGTAAAAACCTTATCATTATCCCAAAAGATGTAGAAAAAGCATCTGGTAATATTCCAAACTCATTCATGGTTTCAAAAAAAAAAAACAAAATAACTCTCAGTAAACAGGGAACAGTGGAAACATCCTCAACCTGAGCAACAGCATCTCCCAAGAATCGAAAGCCAACACCACACCTGATGAAAACGTGAAGACTCGAACAAGCCAAGGATGGATTCTCACCACTTCTACTCAAAACTGTACTGGAGGTCTCAGGGAGTGCAATAAGACAAGCAAAAAGAAACGGACGAATGAGTGAGTGAATGAAATAGAAAGCACATGAAAAGAAAAGAAACTGAAAGATGTCAAAATTTATGAAAATGTGAAGTAACTAGAAGAGCTAAAAGAATTTTTAAAAAGAAAAAAGTTGGAGAGCTTCCTAATGTAAGTGAGCATAAGTGAGGCCATCTTGTTACGCCAAACGGCCCCAGCCCCTCCTCTGTGTGACTACTTGCTGCTCTGCACGTACTCCAAAAAAATCACATGCTGTCCTGATTTATGGCCTCTGCTTACGTATGTGCTCCCCAATAGCCTGATAAATTAAAACTTTGTTCTATGAGTTCCTCTCCAGGAACAGGCTGACCATAGGCGGGAAACACACCTACAAGGTATTCTGTCAACATCACAGTTGACAGAAGAATGGAACAATATGATGCCTGGAGCCCGTCCTGCCTGGAGACCAACATCCCTGGACCCCTCCTCACTCCCCATTTTCCCTACATAACTGCCTCAAGATTCTGTAGTCCTTGAAGATGGTTCTTTTGGAGACACCAGTCTGCCATCTTCCCCACCATGCCAGCTAATGGAACTTCCTTCCTCCCTAACTCGTGATCAATTGGCTCAGATCGCAGGGAGCAGAGTGAGCTCACTGCTTGGCATCACTAATTTATTTTAAAGTTATTATAAAGTTAGAGTAATAATGACACTATTGTACTAGCCAAAGGATAGACATATGGATCAAGGGAAAAGAATAGTCTAGAAACAGACCCAGGCATATAACGTCAACTGATTTTTGTCAAAAGTGGTAAGGTAATTCAAAGGAGAAAAGATGGTATTGAAAAAAAAAGTGACTCTCAACTATTACTACACCACACTCAATATTAACTCAAAATTAACATAAAGGCTAAACCTAGAAAGCTTCTAGAAGCTTCAGCTAGGCAGACACAAAAAGGACAAACCATTAGAGAAAAGAACTAACAAATCAGACTTAAAATTAAAACCTTTTCCTTTTCAAAAGACATTGCTAAGAAAATGAGAAGGCAAGCCACATCCTGAGAGAACATATTCACCAAACATCTGACAAATTCCATCAAGAATATAAACAGCACTCTTGAAACCCAATAATAAGATGACAAACAATACATTAAAAAGTGTGCAAGAGCCTTTGAAAAGACACTTCACAAAAGAAGATACGTGGATATCAAATAAGTACGCACATGAGAAGACGTTCGACATCATTAGTCACCAGGGAAACAGGAATAAGGCCGGTGAAATACCACTATACGCCCCCTAGCACGGCTAAGATTAGACTGACAGAGTGCTGCCCAGGACGAGGAAGAACCAGAAGCCTCAGACTTGGTGGTGGGAGGGGCAAAACAGTGCAGCCACTTTGGAAAAGAGTGAGACAGCTTCTCACAAAGTCAAAATATACTTCCATATGACCCAGAAACCCCTCTCTTAGGTATTTACCCAAGAGACCTGAAAACTCGTACAAAGACCTGTACACAAGAGTTCACAGAAGCTCTCCTTGCAAGAGCCAGATAGTGGATACAAATTACGGTATATCCATTCGACGTAAAAAGGAACGAACTGCTGCTGCAGACACCCACAGGGATGAAGGTTTTTGAGAAGACACTTGCTAAGTGAAAGCAGCCAGACACAGAGACCACACACCGCGTGGTTGTGTCTGCACGTCACTCTAGACGAGGCAAAGCCACAGTGGCGGGAAGCAGAGCAGCTGTGGCCAGGGGCCAGAGCAGACCCAGGGAACCGCCTGCAAAGCGTCTGGGGACTTGAGCGCCTGTGGAAACGTTCCGCACTTTGACTTTGGCGGTGGTTACATGTCTGTTCTACACCTGTCTAATTGAATAGAATCGTACACACCTTAAAGGCTAGCTTTATTATATATAAATCATACCTCAGTAAACCTGCTTTTTAAAAAATAACAGCTGTAAAAATGTCTGTACAGGCACACCCGGAGGCCTCGTGTCCCGCCGTCAGCGCTGATCGTCTCGGGAGGGAAGGGGGCGCGGCAGGGGGCAGGCGGGAGAGGGTCTGCTGTCTCAAGGTCCTCTCCATCGGGCTCTTCGCACACAGGACTGGAGTCAGAGAACCCTCCCAGGAGAACCCGCACAAAACTCACTCACGAGCCACAATAAGGTCATTCCCCAAACTTCAGAGTTAATTAAACACTGTAAATCAGAATTTTAGGTTAAAATACTCGTAATATTTAGTTTCTTTAAACATGTCAATTTTTCTGTGCTATCATAACTAAAATTGTTCTTTTTTAACCATTAGAATAACTCCTTTTTGTTTCTAATTTTGTCCGTCAAATAAACACAGTGTGGCAGGCAGCTCCTGACAGGCTCCCAGCGGCCCCGCCTCCTGGAATTCACCCTCTGCCGTCCTGGCTCCTCCCCACACACTGCCTCACTCTCCAGGACGGCCTGAAGTGGCTCCCAAGAGGTCGAGTTAGAAAGAACCAGCAAACGGTGGCTTATCAGCCTCCACTGCAGCCCCATATCAAACCCTCAACTCCTAACCCGTCACCAAGACTGAACACAAAGCCCCAGGCCTCTGCTCCTGATGCATCCATTCATAAAACGCACATAAGACAAGTTTTCCCACTAGCAGCTAAAGCAAAAACAAAACAAAAAAGAAAAGAGCTTGGACCTCACCAGTTAGGTGCGCTTGAGCCTCTTTCTCAACCCTGAAAGAGTGAGAGAAGTGTCACCTATGCCCCGTGCCTCCTGTAATTCCACACGCGGAGAAACCGAAGGGCGTCCCCAAGAGGAAGCAGCATGGCCAACAGTCTGGGGCAGAGAGCTTAGGACGCTCACAAGGTTCAGAGAGGTGAGTGTGGCTACAACGCAGGCCTGTGGGAGGGTGGCAGATGACGTGGTTGAAACGTAGGCTGCACCCCTGCAGCTCACCAAGCCGCAAACTGGTGATCTTCAAAATATGGCTTACTGGGCGCAGGCAGTGTTTTTAAAATCAGAAAATTTCATATAAAAATCCAGACTCTTAGAATTATGTTAAGTGAAATAAGCCAGCACGAGAAAGATCATCTGTGTATGACTCCACTCATATGAGGAATCTAAAACTATGGACCAAGAACAGTTTAGTGGATACCAGGGGAAAGGTGGGGTTGGGGGTGGGCACAAAGGGTGAAGTGGTGCACCTACAACATGACTGACAAACATTAATGTACAAATGAAATTTCACAAGATTGTAACCTATCAATAACTCAATAAAAAAAAAAAAAATCCAGACTCTTAAATCCTTGCAGAGCAATTGTCTGCTGGGGCTCAGTTGGACCAACCCTGTTAGACCGCATGGGTGCCCTGGCTCGCCTCCTCCGTCCCGTCACCAGGACCTCCGGCAGACGGCATCTGCTTGGCGAGGTATCCACTGTGCAAGAGGACGCAGGAAGCACTGACTGTTCACGTGAATGGATCGCAGAGAGAAGGTCGAGACTGTGGAGAGGCATCAACGACGACCTACCCTACAGAGGGACCGCCTGAAGATGAGGCAGGCCGGGGATCTGTGACCTCCACTACCGTTAGGAAGTCGGCGCCGGCAGCGTGAGTTGAGATACTACACAGGGAACAATCCTTTCTCGAACAGTGGCGTTTCTCAAAGAAAAAGGAGGTGGCGCAATGAAAACCCCTTGTTCATTTCCAAGTGGTTATAAAGAGGGAATTTGTTTTTACCTTATTTTTAATAACACTAATGTAATTCAGAATTAGGATGGAGGTATCTTACGAATTAGAAAGGTAAAAAGGGAGGCCCCCAGAGGCTGCAATCATTATCCCCTCCCCCTCAACGATAAAGATCTTCGAGTTTAGGGAGACAGACAGGACTTCGTGTGCACCCTCAGAAAGGCCGTCAGCCACTAAACCGGGAGAGCAGCACTGCACAGAGGGGAAGGAGACTGAGTTCCGAGTCCCTGGGGATCAACTCTCCAAGGGGTAAAGCTTGAAACAAACTCCTTCTGAGGCAGGAGGGGGAGAAGGGTAACTTTTGTCCCCCACCTGCCTCTGCTCCAGGCTAACGTCATGCCCCAAGGAAATGACAGAAAAGGATGTCATTAATAAATTTATTTCAACTTTCTTTTCAATGGTGCTGAAAAGTACATGCAAATCCATCCATAATTAGGTTTAAAAATTCCATTTCATGGGATAATCAGACTTCAAAAAACTCAATTTTAGTTTTAATCAGATTTTAACAAGGATATTAAGTCCATTTCGTTTAGAAAAGGGAAAAACTGTGAATTTAACACAAAATGTATTCAAGCTTAGCCCTGGGAGATAATTAAATAAAATTAATTTGGCAAGGGCTGTCAGTAAATGGAAGTGCTCCAAACCATGGTTGTTTCTGATGGAAACAAAAGCAACTCCTTACTGTACAAACAGACACAAGGCTCGCCACCCACCGAGGGAGCGGTAGCCGGCTCACGCAGCAGGAAGACAGGAACCCCTAAGCAACCCGCAGAGGCAGAGAGCCCTGGGCAGCCTGGAGAGGAGGCGCCGAGAAGAGATAAGGCTCACACCCTCCCCAGGAGGGGCCTGGAGACTCCAGGGAACGGGGGGCGCAGGGAGGAGAGCATGAGGTCTGTGTCCGAGCTCTCCCACCCCAGCTCCCTCACCCGTCCAGCCCGGCTCTGGCAGTCCGCCACCTCTCGGAGAGCCCGTCTTCCCTCCCAGAGGGCCTCCCCAGCCCTGGAACAGGCGAGGCCCTCTGCTCTGGTCCCCTAGCCCTAGCCCCAGCCCCCTGGGCGCCGTGCGACATCACAGTGCTGGGTCAGCGTCGGCACAGGGACCATGCGTATCCTGTTCTCTATGGCATCTCCAACTCAGCATCTGCCACGCAGTAATCGCTCAACAAACAGCTGTTGACTGAACAGATACGATCACAAGCCCCACTCCTGGGAACTCCCAGTGCAAGAAGGTTAGACAGAGACACACATTTCTCAGCCCCAAGAGCTGATGTATCAGGCCTTCCCCTTCAGAATTCTTAACCAAAGCATAATACATCCCTGAGATAACCCCAGGCCTGCCTCATCTTCAGGCGGTCCCTGTGTAGGGTAGGTCATCGTTGATGCCTCTCCACAGTCCAGACCTTCCCTCTGCAATCCGTTTACGTGAACGGTCAGTGCCTCCCGGGTCCTCTTGCACAGTGGATACCGCGCCAAGCAGATGACGTCTGCCAGAGGCCCTCAACAAGACCTGGCTGTGCAAGGTGAGACCAGCGGGGCAGGCAGTGAACCCGTGACCGAGGGGCCCCAATCCCACACTAGGTGCACTTCCAGTAACAAGCCTCAAACAGGGTCACATCCCGCGACCAGATTCTCCCAAACCAGAGAAGAGGAAAGAAAGCAATCACCACGATCCTGTGTGCGCAGAAGCTGTAGGGAAAGGAGACAGCAGGGCTCTGAGCTGGGTGGCCAGCCCTGTACCCTAAAGTGGGGTCAGCACACGATGGCCTTCAGGCCCACTCAGCCCACCACCTGTTTTCAGGAAGTCAAGCCTTACTGGAACACAGCCACATTCATTCCTTTACAGACTGTTTGCGGCAGCTTTCCCACAGGATGACCAATGGTCCTGCTGTGTCCTGGATCATCCCAGTTTTAGCATGAAAAGCCCCATGTCCCAGGCGAAAAGGGAGAGCTCGTAGCCCTATTCTGTGTTACCAGAGCAGAGCTGAGTACTTGCCACACAGACCTCAGGGGCCACCGAGAGCCAAATACTTACTACCTGGCCCTTGACAGACAAAACTTGCCAGGCTCTGCCCTAAATCCATCCCGTCATAGGTCCTAATTATTTAGTTATGAAAACTTGAAAAGAAAATCCAGCCTACTGAATAGATGGAAGGAGAGAAAGGACGTTTCTGTTACTGAAATTCTCTGTTCAAAGATTCCAGTTCCACTAGCCTGGTGGCGACCCCTACTGGGATGTCTGCGACACTGCAGCTAAGCTCTAATAAACAATCAAAATGCCCAAACCAAAAGAAATACCAATAACAGTTGCCTGTGACTCTTCTCAACTCACTCTAGCAAAAACCAAACCTAACTTCCCCAAAAGAGCCATAAAAAATGAGCTTTGACTCAGAAGAGCCTCCTCTAAAAGCAGCGAGCCGCCGCTTACCCCTCCTAAGAGAGAGAGGGGCCTGCGTTTCATCAGTCCTACCAAACGGAAGGCAAAGCACTCCCGCGACCCAAGTGCAGTCGACGCTGGCACGGCAGAGCAGGCAGGAGCCAGGAGGAGCAGATGGGAACCAGAGCACTGGTGTGTGCACATCCTCCCCACGGGCTCAGAGGCAACCCCATCGGCTCCAAAGCAGACAGACAGCGCTCTGAGAGATTAAACGAGGCAGAAGCCTGCCCCCCTCGCTGTGGGAGGACTGTTTGCTTCCACGGAACTGAAGAGTAGTTTGCACGTAATAAAAAATTAATTGCTGATCTTCTAAGTCAGCCGCCTCCGCGAACAAGATAGTATTGTGTTGCCGCCTCAGAAGCTAAATCTTCCTGTCTCCCAAGTAATTACCGTCTGACTCTGCCTCACAGAGCCTCCCCCAGCCAAGAGCACACCCCAGAGCCTGCCAGAAGGCGCTCAGCCCCGAGCAAAGGCAGGGAGGTCAGCCCTCCGGCAGGCTGGCAGGCCGTCCTTGCCAAGCTGGGCTGGGAGCCATCGGGTGTAAAAGAGTGCTATCAGCTGATGGGCTCCGTGCCCACGTACGTGCTGAGTGCTGCTCAGGCTAAACGGACGGGCAGCCGACCAACAGGAGCCTGTAAGTGCCAGCAGCAGGCTGATCGGCTCACAAAGACGCGGGATCCAGCTGCATGGCACCAATGTGGCCAGCCAGATGGATGCAGGTTACAGAGGGCCGAGCCCCCCACGCGCCAGGACCAGCCAAGCAGTCCACCAAGGGCACCACAAACCCCCAGAATGACCTTGGCCAGTGAGTGCCTCTTGGAACCTCCAGACCCTCCTCTGCTAAGTGGAGGTAAAGCCCTGCCTCATCCACAGAGTTGGGAAGAATGACAACTGAGACACCAAGCCGAATGGGCTTTGCGAGCCCTGAGCAACTCTCCAGGGTGACCCCAGCATCAAACGGAGCCATCCTGTGGGCAAGGTGAAGCCCCTCTGCAGAGCAGGGACTGCCTGTAAACAAACCGCCTCTGGAGGCTCTTATCGGTCACCGACTTCCAGGCCACAGGAACATCTGGCCTTCCGCCCACCAACATTATTCAGATGCAGCAAAGACATAACCAAGGCTTGTCTCCAACTAAATCAGACACTCCTGCAAAATGCTGCAGCAGCATCTTCAACAAACTGAGCTACGAGGCGCCCCCTTCATTCTCATTGTTTAAAACTGTCTGCGTCCTATGGGGGCAGAAGCTGTGATTTATAACTCTCTACCCCAGAGCCAGCCCGATGTCTGGCAAACGGCAGTTCCTGAAATAAATGTGCAAAGAATGAATACATGAATGAGTTTCCTGAAATCACAGTTCCATCAACAGATGATGGGGTCAGGAAAAAACAGGCCTCTACCTGAAGAGGACACAGAGGACAGACTGGAAAGAGCCTGGCCTTGAAGGCAAGACCCTTCCAAAGACTTCCAGGCAGGGAGGGCCACCACCTCAACTCTCACTGTCCCCACATCTCGACTACGCTTTGCTTGTGGGCAGACTGTCCCGCCAAACCTGACGGGGCGCCATCCCCTGTGCTGCAGGACTGGGAAACCTGCACAGACTCAGAGTGCCACGCACATCCACGGGCAGGGCCAAGCCAGGACCAAAGCCCCGGTTCAGCGGCCTCAGGGAGGAAGGCGCCCACGGAGAGGACGTGCTTGAAACCACAGTGGCCACTCCCCACCTGCCCTGCAGGTTAAGTCCAAACTCCTCAGCACAACCCAAAACACCTGCGGGATCTGACCCCTGCCACTCCTCCAGCGTCTGCCACCACCACCCTCCTCCGTGCGCTCTGGCTAGAACCGTTTGGAGGTAACGTGACACCTAAGCACACCCAGTCCCTCTGGCTTGTGTGCATTTGCACGAGTCGCCCCCTGCCTGGAACACGCTCCCAGCCTCTCAGCCTAAGGTCAAGCTCCCCCTCTTCCAGAAGCCTTGCCTGATGCGCTGCGTACTGACCTCAGATCTACTCGAGCTGAGAGTTCTACTGGAAAACAGCCCTCCCCACGTGGAGCCGCCTCCCAGCACCGGCGCAGGGCCTGCCTGACACAATCTAAGCGCTCAGGAAACGTCCACAGGTAAACACAGGAGGAAAGGCACGTCAGTAGAAGCCACAGGAGGCATCGGGAAGAAGACAGGCCAACCGCCAGACCTGACTGCAAACTTCACGCCACCCTCAAGGTGCAGCCTCCACCTTCCACTCCTCTCATCGCTTCCTAGCAGGAAGGGTCAGGCCTCAATTCAATAAATCGAGTCAAGACCTGTCTTGCCAGCTGCCACGTGAGGAAGCAAACGGTTAGGACGTGCTCGCTCCCTGACCCTTTTGGAGACTAGCAGCCCATATTCATCTCCACCACCAGCCACTTCAGGAAGTCCTTCCTGATGAACCAACTGCCCAGCCACTCGGACCCAGACCATCGGGGACAAAGCCCGCTGAGCGGTGACTCTGCCTTCAGCATTTCGTTCAGCTGGGCTGAGCGCCCAGAGCCTCGCAGAAGGCAACTCTTCGGTCCCACTCGCTCCAGCGGGCTATTGGCTCCCAGCACCGCTCCCCTAGGCCCGGCCCGCAGCCCAGTCCCAAAGGCTTCCGCCGGAACTTCTGGGGCGCGGAGGCCCTCAGGTGTGGGGAGGGGCTCCACTGGCTCACGGGGAAGAGAGAGGATCCGTGCCCAGCAATTCTGCACGTCCCTGGGGGATGCCACCTGTCCTGGGAAGTCCCGCCTCCCCTCTCGGGTGGCCATGTTGGCCGCCTCCCCTGGCGAAGGTGGCCAGGCTGTCCCCCAGGCCTCGCAGACACGTGTACAAATACGCACACGCCAGTCCCTCGGAAAGCCTTCTCATTTGAAAAAGAGCCCCGAGAGCTGCGTGCTAAGAGCTGAGGTCAGCGCTTTCAAAACTGCTGTAGGAAACAACTGATTCCAGGTTTTTCCTAAAAACACAGAATCCATTAGGGTCTCGTCACCTTCTCTCTCAAGTTTCAAAGCCTAAGTCTTCAGGAGTGTCGCGGCCACAGCCCAGACACCCATGCGTGGGCTCGGCACCCTCCTCCTGGGGCAGGCTTGCTGGCTCTGTGTGGCCCACCCCAAGCCCTCTGGCACCTCTAACCTTCGAGGATACAGGTAAGCAGAAGGTCAGGGGCAGAACAGGCAGGAAGCTTTCTACCCAGACTGAACACAGGAGACCCAAAGAAAGGCCATGTCCCACCTCCCAGGAGGTGCGGGCCCCAGGTGTGTCCCAAGGCCTCCTTGCTCCAAGGCATCGTCCTCCCCACCAGGGGACAGAGACTGACAACCAATGCTGATCACCACAGGCCAACTGGTCCGCCTATGCGTGGAGCACAGATGGGTGGAGGGTGCCATTCTCTTTCTGGAGATGAGGAAGCCAAAGCCCCCACAGGGGCAAGCCTCCTCCTCCACGGAACCCCCTCCTCCGCAGCCCCCTCCACAGAGCCCCCTCCTCCGCAGAGCCCCCTCCTCCACGGAACCCCCTCCTCCGCAGAGGCCCCTCCTCCACGGAACCCCCTCCTCCACGGAACCCCCTCCTCCGCAGAGCCCCCTCCTCCACGGAACCCCCTCCTCCACAGAGCCCCCTCCTCCACGGAACCCCCTCCTCCGCAGAGCCCCCTCCTCCACGGAACCCCCTCCTCCGCAGCCCCCTCCACAGAGCCCCCTCCTGCGCAGAGCCCCCTCCTCCACGGAACCCCCTCCTCCACGGAACCCCCTCCTCCGCAGAGCCCCCTCCTCCACAGAGCCCCCTCCTCCACGGAACCCCCTCCTCCACGGAACCCCCTCCTCCGCAGCCCCCTCCACAGAGCCCCCTCCTCCACGGAGCCCCCTCCTCCACGGAACCCCCTCCTCCGCAGAGCCCCCTCCTCCGCAGAGCCCCCTCCTCCACGGAACCCCCTCCTCCACGGAACCCCCTCCTCCACGGAACCCCCTCCTCCGCAGAGCCCCCTCCTCCACGGAACCCCCTCCTCCACGGAACCCCCTCCTCCGCAGCCCCCTCCTCCACGGAACCCCCTCCTCCACGGAACCCCCTCCTCCGCAGAGCCCCCTCCTCCACAGAACCCCCTCCTCCACGGAACCCCCTCCTCCGCAGCCCCCTCCTCAGAGCCCCCTCCTCCGCAGAGCCCCCTCCTCCACGGAACCCCCTCCTCCGCAGAGGCCCCTCCTCCGCAGAGCCTCAGCGGGGGGAGGCCCTGGTCCCCAGGCCCCGAGGCCGAGTCCCCCACTGTCTGCTCCTCAGGCCAGCTCGGCCACGCCCATCAGTGACCATACATAAGTGACTCCCATTTAAACCTCACCGTCAGACCTCACCGTCACACTGTACACATCTGACAACGCCTTCTGACTGTTTCAATGACGCTTCAAATGCAAGTGTCCCAAACAGAGGCCACAAGCTGTCCCTTCCTAAGAACCACCCTGTCCCTGCTGCAGTCCCATCTACCTGCACCCTCCCAAAGCCCCCACCCTCCCCAGCTCCCCTCTCTCACCTCCCAGCAACTCTGTCCCTGTGCCACTCCTGCTCCAAACTGGAGCCAAGTGGTCATCTCAAAGCTGGCCATGTCACAGCTGGTGAACGGATTCAACAGTCATCAACGAAGACAAACCTCTCAGTGTGGCCCCCGGGGCCACTCGGGTTGATGGAACACAACTGTCTGCCATCTCTCGGCCCGTGTCTCAGCCTGCCCAGGCCACCTCTGCCCTGTCCTCTGTACTCATCCTTCTTTCTCGCCCATGAGCCTTCGGCAGAAGCCCTCCCCTCTCCACCAATTAACGCAACCCTTCAGATTTACCCCAGCCACATGCCACAGAAGCCCCTCCCCTAGGTCAAGGCCCCCTGAAAGCTCCCAGAGCACAAGACGCCACTCTCCTGGCCCCGGCCACTCCTTCATACTGTCTGTGTGGTGCTTTCAAGAGTGTGTAGCTCCCAAAAGGGCCAGGACCACATGCCAGGCTGGCTGAGTCCTACGCACGACCACTGCCCTGTGAGGCCCAGGCTCAGCCAGGCCACCCCAGGGCCACTGCACATTCTGCCCACAGCCTCCCCAACACGAGTGTGATGGGACCGACACCAAGGACCGTCGCCAGGGACAGCCTGTGACCTAGAAGTCCCACCACCAATTAACAAAGGCTGACATGACACACAAGTACGGCTTCCAGCAAAGGGTTCTAGGGCCCTTCCTCAGGCAAGAAAAACACTGCCAATAAAGCAGATGGAATTATTGATCAACAAAAAACAGGCCTCTTGAGAAAAGGCCTCATTCTATTGGTGCTAATGAACAAGCCATTAAAGCGAGCTGGCTGGAACAAGGTTTATCTCCTCAGAAGTGAGGCTGATTGTACTAAATTAAGGATGGGGAACAAGACAATTTATCCAATCCCCCCACCTGAGCTTGCTCTGTTCAAAGCTCAACAGGATTATTTCCTTCCCTGTAATAAACCATAACTGTGAGTGCAAAGCTTTCAGGGAACTCTGTGAGCCCTTCCAGCGAATCACTGACCCTAAGGGTGGCCCTGGGGACCCCCCAACCTCAGAAGTGAGGGAAGTCTCCTGCACTGGCCCCTAACTGCATGATATTGATACAATAAAATATGAAAGACCTTTAAGAAAGTGATCTCTGTGTGCCATGGAAAGAGTGTGAGGGTGTGTTAAGCATGAAGAGCAAGCTGCGGGACAGGGCATGTAATACCCTACAACGGGAGTGAAAGGGGAAATGCACTGGCACATGCATCAGCTTACACACGCATAAAGTATTGTGGAAAAATGCACCAAAAATTAGTAATGCTATTGTCTACAGGGAGATTGCTGGCTGGAGGGGCAAGAGAAGACCTCGTCCCTGTTGATCTGTCGTGTCATTTGAATGCCAAGCCACGTGAATGCATCACCTGTTCAAACCAGTTTCTCCAGCACCTTATGGATCTGCAATGACAGGAGTCTCTCCATGACTGTTTCCCACAGGTCAGACAAAACACCCAATCAACTTCCCTATCGCCTGAGGCATCAGCATTTGTGCCCAAAGATGCCTGGCACCCCGACCACGTTAGTGCCCGTCACTGTGAGCAGACATGCCCTCAAATAAAGACCCCAATCACGGCAAGAGGGGAAGCTCAAGACACAACCATTAGAAATAAAATGAAAATGCAGTATGCAAGGCCATGTGAAAAATTAATAGTCTCAAGGTATTACTCTGATACCACCTCCCCAGCAAGTACGACACCTGTCACACAAACCAGACTGGAGAGCTCGGGAGAAAAGCCTAATTCCCCTGCCCCAAAATTAGGCTCCTCACTGCCTGCTCAGCAAAACCCATGCCAGGCCCTGCCCTCCCAGAACTGCTCACACAAAGGGCCCGGCCACACGGGACCACCCCGTCCTCCGGAGAGACTGTGCACCTGCCCCTCGTGGAGCCCTGCTCTCCTGGCTTTCCAGCACACTCTCCCCTCTACCCTTCACCTCTGCACTTGTCAACAACCCACCCATCCTTCAACACCTCCACACCTCTTCTGGAGTCCTCTTACATACCACCTCCCTGCCTGCCACCCGGCTCGAGCCTCCCTGCCCATCTCCCCCAGTGGGGGGCCACCCTGCCCCACCCCTCAGTGCTGGGTTTCCTCTCCTTACTAGACCGCAGGTCGGAGGGCACAGGGATGACCCGCTCAGATGTGTCACCCACCAGCTCCACTCAGCCTCGCCCAGAACCTCGCCCAGAGCAGGGGCTCGTCCAAGTCTGCTTTGGAACTACCAGTGAACTCTCTTCATGCAAAGTGTCAGGAACTCGCATGTACAGACAAGTGGTAGCATCCAAACTGATATATCAGGATGACCCACTCATACCATCTCTGGTCCAGCTGCTTCAGTGCTGGGAATATATAAGACTTCTCTGTTTAAAAAAAAAAAGAAACTACTCAGCTATTTCTGAAAGCTATCGTTTAACTTATTGTTATAAAAGCTCTTGAATTAATAAGAGGTAGTTTTAATAACTCTAATCTGTAGCCCCTATTGATCATCTTTTTAAAATATCTGTTTAACTGAAAAAGCTTCCCCAACTCTCCCACGTGAGTTTAAAACTCTCCAAAGCCAAACAGTTGGGGATGTCAGAATATACACCAAATTCTTGGGAGTTCACGAAATTTAGACCGTACACTGCACTGCTTTCCTTGGACAGCGGAATATCCTTATCTTTCCTGAGAGCCAGAAGGCAACCTGTGCCTCAGTGAACTGGCCACCACGACTGGGGTGAAGGTGGTCCCACGCCTTGGGCAACAGCCCAGGGAACGGCTGGAGCTGGAAGGGGAGCATTCTGCCCAGTTAGTTCTGAAAATTCTCACAAACGTCTGAAACATCAACATGTTACTAAAGTCCTTCCCACAGGCACTCTATCTGAAACTTGGCAACCCAGGGAGGGAGCCCAGTGCGGTCCTCAGAGGTCATCTGGCTCAAACACCAGGCTCCTGAGAAGGGTACAAGCTGCCCAAATGTACAGAGGCCAGAAAGAGCACGGACGGGACCCAAAGCCAAGGTGTGGTTCCCACCACGAGCCCCCAAGATCTGGGAGCCTCAGAAGCAGCAGCAGTCCCTGAACGGGCTACAGACAGAGATGCCCTCTCCTGCTCCAGCTACTGGTGGGTTCCGGGAGCTTATGTTCCTCTGAACTCTCCCCAGGGAAATCCAAACAGTTCATTTTCCACCCAAAGGAGCACAAATAGCAGCCTGAAAGAGCATCTGCGGTGAGAGGCAGCAGCTCCTCTGGCATCACCTCTGCCCTTCACCTTGAGGCTCTCAAGCACTGGCCTTGAGAAGGGGTGGCCAAGTCAAACAGCAGCTTTTAATGTGTCCACCTCCTGAAAGGGCAGCTGGCTGCTTCCAGGACAAAGGCCGGTCCTTTGTTCCACTCGATATGCTGCACCCTCTTCAGGTGGGCCCAGAGACACGAGGATGAATCAGACTGGCCCGAGAGCTCACGGGCGAGGGGATGACGAACGGTGGAGCCTGGATCCCCAGCACCTTCAGAGGCTGAGCAGTAACAGGAGGGTGAAAGGAAGAAGCCTATTAGAGAAACTCCAAGCACACACAGAGTGAACATCACAGTACGATCAACTTCCTGCACGACACAGGTTCAAAATGATCAAGATTCTGCCATTCTTGTTTCATCTAATTCCTCCCACTCTCCACCCCCACTGTTTTTCTCTTTTTTACCTATTTTGTAACATAAATTTTATCTCAAAGAAACTTTACCTGAGATCCTCCTCCCAGGACACTGACGAGGGGATACGTACGCAACCCAGGTCCCCTCAGGACATAGCAGAGTTCCGCCTCCATGGAGAGCGCAGCCAGTCCCCCCACCAACCCTCCATGCGGACGTTAGGCGTCACCACGCTGCTGGGCTGCTGGGGCTTTTTGGCCTTAGGTTAGTTTCTAAAACGATTTTTTTAAATTTCAACAGCTTGCTTTCTTCTACTCTTCCTGGATTTGTCCACATCTCAAATGAAATACTATTTATGGAAGGTTGTCTGAAAGCCAACCTTGCCATTTACTTAAGCGGGACCATCATCCTGGACCCTGAACTCACTCTTGCAGAGGGTTCTTCCACGCGGTGCCCCAGCCTGCACTGCAGCCTGGACGAGCAGGGGCCCGGGAGACACAAGGCGTTGTCACAGCTGTCACAAAGCCAGGAGTCACCAGACACCCAGGCCCTGAGAGGGACCTGCTACAGACAGGAGAATGGACATTCTGCACAGGAAACGTCCAGGCCGTAAGTGGAACCTGATGCAGGACGTGCTTGACATGCTCAGGAATGCAAAGAACTTTAAAACAGAGTTCCTCGTCCTCCAGCTTTAGGGCACACAGTGCCCAAAATGAAGGGGACAGAGAGCTCTCTTGGGCCACTGGCAACAAATCCTCCATGAAACCAAACCCTCACAAAGACGTAAGGGCAAGAGGAGCCACTGACCAGAGCCCTGCACAAGGCCAAGGGTCTGTGTGAGAACGATCCCACTCATGCCTCCCGCCACCCACCCTCCCAGGGTGCACCCCAGACAGGCCGAGGGGAGGAGGAACTACAGCTCCAGAGCGACGCCTCCCGGGCCCGCCTCTGCCACAGCAGCGCCAAACCCCAAGGGGCCGCCGTCGCCTATCTCTACCCTCATCGCCTCCCCAGGACCCAGCCACGCTGGTTCTCCCCTCCCCGTGACCTGGGACATTTTCTTCTCATCCTTAGGACTCCCGCCTGCCAAGGGCCGGTTCCTGTTAGATGAGAGCCCATCGTGGCGACAGCCAGAGCCTGTGCGTTGCTGGGGCCACACGCAGTAGTCTGAGGAGGTGTTTGCCAGACGGGCCCAGACACCATGCCCATAACCATCGGGGCCTGAAACAAGCCTGCGCAGTGTCAGAGCTGCAGTGGGTGTGGCGCAGAGGCATCGATGGCTGTCTCAGTACCCCGATCCCGAGATGCCCAAATGCAAACACTCGGTTACAGGGAGGCCAGGCCTCTGCACCGCGGTGACACGGGAACGCTACAGAGGAAAAACAGGAGTGAATCAGATCTCCAAATCCATCGGCAGCCCCGAAACAGCCCTGAGCTGTGGTCCTCTGTTACTTAAATGATCATGCTCTTCTCCTCCACTAACAAGAACCTGTTCTCCCTGACGTGGCTCAGGCACGCAAGCTCCCCAATTTCAGTCACTTAATGCTAATGAAGGCCAGCCCACCCTTCAGGCCCCCACCCCTGGCCCCCCACTGGTCTCAGCAGAATCAGAGCCCATGTTCCCAGGCGGCCAGTTCACCAAGGAGAAGAGGGCGCCGGAGCCTTGGGAGGAGTTGGCTATGGGCCTGACCGACCCTAGACTCTGGGATGCTCAAAACTGAGGGGACATCTGCTCTGCCCTCGAGAGAACTGAAGCCAAGCTGGGCAGAAGGAAGAGGACTTTCAGCTTCTGACACAAATGACACTGGCCATGAGAAAGGACACCAGTGATCGGGTTGCATGCAGTTAACCCCTGGATGACCCTGGGTAATGCAGTACAGGCCACTCCTCCAGGCCTCAAAGGTAACACTCAGGCTGTCAGGCGGGGAAGCCCAGGCCAAATGCGACTGCCATACCTCCCAACTGTTCCCTGCAGCCTGCCCGAGACTGGCTCTCCAAAGGCCATGGTGGCTGCTGGGAAAATCTCCCAGGCAGGACAGGCCCTGGGGGGCTGCTCAGAGGAGGCCTCAGCTCTCCTGCTCACCTGCGCTCAGCCCCGGCCAAGTCCTCCTCACACGTCCCTTTGCCAGCAGCCACCCCAGCAGCCTCCTCCCTTTTGGTCCTCTCTCAAGACACGCCCGATGCTGCCTGGGGACTGGGGGACCTGGGCACCAACAAGGGCGAAGCCTGGATCTTCCCACATCCCCAGGAGGTCTGGGGCCAAACAGGACTTAAGGAAGCACTTGCCAAGTGTGACTCAGTCAGGACACCAGAGATGCCGCCTCCTGCTCTAAAACAATCCCCTGGGAATCCAGCATTGCCTAATTTGTCTAAGTCCTTTTACTATCTGGCTTTAGATCCTAATCAATTTAAAAGGAGGTACAGAAGTAGAAGTGCCATATCTACAAAGCTGGGAGAAAAGCCCCCGAAAGTGCTTCGAGAGCAAGATGAGAGGCACAGAACTACAGACACACTGCCACCCGGGACCTGCTTCACTGAGTGCCTGCTGTCTCCAGGGCCCAGGGCGAGCACATGCGGGGGCACGGCCCCAAAGAGTCCGGAGAGTTTCTGCTGGAGAACATTTCTCTTATCTTCCCCACAGTGCTATAAGGCCCACGGCCACATGGCCTGCCCTGAGCATGCGAGTCCGAGGGGACAGCACTGGGCCCAGACTGGGGTCTCTGTCAGAGCTACTGGCCAAGCAGCAACTTCCCCTCCGGCTCGCTCAGGCAGCCACAGCTGGGCCCGCTGCGGGAGAGCGAGCCCGTCATGCTCCCTCCACACCTGGCTGCACATGTCCACTGGTGCGAGCAGGCAGAGGCCAGCGAACACTGCTGCAAACTCACATCGGAAACCCCAGCAGCGAGCGGGAGAAGGGCAGGGGCTGCTCCCGGAGCCCTGGGTGAGGCTGCAGCTAAAAGAACGACAGTTGTCAGGGAGCTCTCTCTACACTTGTTTTCTGATCCCCACTGGGACACAACAGCGTGAATAACACAAGGGCCTTGTCACAGCAGCCAAGCAAGACAAAAGAGGCCCCACCCTAAGTCACCACTAACCACAGACGCAAATGCACAAAAACAAAGCAGCTACAACACCCTCACTCACCCGTGCACTGATTATTAAATGCCCCCTGGATGCCAGGCACAGAGGCTCCGAACACAAGCCCCTGCTCTGAAGTCACAAGTCTTAAGACTGAGGATAACCGGTAAAGACACAGACAGCTTCCAAGGCAGAGAGAAGCCGGGACTCAGCCGCCAGGACAATGACCCGCTATTTAACGGCCAAGAGTCAATGCAGGGAAACAACTGCTTTCATCGTTGGCCTCCACGAGGATGCGAAGAGAAGTCTCCGGCCTCTGCCCGCACACCTCTGTGGGAAGGACACACGTTCCGGGAGCCAACGCATCACAGATGCACAGGCCCGAGGGAGGCGCCAGATGTGGTTGAAGGCCCCTCTCCAGACCCCAGGCTCCATGAGATGAGCTCGTGGTGAACACATGAGTGAAGGAATGAACAATAAGAATGAACATGGCCAAGCCCGCCGAGGCACGAGCATGCAAGACAGAAGAAAGGGCCTGCTCACAAGTATACAGAAGGTAAACCATTCTTCCTTCCTCCTCCTTTCGCACCTTCAAAGAAAACCAAACCAAGCCCAGTTAAGACGGACCCAGATGCTTGACAGCTCGCCACCTTCCCCAGCACCAACAGCGCTCCTGGTACCGACCAACCCGATACCTAGGTAATCAGAAATCGCGAACACAGTAACTAGGGTAATAAAGAAGTCTAGTTTGGTCAGTAAGACCCCTTCTTGGAAGAAAACTACACCCTGCCCATCACTGTCCTCCTAATCGGCCTCGCACGTCAAGGGAAACTAGTCCCCAAGAACTGATATCTGGCCAGCCTACAAACGTTTTGGGGAAGTGTCCAGGTCAGCACTTGTCGGTTCCCAACTTTCACTCCAGGTGACGGGTCAGCAGTTTCAGGGGTGCAGCTGCAGGCTTCAGAGCCAGCACACCTGCCTGCCCTTCCGTCTCCCCGGCACCAGCATCCTCCACACCCCCTCAATCCCCTCCAACCTGCAGGCTGACTGACAGGTATCACGCCCACCCTTGCCTGACTGAAACAGGCCAGGATCAGGCCCAAAGGGACAGGGGAGGAGCCAAACCACAGAGGCGCATCCCTGCCACGAGCCAACTATCTCCTCTACAAAATGGGAGGCTGACCCATCGGGCTCAACATGCCTCCCATGCCTGTTTACTAAGGTCCCCAGTATGAACTGCTGAGTAAACTTGTGAAAAGCCAAACCACTGGACAGCCCTGCCCTCCTCACGTGCCTTGAAATCTCTGCTCCCACGTAAGTGAAGTGCACATATACTACGATGCAAATGTAAAGAAGGACAACATTTTTGGGACGCAACGTAGCAGTATCTATCAATTCCAAAGGTATTTATCTTTCGAGGTGAAAATTTGACTTCTAAGAATTTATCCAACCAATACGGCACTGCTTATCGGGAAAAAAAGGAAAGCTGCACTCCACTGGAAACAACCTCAACGTCCGTTGAGAGGGGGCTAAAGTAGCCCCGAGTCCGTCCACACTGCAGAACGCTGGGACGCTGTAAAGTAACTCGGTAGAGCTGTCTGTGCCGGGCAGAACTGCTGCTGGACTCGCTGTGAAAACAGAAGGCTGAGGGTGGAGCTGCAGAAGGAGCCCCAGTCAGAGAGCCTGCGTGTTCACACACAGCTCCAGGAAGACACGGGCCCTCAGCAGGCACCGCCCGCCCAGACTGCCTGGGGGCGGGAGCAGCATCCCCCAGCTGCCCGCCAGGCAGCCGTGGCCCAGGGAAGCCTGGGGAGGACCCCACAGATGGGGAGGGATGAAGCCCGCTTCCGCTTTCCGGCTCCTCCCCGCCCTTGTTCTGCTCCAATCAACCATCTGAAATTAGCGCATCTTCTACAGCCCACAGCTGGTCTCACGCAGAGCCATCCCCACGGCTCTTGTCCGAAGTCCCCAAGACACAGGCAAACTGGCAGACAGAGCCTGGGCTCGTCCCGCTGCCCACAGGCCTTCGACAAGCTCAGGGGACGGGTTCCTTCTCAAAATGAAGGCTTTAAAAAGCACAAGCCCACCCACACCCGACTTCAGTCCACGCCACCCCCGAGGCTTCCCGCCCCTCACAGCTGATCACGGCAGCTCACTCCTCAGGGCTCACGGACCAGCCTGACCGAGGTGTGGCTTACACACAAGGGCACACACACCCATGCAGCTGCCACCATGACCGAGTCACAGGCCATCTCCAGCACCCCATGAGGGCCCACAGGCCCCCAAGCATACCCCAACCAGAGACTTAAGGAGCCCCTCATCTGCTTTCTGTCATTACAGGTCAGTTGTGCCTTTCTTAAAATTCCAAATAAATGGCATCATATGGTGTGAACTCAGCAAGTCTGGCTTCTCGCGCTCAGTGAGAGAGATCTGTGTTTCCTACAGAGCAGCTGTCCGTTCCTTCTTACTGCTCGGTAGTATGCCATTGTCGGGGCCCACCAGAGCCACTCACCCATCCACCGACCGAGGGACATTTCCACTATTTCCACCTGCTATTATGAGTAAAGCTGCCATGAACCTTCAAGGACATGTCTTTGGAAGGTCACATTTTCATTTCTCTTGGGTAAATATCTAGGAAAGGAACTGCTGGGTCCTAATGTACAGAAAGTTGCCAAACTATCTCCAAAGTGGCTTTGCCATTTTCCACTCATACCAGCCATGGAGGAGAGTTCCAGTTGCTCCACATTTTCACCAACAGTTGGGATGATCAGGTTTTTTTCTTTTTTCTCTTTTTTTTTCCTTTGTGAGGAAGATTGGCCCTGAGCTAACATCTGTTGCCAATCTTCCTCTTTTTGCTTAAGGAAGAGTGTCACTGAGCTAACATCTATGCCCATCTTCCTCTATTTTATGTGGGATGCCACCACAGTGTGGCTTGACAAGCGGTGCTAGGTCTGCACCTAGGATCTGAACCCACGAACCCCAGGCCACTGAAGCAGAGAGCATGAACTTAACCACTACGCCACCAGGGCAGCCCTGGGATGGCCAATCTTTTTAATTTTAACCATTCCATTGGATCTGTAATAATATTTCACTGTCACCTTAATTTGTATTCCACTCATGATGTCAATGATCTTTCATGTCCTTATGTACCATTTGTATATTTTCTTTTCTAAAGTTATCTGTTCAAAGTCTTTTGCCTATTTTTTTAATCAGGTCATCTTATTGATTTGGAAAAATTCTTTTTTTTTTTGTTTTTTGCTGAGGAAGATTTGCTCTGAGCTAACATCTGTTGCCAATCTTCCTCAGCAAAAAGAGGAGCTAACATCTGTGACAATCTTATTCTATTTTGTATGTGAGTCACCAGCATAACATGGCCACCGCCAAGTAGTGCAGGTCCGCACCTGGGAACCAAACCCGGCCTGCCAAAGCAGAGCGCACCAAACTCAACCATCAGGCCCTGAGGCCAGCTTCCAGAAGAACTCTTTATATATTCCGGATACAAGTCCTCAGTCAGGCATATGCAGTGTATGTATTTCCTCCTTGTCCATGACTTGCCTCTTCTGTTTCTTGTGTCTTTTGAGAGCAAAAGTTTTTCATTTTGGTGAAGTCCAACATCAGTTTTCTTCATTTACGGTTCATACTTTTTGTGTCCTAAGAACTCTTTGCCAAATCCAAGCTTCCAGAAGTTTCAGCTTTTACATTCAGGTCTACGCCCCAGTGAGTAAAATTTTGCGTCCAGTATGAGGTATCGGTATTTGTCCGTGTGGATGTCTCGTTGTTTCAGCACCATCTGTTGAAAAGACATCTCTCCCCACTGAATTATCTTGTCAGCTTTGACGAAAATCAGTTGACTCTACAGTCTCGGGTTATTCCTGAACTTTCTATCCTGCCCCATTGATTTCTATGTCTGTCCTCACACTGCCACTGTCTCGATTAATGCGGTTTATAGTGTGTCCTGAAGTCAGCCATCGTAAGGCCTCTAACTTGTTCTTCAAAACCGTTACAACTATTCTAGGTCGTGTCCATTTCTACAGAAATCTCAGAATCCGCTTGTCGACTTCTACAAAAAGCCTGCTGGGGCTCTGACGGGGCCTGCACTGAACGTACGGATCAGTTTCAGCAAACTGACATCTTCACAATATTGAGCCTTCCGATCCACGAACACGGTTTATTTATATTATTATTTTGTCGTTGGTGTGGTCGAGTTGATTTCCGACTCCCAACAGAGCGGAACCCTGCCCGGTCTTTTGGCGCCATCCTCTCATCTTCCGGCGCTGTGTCAGACGATGCTCCACGGCTATTCACAGGGTTTTCATGGCCAATTTTTCAGAAGTGGGTGGCCAGGTCCTTCTTCTAGTCTGTCTGAGTCTGGAAGCTCCAGTGAAACCCGTCCACCACGGGTGACCCTGCTGGTATTTGAAATAACGGTGGCAGAGCTTTCAGCTTCAGAGCAACACACAGCCGCCACAGTCTGACAACCGACAGGTGGGTAGCGTGGTTCCCTGACAGGGACACGAACCCAGGCTGGGGGGGTAAGAACACCGGATCTTAACCACTAGACCACCAATATCGTCATTAGGTTTTCTTTAATTTCTCTCAGCAACATCTTGTAGGTTCCAGTGTACAGATCTTACACATATTTTGTTACATTTATCCCCAAGTATTTCATCTTTTTTGATGCTACTGTAATTGGCATGTACTTCCAATTGTTTGTTGTTAGGATACAGAAACTCAATCTACTTTTGTGTATTTTCCTTGTATTCTGTGAACCTGTTAAACTCTCTTGTTAGTTCTAGTGGTTTTTTCTGATTCCCTGGGATTTTCTACATAATTACACCATCTCCAGATAGAGCGTCTCTGTTCTTCCTCTCCGTCTGCGCATCTTTTCTCTCCCCCGCTGCAGCGGGTAGGACCTCCCACACTGTGAGCCGGGAGGGGTGAGTGCAGACGCCCCGCCTCGCCCCAGTGCTGGGAGCCTTCGTCCACCAGAGCACCTCTAGCAGTAGGGTTTGCAGATGACAGTCATGTGGCAGAGGAAGTTCCCTTCTTTGCCTAGTTTGCGGGCTTTTCAGCGGAATGGGTGCTGGATTTTTACAAATGCTTCTCCTGTATCTATTGAGATGATCACACGTTTCTCCCCTGTATTCTACTGAAATAGTAAGTTACATTAGTTAATTTTCTGAAGATAATTTTTCCATCCGGCCTCCCTCAGTTCTTCCTTCTTCTCCAGTGCCCCACGCAGTCCTGCCTAGGTGACAGAGACCTCAAAGGACGTCTCCTGGGGTCCACCTTCAGTACCTCATGCCATTCCCCAGAGAGGCCTCAAAGGACGTCTCCTGGGGTCCACCTTCAGTACCTCATGCCATTCCCCAGAGAGGCCTCAAAGGACGTCTCCTGGGGTCCACCTTCAGTACCTCATGCCATTCCCCAGAGAGGCCACACTTCTGAGGGACGAAGTTCAGCACGTCGCAGTCTCCACACACCACGGTCCCTCTGTGCGGCTGCTGAATCCCTCAGCCCGACTCTCAAAGCCCTGGGACAAGCATGGCCCACCACCAAGCTCGCCCACCCTGCTGCCCACACCAGCGTCCACCACGAGCACACAGGCCCCCCTCCTCCGCCAGCACCATGACTCCCAAAGTCGTGAGGCCCAGACTGCCTCCAACCCACATGACCCATGCGCTGGAGACGAGGAGTCAGGCAACACCAAGGGCGGAGAAGGAACTCAGCCCGGGGGCTTCCCTGGAGGTTCTCACTGGTTGATCCACCTCTCCTAGCATCTCTGGCTCCTCAGGATGTAAGAAATGCCAAACTACGAAGAGGGTGACCAGTGTCACGCCATGTAGACTGTTCAGGGGTTCGGTCTCTCCATGGGTTAGAACTGATCCCTGTTCCTAACCTTCCCGAGGCCACAGAGCCCTCTGAGAAGCGGAGCGCAGCCACAGGCCCTGTCCGGAGAGGAGAGCCCACACAGGGAATACTTGGTTTAAAGCACCAGAAGCTCACAGACCCCAGGGCTGTGAGGATCTTAAGGAGCCTGGTCAAGCACAGAGTAGGTGTGGGACAGTCAACAGAGGCCGCTGGCTGCCCAGAGGCAGGCAGGAACTGTAGGACCACAGGCTCCACACACCCCTGCTCACCAAAGCCCGGTTTGGCAAGGAAGTCCCATGGTGGAAGGGCAGAGGGCCTAAAACCTGGAGTCCAAACGGACCGGTGCCACTCCGTGGAACCCAGCAGCTCCCTGGGCCGCGAGGAACCAGGATCACCAAGGGGGGTATGCCACCTAGTGGTGGCAGCTCTCAGAAACCCACGGAGACACTGGACACAGGCAGGAGGCTGGGGTCACGACATGCCCCAAATGTGCAGCCTCAGTCCCAAAATTATGGCAGCCTGGGCCTAAGGGCCCAATAGACTCAAGCCCACCAGGCCAGGTGCAAATGCCCTCCAGCCCCTCGAGCTCCTGCTGCCCTGCGCCCGCTGGACTACAACTCACTGCCGCCAGCTGGGGCTGGCTGACCACATTCGGGAGTGGGACCCGAACTACACGCAACACGGCGTCTACGCGCACCCACACAGATGTGCCTGTGCATGAGGAGAAAGTCGGCGACTGTCATCAGATTCTCAGACGGATCACGAACTCATGGTGAGAAATCAACGTTCTAGAAAAGCCCTTCCATTTACAGATGTGGAAACTGAGGCGTAAAAGAGACCCCACAACAAACAGGGGCCAAGCTGGGGCCAGACAGATGTCCAGCCGCAGTTTAACAGGGTCTGAGACGGCCCATGCCCGCCCGCTGCGCTGACTCCACGAGGGGTGGAGGGCGCCCACCCTGGAGCCGCTCCTGGCAGATCCCACCTCTGGCCACCAGACAGAGGCCCCCAGACAGCAGCTCCCTCCTTGTCCACCCGCCTCCCGAAACAGTGCCCCTCTCCTGCTCACGCCCCCCTGCAGGGACCCCAGGTGCAGCATGGAGCCCCAACATTTCCCTGCGTCCTCAGTCTCCCCGGCCGCTTCCCACCCCCATATTCAACTTATTAACTGGGAGCTCCGCCAAGTCACCCCCTGCTCGGAAATCTCGAATAACTGCCCAAAACCCAGCAAAAAGACATAGCCAAACTCCTCAAAGTATTCAAGGCCATCCCGAGACTCAAGTGCAGCGCCTGGAGGGGCTGACCCACGGGGCCTGGCTCCAGCCCAGGCGTCCACGTTTGTACCAAGCTCTCCAGGTGATTCCAAGAACAGGTCACACTCACACCCCACACCACAGGTCTGCGACCCACGCCTCTTATCCGACACACATACCCACTTAAGCAGAGCACAAGTCGCTGGAGGTGACGGGTGCCCCAAATGCCTAGCGGGGCCAGGAAAGGTGAGGAGCAGGAGCTGAGGTTTCCAAGGTGGCCCCGGAAGCGGCCCAGGCACAACCGGCCACAAAGCCCGTGAAGGAAAATCCCCACCAAGGGGCCGCAGGAGACGGGGCACCAAGGCCGCTCCACGTGCCTCTCTCGAAGGCAGCGCTGGCCCTCAGAAGGGACACAGCAGGCCCCTCTGCAGTCTGTAAGGCACTTGTGAAGCGCACGGGGGTGTTAATCTCCACGAGCAGAGTGAGGAAGGCAGTGCACTTCCTCTCCAGTGACCAGAGAGCTGGCCCAGAGCCGGGCAGAGACTGGAAGAGGGCACGCCGGCAGTGGGAGAGCAGGGCGAGATCCCAGCCTCTGCTACGCCATCTGTTTTCCCACCATGGAGGCAGGCCCCTCCTCTCCTGCCCAACCCCAAGCTGACCATGGGCACAGGCTGCCCCTGCCTCTGCCAGCCTGCAGGACCACCCCCCACCAAGGGCCTGGCCACGAAGGGCAGGCTGAGTGAGCACCCCAGAACTCTGCCTGAGCAGACGCCCGCCCCAGCTGGCAGTCAGCCTGCAAAAGTCCGCCCGCCTGCGTGCCGGCCACACTCAGGGGCGGGGCCTCAGGGGTGGATGTGGGACCAAAGGGCTTGAGGAGCAGCTGCCCTTTCCATCCTGGCCAGACGGAGCTGGCTGTGCACCAGCCCTGCTGGCCTGACAGATGCCGGGTGCTCTGTGCACACGCTGGGTGCTCCAACAGTCCAGCAGCCAGACTGACCAGGCACGCGTGGGTCCCTGACCTCGCACAAGAAGGAAGTCCCGGAGGTTCCTCCTCTGACGGGAATCTCCCGGGAGCAGGAGGGAAGCTCTCCCGCGAGTTCCCAAGCCCAGAGAACAGGAGGAAACACAAACGTTCAGGTCCCCCTGGAGCCAGCACTACGGGAGTCTGGGCTCTGCAGCCGGAGTTCAAGGGGAAACAGCAGCCTCATCTGTCCTCTGCGACTCAGCGAGGCAAAAGGAAAACGAAGACAGACAACTGGAGTCAATAACGCCCACGGAGCAGTCGCTGGTTCCAGAACCAGCAGTCGACAGGGTAATTACAGGACAGCTCTTTAAAGAAGCTTCTCAGTCTTGGCCCAGTTTTCCAGAGCAGCAGGAAGGACACCAAGAAGCTACAGTTACAATCACAGGCGCAGATAAAACAAAAGGCTCTTTAAACACCGCAGGCCCCGTGCCCCAGGCTCCAAGGACTAATCCAGAATGAGCAGTCTTCCACCGCCCCCCAGGCTGCAGCAAACAGGCATCACCACAGCTGCTGGGGCAGGCCGGTCTGTAGGGCGTCCCCAGGTCCCGGGGCCTGAGGGACAGGCAGCAGCAGAGCAATGCCGAGAAAGAGGGGCAGCGGCACCCCAGCAGGACGGTGGCAGAACAGACGAGATGGGCAGCAGGGAGCAGAGGCAAGGACCACCCCGCCCTGGCCCTCCCACTCAGCATCCTGCCACTCGCCCGCGGCAGCAGCTCCAAGACAAGCTGAGGAGGCTGCTGCAGGCCCGACTGGGGCAACAATCCTCTGTTGTGGCGTTTTCCGTTTTTACCCTAAAACCTCAGGTCATCCCCCACCTTACAATCACCTCATAAGGAATGACTTCCCCCAGAAGAGAGCATTTCCTCAGCATATACGAAAAAGAGACCCTTAACGAACCCCACAGCACAGGGCCATCAAATGCCCAGCACCACCTGGCTGCGAACGCCCCGACCTCAGAAGGAGAGGTCACTGTGGCTCCAGCGGGGAGAGCCCCTGAGCTCCGCTCCCTCCCGCTGCGAGAGACCTTGGTCACAGCGGCCACACGCGGCAGAAGCTCCCCAGCAGCCCTGACAGGGCCTCTGCTGGCGGGAACTGGGGGCAGGCCCACCCTGCGCAGGGGAAGGCGAGGACTCGAGAGGCACCAGCGCCGCCGCCTACCTGATGCTCAGGCCCGTGGTCTGGTCCAGTCTCTCCCAGCTCTGCAGCTTCGCCAGCAGCCTCTGAAAAGACACGGAGGAGGAGACTTAGAGCTCTGCCCCCCGCCGCCTCCTGTCTGAGGACCCCACGACCTTCCGGCTGTCCTTCACACCAGATCCCCACCGACCGTCCTCATCCACCACATGCACATCGATGCCCAGACCCAGCATCATCACGAGAAACTGACGGTGATGAGGACGACAGGAAGGCTCCCTGGTCCTCTGGAGGGCCTGCACTCAGCTCTGACTGAAATGCACAAAAGCTCCACGTCTGCTCCTGGTCCCAGAAATCCTGTGAGACCCAGCCGGCTGAAAGGAATGCAGGTGGGGAGCGAACAGCCTCAGGGACGCTCCTGTAGGAGTCTGTGCCCAGGGAGTAGACGCTGGGCCCTGACCACGAGGACCTGCCACCTCCCCATCTTCCAGGTGCTCCTGAGGACACCAAGACCCAGGGCAGGCGGACTCAGCAGCCCTACAGCCAAATTCCCCCACCCAACACTGCCGACTGGGACCCATGGCCCCTGCGGGAGGCAGCCAGCCCCGAAGAACAGGAGGAGGTGGGCACACCCTGCCCGGGACTGCCCGCAGGCTGGCCCTTGCATCTCACAGCTGCTCCACACTGACCCACATCCCCCAGAGCCCCGTGAGTCTCGTCACCTTCCAGAATGTGAGCAATGTGAGGGCAGGAACCACCTGCCTTTGGCCTCCTGTTGCCTCTGCCCGGAGCCGAGTGCAGTGCTATGAATGCATTCATTCAGTCACTCAAATATCTCCTGAGCCCGTTATGCGCCGGACACGTGCCTGGTTAACAATTTCATCACTACAGCCAATGCTGTTATTTCTCTCATTGTACACACAGAGAAGTGAACACACAGAGAAGTTAAGTAACTCACCCAGAGTCACACAGCCAGCAAGCATCCACAGCAGGATTTAAAACTAGGCAGTGTGAGTCCAGAGCCAAAATCTTAACCAGTTTCAAAATAAACTATATCCACAGAAAAAAACTGTTCAGCTCCAGAGTTGTCTTTCCAGGCTAAGTTCCTACAGAAGCCAGGAACTGAGCGGAACTCTGCTCTTGCCCTCTGACGCCCTCGGCTGGCAGTGAACCCAACGGGTGGAGCAGCTGACAGCACTGAAGACAGTAGAGTAACTTCTACTCTCCCACTGGACTGTGCGAACGATCAGGAAGTGGTGACATGGTTTAAGCCAGGCAAACCAGAGAGGCGAGGTGAAGCAGTGCGGAAGGACAGAAAGACCCTGGGCCAGGAGCCAAGAGGCCAAAGTTCTGGTCCAAACTCCTATGTACTGGGCAAGACAGAGAGCTTCTCTGAACCTGTCTCCTCATCTGCCCAGAAGACTGCGGGACGCTTTCAGCACTGACGTCCCATGACCACCTCTACAACATCATCCCACGAAAGGCCCCCTCGAGTCCCAACAGCAGACACAGGGAGAAGAAACTTAGCACAGGTGTCCCTTTACGTCTCTGGGCGGGCACAGCGTTTGTTCAGGTCCCACACACCATGTCCTCTCTCTGACACCCCATCTGTTTCAGTTTTCCTATTGCTACTGAGTGACCCAGAACCACA
Organism: Equus caballus; assembly: GCF_041296265.1. Lineage (NCBI taxonomy): Eukaryota > Metazoa > Chordata > Mammalia > Perissodactyla > Equidae > Equus > Equus caballus. The sequence goes on from NC_091696.1 coordinate 1,803,063, forward strand.
AATCCACTATCTTACAGCAGTGTGGGTCAGAAGTCCGACCACCCGGGTCTCGCTGGTCTAAGATCAAGGTGGCGGCAGGGCTGCGCTCCTGCTGGAGCTCTCAGGGGAGAATCGTTCCCTTTCCAGCCTCCAGAGGTGCCCACGCTCCCCGGCTCACAGCCCCTTCCTCCATCTTCAACGCCACCAGCAGCAGCGGGCCGAGTCCTCCTCACACGATGCAGCTCTGACCTCCTCCACCCGCCCTTGCTCCTGTGGGGACCTGTGCTCACAATGGCCAACCCGGACAACACAGGGGCGCCTCCCTACCACTGGCCAGCTGACCGGCACAGCTCAGTCCCCCTCTGCCACGTAAAACAACAGATTCACAATTCTGGGGATCAGGACGTGGCCATCTCAGGAGGCCACTACTCTGCCCACCACACCAGCACAGCAGCTTCGGTATTTCAGGTGACGGCTGGAACGTCGGACTGAAACGTCCAGGGTCTAGACACAGAGGACACCCCGCAGAGAAGAGCCCACCGGCTTGGTCCTCACCTCCTTCTCCAGCTCCAGGTCAACCAGGTTTTCCTGCATCTTCTCCTGACGCCCCAGCTTCCGCCGCAGCCCCTCCAGTTCCTCCCTGAGCAGCCCGTTGGTCTCTCGCATCTCCCTGGCAGGGCCAGAAACAGTCACTCAAACAGCCGCACATCCCAGGACGAGTCCAGGAGCCCTAGGAGCACAGACACCGCCCCCAGGGGGCTGCAGGCCCACGCTCCTGAGCTCTAAGCCAGGAAGGCTCCAGCCCACGGCCCAGGCGCGCCTCACCGCAGGTGGACGTTCTCCTCCCGCAGCTGCTTCAGCTCCCTCTCCATCTTCGGCAGCCGCACCAGCTCAGACTTCATGTTCTTCACAATCACAGCATCCTGCTCCTGCAGGGACAGCTTCTGCTCCAAATCCTGACGGAGGCCAGGGACAGAGAGGAGAAAGTCACGGATACCACAAAGTTCTCTGACACAAGCCAAACTGACCCAGGTCCTCAGCGGCCTCCATGGGAGCCAGCCCCCTCCCCTGGGAAGCCTGCCCGGGCTGCACCAGGTGTGCCCCTCTGTGCTGCGAACTCAGTGTACACTTCTAGGGTAGCCCCCACAGTGCACCACAGGCTGGCGTCATGCCGCTGCACTGTGCTGTCCTTGGAGGCAGGACCCTAGCGGACATCTGGCACAAGGACAGTCAGCAGAGGTTCCCTGAACAGACAGATCAGTAAACATCCCACTCCTCACGCAAGATCTGCTTCTGTCCCTCTAGCAGCACACATGTAATGACTGAGTCTTTTCCACAGTGAGGACAGCCTTTTCCTTACAGTCTCTAGTCCCCTTAGGACACAATGGAGATAGGTGGCATCCGTTAGTGACAAGTCAAAGAAAGGCTCAGAGTATGAGACTAGGATCAAATCAGTCAGTCATTCGACAAACACTAATGGGGCCCATCGCTGTCCAGGTACTGCAACAAGCAGCAGGAACAGGGTGATGGAGAAGACAGATGAGGTCTCTGCAGGGAAGAGCCTAGAGTCTGGTGGGAAAAACAGACATCAGGCCACGCAGCAAATACTGAGAAGCGGGCCGAGGGCTGCAGACGAGGGGCAGGGAAGACACGCTGAGGGTGTGTGAAGTGGTGAGGGCTGGGAAGGGGGGATAGGGAATCACCGAAGCCACAGAGAGCAGCAGTGGAAGACCGGAGCAGGGAGCAGGGAGTCTGAGACCTGACAAGGCGAGCACAGCTGGAGAGGGATGCAGATGAGACAGAGCCAGGACGGCAGGAAGGAGCCCCCAGTCATACGGCAGGGCCCGGAGCTTGGCCGTCACTCTACAGGCAGTGCGTCTCCATAGCAGCATCCTCCCGCAGCAAAGTCAGGCCAACCTGCTCTGAGAGCTGGCCTCGTCCATGCCAGCCGTCTGACGCCAGCAGGTGTTCCGCCCTCCCTGAGCTAGCATACCCGCTTCACGGCACTCCTCAGGGCCTGAAGCCATCATATGTTGACTTTTCCTTTGTGTGTTTGCTGCCGTCTTCATACACTCCCTGGGAGCAGGAACTGTCTCTGATTCACAGCGCCATCCCAGCCCCCAACAATCAAGCAGTGCAAATGGCTACAGCGGGCAGAGGCAGCTGACTGTCCCCAGATGCCTCTGAGCACGCCCCCAGCTCAGAAACACCTCGGCGGGCAGGACGGCTGGGCCCACCACTGGGACGTCTCCCAGACTCAGGCCGGGCCCTGCCCCGGAGCAGCTCACCTTAATCCTCTGCTCCTGGTCTGCCCTCACCTCCTGGCTGGCCTGGAGTTCCTGAATCTTCTGATTCGCTTCCTGCCATTTTCTATGAAGAGAAAAGCGCATCATGTGCAGAAACAGGTATGTGGTGAGGCCAACGATTCCCTCATCCTAGAAGCTCTCCAGCGTTGGCACACACGCACACACACGCACACATGCATGCACACACACACTCCGTGCAGGGACACCCCAGGATCCCAGACGCCGGTCCCTGTCAGTGGCTCTGTGGCCTCAGTCTGCTCATGGGGACAGGGCAGGTAAGTCCAGAACACCTGCAGGGTCCTCTCCAGCCCTGGTGCTGCACAGCTCTCCTCCCACCTACAGCTGCTCACGACTGCAGCTTCCGCTGGCCCTGGGACAGCCACAGCCAAGGACGCACTCACAACTGACCCCTGACTCCACTGAGCAGCCAGGACGCTCCTAAGACAACAGCTGCTGAAGTCAAGGCCAAATTCCCGGGGAGAGTATCCAGCCTTCTGCCCTCACCTCCAGGCAAGCTCTTTCACACCTCGGTGCCTTTGCTCACAATGCTCCCTCTGCCTGAAATGTCCTTTCCTAACCACATCCCGCCTGCCCCAGGGGACGTCCCACAAGCCTTTAAAATCCAGCTCAAACACAATTCTCTTCCCCAGGAGCTCTCTCCGAGCAGGCACCCCACTCTCCGGGGAGAGAAGAAATGACTGCTCCCTCCTCTTGTGCTTGGGACATTTCAATCACTGCTCTGTCCTGGCACTTATCGTCCTGGCACTTATTGTTCTGGCTTCAGAGACCCCAGTGTCTGTCCCCGACAGCCTGTGGACGAGGAGGATAGCATCTGAAGGGCATGTGTAGATCCTCGGAGCTTTAGCACACATGATGTTCATGGACACTGGGTGCCCAGACCAGAGGGCACGCGACAACAAGCGTGGGTCCTCCTGTCTGTGGCCTTCTGCACCATTAACAACTTGACGTCCAGCTCAGGACACACCCCTTCAGGCTGACTCAGTCCAGGGTGGTGGGCAGGCTCGCCTGGCAAGGGGCCCCGCCCACTGCCCACGCACTCACTTGTGCTGCAAGTCCAGCTGCTCCTTCAGCTCCTGCTTCTCCGACTCCAGGCTCCTCACCTGCATCTCCTGGTTCATCACACTCCACTGCAATTCGGAGACCCTCCCCTTGAGTGCGCTGATGGTCTGAAAGCAGAGCGGGACAGACAGAGCCGCTCTCTGAGGCTCCTGGCGCACGATGGAGGTGGGCCTCTCACACAGAAACGGATGGGACAAATGCCCTCACAAGAGCCTGTCCCCTCCAGAGGACAGAGACAGAGCCATCGTCCCCCGCAGAACACACGACCGGGGCAGACCAGACACCACCCCTCAACCCAACCCCAGAGCGCGCCAGCCCGAGCCCTGCCTCACATTTCCCACAGGCCAACAGAAAGAGACTGGGTCACAGTGACAGGTGGCCTCAGGAGCAAGACCAGCTGCTGGTCAAGAAAGGCCTGGCCTTGCACCTGGGCCTCCACACCTGTGCCCCAACAACATCCCTTCCCACAAAGTGTCTACGGTGTCCCACGTCCCGTCACCTCAGACGCTCGCCAGTCCCGGCACGCTCTGCACAGTTCTCCCTCCACACCCTGCCCTCGTCTCTTGGCCTGGAATTCCTTCCCTAACCCCCACACCATGCACCACTCCAGCAACTGACCGAAGATGCTACCTGTGGACCACAGCCAAGTACCCGCCAAGAAGTAGGACATGGGGGGTTGAGGCTGTCCTCAGAACAACGCTACAAGAGCCACACAGAATGGAGGGGAGCTGCAAGAATGCCGTGGAGACTGAGTGGCTCCCAGGCCACAAGTGGTCAGAGAGGGAAGCAGAGGCCTGGGGAGGCCGTCCCTGAGCAGAGGCCCCAGGACAGCAAGCCCAGTGGACATTCAGGCGCGGAACCGCCACCCTTAGCTGGGACCGCACCCTCACCAGCCAACCTTCTGGTGACTGCACTCCCCTGTGGCCTCCCCAGGGGACAACAGCAGGACGGTCAAGCCAACAGGAAAATCCAGACCACTGAGAAGCATCACTGTAAGTCAACAAGAGGAAACACGGCCACACAGGCTCTGCGAGCAGAGGAGAACTGAGGGCAAGAATAAGGACCAGCAGACTCGGCACAGAGCACAACACTTGGCGGTGCCCAAGGGGCTCCCTCTGCAAACGAGCCACAGCCCACGAGAACCTGCGCCAACTCAGGACCCACGTAAGCACACCAGCACTGTCTGCCCACGTGCCCCCGGGAAGGCTGACACACTGTCGATCAACACAGTTTGCTTTATTAAAACAGTGAGTAACAGTGTAGGAATCAAAAAAGAACAAAGGTACCAAAAATATATTTAACAATGAACATCTCCTTCGAGAAGTCTTCCTGAATTCAATAAACACACACTGGGCACCGGGCACACACTGGGCACAGGGTCAGACAGCCCCCCGATGGAGGACAAAACCATGGGGAAGCCAGGTCATCAATAAGATGACTTCAGAGTGACGAGCGTACGAACCAGGGCACCGCGTTAAGAGAACGCAGTTGCGCAGGGGCTGTTATGACCTTAGACCAAGTGCCCATTCAGGGTCCTCTGCCCAACCGGCACGACCTTTCCCAGGCTACCCCATTTGGCATCCAGCTGCGACTTCTGTGGAAGGGGCTCCCCTCCTGCTCCCCAGTGGACAGTGTGCAGGACTCGCCCTCGCCCATGGGCCCCACACCCTCCCAGAGCACAGCACAGGAAGCAAGCGCACCAAGGACGAGCGGGGACTTGTCTTGAGGCTGATCACAGCTCCTCTCCTGCCAACATCCACATCAGAAGACAGATGCGGGGACAACCTTAACATGCTCTCCAGCGTTGCCAAGGCAAAAATAACCTGGAGCCTGCTTCCGAAGATCCATCAAGTAGAGAAAACCAGGCAGAGACAGAATACCAATGATCCCACGCCCCCAGCCCCTCCCCCGGCGGTGTCTCATCTTTTTCCTCGCGGCTCCTGTGATCTTGAGCAGCACAGCAAAGGGACAGGAAAGGTCAGAAAAGTCGAATTTCCAGCAGCATCACGTTTGGGCTCTGTTTCTAAAACGTACACAACCTTCAATTGGTAGAAACAGTAAGGACTATAGACCGTATATGCTCTAGCTTTAAAGATATTCTCAGATGCTCATAGACCTTACTAACAACCAAAGAAATGCAAATCCAAAGGCACCCACTTACATCTTCTGAAGAAAAAAACCACAAGAATTTCCAAAACACATCCCCATCCACGACAGGTAAGGCTCCAGGGAAACTCGAATGCTCAACAATGCTGTTAGTACAACACGCCAGCTGGCAGCAAAAGCCACAGAGAGCTACCACTGCTCACCTCAGGACCCACTCCTAGGGACTTGTCCCAATGAAATAACTCAACAGAAGCAAAGAGGCTACGTGCGGGAAGCTAGCTGCCACCCGCACACATACGTACATCAGCATGTGTGTAGAAAAAACCAAAACATTTAGAGATGACAAAACATGGGTTAGTCAACCATTAAAAATCATAATTACAAAGACTTAAAAAGTGCTCAACTTATTAACTGAAAACCATAGAATGGAAAATTAATATTTTTACTATGACTACAAATATGCAAAAAATGTTGGCGCCTGTGTGGGAAGGAGATGAAGAAACGAAAGCATCAGGGAGCCACAGTGGAGTCGAGCGCACGCACCCGTCCCCCTGGAAAAGCGGCCGCAGGAGCGCGCCGCCCTGCAGGGCCCTCACCTCGCCGGCTTCCGCCAGGCCGTCCTCCTTCTCCCGCAGCTTCTTGCTGGCCACGTCCAGGCTCTGCTTACACAGCCTGCTGCGCTCCTGCTGCTCCTTCATCTTCTCCTCCACCTCAGCCTCCCGCTCCTGGAGCTGCCGAATGCGGGTCAGGAGCTCCTGGTTGCGATCCACCTCACGCTGCCATGAGGGGAGAATGTGGTGAGAGTGGGTCAGAGCAGGGAGACCCCACCCCACCGCTCCCTTGAGACAGGACCGAGACCTAGAGGAGCCAGGGCAAGAGCCAGGACTGCCTCCAACACAAGTGCTGCGGCCATGGCAGCAGACACGTAAGAGGCCGGGCCCCTCCGGGAGGGCACGCCACATGCATCACCCCATCCTGTCATTAACCGGCTGCTCACAGTGACCGTCTGCAGGGAGGAGACGGAACATGGAAACCTCACGCTCAGACGGCCTTGGGACGCAGCCCGTGAGCTTGGCAGCACCGGCAGCTTCATCTAACTGCACTCAGGCCTCCGTTACAACGAGCCGGCACTCCCTCAATGAGCGGACAACCAGGCAGGGAGAGGTGACGTGCACGTGAGCCTGCAGACGGGAACAGCTGACACTGGGCCCCAATCTGCCATGAGGGCACATTATCTCCCACAAACCTTCAGAGCCACCCTACACTCATACCCTCAGGAGGCTGTGTGGCTTGTGCTGGTAAGGAAGGAACAGAACTAAGACTCCTCTATCTGATGACCTCTGGGGGTCTTAAGGGTCAACTGTCAGCCACTGAGGAGGCTACCCTCAGTCAGAGAGCAAAGAGACCACAAAGTGGGAGCCAGAGTCCCAGGGGCAAAGGTAGTGAGTCCTGGTTACGTGCAGCCTGACCCTGCTGACCTCTGACCCCTCATCAGGAAGCAGAGCACAGAGGCTCCCTCCAAGGACCTCCAGGTACTCCCAAGGCCCACGTTACCCAGAGTAAGTGCTTACACCATGGCCCTGCAGCCAGCGTGAAGCAGGAGCTTAATAAAAGCACGCATGGTTCTTGACCTCCTCAAGAAGCTGATCCAAGACTCAGCAGGACTCACGGGCATGACGAGCTGCAAGTGCAGCCTCTAAACAGCCAGGGGACCCTTCCTCGAGGCAGGAGCAAGGCTGCTTTGGCTGTGCAGGGACCTGGTAGCACAGCCCAGGGCAGGACGTGGCACCTCTACTTGGCCTGCCAGTCCCAAGCACACATGGGGCTGTCGAGGCAGGTCCCCAGACCTCAGACACCAAAGTCTCACCTTCTAATAGATATTTCCAGGTGGGAGGGCTGAGGTCCCCACACACCCATCCTCCCCACCCACTGCCAAACCGGCAAGCCCTGAAAAACCACTGCAGACGCCCAAGACTCAGAGGAACAATTTAAAACCCACTGGCTCCGATGGTTCCGGGGTCACCTGCAGCTGTGCCTGGGAGGCCCCAGTTCAGCGAGGGCCCCAAGATTAAGCTCAGTCAGCCCTGCACCCTTGCATTTCCCTAAGAAAGACTCTCAGGAACCCTGCAACAATCCCTCCCTCATTCAAACGTTTGCTGAGCACCTGCAAGGTGCCCGGGCCTCTGCTGGACGCTGGAGATCCACGGCAGTCAAGACAGGCCCCGTCCTCAAGGGACTCATGACCCAGAAAGACTCCAATAGCCCACATCCCATGCCTCCTGCCTGAGAGTGAAGGCAGCGCACCAACACCACACTCCTACAGTCTGACGGCCCTGGTGCCACCCGCCAGGCACTTCAATACGTGCAGGATTCCCACGGCCTCTCCCTCACCCTTCCCTCCGGTTCCTCCATCCCTCCTCCTGGGATGACCCAGAACATTAGGGAAAGCCCCGCCTCACAGAGAAACACCACTCGGAACAGCACCAGGGCCAATGCCGAACCAGCGGTACCCCACCCACAGACCGTGTCTCTGGGCTACTGAGTCCACACTACACACCACAGCATACTGCATACTGGGCTCGAATACATCCTATTAGCATCACACCCCGGGAGACATCAGCTATTCTTACAGGGACTAGGACAGCGTGCAAATATGCCACGTAAGGCAAGAAGGAGGCCAGATATCAATCCTTGGGGAAAGCATAGAGGCCAGAGACTTTCTGGTCCAACGTTCTGCCTGAATCTTGGCAGCAATTCCACAACTCATCAGTACTTATTGAAAAACCCTGGCAAAGTGCTATTACTCAAAGCAAAGGGCCTGAGGGATTTATGCACCAAGTAACCAACCTAGCACCTTCTCTGGGTGACACGGGGGTGGACTTTCCCAGCCTGCCCTGGGGAAGCCAGAGGCAGCAAGCAGCAGCTCTCAAAACTGAGGCTCTCTGCTCTGAGGCCCGATATCAGTAAGACCCAGCCTGGACCCGGGACCCTCACGCAACCCAGTGAGTTTCTAAGCCTGTCACCCTCATGCCACCTGGTATTTCTGAAAGATCTGCATCCCAATTCTTCCAGAGGGTGGGGGAAACCAGGAGGCCCAGCAGAGAGGAACGCCTGCGAGCACCAAACTGAGTAGACATGGCAGGGCAGCCATCCCTTCACAGCTGTCCCCCATACGGCACCCTCCTCGAGGACGTCGAGCACAGCGGATGTCTGTGACCCAATAAGGAAGGCCTTGGCAAACCAGAGGTGGAGCGCCTGGGCTCCCAGCCAGCAGGGCGCTTATTCCTTATGGTCTAGCTGGTATCATGCATGACCCCCTTGCTCCAGGGGTTGGCAGACCTGAACCCACCTCATAGCTCCTGGCACTGGTGCTGGCTGCTCGCTCCAGCTCCACTCGAGCCCTCTTGTGACTCAGCTCCATCTGCATCTTCTCCCGCTCCATCTGGATGAGGTGAGACTTCGAGCGGATCTGCTCTGCCCGTTCCTCCAACTGACCAGGTCGCACCCAAAGGAAAGACAAAATCCTTAGTAGCTGCATCAAACAGGTGAGTGGCTCATTCATCACTCCCTCACCGAGCTCCCAATAAGGCCCTGCGCTCAGCCTTGGGGAACAAGGAAGAAAACTGGGTCCCTAATTGGGAAATGGGTGCGGGGAGGCAGCAAAGAGAAGATGATAAAGAACGAGAAGAGGAAGGCGTGCTTTAAGATGACAGTGTGTAGGCTTCTTTTAGAGAAGAGGGTATGTTAATTTCCTACTGCTGTAAAACAAATTACCACGAACTTAGCAGCGCAGAATCCCTGTATATCAGCAGTCAGTTCTGCGGCTGAGAAAGCCAGGCACACACGGCCGGGTCCTCTGATCAGGGTCTCACAGGCTAAAATCAACAGTCGGTCAGGCTGTGTTCTCACCTGGAGCTCAGGATCCTCGTCCACGTGCACATGCCTCTAGGACTGAGGTCCCATTTCCCTGCTGCCTGTTAGCCCTAGGCTGCTGTCAGCTCCTAGACGCCACCCATGTTCCTCTCCCCCTCCAAAGCCAACAGGGAGAATCTCCACGTGGAAGCCCTCTCCTGCTCTGCGTCTGACTTCTATCTGCTCTCTCCACCCAGAAGGAAAAGGCTCACCGGGTTAGGTCGGCTCACCAGGTGCTCTCCCTAGCTTAAGGTCGACTGGTTTGAGATCTTAATTATATCTGCAAAACCCCATTGCCATAACACCTAGTACTTACTAGGTGTTTGATTAAGTGGGAGAAAGTGTGGTCCACCAGGGGCGGGGAATTTGGGGGTCATCTTAGAAGCCAGCCTCTCACAGAGGGTAGGTAAATAAAGGTGAGTTCAAGCCTTGAAGGGCCTCAGAAGACCCGGCAAACCACTTCCCAGAATCACTGACTGTAAGGGCCTCTTCTCCACGTGGCTAGAGCCTGGCCACTCCAAGAATGGCCTGCAGTCCAGCAGCACAGCATCCCCCAGGGACTCCACAGAAATGCAGACTCTTAGGCTGTATCTCAGAGATACCAAATCAGAATCTTCCTGTTAAACATATTCTCAGAGGACTCACATGCACATTAAAGTTCGGGGAGCAGGGCGAGAGCACGTGGCTCTCAACTCAATTGAGGACACTCGTCACTGTCTGGAGACATTGGTGACCGTCCCAAGAGGGGGTGGTAGTATGCATTTGCTACTGGCATCTAGTGGGTGGAGGCCAGGGATGCTGCTACACATCCTACAAGGCACAGCAAAGTCCTGCAAAACAAAGACTTACCCAGCCCAAAAAGTCAACAGTCCCAAGGGGGAGCAATCCCGGGCCAGAGAAAAGGCCTCCTCTCCACCTCCCCTGACTCTTGGGGGGCCCAAGTTCACCTTTCTTGACCCCTCTGATATTTTCTCACTTCAATTCCCACCTCTCGACATTTGGGGGTTGCTAACTCTACCGTGCATCACACTCACTGGCCTTCCAAGTCTCACTGTGGCTGCAGCTAGGGCCCAGCTTCCGCAAAGGACAGGAGGACCCCAGCTCCAGGGGCACCACGACACAGAGACCAGGAGTGCCAGAGACACGGGTCCATGGGCCACATCTTCCTGGAGCACTGACCGTATCTGAAGGAAAACAACTGAAACACTATTTTTATACTTAAGCCAACACTGACGTGTACCAGAGCAGACTCTAAACACTTTCAACGAGAAACAGGAACGTAAAAGAAATGAGGTGGAGGGCACTGGCAGGTGAGACATACTGATCTCTCTGCCAGGCTCCCCAGACCTGCAGGTTCTCAGTTCCCTCCGCTGTCATTTGGGGGAGGCATGGCAGGAGAGAGCGAGCCCCTGGCTGAAGTCACGCCAAGGACAGGGCCAAGGTCAGGGCCCCGAGGCAGGTCTTGCAGCCACATGACTCTAACCAGTTCACTCTGGCCACACCATTCATTTACTGATCCCCTAACCGGGGAAGCCCTTAGCAGCACTGAGTGAGAACTGGGGACCTCTGAAATCCTAGATTCTATAGTTCTGACAGGCCACGAGTCCCCCAGACATTTGCATCAATAAAATTATAACACTTTTTTAGACCCAAGTTGCCACCTTCTTATTTTGCCAGTGAGTAACCATCAAAAAAAACTACAACCTATTACCACCTTTACTTCAAAAAAAGTGTTTTAACACCAAAAACAAATATAAAAGACCTAATTTCAGAGCAAAGAACAATCCATGCCGGAAAAGGGCAGTGAGCAAGTCAGCCCCCAACAAACATAAGTAAATCAACCAATCAGCAAATGGAGGCACACACACTCCAGCGTGTTCTCCCAAACGCCGCAAGGGCCTCCTCAGGGCTCCCGGAGTGACAGGAAGCCCCTGGTTCCTCCGGGCCAGGATGTCACCGCAAAACAGCTCCAGGAACACAGGCAGGGTCGACGGCAAGGAGGAAAGCAAGCAGAGAAGTCAGAGACTTTCTGACGCAGCTGTCCATGCAGAGAGGCAGGGGCCCGGGCAAGGCTGCAGACACCACACCCCCTCCCCCTGTGGACCCAGTGATCCCTGCCCCACTGGCACGGACCCAACAACTCTCTGGAACCTGAAGTCCTTCAGGAGACCCGACCCCTTTACAATGTGTCTGCAGTGGGCATTGCCAAGAACTTGGAATAAAGTGAAATAAGACTATAATCAGAATAAAACTGTAAAAGTCACCCCATGGTAGACTGAAACCAATATCTGCAAATGCCCCCCGTAGTCTGAGACCACCACACACCCGATCCTTCACCACTGCCTGACTTTCCCGCGAGGCTGACCACGAACCTGGGTTTACCTCGCAGCCTTCCCAGGCGCTACACTTCCAGGACACCAGCAGTTTTCTGGACGATTCTGGTGGTCACGGTCCCAGACACTCTGGGCTTTCACCTCGATGAAATGAATAAACTGGCTCCCCAGCCTATCATCAGTGTCTGAGAGCTCACTGGTGTGAGCACTGCTGAGCACCAGACCCACGCTCGGGGTGCTGCTCAATCAGGCGGGAGGCCAGGACAGCGCAGGGCCGGACCAGGGCCTCCAGCTATCGTCCCTAAACTGTGAATGCTCACGCCAGAGATTTGGGAGACAGCCAGCTGGCCTCCAGACTGCGGAAACACTGACCTGCCTCAACTCTACAGAACCTGAACAGGCCTCACCCAAGGGCGGGCGTCCTGACCTAGAGACCCCATCCCGACACTCGGCACCCCCTGAACCCTGTGGAGCTGGAACAGGCCCACCTGAGGGCGGGCATCCTCACCTAGAGACCCCATCCCGACACTCGGCACCCCCTGAACCCTGCGGAGCTGGAACAGGCCCACCTGAGGGCGGGCTTCTGACCTAGAGACCCCATCCCGACACTCGGCACCCCCTGAACCCTGCAGAGCTGGAACAGGCCCACCTGAGGGCGGGCGTCCTCACCTAGAGACCCCATCCCGACACTCGGCACCCCCTGAACCCTGTGGAGCTGGAACAGGCCCACCTGAGGGCGGGCGTCCTCACCTAGAGACCCCATCCTGACACTCGGCACCCCCTGAACCCTGCGGAGCTGGAACAGGCCCACCTGAGGGCGGGCTTCTGACCTAGAGACCCCATCCCGACACTCGGCACCCCCTGAACCCTGCGGAGCTGGAACAGGCCCACCTGAGGGCGGGCGTCCTCACCTAGAGACCCCATCCCGACACTCGGCACCCCCTGAACCCTGCGGAGCTGTAACAGGCCCACCTGAGGGCGGGCGTCCTCACCTAGAGACCCCATCCCGACACTGGCGCTCACCTGCATGCTCTGCTGGTACTGCATCTGCAGAGAACCTTGGGCAGAGGTGGAAACATCCAGTCCGGATCCTCCCTCCACACGTTGAGAAATGAAGTTGTTCAGAGACCTCAGGGTGGACAGGACGGTGGTGTTTTCCCCCAGGTCCTCCATGGCCACTTCCTTCTGGAGGAAGACAAACGGGGGTGACAGTGAACCCTTCTGTGACCATCAGCCCCAACAGCCGCCCGGTCAGGGGGAGCCTTTGGGCAGCCCCACTGCCCTACCGCTCTCTCAGAGACTTTAAAATATTCCAGTGCCCGCAACCACATTCTTTGGGGTTAACTGGGGTCACACACTGCCAGTTTATCAGGGAAGAAATGGAGGCATAAAAAGACAACACGCCACCAAGTCGCTGAGGGTCAGAGGGCTGCCCTCACCCCAGCTCCGGGAGGAGCTGTTCAGCAGTCAGGAGGCACGCCTCCCACATCAGCACTCAGAAAAAGCCTGGCCTCCGGGGACCAGAAACAGAGCACACAACAGTGGCAATAATGATGATGACCACAGCAAAGCTAATTACAATATATGTTAACGACGACACTGACGAGGCTGCTACCATTTCCAACCAGGTACCAAACAGAAAGGCATCTGACTTCTACCTGCCGGAAGGTGTGGAGCGTCCCGTCCTGGGCACAGCCAGCAGCCAGGAGGTGTGAATTCCTACAAGGGCACTGTTCTTCTCCTTAGGAAAATGGGCAGCTCTCACTGATTCCCCCTACATATCAGACCAAAAACAGCCCTCCTCACCCCCGAAAAAAAGTGAGGAATCTTAGTTTGATTCTGAATTTCCCATTTAACAAGAACCCTGGCCTTGTGCATGCAGAGCCCTTGTCTTTTGCAGCCCCTCGTTCCCATCCCTGTACACCGGAGCCTTTCTCCCCCACCTTCATCTGTACTACAGATGGAAATGGACCGGAAGAGAACAGAAGCACCCACATTGCGCCCGGCCTCCCACTATAGGCCTGGGTGGCCGGAGACGGCAGCGCCCTGCTCTGGAAGGCAAATCCTTCCACCTGCCGAAATTTGACCAGGGCCACACTTTTCCAGGCCATGACGGGAACTTTAGCCAACATATCCTCTCCTTGAGATGCATCCCCTGTAAGAACTGATGCACGTAAAACATTAGGATGCAAAGAACACCTACATTTTCCACTGCCTGGAACTAGGCCGCTGAAGAATGCAGGCGAGGAGGGGGCAGCTCAAACGTCACCTTCTTTCTCCAAGAAGACTCAAACCTTCCAGCAACCTAACCACTGAACCCTAGCGGCTCTCAGCAGAAGCCCTGAGCTGGGAGTGCAGTGCTCGCTGCCTCCCACCTGCCCTTCCCGCCCATGGCGAAAGGCAGGCTGCGGAATCCTAAAGAAACGGCGAGGATGCTCCCCATCCCGTCCCACCACTGCACGCCGCCAAGAGCACCATCGCGGGGGCCGGACAGCTAGCCCCCCGCTTCTCCCGCTTTCGATGAAGAGCCAAGTCCCCATTCGACCAGCGTGACTCTGGGCAAGTCGCCGCCCATCTGCCCGTCGGGCTCCTTAGCGGTCGGACCAAGTAGCGGCGCGACCACGGAACAGGTGCCGCGACGGTGCGGGTCAGCGCTAAGGGGCGGTACCCGAGGGAAGAGCATCCCTCCCCTCCGGACAGTCTCGGGGGACGCCTGCTCCCGAGGGCCAGCGGGGGAGCGGGCAGCGACGAGCCCCTCCTCCGTGCGCGCCCCGGCCCTCGCGGCCCCTGGCCGGGCCCCGTGCCCCCTCGGAGGGGAGGTCTGGGCCCCCGGGAGAAGCCGGGGCTCGGAGCCCGGCCCAGGCTCAGGGGGACGGAGCCGGGAGCGGAGGGGGCGCCGGTCGGGGCCCCGGGGGCGGGCGGAGCGGGCCCCGACCCGGGTGAGCCACCCCTCCCAGCCTCCCATCCCCATGCCCACCCCGGACCCCGGCCGCCGCGCCCACCCGGCCGCTCACCTCTCCTCACCGCCGCAGCCGCCGCTCAGATCTCCCTCCTCTCCGCCCGCGTATCGCGAGACGTGTGGCCGCGCTCTCGCGAGACCTGGGCGGGGCCGGCAGTGGAGCTCCGGGTGGGCGCGCTGGCGGGTCGTGGGGGTCCACTTCGGCCCCCGGAGCGCCCACGCCGGAGCCCCCTGCTCAGGACCGAAGGCTAGCCCGCGGACTGTCCCGGTGCCCCGTCCCCTGCGGGACGGGCTTCCACTGAGGCAATTGCCTCGGCCGGTATTGTGTGGAAGAGCATCGGCCGACGGTGGCCTCGGAGGGCCAAACTTCCCTGCACTCGCGACTGGTCCCCAGTTTGCCACTGTAGTGTTGGCCTCGATTAGTGCGTTCTTCTTTCTCTGGGCCCACTGGGAACAGCACAGTACCGTGCTACTACGCCATCCTCCCCGTGCCCTGCGAGCCGCCGCCCCCCCCCCCCCCCCCCCCGCCCCGTTCTCAGGGCGCAGGAGCCAACAGGACCCCTTGAACTACAGCAACTTGTCCAGTAACTTGTGTATCACTGTTTCTGGGTTCTCCTCCCTCCTCCTCCCCGCACCCCAGTCCCGAGGGTCTGCGCTGAATTCCCCTCTTCCAGACACAACACAGGTTTGTGCGCCGGGGAACTCAGTGTGATGGGGACGGGGGAGAACGTGGAGGGGCTGGGACAGAGCCTTCTCTGGACTCAACTGACTACAGCCAAAAAGAACATGAACAACTTTGAAATCAGGGAGCTGGACCAAGCCCCCGGACTCATGGAGACTCCTGGGCATCTAGCATTCCTTCCCCCGCTGGTCCTTGGGGTTTAATCATCCTCTCACAGTCAAACTGCTCGAGGGATGAGCACACCTCCAGGAAATGGCTTTGAAGAAACCAGCAGATTAAAAAAAAAAAAAAAAGCATGGAAGTTTCTCAAGATAATACAATCTTTATGGTTTCACAAAGCTGCATCGAGTTCCTGGAAGAGAATAAAAGGAAATAAATGAACACACCACATCGCAGCTTGCTTTGGCAATTACCTTTATGGTCTCGGGAGCTTGGGGCATTACAGCAAGCAACGCATATTCGCGGCAAAAACCAAAGCACACCACCCCATGCATAATTCATACCAAATGTCTTCCTTAATTGCTCTGGGAACTCTGCGCTGCTTGAAGAATGGATGTGTTTCTAGATCATTCACCAGAGAGATGGAAATTAATCCCCAGGCTGAAATTTCACTTTTCTACATTGCACTGGAAAGCCAAAATAACAACTGGAAACCTGTGTGCTGTGTTCTAGGAGCCGCAGTGGAAGCCGTTTCTCTGTAACGTGCTGACAGTCTGCAAGACGAGCACTGACATACAAGTGTGTGTGCGTGCATCTCTGCCTCAGCGTGTTCGTGTCTATCTTCCTCAGTCTATCTTCTCTTCCTGTTACCTCTGCCTGTCTCTTCCTCATAACTTCCTCCTCACAAATCATGTTAGAGAGACTGTTATCATATATCATGGACACTGAATATACTTTGTCCTATCTTTTTGATTTTACAAAAACGGTCCCCACTTGTCCTGCCTGCTGCGTGGCCGGGATCAGATCCAGCTCTGTCTCCCCAGCTGCACTTCAGGAAAGAGCTCAGGCTACGTCTGCAGTCAAAAGGGACCAGAAGAGGCGGAAGAAACCCTCAGGCCTTCACAGACCCCTTCCCTCTTCGGTACTGTGTGGCCAAGAAGTACACCTCTGAAGACTCTTTCCTGCTGGCTTCAGGTTTCACAGTCTTCGTGTTCTGGAATTCCTCTGTCAGTCTCTTCTGTAACCGATGGCTTTGACTTCCAGCCCAGGTTTTACAAAGGAATGTTCCCCCAGGGCACAGGGTGTCTGGAGCCAAGTCCAGAAGGGACAAGCACAGGCTAATGAGCCTGTCGTGATCGAGGCCCCGGATCCCTGTGGCGTTGGGTGCCATGTCGCTGAGAATTACATCTGCTCTCCCTCCAGGAAGCAGTTCTCGGATTCTCTGGAAGGTTCTTGGGTCAGTCACATCAGCAGGGCACAGAAAAGTCGCTCCTTCCAGGGGGAAGATGTGAAGAAGATCTACCCCAAGCACAAAGCCAACAGGAGCGCCAGGATCTGAGGAAGAAACAGTGAATGCATTATTTATTTACACCCTGAATCTCCCCACAGAAATACACGCACAAAATAATAGAATAGAAATTAAAAGTCAGGACCAAGGAAAAGAGCTCCTGTGAAAATACGTAGACACAGGCCTTTTCCCACTTTCTATGCATTCTATAAAAACACATGGTGGGGAGTGGTGGTCCTTCACTCTGCATCTGAGGAAACTGAGGCCCAAAGAGAAAAGTGACTGTCCCAGAGTCACACGGAGCCATAGGGAGACCTGGGGCCACGCCCTGGGACGTGACTCCACGTCTGATTTCATTTCACTCCCTGAGGCTGGCTCTCCATGAAACGCTTCTTATCTGAGTGGCCTTTGTGATAAACTAAAACAGAAAATGACACAGTAGTAGATAAAGTGCCTCTGGATTAAATCAACAAGTCCGTTCTGCAACTTAATCCAATTTCTCTCAATGTAGAAACTATCAGAAACAAACCCAGAGAAGGGGAAGATGGAGAGATGACAAATAAGGTACAAAAAGTGAAGCCCTGCCCAGATTTGAGTGATACCCATTGTGACATAAAAGATGTCATTTTTTCACCTTACCTAAAACAACACATGTGCCTGCATGACTGTGGTCCCCAGCGTCCCCCTCGCCATCCTCTCATGCTGCACCCACAAAGCACCCCTCACAAGCCCTGGCGTCCCCTCTGTGTCGCTGCCCTACGCCAAGGAGGGCCTTTGCTCTGCTGACACCCACCAGGGTGGGTAAGTCCAGGGTAACGTCCCAGATTTGCTAGCTCATCTGCTTAATAAAAAGGCCGTTGCAAGGCAGGGGGAATGTGTGTTTTCTTTCTCTCTAAAGCTTGGGAGTCCAGATATTTTGCAGCAGACCCCGTTTTTCAAAGGTGAAAACCCTCAATTCTCAGCCCTGAAAAGCGGGACATCTCGCATCTCATGTCACGCACTTGACTCCCTTTAACACCCACGTACCCCCACCTCAGGAATGTCCACTCAAGGCAAATGGCTTTGGTTGCATTTTTGCCACTTCTGGGAGGAAAAGAAACCACATCATGTCACCTGCGCCCTCCTCGCTTCTGCCACTTGTTCCTAGCAGTTCAGCTTGGCCGTCTCTCCGCTTCTCTAGAAGAGCTACTGGGGAGGAGGAGCCACTGAACCAGCTGTTAGCAAGTCTGTGGAGGGGTCCAGCGGTGGGGGAGGAGCTAAAGTTTGTGACACTTCATTCACTTGGTCGATCAACATTTAATGAGCTGGAAAATAATTTCGCCTGCTCGAGAGTCCCATGAGGCATCCCACCCAGAGTAATGCGGCTGACGAATGAACCTGGGGAGCAGCATCCCCAGGGCTGTCCTTTCAGCAGCTCATTCAACGCCTCAGAACCTCAATTTTCTCATTAGGAAAATGGGCCCAAACGTCCCCACTGGAAGGTGTTTGGGGGAGATCTTTGTGAACTGTCACATGTCACAAAGCCAGTGCATTCAGTACCCTCGGCAGGAAATATCAGTGCTAAGGATATTCACCACAGCGTCCTGCATGATAGCCGAAGGCCGGAAAGCACCTTGATGCCCAGATGAGGAGCCGGCCTAACCACCAACAGGGCACCCGTTATCTGGAATATTATGCAGCCAGTTAACAGGACGACACAGTTTTCTAAATTGTGTGGGTTGGTTTATCTGTTTATTAGCCAGGGGGACTTTTTTTATATAGATGAGGCCCTCGGGTTGAGCCAGAGTGGAGAATCCAGAGCCCCCACCACGTGGGCTAAGCAGCCCCAGCAGGACCTCTGAGAAATGCAGGGCTACCAGGACCAGGACCCAGAAACCTCTGGAGCTGATTCAGCTGTACTGTCATGGAAAGTGGCAATATATAAGTAAGAGAAAAAAATAGCTCCATCAAGGCTCTAAACCAGCAACAAGAGTTTGGTATAGTATCATTTTTGAAAAACAAAGTGTATATATATATATGTAGTTATGTATGCAAAAACAAATTCTAGAAGGATGCACACTGACACATTTGCATATATTAATGTGGTGTGATTTGAGGTGATTTTAATTTTCTTTATACCTTTTTACCTTTTCATTTTGAAAATGTCAGTGTCCTATCTTTACCATTATTACTACTAAACAACCAACTCAGAAGTATGTGCCTTCACCAAGTGGCCCGGTTGCCCCGTGTCCTCGGGCAGAGGGCAGCTGCCCTGCGTCTACAGACTCCCGGTGGTCAGGGGCCCTAAGAGCAGCAGGAGGCCCCACCTGTGCCTGCGGCGTTGACCCTCTGCACAGCCACCTGGCTCCACGCGCCTGGAGCCGCCCCACAGTCTAACACCCGGAGGCCAGGCCGCAGGATCTGGTGCCTCTCGTTCACCTCCAGAAGCTTGAAGGCACTTCGACACCGGTAACTCTCCACCTTCGCAGCCTTCACAAATGGGTCCTTCAAATGCCGTGTCAGCCACAGATGCTCAGCGCCGGTGCGACCCTTGTAGTGACCCCCGGCAGTGTGGAAGCCTTGACGCTGAAGGGAAGCACACAGCAGCTTCAAGGACCTGATGACAGGAAAAGGGAGCAAGCAGGTTGGCATCATATAGACCCGCGGATCAGAGCTCGTTGGGGCCCTTGGTTCACGCTGCCCGCTTTTAGAGATGGGCACGGAGACCAGAGGCGATGTAACTTGACAAAGCCGCACAGCCAGAAAGCAGGGCTTTCTGTGGGCTGAACTGTGTCCCATCCCCCTCCCCGCAAAAGTCATATGCTGAAGTCCTAACCCCCAGTACCTCAAAATGTGACTGGTCTTTAATGAGGTAATTAAATTAAAATGAGGTCATATGGGTGGGCCCTATTCCAATAGGACTAGTATCCTTCTTAAGAGCATAGGCGGACACACAGACACAGGAAAGCCCAGCAAGAAGACGGCCATCTACAAGTCAAGGAGAGAGGCCTCAGAAGACACCAGCCCCGCTGACACCTGACTTCGGACTTCTAGCCTGCAGCACCGGGAGACGATACATTCCTGCCGGGCAAGCCGCCCGGGCTGGGGCGTCTGTTATGGTCTCTGGCGCTCTGTTAGGGCAGACCCGGCAAAGTAACACAGCTGGCATCTACCCTTCAGCAAGAAGTGTTTCTTCTGTCCTCGTGTTTTCTTCAGAAGGAAAACTCAAACATCAGGGACGGTCACCTTGTTTGTGTCAACCAGAATATTCCCGGTACTGGTTAACAGTACTGAAAAAATCGGCGAGAGTTATATTCTTCCTCACCTGCTAGGAACAATCACCGGGCTCTGAGAGGCCATGCAAACCCATGAGGCAGGTCTTACAGTGACTGTGTTCCATGACTTTAGCGGCTGGCACGGGCCCTACCTGCCACGTTTCTTACTAAAATTGAACTCAACCTGTGCGAACACTTCAAAGGCAATTTCCATTTCTCTTTGGCAAAGTTAGGTTTTGAACAGTTTATCAACTGCCGGGAGCTATCCATACCTCCCCCATTTAACTCTCAGAACAACCCTACAAAGTAAGTCCTATATGTATTTTTCTGATGAAAAAAAGGCTGTCATTATCCTCACGGCTCCAGGTCAAAGCCCCTTCAACACCAAAGCACGTGACAAGGTCTGGAGACTGACAACTCCGGAATCACTGCCTTCAAAAGACAGAAGGGGTCTGCAAGGAATAGGGCACAGGGTGGTCCTGGGCCCCAGAACTTATTCCAATGGCCCAGGACGAGTGGAGAGTGGAGGGACACACCCACCCCGGCCTGATCTGGGCAGGGCAGCCGACCTCCAGCCCCACCCCACCTCCTGGATGCAGTTTCAAGTTTCACTTCCACCTGCAGGGACCCTCTCACCTGCCCCTCCCCCTCTCCCCCCGCGGGACCCCTCCCCTGCCCTTCTCCTCCAGCCGTCTACAGCTCTCTGCCCGCCCGCCGCTCCCCGGGAGCCTTCGCCCACTGTGGCTTGGCGTTTGCAGTCCTCCTCGAGTCACCTGGCCGGGCTGACCGTGTCGGGCCGGGACGGAGGCGGGACCCGCGCCCCTGCGGACGGGGAAGAGTGGGGCGGGCCGCTGGCCACTCCCGCCTCCCGCACGCGGGCAGCAGGCGGCCCCGGAACGCCGCACGGGCGCCCCGTCCCCCGGCCCCGCTCACCCAGCCATCAGCGCCGACCTCTCCCGCCGCCGGAAGTGCCCGCCTCGCTTCCGGCCCAAGGCCACGCCCCCGGAAGCGGCGCGCCGGTTCGGACGGCGCGCGCGGAACGGAGCCGGTGGCCGGTCAGGTGAGCCCTGGAGCCGAGGAGCAGGGGGCGGGCCGGGTGAGGGGGCAGCGAGGGAGCGGGGCCAAGAGAGCGGGGGGCCGGGAAGCGGGCTGGGGCTGCGGGGCAGGTGAGCAGAGGCCGCAGGGGACGGACCAAGGACTGGGGTGGGGGCCTGGGGCGCCGGGCCCCTGGGAGGGGCGGCCAGGGAACCTGCGTTTACAAGTCTGCTTGTCAGCAGCAATATCTAAGGATATTGTCCCTTTCAACCCTGGTGACGGCCTCAGTTTACATACCACTGGACTCAGAGGCCACGTGGCTAACAAGTGGGGCTGCCCAGCCCCATTGCCAGCCTCCCAGCCCCTGACGTTAGATGGCCTCTCTGAGGACCCGTCTAACTGTAGTGCCGAGCCGTCTGCTCTGGCTGCTTGTCTTAGTCTTAAGCAAGTCTTAGTAGATAGAGTTGTTGGGTCTGTTATATGGGATAATTTTTTAGAAAGAAGTTCATGGTCAGTGCTTAGTAAGTGATAGCTGACAACCCAGGATCCATCTTCATCACCATCACCGTTGACTTAGGAAGCCAGGGCTTTGGGTGTGAGCAGGTCATCGTCAGGACAGAGTGTGCAGGCCGAAAGAAAGCCTCAGCATCAGAAACTCACTCCCCCCACCACCAGGATTCAGCTGTCGGTGCCTGTTCTCAGATACCATAGCTTCCCAGGAGGATCCTGGTCCTGAATCCTGTGTCATTCTGATGCGGTCCCCAGAGCAGGAGACTTATGTGCAGTGGGCCCCAGGCCAGGATAGGGATAGAGCCCCAGAGACCTTGGTCCTGGTTCTCCAGCAGCAACCCAGATGTCACCCTCAGGGTCTTTCTCTGGACCATGCACACCCATTCGAGCAAGAGGGGCCCTTGTGGATCCAGTGCCCTCTCTGAGTGCCAGGTCCCAGAGCAGCAATGGTTGTGAGCAGAGCATGAACTCCTGGCACAGGATGGAGGACCAGCCAGGCCTGGCTGGGTGGACTCTCCACTGTCGGGAGCATTTCTTGGGAATCTGGAGATCTCCTACTGCAGAGAGGAAGAAGCCAGATCCCAGGAGGCCAGAAGAAGGCCCCATTAACGACAAGGCCAGGCCAAAAGCCTGGCTCCACAACCGCTGGATAAACTGCATGGTTATCCTGGTGCCAGCTGGGCACAGAGGCTGGACTGCCCTCCCACTGCTGCAGAACAGCCCTGTGCCAAGGAGTGGGGAAAGGGAGCTGTGGCCGTCGCCTGACCTCCTGCATCAGCCCTGAGGACTGAAGGGCCTGGGCACTGATCCCACTGGGTTCCGAGGGCCAGGCCTCTTTTTTTACCCCAGAAGATCATTTGTTCAGTGGCAGGCTTCCACCTGCATCAGGCAAGCCACACATGGCAGAGCCGGGAAATGACCACCAAGCTTCCCCTCCCTGCCTTCCGATGCATGTTTCCACTCCCGCTGGCCCCCGGCCACGGCAGTACACATGCTGCCATCCACGCCCGTCAAGCTGACCCAGCCCTCTTGCCTTCCTCACAGAACCCAAGGGGACTATGGGTGTCTCCAGGCTCTACACCCTGGTCCTGGTGCTGGAGCCTCAGCGAGTTCTCCTGGGCATGAAGAAAAGAGGCTTCGGGGTCGGCCGGTGGAATGGCTTCGGCGGCAAAGTTCAAGAAGGAGAGACCATCGAGGACGGAGCCAAAAGGTGAGGGAGGGGTAGGCCTGACCCCAGAACCAGCTTCTGCAGGCGGTAAGGATTCCAGCCGTAGAGCCAGACTCCTGATGTCACCACTTAGAGCCATGTGACCTGAGGCATGTACTTAGCCCTTGAGCCTCAGTTTCTTCATCTGCAAAATGGGAATAATAGCAGGAGCTGCTGCTTAGGATTGTTGTGGAGATTAAATGAGAAAATGAATATAAAGGACTAGGAACAGTGCCTGGCACGTGCTAAGTGCTGAGTACACGTGAGCTGTTGCACTGCGGGGTGAGGACGGATCTGGGAGGCTGCTGTGCACGTGGCTTCCTCTTTCTAGCTCAGAGCCCGGTCGGTCACTTGGTCTCTTCGTTTGTTCAGGGGAGCTGATGGTGAGCGTTTCTATCAGAAACCTTTTGCACACACAGTCTCAGTTAATCCTCAACACAACCAGCGTCACATGGGAAGCTACCGAAACCCAGAGAGGTTGAGCAGTGTGCCCAAGATCACACAGCCCTCCAGACTTCAACCTTCTTTGCCCCTCTTCACAGGCTTGTGTGGATAAAATGAGAGTGTGTATGTAAACATCACAAAGCTACACAAACCTCAGCTCCTGTTGATCTTGTTCTTACTCTGAAAAAGGTTGGCAACCTGAAGGCCACCTTCCCCCGAGAGGGGAACAAACCCCCAAATGCCTACTACCGAGGTTTCTGGAAAGGACGGAAGCTGCCGATGCTGCAGCCCAGTGGCTTTCAACTTATGGGGTTTTTTAAATTTAAATCACAACCCACAGTAAGAAATGTTTATACTTTGATATAGCAGTGCCCTTACTACATGAAAGCATGCTCCAATGTAATTTATTTTAAAGATTGGCACCTGGGCTAACAACTGTTGCCAATCTTTTTTTTTTTTTTCTGCTTTATCTCCCGAAACGCCCCCCCCCCCCCACCCCCGGCACACGGTTGTATATCTTAGTTGCAGGTCCTTCTAGTTGTGGGATGTGGGATGCCGCTTCAACGTGGCCTGACGAGCAGTGCCATGTCTGCGCCCAGGATCCGAACCCTGGGCCGCCACAGCGGAGCCGGCCCCTACAATTTTTTTAATTGCTCATCATGGTCCACTAAGTCGACCTCAGGGTGCAAGACTGGCTTACAGCCCCCCATTTAAAAAGCCCTGCAGGTGGTATTCCTGTGTGCACCTGCCCTCCTAGGCCTGGGACCCGGGGCTGCTGCCACACGGAGGCGTCTGCTCGTTCATTTTGGCAGGTGCACTGAGAGGACACGGCTGGGCGGAGACCTAGTCTGACGAGACTCAGCGCTGGGGTGGGAGGGGTGCAGAAGAAACAGCAGGGAAAACGGACAGAAACAAGGGGGCGCCAGAGGTCTGCTCTGCCACTGTCTGAAGGTCTGTGTCCTCCCAAGACCGTTCATCCGGTCACTGATTCAGCAGCGCCCACCGCCTAAGCACTGCTCAGTGTCGGGACACAGAGACGCGAGTCCCAGCCCCCGCCGGGCCCCCATCTGCTCTGGCTGCGGGGCTTGGGGGGCTGTGTGTAGAGAGCGGGTCTAGTGGACAGCCCGTGGTCTGGGCATCAGCATAGAGACGGAGGGCAGACAACTGGGCACGAGGGAGAACTCCCGAAGGACCTGAGTTTGGTCGGAGGGCCAGGTGGAAGGTGGGATCCCGGTACTCAGAGGAGCGCAGAGGGGTGTGGTGTGGCCAGAGGGCAGCCAGGGGAGGCAGGGTGGGCTGAGGGCGAGGCACGAGGAGCCCCCAGTGGCTTCACGTCAGCTGTGCTGCTGACAAGCAGACTTGAGACCCCCGAGGCAGCCCTGATGCGTTTCCTTATGAACTGTCTCACGATATAAGGAGCTTTCCTTCCCGCCCTCTCAATATGATTCATTTCTTCAACGCGACACAGACTAAGAAACCGTGACTCCGACCCTCGGTACTGAGTAGGACAGTGGCCTTCCCTCAGACGGGGTCTGAGCTGGGGGAGGAACCTGCAGGACAGAGCAGGAGGCAGGTCATGTCTATCCCGAGGCTCCCTGCACTGCTGCGTCCAGACTACCCCTCTCACCTGCACAGGTGGGAGCGTCCTGCCTGGTCTTCTGCCCCTCCCTTCCCTCCCGGGTCCATTCTCCACCTGACCGCCTGCGGGCTGACCTTCCTGAAACCACGTCTGGGTCTCTCTGTCTCTCTCACTCTCTCACACTTTAAACCCTTTCCTAGCTCCCATCGCACTTAGTCCAATGTCCTGTGTCATCCACTGAGCCCCCCACGGTCTGGCCTCTCCCCTCCTTCCCATCCCCGCCCCTCTCCCCACACTCTTTCTGCCCCTCGGACACCCCACTTTTCCTGGCTCCTCGCCTGGCTGACCCTGTAAGAAGGTGGCCCCCACCCAGCTATTCCCGATAAATCTCATCCTGCGTTGCTGTGTATCCATTTCCTCCACAGCACTCTGACCCTTTCTAATCGTATTTAATTATTCCCTTTCCATCTGTTTTGCCCCAGAAGCGCTCTGTGAGACCGGGACTGAAGACATTTTATACGTCAAGTTGGTGTTGAAATAGCGCATGCGTATAGGAACGTGCACAAATCTTCATCAGGGAATTTTTAGGACACAGGTCCATCTGTATGACCAGCCCGTGGGTCAAGAGATGGAAATGGGGTGGGGACCTGCCCTCCAAAGGTCACCCTACACCCTGATTTCTGTCCCAGTTGATCATTTGGGCCTGTTCAAAATAGCACATAAGTGGAATCCTGTGGGATGACCCTTTGCGTCTGGCTTTTTCCCAGCATTACGCCTCCAGGAAGCAGCAGTCCATTAGTCCTCACTGCTGTCTAGTATTCCGGTTGTGAATACGCTGCAGCCTGTCCTTTCCATGGATGGCATTTGGGTCGTTTCTGGTTTGGAGCTGCGAGCGGTTCTGCTGACAGCCCTGTACGGTCTTTGGAGCCCGTGTGAACTCCTTGCTGCTGGGTATTTCCCTGGGAGGAGAATTAGAGGTGCTCGGCGTTAGTAGATGCTGCCCAACAGTTTTCCGAAGTAGCTGTGCCAAGCTGAGCTCCCACCAGAGGTGTGGGTCCTGCTTCCTCCAAATCCTCGGAAACCCTTGGTATTTTCTGCCTTTGTCATTAGCCACTCTGGTCAGTGTGATGACACCTCAGTGAGGGTTTCATCCATTCGCCCTGCTGACTGCTGAAGTTGCACACCTGCTCAGCGTCTCTGGCCACTCGGATATCCTTTTTTGTGACGTGTCTGCTCAAGTCTTTTGCACAGTTTTGTAATCCGGTTGCCTGTCTTTTTCGTATCCATTTGTAGTTCCCTGTACCTTTCACTCTGTCCTCTCTGATTTTCTGCCTGGTGCATCTGTCCAGTTCCGGGTGTCAAGGTCTCTGACAATGACAGTGGGTTCGTCTGTCTCTCCTTGCAGTTCTGGTCGTTTCTGCCTCACAGGGTTTGGTGCTCTGTTGTCAGGCACATACAGGTTAAGGATTGTTGTGTCTTCTTGGAGAACTGACCCCTTTATCATGATGTGACGCTCTCTTAATCCTTGGTAACTTTTGTTGTTTTGTAGTCACTTCTGTCTGAAATTAACATAGCTGCTCCTGCTTTCTTTTGATTAGTGTCAGCATAGTGTATCTTCCTCCATCCATTTATTATTAATCCTCAGGTGTCTATTTAAAGTGGGTTTCTTGTAGAAAACATAAAGTCGGGTCTGTTTTGTTTTATTTTTTTGCTGAAGAAGATGTGCCCTGAGCCAACATCTGCTGCCAATCTTGCTCTTTTTGTGTGTGAGCCACCACCACAGCATGGCCGCTGACAGACGAGTGGTGTAGGTCCATGCCCTGGAACCGAACCCAGACTGCCAAAGGAGAGCATGCTGAACTTCACCGCCAGACCACCAGGGCTGGCCCTGTTTTTTCATCCTCTCTGATGAGCTCTGTGTTTTAATTGGTGCATTTAGATCCTTGATGTTCAGAGGGATTAATGACATAGCTGGTTAGTATCCACCATATCCATTACTGTTTCCCATTTATTGCCCTTCTTCTGTGTTCCTATTTTTGTCTTCCACAATTTTTCTGCCTTCTATGGTTTTAATTGAGCTCTTTTTTTTTCCTCTCTTTTTTGCTGAGGAAGATTTGCCCTGAGCTAACATCCATTGCCAATCTTCCTCTTTTTGCTTGAGGAAGATTGTCCCTGAGCTAACATCTGTGCCAATCTTCCTGTATTTTGTATGTGGGATGCCACACAGAATGACCACCGACAAGTGGTATAGGTCCACACCTGGGCACTGAACCCAGGCCACCGAAGTGGAGCGGCGGAACTTAACCACTAGGCCACAGGGCCGGCCCTTTGATTGAGCATTTTATGTGATGCCATTTTCTCTCTTTCTTAACATATAAGTTTTCCTTTTTCACTTTTTTTAGTGGTTGCCCTAGAGTTTGCAATATCCATTTACAGCTGATCCAAATCCGGTTTCAAATAACACTTCACGGTAGTGTGAGTACCTCATAATAACAAAATCGTCCTGATTCTCCCTCTCGCCACTTGTGTCATTGCTGTCACTCATCTCACTTACCCTCAGTGCCCACGAGCATTTATATGTGAGGCACAGACATAAGCGCCCATAATTGAACACATCGTTGCTATGAGTATTTTGAATAAACTGTTGTCTGTTGGATCAATTAAGAATAAGAAAAAAGCTTTATGTCATCTTCACTTGTTCCATCTCGGATGCCCTTCCTTTCTTTATGCAGATCCAAGTTTCTGACCTATATGTTTTCCTTCTCTCTAAAGAATGTCTTTGAAAGTTTCTTGCAAGGCAGGTCTACTGGCAGCAAATTCCCTTGACTTCTGTTTGTCTGAGAAAGTCTTTATTTCTCCTTCCCTCTTGCAGGATAATTTCACAGCGTACAGAATTCTAGTTGGTAGTTTTTCTCTCTCGACACTTGCCATATTTCACTCTACCCTCTTCTTGCTCGCGTGGTTTCCGAGGAGAAGCTGGACACGGTGCTTTGTTCTCCTGTAGGCAACATGTTCCTTCCTCTGGCTCCTTTCTGGATTTTTTCGTTATCTTTGATTTTCCGTAGTTTGAAGATAATATGCCTAGGTGTGGGTGTTTGGGTGTTTATCCCACGTGGTGTTCTGTGAGCTTCCTGGATCTGTGGTTTGGAGTCTGACATTAATTTGGGGGAAATTCTCAGTTGTTACTAATTCTCATGTTTCTTCTGTTTCTCTCTCTTCTTCTTCTGGAATTCCCATTAAACACATGTTGTGCCTTTTGTAGTTTCCCACAGTCCTTTGCATTCTCTTCTGCGTTTTTTCGGTCTCTGTTCTCTCTGCTTTCCCGTTATCAGGCATTCTGTTGGCACGTCCTCCAGCTCAGAGACTCTTTCCTCGGCCGTGTCCAGTCTGCTCATGAGCCCGTCAAAGGCATTCTTTGTTTCTGTGACATTCTTCATCTCCTGCATTTCTTTTTGGGTCTTTCTTAGGATTCCCCTCTCCCTGCTCACACTGACCGTCTCTTCTTGCGTGCGGTCTACTTTCCCATTAGAGCCCTGAGCATATTCATCATAGTTGTTTAATTTCCCGGTCTGGTAATTCCACGTCCCTGCCATGCCGGGTGCTTGTTCTCTCTCTTCAAACAGTGTTTTTTTGCCTTTTGGTGTGCCTTGTAATTTGTTCTTCACAGCCAGACACGATGCACCGGGCACGAGGAACTGCCATCAACAGGCCTGTCGTGCTGTGGGGGCGAGTGTGGGGGAAGGAAGCGTTTATAGTCCTGTGATCCGGTCTCGGGGTTTCCGTGGCCTGTGCCTCTGGACCGTGACCTTCACAAGAGTGTCTTAGGTTCCTCCTCCCCACACGCCCCCATTAGGTGGGACAGGGTCGCTACAGCTAGCTGGACCTGGGTGTTTCCCATCTGGCAGGTCACTTAGGCTCTGGCTCACTAGTTCCCCCTGGGGCCCCTCGTGATGAACAGAGGGCTCTGGGGGATTTCTAAGTGGTTCCTTCCCCTCCCCCTGCAGGAAGCATGGGGGGATTTTTCTCCATATTTACTGTGGGAACCTGGTCGAGCTCCTGGAAATGAATCTCACGATATTGTGGCCCCCGTGCCCCCAGTGACTGAGGCCCCCTGGAGTGTGTAACTCAGACGGGGCCACGCTGAGCCTGCAGTGACTCCTCAGTTACCGTTCAGCTTTCCTGCCCGGGCAGTGGCTTCCACTCACGAGTCTGCGCCGGGCAGCCGGGACTCTGCGTGCGCCCGTCCCTCTAACTGTGGGGGCAGGGGTCTGCATCCCTCTCGTAGACCCAAGAAGAGTCCTGGATTGTTTGGTCACTTCAGCTTTTTACTTGCTGTAGGATGGAGGGGTGACTTCCAAGCTCCTTACCTGCGGAAGCAGAACCCAGAAGTCTCCTTAAACGTTTGAGACTTGAGTTGTCAAACATATGTACTGCAAATATCTTCTCTGGGGCTTGTCTTCTGACTCTTAATGATATTTCAATAAACAAAAGTTTATCATTTGATGTAATCCCACATACAACTTTTTCCTTTATGGTTACCATTTTCCACATCCTTTAAAAACTCTTTGCCTATCCCAAACTTAAGAAGATAGTCTCCTGCTTTTTTCTAAAACTTTTAGAAGTGTTAGATCTTTAATCCATCTGGCACTGAGTTTTGTGTATGATGTATGGCAGAAGGTCAAGATTCCTATTTTTCCATATAGATATGCAGCTGACACGGCATCATTTATTGGAAAGACCATGTTCCCCCACTGCACTGTAGTGTCACCACTGTCATAAACACAGGACATATGTCACGTAGAACCGTAATGTCGGTTTCGTTCTCCAGCGCCCGCACAGGGCAGGCCTGCCTTCTGTAGGCATGACGTGGCTGGATGGATACGCGGATAAATTAATCAGCTCGGCAGAACTGACTGACACTGCGCTGGCCCTGGGAGTCTGCCCTCTAGATGCCCGGTGGACAGCCAGAGGCCGGTGGAGCAGCAGCCCCGTGCCCACAACATTGTGCCTCTGTCCTGACCTCACCCAGGTCACGAAACCATCGTCAAATCGGTGACTTCCTCTCGTCGTTCAGCCTTACTCCCAGCTTTGCTATGAAGGTCTCAGTAGCCTCTTAGAGGCTCACAGTTCTTTGCGCTTCGGAGGCCTCGTCCAGCAGGCAGGGCCGTGGAGGGTGCTTCCTCCTGACCGCCGTGAGCTCCTGGGCGAGGCCGGGCGCCCACAAGGGTGTACCCTGCCCCTGCCAGCAGCACACTCCCCCTGGAGAACATCCTCCCCGTGGCCACGTGGCATAGGTTGCCATGCTCAGGAGCCAAGAGCAGAGGGCCAGCTCTGCATGAAGGCAAGGACAGGCCTTACTGGGACTGAGATGTCCAGCACCCCTGGCCATGCTGACCGCCTGATTTAGACCGGTCAGCCTCGGTGACCACGTGGCACCACGCTGCCTCCCAGGGCCTTCAGCCAGTTCCAAGGAGCTCTCTCCAGGACCCCCGTCTCCTCCTCCCAGGAGCCCAGAGTGTCAAGTGTGTAGGACGGAGCCAAGGGTCAGGACACCCTCTGACAAAGACTGTTGTGCCCCTGCCCAGGGGAGTGAGAAGGGCAGGCCCAGTGGCACATTCTGATACACGTGAGGAGCTAGCTGAGATGGGTCCCAGGACCCAGAGACTCCAGCAGCAAAAAGGGCCTCACTCGCCTTGAGGACAACTCGGCATCGGCCCCAGCTAGGGCTGCCCCGGCTTCCTCACGTGCACACACACGGAGCCGCTCCCCGGGCCCCAGGCCCTGGCTGCCCCAGCCTCTGACGTGCACGTGAGTCGCGGTGGCGCTGGGTGTGCGTCTGGTGCACACTTTATCCACTGCACTGCCCTTCTGCACATTCGGGTCCCAAAGTGGGCCCCAGATCCAGAGCCAGGATAACACACCCTCCTCGCTCACCTGCAGGTGCAGGGCAGCTGTGTGCGGGTGGGTCTCCCCTCCTCTGCCCGATGCCCCTGCGGGGGGAGCCATCTGAGCATCAAGGATGATGCATTCTTCGGGGGGGGGGGGTTCCAGGAACTTGGGGACCTCGGGTCCCTCAGAGAGTCAGGTTTGGGCTTTGGGTGTGTGGCATGT
The DNA here is from genome assembly GCF_041296265.1 of Equus caballus. Taxonomy (NCBI): domain Eukaryota; kingdom Metazoa; phylum Chordata; class Mammalia; order Perissodactyla; family Equidae; genus Equus; species Equus caballus. Next base: position 1,834,007 of record NC_091696.1, read on the forward strand.
GCTCATCGTTCTGGCCAGTATCCCTGACGGTCCCCAAAGCAGTGAGGATGCAGAGCGCTGTGTTCAGAGAACCCTGGAAGGCAGTGCAGGAGAGGATAACTGAGGTGCATCCCGAGCCATGCCACAGGCCCCTCGCGCCCGCCGCCCACGCCCCCATGGCACTTGGCTGCTCGGAGTTTGTGCAACTTGTTACTCATCCCGTTCTCCATCTGCCATCTGGGAAATGAGCATCACAGAGATGCAGTCAGACACGTTAGCAAAACTGTAACAGTGTCATCTCCGCTGTCTCATTAGCCCAGCCCGTGAAATGGAGATTCAGCTCTGACACCCGGGAGATGCTGATATCTCACACGCTGCCGTGTGCTCGGGGAGAGGAACCAAAATTAGTCAGAACATTAAATCGGGAGGTGCAGTTTTTAAAATGAGACCCACCAGCCACTGCCAGAGCCCAGGTGAGGCCCCGCTAGGCTCTTCTGTTACATTTAAGTGGGGAGCCATTTGCACCCCCTGAGTGAAAACAAACATTTGTTTTCTAGGTCAAGTCTAATTTTAATTAACCATCTCAACAAGTAAATCCCAGCTTTCAAAACATCACTGGGGGGGGGCCGGCCAGTGGCACAGCAGTTAAGTGCACACGTTCCGCTTCAGTGGCCCGGGGTTCACCACTCCGGATCCCGGGTGTGGACCTACGCACCACTTGTCAAGCCATGCTGTGGCAGACATCCCACATATCAAGCAGAGGAAGATGGGCACAGAGTTAGCTCAGGGCCAGTCTTCCTCAGTAAAAAGGGAGGATTGGTGGCAGATGTTAGCTCAGGGCTAATCTTCCTCAAAAGAAAAAAACAACTCACCCGGGCCTGCATCTGAAATGGCAGCAGGTGGCCGCGGCTCCTGTCCAGGCCTCACAGGGAGCCGGTCAGCCCTAGGCTGAGGACAGCATCCGTTTAAACGTCGCCCTTCCAGCCGGGGTGTGCGTGAATGAACACGCTGGTTTCCCCAAGCCCTGGGCCCAGGCACAGGAAGTAACGATGCGCTGTGTCCTCACCTCACCTGGAAATCAAAGCTAAAAACTTTACACCTGCAACTATAAGTAGTCAGACGTAATTAGAACATTCTTGTAGACGGAGAAGTAAAGACGGGGCGGGGGGAAGTGTGAATCTCTACAGGGAGCAGCAGACTCTGAGCTTCACGGCTGCAGCAGCTCTGGGGGTCCCCAGAGTCCTGAGCACAGCACAGCTTCCAGAAAGCGTTTGCTGAGTGACTGAACAAGGGTGGAGTGAGAGCCCACGCTGAGCTGTCAGCCAGGGTGAGAAGTCAGTGGTGCGGGGCATGTACAGAGATGCTCGTCACGGGGGATCGACACGAGCACGTTGACAGTTTTTATTCTCTAATGCACGACGGTTGAGAAGCTGGTTGAATTCCTTGTGTAGGATGTTGCCCCACTGTTGCATGAAAAGTGAAGGTACAGTGTGTGATGTGCTTGCAATTTTTTTTTTTGAGGAAGATTAGCCCTGAGCTAACATCTGCCGCCAATCCTCTTCTCTTTTTTTGCTGAAGAAGACTGGCCCTGAGCTAACATCTGTGCCCATCTTCCTCTACTTTATATGTAGGACGCCTGCCACAGCATGGCTTGACAAGCGGTGCCATGTCCGCACCCAGGATCCGAACTGGCAAACCCCGGGCCGCCAAAGTAGAATGTGCGAACTTAATTGCTGTGCCACTGGGCTGGCCGCTTGCAATTTTTAAAGGGATGTACAAAGGAGAAAGAGCCAAAGGAAGAACACTGAGATGGAGACAAGGGCTCTTTCTGAGTGAGGAGTCCGTGGGCACCTCCTGGATTGTCTGCGGGAAACGTCTGTAAATAGGCGACAGCATTAGAATGTTCTGGGGGCATCGTGATTCTGCTTGTGGTGAGGAAGGACGATTCTTTGGGCAGGAAGGTTTCCGTTCAGGACCTGGGCCCTGCCGCAGACGTGCTGGGAGAGAGCAGGAGCTGAGGACGGGCTGGGGGTTCCCAGCTCCACCACCGGCCTCCCATGAGGCCCCCAAGCAGCTGAGCCGGGCCAGGCCTGGGCTGCCACGTGCTACAGAGGGCGCTGAACTAGGAAGAACCAGTGCTCGTCACAATCTTGACCCCTCCCTAGAACCTCTGAACAAAATCGGAGTGTTTACAAAGGTCCCAGGCGACTCCACAGTTCCGCCAGGCTGGGAGCTCGCCGTGCATTCCACGAGACGCTCCGGGTTTCCCGCCCGCGCATCCCACTCGCGGCTCCCTGGGCCCCTTCGGCGCACGTGCACAGATGCTCTGCTCTTCCATCCTCCCACTGCCATTCTCGGGTTCTGCGTGGACGTGGGCACCTTGCTTTAACTGCCGCTTTCTTTCCATCCGTCTCCCGGCCCGCAGGGAGCTGCAGGAGGAGAGCGGTCTGACCGTGGACGCGCTGCACAAGGTGGGCCAGATCGTGTTTGAGTTCGCGGGTGACCCTGAGCTCATGGACGTGCACATCTTCCGCACAGACAGCGTCCGGGGGACACCCGTGGAGAGTGACGGTGAGTCTCAGGGCCCGTCCCTTCACAGCAGGCGAGGGGACAGCCAGGAGAGGAGCCGGCCCCAGCAGCCTGCTCCCCGCCCTGCATTGCCGAGAGGCAGGTGCTGCAATGCACAGCACCAACGGAGCCTTCTTCCGGGCACGTAAAAGGAGAGACACGGTCGCGAGGATTAAATCCAAAGTGTGTCGAGCTCCTCACACAGCCTTGCTCAGTTCGTGCCTTGCCAGGGGTCCAGTTAAATCTGGGTTGGACGTCGGGGCCCTCCCTTCTCTCCCGCTACAGAAATGCGCCCTCAGTGGTTCCAGCTGGACCAGATTCCCTTCGAGGACATGTGGCCTGATGACAGATACTGGTTTCCCCTCTTGCTTCAGAAGAAGAAATTCCATGGGTACTTCAAGTTCCGGGGTCACACCACCATCCTGGAGCACACGCTGTGTGAGGTGGACACAGTGTAGGGGCAGAACCGCGGCTGCCCCTCCGGGCCCAGAGAACAGCTGCTCGGCAGCCGCACTGTCTGAGCCCCGGGCCCCGGCCCCGAGCCAGGGTGGAGGTATTCTATTTGGAACACGGCTGGCTGGGAAGGGAAATAAATGTCTTTTACCTTTTCAACATTCTTCACCCAGCCCCACCACAGCCGGCCCAGTCCTGGCCTCAGGAAGCCACCAGACGTGCTGGCCTGTGCCCCGCGCCACAAGACATAAATGGGAGAGGAGATAGGCCTTGGGGTGAGGGGACGGCTGGTGGGAGAGGGCGGGCAGTGATTTCCTCAGTGCCACAGGCTCCTGTTGGGACCACAGGGTGGGGCTAGGTGTGTCCTCTCTCACCACCTCCCTTAAAGGGGAAACTGAGGCACGGTCGGGGCCCAGAGCTAACACCCAGACCTAATGTGTCATAGGCTAGTCACCCTCCCTTAGCCCAAGAGCACGGGGCCCTTCTTGTCCCAATTTGTCACCACCAGGAAGGGGGAGTCACCACTCACACAGAAAACTCACGACGTCACCCAGCTCTTATAAATACGTTTAATAATAACTGTTCGTGTAAGTTTATTGATGAGAATCTCGGAATGCAGATCATTTGTAAACAACTCCAGTTTACCGGGTGTGGTAGCAGTTGACACCTGCAGCCTCGTAAAGTGCTTCATACGTACAACCGCCCCGCGCCAAGCAAAAGGCAGGCCTCGGACACAGAACCGCTCCGACCGCAGTCAGGCCAGAGGCCCCCTCGGCCCCTGACACCTCCCAGCTCACGTCTCCCCTTCCTACTCAGCGTCTGCGGCCGATGAGTAGACCGTGTCCGTAGTTAGCACCGAACAAGCGGGTCGAGCTGGAAGGACCTGATCCAGAGGCACTCTCCCAGGGGCCAAGCTGAGGCTCCAGCCTTCCATGCAGAACAGGGATTTCTCGGAACCACAGGAACGGCTCCCACGGGGATAATGTAACCAGGTGGCCTTTCGCCGGCTGTGGCGGTAGGCGGGCTCTCCCGGGCAGCAAGGACAGCTCCAGCAGCAGGAAGGGCGCAGAGGCGCAGGGACACCCTGACCTTGGTGTGGCCCCTCCTCACCCTCCCCAGGACAGAGCGGAGCACAAAGTGCTGGGCCCCCAACCAGGGAATCCACCGCAGCCCAGGCTCGGGCCGAGGGAAGCTCTGTGCAAAGGCGGCCTCTGCTGTCCCCAGCCGCTTGGCACAGGGGACTGAGCTTCCCTCCGCCGCTCCCGAGAAGCCCGCCCCAGCAAGTCTCTTCCCTCCCCTTGGCCTCGCTGCACCGCCTGGGGTGGGAGGGCGCGCCCTACAAGGCAGGCCTCCAGATGAGCCTCCCAAAAACGGGGCCAGGGCTCCAGCCGAGGACCCGCCCCCAGTCTCCACCGCAGGAGACGCTCCAGGAGCGCGGAGTCCTGAGCACAGCTCCTGTCAGAAAAGGACGTCTGAAGTCTTTGGTGCTAGAAGTCCCCCCGGTGACCCGTGCAAGGATGCCCTGTCCTGCCCTGGAGGCAGTCCCCGTGATGGCCCCCACCCCCACCATGTGCAGGGCCTGGCTGGGGTCTCTTCCCGCCTGTCCTCTGTCCTGTGGTCACTCATCCCTCACCATGCACAGACAGGCCCCAGGCAGGTGAGCAGTGGCCACCGCAGGACAAGACAGAAGAGGCCTGGTGGTCACGCTTTCCGGCTCGGTTGTACCCAGTAGCGGAGGGGAGCAGCCCCGGGGGCCAGGATCTGCTCAGCGGTTCTCTTCAGCAGAGGGAGATCAAGAAGCAAGCAGCCCGGAGGCGACAAGGGATCCAGACAGCCCAGGGTCATCAGCTCCGCGGGGACACTGCCTGCTCTTTGTGTGGCCAGGAAGGCACATGTGGGCTGCGGTGGGGCACCCCCACGGCTGCCTTGCTGGCACCAGCAGAACCCACATGCGGAGTGAGCCCAGTGTGTGGCCAGCCCTAAGGGACATTTTCCCCTGGACTGTGACAGGTGTCAGCCCCGCAGGGAAGCCCGCCTGTCTGCTGTGAACCGAGTGACCCTGGAGCCTCTGCCCCCGTTTCCAGTCCTGCAGGCTGTGTGTGGACACGGGGGCAGAAGGCTCCCACGGCAGACCCAGAGAAAACCCGCTCTAGTCAGCTCATATTCCCGGGAGGCAGGAATCTCAGAAATCCTATGGTGCCGGTTCAGCCTCCTCCAACCAGCTCCCAGCCAATGGGAGCAGTGAGCTCAGGAAAGCCCGAGGGTTCCAGACCTCAGAGGAAGGCTCCGTGCTGCATTTAAGGCATTTAAGGCCGAGGTCAGACCCTCCAGGAATGGCCGGCCCCCTCGGAGCAGGTACCAGGTCAGCACGTGTAGGGGGTAGGTTGGGCAGGAGGGTTCTAGTCGCCCCAAGAAGTGAGGTCAGTTTAAGCTGGGCTGACCACAGCAGTGCTCCTCCAGAGCCCCAGCTGGAACAACACCCCCCGCCCGCCCCTCCTCTCAACGCTCATGGTCTGCAAAAAGGGGGTGTCTGTGAGAGGAGAGAACAGAGCAGTTCCGAGCACCGGGCACACGATGGGCACAGTGTGTGCACGTGTGCAAGCATGCGGGGAGGGATGCGGGACATTCGGCCCTGGAGGCCAGGCCCAGACTGGGGCCCCAGGGCACTCGCTGGAGCAATCCCCCGGAGACAGGTCACTGCCTTCCCTCCCCATTCCCGCTGCCCGCTCCTGTGCACCCACAGCGCCCCGGGCCATCTGCTCTCTCACTGACCAGTCACCCGTCAGGTCCAACGGCGGCAGGCCGGCTGCAGGAGACTCCTGCCCTCATGGGTCTCAGCCTCCCTCCCCACTCAGGAATCCAGAGCCCTCCCGAGTGCCTGAGCACATAGGGGTCCCCTGTACACCACCTGTTGGCTGGGACCCTCCCTGCTGCACTGCCCTCTGGGCGTTGGGAGAAAACCATCCCAGGGGATCTTAATACTTCTCGGACGGGCGCAGGGGTGGGGGCAGGGAGGCGGCAGAGGGGCCGGAGCAGCTCGGCTTCCGCGGATGCTCAGAGGCTCAGGGCCTGCGCCCGGCCCTGCCCCCACGAGGGGAGGGGAGCCCGGCCCCACCCGGCCCGGACGTCAGCTCTTCTGCTACAGAGGCATCAGCGCGCCGCCGGGGCCCCGGGAGTGGGGCAGCGCCGTCTGGGGAATTAAACGGGGACACAAGTTTGGAAAGAAGTTTTAGTGAGGCGCTGGGAGCTGCGGCCCGGTCCTTGGCTCTAGTGAGGAGACACGCCGTCCTGCGGGGACCTTGGCGGCGTCAGGGTGCTGTTCGGTCCAGCGAAGAGGCAGCTCAGCTTGGGCTTCAGGTCGTTCCACACCTTGCTCATCTGCAGGAGGAGGGAGCAAGACAGGGTGAGAGGCCGGCGCCAGGCCCTCGCCCTAACGCACGCCAACGAGGGGCCTCAGGACAGCCATCCTAGGGCAGGAGGGGACAGGCCGCCACGGCCACCACCAGGCCCGTGTGTCGCAACCCCCTAAGCTGCCCTTCCCTGCATCGCGGCCCCTTCCTCCACGGACGAGGCCCAGTAAGGAGTGCTCCCCAAACCAGAGGTGACGGCCGGCCAGCCCCTCCGCCCCTGTGCTCAGCACCCAAGGGGCACTGCTCGACGCGGCATTTTAAGAAACCTTGCTGGGTCACTTCCAGCACACTCTCTAACCGCTCGACAAGGGCCGGCCTTCCGGCTCAGCAGGGCACACCCCAACACAACGGCCACCAAATAAACACAAAACAAACGGCACACGGAGGAGAGGAGTAAGACAAGCCACCGGCGCTCGCCAAGCACGCCGGGTCCGGGCTGAGGAACGGCCGCCACAGCCCGCGCAGCAGGGAAGCTGACAGTGGCTCATGTGACAGCAGGAAAGCAGGGTGTCTCCCTGGGAACGTGCAGATGAAGCGAGTACAGTCTAGGCACTGTGACACTGGGGACTAGCCGGTCAACTACAACAGAGAAAGCTAGGATCGGGGTCACAAGGCCTGACCCAGGTGGAACACAGGCTCACCCAGAGTCCCCTAGGGATCTCTCATCCAAGACTCACCCGGCGTCCCCTAGGGACCTCTCATCCCAGACTCACCCAGCGTCCCCTAGGGACCTCTCATCCCAGGCTCAACCGGTGTCCCCTAGGGACCTCTCATCCCAGGCTCACCCAGCGTCCCCTAGGGACCTCTCATCCCAGGCTCAACCGGTGTCCCCTAGGGACCTCTCATCCCAGAGTCACCCGGTGTCCCTGCTAAAAGCACAGATTCCGAGTCCTGGCCCCCAGGGATCCTGAGTTTGTGGGTCTGAGGTGGGACCTGTGTCCCATATCCACATGCTGAGCAAACACTCCAGGTGGTTCTGGCACAACTGTTTCTAGACCACGGTCTGGCCTGGCCAGTGACCTGGTCAGTCACAATGGCCCCAGACTGGACTGAGAGTCTCCAGCCTCTGTCCCATCCTCTAAGCCGCTGCCAATGTCCTCTCTGAACTATGGATCCGAGTCAATCCTACGCACTACTCACAAGAAGTCCCTCCACGCAGAACTGCCAGCACCCTGGACTGTACCCCCCACCCCTGGGCTCTGCACAGGCCTCCATCAGGGCGTGAGAAGCCCTCCCTCTGACTGGCCGACCGGCCAGGATCTGGTAGTCCCTGGTGACAGGGACGTCTGTAGTCCTGCTGTGTACCCTCACAACCACAGAGCCGGGCACGGAGCGGCTACCTGTGGTCCCTTACCCACCGATCTCCCAGGCCAGTCTTGGAAGGTGGGGAGATTGTATTTATGCCATTTTTCTGACCGGGAAACTGGGCCACAGAGGTTAAATGACCCAACCAAGGCCGGAAGAGCTCATAACAGTCACAGAGCTGGGATGGAGAAGTTCTGAGCCTGCGCCCCACTTGGTGTATCAAGGAGCTGGAGGCGGCCACCGGCAGATGCACCCCAGGGCTAACGAGGCAGCGAAAGAACCCGGGACAGACAGTATCAGAAAACGGGAGGGTGCAGGAGCGACACAGAGCCAGCAAACGCGGAACTGGACAAGGATCGCTTCTCAAGTGCTTCTTCAGCCCCTGCCAGACCCCCGGCATTCTAGGCTGTTGTGAGATGGGCACACGTGTCCCTGTTTGAGAAGGGTGAGCAAAGAGCCACACACATAAGCTGGAGTTATACGGCTCAGGCAACTCTGGCCAGGCAAGGGCTGCCGCAGCTTGCAGTCTCGGGGCAACCACAGCGTTTCTCCTCAAAGGCTCGGGAGCCACCATCTGGAGGAAGCTGACCAGGGGTTTCCAGGAAAATATCCCGTCTCCGGTACTCCCGAACTCCTCACACGGGTTCCCTGCTGTCTGCTCCACGCCTGTCAGTTCCTAGGGATCCTACGTGCTTTACCTCCGCCTTCTGCAATTCCTCCAGAAGAGGAGAAACTCTTCCTTTAGTCTCGCTCTGCTCCTCCCACCACACACAGCCCGCCCCCCCGCCAGAATCACGAGGACAACATGCGACTAGGAGATTCGGACAAGAGCAAAGTGTCAAGGTCCCGCGCTTGCCCCAACCCCACCAACTCTCCCACGCAATTCTTCAAGGTCGGCGGCAAAGGGTGCCAGATTCGCAGGAGGGGCGGCTGCAGAAAGAAAGGTGCTGGCCGAGACAGGGTCTGCGCAGGCGAGACCCACCTCCTTGTGCCCCTGGATCTGCGAGTTGACGAAGGCCCCGAGGATGTGGGAGGTGAGGGGCAGGTAGACATGGACCAGCTGCGTCTCCTGGTGCAGGCAGTACAGCGAGAAGTAGTTCCGAAGCTCCATCGTCTGAATCGCGTTCTCCTGCTGCAGAGAAAGCGCCTCCCCTCGCACCTGGCCCAGCAGACGGCGGGGCAGTGGGGGCGGGGGGGCATCCCAGCCGACACACTGCCGTCCTCCTGAGCCCAGGCCCGGAGCCCCGCCTCTGTGTAACTCCCAAGGCAAAGGCCAAGCCACACATCGCAACCGGGTCCAGAAGGTGCCGAGGGAAGAGAGAGGACCACGCATCACTCTGGGCACCTGGGGGCGGCTTCCCCACCCCTGCGACACCCCCACACGCCTGTGACACCAGCACACGGGCATCGACATCCCAGAATCTGATCAAGCCAACCAAGGACTCTCCGGAAGCACGGCTCCAGGGCCCAGCCCAGCCAGGTGTGGAAGGCTCCCCAGGAGGTCGGCCCCCGCCCGCACACCAGCACTACCTCCAGGATGCGCGACTCCAGCTGCTGCACGGACTCAGGCTCGCGGGTCTGCCCGGCGGTGCCCGACGCCGGCCTCTTCATCAGGCTGTAGGAGTGCAGGGCCCGCTGGGGCTTGTGCAGCAGGCCCTTCTCGTGCCGCGCACACAGGTCCTGGCGGGGGGAAGGCGTCAGCCAGAAGGGACCCAGAGCCCACAAGGATGCTAGAGCCCCCTCCCGCCTGGCAGGAGTAAGCACGAAAGGGGAGAGCCGGGAGGAGGCTGGGAGACAGATAGCACCGGGGCTCCCAGCACACGGCCTCAAGGCAGCACTGTCCCCGTCCGCGTCAGCAGCCTTCTCCAAGGATGGCTTTCCCCTTCAGAACTGGGTCACACGTGCCCCACGTGCCCCACGCGCCCCACGCTCAGAAAGCGTTCACGGAACAGCAGTTCAGGGGTGCCGGCCCAGGGGCAACCCAGGAGGGGGTCGCAGTGCCAATCAGCACCACAAGAAAACCCACGTCAACAGGCCCTGCTTGGAGGGAACCGTGCAGTCCGGGCGCTGGGCCAGGCCTGGACCACAGCGTCCAGACAGCCAGTGTCCCCCAGCAGCAAGAAGACCAGGCGGCCTCCAAAAGGAAGATGCACGGGCATTTCCCTGGGGCCCTAAAAGAACCCCCATCAGGAATCTAGTGGGAAATACTAGCCGCAGGACCACAGGGCTGGGACTTTCAAGGCCACTGGGCTACCATCCCACTCAACAGAGAAATCCCTTCTGGAACATTCCCCAAGTCACCAGGCCAGCTCTCTCCTTGAGCTCAGCACAAAGGATTGTCTGGTTTCACAGGCCATCCATTCGGTCACTGATACTCCAAAGAGGCCATCTCTTTCTCTGCCAGGCCAGCCCCTCACATAGTTATAGAGAGCTCACACACACACACACACACACACACCCCATTCTCAGATCGGGGGAAGCCCGAGGCCTGTCTGCACTCCTGCTGGGACCACAGCCCAGAGACTCCGCAGAGCCCATCGAGGAGAAATAACATCAGAGAGTCAGCGTAAGGCCCATCTTCCCTCTGCAACTCTGGCTTCTCCACGTTTTTTCCATCCCCCGGAATTACACCCTGAAAGATCACAGGATCCTTCTCAGAAGCTCTGTCCCCGCCCAGGGAGCAGCCCAGACTCACTTTATAGGACTGCAGCAGATCCAGGAAGAGGTTCAACTTCTCCACCACATCATTCTCTTCCTGTTTGCCCTGGAAAACGAGGGGGGTTAGCACGCCGAGCAGCACCCCGAGACCCAGCCGGGGAGCGCAGGCCCATGCACAGGCCTGGGCGGGCTCTGCCCCCGGAACCACCAGCCAGCTCCACGGAAGAGCCCCTTCCCCACGACAGCCCCCCAAACACGAGGCACAGCACCTGCACCCAGCAGCCCGACGAGGATCAGGCCTCGGGTCCCAAGGCCGCCTGCCCAGGCGTGCTCGCCGTTCAGCACCCCGTGTCCTCCTGGGGTCCCAAAGCCAACGTCCTCCCCGACATACACCGGGAGCGCCAGGGGCCTCAAACACCCTCTCCGCGGCTCCGCCAGCACCCCAGAAACCTCAAGCTTCTATTCGAAGCTGTGAGCGGTGTTGGAAAGGGGAAACAAAAAGGAGGGATGTGGCTGGGAAGGAAGGGGGAGCTTAACAAAAGAGGAAAGGAGCACAGGCGGGGAGGGGCGAGCGGACAGAGTCCGCAGCTGCAGGACCACACCTGGGAGAGCAAGGTAAGATAAGAGAACAAAGACCCCTCTGTGCCCAGGCCGATGCGGAAGAGGAGAAAGGGCACAGAGCACAGGTGCAGGGTGGGCCAGATGCACACTCTCTGCTGGATCCTGCACAGAGGTGACAATGACGGAGACAAGCCCACAGCTGCGTGGTGCCACAGCTCCTCTCCCAAACCACAGAGGCCACAGTGGCACGGAGGGCGGCCCTGTTAGCAGAATGGGGTATCCTGGTGACAACAGAGGGGGTGAAGTCACCACCGCATCCTAGGGACACAAATATGATCCAGACTGCCCCAGGCCCGCCACGTGTGCTCCCAGCAGCAGGAGCATGGGGAAGGACGCGCAGACAAGCCATCGTGCACACGGCCCGACCAGCACCGATGCTCAGAGCCACTCCCGGGCAGGAAGAGTCCGCACCGAAACCCTGGGCTCAGGGGGCCTCAGGGAGCGAGCGAGCATCCACTCAGCAGACGGCGAGTGCCCGAGGGAAGGCCACAGGAAGAAGCTGGTGGTCTCTCCACTTCCTGCTCCAGGAACCGGCAGGCACAGGCCTGCGCGGCCCCCACCCCTCCCTCAGTCACCACAGGGACACACTCAGCGCTGAGGTGGTTTCCTGGGAACATCCCTGCTAAGGCTGCGGTCACAGCTGCGGGCCCTGAAGGGCTCTGGCACAGCTCATGTCCCTCAGCCACCAACGTTCACCGAGCGCCTCTTCCAGTGTTCACCAAGCACTTCACCCAGGTGTCTGCCAGGCACCTCTCCCAAGTGTTTGCTGAGCACCTCTCCTAGGTGTTCACCAAGCACTTCACCCAGTGTTTGCTGAGCACCTCTCCTAGGCATTTGCCAAGCACCTCTCCCAAGGGTTTGCTGATCACCTCTCCAAGGTGTTTACTGAGCAACTCTCCCAGGTTCAATACCAGCTCTTTGGGCAAACCGAGCCCCTTCTATGACCTCTAGATCTCCAGCTGTGGCAGAGTGAAAAGGTCATCCCATAAACTGCACATCAGACTTGGTGCAGGAAGGGTACAGGCAGAAGCAATGAAGAGAAGGATGAGTTGGATGGGGATACAAGCATGAGGCTGGGAGCAGGGGGCTCCCACCCAGGCTCTGGCACCAGCTCGGATCAGGACCCTGGGACTCTCAGGCCCGCTGAGCTCAGAGGTTCCAGGCCACTAAATTTCACACTCGCGGCCGAGATTCTGGCCAGTAAGTTTACAGGAAAATAACAGGCATGTTGCAGGTTTTTAAAACTCAGAGAGGAAAAGGCCAAATGGCGACAGGCGCCCTGATCCCTCCTTACTAGGCAGAGGGCGTGGGAGGATGGAGGGTCCTCTTCTGGCCTAGTAGCAGGGGCGACTCAGGTCCTTCCTGCTCGTGTCGTCTGCCACCAAGTCCTGTTTCTGGTCTGATGCCACACACCGCCCTGAACCACCAACACGTGTGCCTTTACCAACGCACACATCCTGCCACCACAGCATCAATAGCCTACTTCGAGTCTCACTTGTCTTGCTGGGACAGAGTTATCTCGGTCTCCTACAGGTCTGGGGAGAATAAAACCAGGATTCATAAAAACGGCCCTCAGACGTCTTCACCTGCGCAGCGAGAGTGAAACGAACTCGCCATGCTGGACAGAAGTCCTGACAGGTCGTCTGTCTGATCCAGCTTCATGTCAAAACTGTATTAATTTCACCCCAACGTGAAAACCACTAAGGACAGTGAGGAATATTTGGGAAACAGCCCCTCTCATTAAATTTCAAAGCAGCATTCATGAGATATCAGAAGATCTCAGCGTGGGGAGGAACTTCAGCCACAAACAGACCCGTCAGCAGCCTGCCCGCTCTCCCTCTCTCTCCAAGGCGGACGCAAAGCATCCAAATCGGAATCAGAACAGACTGGGAATCTCCCGTCCTGCGCTCTGCACACCCTGGGGCTTCCTGCCCCCCCCAGGAGGCTACCTGTTGGAGAGGGGGCTCCGTGGGCCAAGGGCCAAGGTCCCCGTGACCAGAGTAGCTTCACTTTTATGTTTCACGGACTGAGCTCTGAGTAAACGTTCAGCGGGCTAAGAAGAGGTTTTGAATGATCTGCCCACCCGCCTTGTGCTTCGTCGACAGGCAAGGGGCCCAGGGACCAAAGGAGCCTGAATAAGGTCCCAGCACAGGGCCCTGGCCGAGCGCAGAGCAGGCTGCCGAGCTCGCCCCCTCTCTGTCCGGCCAAACCTCCCACGCTACGTGCTTGGTCCTCCTGCCGCGGAAACGTGGGCACCTCTCAGTCCTGGGAGGGACGGGGCCCAGCACCAGCCCGGGGACGCCCACGCCGCCCAACGCTCAGTTTCTAAAGGGAACGCAGGCCGGGACCACAGAGGAAGAAACCCCAGGACTTTCCGCAGCAGCGATGAGATCACAGGCCCTCCAGCACTGAGAGGCGTCCCGGCACCTGAGCGCCCGCCTCAAGCCTGGAACCACCCCCTCCTCACCCCGATTCGACAGTCGCAGATCCGACTTACTGCCAAGGAGCTTCAAGTCTCAGACAGGTGCAAGGCTTTCACAACTGCATCGTTTTAACTTATTTAAAACCATCCACTGGCAGCCTGAAGACCACTTCCCCAGGAACTGGGCGGCAAACCCTCGCCCTCAGAATTATGTGACAGTGTCATAGCGTGAGAGCCCCCAGTGGACGCCTCCCCCATCGGACGGGAAACACCGCATCTTCAAATCAATCCCCAACGACGAGCAGTCTGTGCGGAGCTCTAGAAAGAGCAGCTGCTCATACAGCAGAAGCACCTCCCGGGGTCAACAGGGTACCTGGTGTGACAGGAGGGGGTCTCTCGGGGTACTGGGAGCTTAGTCATTGTTCTCACGAGTTATCAAGTGGCCAAATACTGGGACAGCAAAACGGGAACTACCTGGGCCACCAGAAGTATCCTGGGAAGTCCAAGATTGCATCTTCAACGGCGGATTCTATCTTCTAATCTCAGCACAGTCAACTCTCAAGAGACCAGAACCCAATCTGCTCTTGTCATCAGCAACCCTCTTAAGAGCATGAGTGGCACACAGGGAGCCACCCGGAATGGATGGGGGCGTGGAGTTCCGACCCGAGAACAGCTATCCGCTGGCTCCAGACTCAGCACTTTGAAGTCCACCTTCCCGGGAGGGAGACGCCCCCGCGCCCAGCACGAACAGCCCTGGGGCCGGGCTCAGGGAAGGGCCACTCACCTGCTGAGCAGCCTTGTCGGCGAGCAGCGCGAATTCAACGGACAGGCCCTTCAGCGCCTGCTTGAGGAAGCTCCATGCGCTACTGTTGAGGGTGGCCCAGGAAGGCAGCGGGGTCGTGTCAGACCCTAGAGCACTGAGGGAGAAGGAGACACTCGAGGCCTCGAAGCTGCCGGGCAGTCCCGCCCAGCCCCGCCCTCTGCCTGCACGCCACGTCATCCCAGGGCCACCTGCACACGTCTCCCCAGCGAGACCCTCACCGCTCAGAGTGGTCCATGGGGAAGCTGGGAGTCTGATAGAAAGGCAGGGTCCCGGCCCCCCACCCCTCCAGACCTGCTCAACCAACTCTTCAACAAGACCCCCGGCGACATGCGTGCAGGGGCAGGTCTGGGGGGGCGGTTCCAGAGGCGGCTGAGGGGCAGAGCCCTGGCCCAAGGAAGGTCCTGCGCCCGGGCTGGAGGAGGCATCCGCAGCCCACGGCGCCCTTTACCAAGTCAGACGCACCTTCTTTAAAGTCTAATCTCAACAACGGGCAAAATATCCTGAGGAACTGGCGAGCACTCACGTGTTTGGGAATTCACATTTCTCTGCCTAAATTCTCCACCTTTTTTCTTCGAAATATGCTCTCCCACTTCCCCCACCCTCCCCTTCCCCTTTTGGAGTGAACCGGGTCGGAAGGAGGGTTATCAAGGTAAACGTACCTCCTCCTCCAAGTCCGCCACCGAAATCTACAAAACCCCCGGCACCCACCCCCGGCAGAGCCTGACAGGGTCACCTGCCTCAGCTCCTTCCCGAATATGAGCAGGTCAGCAGCGTTGTCGATGGCCCGCGACGCGATGCGCTCAGCCCGGTCGCGCAGCTTGTAAAAGCTGTTGTAGATGTTGCGGATGAGCTCCCGGCTGATGGCAAACTGCGTCTGGATGTCGGCCGGGAGGAAGTCCTGGCAGGGCGAGCAGAGAGGGGCCGTGGACTACCAGACGGGAGACGCCTTTCAGAAGGGGTGGCCGACAGGAGATGAAGCAACTCCATCCGACACAGCCGCCCAGTGAGCCCGGACTCCCAAGCCCGGGTCACGCAGAGGCCAGCTGTGGCCCACTCCTCTCCCCCAGGGCCTGCAGGGGACCGCCCTCCCCGTCCAGTCACGGTACACCACCAGCGCTAAGGCTCCCAGGAGGTTCTGTCTCTAATGTCCACTGAAATTGGATCAAACTGGAGGTCGTGTCAAGAAACACTCAAACGATAATCTTCAAGCCCAAAATGATGAATGTAAAGTGCTGACTCTCCACGTGAGGAGAAGGCCTCCCGTACTCCTTGTTCCCAAGAACAGCTTTCTATCAGCTCTAACATTAACTACCTATTAATATTAGAAAGCAGAGGGGCTGGCCCCGTGGCCGAGTGGTTAAGTTCGCGCGCTCTGCTGCAGGCGGCCCAGTGTTTCGTTGGTTCTGATCCTGGGTGCGGACATGGCACTGCTCATCAAACCACGCTGACGCAGCATCCCACATGCCACAACTAGAAGGACCCACAACGAAGAATTTACAACTATGTACCAGGGGGCTTTGGGGAGAAAAAGGAAAAAAAATTAAAAATCTTTAAAAAAAAAAATTAGAAAGCAGAAAGCTTAGGGAATAAAATGAAGCTAAAAGAGTCTGCATTTTTGTAGAGAAGCAATTAAAGAAAGAAAAAAAAAACTACAAAATAGCTACCTTCCTCTTTCTTAGAAAAAGAGCAGATTAACTAAATTCTAAAACAAACCAGTGCAGGGCCAGCCCCAGTGGCCTAGTAGTAAGTTAGGCGTGGTCTGCTTCAAGGGCCCACATACTCAAAAACAGAGGAAGAATGACACAGGTGTTAGCTCAGGGCAAATCTTCCTCAGCGGGGGAAAAAAAAAACAAACCAATGCAACAATCAATCCTGTGAAATCTGAAAAGCTGGGGACCGAGCGTATGTCCACCTGCATCGCACACACCTCGGGACACGGTGCAAGAGCCTGGCGGGCCCTGGGTCAGACAGTGCCCAGTCCATCCGGGCTCTGCTTCTTAGAAGGATGGGACCTCGGCAAACGGCAGCCTCTCCGAGCCTGTTTCCTCCCCTGTGACAAGGGTGTGACACCCACTATGTTTCAGAGTAGCTGAAGGGAGGGTTGAATGAGAAAAACAGGCCATGCATCTCAGCATGATCACTGGCACACGGTGGAGGCAAATAAGCATTAGCACTTGTTAAAACTGCCATCGCTCCGGCTCAGAGAAGTCACCACCAAAGTGAGGAAAATACCTTGGCGCGAGTAGCCAGCTTGCAATTCATGAACTCATCTCCCACCAGCTGTGCCGACTCCTTTAACTTGTTCTGCACGTCCTGCAAGAGGAAACAGACGCAAGCTCACCCTCGACGGCCGCCCAGGAGGCGGTGAGCCCAGGGAAATCGCTAAAAGGCGGTCCTTCCCCAAGAGAAACATTTGCACTGTTGCCCTTATGTAAGTATTCCCAAACCTCTTCACTGTCTCCTCTGTGGTTTTTTTTCCATCGACCTTCAACCTTAGGTGGTCCTCCAAGGACAGGGGAGCCTGACTTAGCAAGAGGACTGCAAAGCCAGCAGCTCTGGAGCAGAGGTCTCCCTCCGGAAAACACTCACTCCGCCCACAGACCAGTCACTAGATCCCCAGAGCCGGAAGCTGAGGTCTCCTCCTTCCTGTGCATCGACTCAAGGACCGGGCCTCCAGAACCCCGGGAGAGCTGACGGGCGACCGTCAGGGCCCAAGCCCTGGCACCGAAGCCTGCCTTCCAAAAGCAGGCCCCCAGCAAAGCCACGCCATACGATAAGGCGCCAAGGGGACACACGGGCAGAGATGCTCACGTGCAGCCGTGTGTGGACGGGTGGAGGAATTCTAAAATGCAGCCATGCTTTAATAATCATCTGTCCCAGTTTTCTCATTTTACCAAAAGAGAAAATGGAGTCAGGAGTTTCCGGGGACACCCCATCTGTGTAAAGGCAGAGGTCAGCGGAGCTAACACCCCCCAGAGCAGGGGCAGCGTGGGCTCTGTGCCCGACCACACCCTCCTGCCTCCCCTTGCTGTGTCCTGAGCCGCGTGCAGCTCCCTTGTCCCACCACATTCCTCTTCTGGCACTAAAGACCCCTGTTCTAAAGGAACCTGTCCACCCCGGGGGTTCAAAAGACCCCTGCTCCCAGCTCAAGGGCAGAAGGTCACAGCAAGCATTCACTGAAGTCCGGCATGGCTCTGCCACGAGGGACAGCGACAATGGGTACCCCCGGGGCATCACGGAGAGAAAACCCCCAGCCTTCCCTGGGGGTCAGAGGCCCCTTCTGCCACTAGGAAGCGAGGGGACACGGAGGCAGCTGGCACTGTCCCCGCCTTGGCTGCTCGAGTCCCGCATCTTTCCGCAGCAGCAATGAGGGCAGGAGCTCAGCCCCCCAGTCCCTGCTCAAGAAGGGCTCCCTCCAACAGCAGAGATGGGGACACACGCCCTCCACCGGCAAGCGTCCTCGTTGGAGCCCGCCCTCCCGGCCACCGTGAGAAGGCCCCTCAGGCAAACCTCTCCTCCCACGGGAAGGAAGAGCGGAGGCCCGGGCCAGGTGGCCTGCCAGGCGGTCTTCCTCCTCGGCCGGCGACAAGGGCTCTGCCTCGGCGTCCCGACCCATCGAGGCTGCGCAGCAGCAGGGCAGAGAGGAAACTGCCGCTCTGCTTTCTAACTGGGGTCGCTGGACGCGCAGAGATAACTTCCAGAACGTGGCCTCCCCTATGGGGCTGGGGCGGAGGCTCGGCTCCTCCTCTGCTCCTTAGTCCACATGGCCGTTATTTTAAGTAAACACTTATGTGCATCTGGAGTCTCCAGCACGGCCGTAAACCCTCAAACCATACAGCCTCCTGTGTACCAGCCTCAAGTCCCCCAGAGACCGCCCCGAGAGCCCAGCGCCTCCACGTGGACGCCCCGAATCCTGCAAAGTCAAAGCCAGGGACGCCTCTAAAGTCACACTCAACCCGCTAAGCGGGAAGGAAATAAATCCTGTCTACGGCAGTCAGGTGTGCAGCAGAGTCCGTCAGGGCGCCCAGTCGGGGGAAATGAGGCCAGGGGAGAGCAAGAGCACAAAAGCAACCTTAAGAATGAATCAAGAGCGCAGGAACAGCAGCACCCGCCATGCGAACCGCGTGCGCGCAGCCCCAAATGTACTCACAGGACCGCTGAAGGACAGGAACAACTTGAGGACCACGTCCTCGGAGAAGGGGGGGTGCCGGGCCACCAGGTTGATGAAGCGCTTCAGTGCCCGCCTCCGGGCCTCGATGAACTCCCTGTCAGCTGAAGACAGGACACGGCGTCACCAAGCAGGGCCCGGGCATGACCCTCTCCCGGGGTGACCGCACTCTCGGGCTCAGCTCACACCCAGGGTCGTCAGAGCGTCTCAGGAGAGGAGCCCGGAGCGTGCCACACAGCCAGCGAGGGGCCTGGACAGGGAGTCACAGAGCCCCCGCCCCCCGCCCTGCCCCCCACAAACACTCAGGCGCAGAAAACCACAGGTCCCCTTCATCGCAATCAGTGGCATCAGACCTCCCCCCTTCGATCATCTAAATTAAAGACGTCTCCTATAATCCCTTCTGGAACTTCTCTCTATGAACAAGTGGGTTTTACTACACTCGTGCATTAATTCAACCCCGTTTCCCTGTGGACATCACTTGTAACTCTGTAATGGATCCAATCATTAATTGCTTTCATTCAGGTTACACCTTTTCTCTTCAGGGGGAAAAAAAGTAAAAGTGGAAATTGATGAATTAAGGGACTTAAATCTGACCACAAATAGAAGTAGTATTTAAAATATTTTTAAGACCCTGAAAAGTACAGCAGGATGAGGTTCCCTCCCCACTCAAGGCCACAGCAACCCTTCCAGAAGGCCGCACTTTCTTTCACACCCGCTGAACCACAGCGCCATGCCTCCGCATGTGTGTTTCCAGGGCCCCGACAGTAACCGCGCTGAATGGCCTGGGAAGCGTGGTGAGCCCTCCCCTGACTCCCAACGCACTTGTGCTCTCACTCTCACCACCCTTGGCATCCTCCCCCTCCCTCCGGGGCAGAGGGACGGGGCAGGGAGGGGGGAGGAAAACGACATCATCAGATGCTGAGCTGGTCCCGGACCAGGGGGAGGCAAGAGTGCTGATGTGCAACGTTAAGAGATGTGAGAATGCTGAAAACTGGCCCACTGTATTAAACCTCAAGCTATCTCCCCATTCGAGCACAGTTACTGTAGGATCACTGGGAAAATGGCAGAAAACCAACCAGTCGGCTTTGGGCACTCGCCTTCTCATGGAGTTTTATTCAGAATTTGAGAAAAGGGCTGTGGGAGGATCGGTGAGACCCCAGAGAAGGCACCGCCATCCCCCTGCGCTCTGGAACTGGGAGACACAGGCCAGTCCAAGGGGCCTGAGCTACCTGTGACCTCTCACCTGGCCCCAGGTAACTGCAGGTGACGCAATGAAAATGAGGCAGCTGCTTCTGTGCTGTCTTTTTTTATCTCCTTTAAGATGCAGATGAGATCGCCTATCTTACATTTACTCTGCTCTCCTCCAGGGGACCAGCTAGTACTGTGGTGGGACCCGCTGCTTAGTTCGCACCACTGTGCACGAGCGGGCAAAACCCACAGCGCTCCTGGCCCCCCACCCAGGAGCCCTGGCACGTCCTGGCCACTGCCCTCTGGAAGGAGAATTGGGGTCCGCACGCTCTCCCTTGCACAGCAGGCACCTCCCTGCGTGTCAGTCACCAAGCAGAAGGCTCATGTAGGCCAAGGGTACCAGGTGACGTCCCCCTCCGCAGGCCAGACCTGGGGCCTCAGCCGCAGCAGCGACCCGAGCGTACCGAGAGGCTGGTGCTGCACTGCAGCCCTACCGCCAACCAGCCTGCGCGGCAGACGGCCCCCCCACCGGGAGCAGAGAGTGGCGTCCATCACCCAGCCAGGCCTCGGCGCCCCTCCGCCGCAAACCGGCTTTACCTCCCAGCATCCTCTTGGGCGGCAGGGCGGGCACCATGCGGTAGGGGAACTTGTGCAGCAGCATCTCGTGGAAGACGACGAAGTCGTTGTACCGTCTGTACACGGAGGACTGGAAGCGCTGCAGGGACAGGGCCGCGCTCAGATCCCACACCGGACACACGCCTCGCTGTTTCCCTTTAACTCCCTCCCCGCCACTAAACAGAGCCCACAGAGACAACGTGACTGACCTGCTCACCTCTTCTCACCAGACCTTGACCAGGAGAAATGCCGTGCTTCCTTAACATTCGGTAACACGGCCGCTAAGCGCTGCGTAGCTCTAATTTCGTTTTTAACTATTCTTCCGGATCTTCTGAAAGACCGATTTCCGCTGCTAAGCTGGGCATCCATCCCACCCTCAAAAGGTAGCACGGAAGGAGGAGGCATCCTTTACTCCATCTTAGGGGATGTCCTCCGCGTGCACCTTCCAGTAACGCCGACACGCGGCCCGCTGCCTCCTGACACAGGCCCAGCTGTCCACAAGCAGAGCGAACGCAGGAGAGGGAGACGGACACAGAGCAGACACGGGACTCAACCAGACTGCCCACCAACGCCACCCTGTACCCCACGGTGACAAACCTGCAGCCTGCACCAGGTCAGCATCCTACTCAGGAGCACCCTCACCTGGGTCCAGATGAGAGGCACAAGAAATGCGCATGGACGCTCCCCTTGAAGTTCAATGCGCTACACGGATTACTAATGAGATCGCTGAGGGGAAGAAGCCGACCTGAGACGGCTACTTATGTGTGGTTCCAACCCTACGACACCCTGGAAAAGGGACAACTATGACACCGTAAAAGATCAGGGCTTGTGGGAGGGAGGGATGAGCAGCCGACACAGGGGGTCTGTAGGGCAGTGAAACTGCTCTGTGTGAGACCATAATGGTGACACACGTCACTGTACATTTGTCCAAACCCATGGACCATGCAACACCAAGAGGGAACCCAGCGGAGACCGTGGCCTTCCAGTGATTATAATGTGTCCACATGGGCTCCTCGGTCCTGACAAATGCACCATCGGGTGCGGGGTGCTGACAGTGGGGGAGGCTGTGCCTGCGTAGGGGCAGGCAGCACGTGGGAAGCCTCAGTTCCTTTGCTCAGTGTTGCTGAGAACCTGAAACTACTCCCCAAAAAAAGTCTATATAAGAGTTAAATGCGTTATATGAAGAAAAGCTATGAAGTCAGACGTGTCCACCTCTCTTCTAGGTGACCCTACGCTTCACGCCACGTTTGTACTTCCTCCAGACTCCAGCAAGGACGGTGAGCAGGGTGCACACCCAGAGAACACCCGTGGCCCAGAAGGCTTGCCCCACTGTGCGAACCTTCACAGGCTGAACCCTTCACACACATTTCAGGAGGTAACCAGGCAAAATTACCTCCTTATAAAAACGCTCACTATGAGGCAGTCAGTTTACTTAAGAAACGAGCAGTGTAACCAGACGGAAAACAAGGCCGGCTGCTGGTGTGCTGGAAGAGCAGCTTCTCTAACGCTCGGAGCCGCCTGACTCCGGGACGAGGCCCCAGACGGCGAGGCGGTGCCTCCAGCACCGTGGCTGCTTCCCACCACCGCCGAAAGCAGCCGACAAGGCCGAGACCCACGGCGGGGACAGACAGCCATGCCGTCCTTGCAATAACCCCAGGAAGGGCCTCCTTCCCTCGCTGACCTCTGCCTTCCTCCCTTGGGAGCGGCACTGACAAGTGTCGCAGGCTTTTGTCACTGCGGCTTTAAAACACAATGAAACAACCACCCTGTGATTCCGGAGTCTCACAGGACACAGCCAACAGCCTGATGGGGGACCGCCCGTGAACTCTTTTGACCTGGGGTGACAACTAGGAGACTTTTCCAACCACAGCCCTGGCCATGAGCACGTAACCAGAGCGGCTCCCACACTGGCGGGGGCCCCCACTCCGACCTGCAGAAGCCCCCGCAAACACAGCCCAGGGATGTTCTTGGTTCATCAATTACTTAATCCCCAGGATAAAGAATAAAAACTCCCATCAAAGTTTATTCTAACTGAACCAAGATACAGAAAGATGATGGACAAAAGGACAGAAAGGTCAATGCTGCTGATGCCACAGGGCTCTACGCGGGCACGGGCCGACCCTGCACCAGGCATCTGGCATCTGATCACCTCGGGCATCAGGGTGCCCCTAACAGGGAAGAGCATTATTAAAGGGGATTCAGAGTCCATTATTCTATGGGATCCACATTCCAATCCTCGGGGATATCCCGATATTGCGAAACCACCCCTGGCTGGCCCGTCTCCGGGGTTTGCACTCTGCAGACCACCTGTGTGAGCTCCCCGGGCAGCAGCGTCCCAGAGCACAGGGCTGGAGAGGGCGGGCTGCACCAAGGGTAGGGCTGAGCAGAGCAAGACGCAGGGACGCACACACTGTGGAAAGTCTGCTGGGCAGCGTGGCTCCCCACCATCCAGTTCGGGGTCCTACCTTTGAGCCGGGCACACTGACTGTCTGTCTCCCTCCGGCCCTTCTCCCCTCATACCACTGCTGCCCCAGACCGGGCCCTCTCCCGGACAGCGCACCCAGTACCTGGCTGGAAACCTCATACTCCACGTGCTTCAGGAAAAGACCCTTCTTCTCGGGAATGAGCTCCACCTGCACGGTGTCCCTGGCCAGCAGCTCCTGCAGGGTGTGAGACAGCAGCAGCGGGTTCCCCTGAGGCATCTGCATTCGGCTGGGGTCTGGGTCCCTGCGCTCGCAGACCTGGGGCACGGGCAAGTCTGGAGGAGAGAAGGCCAACGCCCAATGAAAACGGCTGCTCCGAAAGTGCAGGCTCCCACCGGCTCTCCTCCCTCCGCTCGGTGCGGGCTCAGCACGTGGACTCCGGCCACGTCCCCAGCCAAAGCCCAGGCTCGCCAGGTCACACTTATTCATTCAGACTGCGGAGCTGATGCCCGGGGCACGTCCTGCTCACACCAATCACCACGCCAGAGGCGTCCACCTGCCTGTGAATCAGCACACCCACGTTTCTAGGACCAGTCAAATCAGCTTTCAACTTGGGGAAAGAAAGAGAAGTGAACTGTTCATAAGCTATGTGCAAAAAAGAGTCCTCCTTTTCTCTAGAGTCCAGAAAAGAGATTAAAACAAAAGAAACTGGCCATCTTATTGTGCACATGTCCTGGCGTTTCTAGAATTAACGCATATCGCTTCCACAGGCCAAAGCAATCACTCTAATTGGTAAAAAAAAAAAAAAAAACCTATGTGCTTACTTAGAGCTAGGAATCCTAACCATACAAATGAAAGAATTAAGGCCTAAAACTTCAGCTTCCTTATAGATAAGAGTCACCCACGTATCATTCACGGAGCAGCAAAGACAGAGAGATTTTAAGCCTAACAACCTGCAAACAAAGAAATCACATTAGACAGTCATTTGGTTTTGAGTACTGAGTTTTAGAACCTCAGAGAGAAAAAAGAAGTTCTTTACAGACAAAAAAAAATAATAAGGTTGGGGCCGACCCCATGACCTAGTGGTTAAGTGTAGCACGCTCTGCTTTGGCAGCCCAGGGTCGCAGGTTCCGATCCTGGGTGAGAACCTACAGCACTCGTCAGCCATGTTGTGGCAGTGACCCACACACACAGTAGAGGACGAGCGGCACGGATGTTAGCTCAGGGACAATCTTCCCCAGCAAAAAAAATAAATAAATAAAAATAAAGTTAAAGTATCCTACAGGGGAAAAAAGCTCTTCTTTCAATTAACATTGCTATAAATAAGGACAACAAACTGCACGTTTCTTTTCTCTATTTTCCAAATTTTCCACAATCTGGTTGGATCACTTTTTATGATTTATTCCTTAAAGTAATTCTTCGAGGCACGATTTTGGTCTACATTCTAAGACAAAATTAATGACTAGATTATTTTCACCTGTGAAATTACTCAGCATTTTAGGATTTAAAATGTAGCTGCCTTTAACTGACCTGAAAGCTTAAGAAAGAAAATAAACTAAAGCCTTAACGTTTATTTGGAAATCCCCAAGGACCTCATAAAAACTCCACCCAAAAACTAAGTATTATGCGCTCGAGAGCAGCGAGCTCCCAGGTAAAGGCATCGGGCCCGGGTCACACAGGTCACGGGGTGCAGGAAGGAAACACTAGCCATCCTAGTTGTATTTTCTCTCTCCGCCTTTCTACTTTATACTCTTGTGGCATTATTACAACGTACCTAATACAGTAGTAGGGCAGCACGTGTGCATGAGTGTGCATATGTGTGTACGTGTGCGTGAATGTGTGTATAGGAGTACATGTGTATATGAGGGGGTATTGTGTATAAGTGTGTGAGTGTATGAGGATATATGTTCATAAGTGTGTACATGTGTGTATGAGTATTTGTATATATGAGGGGGTGTGTGTGTAAGTGTGTATATGTGTGTATGTGTGAATCTATGTGTGTATGTGTGCACGTACATGAGTGTGTACATATGTGTATGACTGTATATGAGTGTATGTGTAAGAGGGGGTGTGTATGTGTATATGTGTGCAAGTGTGTGTGTGTGTCTTAGGAGTCCCCAATACCTTAATGGCCAAAAAGTGCATGGAGACCACAGCTCTAAAGGGTACCATTCTCCCAAGTCATCCCAAGAACCCAGCCCCTTTCCGTGTAGAAATCTTCTGATGGCCCTGAAACTGTGTTGCAATCTCCTTAGGGACCACATGTATCCTCAGTGAGCCCCGGGCGTCTCTTAAACACACTCCAGGGAATACAGTGATGAATGAGACCGAGCGCTGAGCTCGCTGATTCATCCATCCACTCCGCAAACAGCTCCTGAGCGTCCACCCCTGCCAGGCACATCCAAAAATATCCGAGCTCTGGGAGGATGGGAATCGGCCGTGATAACTTTACCGGCACCCTGGGAGCCAGAGGAGGAGGCCAGGACACAGCCCCAGCACGCTACCTCCAAGAGGGCAGGCTACCCGGCTCCACTCTCAGACGCGTGCCGGCTGCTTGGGAGCCCAGCCAAGGGAGGGGCTCAAGGAGCATTCGCTGAAGGAATGTTTACTGACACTTACTGTATTTTCAGGAGTGAAAAACAGAGCATCTCTGGGGAAAAGCAAAGTCTTATTTAACTAGACCACAGAATATGCGGAAAAACAGGAAATACTAAAGCTAAAAAGGTAACAGGGGAAGAAGACTTTTACCAGAGAAAATATTTGCAAATTGTATATATGGTAAGGGACTTGATCTGGAAAATATAAAGAACTCTTACAACTCGGTAAAAAGAGACAAACCAATTTAAAAATGGGCAAAGGATTTGCATAGACATTTTTCCAGAGACACACAAATGGCCAGTAAGCACATGACAAGATGCTCAGCATCATTACCGGTCATGGAAATGCAAATCACGGCCACAGTAAGACACTGCTCGCTATGCAGGCTCTGATTTAAAAAAGAAAAAAGAGACTCTAAGGAGCATTGGTGCGGATATGGAAAACGCTCACATATGCTGGTAGGTGTGTCAGTGGTGCAGCTGCTTTCAAAAACGATCTGGCAGTTTCTCAGAATGTTAGAAGTAGCTACTGGATGACCCAGCAATTCTACTCCTCGGTATATACGCGAGAGAAATGAAAACGCACATCCACACAAAGACCTGTACAAACGTCCACAGCAATGTTATTTATGAGCCAAAGAGCAGAAGAACCCAAATGTGCATCATCTGATGAATGGATAGATAAAGTGGTCCATCCATACAATGGAGTATTATTCGGCCATAAAAGGGAATGAGGCAGGCCGGCCCCGTGGCACAGTGGTTAAGTTTGCACATTCCACTACGGCGGCCCAGAATTTGCTAGTCAGGATCCCGGGTGCGGACCTACACACTGCTCGTCAAGCCATGTTGTGGCAGGCGTCCCACATAAAATAGAGGATGGGCACGGATATCAGCTCAGGGCCAGTCTTCCTCAGCAAAAAGAGGAGGATCGGCAGCAGATGTTAGCTCAGGGCAATCTTCCTCAACAACAACAACAAAAGGAATGAAGCACAGATTCATGCTACAACACAGATGAACCTTGAAAACATGATGCTGAGCAAAAGAGGCCAGTCATAAAAGACCAGGTGTGGGATGAGCCCATCTACATGAAACATCCAGAAGAGGCAAACTCATAGAAACAGAAAGGAGATCAGCGCTTGCCTAGGGCTGGGAGGGAATGGGGAGTGACTGCTGAAGAATAAGGGGTTTCTTTGGGAGGTGATAAAGTGCTCCAAAATTGATTATGGTGATGGCTGCACAACTCTGTAAATATACTAAAAACCATCATATTTTACATTTTAAATGAGTGACTTGTATGGTATGTAAATGATACCTTTATAAACCCTTTAAACATAAAAGGTAGGTGACATCAGTAAGAATGGCAGAGTGAGGACACCAAAAATCCTCTCCTCCACAAAACAATGACAACACTGGCAAAAGTCATCAGAATCAGCTTTTTCAGAACCTGGAAACAGACTAAAGGTTTGTGGCACCCCAGGGTACATATATTGATGTAATAATAAGTTAAAATGAGGTCATACTGGGGTAGGGCGGGCCCTTGATCCAATGTGACTGGAGTTCTTACAAGAAGAGGAGAAGACCACAGGAAGACACAGACACGCGGGGAGGCCACCCGACAGCAGAGGCAGAGACTGAAGAGCTGCAGGTGCAAACTAGATGCATGGAGGACTGCCAGCCCCTGCCAGAAGCCGGAAGAGGCAGGAGGGATCCTCCGCTGCAGGTCTCAGAGGGAGCTGCCACCTGGATTTCAGACTTCTGGCCCCAGAACCGTGAGGCAGTAAGTTTATGCTGTTTTAAGCCCTGCAATTTGTGGTTCTTTGTTACAGCAACCACAAGAAACTCATTCAAGAGACTTTACAGAATTAGTCCAGAAAAGTCATTAAACAAACAGCAAACACACAATGACAAACAGCAACAACACTCTGGTGGACTGGGGGGGGGGGGGAATCTTATTTCCAGAGTTGCCACATTATATTGTTTAAATTGTACAGTTTTCAACAAAAGTTTATAAGACATGCAAAGAAACAAGGAAGTGTAGCCAAAGACAGGAGGAGAAAACAATCAACGGAAGTGTCCTTGAGGAAGCCCAGAATTGAACTTATCAGACAAAGACCTTAAAGCAGCTATTTTCAATACGTTCAAAGAACGGAAGGGAACCATCTCTCATAGCTAAGGAAACGCATGAGGAGAATGAGGGAGTATCTCACCATCAGGGAGTGTCAATAAACAGACAGAAACTACGAAAAAGAACCAGATAAACTCTGGAGTTGAAAAGTTCAATATCTGAGATGAAAAACTCAACAGCAGATATGAGTGAGCGGGAGGGGAAATCAGCAAACTTGAAGACAGGCCAACTGAGGTTTTTCAGTCTGAGGGACAGAAAGAAAAAAAGAATGAAGAAAGACAAACAGATCCCCAGACACCTGTGGGACACCACCAAGCACAGCAACGTAATCCTAATGAGAGTCCACAAGGAGAAAGGGTTAGAAAGAATATTTGAACAAATAATGCCCAAAATTTTCCCAAATTTGATTTAAATAATCTAAGACCTCAAAAAACTCTAACGAGGATAAACTCAAAGAGATTCCCACTTAGACACCTCATAATTCAACTGTTCAAACCATACAAAGACAAAGAGAAAAATCGTGAAAGCACCAGGAGAGAAGCGACATGTGGGGTACAAAGGATCCTCCATGGGATTAACAGCTGACTTCTCATCAGAAACCAGAGAGGCCACGAGGCAGAAGGATCACATATTGAAAGTGCCAAAAGTCAAAACGGTCAATTAAGAGTTCGACATCCAGCAAAACTATCCTTCGAAAATGAAGGAGAAATTAAGACAGTCCCAGGTTCCCCAAAACTGAAAGAATTCCTTGCTAGCAGAGCTTCCCTACAAGAAATGAATCCACGTGAAGAAATAAAGAGCACCAGGAGACTACATTAGCAAATATAAAAGACAGCATAACTGTACTTTTTTTTTTTTAAGATTTTATTTTTCCCTTTTTTCTCCCCAAAGCCCCCCAGTACATAGTTGTATATTCTTCGTTGTGGGTCCTTCTAGTTGTGGCATGTGGGACATTGCCTCAGTGTGGTTTGATGAGCAGTGCCATGTCCGCGCCCAGGATTCGAACCAACGAAACACTGGGCCGCCTGCAGCGGAGTGCGCGAACTTAACTGCTCGGCCACGGGGCCAGCCCCCGCATAACTGTACTTTTTATTTTTAACTTATTTTTCTAGCTGATCTCAAAGACACCTGTGTAAAGTAATAATTATGAATCTGTTTTGATGGGCGTACAATTTATACCAACGTAATTTGTATGAGAATAGCGCAGAAGAGGGAGAAAGAATGGAGCCAGACAGGTATAGGAGCGAAGTTTCTATATACCACGGAAACTGAGCTGGTGTAAAGCCTCGCTAGACCATTAGAAATGTTCATTGTAACTCACATGGCAATCACTATGAAAATAACAAAAAAAATACAGGAATTGAAACACCAAGGGAATTTAAATGGTACACTAGAAAATACCTATTTAATGGGAAGATAGAAGAAAAATAAAAGTTCTGGGGGAAAGATCATTGGGGAGCACCACAAGGGTTCTATTAAAACTTTTAAATAAGATAAAGTTTTCTCTAGTAAGCATGTACTGATTTTTATGATTTTCCTGATGATTAAAATGACAGAATGGAAACTCAGTGATAATCACGAGAAGATCCCATGCTGCAGAAGAATTTGAACTCTGATCACTGGAGAATTTAAAAGACAGAACCCAAAAGGCACATTTTAAATCAAAGACACTATTCTCACTCTCGATCAGTCTCAACCACCTTGAGAATAACCCCCCTGGAGAAGTTTCAATCCTAAGAAAGTTACGATTCCAAAGATCCATTTACTAAACTAAGACAGCCATATTTTCAAAAGAAAAAATTTAAGAAGGAGAAAAGATCACTTAAGTTGATGGACTTGTCACGTGATGTGTCGGACCACGTGTGATGGACCACACGCTGTGGAAAGGCAGAAATGCCAGGAGGAAGATTCTGGTTTGAGAGTAAATGTCAAGTTCACTGAGAAGACTTTAACACTCTCATCAAACGGACACCCTCTTAAACCAACTGAAGTGGCCCCACGAGCTCGGTGCCTGGAAGATGCACTGCGCACTAACAGCCCCACAAAGATAAACAGATGAGACAAGAGGCCGGCCAGGCCCCGGACTGAAAAGCTGCGGACAAAGGACGGGTTTTGACCTCAGATAGCTGTGGGTTCAAATCCAGTCTCTGTCACTTTCCAGCTCTGTGGCCTGAAGAGTGACTCTGAGCTTACTGCTGATAGTCAGTAAAATGGGGTCAGGATGCCAGCCCCGGGGCCCGGCCATCACGTCTGCACCATCAAGACCGTACCTAGGCCTCTCCAACAGCCTTCTCTCCCGGCTCCAACCCTCCTGGCACAAAACTGCTCAAGTTCACCTGGAGTTGGAAGCGCTGGCCTTGAAATGCCACTCACTGTCCGTGAGACACCGGGCAAGGAAGCAGCTCTCGGAGCCGCAGGCAAGACGCCTGGGGCTAACAGCGCCTTGCCCGAACGGCCACCGTGGGAACTGGATGAGACAGCAGGGCTGAAAGTAACCAGCAACTAGAAAACATTCAGGAAATCCTCTCTCCAGCCTTCCAGATCTATTACCTTCCAATCCAAAAAGATTCTGGAAATCCACTAAGACTTAGAACATACTCCCCATGAGACTATGCGTTCGGGCCGTCTGCTGCAGGCAGCGCACAGATCAAGGGCTGACGTGCGACAGGGAACAGCCTCACGCTCTGCTCCTCTTTGGATGTCTCACTACCCTGACAGAGACGCCTCTGGCTCCCGGGCGACTGTAAGACGGGCCTGACGGGCGTCACCGAAACCAGCACACCGAGGGGAGCTGCGTCACTTCCAGGCCAGCCACCAACGCACCGTGTGACCCCAAGCAAAGGACTGCGCCTCTCTGTAGCACGCGAAGGGCGACAGCCAACGGGCAGCGTTTAGTATCTCTCCAGCTCCAAAATTCTGTGATTCCCCAAGCTGGTTATCCACAAGTCAAAAGTAATGAACGTCACCCAGCCATACGAAGGAAAGAAACTGTGACACAGGCTACCAC
Source organism: Equus caballus (assembly GCF_041296265.1). Taxonomy (NCBI): domain Eukaryota; kingdom Metazoa; phylum Chordata; class Mammalia; order Perissodactyla; family Equidae; genus Equus; species Equus caballus. The sequence continues at coordinate 1,864,369 of NC_091696.1, forward strand.
ATGGATGGATAAGTGAAGACGTGATGCTGAGCGAAATAAGCCGGACACAAAAGGACAAACCCTGTATGATTCCACTTGTATGAGGTATCTAGAACAGGCAAATTCATAGAGACAGAAGCAGAATGGTGGGGGCCAGGGGCTGGGGGAGGGAGAAGGGGCGTGAGCATTTAATGAGGAAGTTTCAGTTTAGCAAGATGAGAAAGTTCTGGAGGTGGATGGTGGTGACGGTTGCACAACAATGTGAATGTACTTACTGCTCCTGAAACGTACACCAAAAAAAAATGTTTAAAATTTTACATTATGTATATTTTACAATTTAACAAACCCACAGGGGCCAGCCCAGTGGCGTAGTGGTTAAATTCACGTGCTCCACTTCGGTGGCCCAGGGTTCAGAGGTTGGGATCTGGGTGTGTACCTACACACCGCTCATCAAGCCATGCTGTGGTGGCATCCCACACCCAAAAGAGAGGAAGATTGGCATGGATGTTAGCTCTGGGACAGTCTTCCTCAAGCCAAAAGAGGAAGGTTAGCAACAGATGTTAGCTCAGGGCCAATCTTCCTCACCGAAAAAAAGAAAGAAAATTTGTTTAAAAACCACCCACAGATTGTTGGGCCCCAACCCCAGAGTCCAGGGTGAGGCCTAAGAATCTGAATTTCTAACAAGGTGCTGCTACTGGTCCAGGGGCCACAGTCCGAGAAGGACTGTCACAGGGCAAGCAGAGGGAAGGAATTCAGCACCATGCACAGATCCTTGCCCCAAGATTTAGGAAAGAGCGGGTGTTCCGAAATGCTGCCATCTTGCTTGTATTTACTCATCAGATGGGAGAATGGACTTTTCCACCGAAATAACATGAAATGGGGTCCGCCGGTGTCCTCAATTCTCAATATGAATGTTCCTTCTCAGGCTCCTGAAACTGTTCCTCCCTTTGATTAAAAGCTTTTCTAGGCTACTCTGTTGATTCCGAAATTAACAAATTTTTCTCAGGAAATAGAAGCAGAAATTTCCTCCTCCTTATCACGGCCGTGGCCCCAGAAATAAGAATTCAGCAGCTCCGTGGCCAGGGAACGTCAGGGATCCCCCCCAAACGTCGGCAAGCAGAGCGGCCTCTATCTGCGGGGGACACTCCCTAAAAGGACTTCGTCCCCTGTCAGATCTTGCATCAGCCCTCACTCGGGAGCTCAAACAGGAATTTTTCACGGCCTCAACTTCATTAACCGTAAGGTTTATTTTTCTTTTAATAACTGGTTTTACGTAGCATGACAGTATTTTGAAATAAAGAAAATCCCTTTAACCTGGCACACTGTACACACCCATATTCAGCTGGCAGGTTACTCCCTGCTCGTATAGGGTTATCACATGACACAGAAACGATTCTTCAAATAGCAAGCCTGTTTCCATGTGTCTACATGACCACATTCCTCTTTCACATTTTCTGTAAGAGCAAAAACCTCCTAAATTCCTAGCCGCCCAAATACTCACTATGAAGGCTGTTTTTCTTCCGTTCACCCTTTCCCCTTATATGCCCTTTAAATACACTGACATCTGTTCCAGTGTGAAATATTCCAAACACACATGAAAATGCAGGAAGCATCAGCACCCACGTATCGCTGAGATGTCACTGAAGGTGACATTATGCCATATTTTTTCTGAAAAAAACTTTAATAAAATCTGACAGATGTATACCATCCTCCCCTCTTTCCTGTTCCAAAGTAGCCACTGTCCCAGAGTTGACGGCTGTCACTTCCGGGCAGGTCTTTGCACTTTTCCCAAATAAATGTCCACAAAGTATATACAAATCTTATACTGAATGATACATAATAAATGCATATAATTATTTTCTTTTCCCGTTGGCTTTTTAAACTTTTTATATTGAAACAGAACGTGTGTACAGAAAAGCACACATCTCAAAACTGAACAGGTCGGTGAATTCGCACACGAGTGTAACAACAGCCTAGAGACAGGGGGATGCGAGCTAAGGAGCTCCCCACAGCCCCCAAGTTCTCTGTCGGTCACTTCCTCCCCAAGGGAGACGGCTGCCTTCTAACACCGCAGGTTATTTTGGCCTGTTTCTAAATTATGTAAGTGGACTCAGACTGTGAGTTCCCCATGTCTGATTCCTTCCACCGAACATGATGTGCGCGATCCACCCGCGTCACTACACGAAACTGCAGACGGTCCATTTCCACCGCCCTGGGTTCCCCTGTGGATCAGGCCACATCAGGCTACCCCTTCTGTGGCTGCTGGGCGTCAGCATCGTCTCCACTGTCTTCCCGTGCTGCTACAGACACGCCAGCACAGGCCTTTTGGTGGACACATGTACGCGTTTCTGTTGGACACATTCCAGGAGTGAAATTGCTGGATCCCAGGATTTCATACATTCAGCTCAGTAAATATTTCCAGTTTTCCAAAGTGAGCAAGCCAACTTACACTCCCATCGGGAGGAGTGCCAGCTGCCTCCCACACTGGCCAGCACAGTATTTTCTGTCTTTCCCTCACCATTCTGGTGGGCCTCCGCCTCTTTAACGTAACTGCAATAAATTCACCGTTTTATATCTTGAAAGATTTTTCCTCTTACGTTATAACCACTGTTCCCTATTTCTAGGAAGTTATTCAGACTGTTACCTGTACTGATTGCACAATATCTTGGGCACGGAACTAACAACTATTTAGTCTTTCTCATGTGAACTGTCATGTGCTATTATAAACAGCATGAAGGATATCCTCATTCACAAAATATTTTGCTAAGAATTCCACAGTTTTTCCTGCTCATGGACACTTCCTTGAGCGGCTTTCATACATCCATATGGACGATAAACACCACAGCACTAACAGACACACACTGAGTCCGACCTTCTTCAGAATCCCTCCTTGGAGACTGAGCGTGGTCACCTTGGGAACCTGTGGATGTATCCTAGTGGCATTAAAAAAAGAAAACTAAAATTTCAGCTTCCTGAGGATCTGAACGGCAATTGTTTGCTAAGGAGAACAGATCTTTTTTTTTTTTATTGAGGTCATAATAGTTTATAACATTGTGTCATTTCAGTTGTACACGATTATTTGTCAGTCACCATATAAATGTGCCCTTTCACCCCTTATGCCCACCCCCCAACCCCCCTCCCCTCTGGTAACCACTAATCCGTTCTCTTTGTCCATGTGTGTGTTTATCTTCCACATGAGTGAAATCATGCGGTGTTTGTCTTTCTGTCTGGCCTATTTTGCTTAACATAATACCCTCAAGGTCCACCCATGTTGTTGTAAATGGGACGATTTTGTCTTTTTTATGGCTGAATAGTATTCCACTGTATATATACCACATCGTCTTTATCCAATCGTCAGTTGATGGGCACTTGGGTTGCTTCCACATCTTGGCTGTTGTGAATAGTGCTGCCATGAACACAGGGGTGCATGAGTTTCTTTGAATTGTCAATTTCAAGTTCTTTGGATAAATACCCAGCAGTGGGATAACTGGGTCGTATGGTATTTCTATTTTCAATTCTTTGAGAAATCTTCATACTGTTTTCCATAGTGGATTTCCCAGTTTGCATTCCCACCAGCAGTGTATGAGGGTTCCCTTTTCTCCACATCCTCTCCAACAGCTGTTATTTTTTGTCTTGGTGATTGTAGCCGTTCTAATGGGTGTGAGGTGATATCTCATTGTAGTTTTGATTTGCATTTCCCTGATGATTAGGGATGCTGAACATCTTTTCATGTGCCTCTTGGTTGTCTGTTTATCTTCTTTGGAAAAATGTCTGTTCATATCCTCTGCACATTTTTTGACCAGGTTGTCGTTGAGTTGTGTGAGTTCTTTACATATTTTGGAGATTAACCCCTTGTCAGATCTATGATTTGCAAATATTTTCTAAGGAGAACAGATCTTAAGGCAAGGTTTCCTCAAATCCACCGCTACCCCCAAAAATGTCCTTTTAGCCTTCTTCAGCCAGCAGGCACCCCTGCCTTCCTGTCCCCTTCACTCATCTCTCTTTAGCCTCACCGGCCACCTCGCTGCTCCCTGAGCACAGCACGCACCTGCTGGCCTCAGAGCCTTTGCACTCTTGTCTCTTCTGCCTGGGACGCTCCTTCCCCAGACACGCGCCAGACCAACTCCTTCCCCTCCTTCCAACCTTGGCGCAAACATCCCTCTGAATGACATTTACTCAGTGACAACTGCAACCTGCGTCCCCACCACCCACCTCCACACTCTGACGTATACCATTTACTTATTACGTCTACTGAATACGGGCCGTCTCCACTACTGGAACACGAACTCCAGGACGGCAGGCTTTCTCGTTAATTTTGTTCACAATTACTATCCCGAGGACCAGGAACAGTGCCCAGAACAAAGGAATAAACATTTGTTGACCGAACAAAAGGAATCTAATTCACACGGCCAGGAAGCCACATAAATTAATCAGCGCCTGGTCTGCTTCCAAGGTGGGTAGCAACCTCACGCCCTCCCCGCACCGACAGACCTCATTAAGATCTCGCCGGTGGCAGGAACCGTGCCTCAGTGAGCTACAGCGAGAAGCTGAAGCCGCTAACGCAGAGGACAGCTGTCAACGGATACCGCCACAGCGAGCCCTGAGCAGCGACATCCTCAGGCTGGCAGTGTGTTCCCACCTCTGCTGCGGCCTCTCTGCCAATTTTCAGCTATATCCATTTCTCCCCAAAATACATGGCAAAACGCCGATTACAGAAAGCTGTAATGCAGCATATGGATAACCAACCTACACGGCAAGAGAAGAAAGTTTTTCATCTTCCTGCCATAAAGTGATTTTACATTGAAGCAAGGTAGACATAAACAATCTCTTAGGTCCCTCCAAGCCCACAGCTACTTATTAGCTGAGAATTTCTCACCTGAATCGTCTCCAGCCTCCAGAGCTCAGTTCAAAGACCACTTCAACAGCCAACGGTTTCCTGAGCCCCAGGGAGAGTCGGCCCTCCTTCCTACTTTCATGACTGCCTGGACCTCCTCGTGCAGCTGCCCTCGGTCTGCCTCATCTGCGGTTTCTCCCACACCAGGACATACACCCCTCGGGGAGCTTCGATTTCCCGATACTGCCCAGCACAGGGGAGGCACGGAGCTCCTCGACAACTGGGGTTCCACATGCAAGAGAGTAACACTGGACCCCTTCCTCATACCATCCACAAAAACCAACTCTAAATGGATCACAGACCTAAATGTTAGAGCTAAAACCACAAAACTCAGTAGAAAATATGGAAGTAAATCTTCCTGACCTTGGGTTAGGCAAAACCTTCTTATAATGACACCAACAATTAACACAAACAAAAAAAGAACAAAATAAATCAACTGGACTTCATCAAAATTAAAACCTGTCGTGCTTCAAAAGGCACCATCAAGAAAGTGAAAAGACACAGGGCCGGGGGCTGGCCCCGTGGCCGAGTGGTTAAGTTCGTTCCCTTCGCTGCAGGCGGCCCAGTGTTTCGTTGGTTCGAATCCTGGGTGCGGACATGGCACTGCTCATCAAACCACACTGAGGCAGCGTCCCACATGCCACACCTAGAAGGACCCACAACGAAGAATATACAACTATGTATCGGGGGGCCTTTGGGGAGAAAAAAGACACAGGGCCGGCCCAGTGGCGCAGCGGTTAAGTTCGCACATTCCGCTTCTCGGCGGCCCAGGGTTTGCCGGTTCGGATCCCGGGTGTGGACCTGGCACCGCTTGGCAAAAGCCATGCTGTGGTAGGTGTCCCACGTATAAAACAGAGGAAGATGGGCATGGATGTTAGCTCAGGGCCAGTTTTCCTCAGCAAGAAGAGGAAGATGACAGTAGTTAGTTCAGGGCTAATCTTCCTCAAAAAAAAAAAAATAAAGAAAGTGAAAAGACAGCCCACAGAATGGGAGAAAATATTTGTAAATCATGTATCTGATGAGTGACTTGTGTCTAGAATATATAAAGAATTCTTAGAGCTCAAGTTTTTCTTAAAAGGACAAATTACTTAATTTTAAAGATGGGCAAAGGATTCGAATAGATATTTCTCCAAAGAAGATGTATGAAAGGCCAAGAAGCATATAAAAGGATGCCCAACCACAATGAAATGCCACTTCACACCCACTAGGATGGTTATCATCAAAAAGGCGATAACAAGGGTTGGGGAGGACGTGGAGAAACTGGAACCCTCATACTTTGCTGGAAAAAAGTCTGGCCGCTCCTCAAAAGGCTAAACATAGGTTACGACGTGACCCAACAAGTCCACTCCTAGTCATATACCCAAGAGAAGTGAAAACCTACGTCCACACAAAAACTCGTTCATTACCGTTCACAGCAGCTGGATTCCCAAGAGCCAGAGCGTGGACGCGGCCCAAGGCCCATCAGCTGATGAGCGGGTCAGTAAAACGCGCATGACCCACACAACGGGACACTATTCAGCAATAAAAAGAAATGAAGTACGGATCCACGCCACAACATGGACGAACCTTGAAAACATTATGCAAAGTGAAAGACGCCAGACACAAAAGACCACATCTAAATGGTTCTATTTATACGAAATTCTCAGATTAGGCAAATCTACAGACACAGACAGATCAGTGGTTGCCCAGGCTGGGGGAGAGGGGCATGGGGGAACGGGGAGGGACTACTCATGGGTGCAGAGGTTCTTTCAGGGGGATGAGAATGTTCTAGAATTAACTGTGGTGAAGGCTGCACAACTCCGTGAATACGCTAAAAAGCCCTGAATTGTACGCATGAAATGGGTGAAGTATACGGTATGTGAATTATATCTCAATAAAGCTGTCTTTTAAGTTTCCTGAGTTCCCTCTCTTCTCTCCTTCCTGTGAATACACACTCATCACTTTTCTAGCCGAGAGCTGCACGTGGGACGCAGACGGCTCGCCATCTTGAACGAACGCATCAACAAGGGAAGGGACCATCTACCTCTGAAGCCTCTGGTTGTTTCAGGCACAGGACGGAAAGTCTAGCTGCCACAACAACTTCGAGTGGCCGTGCTCAGGACCTAGGAGCCTCCCCGCGCTGTGCGTGTGGCTCTGAAGCTGCAAGTCAGGAGAGCTGGACGCAGCCACGAATTCTAAGGAACAAGTCAAGTTCCCCTTAATAAGGTGCTTCCCCCACCCCCGCCGTCTTACCCTTCCCACGAATTCAAAAGCAGGAATCAAGATGGTTATCTGGACAGCTGGGTGCAATACCAACCACCAGTAACGGAAGAGCCGTGACCAGTGAAACTTCTCTGGGACTGGAACCTCCCTGGAAGACCATCTCTAAGGAGGGGCTGTGATCCCATTTCACAGATGCAAAAAGGAGGCCCGGCTGGCAGTGCAGCCCGCCCGAGGTCACAGAGCTAGCAAGGTGACTTGTGGGGCCAGCACTCAAACCAGGGTACCAATGACACCAAATCCTGTGTTCCCTCGTGTGCTGACTCATGCAGCCCCACTGGACACCCAAAGCACGGGAGAGGAGCAGCGGCAGGCACACCCCAGGCCTGGGGCCGGAGGGCAGCGGCCTCAACACAAATCCCGGACCCCTCCGTGACCGTGAGTAAGCAGCTCGACCCACGGCACTCAGTCCCCCATCTCCAGGATGGGGATAACACCATCTACATAACTGTTCGGGGCAAGGATTTTTTTAATAGAAAATACATGAAAGCATCTAGCACAGCGCCCGGTGCCTGAGCCCTTCTTTTCCAGAGGACGTGGACGCCAGACACTAGATCCCCAGACCAAACCACAGACAGAATGAACTGCTGGCCAGGGGACGTCGCCGCCTCCGGCCCTGGGTTCTACGACGCAACGTGACAACGGCATCTAGCTCTCATCAAGAATCAAACAGCTCCCCAGGTTTGCCGGCAATCACAAGCAGGTCAGGATGGTCCCTGGGACATCGGGACACGTGTGAACCACACTCACTCACACACACACACACTCAGGACGTGCTCAAGCTGCGAGTGGCCATTCCTTTCCGAGGGAGGGGGAAGGGACCGGATCACAAGGGGGAAAAATAATCACTGGTTTGCTTCCTAAAGACGTCACAAAACTAGAGCCAAGGGCAGAACGGTCCCCTATCAGATGACTTCCTCTGACTCAAATCGGGGCAGGAGGAACCAGCAGAGGGGTCATCAGGCTCCGCTTCTCCGTGAATCCCACCAGACCTGCTCCTCAAGAGCCCACTGAGGCTGAGCCTATTCCTCAAGACATCTCTTGGGTCTCTCATTTCGCGACTGTTTCCATGTGGGGAGGCCCAGTGACTTTTTCCAGAGTTTATAAGGAATACTATTTTAGCAAATTTGGGGAATCTTGGAATAAGTTAACAAAGGAGGAGCTCAAAGTTCCAGAGAGAACCCTCGTCTCTCTCAGTTTAAGTTCAATCCGTTTGGGGGCTCTGTTTTTTTAAACCCTCCTCCTGGGTCTGGTTGGCTCAGGCTGAAAGTGACTCAGGTTTTCTAGGATCTCTGGACAAGAAAGTGAAAACAGTCCAAAACATCTGACAGGCCCAAGTGCGTCTCATTCCCAGGAAAGGCTAATAAAGGGAGAACCCACATTCGCAACCAAATGAGGTCTCTCTAGTGAAATTCCAAGCAGTCACCCGATATTATAAGCCAAAGAGATACAATTAAACCCATTGAAACAAACATGTATTGATCTATGGAAGGCATCTCAGGAGTAAGACAGGGTCCCTCCCTTCCAGCTGCCTGCGGGGTAGACACCCAGGAATGCAATTAATCAACCAGAAAACGTCACGCCTCGGAAACTGGCATGAGCAAATTAGGAACTGTGAAAAATGTCAGTCAGGAAAACATTTAGTCAGTTTTTCCCCCCACAACTAAACTTGCACGAAGTCTGAAGACCTCGTTCTCCATGCAAAGAAAGCTAGACTCTCACCTAGGGCCGCACACCCCAAAACTCCAAAATCGGTTACCCGGGGTAACCTACCTTCCTTAGACGAGGGGAACTCAGCCCAAGCGTCACAAAATTTGTGACGCAATTTGTTTTTTGAGTTATCACAGTCAACTCAAGGGGAAACAAACTCTGCTCCACACCCAGATGAATGAAATACTTTTGGCAGACGTGGTGCAGAGCTTAAACCCAAACTTGAACCTCGCAAGGACCGGCTCTCCTGGGAACCCACGGGGTGCAGACGCAGTCACTCTGAACCGACACGCGCTCCCATCACATCCTGCTTCATCACTCTAAAGTGCGCTCCGCTCTGAGGAGAGAACGACAACTGGGCACCACGGGCTGACGTGCTGTTTCTGAGAACAGTCTCCCTGTAAGAAGCAGCATCGAAACGGGGGGCCCCGTGTCTGGGAAGGGCTGGGTAAGCAAATCCCGATGGGAGGCTGGTTCATCAGCAGCCAGTACCCGACGCCAGCCGCGGTCGCCCACAGCAAGGACACAAGGCCTGCCACTTCCCAGCCGGAGCTGGACGCCTGGCCGCGGATCCCAGCAGCACCACTTATGAGCCATATGGTCCTGGGCAACTTACGGGACTGCTGCGTACCTCAGTTTCCCCATCTGTAAAGTACTGGTGATGAAACTTCCCAGGATGGCCGTGAGGACCACATTATCTTATACACAAGGCTCGCAGATAGTGCCTGGCACACAGCCCATGCCCTGAAGGGCCAGTCCTGGCCCCACCAGCCTACTCCTGCTCTGCAAAGAACCCCAAACAGAAATGTTTAGGGTTCTCCCACGGAAGAGGCAGAAGATGGGAAGACTCTCCACTCACGACGGTGGACACAGGCCCACTGCCACGTGACGCGGCCCAACCCCGACCTCTGCTGGAATTTCTCAGGAGCTGGGAGGGGAAATTAGGGTTCTACAGATCATTCTCTGTGCTAAGTCTCGAACGCCACCTGCCTCTCCTTCACAGCAGATGGCCTTGGCCGACGAGATACTTCCAACAGCCGAGGAGGCTCCCAGACATCGCTCCTGCCGAGACACAGATGCCAGTGGCCCCACGTCTGGGTCCTCCTTCCTGCTGGTCCCAGGGGCCACGGAAACAGCTGGACTCACCAGCGCTCTGGGCCGGTGCCAACAATACGCAGACAGCAGAAACAGCAGAAGCCGGGCGTCTCCTGCTAACTAACCACAGGATTCTCCACTAGGAGTGGATGTTGAGACAATAAAATGTATTTCACTCCAAATATGCCTCCCACTAAGAAAATCCAATGTGGACTCGAGTGGAAACTAAGGGAGTCCAAGATCCCCACAAAACTACATTAAAACAAGACCCCTTGCGTCCACCCTTACTTGCCAAACTGTGTGTTCTTGGCAAGTCCACTAATGTGCCAGGATCTCGGGTTTCCCCCCAACATCTTTGACTGTGAAATAGACAACACACCTACAGAAAGGGGTGCACAATGTCTACAGACAGCTTAACAAAATTATACACCAAACACACGTGGAACCACCATCCAGGTCAAAAATCACCAGACCGCCAGCATCTTGGAAGCCCCCCCATCCCGTATCCCCTTTCTCCTGCCAGAGGGGACCTCAGCCTAAGCGTCCTGGTATTTCCCTCGCTCGTCATTTACGGTTTGATCACCTGTGGGAGCTTCCCCACTCGACAGTCTAATTCTGCAGGTTTCTGAACTTTACAGAAACTGGAGTCCAACATCCACAATGGCGAGTGAAGGAGCTCAGTCCTCGCACTTGCTGAAGGTCACTGAACAGGACATCGCAGAGATCGCCTACGGTCATCTCCCCGGCTCTGAAAGTCTCCTAAAACTCGGAGTCAACACGCACAGCTGATAACAGCGGTCCCTCGAGGCTGGAGAACCAGTTTAGCGGGAGGGAGACTTGGTTTCCCAGGTGCAAGCATTAGGACAATTGTTAATACTGATCCCATTTAAAGCATTCTGGAAAGCATGTGACAAAGGTATGTGTCACTCACGCTTTATGACATTAGCCCTTTAGAAGCACAAACATTACATCTTTGATGCGTTATTCTGCAGACATTAAATAGAAAATTATGAAAACTGTTTTTAGCGGTGTAGAAAAATGTTAAGCCGAAAGAACAGGCTATAAAATGTATAGGCTCCATGAGGATAACTATGTAAAAAGCATATGCAGAGGACAAAGGAAACACACCCGGACCCAGCGGCTGCGTTAAGGTGCTGGAATGGTGGATGGTTTCTCTGTTTATAAAATGTGTGTCCTCATGTTACACGCATAACAACATTCTCCTCAAAGTGCCAGTTCACAGACGACGACGACATCTGACCAGTCTGATGACCACTCGTTCATCACACTTCTCGTGGACGACCTTCCCAGCACGAAGCAGGTCACGACAGATTCTTGGGAAATAATGTAAATATGCTTCTCCGAGATATTACCTAACCGCAGCTTTCTCCAGTCCCGGTCAAGCTTCCTGGAATTCATCAGACATCTTGTAATTTCACTTTACATTTGCTCAGCATACAAACTCCAGATTGTTAAGAGTGCTCAAGAGCCCCCCAAAAAACCCCCCCCCACACACAGGAGAGCCATCTGCCCTCTCGCAGCGCAGCCAACAGGACGCAGCCTCAAGTGCGGCCTCGGATTCTCCTAGCGCTCAGCCAGCAGGACACGCCTCAGGCCCTCGTGAGTCCACCGGAAGGGGTCCTACCTGACAGTGTAATACTGACATTTCCCCAAAGAACGTCTACCCCTTCAGTCTGGTGATGATTTTTTAGTGATTCTATAAGAAAAACATGCACAGGATGGACACACGGCCCCCGTTCGGAGGGTACCGTGACCAGGAGGCACGACTTCACACACCCTGGGGCGGAGGCCTCCTACCTGCACACTCCAACGCTGTGATCACTGGGCCGGCCCCTCTCAACAGACACAGCAGGTCCCAGGCTGCGCAATCAATCCTGCAGCTCCCCGCTCCAGTCTCTCCACATCCGCCCAGCAAACAAGATGGGTCAAACATCTCTTTTCACGCTACATTTTTCTTAGGAAGGAAAAAATAACACCAAAACAGAATTCCCCCACCCGGCACACATCACATTCTTGCAAACCACAAATTCTGGCAAAATCTGTCCTATATACTAGTGGTTCAGTTAGTTCCTCTTTCTTCGAATTGACACATTTTACCTTGCAAATTGTGTATGCCTGTGTGTCTGTGACAGAGAGAGGAGAGAGAAAGAGAGTTTAAAAACCAATAACTCAAATACTATAGACACAGCTACCACTGTTAATCAAATTAAAATATTCTAGATACTGGGACGCACAGAAAAATAATGGTTTCTGCCCATCAGGAGTTAACAGTGGAAATGCGTGTAACGGAGGGAGCAGCGTGCACAGGAGGGTTTTTGCCTGAATGCAAACAGTACTTTAAAGTGCAACTTTATCACAGTCAAATGCGTCCATCCTAAGTGACAGCTCAGTGAATTCGGACAAATGCGCACAAGCAGAGAAGCAGGTGGGGGCGGTGGTCGGAGCAGAGGGCATGGCAATCGCACAGGCATGCAGAAAGGGCGGGAGCCGGCTGTGGCAGAGCGGGAATGTCAAGCAGGGTTCAGACCTGACCCCACAGAAAGCCAGGAGGCATCCGGAGGCTTTGCGAAGGCAGATGGCTGGGAGCTCCCTAACCAAATGGAATGTATGGAATGCCATCAAATGAGCCACTCCAACCAGAGTGGAGCCCATGCTCCCTTGTTCTGAAGACCAAGTTAGGTCCGTAGGACTGTAGGAAGCACGGCTACGATACATAGTGGTCATCTGGATATATTTTTATCAGTGTATGAGGCAATCCCAAAAAAATCAGACCGGACAATCAAGCACACACCACACTCGTTCTTCGCCATTCTTATTCTAAGTTACAATCACTGAGCTTTATAACCTCAAAACAGGCCCCGAAATAAACTCTCATCCCGCACAGTCAGGCAACGGAATGTTCTAGTCAATCAGATATTTTGATAGTTCTAATTTTAACATAAAATCTACACAGGGTTAATGTCCAAACTGCAAAAAGTACTACAAATCAATAAGAAAAAAGACAATCTCATAAGACAATGGGCAGTCAAAAGATATGAACAGTCAGTTCAGAGAAGCCACACAGGTGAAGATTATAAAGAAACTAAACTTCACTAACAACTGAGGAAATGGGAATTAAAACAAAAATGAAACACTTTCCTAATTTTTCTAAGTCTGAAGGGAGTTTTAAGAAATGGTATTGAGTGTCGATGAGATGGGAGGGAAAGGATGCCTTAAAACATTGCTGTTACAAGTATAAATTGGGAACAGCCACCGCAGAGGATAATCTGTCAGTCCCTGTTCAGACAAAGAATGTGCAAGTCCTATGACACCCAGCAATTCTGCTCCTAGGGGATCCACGTGTGCCAGGCAGAATGATGGCCCCAAAGGTGTCCCGTCCTACCCCCTGGAGCCTGTCAGTCTGTTAAGTTACAAAGTAAGGGGAAATGAAGGCTGCAGATGAAATTCAAACTGCTAATCAACGGACCTTAAAGTAGGGTAAGGGCTGTGGATTATCCAGGGGTGCCCAATGTAACCCCAGGGGTCCTTAAAAGTGGAAGAAGTAGACGAGAGAGAGAGAACCAGAGAGATGACAGCATGAGAAACGGGTGCCCAGGGTTGCTGGAGGAAGGGGGACCATCAGCCAAGGAAGGAGGGCGGCATCTGGAAGCTGGAGAAGGCCAGGAAACGGATTCCCCCCGGGACGTCCAGAAGGCACGCAGCCCTGCCCACACCTGCCTTTCAGTCAGCGGAAACCTACTTCAGACTACTGACTCCAGAAGCGTAGATGGAGTCTGCTGTCTACTGTGAGATGATCAATTTGTGTTGTTTAAGCCCCTAAACGGTTGGCAATTTGCTCCAGCAGCCACGGGACACTAACACACGGCCCCAGGAAACACGGGCAGGTCTGCACAGGGAGGCGCCTGTTTTCTGAGTGCACACGTGTGAAATATACAACAGAACTGAGGGGATCCACCCCGAACTGGTAACAGTGGTCACCTCTGGTAAAGAGGGGGTGACTACGACTAGGGAGAGACTTTAACTTAATCTATAATGCTCCATAATTTTTTAAAGAAAATGTTTTTGTCCATGTATTGCATAACTGAAAGTTAAATTTTTAGGAAGGGAGTTACCATTCACAGCTTAAGCTTCAAAGAATAGAATACAAGACTCTTGACGCTGAAAACCACAGTGAACACAATAATTTTTTCTGACAATCCAAAGGTACTACAAAGACCCAGACCTCACGGTTTGCACAATTAACACCGACGGTGGGATCTGGCTGTGTGGACAGAACACCAGAGAAGAGGAAATTCGTCGTGTATCCATAAGCCACAACTCCCCCTCCAACAGAATCAGCCTTTGCTAAGGGGTGAGATGTACACATACCACCCTTGGAGAAAATTCACCCTTAAAGGCTTAGGTTTTCTGACTCCAGCCCACCCAACCTCGGTCCCCACCACAACACACCCCCAACACTGCCCACTTTGGGCAAGTCACTTGCCTCTGGGTTCTTGTTTTCCCATCGTAAAAAAGGTTTGCTCTACCACTGCGCCTGCCTCCAGGACGGTCGAAAGGTTTCCAACGGACCGAAATGACAGGCTCCGCCCGAACGGTTGGAGAACCCCACTTTGAAACTCACCAGGCTGCAGGAAAGCGCTCTGTAAACTGAGAAGGGCTATAAGCACGCCTCATAAAATCGCCACCACCCTAAGGCAGGCCGACTATTGTGGGAATTCCCACGAAGTCACCGGGAGGACAGCCTCGGAGAGCTCATCCCCAATGACACCATAATGGCAGCCAGGGGATGAGTCCCGTAGGAAACAGTTAGTGCAGTCTGTATGTCTGCAAAGAGCCCTGAACCACCACCACATCCAGCAACTCGGAACTGTCTTACAATCTGCAGCAAACAAGCATTCCCACCCCATCACAGCCTCCCATTTCCAAGTGCCACCCAGCCAAGAGTCCTCTCTGGGGCCCTGACACAGGTAGGGCCGACCGGCCCATGCTGGGCTCCAACGTGTGACTGCATGAACACATGTTCTAAGCAACAGCAAGAGCTATTACCTGTTTCTCCTTACACAGCTACAGGTAAGATGAAAAACAAATCAAGAACGACTGAGGGAGGGGGACTGCCATGGCCCCCCGCCACCCCCCCGTCCCCCAGCAGCTTCCTTGCCTCGCCACTTGGCTCCCCTTTCTCCCTAATGAATAAGCTTTCTAGGAGCCCTCCAGAACTCACTTTCAGCCTGGCCTCGTCAGGGACACCTTGCCAGAACCCCCCAGGCGGAGTCCCCCAACCTTGGCCCCCCCCAAAAGAAAGAGTAACTCACACCAACGTCCACCTACATCCATTCTCCAGTTAGAGGACTGGAGACAGGAGCATTTAAATAGGGGCAGCCCAGAAAAGCCAAGCCTCGCGCACGCCTTCAGCGTTTGCGCTCACCCATCAAGAAAAGCAGCGAGAGAGAAACACGTCCGGTTTCCAGATGGGAACACCCAAGTCCCGAGCGGCCAAATCGCCCGTCTGCGGCCCCGCGGTCCAGGGCTGCGCCCCACGCGGCTGGGCGGGGAGTCCCCGCAGGAAGCGCGCGGCGGGCGGGCCCCGCGGCCCCGAGGGATGGGGACAGCCCCGGGAGGCGCGGGCAGGAGCGCGGCGACGGGCCAACCTCGACAGGTGCGCGAGGTCCGGGACCCGCGGCCGCACCGCGAGCCCCCCGCGGAGCCACGCGCCCCCAGGGCGGGGGAGCGGAGAGGGGACCCGGGCGGGCGCGGGGCGCCGGGGGCAGGAAGAAAGCCGAGGCGCGCGGGCTCGGGGCCCGGGACACGCGCGCGCGGGGACAGGTGGGCGCCGCCCGCCGGCTCCACGTACCTGCCGCCGCCGGACCCGCCTCCTCCTCCGTCTCCGCCTCAGCCGCCGCCGCGGGCAGCGGGTCCATCACGCCGGCGGTCATGTGAGCGCACGCCACGTGACTTCCTCCGCGCCCGCCCGGCCCGGCCCCGCCCACCCGCGCCTCGCCCCGCCCACGCCCAGCCCCACCGTCTCCCTTGACTGGCGTGGCCACGCCCACGCGCGGACTCGCCCCGCCCACACCCGGCCTCTCCGGGCCCCTTGCCTGGCGTAGCCACGCCCACGCGCGGACTCGCCCCGCCCACACCCGGCCTCTCCGGGCCGCTCGCCTGGCGTAGCCACGCCCACGAGCGGACTCGCCCCGCCCACGCCCCGGCCCGCCACGCCCCGGCCACGTGGCCACTGGCAGGACCGGCGAGCACTCCCGCCCCGCGTCCGCCGCTCCTCCCCGCGGGCGCGATGCCATCACCGCCCTCCCCTTGTTCACTCCCACCTGCCCTCGCTCGGTCACCCGCTCAGCCACTCATTGGCTCAGCCGCTCACCCGTCCACCGCTTCCTCGTTCGTCTACACTCACGCATCCCGTCCTGCGGTCGCTCAGTGGTTCGCCCACCCACCCATCCTCCGTCTTATTCGTGCACTCACTCACTCACCCACCCACTCATTCATTCCTTCATTTACCCACCCCCGCATTCCCTCGGCCCTGCATTCCCTTATTCACCCCAGCATTCATTCATCCACCCACCCACTCATTCATTTCGCCGCCCCTTCATTCATTGACCTGCCCCGTTTATTCAACCCCCTCCCTATTCATTCACTCACTCCGTCCTGCATTAGCTTCCTCATTCACCCCTCGTTCATTCATCCACTCACCCACTCATCCATTCGTTCGTTCACTTTCTCATCCGCCCGCTCACTCCCTGGGAGTGGGTCCCAGAAGGCGCAAAGACTCTGAGACATCAAATAGCTGCAAACGCTGTGGTCTTCCTGGAGCTAAAGTGGGGATCGGGGGTGGGGAGCCCAGAAATGGCTGCAGAGGAAGCTGGAGCGATCGGCAGAGTCCATCCGGGAGAGCCTTAGTTTCCAAAGCAAGGATCTTGGGCCTCCTAATACTGATGCCTACCAATGCTCAGGGAATTGTTACAGCAGTCAAGAGCCCAGACCCCCGCCGTGAGGGTCCTAGGAAGGGTCCCCCAAGTAGTTAGTTCCCTTGTTGTAGCTGCTAGACCCTGCCTCAGTTACAGACCGCCACACTTAGGACACTCTTGTGCCCACACACCAGGACATCCATGTGAGCTGGTACAATGAACGATGCTCTCCCCCACCAAAACCTTGGAAGCCCCGTCCTCCTGCTACAGACGCCTAGAGCAGCTTCCCCGAGTCACAGTGGGACACCACAGGGCCCTGTGACACACACACCTCCCATCTGATGCTGCTTCCTTCCGCTGCCCTGGGCTTCCTTTCAGCTGCTGTGGCATCAAACGATGTGCTCAGCACTTTCCCCGACTCCACGTCTCCCCATCCCCAAACACACACACACACACACACACACACTGCTAACTTCCTGGTATTATTTGCTACATATCTCTGTCCCCCACTAGACTATAAGATCCTTACTAAATTTTTAAAAGTTCATCGCACTTCGAAAACTGTGAAGCCGTAAACAAATATAAAATTAGACATTACTCAGGAATACAGCATATTGAATTTATTATTGGACTTTTTTTTAGCACCCCTGACACGTGGTTACACGGCCTCTAGCTCAGTGGTTCTGGGTCTTGGCTGCACTTTCTAATTACCCAGGAGCCCTTTGAATGCACCCTGCCTGGAGCCCATGCCCAGAAGTTCTGATTTAATTGGTCTGGGGTGGGGCCTGGACTTGGGTTTGTTTTTTAAAAAACTCTCCAGATAGTTCCAACGTGCGGCGCAAGTCAAAGACTCCAGCTCTAACCTGAAAAGTTGGTTTGTTCCCACAAACATTTCCTGAGCGTTTACAAGGTACCGAATTGTGTGTGGCTGGCGGGAGAGGAGGGCAGGGGAGGAACACATGGAAAACCAGGTGAGGGCCCGGCCACCCAAGTTCCTGATGGCCTCGAACGGAGGAGCGGAACACAACAGGATTCCGCCACCACGAGTGAAGCGAGCGTTGGGGCTGGAAATGTGGGTGCTCTGGAAGGAAAGGTGAAGGAGCCATTGCTTCTGAGGTGAGTAGTTCTGAACGCCTCCAGAAGAGGAAATTCAGGCCTCACAAGCCGTGGGCTCCGTTGCCAGATATCTCTGACGGTTAGAAAGTTCTTGGGAAATGTGCCCTGAAACAGGTCTGCCCATAACTTCTTTAAAAGAAGTTTAATCCCTATACTTATACAGTCCTTATACTTATATAATCCTTATACTTATACAAAGAAGCCTAATCCTTATACTATTTCTGTTTCATTCAGGGGACGGTAAGTAGAAAATGGAATTTCTGATTTTTAAAACCTTTTGATTCCTGGGAAGAATCCAATTGTATTAAGACTGTTAATCTGTTTTCTGAGTCACACTCATTGCTTTCCATTTAGGAAAGTGAGAACAATACAGCCAAACCGCCAGGACTCAGAATGCAGGACATTGAAGTGGGGACTTCGGCGCACAGGTGGCCACACAGAAAGGGGCTGTTATCGGTCATCCTGCTGAAATGCAAGGGCTTCCAAGTCCTGCTAAGGACCTTTCAAAAGAGTTACTCAAATGCTTTGAGGAGTATAGCCTAGAAATATCCATGACAGTTCATGTACCAGTTGGGACAGGCTATATCGCGCTGCAGTATCAATGTCAGGTCTCAGAGCCCGAGATGACAAAGGGGGATGCTCGTCACGGTCACTCAGAGACCCAGGAGAACGGAGCAGCCGCCGGCTTGAATTTCTGCCCCCGTGACAAAAGGAAAGTGCTCTGGAGGGCCTGGCATGAGCGGTTAAATGCTCTGGCCTGAAGTGACACACAACACTTCTACTCACAACTCATTAGCCAGAACTAGCGACATGGCTCCGCCCAACCACAAGAGAACCACAAGAACGACACCACCGTGCGCCGGAAAGCCAGAAAGCCAGAGAGCCAGAAATATTTGATAAAAAGCACCAAATACTAACCACCCTAACCAAGCTAACATTTATTGAATGCCTTCTGTGTACGAGCACTCTTCTCGCTGCTTTTTATTTAGAAACTCACCTGCTCCTCGCAATAAATCTGTGAAATAGCAGTATGATTATCTCCATTTTGTAGGCAGGCAAGGCCAGAAAACTTCAACGCACGAAGATCACAGAGCTAGTCAACAGGAGAGCTGGGATCCAATCCCAAACTGCCTGGTACCAGAGACCATCCTTGCAGCCACTGTGACATTACGCCTATGCTATAAAGCTAGCAATTTCTCCCCAACACTCCTAATCAAGAAATTCTGGTCCACCCATAACCTGCTTTTCTCGGAGGCTTAGTATGGAAGCTGCCTACAGCTCTGAAAATCATATTGGGGGCAGAAGGAGGGACCCTAAAAGCAGAGAAAACCATAATAATTTCATTGATAATATTAATAGCCCCAAACATTTATTAAACACTTACTGTGTGACAGGCACTATGCCAAGCACTGAACCAGTGCCATCTCACTTAATGCTGTGAAGGTCGTGAAACCAAATCCTCCTGTGACACCGTAAGATCTCGCTCAGGCAGGGCCTCTCGAGTATCCATTCTGCAATTCCTGCCTGGAGTAAAGAGATTGGCTCACATCCTCCACCAGCCCCAGGAAAGTTTAAATATCTCAAAAATGTTGGCTCTCCTAATCAGACTTTGGACAAGCTACTGAACTGCCTTCAGGTTCAGTTTGCTCAAGTGTAAAACGGACATAGCAATATTGCTGACTCCAAAGCGTTGTTCCTCAAAGATTGAGGTTTAAATAAGAGACTTCATTTGATGGGCTGAACTGATGCACAAGTCCATTTCTCCTCCTTCCGCAAACATACAGAAATGCTAGCAAAAGTTTTACCCCCCCCCCCCGCAAAGGTTTTTAATACATTGGTGGAGTCAAAAGCAAGAAATGGTGCCAGATATAGGGAGAACTTCAAGCTACAGGGATGGACAAAAGCTGAAGCCAGACAACTCACCGAGCTTTCAGAAATAACAAAGGTCTTAGGAACCTGCATTAAGGCAATAGGAGAGGAAGGCTTAGGTCCCAGCAAGGATGGAAAATGGACCCGAACCTCCTAGATAAAAATCAGGATTAACGAAGGGACGACCCACCAGCCTTTAGAAGCAGCTTGGAAGCTGGCTGGCCACACCGGACCAAGAATGGAGAAAGAATAACCCTTGAGGCAATCCCCCTCCTACATATTTACCCAAGAGAAATAAAAGCATATGTCTACAAAAAAAAAGGCTCATTCCTAGAAGCCTTACTCAATAGCTAGAAGCTGGAAATAACCCAAATGTCTATTAACAGCAGCCTGGATGAACATATTGCTGTCGAGTCATACAATGGAATGCCACGTTGCAACGAAAAAGCGCAAAATACTGACAGCGGCACCCGGAAGTGGGGCATTTCCTATAACAAACACCTCAAGATGTGGAACTGACTTTGGAATTAAGTAAGGGGTATAGACTGGAAGGATTTTGAGAAACATTCTAGAAAAAGGCTAGATTGCCCTGAATAGGTTGTTAGTAGACATATGAATGTTAACAACTCTGCTAGTGAGAATTCAAGAAAATGAGAACTGTGGTATAGAAAACGTACATCATCTTAGACGATGATGCCTAAATTGTCTTAAACAGACCGATGGGTAGAAATATAGAAGTTAAAGGCACATCTGGTGCGGGCTCAGAAGGAAATGAAGAACCCGTTATTGGAAAATGGAGGAAAAGGCGTCCTGTTACATAATGACAGAAAGTTTAGTTGAATCGTGTCCTACGGTTATATGGAAAGAAGCCTATCCTGATTGCAAAAGACAATACAGTCAGGAGACTCATTGTCAGGAAAGAACACTGTGGAGTGAAAGCTAAAGGTGTGACTGGACTACCTTTTTCTTTCTTTTTTTTTTGAGGAAGATTAGCCCCGAGCTAACATCTGCCGCCAATCCTCCTCTTTTTGCTGAGGAAGACTGGCCCTGAGCTAACATCCATGCCCATCTTCCTCTACTTTATACATGGGATGCCTGCCACAGCATGGCTTGACAAGCAGTGCCATGTCCGCACCCGGGATCCAAACCGGTGAACCCCGGGCCGCTGAAGCGGAACCTGCGAATTTAACCGCTACGCCACCAGGCTGGCCCCAAGGACCACCTTTTTCTAGTACCCAGAAAGGAACAAAAGGTCACAGTATTCGGTCACACAGAGGGCTCTTTGAAGAGATTAGGTATGTGCCATCTTAGCAGAAGCAAAAAGTAGAGATGTTGGGGCCGGCCCTGTGGCACGGTGGTTAAGTTCCATGTTCTGCTTTGGCGGCCCGGGGTTAGCCAGTTCAGATCCTGGGTGCAGACATGGCACTGCTTAGCAAGCCATGCTGTGGTAGGCGTCCCACATGTAAAGTAGAAGAAGATGGGCACGGATGTTAGCTCAAGGCCAGTCTTCCTCAGCAAAAAGAGGAGGATTGGTAGCAGATGTTAGCTCAGGGCTAATCTTCCTTAAAAAAAAAAAAAAAAAACCACCCAAAAGAAGCAAAAGACGTGTATGGGTAATTCCCTGAAAAGGAACTCTGAGAGGCTAATAAGCATATAAAAGTATGTTCAAAGGTTCAAACGGCTGGCTCTGTGGCCTAGTGGTTAAGTTCAGCATGCTCTGCTTCAGTGGCCTGGGTTTGGTTCCAGGATGAGGACCTATACCACTCATTGGCAGCCATGCTGTGGTGGCAACCCACATGCAAAATAGAGGAAGGTGGCACAGATGTTAGCTCAGGGCGAATCTTCCTCAGCAAAAAAAAGAAAAAACAAAAAAAAACCCTTCAATTTACTATTAATTAGGTATAGTGAACATGTGTCATTATCTTTGGGCCATTCAGCATCTGAACCTTTCTTTCTGTGTTTGAGAAATTCCCCCCTTCGAGCGTCTCTTCTCACTATGGAAGGCAAAACGTCAAATACTCATTTCCCCTCTGCACCCACCCAGGCTTACATCGGAAGCTGGGGTCACGAAGCAAAGCAGCCTCCAGGACGGTGATGAGTCATGGCAGCGGCAGCGCCTGCCTGCCCCTTCTGTGGGCTTCCACCAGCACCCGGGGTCGGCTGTCAGCCGTGTCAGTGTGCGCTCTGACATCTGGGACTAGCAGCGGACCAGCCCGCTCTTGGCATGATCTGCACATTTCTGTCTGCTTAGCTTTGAGCCTGACGGCCGGCCCTCCCGGAGATTTTAGCTGCTTGTAAGAATTTCCTTTTCTGCTTAAATCAGAAATCTACTTACATCAGGGAAATGCAAATTCAAACCTCAATGAGATAGATACCCTTTCATGTCCCCGAGATGAGGAGAAACAGATATCCCTCCCCTGCTGGAGTGGGTATAAATTGGGATGGATACCTTGGAGGACAATTTGTTAATGTCTAAAAAATTGGAATGCAGGTACCTTATGACCCGGAAATTCCACTTCTAGTCCTGTTCTCTAAACCACAGCTCCCGGAGACAAATGCAAGACTCTTCCTTAGGGCACTATTTATAACACCAACCCCGCCCCCAAAAACAACCTACTTTGTGGTCAGTGTGGAATGAATAATAAATTGCAGTATATTCATACAATGTATCAGCTAGAACAGCACGTACCAAGATGGATAGATCTTGAAAGGGTCACTTTGGGTGAAAAAGGACGTTGCAGAAGGACAGGACGTTGCAGAAGGATATGCATAGTATACGACTGATGTGCATTTGAAGACATAACACGCAAACACAGAAGGGGAGGGGTAAAACGGAGACAAGGTGGTGGCCATACCCATGTTAATATCCTGGTTGTCATGTGACATTGCAGCTTTGCATCCCTAGGGGCAACTGGGCAAAGAGTATCATTTCACAGAATTGCACAATCTACAGCGAAATCAATAAAACTTCATTAAAAGATACCAAACAACGTATATATAACTTACAGACACATGGTGGCTTCTTCTGAGGGGAGGAGAGAAAACGGGATTTACGAAAGACAGAACGGAGGCTTCAAATCTTTCTTTTTTCTTAGCTCTTGAGGCAAATATGGCAAAATGTTAACACTTAAAAAATCTGGATGTAGGTGAATGAGTGTTTGTATAGTTTTCTTTGCGTTAAAAAATGGCCGAAAGGTTCAATGAGATACTGTTCATCAATTATTTAAGGCAGCGCCTGGCTCATGGCAGGTGCTCAGTGCATCTCAGAGTGCTCGATAATCCCCGATCCTATTAGAAAGGAGGGTAAGGGCTGCTGGTGTTTGGCATAGCTCCGGAGAAGTGTATTTTTCTTCAACTCATCCCCCAATTTTCCCCCTCTGCTGAGGGATATATCATCACAAACTGTACTTTCCAATTCTCATCACTCATCTTCATGAAGGACCACAGTGAAGGCATTACTCTCCAGGGCCCAACACGATGGAGCGGAGGGGAGGGGAGCACAGTCTGAGGCCAAGCTGCCGGCTGGATGGGGCTGGATGCCTCCGCCGTACACGGGGACACCAGCAGCCCCGCCTCATAGGGTCGTCCTGAGGACCAAGCAAGCTAAAATGTGTGGCGTCTCAGAACACAGCCTGACAGCGGGGGTTCTGGTTCCCGCAGGGCACAGCTGGGACCAAGGCGGAAACGCTCCCCACCCTGTGGACCCCGTGATCTTGTCTGAAAGTCAGCATTTCTGACCCACGTTACAGCTGAGGAAACAGGCTCAGAGAACTTGCCCACTTATGGCACTTGTCCCGGGGCCCAGGCAGGTGAACAAGGACTGTCAGATCCCTCCCCAGGCCCTGCGTTTGAAGAAGGTCAACATCTGAGGAGAGAGAGTCAAGCTGGCCGTTGGCTGAAGGCAGAAGGGGGGCTTGGCGGAGTGAGATGGGGGAAGTTTGGAGGATCTGGGCCACATTTGATCCTCTGGGTCCATCTTTCCCTCTTCCCTCCCCTCCCAGCTCTGCGAGCTTAGGGACAGCCCCGTTCAGATAAAACATCCTGGAGAAACGTCTAAGAAACTCATCGGAGAGAAAATTCCTTCTCAGGCTTCCCACTATGTTAGGAATTTCAGAAGGAAGATGAGTAAAAAAGCAACCCCAGTTCATTACTGAAATGGGTGGGCCGAGATCGCCATCTGCAGGCGGCAAGTTTCTTCTGCCGAGTTGAATTCTTTCCATGATCCCGAAACCCAAAGGGCACCCCCAGAAATCACCTCCTCCAGCCTCCACGCTTCACCCGAGGGAAGATCAAGTCCCCGTCAACTCAGCATCCCACTCAAGAGCACCCCGCCGGCTGGCAGGAGAATACTTCCAAAAAAGATGGCTTTCAGTAATTTTTTTTTCTTTTTAATACATTTTATCGTGGTAAAGTACACACAAGAGAAAACTTACCATCTTAACCATTTTTTTAAAGATTTTATTTTTCCTTTTTCTCTCCAAAGCCCCCCAGTACATAGTTGTGTATTTTTAGTTGTGGGTCCTTCTAGTTGTGGCATGTGGGACACCCCCTCAGCATGGCTTGAGGAGCGGTGCCACATCCACACCCAGAATTCGAACTGGCGAAATTAGAACTGGGCTTCCGAAGCAGAGTGCGCTAACTTAACCACTTGGTCACAGGCCGGCCCCTTAACCATATTCAAGTGTTCAGTTCTGCGGCATTGAGCACATTCACGTTGTTGTGCTCCCATCCCCACCGTCCATCTCCAGGACTTTTTCATCTTCCCAAACTGAAACTCGGTCCCTTTTAAATTAACTCCTCAGACCCCCATCCCCAGCCGCCGGCACCCACCCTTCTACTTTCTGTGTCTGTGAATTTGACTGCTCCAGGTCCCTCACATAGTGGAATCATATAACGTTTGTCCCTCTATGACTGGCTTATTTCACTTAGCACAGTGTCCTCAAGGTTCATGCACGCTGTAGCAGGTGTCAGAATCTCTTTCCTCTTTAAGGCTGAACCATATTCCGTGGTATGGACACACTACATTTTATTTACCCATTCGTCTGTCAACAAATACCTGGGTTACTTCCACTTTTTGGATATTGTGAATAATGCTGCTACGAACATTGGTGTGAAAATATCTAAGTCTCTATAATTTTTAATGAACTTTTTTTTTTGGAATGATTTCAGATTTACAAAAGAGTTGCAAAGATAATTCAGAGAGTTCTCGTAAACCCTAAGGTTCACATCTTACATGACCATGTCACGTTTGCCACAACCAAGAAATTAACTTTAGTACATAGTCACGAAATTCCAGACACTATTGTAATTTCACCTGCTTTTCCACTAATGTCTCATTTCTGTTCCAGGATGCAACCCAGACTGCTACATTGTACCCAGTCAATGATTTTTTTAAACTGATAATTATGAACACTACACAGCAATGTGGAAAAAGAACATTGGTGATACAGTGTTAAGCGGGGGGCGGGGGGGGGGGAAGTAAATTAGAAGATTGTATCTGTGCGAAGCCAGATATTGAATGCAAATATTGAAACTATTTGTGCAGAACGTGTCACAGTGATCTCGTGAGGCAGGCAGCACCGCTACCTGCCTTTACAGATGGAGAAGGCGAAGCTGATGTCACCCCACCCAGGCCACGGGTCCCTGGTGCCCCCCCGCTGCTGCGGCTGCTGGTGGCTCTCAGCTGCACCTTGCTCTGGCAAATTGTTCCCAGTCCACACCCTCAGCCCACAGCTGACTCGTACAGGGTACAGTCGGGTCCCTTGTCTCCAGGTTCCATGCATCCTCCAGCGCTCCGAGGACCAGGTGAGGCTAGACCTCAGCCCGACTCCTTCCCCACCCTCCTCTGCCCCCTCACTCCCTGCTCCTTCCCCCCAAGGACACTCTCAGCAAGGATCCCGGGCCCAGACTCTGCTTCTTGGCGAGTTGGCCTAAGACATTGACGGAGGTGGCGAAGCAACTGGCTCCCCGGAGGCCCAGCTGGTGGGCGGGAGCCTTGCTGTCCTCACCGTCTGACTCGAAATCTACACGCAGACGCCCTCAGTTCCTGCTTCTCATGGGCAAAACTCATTCCAAGGGTCAGGGACACGAATCCGAGAACCGACCGTACGCTGAGGCTCCCTAATGCTGTGCAATCACCCGGACGCCGCCAGCACGGCCGAACGTCATGAGAGCCTAGACTCCGAGGTAAGGCGGCCTCGGGATGCCAGGCCACACTTAGGGCAGGAACCGGAGTTTTGCCACAGATCTGCGCCTTGCAACGCAATCTTAGGAGGAAGCTTGTAAAGAAAACAGAAGCAGGAGGAGCCACTCCAGATGACAGGGGACTGGCAGCCCTGAGGGCCCATCCACTAGATTTTTCTAGAAAGTTCTGAGGCCCCATGACAGAGGTCAGAAAATGCAACAGTAGCTCGAGCACTGTAAAAAAAATAAAAAAAGCACAGCTCTTGACTTGACTATACTTATTTTCCTTTTTTTTTTTTTTTGAGGAAGATTAGCCCTGAGCTAACATCTGCCACCAATCCTCCTCTTTTTTGCTGAGGAAGACTGGCCCTGACCTAACATCCGTGCCCATCTTCCTCTACTTTATATGTGGGACGCCTGCCACAGCATGGCGTGCCAAGCGGTGCCACGTCTGCACCCGGGATGGAACTGGTGAACCCTGGGCTGCCGAAGTGGAATGTGCTCACTTAACTGCTGAGCCACTGAGCCAGCCCCTTATTTTCCATTTTTACATGTGCTTTTGCTGAGTTTGAAAGGAATCTATGCTTGGTGTAAAAAAAATTCAAACACTGCAAAAAATGTGACTCCTCCCTAATTCTTCAGTCAACAGCAAACCTTAGCACGGTTTACAAGGCCCCAAGCCTTCCAGCGCCTGCCCATCCCTGGTGTCGGTTCCTACCACTCACTGTGCTGGACAGAGAGACCTTCCATCTTCCCCACACGGCCACATTTGTCCCCCTGCTGCCTCAGGGCCTTTGCACTTCCTAGTCCTCTTCAGAAAGCCCTTCCCCTGCTGCTGTTCCATTCTCGCCACCCATCCCCACGCAGCTCCCATTTCTGGCTTCTTAGGGCTCAGCTCGTGTGTCCTCCTCAGAGAGGCCTCTCTGATCCCTGGTCTACGCTGCCTTCCACTGCCCCCCAGTTATTGTAATAATTTATCTTCACTCCACTTATCGCCATCTGAGGTTATTTCGTTTGTCTACTGTCCGTCTCTCCAGCTGGAGGGGCAGCTCTGTGAGGGCAGAGATCTTAACTCAGCAACTCAGGCAGACCAGTCTCTCAATGAGTATTTATTGAATTCATCAAATACCATTTGGTATATGCATATTTTTCCTATGCATATACTAATATTTACTTACTTAATATTTTAAGAAAGCATCATATGGCACATATAATTCTGCTATTTGTTGTTTCCTTTGACAACATGCCCTTGACTGAATCTGACACCCTTATGAGAGGGCGGTCTGTTTAACCAGCCCAGGTCCACTCATTCATTCATTCATTCATTCATTCATTCATCTGGTCCATAGCACTTCCTGAGCGTCCACCCCCGGCCCGTCCGATGCGGCAGACACCAGCCACGTGGGCCTGGGAGCCCCGCACGGGTAGCTAGTGTGACCCAGGACCTCAATTGTTCATTTTATTTCATTTTAATTAATTTACATTTTAAAAATGATACTCAATTCAGCTACCGGAAAACTTTCAAGTATGTTTGGAACAACTGAGGCATACGAACCTACTTTTTCAACCCTAAATTTTATGAACTCTAAATACAGATCAAGTATTTGTGATGAAAATTGAGCGTCTAAACCGAGATGTGCCATAAGTACGATACAAGCTGGACTGCCAGGACAGTGGACAAAAAAACGGAAGGTAAAATATCTCATTAATCATTTTAATATTAGGGCCGGCCCGGTGGCGCAGTGGTTAAGTTCACACGTTCCGATCCGGTGGCCCAGGGTTCGCCGGTTCCCATCCCAGGTGCAGACGTGACACCGCTCATCAAGCCATGCTTGTGGCAGGCGTCCCACATATAAAGTAGAGGAAGATGGGCACGGATGGTAGCTCAGGGCCAGTCTTCCTCAGCAAAAAGAGGAGGATTGGTGGCAGATGTTAGCTCAGGGCTAATCTTCCTCAAAAAAATAAAATAAAATAATTTTAATGTTAATTATATGCTAAAGTGATAATGTTCAAATATGTTGGGTTAAATGAAATATTTTATTAAAATTGATTTTACCTGTTCTTTTTACACTTTTCAGGTGGCCACCAGACGATTCTAAATTACACACGTGGCTCGCATTCTACTTTTATTGGATGGCGCTGATCTACTCTGTTCTGGGAGTGAGCTAGGCTATCACTGGAGAGCAAACTTCATAAAAAGGTCAATGTTGACACAAGGAGTTCTCAACAACCGTAGTCCAGCCAAGATAGCACATCTTTGATTTACTAACTTGTTCTTTCATTGTTTATTCAATCATTCATTCAATCAACAAACATCTCCAAACACCTGCTACCCACTGGGCACTGTGTCAAGCTCTGGAGCTCCCGGTGAAACAAATCACAGTCCTTGCTCTCAGTCTTCCCCGAGCTCAGGAGGTCCGCCCATCTCTTTTGTTCACTGGCATTAACATTTTAGCCTATATGCTTCGTCTCCTGCAATCCTTATTTATACTTCTGAGAGTAAGTTGCACGCACCATGGCCTTTTGCCCTGAAATGCTTCGGGGGGTATTTCCTTAGAACAGGGACGTTCTCTTACCTTAGTTCGGTTATTGACTTAGGTAAATTTAGCCTTGACAGTATTATTTGATCTAATCTCCGGTTCCTATTCCAATTCTGGCAGTTTCACCAATTGACTCAATAACACGCTTCAAAGCGGTTTTCCCTCCAGGACAGGATCCAGCCACGGCCAGGCGGTGGAATTATTCTCCTGTCTCCCCAAGGTCCCGAGTCCCTCTGAAGCAGAGTTGTCTCTCCCATCATACAGGTGAGCAAAGTGTGGTCCACAGAAGCACCAAGATGCACCCAAGGCCATTGGCTGGGTCAGTGGCAGAGCTGCTGTAGCTTGTCCTGGCTGGCCAGAGGCTCTAAGCTCTTATGACGCCCGGGACAGGCATTACAACACCCCTTAACGACGGTATCATTTTAAGAATTTCCCATTTATTCACAGCCACGGTGGAAGCTTTCCTTCGAGGTCTCCGCAGAGATAAGCCGACCCAGCTCCACAACCAACTTTGGAGAAAATCCGACCTCATCTTGTAAAACTGAAGATGCCCAACCCCGGAGCCATCCGTGCCAGTCGCAGGTTCACGTCCCTCAGATGCGCCCCTGCACACGCGGGACAGCGTCCCTCACGGCATTGTCTGCAATGCCCCAAACCCGAAACAACCAAATTCCCAGCAACCGGGTAACGGATGCAGAAGCTCGGCCGCAGTGCCCCGCGGAGAGCTCTTCGGCAGCGAAAGGAAGGGCTGCCACTCTGCCCGCGAAAGTGAATTAACCTCAGAAAGACAACGGAAAAAGTGCAAAGTCCAGAGTAATACAGACAAATAAGGTTCACAAACGTGCATTATGTCGTTTGGTGACATAGATGTTATTATGCATATAAAAAATATACATTAGGGGCTGGCCCCGTGGCCGAGTGGTTAAGTTCTTGTGCTCCGCTGCGGCGGCCCAGGGTTCGGATCCTGGGCGCGGACACGGCACCGCTCTCAGGCCACGTTGAGGCGGCGTCCCACATGCCACAACTAGAAGGACCCACAACTAAGATATACAACTATGTATGGGGGAGTTTGGGGAAATAAAGCAGAAAAAAATATATATATACACTTTAAATATATATTTTACGTATACTAAATATATAGAGTTTATCATGCCCTTGTTATCTTTATAGATTTATAATTTTATTATATATGTATAGTATTTTTACTGTATAGAGTATAAATATAACTTTTTCTTTTTGAGGAAGACTGGTCCTGAGCTAACATCCATGCCCATCCTCCTCTACTTTATATGTGGGACACCTACCATAGCATGGCTTGACAAGTGGTGCCAGGTCCACACCCAGGATCCGAACCGATGAACCCCAGGCCACCGAAGTGGAACGTGTGCACTGAACCGCTGCACCACCAGGCTGGCCCCTATAATTTATATTATATATAAACTTATATATTATAATATCTAAATATATGTTTACTATATATAGTATTTTATCTCTATATGTTTACTCTATATTTATCTATATATATTTATTATACATAGTATTTTATCTATACATAGTATTTCATCTCTATATATTTTATAAAAATACTTTAAATACTATAAATACTATAATATATAAAATTATTTATATAATAATTTTCGTATTTATATAATAAATACTATATAAATATAGATAAAATCCTATATGTAAAGTACTATATATATAGTAAAATTATAAATCTATAAAGAAAGATAGGAGCATGATAAACATAAAATGTATTGCCATTTCTAGACAGTTCAAAACGTTTTAAAACTCAGAGTCGCTGGTGTGTGGACCCCCAGGTGGGCGGCTGTGGAACCCCAGCACCCTGAGCACCACAGTCTGAGAACCGCCGGGCTGGCAGCCGTCTAGGTTCTGCCCACTGGGGTTCTGTTCCTTCCAACTTGATGGAAAAACCACAAAGAAAATGCAAATCTGTTCTAACAACCCAGCCTCTCTTCAAAGTGTATACACACAGCGATTCTGCAAATACAAACTTGGATGGGACCCCGCTGTTTCTCAATTCTCCCTCATACATCGCTCGTTCTGTTTTTGTTTATTTTCTTTTCCCACCATTCAGATCCCTCCTCCTCCTCCAAGTCGGTGGTGTCTGGATCTGGGTGCAGAGGGAGGATGGCGGGCCCGGGGCCTGAGGGACCTCTCGGGGGATGGAATGCTCTGAATCCTGATCAAGGCCACGGTTTCCCGGACAGACATATTTATGTGTCAAAACTCACCCGACCATTGACTCTAAAGTTAGTTTCTAAATTCGAAGGTCAGCACTGGGCACGCGTCTGTCTTGGGTCATCCAGGGTCCCCACGCCTTCCAGCTCTTCAAACGAAACAGTGGATCTGCCGTCCACAGAGCACCGACGGACAGAGAAGTGACTGCAGCCTCTCCCAGCTTGGCTCTCCTTTCTTCCCCCCGGCACAGACGTCTCCTTTCCACCTTCTATTAGAGGAATGGGGCATCGTGTCCCACATGCGCGCATTGTCTAGAATAAGCCGTGATGGATTCCATCCTGCATTTCTCTCATCTCCTGGGGTCTCTCGGGTCAGCCCTCCAGGCCATGGCCCAGAGGAGGCATGTCTCCACCCAGACCCCATGATCACACAGGTCCACGTCGGCTGGACCAGTACATCCAAAATCAGGCCACCCGAGCTGATGATGGCGCCACTGACTGAGCACGTGCCATGCGCCAGGCATTGTGTTCTAAATACGGAAGAGGGTGAATCAGATGTGCAAACGGTTCACTTCTTCATTTTTCTAAATCACAGCACATCTGATGACAAGCCTCCACTCATCTGGCTGAGATGGAATTCAACCTCACTTTCTGCTTTGTTTTAGGGGAGGGAGGACCCTCAGGCCACAGAGTTTGGGCCACGCTGCTGACAAAGCAGCCCAGGCTGGCCCGAGGCTGGGAGGTGAGGTGGGGAGTCGGGACTTCTGCTCGCACCAGCACCACTCAGCCCCCTCCAGCTCAAGGGGATTTCCCAGGCACCCACGAGCCACCCAACTGGGGACCCTGAGACCCCCAAGGGCCACCCTGGGTCTCCACCTCTCTGTCCATTGCCCCCAGGCTCAGGGACTGGGCACTTCCCAGCTTCAAGGCTCCTTCTAAAAACCAAGAGTGATCCCCACCCTCAGAACCTGGTCAGCCCTCTTGAAAATACTTCTCCTCCTTTTAAGATAAGCCTTCCAGAAAATAAAGGCACAAATTATCCACATTATCTTAGTGGAAGCTCTCCTAAGTCTATGAGGTAAGCACTATTAATATTCCCATTTTCGAGATAAAGAAACAGGTTTAGAGACGTTAAGTTGCCCAAGGTTATCTAGCGAGCAAGGGAGGCAGCTGAGACCCAGCCTGGCTCTCTCGCTCCCACCCAAGCCCCAGGCCTCCCCAAGGCGGATGCGGCAGAACATTTTTCATTTTAATAATTACAGATCCAGGTTAACGTGAATTAAAAATACAACTAGCTCATCAAACCCATGATTTCATGGGAACTCTAAATTTGGCCTCAAAATGAACTTAAGTTTAAAAATAGAGTTAGGACATGTTGAAATAAATTTCTAGGCCCAAGGTGGAGCCACTCCTGCCTGGGGTGCCACGTCTGCAAACCAAAACTTAGATCAGGGGCCGGCCCGGTGGCGCAGCGGCTGTGTGCACGTTCTGCTTCAGTGGCCCGGGGTTTGCCGGCCTGGATCCCGGGGGCGGACATGGCACCGCTTGGCAAGCCATGCTGTGGTAGCCGTCCCACACAGAAAGTAGAGGAAGATGGGCATGGAAGTTAGCTTAGGGCCAGTCTTTCTCAGCAAAAAGAGGAGGATTGGCAGCAGTTAGCTTAGGGCTAATCTTCCTCAAGGAAAAAAAAAGCCACTTAGATCAACTTTTGCATCCCTGTAAATGCTGTGCTTGACATTCAGTCTACCCCCTTGGCCAGTCCCCAAACGCCAAGTCAACTCTGGGCTCCATACTTATGTCCTTGTTCCTTTTCACCCCAAACAAGTTGACTAGGTGGCCCCAGCAGATCAGATACGCTCTATTTTTCTCTTCCTTGTTCTTTATTCTTTATCCTGTAAAAGCTCCCTGCCTTCCCTCCCATTTTACAGTTCTCCGAACGGAGACTATCCCTTCACGAAGTTTAAATAAGGTTTTTCCGTATCACCTAAATTGTCTTCTCTAATCTTTTTTTTTTTTTTTGAGGAAGATTAGCCCTGAGCTAACATCTGCTGCCAATCCTCCTCTTTTTGCTGAGGAAGACTGGTCCTGAGCTCACATCTACTTATATGTGGGACGCCTGCCACAGCATGGCATACCAAGCGGTGCCATGTCCACACACAGGATCCGAACCGGTGAACCCCGGGCCACCAAAGAGGAACGTGTGCACTTAACGGCTGCACCACCGGGCTGGCCCCTCTTTAATCATTTTTTAACAGACAGAAATGAAAATACACATCTGGAAGCACAGCAGTGGGCCATACTGCCTCTCGGTCGAGGAAGCCCAGACACCGGGCCGCGTCCCACACTCCGGCCACTGGGCAGCGATTCTGACCCCGAGGGGCTGCACAAGTGGCCGCAGCGTCTGAATTCTGGCAATGGGTCCTTTCGAGGAACCGGGCTTGATTAAAGGCCCTAGCAGCTGCTCCACCAACTCATTTTACCACAAACGTCTATCTCTGATCCTCCGCGAGGGCAGGAGGGGCCGAGGCAGGCCACCAACACAGGGGACAGCAGGCAGGCGGCTTGCTCCTCTCCCATGTGTCTCACACGGCACGTGACGCCCCCCGGGCAGACCTCCTCCCCCAGCACAGGAAACCTCTCCTGAATGTTGGTGGGGGAACCTACCCAAGAGACAGCTATGGAACGTCTGATGCAGTGGAACGAATTGGACTACGCATTGCCAACGGAGGCAAACCCCGAATAAAGTGTATTCACACTGTGTGAATGGACCTGTCTACAAGGACATTCGTTTTGGTAAAAGGCGGGCAACAATCCAAATGCCTTTCACTAGGGCTAAGCAATTGCATTGCGTCCTGAGACATTCTGACGGAGGGAAGTGGTGCACACCTGCCAAGCGAGGAGGAGATGCTGAAGGACACTGGAGACACTGCACAGAGGCGGCCTGTCACGGGCGCTGTGTGGCTATACTCCGGAGGCTCCTGGAGAATCGGCAAACAGGTGAGACTGTTTTCTCCGATGCTTCTCGTCAGTCTGCTCAAGGGCAGATGACCCAGGCCGCTAATCAGTGTATTCACAATATGTGAACCAAGATTCCCGTGCCCAGGCTGCAGTTTTTTCTCTCCCCTCTCTCAGGTAAATACTGTTTTTGCCTTGGGTTATTGATAACAGTCTACTGACTATCTTCCTCAGACGAGTACATTTAATTTGCGCGTGGATCACACCCACATGACTGAGTTATTCTTCCGGTGATCCACGCCGTGTAAAAAAGAACGAGGCGGGTCTGTATGTACCGAGGTGCAAAGATCTCATCATAAATTAGGTGCAAAAAGCAAGGTGCATTTGAGTGCACATGGCACACTGCCACTTGCAATGAGACATATCCACGCACACACATACGTGTGTGTGCACGTGTGCTTGAGTATGTATGGAAGGTCTCTGGAAGCACACACAAGAAACTAGGAACTGTGGTTGATTCCAGGATGACAAACGGGGGCTGATGCTAAGAGACAGTTTGCACTATAACCTTTTCCTTTTGAATTTTGTACCCCATGCATGTGTTACGTATTCAAAAATTTTTAATTATTATTTTTTTGAAGAAGAAGATTAGCCCTGAGCTAACTGCTGCCAATCCTCTTTTTTGCTGAGGAAGACTGGCCCTGAGCTAACATCCGTGCCCATCTTCCTCTACTTTCTATGTGGGACACCTACCACAGCATGGCATGCCAAGTGGTGCCATGTCCGCACCCGGGATTTGAACCGGCCAACCGGGGGCAGAAGCCGAACGTGTGAACTTAACTGCTGCGCCACTGGGCCAGCCCCACTCATAGCTATTTTAAATTTCTGGTCTGATAATGAAAAAACCTCTGCCATATCTGAGTCTGGTTCTTACTCTTGCTCTCTCTTCACATGGTGCTTTTCTTGCCTTTTAGCACGCCTTGCAATTTTTTGCTGAGAGCCACACACGATGTTTCAGGTAATAGAAACTGTGGTAGACCAGCCTTAGTGTAAGGTCTTCTGTTTATCTAGCTAGAAGTTAGGCTGTGTTTGCTGTGTGCAGAATGCACTACAGAAATGGTAAAGGAAACCTGTCAGGCTAAAGAGAAAAAGAAAGAGATGGAAATCTGGAAATCCACAAAGGAATGAAAGCATCCTAAGTAACAAACGTGTGGGTAAATGTAAAAGACATTTTTGTGTCATTTAATCTCT
The DNA here is from genome assembly GCF_041296265.1 of Equus caballus. NCBI lineage: Eukaryota > Metazoa > Chordata > Mammalia > Perissodactyla > Equidae > Equus > Equus caballus. The sequence continues at coordinate 1,899,359 of NC_091696.1, forward strand.
TTAAAAGAAAATTTATTGTTTAAATAAAAAACAGCAACATATTGTGAGGTTTACAACAGACAATCACAATGTAAGGCAACAAGACTATAAAGGATGGGAGGGAGCAGAAGGAAATAGGGAAAGGAGAGTAATATTATTTAAAGTGAGACTATGATAAATTGAAGATAAAATACAGTAAGTGCTACAATAATGAGTATCAAAACATAAAAGTGGTATAACTAATACGCTAATAGTTCAGATAAAAAGTAATAAAAATTGTCCGTGAATAAAAGAAAGGCCAGGAAAAGAAGAAAGAAGGAACAAAGAACAGATGGAACAAAAAGAAAACAAACAGTAAAATGGTAGATGTATTCCCAACCAGAACTATAATTACACTGAACGTAAATGATATAAACACACCCAGTAAAAGGCAGAGATTATCAGATTGTATTAAAGCAGCATGGTCCTACTATGTGCTGTCTGTGAAACCCACATTAAATATCAAGCTATTCATAGGTTAAAAATAAAAGGATAAAAAAAATTACACCATATACGTTAGTTTCCCAGGGCTGCTGTAACATCCCACAAACCAAGTGGTTTAAAATAACAGAAATTTAAGGGGCTGGGCTGGTGGTGCAGCGGTTAAGTGTGCACCTTCTGCTTTGGCGGCCCAGGGTTCACCGGTTTGGATCCTGGGTGTGGACATGGCACTACTTGGCAAAAGCCATGCTGTGGCAGGTGTCCCACGTACAAAGAAGAGGAAGATAGGCACATATGTTAGCTCAGGGCCAGTCTTCCCCAGCGAAAAGAGGAGGATTGGCAGTAGATGTTAGCTCAGGGCTAATCTTCCTCTCACACACACGCACAAAACAAAATCATAAATTTATTCTCTCAAAGTTTTGAGGCTAGACCTCTGAAATTAAGGTGTCAGCAGCTTCATTTCTTCTTGATATTCTGAGGGAGAATCCATTTCCTGCCCTGTCCTAGGTTCTGGTGGTTGCCAGCGATCCCTGACATTTCTTGGCCTGTAGACCCACACTCCCATCTCTGTCTCCACCTTCACATGGCATCCTCCTCTCTGCGTTTGTGTGTGTCCAAATTTCCCTCTTCTCGTGGGACATCAGCCACTGGATTGGGCCCACTCTAATCCAATATCATCTCATTTAAACTTGATCATGTCTGCAAAGAGCCTATTTCCAAATGAGGTCACATTCACAGGTGCCAGGGGTTGGGACAAGAACTTGTCTTTTGAGGGGACACAAATCAACCCACAACACCAGGTAAACACTCATCAAAAGAAAGCTGGAGGATAGCTGTACCAGTATCAGACAAAGCAGACTCCAGGACCTGGAGATATCACCAGGAATAAAAAGGAATATTTGAAATGCTAAGGGGCCCGGTTCACCAAAAAGACAAAGCAATCCTAAACGTGTACGCCCCTGTTACAGAACTTCAAAGCACATGAAAGAAGTGATAAAACTAAGAGACAAAGCCATCATTAGAACGGAAGATTCCAACATTGCCCTCTCAGCAACTCATAGGAGAAGCGGACAGAAAATCAGTGAGGTTTTAGAAAACGTGAACAAAACTATCACCCCACTTGACCCAACTGGCATTTATCGAATACTTCACCCAATACCAGCAGGACACTTTGCAAGTACGCGAGGAACATTCTCCAAGATGCAGCACATTCTTGGCCGTTAAAACAAATCTCAACACATTTTAAAAAGGACTGAAATCATATAAAGTATTATGTTCTCTGGCCACAACATAAATCAAACTAGAAATAATTTTGGAAGCCTATCTGGAAAATCCCCAAGCATTTGCAAATTAACATTTCTAAAGAATCCATGGGTCCGAGAAGAAATCATAAGGGAAATTAGAACATATTTGCAACAGAAAACACAATATGTTATAATTTGTATGATGTAGCCAAAGCAGTGTGTAGAGGGAAATTTATAGCCTTAAATTCAGGTGGTGTCGTCCTGCTCCCTCCATTACATGGTTCCTATCAACCTCTCACCTGGTAGTTTCAGGACCACTGCTTGGAACCTTATTTCATAAGAGTTGCAAAATGTTGCCTGTCCAACTTTATTGATCCTTCTGCATTTATTAGCCAGAATTCTTCGATAAAGAACAAAAATCCCTCATCAACTATTTGGTTACCTTGAAATATAACATCAAATAAGAAAGGCAAGGGCCGGCCCAGTGGCGCAGCAGTTAAGTTCGCACATTGCACTTCTCAGCAGCCCAGGGTTTGCCGGTTCGGATCCCGGGTGTGGACATGGCACTGCTTGTCAAGCCATGCTGTGGTAGGCGTCCCACATATGAAGTAGAGGAAGATGGGCACGGATGTTAGCTCAGGGCCAGTCTTCCTCAGCAAAAAGAGGATTGGCAGTAGTTAGCTCAGGGCTAATCTTCCTCAAAAAGAAAAAAGAAAAGAAAGGCAAGATTACTTATTTGTTGCTAGAGTCTTTTGTCTTTAGAATAATGACATAATTTCCCAGCAACAATCACCTGTGATCAACAAGGTTTCTTTTTTTAGTAGGATTATGAACAAATGGATTTAAACATACTTTATGTCAACCATATGCAGTTTTTTATTCTTTTTGAGGCTCATGGTTCCAGTGGTTGGGGGGCTCTTGAAGCTGGTTCCGGAGTCCTTTCGATCCCTCTCAATAGTTTATTACAAAAATTTTCAAACATACAGAAAAGTTGAGAGAATTTTACACTGAACAGTTACAAACCTACCACCTAGAATCTATAATTAACATTTTTCTTTGGCCAACACCATCAGTACCACTTTTTTTTTTAAAGATTTTATTTTTCCTTTTCCTCTCCAAAGCCCCCCTGGCACACAGCCGTGTACTCTCAGTTGTGGGTCCCTCCAGTTGTGGCACGCGGGACGCTGCCACAGGTGCCATGTCCACGCTCAGGATTCGACACAGAGAAACCCTGGGCTGCTGAAGCGGAGCGCGCAAACCCAACCACTTGGCCACGGGGCCAGCCCCACCATCAGTGCTACTCACCTTCACCAAACACTCTTTTCAGTTTAAAGTGTATCCTCCTAGGCCTTTTTCTATGGATTTTATCTATTTACCTATTGCATTAATCAGCTTGAGCCACCATAACAAAATACTGCAGACCGGGCAGCTTAACCAATGGAAATTTACTTCTCACAGTTCTGGAGGCTGGAAGTTTGAGATCAAGGTGTGGGCAGGTTTAGCTTCTCCTGAGGCCTCTCTCAAGACATGGGCTAAGGCTGCATCCATCTGAAGGCTTGACTGGGGCTGGAGGATCCATTTCCATTTCACATGTCCGGCAACGTGGTGCTGATGCTGACTGGGAGCTCATTTCCTCCACACGGGGGCCCCTCCATAGACAGCTTGAGTGTCCTCAGGACCTGCTGGCTAGCTTCTTTCAGAGACAGTGACCCGAGAGAGTATGAACCAGGTGGAAGCTTATCATTTCTAGGACCTAGACTTGGAAGGCACATAGCATCATTCCTGCCACATGCTATTCATGAGAAGCGAGTGACTAAGTCCACCCACACTTCAGAGGAGCAGGGTTTGGCTTCCCCCTTTGAGAGGAGGAGTGTCAAAGAATTTATGACCCCATCCAAACTCACTTTTACACTCACTTCTGTGACGCTTTGATTCCTGAATGTTGCCCCTGTTCACTGTAATTCTTAGATGGCAAGAATCTTACATTCTTTACTCACAATTGTATCCCCAACACAGAGCGCCTCCCACTTAGGCATTTACACAATTTGAGTATCAGTGGCAGCATTTCTCCAACTTGTGAGGATAATGGAATTGCCAATGTCTTGGTGCTACTACCCCTATAACGCTAGGAGATACATTTTGAAAATACACTTTTTTTTTTTGCATCATGAGCTCGTTCACAATTTTACCTGCATTAAAGGATATGACAATTTTCCCCTCACTGGGAAACAGTAATCAGTGGCTACTCTGTGCAACATATGCAGGCCACAGAAGTCTTTCCTAAGAAACATGCAGCTGCCCGAGGAAGGTCAGCTGTTTTCCAGCTTTTCTGTGAATATTTGCTTCCTGTTCATCGATTTGTCACCTTCAGCACTTTCTGGAAGAGAAGGGCTGGCAGAGCGCAATGATCTATGAACACTGCAGATGAAACTAGAAATTAGGAGGATAACTTCGACTTCTAGGAGAAATCGTTTTGTCTTGGTGAAGCCAGTCCACAGGCCACGCACATAAAACGAGTTACCCCTCATTTTACAGATGGGGAAACTGAGGCAGAGGGCTCAAGTGACCTGCCCAATGTTACAGGACTGAAAGTAATTCAAACCTAGTACTAAAGCCACCTAAGAACCTAGGGTCTTTTTCTTTCTTTCTCTCAATTGCGGTAAAATCCACACAACATTAAACTTACCAGGTTAGCCGTTTTTCAGCGTGCAGCGCAGAGGCATTAACCCGTTCACATTGTTGCGCACCGTGTCCACCATCCATCTCCAGAATTTGTTCATCTTCCCCAAAAGAAACTCTGCATCCATTCAACACTAACTCCTTATACCCCTCTCCCAGAACTACTCGGTTCTATTTTAGGATTACTAAAACATTCACAATCAACGGCTGCCCTCGAGCACCGGAATAAACCAAAATGCAAGTCAGGAACACAGAATACCCTTCCCCGGGCGGACCACGCCGCCCGCTCCAGCGCCGGCCCCGCCCCCCGCGGCAGGCCCCGCCCCCGCGGCAAGCCCCGCCCCCTACCCCACGTGACCTGCGCTCGCTCGAGCGTCCGCGCGCAGAGGCCTCCGAGGGCTGAACCACGGTGACCATCTGAATGGGGGAGGCGGAATTAGAGCCGCTGCGGTGGGCTTAGGCGTAAGCGATTAAAGCAGCTCTCCTTCGTTTTTGTATTGCGCCATGCAGTCGTCTTCCTAGTGGTGTTGTCCATCTCCGGCTCAAAGTCCGGGATTTCTTTTTATATTTTGGAATCGTCCATCCTTTTGACCAGTCAGTGGAGGAGTCTAAACACCGACACGTGAAGGGGGGACCTAGTAATGTAAGCTAAACTATTTCTCGGGTGAGAGGCTGAGATATCACAACCAAATAGTTGGTTGAACTTACAGTTCCCTCCAGTATTAATTTTTGAGTTAGATATTTTCATTCAGTCCTGTATACCAAGACGACTTCTGCTCCCTCCCTACGGCGTCACAAGTAGTTTAGTCCTTCGCCGCAGCGCCCGACGGGAGAAGGAGGGGGCCTGGCTGCCATGTTGGACGGAACCATCCGCTCCCATAAATGGGGGAGCTCGAGCTCCCCTTGAGTTTGTAGATTGACCGGAGGAGCTTTGGTGATTAGAGTTGAGCACGTGCTAGTCACAGGAGCCTTATCGCAGTCGCCGGTGGATACACTGCTGCCCTTTGGTCCCTCCGGCCTCTCTGTGAGGCGTCAGGGCGTGGGCGCCCCCCTGCTCCGAGCCTGGTGGGGCGCCCCGCGCACGCACATGGCCCGCGGTCGGCGCGCGGTGCGGCCTGGGAGAGTCGGAAGCGCGGCGCGGCGGGGCGAGGCGGTAGCAGCGGGCCATGCAGGACGCGGAGAACGTGGCGGCGCCCGAGGCGGCCGAGCAGCGGGCTGAGCCCGGGCAGCAGCAGGAGCAGCAGCCGGCCGCCGAGCCGCCGCCGGGGGAGGAGCCGCCGCGACCCGGGGGACCTGGCGCGCAGGAGGCGGCGAGCGGCGAGGACGCGGCTGCGGAGGTCGAGGCCGGGCCGGGGCCTGACGTGCCTGCCGAGCCCGCGGCCGGCCGGGAGGAAGCGGCCGGCGCCGCCCCCGGGTCGTCCCCGCCGCCGCCCGAGGAGTCCCTCGCTCCCGTCCCGGCCGCGGGCGAGGCCCTGGGGGAGCAGGCCCGGGACGCGGCGGCCGAGGCTCGGTCCGAGGGGGCGGGCGAGCAGCCCGGCGGCGCGGCGGAGGACGGCGGCGCGGACGAGCCTTCCTTCAGCGACCCCGAGGATTTCGTGGACGACGTGAGCGAGGAAGGTGAGGCGGCGGGGCTGTCTGCGCGGAGCTTCCCGAGGCCCCGAACGCGGGAGGGCTCACCGTGCGCCCTGGAAGCCGGCAGGGGGGTCCCCCTTGGAAGTCAGCAGGGAGGTCCCCATCCTGCACGTAGGGAAGGTGCCCTGTGAGAGCTTGGACCTGCTTTCCTTTCACTTGTCGCCAAAAAATAAAAAGGGTGGGCGGACGGGACAGACATGACTTGGGGAGCCAGTTATTTGCACTCCAGCCAGGAATTTGGAGGATGGCGTCGGCGTGCACGCGGGAGCTGTGGCCGTGGGGGCAGAGGTGTGGTTATTAGGGTCGAGCAAACAGGACCCTCCAGTGCTGCACGGTCTTGGGTGACAGTTTCCCTTCTGGTTGCCCCGAGTGTCCAGCCACACCTGTCAGAGGCCTGAAACTGACTCAGTACCGACTTCTTAGGGGTAGATGGGGCGCTGTCCCTCGGAACAGGTTGTGGCAGAGCTGGATCTTTTGCCCCTGACCCACAGAAGTGTCTACTTCTAGAGAATTTCTTAGTAAGATAATGCTAGGTCGACTCTGCCAGCCACCTGTTGGGTTCTCTGTTTTCCTGAGTCTGCAGGCAGACCCCCATCCATTTGCTGGCAGGTAGTTTTCTCAGGTTTTGGTGGTGTTGATTCTAGCTCGCTTTGCCTTCCTTTCTGCCTTGATTCAGTTTACAGGCTTTGTTTTTGCTTTCTGCTTGAGAAAGCCTGTCTCCTAAAGTGACTTCTAGTGACGGCTACTCTCATTTGTTTTTATTTTGTTTTTAGCTGTTCGAACTCTCCAAGCTGGGAGCACATCAGTGGATTCCTCCATGTAGTGACTATGTGATAGTAAAATGAGTAAAGTAAATGAAACATTAATGAAGTGACCAATAATACACCGAGAAAATAAGATATTATGTTAAGATGTAAAGTTTTTTTGAGATACTGTGTCCGAGCATCCTGAGGTTCAGTCAGAATCCTGAAGACTCTCAAGTAAAATGAAAAAGAAAATTTAGGGAACCAACATAGAGTTCTCAACTTTTAATTGAAACATAATTTTAAGGAGCTGCCCATTACTGTCACTATTATTGTACGTTATTTCATAAGATAAAAGACACTTTAGCATGAAAAGCAGGAAAGGCTCCACAGCTAGTGACCGCTTGAGAGCCGTGGAGTCAAAGCCCCTCGCCCGGGAGGGAGGAAATGTGTTTTTGCGGCGAGGAGGTAGGTTGCTGAGAATTTGCAGGGAGGTGGTATCGCTGGCACACCCCCGTCCCTACCCTCCTGCCCAGTCCACTGTTCTTTTTTACGGCAACAATTTTTCTTACATTTTAAAATCTAAACTTTGATTTTAAAGCCTATTTTGAGCCTTTGATTATTTACTCTGCAATCGACTTTTTTAAAGCATCATTTGAGCACACCTAATTCACACAAGATTGGTAGCACGTGAATTGTTTCCAGAATTGAAGTGTATGACAGTCAGAGGATGCCGACATGAGCGCAGGCCAGCCGGGCCAGGTGACTGCTGGAAGGGTCTTTGGGAGCCCTTGTGATCCTGATATTTTTGCCAGAATGACCTGTGAAGCTCCTGGCCCTGAGGGACTAAAACTCAGCAGGCCAGCAGTCAGTGTTCTTGAGGCCCCTTGGTTGCGGTCAGTAGCTCAAGTACAGTGTGCGTTTCATGAGAACTGCCCTGTGGGGGTCAGAGCGTCGCACAAGGTACGGCTTCTTTTGAAAATGGACTGAGTCTCGTGAAGAGCTCTCTCTGGGCGCGACATAAGCCCCACGCATCCTCTTGCCTCCTTTTTCTTTGAATCAGATCGGCACCGTCCCACAGTTGCATCTTAATTACAATCATCTTTTCAGTGTAATTCTTCAACTGCCTTTGGAGGTCGGTCAAACTGATTTATGATAAAGGTCGTGCCTCTAAATGTCTTCTCTTTGGGCTCGTTAAGTGTCATGTATCTTTATGTTTGCTATTTAGTTTTGAGAATCACTTCTTTCTGTTTCTCCTGGAGCCTGATTGGGAATCCACAAGCCAAGAGTGACCAGGTGCGAGGGCTGGTGATGATGAAGGAACTGTGTTTTTTCGTTGCGTAGTTACTACATGTACTCCCGTACTGTGAATGGGCAGATTCTTATAAACTAGACACTTTCAGGTTATGGGAAGAGTCCACAGTTTGTATAAAAGCTGAACTTTTTATTGGAAACCTTGTAAATTCAGATCAGGCTTAACAGGCCATTTAATTGTATGGTGAGTGAGCTTTAAAATAACCCAAGGATTTCACTCCAGTGTCGGTAGGGAAGATGTCTCCTGTTAGTGTGACTCTAATGTACCTCTTCGCTTCTTTTTCCCTCTTCTGGGTGTCAGTTTTAGCTTCTTTGAAATTTAAGTAGTAATTTATTTATTAAGGTAATATTTCCAATATCATTCATAAAAATGTTGAGTTTAATTAGAAATAGTTGATAACAGGGCCTGCCTCTTGAAATTAAAGGACTTTTTCTCCTTTTTGAAAGACCTTTTTAACTTTTTTTTTTTTCTTGAGGAAGATCAGCCCTGAGCTAACTTCTGCCAATCCTCCTCTTTTTGCTGAGGAAGACTGGCCCTGAGCTAACATCCATGCCCATCTTCCTCTACTTTATATGTGGGACGCCTGCCACAGCATGGCTTGGTGAGCGGTGCCATGTCCACACCCGGGATCCGAACCGGCGAACCCTGGGCCACCAAGAAGCGGAACGTGCGCACTTAACTGCTGTGCCACCGGGCTGGCCCGTTAACTTTTTTTATGGCAAATTTCAAACAAAAGTGGAGAAAATTCATGTTAACTTTTGAAAAGGAAATGCAGAGAATATTTTGTGACACGTGTCCTGTTTAGCTTGTTGAAATTCTTAAGAGCATAATACAAAAATTGGAGTGATAATTAGGTTCCAAAATTCATAGATACATGAGTAACAAGCCATTATCTTCAGCTGTTGTTTAAAAATTACCTTGTGCTTTCGTTCTGGCTGTATTTACTGGTGTCCTTTCATCAGGACTGTGCTTTGATGGCAGCTTTGAAAGGTGTCTTTCTGTTCCAGCTCCTGACCCAGTGCCTTGTAATGTTACAGCTTTCCAGACAAGCTAATTGGGTTTAGAATTCGTACAGAATTTATATTAGGGTGGTAGCATTTGCTTTGTTTCATCTGATACTCCTCTTAACCTCCAAATGTGCATCTCGAGCCAGTCAGGCGTTTCTGTTGCTGCTGGAGGGTTATGGTGCCGAGGACTCTAGGCCTGAGACAGCGCAGGTAAGATGGCAGAGGGCAGCGCCTGGGTGGCGTCGGACCGCCCGCGCAGACCAGTGGGCCTCCAGTCCGCGTCTGGGATCTGTTCGCCTTGGCTCCTCTCATGATTCTATTTGCTCGTCCTTTTTACACCTGTCTTGTCTTCTCTTTTTCTTACTGAAACTGGCCATGTTAGGGAAAGGAAGCAGTCCTAAGAAGTTTGAGTGCTTCTATGCTCTTAGATTTGGGTTCTCTGCTCTTGATTTTAAAAGCAGGTGACGTGAACATAGTCCATCTTGAGTTTTGAGTGTGGTTAGGGACAGATGAGTTAACCCGTGGCTTACTGCGTTCAAGCACTGTCCTCAGCCCTTCTGGGTGGGGTGTCTGTAGAGGGCTGGGGTCTGCAACAACCCTGGGAGGCGGTTCACGGAGTCGTGAGGCTGTGACGCGCCATCGTTGGTGTGCTCTCATGAGGTCGTGTGTTCTCTAGTCTCCTCCTTTAATGCTGGTCTCAGCCCCGTGTTGTCTTCCAACAAGGCTGTTTGACTTAAGGAATATTGGGTCCCGGGCTTTTTGTTTCGTTGTAAACTGAAGACAGTGCCTGGTTGGTGGCTTTGCGTTGGAGGGGTCAGGCTCGCCGCAGGCGTCCCCCAGCTCACCTTGGGTTTTCCTGATTCCCCGTGAAAGGCTTTCCTCTCCTTGCATGCTGCATTATTAAAGTCTTCTTAAAAGAATGCACTTAAAATCTTCCGTTATTGCTAGAAATCAGTTGACAGATCTTGACTATTAAAAGGGAGTGTGAAGAATTAAAATCTTGCTAATTCTTTCAAATTTAAATTTTAAGGCAGGCCAGGGCCATGATTTCCTTTGTTCGCAGTGAAAGCATTTAGATCAGTTATTCATTTTTTGTTTCTTGGAAATGTGTTCAGTGTCCTAAGCTAATAGATTCATCTTTTGGTTGGTCAAAAAAAGTCATTTGACAAATCTTTCACTTGTACAGAATTGCTGGGAGATATCCTCAAAGATCGGCCCCAGGAAGCAGACGGCATCGATTCGGTGATCGTGGTCGACAATGTTCCTCAGGTGGGACCTGACCGTCTGGAGAAACTCAAAAATGTCATCCATAAGATCTTTTCCAAGTTTGGGAAAATCACGAATGATTTTTATCCAGAGGAGGATGGAAAGACAAAAGGGTGAGTGGTGTCCTCTGTCACTGAAGAGTCAGTCGCCTGTGCTTTTCTAGTCTCTGACAGTCTGTCGCAGGTCACTGTGGTGCAGTGCGGGCCTCACTGGCCGTTTGCCTCGTTCATTTCTTCAGGCCAGCCTCCGCTGGCAGCTCTGCGGACAGAGCGGTGAACTGGTCCCGGGGTCATGGGTCAGGGAGAGGGAAATGAAGTGTGGTTCTGAAGTAGGGCACTCTAAGTTGGCTGCTAAATTCTTAGGAGATCAGAGCCTGACAGTTAAATCTTCTGCCATCAGAGCAGTAATTGACACAGGCACATCCTGGGTACAGGGCCCGACACGTCTGGAAGCCAGGAGAATTTCAGGAGCGTTTGACATGTGGTACTTTATTGGTTCTAAGGTAGACTTTTTTGCTCATTTCACATCTTTGAAATGGGGATCCTTCTTATAGTCTAGGTGAAAGCACTGTGTCATTGCTTAATTAGCAGCTTTTTTTCCTAGCATTACCTAAAATAGTGCATCTTTTAAAAATGGTAGCATGAGGTGTGTGTTCTGCAATTTTCTTTTTTAACTCGGTATTAGGCTTTCTGTGTTGGTGGATCTAACTCCAGTTCTCCTGTCGAATGCTGGGGTGTTCCCTGGTATCCTACGAGTCCGTGTGCTTTTCTGTCCCTCGACGTTTAGTGTTTTGCAGCGATAAAGTCTTGTGCCTGTCCCCTTTTGAACAGGTGTGAGTTTCTTTGTTACATACCTAGCAGTAGAACCACGGGGTTGTGCAAAATGGCCTTGGACAGCGTCTGGAGTGCGGCTGGGCGATGTCAGATTAGGCTGGAGTGTTTGTTAGCAGTTTCGCTCCACCAGTGGCAGCAGAAGTTCTGTGTGTGGCTGCACAAGCTTGTCAGAAGCTCTGCATTGAAATTTCACGTGAATGCCGGTCTTCGAGAGCACAGGCAAAATCGTCTTTTATAGGACAGGAGTGAGAAGATCTTAAAGTTTATTTTCTTTAATACAGATTTTGGAAACTATCTGGAACAGTTTTAGTTTCTAAAAAAATTAGCAAATACAAGTAATGCACTTGACGTATTCTGTTTGGGAATTGGGCGGAAGGATCAACTCTTTTTTTTTTTTTTTTTTTTTTTGAGGAAGGTTAGCCTTGAGCTAACATCTGCTGCCAATCCTCCTCTTTTTGCTAAGGAAGACTGGCCCTGAGCTAGCATCCGTGCCCGTCTTCCTCCACTTTATATGTGGGATGCCTACCACAGCATATCTCGACAAGCAGTGCCATGTCTGCCCCTGGGATCTGAACCATGGAACCCTGGGCCTCCGAAGCGAAACGTGCGAACTTAACCACTGTGCCACCGGGCCAGCCCCTCACCTCTTTTTTTTTTTTTTGTAAGATTTTTTACTTTTTCCTTTTTCTCCCCCAAGCCCCCGGTACATAGTTGTGTATTTTTAGCTGTGGGTCCTTCCAGCTGTGGCATGTGGGACGCAGCCTCAGCATGGCTTGATGAGCGGTGCCGTGTCCGCGGCCAGGATCTGAACCAGCAAAACCCCGGGCCGCCGAAGCGGAGCGTGCGAACTTAACCTCTCGGCCACGGGCCGGCCCCAGATACCTCTTTGTGACCAGCAGTGTGTGATACTTTTTGTCATGAGAGCCTTTTAATTTTGCCTGTAACGCACAGTATTAGACTACCCATGTTTTTCGATTTTCTAACAGCTTTATTGAAGTAACTGACGTACAGTAAACTTGCATAGTTTTGAAGTGCACAGGTACGAGTTTTGACACATGTACCTCTGTGCGACCATTACCACAGTCAGGATAATGAACGTTTTGATTAGGTAGCTTTTCTGTCACTTGTGGGAGACTTTGGATCTTCTGGTGGGATTTCATTAGTGTTTGGGGAACTCCTCTGCTGGTGATGTGCCTGCCTTGGGGGCGTGGGGTAAGACGGCCACAGACGCTTGTAGTGCTTACACTCGTGTGCAGGGGGCTGGGTGTATCGAGCGTGACCTGGTCTGAAGGTCAGCACTTGGGCGCGTCGCCCCCTTCTCCCTGCAGGTATATTTTCCTGGAGTACGCGTCCCCTGCCCACGCCGTGGATGCCGTGAAGAACGCCGACGGCTACAAGCTCGACAAGCAGCACACGTTCAGAGTCAACCTCTTCACCGACTTTGACAAGTGAGTTCTGACTCCGGCCCTCAGAGCCTAGACGGTCACATGTACGTGAAGGACTCGGCATTTCTTGGGGGGAGGAGTTGGGGTGGTAGTTCCATTCTTGGATCAGACTGCTGTAGGACCACTGCACGTGCCTGGCCCCCTCACTCCTGGCCAGCAGCCCCTCAGCTCGTGGTTCTTCCTTGTCAGCTCCCAGCTCGGGGCAGGGCGGCGTGCAGAGCGCCTGTGCTTGAGAGCCACCAGCGTCGTCCTCCCCTTGTTCTGATCGTTATTGTGTGTTACTAGGCAGTTTCTTTTTCTCTTCCAGGTACATGACAATCAGTGATGAATGGGACATTCCAGAGAAACAACCTTTCAAAGACTTGGTACGTTGTATAAATCTACAAGTAGTGGAAAGAACTGCTGGACCGCCTCTGGACTTGGGTGATGGATCCCTCAGGAGTTAAAGATGCTCACTGAATTAGTCACATCTCCAAGAGCGAGAGTTATGAGTATGTCTTCTTTGATTAAAATTAATGACGTGTGTTACATCCCTTGCCTTTGGTCCTTTTTCTAGGGGAATTTACGTTACTGGCTTGAAGAGGCAGAGTGCAGGGACCAGTATAGTGTGATTTTTGAGAGTGGAGACCGTACATCCATATTCTGGAACGACGTGAAGGATCCCGTCTCCATCGAAGAGCGGGCGGTGGGTACTTGCTGCCACGTGGAGACTCGCCTTTGTTTCCTTGACGGAGGGGAGCTTGGGTACAGAGCAGGCCAAGTGTCATGCTCTTTGAGACTCTGTCTCTGAGAGCAGTTTCTTTTCTTGTCGTGTTGAAATAAGTCGTGAGAACTGAATAGCCTTCTTGTGTTTTTTAGTTAAGAGATCGAGGAGTAAATTCATGTAAGGGGAGGGCTCTTTGCTTCTGGCTTTTGTCGTCGTGTTGATGTTGGCACTGGCTCTTCCCGCAGAGATGGACAGAGACATACGTGCGCTGGTCTCCGAAGGGCACCTACCTGGCGACCTTCCATCAGCGAGGCATTGCTCTCTGGGGGGGAGAGAAGTTCAAACAGATTCAGAGGTTCAGCCACCAGGGGGTTCAGCTGATCGATTTCTCCCCGTGTGAAAGGTAAGCTGTTAGAAAGGGCAGGCGGAGTCTATCCTTTTCCCTCATGCCACCCTTCTACAGATAAGTTTAAACCTTTTTCTTCTACAGTCATTTCAAACTTAATAGAAAAAGTGCAAGAACTGTGCAAAGAAATCCCATATGCTCTTTACCGAGATTCTCCAGTTAACAGTTTGTGGCATTTCCTTCGTCATTTTCTGTCTCCAGATACATGTGCAGTACTTTTCTTGTGAGCCATTTGGGAGTAAGTTGAAGTCTTATGTCCCTTTACCCCAAGTGTGCATTTCCTAGGAAGAGGAAGTTCTCCCGTATATCCACAGTACAGTTACTAACTTTAGGGAATTTAACATTGACTCAATACTTTTATGTAAACGCTGCCATTTTCCAGTTTTGCCACTTGATGCAATAGAGTGTGCTTTGTAAAATTCTTTTCTTCAGGATGTAGTCCAACATCGTGTATTTTGCAGATAATTTTCGTGTGAATGAATTTTTCTCGTGTATGAGATAGTCCACGTAGCAAGGCATAGCGGGAGAAGGTGAAACACCAGGAGCTTGAGGGAGCCCTGCCCGCGGCCGTGCAGCCTCGTCCTCGCTGTCTGCTCCCAGCCTCACTGCCCGGATTGCCCTCTCTCCCCTTGACTCAGCCCCCTGTGCAGGGCTTGTCTCTGAAGCCGTCCGTCCTTGGGTTGCTGGTGTGCTCACTGTCCCCTCTGTCTCTTGACGCTGTCTCTGCAGCCTTCAGCATCTTACCACGTGGTCTGAGTTCAGCTGGCACTGACGAAAGCACCTGTATCACAACATCCTGAGATGTTGTAGCATGCCTGCTTTTTTATTTTTATTTATTATTTTATTGAGGTCATATGGGTTTATAACATTGCGATTTCACGTCAGTTTCTGTATAGACCACATCTTGCTCACCACCAACACTCTAGTTTTTATCCGTCAGCCTGTGTGTGCCCCTTTATCCCTTCCACCCCCTCCCCCTCCTCTGGTAACTGCTCATCTCTTCCCTTTGTGCATGTGTTTATCTTTCACATGTGAGTGAAATCGTATGGTGTTTGTCTTTCTTCATCTGCCTTATTTTGCTTAACATAATACCCTCAAGGTTCAGCCATGTTGTTGTGAATGGGACAATTTTGTCTTTCTTTTATGGCTGAGTGGTATTCCATTGTATATATACCACATCATCTTTATCCAATCATCCGTTGAATTCATATATTCAAATAACGCATGAATAATAAAGAGGAAGGAGACCCTCTTTTCTCTTTTTTTCTTTTTTTAAGAGTGAGGGCCTTGAATCAGGCTCTTCGTTGGCACTGTCGTGTCATGAAAGATTAGCAGCTTGAGATTCAGGAGACCCAGGTTCTGGCTGAGCTCTTTTCCTGAGAGCTCCGTGTGGCGGTGGGCAGTCTCTGCCTCAGTGTCCTAAGTTGGTCCCTCTGATCCATCACACCTCTGAAATGTGCTAAGTGTACATCTTTTCATCAGTATGACTTTGTAATTTTGTGGGGTTTTTTGTTTAAGATTGGCACCTGAGCTAACATCTGTTGCCAATCTTTTTTTGTTTTCTCTCCTCCCCAAAGCCCCCAGTACCTAGTTGTATATTTTAGTTGTAAGTTCTTCTGGTTGTGCTGTGTGGGATGCTGCCTCAGCATGGCTTGATGAGCGGTGCCATGTTTGCGCCCAGGATCCAAACCAATGAAACCCTGGGCGGCCAAAGCGGAGGCACGAACTTCATCACTCGGTCACGGGGCCAGTTCCTGACTCTAATTTTGAACCATAACCGATGGTGGGGGGTGGGGCACTTGGGTTGCTTCCACGTCTTAGCTATTGTGAATAATGCTGCAGTGAAGATAGGGGTGCGTAAGTCTCTTTGTATTGTTGATTTCATGTTCTTTGGATGAATACCCAGTAGTGGGATACCTGGGTCGTGTGATATTTCTATGTTTGATTATTTGAGAAATCTCCATACTGTTTTCCATAGTGGCTGCACCAGTTTGCATTCCCACCAGCAGTGTGTGAAGGTTCCCTTCTCTCCACACCCTCTCCAACATTTGTTGTTTTTGTCTTGGTGGTTATAGCCATTCTCACAGGTGTAAGGTGATATCTCAGTGTAGTTTTGATTTGCATTTCCCTAATAACTAGTGATGACGAACATCTTTTCATGTGCCTGTTGGCCATCTGTGTATGTTCTTTGGAAAACTGCCTGTTTGTATCCTCTGCCCATTTTTTGCTCAGGTGGTTTGTCTTTTTGTTGTTGAGTTGTGTGAGTTCTTTACATATTTTGGAAATTAACTCCTTGTCGGATATATGATTTGCAGATATTTTCTCCCAGTGGTAGGTTGTTTTTTTGTTTTGTTCATGGTTTCCATTGCCTTTCAGAAGCTTTTTAGTCTGATGTCGTCTCATTTGTTTATTTTTCCTTTTGTTTCCCTTGCTTGAGTAGACGTGGTATTTGAAAAGATGTTTCTAAGGCTGATGTCAAAGAGTGTACTGCCTCTATTTTCTCCTGGGAGTTTGATGGTTTCAGGTCTTAGATTCAAGTCTTTAATCCATGTTGAGTTAATCTCTGTGTGGTGTACGACGCTGGTCTACTTTTGTTCTTTTGCACGTGGCTGTCCAGTTTTCCTAACACCATTTATTGAAGAGACTTTTGTTTCTCCATTGTGTGTTCTTGGCTCCTGTGTCAAAGATTAGCTGTCTGTAAATGTGTGGTTTTATTTCAAAACCGTACCGTGCTGTTTTGATTATTAGAAGTTTGTGGTATATTTTGAAGTCAGGGAGTGTGATAGCTCCAGCTTTGTTCTGTTCTCTCAGGATTGCTTTGGCTATTTGGGATCTTTTGTTGTTCCATGTGAATTTTAGGATTCTTTGTTCTTTTTCCTTGAAGAATGTCATTTGGATTGATTGGGTTTGCGTTGAATCTGTAGATTGCTTTAGGTGATAGGGACATTTTATGTTTCTTCTTCCAGTCCACGAGCGTGGAATATCTTTGCGTCTCTTTATACCTTCTTCCATTTCTTTCAGTAACGTCTTATAGTTTTCACTGTATAGGTCTTTCACCTCCTTTTAAGTTTATTCCTAGACATTTTATTCTTTTTGTTGTGATTGTAAATGGGATTGTATTCTTGACTTCTCTTTCTGCTAATTCATTGTTAGAATATACAAATGCGACTGACTTTTGTAAGTTGATTTTGTACCCTGCAACTTTGCTGTAGTTGTTGATTATGCCTAATAGCGTTCTGGTGGATTCTTTAGAGTTTTGTATATATAGAATCGACTGCAAACAGCGAGTTTCACTTCTTCCTTTCTAATTCGGATATCTTTTATTTCTTTTTCTTGTCTAATTGCTCTGGCCGAAACTTCCAGCCCTATGTTGAATAGGAGAGGTGAGAGTGGACACCCTTGTCTTGTTCCTGTTCTCAGAGGGATGGCTTTCAGTTTTCCACTGTTAAATTTGATATTGGCTGTGGTTTTGTCACATATGGTCTTTACTATGTTGAAGTATGTTTCTTCTATACCCATTTTATTGAGAGTTTTTTATCATAAATGGATGCTGTATCTTGTCAAATGCTTTCTCTGCATCTATTGAGATGATCATGTGATCTTTATTCCTCATATTGTTAACGTGGTGTATCCCATTGATTGCTTTGTGGGTGTTGAACCATCTGTGTCCCTGGTATAAATCCCACTTGATCATGGTATATGACCCTTTTGATGTATTGCTTTACTCAATTTGCCAATATTCTTTCTGTCTTTTGGTTTGTGGTGAGGAAATTTGGCCCTGAGCTACTATCTGTTGCCAATCCTCTTCTTTTTGCTTAAAGAAGATTGTTGCTCAGCTAACTTTGTTGTTGAGTTAACCTCTGTGCCAGTCTTCCTCTTTTTGCTTGAGGAAGATTAGCCCTGAGCTAACACCTGTGCCAGTCTTCCTCTGTTTTGTATGTGGGATGCCTCCACAGCACGGCTTGATGAGCGGTGTGTAGGTCTGTGCCCAGGATCTAAACCCACGAACCCCAGGCCGCCAAAGCAGAGCGCATGAGGTTAACCAGAAGCCAGTCCCTAGAACTGCAGTCTTCTGGTTCTGCCTGTGTCTCCTTGCTCAAGGTTTGAAGACCTTTGCTTTGTGTTCCAGGCAGGAGGGCTTCCTTCATCATTTCTCGTGAGGCAGGTCTAGCGGCGATGGACTCCCTCAGCTTCTGTCTCCCTGGGAAAGCTTTGATTTCTCCATCATACTTGAAGGGTGGTTTTGCTGGATAGAGTATTCTTGGCTGAAAGGTTTCGTTTTTCAGTATTTTGAATATATCATTCTCTCCTGGCCTGTAAGGTTTTTGCTGAGAAATCTGCTGAAAGCCTGATAGGGGTTCCTCTGTAGGTTACTTTCTTCTGCCCTGCTGCCCTGAGTATTTTTTCCTTGTCTTTGACTTGGGCCAGTTTTAATAGTGTGTCCCCTGAAGGAGGTCCTCTTACATTGATGTCGTTAGGACGTCTGTTGTTTTCGTGTTCTTGTAACTCCAGTTCCTTCCCCAAGTTTGGGAAGTTCTCAGCTATTATTTCTTTGAACAAGCCCTCTGCTCCTTTCTCCCTTGCTTCTCGCTCTGGAATGCCTATAATCCTTACGTTACTTTTCCTAATGGAGTTGGATATTTCTGGAAGAATGTCTTCATTTTTAAAAAATCTTAGTTCTCTCTCCTCTTCCACCTGAACCGTTTCTCTGTTTCTATCGTCTAAATCACTAGTTGTGTCCTCCGTAATGTCAGCCCTATTTTTTATGGATTCCAGATGATTTTGTGTCTCGCTAATTGTGTTATTTTTATCCAGAATTTGTTTTTGTTTAAGAGTTTCAATCTCTGGTGAAGTATTGCTTCTGCTCATTAATTTTATTCCTGAGCTCATTGAACTGTCTTTCTGAGTTTTCTTGTAAGTCCTTGAGTTCCTTTATGATAACTGTTCTGTCATTTAGGTTGTAAATGCCTGTGACCTCAGCTTTAGTTTCTGACTTGTCATTTTCCCTTTGATCTGGAGTGTTAATGCCGTTCTTCATGGTGTTTGATTAAGTGACCCTTTGCTGGCACATTTGTGGTAATATCAGGTCATGGATTCCACCTGCCACCATGGGGGGAGCGGGAGCTGTGTTTTCTGATGCCGCCCCTTCTGCTTTAAGTTGTGCCAGTAGGGCTGCTCTGCATTTGCGCACGGGCCGCGCCCATCTGGCAGATCACGTACGCGTAGGTGGGGCCTCTGTGCTTTGCTAGCGGTTCACTCTCTTGAGGGACCTCTGCACTTGGCAGGGGACCAGCCCAACTGCTGCGCTAGGGGGTATGGGAGAGGCGTTTTCTTTTGCGTGTGCTCTGGCTCTGCACTCACAGGCAGCTCGGCTGAGCTGCTGTGCTTGGTGGGAGATGCTTCACAGGGGCACAGTGTCACTGCATGGTGGGCCCTTCTGTGGGCTGGGCTACAACTCAACCTTTTGTGTGGGCTGGGCTGCCCCCGCCCCCTCTTACAGTTGCACCAGCTGCTGTGTGAGGACCCGCAGCCTAGATCACTGCTGCTGGGGGTTTAGGGGAGGTGTTCTGCTCACCTAGTTCCACTGCCTCCCCGGGATCCAGTCCATCCGCCTGCAGATGCACAGCTGTGTGGATCTCTCAGGCATCTTATGTGCTGTGCAGGGAGTCCTCTGCTGGTTAATTAATGTCCACTTAGTTGTAACTTGGAGGGACAAAGGGAACGACTCACTCTGCCATGATGCCCATGTCACTGCTGCCTTTTTTTTTTTTAATTTTTTTTTGAGTTCTTTAGCATATAATTGTTCTAAAACAGAAAACTAGGAAGGTACTTAGGGTAACATCCATATACTAATTACCTAGATTTAATGATTTCTTACTTGCTTCAAAACATTTTTTGAGTATTTTGAAGTGGTAGACGTGTCTACAAAAGTATGCGTTGTTCCAGAATAAAGATGTCCTACGTAGTCACAGTTCTGTTACCACACCTATAATTCATTAATATCATCTCATACCAATACATGTTCAAGTTCCCCGTTTGTCCCCAAATAGCTTTTATTTACAGCAAGTCTGTTCAAGGCTGGATGCGGTCTGGTGCCCACACTGCTTAGTCCTTGTCTCTGAAGCCTCATGCATCTGGAGCAGCGCGTCCTTCCCTCCCTGTTTTGATACTGGTCACGACAGGACCAGATGGCCTGAAGACTCACCTTGGGATCAGTCTGTTCCTTCCTTGAGGTGGCATTTAGCTTGTCCTTGTAATCCTTTTGTTTTCTGTAAACCCTAAGTTCTGTCTGATGGATGTTTGTTAGTTTTGATAAAATAGTTTGTATGTAGTGTCTTCTTGTGTGCATTGGCACCCACTTTGTGTGTGCTCAGTACAGAATAAGTGGTACTTCTCATTCCAGCAGCAGTATGTGAAAGTCAGGCCCGCCCCTGGGCTCTATGCTGAGACGGCCTGCTGGTTTAGGAGCCTCCCCCCCCCCTCCCCCCCCCCCCCCGTCTCCTGTGCACCTGCCGCCATCCTTGGGCAGTTATTGCACCTGTGTGCTCATCAACATTGTGTGTGTTGCTACGCTTACCACACTGGGTTGTGATTTACCTGTTTAACATCTCTGTGTCACTCGGGTAGAGAATGGCCCTCTCTTACTCACTGTGTCTTGGGTGCTCTGTGCAGTCCCCAGTCGTGGCAAGCACGGCTGAGTGAGGGAGTGCTTGGCTTGGTCATACAGCTGACGATGTCAGCAGTCTCTTTCAGTTAAGCGCTTAATCAGACGGTTTCTGTAACTCAAGGGTGGTCTTGTCGTGTGTCTCTTCCAGGTGTGTAGAATAGGGAGTTTAATAAATTGTGGGGAGAGGTGACTCAAGCCAGTGTTACTGCTCTAGTGCATCGGGGGCACAGAGCCTCACGAGGAGAAGTGCATTTGTTGGCTGCACTGCCCAGAAACCTGCTGGGGCTGGCTCTGCCTCCCCTGCCTCCCGCTGTTCTGAGAGTGGTGTGGTTTAGGCAGTCACATGCTGTGTAAGCAGCCTGCACGGGTGCGACGGGTGTCGACAAACCAGTGGTCGGGAGAGGCCCCAGGCATGGAAGCCCCATCAGACGTGGACTTGCTTTTGAACCACATGTGACCGGCTCTTCTGTTTACCTTGTTGTCCTCGTTAAACGTCTGTGGAGATAAAGTCTCAGGGTTCCACACTGCTCCTCTCGCCAGGGCACGTGAGCAGACTTGTTTGATCTGTTCGCTCTCTCCTTGCCTGACTTTAGTGGGAAACAATCTGAGGTGACCCTTGGAGTGCCCTGGTGTCAGTGATAGTGTGCCCGTGAGCTAGTGACGTGGAGGTGGTTCCTCGTATCTCCTGTGGGTCTCCTGATGGGAGAGCATTGTCAGGGGAGCCTGGGGTTTTGGAGAAAGTGTCTGAGCCTTGACTGCTTGTTCTGGCAGCCTCTCCCATGCCTGGAGTGACCTTCTGGAGTGGGAGCTCGCCCCTCCCCCACAGCGGGGGTGGAGGTCCTTGCTGCGTTGTGCACACGTGTGACTCCGGTGAGCAGGGGGAGGAGTGCGCGAGATGGTGAAGCATCTCCTCTGTTGCAGGTACCTGGTGACCTTCAGCCCCCTGATGGACACTCAGGACGACCCTCAGGCCATCATCATCTGGGACATCCTAACTGGCCAGAAGAAGAGAGGCTTTCACTGTGAAAGCTCAGCCCACTGGCCCATTTTTAAGTGAGTAGACCGGTGGAAGGCAGCGATGACCTCTCTGTAGCCATTTCTTCTCACTGACACAGCCTCGCACTTGTCTTCTTCTTAGGTGGAGTCATGACGGTAAATTCTTTGCCAGAATGACGCTCGACACTCTCAGCATCTATGAAACCCCTGTAAGTGAGTTGGTTATCTGAGAGAACAAGCTCCCTGTCCCGCTGCTTGTCGGCTTCGCTGGTGCTCACAGACCAGTGCCTTCCTTAGCCTGTGGAGGAGGTGGTGTGCGCATGCAGAGTGAGGCAGGGTCCCCGTGCCTCACCACCGTCTCCTCCTCTGGCTTCTCGTCTTTTTTTTTTTTTGAGGAAGATTAGCCCTGAACTAACATCTGCTGCCAATCCTCCTCTTTTTGCTGAGGAAGACTGGCCCTGAGCTAACCTCCGTGCCCATCTTCCTCTACTTTACATGTAGGACACCTGCCACAGCGTGGCTTGCCAAGCGGTGCCATGTCCGCCCCCCCCCCCCCCGCCATCCAAACCAGTGAACCCTGGGTCGCCGAAACAGAATGTGCGCACTTAACCGCTGTGCCACTGGGCCGGCCCTGTGGGTTCTGGTCTTTAATCTACCAGCCCCTGCTTCTGCTGCTGCAGGGAATTAAGGATGGGAGTTAATGACGTGGCTGGGAATGGGAATTGTCTTGTTCATCTGTCACCCTGTGTGCTGACACTGCTCTCTCGGCAAGCTCACAGCAGAACCTCTTGTGGCCTTTTTGTAAAAAATTGTGTGTGTTCTTGAGACACGGGCATGACTTGACTGAATCGTAACGCTTGTTTTCTCCGGCAGTCCATGGGTCTCTTGGACAAGAAGAGCCTGAAGATCTCCGGCATCAAGTAAGTGGATGCCATGCCCGGGTGGGTTGGGGTGCTGGCTCTCCTCTGGCCCTGGGCTCCCACGCAACTGAGAAGACAGTGTCCTTGTTCTGGACACAGGACGGCACAGCAGGCTCGAGGCGGCTGCCACCTGGGCTGCTTGTTCCTGGGCCCCGCTCAGGCCTGCTGTCGGCCTCCCCCATTCCACAGGCAGATGCACCTTGAGGGCCACAGTCTGGGTCTGCTTCGTTCCCTGGCTCTGGGATCCATGCAGATGGGGTTTGGTGGCCTTCCGTGGACTGCAGCTCTTGTTCCTTTTATTTTTACGTTCTTGGGCAAAATTATGGCTTATAATTAAAAATAAAACTAGGAGTTGCTCCTCAGTAAGTGCAGAAGTAAAGGTGTCCTCCACAGGGAGGACCGTGTGAATTGTTCCTCACAGCCGGCTCCTCCAGGGCAGGCCCACAGGGCGGAGAACGCCCTCATCCTTCTTGGTCCTAATTTACATTTTCAATTTGGGTTTTTCCCCTCTAGCATCTTAAGGGATCTTCAGAAGTCATACAGCAGGGCCCGTCGGCCTGGAACTAACTTACTTGCCCTGTAGCAGCGGGCTCTGTGGTGGTGGAGAGTGAGGGTTTGGGGAGCCTGGGTCTCAGTGCTTACTCATCCACTGTGACAGTGGGTAGCATTGTTAGCGTCTTTCTCTTTCCTCGCTGGCAAAGTCAGCATCCTAATGGCCCAGAGTGGGTAGGAGGCCGGAGTGAGCTGCACAGAGCCCGTGGAGCGGTGCTCACGGTGGGCAGCTCCCAGGTGCGTTTGAGCCGCAGCTCTGGCGGTGGGTGTACCGGTGCCGAGCTTTGATACGGCAGGTGTGCTCTGTTGTTCTCTGCCGCTTTTCATTTTTACCGGCTCTCAGCCGGGCCTTGTGTAACGTTTCATTTTCTGTGTTCTGCAGAGACTTCTCTTGGTCTCCCGGTGGTAACATAATCGCCTTCTGGGTGCCTGAAGACAAAGACATCCCCGCCAGGGTAACCCTGATGCAGCTTCCTACCAGGCAGGAGATCAGAGTTAGGAATCTGTTCAATGTCGTGGATTGCAAGCTACACTGGCAGAAGAACGGGGATTACCTGTGTGTTAAAGTCGATAGGACTCCCAAAGGCACGCAGGTGAGTGGGGGCCGGTGGGTGGGGTCGCTCCCTCCTTGCGCAGCTCTGAACCAGCCTGTTCTGTTTGCAGGATGTTAATGGGCTTTGGGGGTCAAATTGTGGGTTCTTCTCAGACCCTCCTGACAGCCAAAGCAGTTAGCTGGCGCGTCATGGCTACAGCTCCTGCCACGTTCCAGTGAGGAGTGTCGTTTTTTTCTGTGAAACTGAGTAGGTGATCCGTTCACGTAGGTTCGAGTTCATAAGGGGGTTTGGTGACTTCTCCTCCAGGAGGCTGTCCTCCTTCTCTGGGGGAGCTAACATCAGTGTGTGACACAGTTCTGCACATAGGTTGTTTTGTTTGCATTATTTAATATTTAATTTATCAAAAAATTGCCTGATTTTCCTTGAAATGGAAGTATTCCTCCTCTTTTTACAAAAAAAAATTTTTATCAGGATGTAATTCACATACCATAAAACTCACCCTTTCAAAGTGTACAGTTCACAGCTTTCAGTACATTCACAAAGTCGTGCAACCATCACTACTATCTTAATTCCATAATACTGTCATCACCCCAGAAAGAAATTCCGTGGCCCTCAGTCACCCCGTTCCCACACTCCCACCCCTGCCTCCTGACATCACACATCTGCTTTCTGTCTATGGATGTCTCTATTCTAGATGTTTCCTATGAATGGCATCATACAACACGTGGCCTTCTGTATCTGGCTTCCTTCACTGAGCACGTGTTCAAGGCTTGTCCGGGTTATGGCCTGTGTCAGCTCCTCATTCCTTTTGGTGGCTCGTTTTCCACGTGTGGATGTGCTACGCCCTGTTTGTCCATTCATCCGTCTCGGGCAATTGGGTGGTTTCCGCCTTTGGGCTGTTGCACATGACGCAGCACCCTGCCTTACTCAGGTGGTCCTTGGAGGTCATGCCGCAGGGTACGCCACTGTTTTGAAGTAGCTTAATCGGCCCGTGGGTGGTTCTTCAGGGCACTTCACAGGTTCTGCAGACCAGCTACAGTGAGCATCCTTGAACCTGTCGGTGTGTGAGGATGACGTTGAGGGCGGTTCTCGGGAGTGGAGTCTGGGCCGGAGAGGGAGAAAGTGCATCCGGGTGTTCTCCACGAGCCCCCGAGCTTGGGCCGCCCTCCCCCAGCATGTGGGGTTCTGCTTTCATCAAGACGGGTGTAATTTTGATCACTTCAGATACGCATGTCTCACCAGGAGTATAAATTCGGCCTTTCATTAAATTCTCAAGTTGTCCTTTGATTTAAATCGTATGCTTTCAGTTTCCAGAATGTCACCCCTTCTTTCTTTTTTTTTTAAAAACAGGGTGTTGTCACAAATTTCGAAATTTTCCGAATGAGGGAAAAACAGGTACCTGTTGATGTGGTCGAAATGAAAGGCAAGTTCCCCTGTGGTCATTTGTGGTTGGATGCTCCGTACGTGCCCTCTTATACTGGGCCTTTAAAGCTTCAGTGTGAGCCCGCCGCCGAAGCAGCAACAGTCTCGACTCCGAATGCTAACTCGCGGTGAACAGCCTGTCTCCTTACAGAGCCCACGCTCGCAAGTTTAGGTTTTCTTTTGTTCTTTCCCACTTCAGTCTCTTAACTTTTCCAGCTGCCAGGCAGAGGTGCCCTTCGCGGCACTGTGACAGGTTACTTGGCAGAAGGGCGGGGGTTCTAGCCACTTGTCAGGACGAGGAAGTGTGAGGAGCGGGTTTTCATCACAGTCAGTGACGGCAGAAGCGCTTTCTTTCTAACATACGAATGTTCTCGGTTCTGTGGAGCTTTGCTTTGGACTCGTGAAAACTGTTCAAATGCTGTGTTTCTGCCTTCAGGTGGAAAATTGAGCTGTGTCTTGTGTTTGGTTGGATGTTTGTTGTAGTTTTGTTTTCTAGTTTGCTCCTGAGAGGAGGAGGGAGGGGAGAGGAAAGTATGGAGGTGGGGAGGTGTGTAAAACCTGGCCACCTGGCCTGGGTGGAAAGACACCGTCACCCTCGTGAGGCCGTGGAATGCTGCCACGCGTTCAGCGGCAACGGTGAGGGAGGTGACGCCCACGGCCAACCTGCCCATGGGCTTGTCACGGCCCCACTGTGGTCGGGACTCTTGGGAAAGGGGGGTTTCACAGAGGTCACCTTGCAGGGCTGAAATGCACTGTTCTTGAAACTGTAGGAGGGAGTGCCTCTGTTCCTGTGCCTGCTCAGTGGTCCTTTTAAGGAATTTAATAAGAGTTTGGGGTGTTGCTCTGATTGAATAGTGCAAACTTTAACTGCTCAGGACCGGAGCAGCTCACGCTGTTGCTTGATTGTAGAAACCATCATCGCCTTTGCCTGGGAGCCCAACGGGAGTAAGTTTGCTGTGCTGCACGGGGAGGCTCCTCGAATATCGGTTTCCTTCTACCACGTGAAGAGCAACGGGAAGATCGAGCTCATCAGTGAGTACTCCCGCCCTGTGCAGAGTGGGTGGCAGGTCGGCACATACGGGGTGGAACCTCGTCATCGCCCCACGGAGCATGTGCAGGTGGCCCGGCAGCAGCTGCTTGGGCCGGAGCCCTCAGCTGGACGAATCCCCTGCGGGTTCGGGTGAGGATGGGGTGGTGACTCACGTGGGGCGCTTTACATCCATGACGAATAGGCCTGCCGCGAGCTCCTGTGGGGCCCTCGCACGTTAGTGTTTTAGACTTCACCTCTCGCCCTTGTTCTGAGTGGATGAAGTCTCGTTTTTTCCTCTTGTGGCCGCAGCTGCCATCTCTGGGCTTCGGGGTCACATCCCCCCCACCCCCCTTCAGCCTGGATGTCCTGGTTCCACTGTCGCTCAGCTCTGCCTGGAAGGGGCCTCGTTCGTCCCCCGGTCCTACTGTAGAGGCGAGGCAGGCCCTGTCTTTCCTCAGCAGTGTCAGTACCGTCAGGCGGGGACTCTGACAGCTGGCTTGCTCTCTGCCCAAACCGGGCTCCTCCAGGGCGTCCTGTTCCCCCCTCCCATCCTGTGTCCTCAGTGCTCAGCACGGAGCTCAGTGCGTGGCAGGGCCTCGCTCACTCCTGTGCGGTTGAGCTCATGGCGGTTGTTTCTTCGTAGCCCTTCTTTCATGTGGTGGCTGAGGAACAGAGACCTCCCGGTCCCCCTTCAGAGACAGGGCTCCCGGTGCTTCCCACAGGACTTCCTGACCTGAGGACGGTGGGCTTATCCCAGCACCTGGGGGGACTCGTGTGCCCCAGGATTGGCTTTTCCCAAGAGCATTGTGTGGAGAATCCAGTTTTCGTTTGCTCAAGCTTCGCAGCGTTTGTGATGGAATCATCTTATGGTGGAATCAGTGGGCTGTCCGTCCTGGAGTGATTGTGTTGTTAATCCCCTCCATGCAGAAGGAAACGGGGACAGTCCCAGACAGCAGAAGAGTCCACTCATCTTGTTATGAGGCAGACTCAAGTGTAAAAGGCCTCCTGCCTCCTGAGTGTTGCGCCCCGCTCCCTTCCTGGAAGGCGCAGCCTCAGTGTGGGCCTTCTCCCCTCTCCCTCTGCCCGTGCTTCCGGGCCCTGCTGCAGGCTGAGATAGACAGCCCAGACGTCAGCTTGGTGCCCACTCTGAGTGGGGAGACCCCCAGGCACAGACGGAGCGACCTGCAGCGGCTCTGCCTGGGTCGTGCAGGGGGCGAGCGGGTTAGAGCAGTAGGGTGTTTGGAGAGGACGGGCTGTGAAAGTCTTTATAAGCGTGCAACTTAGAAAGATGTTTGAGTCACAAGAAGCATGGATTTTAGGCTCTTTTGGGTCACATAGCTCTGAGCATCTGCTGGAAATTGGGTTCTCGCCCTGGTGCAGAGTCCTTGTGGTATTGAGTATCTCTGTCCTATTGCCTGTGAAGTGGATTGTTTTGAACATAAAATGTTATTGAAAGTAGTATTGCAGCTCCAGAATACCCCAGAATACATCACTCGAGGTGTGCTCAAATGACGGATTTGCTGGAATTCTTTTCACAGGCATCAGGTAGGCGTGGTTCATCTAGAGAGTTCTGGCTAACAGTCTTTTTACCAGGCATCCCTGTAGGGGCAGCGTGGACCTCTTGCCGTCCCTCACTCTTGGCTGGATGCTGTCTAGAACCTTTGCACAGACTTTTCCTACTTTCTTTCCTTGCAGAAATGTTTGATAAACAGCAGGCGAATACCATCTTTTGGAGTCCCCAAGGACAGTTTGTGGTGCTGGCAGGTCTGAGGAGGTGGGTTCTGCGGGCTGCTGTGGAGGCCTGGCCCTGGGCCCCTGTCTCGTGCTCTCACTCCTGGAGAACTTGGCAGAGAGAGTATTCTTGCGGAAGGGTCCTCCCCGTGTCAGTCCACGTGTCATGTCTCCGTTGTGCTCCCCAAACGGGGGCCGAGACGGGCAGCTGGACAGTCACGGGCTCAGGCTTTCGTTGCGGGCCCTGGAAGGCGTGTCTGTGTTGTCGTTCTTCGTGGTGGAACGAGAACCCTTCCTGGCAGTCCGCTTAGCTAATGTAAAGTCCACGTCTCCTCCTCAGCACGGGGACACGTCCCCTCCCTCGTTCCCTGCTGGTCACTGTTCGCACACTGCCCTCCATAGGCTGTTTCCCTGCTTCATCGCAGACGCTTCCTGTTGTGCTGTGGAGGCTTGGCCTTGGGTGACCTTTTCTCTAAAAACGCTAGATGCCACACACAGTGCATGTCACTTGCACTTTACGTGTCTTCGTTCTCAGCGTCCTCAGGGTGCCGTTGCTGTTGTTTCCACGTTAACAGTGAGGCAGTGGTTGGGAATGCCCGAGGTCCCGAGTCCCTGCCCTGTGCCCTCCCCACAGAGCCTCTCCGGCAGCGGGCACGCGAGAGTAGGGCGTGCATAAGCCCGCTCTACGTGAAGCCTGACCGTGCTGTCTGTCTCCCCAGTATGAATGGTGCCTTGGCATTTGTTGACACTTCCGACTGCACGGTCATGAACATTGCAGAACACTACATGGCCTCCGACGTGGAGTGGGATCCTACTGGGCGTTACGTCGTCACCTCCGTGTCCTGGTGGAGCCATAAGGTATGGGGACCTGCGTAGCCTTGATACAGTATGAAGCAGGCGGTGCCGGGCTTGCGGCTGACTCTCCTCACCTCGGGAAGGGTACCGTGCGTGGCCTCACCTCTCCCGTCCCGTCTCCGCGGGAGGGCCTTGCTGTGGTCGTCATTAATCGATCTTTCACGCCCGGCCCAGGCTGCCTCAGAGTACCCTGAGCAGAGCGCCTGGGGCAGCCAGCCTTTCCCGTGAACAGGTTGGCGTTCCTCGGTGTCTCTCTTTCCTGGGTCAGATCATGTCTTGGGCCTGCTGCAGCCGAGTCCAGGCTGTCGTCCTCTGCAGTAGCCGGAGAGCCTTCCAGTGGGAATCAGATTGTACAGTTTCCCGCTTCCTAGGTGTGGAATTAGACCACTGAAGTTTAGTTAAGCAAGGCTGCTTACCGTGGCTCGTGAGTGCAGGGAGAATTATTTCCCTCCAGTAACTTCCCTCTGAGAGGTTCCTGGTTTGGACCATCGTTGTCTGGTCACCCAGCCTGTTAGGTCCTCCGTTCTACGGCCTGTGCTGGCCTCTGACCTCTGCCCCGAGACTGCCTGCTCCCCACGTGGAGGCCGCGCTGCCCTCGAGCACCCAGGCTGCTTCTGCCTCCTGGCCTCTGCAGCCTCCCCCCAGGGCTGCAGTTCCTGTGGGTTTGGTGCTTCCTGCCGTTCAGGTGTCTGCGGAGTTGCCTCCCCCGCCTCGTCACCTCGTCCTCTCACCCTGCCCTGTGGTTTCCTAGCGCTCACACGGCATGGATTCATCCTCAGTGATTGTTGAGAGTTCGTCATTTCCTTTTCCCGCTAGAGTGGAACATCGTGAGGGCAAGGGCCTTTTCTCTCCTGTTCTCCGCCGGGTCCCAGCGTCTGACACTGCCCAGCACGTAGTCAGCATTGTCAGGGTTTGCTGACTGAATGAATTGGCATGCAAGAAAACCGTTAACATTCCTGTTTTTAACTTCTTGAAAAGATCATCATCTCTGTCCGTACAAAAGGCTTGAGGGTACATCAGTGATTGCAGAAGGTTGAGTCGTGGCGGGAGCAGGGGTGCGTCCACTGCTGAGAGGGCTGCTTCTCCTGGGCTCTGGGAACTCCCGGGAGGGCATGAAAAGGTGTGCGCACAAGCGGCTTTCCGGAGAGAGGCTCCGTTTCCTTGAGAGGCTCCAAAAAGGCCGTAACCTGAAGAATTGAAGGAAGTCTGTGCTCCGTAGGGGTCAGAGTTCGTGTCTGTGGAGTCTCTGTGTGTCGTGTCCGGATGCTGGTGTCTTTTCGGCACAGTCCCCAGCTCGTTCCTCCCTGGCTGGTAGTGCAGTTGGCCGAGGGTCTCTGCGTGTCGGATTGCTCTTTGGCTGATTGAGTGTTGACAGTTGCCCTGGCTCAGGTGCGTCCGGAGCCCGTGAGATCGGGTACGGCTCCTGCTGTTGGATTGCGTGATGTGCTTTTAGGAACATGGACTTAGTGAGCATTTTCCCACTCAGGTCAGGGTATGTTGACCGTACCTGTGTCTTAACTTGTTCAAGTGTCACCTCCGTGAGGCTTCCTTGACACTTCGTAAAGTCCTTTTAGATTGACGGCCGCTCCGTTAAATTTCCATATGCTCCCAGAATGCTGGTCTGCAACAGCGTTACGCCAGGGTGTAAATGAAGGCACTGGTTTCTTCAAGAAACTCTTGTTGTGAACAAAATAGCAGCTGCACTAAACAGTGTGTTTGGTGTGTAGTTAACTTAGTTTCTGGCACAGGTCGCTCGTCCCAGACCCGTAAAAGGCCTGCGCTTCACTGGCATTGCTCCAGCTGCCTGTATACCGTGCTCCGTAATTCAGAACGGAAGCTTTTGCGTCTCTTGCTTCTCGACTGTGTTGCCCCTGCTGGATGTCATCCCAGCGGAGGCAGAGATCTTTGTTTTGTTCACCAGTGTCTCTCAAATACCAAAACGTTTGACAGGTTATTGGCTCTGAAACATCTGTTGAGTGAAACGGTTAATTTTGTTGTCCTGTTGACAGAGATCCCCAGACCTCTAGGTGTCGGTGGAACTCGGGGAGTGGGCAGCTCTTCGGCCTCTGTTCTCTCGTAGGTGGACAATGCTTACTGGCTGTGGACCTTCCAAGGCCGCCTTTTGCAGAAGAACAACAAGGATCGCTTCTGCCAGCTGCTGTGGAGACCCCGGCCCCCAACACTGCTGAGCCAGGAGCAGATAAAGGTCTGGGGTCCCTGCCAGGTTGAGGGGATGTGGACGTGATCGTGAAGGAAAACAGTGGTTCTTTTTTCCTGTTACTGTGAGGGTGGTGAGTGAGCATAGAAGCGTGACACTTACGGGGCTCTTTGAAGAGACACACAAACGGTAGGAACCAGACGGAGCAGGACAGGAAACTCAGGTTTTCAGGTTAAGGACACGTCAGTACCATGCTTGGAATGCGTGAAGTAGAGGGGCGATGGAAGGTGCCGGGCTGTGGGAGCGTCCTGGTGGGGTTAGGAGGCACACAACTGTGGGACTTACGTGATTGTGCTGAGAGGCTAAGAGGAGAGTGCAGCTCCAGGAAAGGAAGCAGCCTCGAGGACGGCTACCCCAGAGGGCAGACGCCGCGCCGAGTGCTCCCAGGAGCCCATGTTCTGTTCATTGGGAGGGGTCATGTCGTGTTGGCATCTTTGAGGATTGGCTTTGTGGTTCTTGTTTTGAATGTTTAAATCCTGAGTGACTTGTCTTTGTTTCAGCAAATTAAAAAGGATCTGAAGAAATACTCCAAGATCTTTGAACAGAAGGATCGTCTGAGTCAGTCCAAAGCCTCCAAGGTTAGCCTGGTTCCTAGGACTGAGGGAGATGAGGAGAGAGCCCCCGGCCCTCCTGGTGGAGCTGGGCCAGGAGAGGGGCCAGCGCCAGGCCTGGGGGGGATAGGAGGTGTCTGCTCAGGGAGACTCAGCGGGGGCAGCTGTGGGCCTCGGGGCCTGACCAACCCTCCTGGTGGCTGGCTTCTCAGTATGTATGGGGCGGGGGCAGTGTTAGAGGGAGAAGATGAGCCCAAAGACACCCTGTCTCGAGAATCTCTAAATTGGGTAGTCCTCACATCCTCTGACTGGGGGTCCCTGCCGATCGTGTCTTTTCATTTCCGTTTGTCCTGTAACTTCCCCCCCAACTCCATGTGTAGGAATTAGTAGAGAGAAGACGAACCATGATGGAGGATTTCCGGAAATACCGGAAAATGGCCCAAGAGCTCTATATGGAGCAGAAAAACGAACGTCTCGAATTGCGAGGAGGTAACTTTAGTAGCCGAAGATGACGTTTTTAAAGGGTCTATTTGTAAAATATTTTTTCCTTTCGCATCTGGGTTAATTCTCCAAGTTTCTCAGTAAACTTCAAGTCTTGTCTAAAGATTCTCAAATTGTCAGAGGAGCTGGAGCTTCCACTGCACACAGGTCCGGGCCCCAGCTTTGCAGAGGGCCTTGGTGTGCATGCGCGTGTGCGTGAGGTCCAGGAGGGGTCCCCGGCAGTCCTGGGGGGGCTCCCGCACGTCTGCGCGCCAGTGCAGCCCCTCCTCCCCCTGCTCCTCTTAGGCGTGGACACTGATGAGCTGGACAGCAACGTGGATGACTGGGAGGAGGAGACCATCGAGTTCTTTGTCACAGAAGAAATCATTCCTCTTGGAAATCAGGAGTGAGCCGAGAGCACTGGTAAGACTTCTTCAGACAGGAACACTCAGATGCTGCTGGTGGTTTTTTCTTTCCTTTCTGTCACTGCACCAGTTACACAATACTCGTTCAAGGCTGCGAGTGGACCTCCAGCTCACGTGGTCAGGATTGGGAAGATCTTGGCATGAGCTGTCGAGAGTAACGTGCAGACCCTGGGTGTCAGAGCTAGGGCTTCTCTGGAAGCTCCAGGCCTCCAGCTCCAGGTTTTGAGGATGGTGCCTTTGGAGCAGGGTTTGGTCGTGGATGAGAGGAGGGCCAGGGCGGGCACTGGGCGGGTGGTGTGACGTGCCCGGGGAAGGGGAGGACCATCCCCAGGAGCCTTTGCTCGGAGAAGGCCTCGTGTCCAGCAGAGAGCAAAGACGGGCATTGCCGGCCGTGGTGCTGGGTCTGGTCAGTCCCGGTCGTGCTGAGCCGAGCGCCCTCACCATCCGCTCAGTCCCGGTCATGCTGGGCCAAGCGCCCTCACCATCCGCTCAGTCCCGGTCGTGCTGGGCCGGGCGCCCTCACCATCCGGTCATGGGTGGCAGGGCATGAGGGCCTTTGCAGTGAGGGAGGAAGAGTCCAGCGGTTCTGCATCTCGAGCTGACGTGAACGGGGGGCTGGGGGCAGTCTGAGGCTTTTGTGTGCGGTGGGCTGTCCACGCAGTGCTGTCCCCATGCCAGGGAGAGGCCCGTGGCCGACCGGAGTGAATGTGGTGGTTCCTTGGGAACCACGTCGAGGCTGCTCCCGGAGACAGCTGCCTCTCTCACAGCCATGAGACTAACGCGGGTCTTCGGGGTCCCTTCCGCCTTAAGGTTGTGTGCTGTCTGCCATACCTGCTCGTCGGGGATGACGTCAGTGGTGACTGTTCCTCTTTTTTTTTTTTTTTTTTTTTTTTTTTTAAAGATTTTATTTTTTTTCCTTTTTCTCCCCAAAGCCCCCAGGTACATAGTTGCATATTCTTAGTTGTGGGTCCCTCCAGTTGTGGCATGTGGGACGCTGCCTCAGCGTGGTTTGATGAGCAGCGCCATGTCCGCGCCCAGGACTCGAACCGACGAAACACTGGGCCGCCTGCAGCGGAGCGCGCGAACTTAACCACTCGGCCACGGGGCCAGCCCCCGTGACTGTTCCTCTTATCGTCACTTGTCAGGAAGGTGGGGACAGAGAGTAACAGCTGTTCCCTTGTTGCAGTGTCACGTGTCCCGTGCTGGACCCAGGCTCATCCTCTTGTGGAACCTGCACAACCCCTGGGACCCCCCGTGCTTTCTCCTGCTCTGGCTGTGCCCACACCTGGGTTCTTCCATCCACACATTGTTGTGCCTTGTAACCCCCGGGAGCCACGCTGGGGGCGTTGGAAGGCGCTGCTTCACGTTTTCTTGTTTGGGTTTTTTAAAGTCACACCACCAGTGTCTGCTCTTGGACTCGGGCACGTGCTCCGGCAGGCGCTCTCCTCCGGCCGTGGTGGTGCTTCCGAGGTGCAGCGTCCACAGCTGACCAGTCCTCTCGAGGTCCCTTCCTGTCCCATGCGCGTGGGCCAGTGTTGGTGTCCTGGCCGCCAGCGGGGGAGCAGTGCGGCGCTGTGCCTGGTGTGCTCGGAGGGCAGTGCAGCGCGGACTCCCCGCCGCCCGGGGTGTGGCAGGTTCTCTCACCAGGCTGAACGTGGAAATAAAAGCAAACCTGTGTGAAAAAGCTGTCTTTCTCCTCTTTGAACGTAGCTAGCGGCCTTGAATGTGGCGCTTCTCTCCCCTCCCTCCCCGCCAGCGGTGGTGGCCGCTGCTGGGCTCCTTGCATCCGTCTGCCACGCGCCACGCGGTGAGGAGGGCGACCACCCTCATGATCTCGTCTGCGCGTCCGCTGAGCCCTGCACAGTACGCGGCAGTCCGGGAGATGTCGTTTTCTTGTCTGTGCTCGCCGTGTCACCTGATGAGGAGCCCTGTAGACTTTGCCTTGGAGTTCTACAAGCTTGCAGACTTGGTTGAGAGCTGTCGTTTTAGCCACTATTACGTGGCTTTGAATATTTAGCTTTTTTGCCCCTCTAGAAAGGGAGTGAACGAATCATGTAATCTCAGCCCATTTTTATTTGCAGTGTCTTGCTACCCATCGGTGCCTTGTGAAATTGCGGTTTCTTCCACCTCTTTCTTTTTGTCCCCTTGGAAGCTGAAGTGTAGTTTGAAAAGCAGCGAAGCCTGCAGCAGGCGCACTTGGAATTCACGGCAGTGACATGTGCAAACCTCAGCGTTTGGGATTGGAGCAGGAGCTGTCACCTGTGGGCAGAAGACAGGCGGATGCCGCCCCTGCGGCCCAGTCAGCTGGTGCCCAGGCGGTCCTTGTCCTGCGGGGTTCCAGGGACAGTGGCGGTGGCGGGCTGCCCACTGCAGGCTCATCCTCACGAAGGCCCCGGCGGCTCAGGGTCCCCCGGGTGAGGCGGGCATTCCGCGCTGCCCCTTTCTCGTGAGCCTTAAATCCCCCCATCCGCTTTCTCCACAGTCCTTCTGGTTGCGGGCCTGCCGTTAGCGCGTCCCCGTGAGTGCCCGTTTTACGGTGCTTCTCGTTGCTCTCCTCTTTTCTCAGCTTGAGTGTGCCAAGACCTAGTTTTTCTAATTTCATGGCAGTAAGAAGAAGAGGCACACGGTTCTATCATATTCACAGGTTTTTAACAGAGCTTTCAAAAACTTTTCCCTGTTTGAAACTTGCTAGTTGTAATTGTTTTATCTGATTTGTAAATAAAAGGATTTCTGAAACACTGCCTGCTTCGACTCTCCTTGCTGCAGCGGAGCCTTCCAGGACCGCCCTGGCGACGATTCCTGACCCAGCCTGGGGTGGGAAAGGGCAGAGCGTCCCCCCAGCACTCTGGCCCGGGGCGTCCAGGTGGGCACTGGTCTGCTCTTGGCCGTGTCTGCAGGAGACCGGAAGCGGTCAAGGCGGGAGGGTATTTGCCTTCGCCTTGGAACCTGGCTTTTCCAGCAAGTTCTGGGAGGGGTCGAGGCTGGAGCCTTCGTGAAAGGGGGACATGGATTTCGAGGGGTGCCGCTCCCTCTCCTTGCCTCGTTCACGTGTCACGCGGTCCTGGAGCTCAGCACTGACCTGGACGCCATGGACTGTGGCCACATGCACACTCGTCCTGAGCACGCTACCGTACGCTGGTCGGTCAGTGCTGCTGGGCCGGCCAACCTGAGAGCCATGGTGACCTGAAGCGAGCCATTCACCCTCAGGCCCACCCCGCTGCTGCCGCTGGGCCCCTGCACGTCTTTCTACTCTAGTTCCAGTCACTCGGTGGGATTTCTCAGTTTCACTTCATGGATGCTATCTCTGATTGTACGAAACACAGGACCAATGGGCTGTGTTGGCACTGACCCCAGCTCTCGGTAGGGGCGGTGCTGTCTGGCACTTGTTGGCTGCACCGCCGGGCAGCTGCAGCCTGTGATGGTTGGTTCTCGGTGCAGTGACTTCCCTGGGGCCCGCAGTGGAAAAGCTGAGCGCAGTGTTTAAGCAGCAGATACGCCGGTGGTTAACTCGAGTCAGGCCCTGGGTGCAGTGCAGACAGCTTGGGAGAGGCCAAACCCTTTAAGGATGCATCTTTGGGAAGAGGCATTCACAGCTGAGGTGATTCCAGGAGATGTTAGCTACTTCAGTGGGAAAGCTCCAAGGCCAACCCTGGCGTGCTTTGGGAGGGGGCGGGGGGCAGCACTGCTCAGGCCTTTCCTCTGGCTGCCCCCTCTCCTGGCACCCCACCCTGCGAAAATAGATGCAGTCCCTCCGTCTCCTCCGGGTGTAGATCTCAGGCAGGCTCACCTGTAGATTGGGTGAGGCAGTGGAGGAACCCTGGGTTGCCATGGTGTTGGATGAGCACATACACATGAAGGCTGGACAGGTGTCTGGCACCCGTCCCTGTGTCTGTGTCTGTGTGCCCAGCATGCAGCCAGCCTGTGCCCCGTGGGGCCTGGGCCACTCAGCTGCTCAGGGCCCATCTGAGCCACGTGGGCAATCCCAGCATCACTGAGACAGTTAAGGACCAGCTGGGCTCCCAGGGGCCCTGCTGATGTCACTCGGGCGGGGTGGGGCGGGGCTGACTCGGGGACAGGTCTCCTCATCTCAGCCAGGAGAGCAGGGAGTGCGTGCATCCCTGGCCTGCCACATGCCCTCCTGCCCTGCCGCTGGCCCCTCCCCGGCTGGGGGCAGCCCGGCCCTGAGGGAGATGGAGCCCAAGGACCAGCAGCTCCTGGTGAGTGCCCTCCTCGCCTCCCCTGACAGCCGCAGGGTTGTGCATCTGCATCCCCAGCCCCGAGGCTGCCTCTGCCCTGCTCCCGACCCGCTGCCCCCAGCACAGCTTGGCACAGCTGAGGTCTCTGTCATCAGCCCCCCGAACCCAGCAGTCCTCAGCCTTCCCTCACTGGGACCTCACAACTCCCTGCTCCCCAACCTCCTCACCCCAAGTCCAGAGGCACCCCCCTTCACCCCTTGCCCTCTGAATCTCATTCCCTGGGGAGCTCGACCTGCACCAGGACCCCCAGAAGCGGGGGGTGGGCACCCTCTACCCTGGCCCAATCCAGGCCTGACCAGACCCTCTGCTGGCTCACGTGGAACCTCAGCCCGTTTGACAGTTGGGTGAGCTGAGGCTGAGGACTCGCCCCAGAGACCTGAGTCCTGCCTGCCCCTCGGGGAGAAGCAGAGCTACGGCTTCTGCCGGAAGGAACTTTCCCGTCCTACAGATGACAGAGCGGGGGCCCAAAGGCTTGCGCTGGCTTGCCGGGGCCCATAGCTCCTGGGGGGTCGAGGATTCGAGGCCTGGGGTCAGTGTGATCCAAGAGGGCCTCCTGTGGGACTCCCTGAGGATGGGGGTGGTGGAGCAGGGCAGAGAATGATGGACAGCGGAGCCCGGGGGCTTCCTACTTGAGAATAGCCTTCCCTCTGAACACACTCATGGCCTGCATGGAGCTTTGGGTCCCTTCTGGTGGTGGGTGAAGCAGAAGTAACCGGGTGAGGGGGTGAGACCCCCTTAGCTGTGTGGCCTTGGGCAAGTTACTTCACCTCTCTGTGCCTCAGTCTCCCCACCTGAGATTAGTGAGGGTAACTATGCACAGTGCTCCCCTCCAGCATTACGTGAGGCGGGAACAAGTTCACGCTATGGGTTGGAAGGTTAGCACTTGGGGCTCAGTGGCCTTGATGCCTCACTGAGAGCGTGGAGCTCATGAGGTGGGGATGGGGAGGAGTGGGGAGAGTTTGGGCTGGGCGTCTCCGGTGTCCTGGAAGAATCCTGCCCACAGGTAGCGCTGCGGATCCGCCCGCTCAATGACACAGAACTGGAGGAAGGAGCCACCGCCATCGCCCACAAAGTCGGGGACCAGGTGAGGCTGTAGGGGCACAGAGGGTGCGTCCACCGGGTCGCAAAGCTCACCCTCCCAGTGCACACTTCACCTGCTTCGATCCCTCGCTCGCCCACTTGCTCATTCTCTCATTCATGCCTTCAGCAAATGTTCAGATCCAGTGCTCCCCGCGGCCAGATGCTGTTCCAGACGCTGTTCCAGACGCGGGTAGGGCCGTGAGGCAGACAAGGGCCCACCCAACCCAGCTCACTTTCTAGTGGGGGTGGGGGGCAGCCGGACATCTCGGGGGGGTGCAGTGCCTCAGAGAGGAGGAAGCAGAGCACAGGTGGGCCCGAAGGCCTCTCTGATAGGACGCCCGGGCAGCACCCAGAGGAGGGGGCCCAGTGGTCTCCGGGAGGGAGTGATGCTCCAGGTCCCGACGCAGGAGCGGCTGGGCTCAAGGGCCTGGAGCCGTGGGAGCGGGAGACGGCGGGGCCCAGCGCGAATTTAGCAGGTCCAGGTCCAGGGCTGCAGTTTGGGGAAGGGGCCCAGGTGACTGCGGGCAGCAGGATGCTGCCTCGCCGAGGATTCCTGCTCCTCGGTTTGGACACGTTGGTGCCCGTCGTAGTCACTTGCTGGAATAAATGCCAAATTTGGGGGAAAACAAGATTTTGTCAAGAGAATTGGGTTTTCCCATTTGTCGTCAGAAAGGCAGCTTTAGCGAGGAATTGAATGTGGTTCCTGGGAGCGTGTTTGCCCATCCAAGGCAGAGGGCCAGGATGTTGGGGAGCCCTGGCTGCCGGCTGCCCACCAGGGTTGGGGCGCCCAGTGCCGACCCAGCCGGAGGGAGAGAAGCTGGAGGGGCGATGCTGCGGGAAGATGAAATGGACGGAATGACTGGGGGGCAGGAGGGGCAGGGAGGCCAGGGGAACTGGTGCTGAGTTCCTAGATAACTCAGCAGTAAAACAGGACGGGGCCCTTGTTAAATCGGGGGGAAGAAGAGAGGACCCTTTAAATAACTTTTAAGACAAATAATTTGCTGGAATCTATAGTGGCTCTTAAAGTAATGTCACTAGTCCTCAGACCTCGGGGCTTTGCCCATCATGGGGGCTTGCCAGGGTCCAGCCCCAGCATGAACAGGGTCTCCTGAGGGATGGACGGCGTCCGCGAGGGAGGAGGCGGTGAGACAAGGAGTTTTGTGTCCAAGTCTAACTTTATTTTGTGTATGTATGATTTATATAGGGCTCAGGGTATGCAAGGATGATTTCATGAAACAGTCCCAGTACATGTTTTTGGCTCACGTAAGCTGGTTTTTGCAAGGTAGACAATAGTCCTAAGAGTAATTGATTATAAGATAGACAGTAGTCCTAAGAGCAATTGATTGTGTGTAGGCCCTGGGGGAGTCAAGCTTCTGTAATTCTTTCCTTCAAGGAGGCTACCCCCAGCGGCCTCCTGACTCAATGGGCTGTGGCAACCACGGTCCTCCCAGAGAGATCTGTGGGGGCTACAGATTTCTTTGTTCCCTCTCCACTCCCATCGCTTCACCCGACCAAAGGACGGGTCAGAATGTTCTTTCCCTAGAAGATGTTTTTCCCCAGAACTTTCCCTAGAATATTGCATTGTATCATTCTCATTCCCAGGGCCGGGCTGACTTCCCCTGAAATAACCCCAGGTGTAGAGCAGAGTGAGCAAAAGCAGAAAAGTCAGAAGTACCGGGGAGACTCGTTGCAGGGGCACCCTGGTAGAATCCCTTGAGGGTCACCGTGCGTCCCCTCATCTCTCTCCCGGACCGTGTCACAAGGCAGAGGCTTAACTTGTAGGCTGACGGCTCCCGGCAGGGGCTGACCGACCTCCTCCCAGGAGGCTCCCCAGCTGTCCCTGGGTGACTTCTGGTCCCATCTGGTAACGGGAGCCTCAGCAGCACCCCTGTGTGGGTTGGAACACCCCCCTTTCATCTTTCTCCTGCTGTTTGCCGGCCGCACCCCTGGGAGGCCACCGGCCACACCTGAAGATAGTGTCGCCTGCTGGCCCCGGCCCTGGCAGCTCCGTGGGCATCCGGGGCTGCCCATGGTTCCTCGAGGTGAGGATGCCTCTCTCCTTAGAGGGAGAACTTCTCCCCAGCGCCCTGGTTTTGGGGCTCCTGTGAATCTAAGGAAACAGGACACCTCCGGATTCCACGGGGTGGGGGGCGGGGCTCGGGCTGAGGGGTTTGAAATGAAACAAGCGCATCATGAGAATGGAAAATCGTTTCAGCAAGTCGGAACCTCAGGTTTTCCGGCACTGCCGCCCCTCTGAAGTCTCGGGAACGCTGGCACTTGGTCAGTAGGCTCCGCAGAGGAGCGTTTCAGAACGATGTGGGTGACGGTGTGCGGTCACAGGTCCCCCTGGACCCTCTCCACCTGCATCCCCACCACCCCCTGCATCGTCTGGTCTCCCCTCTGGGCGTCTGGACAGGAATGTCTCGGAGTTATTCCAGAGCCCACCCCGGGCCTGGCTCCCAAAGGCTGCCTTGCCGTGCACTATACAAAAGCCCACTTTTTAAAAATTGAGGTGAAATTCACATGACACAAAACTCAACCATTTTACAGTGAAGAATTCAGTGGCATTCAGCACATTCACAGTGTCGTGCGACCTCTATCTAGTTCCAAAACATTTCCATCACCCCAGAAGGAGAGGCCACACCTGGGGAGCCGTCGCTCGCCAACCGCCTCCCACCGCCCGCCAGCCCCTGCCACCCCCACCTGCTTCCCGTCTCTGTGGGTTCGCCCGTTCTGGATGTTTCCTGTGAACGGGGTCCTACGATACTCGGCTTTCGCCCCTGGCTTCTTTACCTAGCACGGTGTCTCCAAGGTTCGTCCCTGCTGTGTGTCGTCGCATTTGCTTTCAACTTTTGATTTTGAAGTCACTGTGGACTGATCAAAATGCTGCCAGAACCCCGCAAGGAGCTCCCCTCTTCCCTGCGCGGTTCCCCAGATGTTAACGTTGCACCAGTTAGCTTCATCCTCCCGCCCTGTGCCCACACGCTCCTTTCC
Organism: Equus caballus; assembly: GCF_041296265.1. NCBI lineage: Eukaryota > Metazoa > Chordata > Mammalia > Perissodactyla > Equidae > Equus > Equus caballus. Next base: position 1,939,825 of record NC_091696.1, read on the forward strand.
CAGGACCGTTTCAGAGTAAGGTGTGGGCATCGTGCTCCTCCACCCCCGCATGTCTCAGTGCGCATTTCTTAAAAACAGGAACGTTCTGTGACCCCAGGACAGCGAGCAAAATCAGAAATGAACACTGACATGATGTCACCAGGTCTACACCTGTGTGCACATTTAGCTGATTTCTCTCAATAATGTTATTTTCAGCAAAAGAAAACAAACATTTTTTTCCGGTCCCAGACTCAGTGCAGCTGGTAGGTTTTGAACCCGCCGGGCTCGGCGCTGTGCACGCGGTCTCGTTACCGCTCACAGCCGTGGGTTCGAGTAGTGTGTCCATCTTGTGGCCCAAGGAGGTGAGGGAACGTGCCCGCGCCTCCCAGCTGGTGTGGGTAGAAGCAGGATTGGAAACTGGGCTGCGGGCTTCCCCCCACCCCTCCTCCCCCCAGCAGGGACTTTTTGACTGCCCTTCCAATGCAGGCCAGGCCCATGTGCACACGCACCAGGAACTGCCCTGCAGGGGCTGCCCCCACGCCCTACTTTCTTGGATCCTCTCCGTCACTGGAAGGAGAAGAAAAGCATCAAGGAAAAGCGAGCGAGCTTATGTCATGGAGCAGGTCCTGGCCAGAAGCCCGGCCGGGCCCCGGGGGCTGCTCCCAGCCCTGCCTGACTCCCCAGGAACCCGGGCAGCCCTCGCCTCCCGGGACCTCAGTTTCCAGAGCTGTGGACCCACGCAGGGGTCAGGCGGGTGGCCAGGTTGGGGGGCTCTTGGTCAGCTCCACTGTGCCCCCTACAACTCCGTGCTTCCTCCCCAGTGTCCGGCCCTGCAGGCCTGGACAGGCAGCTGAGCCCCCCCCAGACCTCCACCAGCCAGGAGCTCCTCGAAGAGTAAACAGAGCTGATTGGTGTCTAACTGCCTGCCCCCCTGTCCCCTGGGAAAGGCTCCTTTGAACCTGCCGTCCTGGAGGCCCTAATGCACGGTGGCTCATCATCACATATTTATGCGAGACGGAGGCCCCGGGAGGGCCACCCGGCGGTCGGAGAGGCGAAGGCGGGCTGGAGAGCCCAGGTGGTCCTTTCCTTCTCCAGGTGCCTGTGGACCCCCCACTCTTCCGTTCTCTTTCCTTCGTGTGGCTCAGCCCCCTGAGTGGGAGGTAAAGAGGTCGGGGGTGGACATACTTGGGGCCGCGTGGCAAGAGCGCAGCAGTGAGGCTGCGGCTCAGCACTTTACAGTTTACAGAGCCCCTTCCTGTCTCTCCGTCCATTAGTTCTTCAAAGGCCCGTCCCTGTGGAGCGCTGCCTGAGGGGTCGTGGCGGGAGGGCTGTTTACAGGGACCCCAGCCCCCAGGGCCCGCCTGCTGGCAGGAGTGCAGGTGTCTGTCCCAGGGGTGGCTGTGGATTCAACATTGCCCAGTTGCTGGTGCGTGAGTGCCGGGAGCCTGGGGGGCTGATCGTCGTGGCTGTGGGGGCCGTAGCCAAGAGACGCTGCCCCCTCGGATGGAAAGCAGAGAGGGTGCTGGGCGGGAGCCCCCCAGCTCCTTTCCTGGCTGAGCACAGAGGCCTACGCCCTCCTCGGACCCAGGCCAGGCCCCCGGAGGTCGTCGAGGCTGCTTCCACGAGCAGCCCTTCCCGACCCCTCCCTTCTCCCTGCTCCTAGATGGCAGTGCTCATGGACCCCGGGGAGGACCCTGAGGACACGCTGCGTGCACACCGTTCCCGGGAGAAGGCCTTCATCTTCGACACGGTTTTCGACCAACACGCGTCGCAGGTGCCCGCCCCTCCGCCCCCTTCATCCCGTGGGCTGCGCCAGCCGTGGGTGTCTCACCAAACCCGGAGCCCCCCCGAGGGGCACTTGGTGGCCAGGTGGTCTTGTCTGTGACTTCTCACGGGGCTGTCCCTGATGAGCAAGGGCGTTGGCGCTTCGGGTCATCCCAAGGGCAAGGAGCAGGAGGCCCCTTCCAGGGGTGTGGGGGTGCCGCTAGGTCCCTGGGCCTGACACATGTTCTCACTCATCCCTCCGTCTGTCCACCCATTCATTCAGCAAAATGATGTCCTGTCCACCCTGTGGCTGGACACACTCCCTGCCCACGGGCTCCCTCCCCAGCGAGGGAGACAGACAGCCAACACGGAGAAAGGATCGCTACTAAGTGCTGTCGCAGGACCAGCGGGGCGTGCGGTGGTGGGGGGCCCTCCCTGAGGGGGTGTCTCAGCTGAGACCTTGAGCACGGAGCTGCAGACAACAGAGCGACAGAGCGGGGAGGGGTCCAGGCGGGCCCCTTAGCACACCCGTTCCCCAGATGAAGAGCCCGAGGCTCCGCGGGGTCACACAGAGGCCTGATCTTCCTCCTCCTCACCCCCTCTGCTGAGGACAGAAGGCTGCCCAGCATGTCACCTGACCCTGGCCCGGGAGCTGGGCCTTGTCACCCCACGTGGCAGAGGGCAGCCCGGGGCTCAGGGCGGACTGACACCGAGTGAGGGACACCCACTCCTGAGCCCAGCGGAGCCAGATTGGAACCCAGGCCTCCTGCAGTGGGAGCGTCACATCCCCAGGGTGATGAAGGCTGGGGGACTTGTGGCCCAGGACAAAGCCAGGGAGGGACGCAGGGCTTGTGCTGCTCAGCCCCATGCCCAGGTGACCTTCCCTTCCCAGGGGGAGCGGAGCCGAGGGAGGCCCCGTGCTCTCCGCACCACACCTCCGCTGCCACCAAGCCCCCCACTTCTCGCTCGCAGGCCAGCCGGCCCCCCCACAGCTGGGTGCCTGAGACCAGTTGCTCACGGCGTCCCTCATGGTTCTGTGGGCCCAGGAGGACCTGCTGGGCAGACCCTCGGGCTTTTAGTCATATATGGGGGGCGGCAGTCATCCGAAGGCCCCACTGGGCCCACGTCCAAGTGGCCCGCCCCCTCAGCTCCCAGAGGACTCACCGTCAGCATGGCGTTGGCTGGGGCTGTCCCCTGGAGCCCCCATGTGTGGCTTCTCTGTGTGGCTTGGCCTTCCTCGCGGCATGGTGGCCTCGAAGCTCCAAGAGGGCAGGGGGAGGCTGCTGACCTCTCTGAGGCTCGGCCCCCAGCTGGCACGTCACCACGTCTGTCGTGCTTTCCTGGCCACGCAGGTCACCGAGGCTGGCCCAGACTCGAGGAAGGCTCAGCCTCTCAGTGGGGCGGTGGTGGGAATTTGCAGCCTCTTTAAGCTACTGTACCTCTTTTCTGTTGCTGTCCAGCCTGGCAGCCGAGTTACAATGGAGAGCATCTCAGGGGGGTCCTGCTCAGAACTCGCGGGCCACCCTTTGTCACTGGGGACGTCGCCCTCCATTCAGGACTGGGCCGTAATGACGAGGCAGGACGGACTGGCTCAGCACGGGCAGGCCCAGCTGCTGTCTGAGCTGACAGGCTTTTACTCCCGAGATCTTAATGGCGTCGGGGGTAGAAGGGACCTGGTCATTAACTCATATCGAGCAGCTGCTGCTTGTCACAGGCTGAGCTTGAGTGTTTGATGTGCGCGGTCTTACAAGCCTCACAGCAACCCTATAAAGTAGATGGTAATATTGTCCCCATTTTGCAGACGGGGAAACTGAGGCTTCAGGAGGTCAGCAACTTGCCTGAGGTCACACAGCTGGAGAGTTGCAGAATCAGGACTCAGGCCCAGACTGCGTGAGTCCAAAGCTGCGGGAAAGCAGTACCAGCTTTGGAGTCTGTCCAGCCTGGGCTCAGAGGCTGCCTCTCCCTCCTGTGAGCTGCGTAACCAGCCAGGGCTGTTGGGACAGTGAAACGAAATGAGGAGCAGGGCCCAGAGTGGGCGCCCAGGAAGGGCAGAGGACATGGGGACTGCCCTTTCTATGCAGTCCAGCCAAACCTACACACCCTCAGACACCAGCTCTGGAGGGGTCCTTTCTTGAATACCGTTGTGGACGGGGAGCTCCCTACCCACACACTCCTCTTGCTGCACGCTGCTGCCTTAAATGAAATCGTGCCGGCCCGAGACGTCACTCCCTGGTCCTAGTTTTGTCCCGTACGGGGAGCCGTAATGCCCTTCGCAGATTTCCAAACCCTGCTGCAGCCTCACAGCCCTTCGCATCCTTTCTGATCTCTCCCAATTCCTGAAACAGCCCTGGAAATGACTCACAAGCGTTTAGTACCAGACGTGTGTGAGGCCTGTGGCGGAAGCTGTCACACACCTTCTCGCACCTGGGCTTGCGCGGTTGGCCTCGTCTCCCCCGGCGAGGCGGCTACGGGACCGGGATGGGAGCCCACACGCTGTCGACACCGCCCTCCCCGATGTAGCTCCCTGTGCATGTCCAGAGGCAACAGGACGTCTGCAGGCGCCACACAGCGCTCCTCTCCAAGCAGCGGGGGGCCCCGACTCCGGCCGGGCCGTCCGTTTCACCGTCTGTCCTTCTGTCTGTCCGCAGGAAGATGTGTACCGTGCCACCACCCAGCAGTTAGTGGAAGGCGTCATTTCTGGATACAACGCGACGGTGTTTGCCTACGGCCCCTCAGGTACCGCCAGGGGCAGGGTCCCAAGGAGGGAATGGGGCACCTGCCATGCACCGGGCTGCTCTGGTCTCTCCGCATCCCCGGCTCCTTTCATCCTTGCAGCCGCTCTGAAAGGCAGCTGGAATGATCTCCTCTTTACAGCTGAGAAAGCTGAGCCTCAGAGAGGTAGAGTGACTTCCCCAGGGCCACACAGCTGGTAGGAGTGAGCCTGGACTTCTGTCCACGCCTACACTGCTGCCCATGAGAGCCCACAGGTTTCTTCTCTGGAATGACTAGCTGGACTCATCCAACACTCGCAAAGCTAGGCTCCCTCTCGCCCCGAAAACTAGAACCACAGAGGGTCAGAGCTGGACGGGCGCCACCCCCTCACTGTGCAGATGGGGAAACTGAGGCCCTGAAAGCACCTAGACCAAAGTTGTAGCTCGTTTATTGCTTGCTTTCTTTCATTCATTCATTCAACAAACATTAGCGAGTACCCGTATGTGCCGGGCTCTAGGGAAGAGAGAGCAGGCCGGTCCTTGCTGGGAGGGTGGACAGATGAGGGGAAGGCGAGGCCTCCCTGTGAGGAGGCAGGCCTTAAAGGTGTGAGACAGCAGCCGTCTTCTTAGAAGAGCCGCACGGACGTCTGAAAGAGAGTCTGGGGAGAAGAGCAGCCGTGTCTCGTGTCCCCGTCCTCTGACACCGTCTGAGTCTTTGCCTCGGATCCTCCCCCACCCCGTGCCCCACTTTTCTCCCCCAGACCATTCAGACAGTTTCTTTTCCTTGTTTCCAAAATGGAAAACGTGCCTGTCAGCGGCCAGGACCGTTTGCATGGCAGAGGCGGCTGGCATGGACAGCCTCTTGGTAGCACAGCGTCCACGTAGGGTCGAGCCCCCCCTCAGGAGCCCTGCCTTGGGGGTCTCGCTCCTCCCGCAGGTGCAGGGAAGACCCACACCATGCTGGGCACGGACACGGAGCCCGGCATCTACCTGCGGACCCTTGCCGACCTCTTCCAGGCCATCGAGGAGAGCCGGGACGGCGCGGACTGCCGCGTGTCCATGTCCTACCTCGAGGTGAGCCTGCGCCCGCCCCGCAGCCCGGTCTGCAGAGCGGGCGTGTTCGTGTGTGTAACGCCTGCTGCGTGTTACCCCCAGGGGCCCACTGGCCTGGGGACGCCGAGCCCCAGGATATGCAAGTCCCTGCACTTGTTTTGCACCAAAGCTGCTTCCTTTGCGGCTCTTCTGTCTCCTCCCAGATTTATAACGAAGTGATCCGGGATCTCCTGAACCCGGCCTCGGGGTTTCTGGAGCTGAGGGAAGACTCCAGGGGCAGCATCCAGATCGCAGGCATCACAGAGGTCTCCACCTCCCACGCCCAGGAGGTGAGGGTCGCGGGGCCCACGGAGGGAGAGGGGCGCAGCCGCGGCGGCCACGCACCCCAGACCTAGCTCACAAGGTCCTTCTGGTTCCAGCTCAGAGCAGGGCCACACACACGGCCCCAAAGCTGAGGCCAAGCTGAGGGCATGGCGGATGTTTATGTCCATACCCCTGCTGTCCTAGCCTGAGCGCAGGGCGGACGTCGCTAGCGGATGGCGCACTCTCCCTCTGCATCCAGAGGCAGCTCAGCGTCCCTTCCTGCACGACCAGAGTCGGCCTCGAGCCTGAGAGCCACTTGCCGTCCCCGATCCTAAGTTTGCTGCCGGAAGGAGGGCCACTGGACGCTCCCCACAGCCCTCCCGTCCCTCTGCACCAGCCACACTCAGCTCCGCCCTCGGCCGGGCTCCGGGCGGGCTCGGGGAGCCTTCTTGCCTGTGCTCTCACAGCGGCTCTGTCGGTCTCCTCCACACGTGCTCTGTGGTCCCAGCAGGGCCCGGCGCACAGTGGGTGCTCAGCGGAGGCTTGTTAGCCTGGTTTCCACAGCGGCTCGCGTGACAGCTGCGTTTCAGCCCGCTCGCCAGCTCCATTGAGTCCATGCGACCGCCAGGACTTGTGTATTGACAAGGGTTCCAGGGGCCGGCCCGGTGGCGTAGTTGCTAAGTTCACACTCTCCACTTTGGCGGCCTGGGGGTTGCAGGTTTGGATCCCGGGTGTGGACCTAGCACCATGCATCAAGCCACGCTGTGGCAGCATCTCACATACAAAATAGAGAAAGATTGGCACAGACGTTAGCTCAGGGCCAATCTTCCTCACCAAAAGGAAAAAAATATAAGGGTTCTGGGGCTGCACCTGGCTCTGTGGGAGGAGATGGGTGATCCACTGGTGATGTCTGCTGTGGGTGGAGGAAGGGGCAGGGGTGGTACGAGTGTCAGCGGTCTGCCATCCCTGCTGGATTAGTTGACTCGGTTAATTAATCACTGATGCTGCAAACCTGAAATTGCTTCCCCTGGACGAGGTTCTGCCATCAGCGTCCCGGCCATGGGGGCTGGTGAAGAGTTGCCCAGAGGAGCTCAGGGGCCACACCTCCTTCTCTTGCCCGGGTGGGTCTGGAGGGGGCGCGTGGCCACCCCCGCCTCTGCCTCTGTCTTCAGATCATGCAGCTCCTCACCAAAGGCACCCGGCAGCGCACCCAGGAGCCCACGGCCACCCACCCGACGTCGTCGCGCTCCCACGCCGTGCTGCAGGTCACCGTGCGCCAGCGGCGCCGCGGCACAGACCTGGCGGAGGAAGTGCACGTGGGGAGGCTCTTCCTGGTGGACCTGGCGGGCTCAGAGCGGGCGTCCCAGGTACCCACCCTCTGACAGGCCCCCTGCCCCCTCCACCCTCATCACAGCCACTCGCCTGTGTCCGCCGGCCCGTCAGTCTTGAGCAGGACCCTGGCCGTCCTCGTCCAGTAGCGCCTCCGGCCCCTGGAATGGCGCCTGGCCCCTGAACGTTTGTTGAATGAATAATTCTCAACAAGTACTGAGTGGCCAAGCCTGCTGAGCCAGTATTTACAGGGGGCGTCCTGCATGCAGCGCTCTCCTGGGCACCAGAGACAGAAGATGAACAGCACCCAGGCCCGCCCCAGGGAGCTCAGAGCCTCGGGGGACGGGGGCAGACAGATGTGTGAGCGGATGATCACCGCACAGGAAGGCCTATGCTTGGCGATTCAGGGTCTGCACAGAGGCTGTGGGAGCCTAGAGGAGGGGGCCTCAGGGCTGAGCCTGCAGGAGTTTGACGGGGTGCAAGGAAGGGTGTGTCAGGTGGAGGGAACAGTGCATGCAAAGTGTGGCTGCTGGGGGCAGAGTGCACAGTTTACTATAGCCCGCCTGCCCCCAGCCCTGGCCCACCGTCCTTTGTGCACCTGTCGCCAGGAGTGAGGGCTGTGTTCTCTTGCTGCAGCGGCCTGAGCGTCCGTTGAGGGCCGGGACGGAGGGGTGCGGCAACTCCCGGAACGGGAGGCGCTGTCAGACAACACTGATATGATCAACGAGCGACATTTTTCACATCCCCTTGTGCCCCAGGCATTTAGCATTCATGACCCCATGGATCCCCCCGACGCAGTGTCAGGTGGGCAGCGGCGTGCGGGTGTCGCGAGCGCAGAGCTGAGCCCGGGCAGCCGTGTGACTTGGCCGTGCGCAGGTGTACTGGGTGGAGGGTCTGGCCTTTGATCATTGAGTCGCTTCTGTCATTCATTCATTCACCCGCCCCGCACCTGGCCCTGCCCTCGGGGCACGGGCTGCTGGAACAAGCAGGGCCTGGCTGGCAGGTCCGGAGTCGGGCTGGCTTAAAATGCAGTGTTTTAATAGAAAATTGGAGGTGCGGTGAGGCCAGCAGATCAGGAGACGGCTGCGGCTGAAAGGATAGTTTCTTTGTCACAGGTCCCAGGAGGAGGGCGCGCGATGCCGCCAGGGCCGTGTGGGGAGCCCCAGGGTCTGTCGGGAGGCAGGAGGCGGGGGAGCTGTGGGCAGCAGCCTTTATTGTGGTTTCGTGGGAAGGCGGGCTCAGCATTGTCTAGTTTGGATCATTCCAGTGGGCTCTGGGGCATGGACGCTGTCCCCGGTTATCTGGTACCCGGCCTGAGCGTGAGGACCCCGTGGAGGAGGGCAGGGCGTGGGCTCTGGTTGGCTGGTTTGCACATGAAAGGCGAGTGGCACTGCTCATCAAGCCATGCTGTGGCAGGCGTCCCACGTATAAAGTAGAGGAAGATGGGCACGGATGTGAGCTCAGGGCCAGTCTTCCTCAGCAAAAAGAGGAGGATTATCAGATGTTAGCTCAGGGCTAATCTTCCTCAAGAGAAAAAAAAAAAGAGCAAGATAATTGTCAGGAGTGTTAAGTGATTTGAAGGAAATATACAGGGTGACATGGCGAAAGGTCACAGGTGGGCTGCTGTGCTGCCCGGGAGAGCAGGGTCGGGGTGCTCCCACAGGAGGCATGCTGAGCTGGGACTGGCAGGAGGAGAGAGTCTCAGTGTGGGGGTCTCCCTGGGTAACACACGCATTCATATTTTTATTATAAAAGTGGGATTGTTCTGAAGACATCCCTCTGACCCGTTTTTTGTCTCATTTAATGGCATCTTTTCAACATCAGCAGATAGTGCTACACCGTCCCTTTTCATGGCTGCGTCGTACTCCCCCACAGAATCCTGTGTCACTGCTCCCAGGGTCTCAGGAGTATACTCGGTCAGGCAGAGCCTGAGCATCCCCCGGGGGGGGGCTGGGCTTCCTGCACCCCCGGGACCTCAGTCCCCGCCCCTGGGAACCAGGATGGGGGAGGTCGGGGGTCGAGAAAGACTGTCCTCCCAGCAGCCTGGCCTCTCCCTGCTCAGACCCAGAACCAAGGCAAAAGGATGAAGGAGGGCGCGCACATCAACCGCTCCCTGCTCGCGCTGGGCAACTGCATCAACGCGCTCAGCGAGAAGGGCAGCAGCCGCACGCAGTACGTGAACTTCCGGGACAGCAAACTCACGCGCCTGCTGAAGGTACGGCCCGCAGGCTGCCACACCTGACGGCGTCCCCCAGGACCTGCCTGTGGGGGGAGGCTCACACCTGGGTCTGAGGGCCCTTCCAGGGACCCCCGAAGGCAGGAAAACCCCGTAGAAACCATCCTCGTGACTGCCCAACTCTCCCGCCATCCAGCCCATGCTTGCATGCTCCCAGGGACAGGGAGCTCACTACCTTTCCCAGGCTGCCTGTCCCGTTATGGACCGTCTGACCGTGAGAAAATTCCTCTTTCTGCTGAGCTGAATGCTGTCACCTCTAGTCTACGGCAAGACAGGGTGTAAATAAACAAACGGGCAAAGCAATAAATGAACGTCCCCGTAGATTCGGCCTCTTGGTCTACTCTGCTCGCCTCAGAGCAGAAGGCAGTTGGGATGCGTGAGGGAGGGGCCATGCCACTGGGCAGGTGGGGGTCCCGGTTCCCGTCACCCCCAGCTGTGCCTGCCTCCGAGCAGGATGCCCTGGGAGGGAACAGCCGGACAGTGATGATCGCCCACATCAGCCCAGCCAGCACGTCCTTCGAGGAGTCTCGGACCACGCTGCTGTACGCCTACAGAGCCAAGAACATCAAGACAAGGGTGAGCCGCCCGCTCCCGCCCTCCCTCTCTCCCTCCTTTGTTCACTCGCTCCCCGCCACCCTCCCCGAGGGGAGGGCCCTTCCTTGTCCCTTCCAGCGTCTGGTGGCTCCTGGCCCTCCTTGGCTTCATCCCTCTGCCTCTCCCACTATTCCCGCAGGGCCTTCTCCTCTTCCCCTGCTTTCTCCTCTTTTCTCTTCCGAGGACACACAGCTGCCACTGGATTTAGGGCCTCCCTAACCCAGGACGATCTCGTCTTGAGATCCTTCATTACATCTGCAAAGACCCTTTTCCAAAGCAGGCCACATTCACAGGTTGAGGGGTTTGGGGCGTGGACTCATCTCGGTGCCTGGCTGCGCCGTGAGCTCTCCGTGTGGTTTGATTTATTTCATTCTCTACAGCCCTCTCCCTAGGAGGGAGGTCCTACGACCGCCCCACTTTACACACTGGACAGCTGCAGCACAGAGAGGTCAAGCAACTTCTCTAAGCTGCCACAGCTAGCGCAGAGCTGGCACCAGAGTCCCTGCCTTAAACCGCTGTGCTGGTCTGTCTACACTGCTGCACGCAGTGTGGAGGATTCCTCTCTTCAGGCTGTATGGGAATTCATTGCGATGATGCCCTGAGTGACTAGAGGTGAACACAAGAGGTGTTATTTTATTACATCGCTATTGTCACCACAAACATGTGATGAACCCTCCCCCACCGCCCAGCTCGGAGCTGGGCGCCATGACAGAAAAACCACAGCATGGGGCTTCTGCTCTCCCCCGAACCCTGAGCTCAGCTGGGCGGGGAGGGGGCTATTAAACCTGAATTCACCCAGATCGACACATAATTTCCAACTGCGGCACGTGCTCTAAATGAGAGCCACATGTGCTACCGGAGGGACTAACCGAGAAGACCCAGGTTAGAGGGGCCTCCGCTGAGGGGGCGTGGGGCAGGCAGGGCCCTCCCGAGAAGGTGACATTGGTGCTGAGCCCTGCTTGACCGAGCGTGTGTGACGTGCAGGGTTAGAGCCACAGAGCGCCTGTGCCCCTCGACCAGGAATGTCACCCTCCACAGCCACCAAAGAGAAGTGCAGACCCACGTGCTCCAGGAGGCCGCCTCACTGGAAAGCCCCAAAGTTCCCATCGAAGGGGGTGGGACTAGCAAGCTGGTGCATCCCTCGTACGGGCCGCTTGCTCTGCAGCTGTTGGAGAGGACGGGATGACCCCTCTGTGCAGATGGACGGCCTCAGACGCACGGCTGGATGAGAAAAGCGAATTAAGGAATAACAGCCGTAGTCTCGCGTGATTTACATAAAAACCCGGAGCCTAACCTCGACCCAAAGAACCCCCATATCTATCTCTGTAGATACACTCCCACACGCGGAACCGCGCAGAGAAGGATCTGGGAGGGCACACGTCAGAACGATAGTAGTGGTGACACGTGGTAGGATTTTTTAAAAAAAACTCTTGATGAGTGGTTAGAATTTTTTTGTTTTTTTGGTGAGGAGACTGGCCCTGAGCTAACATCTGTTGCCGATCTTCCCCCTCCGTTTTTTTTCCTCCCCAAAACCACAGTGCAGAGTTGTGTATCTTAGTTGTAAGTCATTCTGTGTCCTCTCCGTGGGACGCCGCCCCAGCACGGCTTGATGAGCGGTGCGTAGGTCCACGCCCAGGATCCAAACTGGGGAACCCCAGCCGCCATGCAGAGCGTGTGAACTTAACCACCGGCTCACCGGCCAGCCCCTGAAGTGTTTTTATTGTGGCAAAATATACGTAACATAAAATTGAGCGTTTTAACCATTTTTAAGCGTCCAGTTCACGGGCGTTGAGCACATTCACATTGTTGTGCAGCCGTCACACCGTCCGTCTCCAGAACTTCATCTTCCCAGACGGAAACTCAGTCCCTGTTAGACCCTGACTCCCGGCCCCTCCCCAGCCCCTGGCGCCCGCCGTCTGCTCCCTGCCTCTGTGGCCCTGACTCCTCCGGGTCCCTCTTAGAAGTGGAATCACACGGGGTTTGTCCTTTCTGTGACCGGCTTATTTCACTGAGCATCACATCCTCACAGGTCACCCAGGTTGGAGCAGGTGTCAGAGTTTCTTTCCTTTTTAGGGCTGAATAGCATGGATTGGAATTTTCATGACAAAAAATGTGTTTGCACATTTCTGGTGGAAATGCATCGCTGTTAAAACGTTTCCTTCATGGGGGTTCGGGGGGTCAGCCTGCCCTGACCGTGGCCTTGCCCCCTGCCCCCCAGGTCAAGCGCAACCTGCTGAACGTGTCCCTCCGCATCGCGCAGTACACGGACGTCATCTCCGACCTGCGCCGGGAGATCGAGCGCCTCAAGTCCAAGCTGGAGACGCGGGAGACGGACAAGAGAAGCGACCCCGGCGGCCGGGATGCGCAAGGTAGAGCCGAGCATGGACCCGCAGCCTCAGTCGGCTGTGCTACCCGCTCCCCGGCGCTGTGTGGTCGCATCCCTGCCCCGTGGGCCATGGGGTCTGCCCGTCCCAGTGCTCGGTGCTGGGTCCACTCTGAACATCGGCATCCGGGGAGCTGGTTACCTGCCCGGGGGCTTCTGTCTCGCCACCACCTTACTGTGTGACCCTGGGCCAGCGCCTGGCTCCGGCTTGAATTTCCTACCTGTAGAACGTGGGGAGTGGGCTATTTTCTCTGCTTTCTTCTCATTTCTTCCCTTTGTACCTTTCCTCTCCTTTTCTTCTCCCTTTCCTACTTTTTTGTTTTTTCTTCCCCGGTATTTTTTTTTTTTTAATAGCCTTTTTATTTTGGAACAATCTTAGATTGACAAAAATAGTTGCAAAGATAGGACAGAGAGATGCCAGCTTCCCCTGATGTTAGCGTCCGGTGCCTTTAAAAAAAAAACTGCTGAAGGGGAGCTCACGGAACATAACGTTCGTCGTTTTGAAGTGAGCACTTCATCCAGTGGCACCTGGTCCCTTTGGTGCATCCACCCCGTGCAGCCACCGCCTCTGTCTGGTTCCCAGACATTTCACCATTCCAGAGCGAAACCCCACACCCACCGGGCCGTTTCTCTCCGTTCCTCCCTTCTCCCCAAGTCGGTTTTATTTAGGCTTCCTTTTGGGGTCAGAGCGCACCAGAATTTTCCCGTAAAACTAATCAGTAAGTCAGGAGGGTATCCTTAAAAATACCTGTAACCAAGACAAGTTCGGTAGACATGAGTCGGGCACACACCCATACGTGTTCTTTTGGTTTATTAAGATAAGTTTTACCATAGTTTATAAGGGACTTTTAGAACTCAATCAGAAAGAGCAAACAGGCCAGTTGAAACCAACGGGTGGAGAAACGAACAGGCAGTTCGCAGAATTATTCCCAGTGGCCGATAAATGCGTGAAAAGTGCTCAGCGTGAAAAGTGCTCAGCCGCGGGAGGAAATGGAGACACAAATTGAAACAATTTTCACTTCTTGGACTGGCTACAATTAAAATGTCAGGTGCTGTTAAGTGAATACCATAAAGTAATATAAAGCTAAGTGTGGAAAGGGCAGCCTGAAACGCTAATATTGGGAGTGTAAATTAACGATCTCTCTGGAGGCTGATTTAGCAGAATCTGTTAAAACTTGAAGCATATGTGTTCTGGGCCCCAGCAGTTTCTCTCCTGCAAATCTATGATGAGGTGCACGAGCCATGTGACCACAAGGTGCCCGTCGAAGGGGACGGGACAAGCAACCTGGTGCGTCCCTCCTGGGGGCCGCTCGCTCTGCAAGCTTTAGAGAGAATGGGGAGGACCCATCTGTGCAGATGGATGGCCTCCCCGCGCACGGCTGGATGAGAAAAGCGAATTAAAGAATAACAACCATAGTCGGGTAGAATTTACCCGAATTTACCCACCCCAAACCCCGTATAGCAGAAAAAGACCCAGAAGGGTGCACATCCTCGTGCCAGTGGCTCCCTCCGGGGCAGGGAGAACAGGATCATCAGACGATCAGACGATGGTGAAGAAGTCTTCACGTCTTAACGTCGTATTTGAATTTCTGTAAGAAAAATGTGTTCCCGTATCAGTTGTGTAAATACCGCCTCTTTATTGTAATCGCAGGATGTGTTTATCTTTCAAAACTTGCAGAATCCTGCAAAGGATAAGAAGAAAGCAGAACTCACTGTAGCTATTTCACAGACTTCTCAAGAGCCTACTGTGTAACGGGCGCAGTTCTCAGTGGGGGAGATGCAGGGGCAGGGAGGTCCAATGGCCCTGCCCTCAGGAAGCGTGCATTCTCATGCAAGAGAGACACCTAATGAGGAAGGATGAGATCTGAGGAAAATAAAGCCAGGCGGGGACAGAGATGCAGGAGGAGGGGAAGGGGTGCTATACAAGCTGAGTGATGTGGAAGGTCCTCTTAATTCCTGCCCTCAGCATGCGCAGGAACGAGCCACACAAAGATCCAGGTTCAGAGTCTTCTGGCAGAGGGAAATGCATGTGCAAAGGCCCTGGGGTGAGAACGGGTTTGGTGAGTTCAAGCATCAAAAAGAGGCCCCTGTGGCCGGCATGTGAGGAGAGGGGGTGTGCTGGGAGATGAGAGTCCCACCACAGGCAGGGCTGGAGGGTGCACAGGGGCCTGGGTTTCTCCCGAGCATAGTGGGCGGCCAAGGAGGGTCCGAGCAGGAGGCCGACGTGCTGAGAGCCACCTTGAGACTGTAGTCATGCGTGGAAGACAGGCCGCTCAACAGGGCTGTGCTTTCCCTTGGCCTGTTGTTGGGGCAGGGGCAGGCGGGGGATTCTGCGTGGTTGGGGCCTTGCCTGGCAAGCGTGATGGGAGTGGAGGACGGGGGAGGTGGCTGGGGTGACTCCAGGGTCACCTGTGATCGCCAAGTAGAGGAGGGAATTAGAAAATGCGGACAACTTTGCATTTGGGGGAATTTCCAGTACTGCGGAAGGAGAAAAGAGTAGAGCGAGGCTTCCCGGAGACCCGCCACTGGGTTTTGCTGCCTCTGTCGTCCCGCACTCTTCCCACGCCGTGTTATCTAGACGCAAGTTCCAGACATCATTTCATTTTATTCCTAGATGTGAGGATAATCCCTGAAAAGTAGGGACCCTTTACAAAGACATGACCGCAGTCTCATGTCCACGCCTGGAAAAAATAGGAACCATAATTCGTTCCCATCATCAGATAGCCAGCTGGCGTTCATGTTTCCAGCAATCTCACCCACGTCATCAGTCTCTTCTGTTTTTGAAGGAGGATGCCAACAAGGTCCACACGTTGAACCGGGTCGATAAGTCTTTCAAGTTGCTTTCACTCCCTGGCTTCCCGTCCCTCTTTTTCTGGTTTTCCTTTCAGTTCTTGGTGGAGACACTGGCTCACTCGTCCCGCGGCGTCTCTGACCGTCTGATTTCACCGACTGCACCTGCCTCTGCCCTCTCTGTTCCGATCAATTGGTAGTTGTGTCTAAAGGCTTGAAGGGAGCGGGGGTTTAAAAACTTTTTTGAAAAACAAAGTTAAGAGCATGTTGCATTTAGGGGGTGATAGCTCAAACGCAGTGGGCAGGATCCAGGGACTGGAGCGTCCCTGGGCCAGGGCAGTGGAGAGCCCGGAGGGCTGCAGCTGGACCAGTGACCTCCTCGGGGGCCCGTGGAGTGGGAGGCACGGGTCCATGGAGGCTGGGATCTTCGGGGTGCAGAAAGGAAGGTCCTTGGTGGTGGCTGGACTGTCTGAGGATTTTGGAGTCACCGAGAACGATGACGAGAGCAGCAGTGAGGAGAAACTCGGAGAGCCGGGTGTCAAAGTCGCCCGTGGGTGAGAGAGAGTGGCCACTGCTCTGAGGAGGGGCTGGTGAGAGGGTCCATAACTGGCTCCTCAGAGGAGTTGGGAGAAGAGCATTGAGAGAGAACGTGTGTCTGAAGGAGCCTCGAGCAGCCGGGAGGACGGTCACCCCAACTCAGGCCCGTGACCGGGGGATGGAGAGAAAACAGCCACCTGGGCAGACCACGGCCATCATTTTCCTCCAGCTTCATTGAGGTAGAATTGACGTGTAAGGCTGTGTGAGTTTAATTAAAATGATGATTTGACACACAGATGTATTCGAAATGATTACCACATGAGCTTAGCTGGCACCTCCTTCTCCTCATGTAAGGACCATTTTGCTTTTGTTTTTGGGGGTGAAAACATTGAAGATTTATTCTCTTAGCACCTTTCAAGTATACGATGTGGTATTGTTAACTGTAGTCGCCGTGCTGTGCTTAGATTCCCAGAACCTTCTCACCTTGTAGCTGAAATTTGTCCCCTTTGATCAACGTCTCCCCATTTCCCCTCCCCCGCAGCCCCTGGCAACCACTATCCACTCTCTGTTTCTATGAGTTCAAATTTTTGCTTCCTCGTATATGTGATACCACGCAGTGTTTGTCTTTCGCTCTCTGGCTTTTTTCACTCAGCAGAATGCCCTTCAGGTCCGTCCATGTTGCCGCATGTGGCAGGATTTCCTTCTTTTTTATGGCTGAATAGTGTTCCATTGTACGTATACACCTCTTCCTTTGTATCCGGTCGTCCATCGATGGACTCTTAGGATGTTTCCATGTCTTGGTTTTGGGAATAATGCGGCAGTAGACATGGGAGTGCAGATACCGCTTCAAGACAGTGGTTTCGTTTCCTTTGGAGACATACGCAGAAGTGGGACAGCCCCGTCACATGGCAGTTCTATTTTCAATTTTTTGAGGCACCTCCATACTGTTTTCCACAGTGTCTGAACCAGTTTACATTCCCACCAACAGTGCACAAGGGTTCCCTTTCCTCCACGTCCTCGCCAGCATTTGTTATCTCTTGTCCTTTCCATGAAAGCCACTCTAACAGGTGTGAGGTGACATCTCATGCTGGTTTCGATTTGCGTTTCCCTGATGATGAGTGAGGCTGAGCACCTTCTCATGCACTCGATGGCCAATTTGTCTGCCTTCTTTGGGAAGACGTCTAATCAGGTCCTTGGCCCATTTTTTAAATTGGATTATTTGCGTTTTGCTATTAAGTTGTATTCGTTCCTTTGGATATTAAGCCCTTGGCAGATACATGGTTTACAAATATTTTCTCCCATTCCATAGGTTGCCTTTTCATTTTGTTGATGGTTTCCTTTGCTGTGCAAAAGGCTTTTAGTTTGCTAAAGTCCCACTTGTGGATTTTCGCTGTTATTGCTTGTGCTTTTGGTGTCAAATCCCAAAAGCCATCACCAACGCCAATGTCAAGGAGCTTTTTTCTTATATTTTCTTCTAGGAGTTTTATAGTTTCAGGTCTCACATTTAAGTCTTTAATCCATTTCGAGTTAATTTTTAGAGATGACATAAGATAGGGGTCAAATTTCATTCTTTTGCATTTGAATATCCAGTTTTCCCAGCACCATTTATTGAAGAGACGATTCTCTCCCCACTGAGTATCCTGGGCACCTTTGTCGAATGTTAATTGACCGTATATGCACGGGTTTATTTCTGGGCTCTTGACTCTGTTCCATTGGTGTTTGTGTCTGTTTTTCTGCCAGTGCCATGCTGTTCTGATTGCTGTAGCTTCGTAGTATAGCTTGAAATCAGAAGGTTGATGCTTGAGCTTTGTTCTTCTTTCTCGGGATTCCTTGGGCTACCTGGGGTCTTTTGTAGTTCCACATGAATTTTAGGATTATTTTTCTATTTCTGTGAAGAATGCCATTGGAATTTTGATAGACAGTACATCAAATCTATAGATGGCTTTGAGTAGTATGGACATTTTAACTCTTCCAATTCATGAATATGAGACATCTTTCCATTTTTTGGTGTCTTCTTTAATTTCTCTCATCAGTGTCGTATAGTTTTCAGTGTATAGATCTTTCACCTCGGTTAAATTTGTCCTAGGTGTTTTATTGATTTTGATGCTTTTGTAAAGGGGATTGTTTTCTTTATTTCTTTTTCAGATAGTTCATTCTTGGTGTATAGAAACACAGCTTATTTTTGTATGTTGATTTTATATCCTGCCACTTTACTAAATTGTTGATTCGTTCTAACAGTGTTTTGGTGGAGTCTTCAGGATTTTCTGTATATAACATCATGTCCTCTGCAAACAGAGACAGTTTTATTTCTTCCTTTCCAGTTCTGATGCCTTTTATTTCCTTTTCTTGCCTGACTGCTCTGGCTACGACTTCCAGTATCATGTTGAATACGACTGGTGAGAGTGGGCACCATTGTCTTGTTCCTGATCTTAGAGGAAAAGATTTCAATCTCTCACCATTGAGTGTGATGTTAGCTGTGGGCTTGTCATAGATGGGCTTTATTATGTTGAGGTACTTTCCTTCTAGCCCCATTTGGTTGACAGTATTTTATTGTGAAAGGATGTTGAATTTTGTCAAATGCATTTTCTGTATCTGTTGAGATGATCGTATGTTTTTTATCTTTCCTTCTAAGTGTGGCATATCACCTTTACTTGATTTGCGTATGTTGAACCATCCTTGCATCCCAGAGGTAAATCCCGGTTGATTATGGTGTATGATCCTGTAACGCATTGTTGAATTCAGGTTGCTGGTATTTTATTGAGGATTTTTGCATCTGTATTCATCAGGGAAATTGGCCTGTAGTTTTCTTTTCTTGTGGTGTCTTTATCTGGCTTTGGTATCAGGGTGACACTGGCCTTGTAAAATGAATTTGGGAATGTTCCCACCTCTTCAGTTTTTTGGAAAGATTGGCGTTAAATCTTCTTTGAATGTTTGGTGGAATTCAGCCATGAAACCATCTGGTCCTGGGCTCTTCTTCCTGGGGAGGTTTTTGATTACTGATTTAATTGCTTTACTCGTTATTGATCTCTTCAGATTTTCTATTCATGATTCAGACTTCGTAGGTTGTATGTTTTTAGGAATTTATGCATTTCTTCTAGATTACCCAATTTGTTGGCATGAAATCGATCACAGCAGTCTCTTCTCACCCTTCGTATTTCTGTGGTATCAGTTGCATGTCTCCTCTTTCATTTACAGTTTCATTTATTTGAGTCCTCTCGCTTTTTTTCTTGGTAAGTCTAGCTAAAGATTTTTAAATTTTGTGTATCTTTTCAAAAAAATCAACTCTTAGTTTTGTTGATCTTTTCTATTGTTTTCCTAGCCTCTGTTTCATTTATTTCTCCTCTGATCTTTGTTGTCTGCTTCCTTCTGTTAACTTTGGGTTTCATTTTTTTCCTCTTTTTCTGGTTCCTTGAGGTCACTGCTATCATTTTGGTGTGTACCTTTCTGGATCTTTTTCTGTGCATGTAATTTTGTACACACAAATGTATCTAGAGAGGTACATGGTTTGTGTGTCTGTTTATAGGGAGGGGTTTGGCTTTGGGTTTTTATATAAATGATATCAGACGATAGCTATTATTCTTTAACTTGCTTTTCTTATCCAACGATGTGTCTTGGAGGCCATCCGTCTGCACAAACGGGTCACCCTCATGCTCCGTGACGGCCGCAGAGGGCTCCATAGGGTGGACACGCTGAGTCTGCCTATCCCGTCCCCTTTGATGGGCACTTGGGCTTTCCAGTCACACAGGCCCCTTGAGCACGTGGGTGCCTGTTTCTCTTTCTTAGATTTGGGGGGGCTCAGGATTCTGTTGGAGCAAGAGCATGAAGGAAGCTTTCAAAGAGAAGGGCTGTGGGTGACGACAGGCTGAGTCTCATGGGGCCAGCAGGGGGCTTGGGGGGCGGGTAGGGGGTGGAAGATGGGATTCTTGTAGAGAATTTACAAAGCTAGGTGATGACAGGGAAGTTGGGACCTCTTTGGGGTCAGGGGTCAACAGGGCTGCATGCCACAGTGGCTTTCACCCTCCTGGCCTCTTGGTTATTGGGACCGGTCTTAGGTGGTCCGTAGTGAGGAAGCAGACAGTGTCATGGAGGGGATGGTGGTCTCTTGGTGAGCCCTGAGGGGACGGTGGGCTTCCCTGGGGTCCTGCTGTGGCATGCCCGGGGTGGTGGTGGGATGCTGGGTGCATGGCTCTGTCAGGAATGTTACTGCATGAGCGTTTCCCAGGATGTGAAGTGCTCCCAGAAAGCCTTGTTTTAATGACCGCAATGCTTCGGTCATCTGGATGCACCATAATCCAATCCCGGATTGCTTGACATTTAGGGAAAAGGCACGCCTTGACCACTCAGGGAGCAGACTATGGACAGACTGCATATGCAGCTATCTGTTGGGTCAGGCAGGGGAAACCATCGATTAATCACAGGGCAACCATTACGTCGGGACTCACCGTGGGAGAGAAAAAGACAAAAGCAGTTGTTTTCTGTGCAACTTACATTCTAGCAGGAATGGCGGATGTTAAACATTTATCACAAAATGTTACATAATACTGATATGCAGGGGACTGTGAAGAAGGCAGGATGTTATCAGAGCAGGTGGCAGTTGGACCCAGATTGAGGGTCTAGGAGTGTTTCCCTGAGGAAGTGAGGTCTGAGCTGAGATGGCCTAGCCCAACCCCACCCCTCCTTGGATTTCTGAGACCCAAAACCAGGTAACCTGGCCCCAAACCAGCCAAAGAGAGGATCTAAATCCCTCTAAATTATCTATCCATTTATCCACCCATTCTAACATCCATCCATCCACCCACCCATCCACCCATCCACCCATCCATCATCCATCCATCCATCCATCCACCCACCCATCCATCCATCCACCCATCCATCATCCACCCATCCATCCATCCATCCATAACCATCATCCATCCATCCATCATCCATCATCCGTCCATCCATCCATCCATCCATCCATCCATCCATAACCATCATCCATCCATCCATCCATCCATCATCCATCATCCGTCCATCCATCCATCCATCCATAACCATCATCCATCCATCCATCCATCCATCATCCATCATCCGTCCATCCATCCATCCATCCATCCATCATCCGTCCATCCGTCCATCCATCCGTCCATCCATAACCATCATCCATCCATCCACCATCCATCATCCATCATCCATCCATCCATCCATCCATCCATAACCATCATCCATCCATCCATCCATCCATCATCCATCATCCATCCATCCATCCATCCATCCATCATCCATCCATTCATCCATCCATCCACCCATCCACCCATCCACCCATCCACCATCCATCCATCCATCCATCCACCCACCCACCCACCCACCCATCCATCCACCCATCCATCATCCATCCATCCATCATCCATCATCCGTCCATCCATCCATCCATCCATCATCCATCCATCCACCTATCCATCCATCCATCCATCCATCCATCATCCATCATCCGTCCATCCATCTACCCATCCATCCATCCATCATCCATCCATCCATCCATCCATCCATCATCTATCCATCATCCATCCATCCACTCACCCATTCTAACATCCATCCATCCATCCACCCATCCACCCACCCATCATTCATCCTTCATCCATCCACTCATCCTTCATCCATCCATCCATTATCCACCCACCCAGCCATCCATCTACTCACCCATCTCCCGTCCATCTATCCATCCACCCATCCATGCTTCACCCATCCACTCCTCCATCATCCATCCAACCAGCCATCCACCAGCTATCCATCTATACGTCCCTCTGTCCATCCATCCATCCGTCCACCCACCCACGCATACATATAGAGCATCTCCTTGGGCCAGATGCTATTTTGGTGGGCGAGCATGGAGTTCAACCCTGGCTTAGATGGCACTGCTCCTGGTACAGCCAGCTCTCTTCCTGCCTCCAGTCACGATCCCCTGCCACGACACAGAGGAGGACGGCCGCGTGCAGATGAACAAGATCCGGGCACAGCTCATCGGCGCCTTCAAGGAGCAGTTGGAGATGCGGCGCAGCCTGGTGGAGCTGGAGAATACCCACATGGAGCTGCACATCGACGTGTCCCGCCACCTGCTGACCATTGCCGAGTGAGCGCGCCCGCCCGTGGCCACCACCCAGGGCCCCCGCGCCGTCCCTCCCAATGGGGCAGGGAGACCAGCAAGGACCAGTGGGGGCCACTGGTGGGAACTCCTGCTTTGCTTGCTGTCCAGCCTCCCTCTCCTGCCTGCAGGTCCCCAAGGGAGACTCTAGCCAGGGGCACCCTCTCTTCCAGGCAGGACCTGGTCCGTCCCTCTCCGGCTCTCCTGTACCTGTAGTTAGGCTGGACCAGGTGGGAGGAGGCGTCCGGGTCCTTTTGCTCTCTCTCTCACAGGCTAGAGCTCAGAGCCAGCCCTGCAGGTCAGCTAGGATCAAGCCCAATTCACAGAGGACACTGTGGGGGCTCCAAGGGGACGTGGGTGTGCCCCGAGTTACACATCCATTGGCCAGGGCTCTTTCAACCATTCCACACCTCCTCCTTGTTCACTCCTACGGGGAGTGGACTGACCATGTGTAGAGGGACTGACCAGGCAGCGTGTCATCCAGGCAGGGGCACACGTGAGGGCAAGAGGTGTAGCTATTAACAATGTCACGGGGCGGGGAGGTGGGCCCAGTGGTGCAGCAGTTAAGTGTGCACGTTCCGCTTTGGCGGTCCACGGTTCGCCGGTTCAGATCCTGGGTGTGGACATGGCACTGCTTGGCAAGCCACGCTGTGGTAGGTGTCCCACATATAAAGTAGAGGAAGATGGGCACGGATGTTAGCTCAGGGCCAGTCTTCCTCAGCAAAAAGAAGAGGATTGGCAGCAGATGTTAGCTCAGGGCTAATCTTCCTCAAAAAAAAAAAAAAAAAAAACTATAACAATTACACGAGGACAGCGGGTGTCACCCGGGACTACCCTGGACAAACTAGGACACAGAGCTACTCCCTACGGGTACCTTATACAGGGCTGTGATTTAAGTCCATTTCTTCTCTAATCCTTCCCACATTTCTCCTCCTCCGCCTCCTCCTTCCGTTCTGTTTATTTTCTTAATTGCACAAACGGCATGGTCCCTGCACTTGAGGAATTCTAAATAAGAGGAAGTGGTCTCTCCATCCTATCCTCTGCTCCCCTTCCTGGCTCCCTCTGGGCCGCCTCTCTCGCAGTTTCCCTGTGATCCTCATGGCGTAGATTCCGTCTGGCACCCTCATGCGAACCCTGAGCTGGGGTCATCGTGGTTGATCCTCACAGAGCCCCACGGTGTCCTCTGTCATCCAAGTTTTACAGCCCAGGGGATGAGGCTCAGAGAGGGCGCATTTACAACGCAGGTGGCCCAGGGTCACCGGCCGGCCTGAGCAGATCTGGGGGTGGCGGCCGGGTGGGTGGCTGCAGAGCCCGGCCCTTCGTCATTGGCTGATCCTGCTGCAAACATTTAGGCTTCTCTATTTCCTCCCAGTTTTTGTTCAGACCTTTATGCTTTTACAAATATAGAGGAGATCGTATAGCAGGCCCAATTCTGCCCCATTTTCATGCCTGTGCCTGCGAGTAGACCAGCCGGGGCCGATAGGGCCTGGGGGACAGGAGGTGCCAGCCTCCCAGCCCAGTGTGGCTCGCACTCTCACCCCAACCTCTCTGTCTGGCTGCAGCTGGGAGCGGGTGAAGACCCAGCAGCACGCGCACGGGGACAGGACGCCCGCCAGGGACGAGGAGCCGGCAGAGGCCAACGCAGACACTGGCGAGGGCGAGTCCATGGACCCTCATGAGGTGGCTCTGGCCAGGGAGGAGGTCAACATGCTTCTGGCTGAGCAGCGGAAAACCGCGGCCCTCAAGGTGGGGGAGAGGGCCCGGGCGCGTCCACATCCCAGCAATGGTGATGAGAGTTGCTAACACTTACTGATCACTGCCAGTGCGCCAACCCTCTCACAGCAGTCCCATGGAGCAGGGCCAATCATGACCGTTCTATAGATGGGCAAACCACGGCTCGGAGAGATGAGATAAATTGTCCCAAATCCCCAGAGAGCAGGAGGAGTACAGCTGGGACCTGACCAGGTCTGACTTCAGGGTCTGTGTCCCTTGATGTTAGAGTTATACTTGGGGGCTGCAGGGGCCAGTGCGCAGGGCAGGAGGCCCCTGGGGGAACAGGGGAGCCAGTGGCCATGGCAGTAGAGCATGAGTGGGGTCCACTGAGACCCCCCACTCGCCTGGGATAGCCAGCTCCTCTGCCTGGACCGGCAGGGCCTCCAGCTCCCAGAGGTCCGGGCAGTTGCCGCCTTGCAGGTGAGCTGGCTCCTCTCGGCAGGGTGCCTCCCATTGGCATCTCGCTCGCTCTCCCTGAGCCTGGTCTCAGGCACGTGACACGAGGACAGGGACCCGGCCGGCTGGAGGACTCCCAGACTCCGGGTTCCTCTGAGGAGAAAGGAGTCTTCTCACATTCGTGTTTTCCAAGACGAGCCAGCTATTTATCTGAGCTATTTATGGAACAGCTAATTGTCTCACACTCACACTTCGGAGAAGTGACAGGACTGACGGAGAGCTGGCTGCCCTTCCGCCCGTCAGTTAACTGTTTGCAGGCGGATTTTCAGGCAAGTGGAGAAAGCGCCTGACTACGCCACGTTGCTAAAAGCAGGTGGCGTTTATTTCACTTAAAAGCTACGTAGGCACCCGAGGCCGTCTTACCATTACTGCCTCTGCCCAGGGCAATCCGGAGATTCCCCAATCTCGCTTCGCAAGCCCTCCAGCATTTAAAAGTGAGAAAAATGCCTTTTGCTCAGACCAATAATGTGCATCGGCAGAGAGCATGCGTGACCTTCCAGAGCCCAGCGTAGACACTGAGACGCAGTGTAGCATGTGAACGTGACTCAGTCAGTCAATCAGTCGATCAATTAATCAGTCCCAAACAAATCAGTGTTCTAGATATCCAGCCCAGTGCCGGGCCCCGGAGACATAAAGATGAACGAGATACTCTCTGTGACTTAGGCTCACGGGCTACTGGGAAGAGACACCAACACAACTGTGCACGAGTCAGTGTGGTAGCACGATGACAGATGTACGGACAGGATGCTGGGAGCTGGCCCAGGGGGCTGTCGATTCAGCTAGGGGGCCGGGAGGACGGGAGGATGGTGCTGGGGGAGCTGAGTCGACTCCTCCCACGTGGTCCCCTCTCAGTCCCAGAGGATGGGGAAGCAAGAGGCTGGAGCACGTCCTCCTCGGCTGCCCCGGGAGTTTGCGTCCGACCGGATCCTGGGACATGACTCTGGCAGTGACCTGCACTGCATCTCAGTTACTTCGTTAGCACAGTGTTACTGTCTGGGGCCTAGACGGAGTGACGTGGTGCGGTGGGAAGATTGGGTGTCGGCTTAGCCAGGCCGTGCTACCCTGTGATTCAGTCAAACACAGATCCGGGTGCTGCTGTGAAGGGGTCGGTAGACGTGGCTAATGTCTATGACCGGTTGACTGTGAGTAAAGGTTATCCTGGATAATGTGGGTGGGCCTTGTCCAATCAGTTGAAAGGCCTTAGCAGCAGAAGTGGGTTTCTCAGAGAAGAGAAGATTCTGCATCTGGACTGCAGCACCGGCTCCTGCCTGAGTTTCCAGCCTGCCGGCCTGCCCTACAGATCATGATTGTGCCAGCCCACAATCACACGAGCCAGTTCTTTAACACAAATCTCTTTACACACACACAGACATATAGCTATGTATATGTGTGTTACCCTCTCCAGTTGGTTCTGTTTCTCTAGAGCCCTGACTGGCCTATTGGCCCGTAGAGGAAGGTTACAGGTCCCAGGCAGATCTCCTGGGGCTCCGGCTGGGTTTCTGGGGGCGGGAGCAGTTCCCAGTGGCTGTCGTGGGCCACCTGGGCCTCTCGTCTCCCTGCTCCCGCTCAGGCCCTGCTTTGGTTGGAGCGAGGCAGGCCCTCGGTTGTAGACGAGATGTCTGTAACGTGGTGGACGTAGGAGGTGCCCTCAGAGAAGCTCCAGGAGCACCAGAGACTGCTTCTGAAGGCTGCATAGTGTGAAAGCAGGTGGCACGGGTTTCCTGTAGCCGGCACAGCGGGCAGGGGAGACACACCCTGGGGTGTGTGCTAAAATATAGCATATTCATAGAAAATTCGAGGGACAGTAAGGCCTGCAGATCAGGAGATGACTCATGGAAAAGATAGTTTCTTTGTCACAGGTCCCAAGAGGATGGGGCGCGTGATGCTGTGCAGGGCCACGTGGGGAGCACCAGGGCCAGTCAAGAGGCAGAGGGAGGGGGGAGCTGCGGGCAGGAGCCTTTATTGTGGTTTCCCTGGGAGGAAGTGTGTGGGGCAGGGTGGGCAGGCTTAGGACTGGCTGGTCTGGATAATTCCAGTGGGCTCTGGGGCGTGGAGGCTGTCCCCAGTTGTCTGGTACCCGGCCTGGGTGATGAGGGCCTGAGTGTGGGGGCCCCGTGGAGGAGGGTGGGGCGTGGGCTCTGGTTGGCTGGTTTGCACATGGAAGGTGCACTCGTAGGCGAGTGGTTTGCCTCTTTTAGGACTCGGCTGACCCTGGGAGGGGCAGTCCCTGCAGGCTGAGCAGGGCCCCACAGGTCAGGGCATCAGATACAGACAATAAAGGACGCAGTTAACGTGGGTGACAGCCACACGTCCTCAGAGCCAGTCCCCACCGTGTTTGCGTGAGTGCGACTTGCAAACCCAAGCATGTGAGGACGAGCAGACCTGGGAGCAGAGGGCCCCCGGGCGTCCGCCCTGAACCCCTGGTCTCTCCGCCAGGCCGGGCTGGAGCAGCGGCTGGCCGACGCCAAGAAGAAGGCCTCGCAGATGGAGAAGCTGCTGCCCCAGCAGGTGGTCAGCGAGGACCAGAGGGAGGTGCTGCGGCTTCTGTGCAGGGCGCACGAGCTGGAGGTGGAGAACACAGAGCTGCAGGCCCGTGGCCTGCGCAGCAAGAACCTGCTGTGCCAGAAGGACCTTGTGATCCGACGCTACCAGCAGCACCGGCTGCTCTGCGAGCACATCATCCGGGACCAACGGCAGCTGCTTCAGGGTGAGCCCGCCCCGCCCGCCCCGCCCGGCACCGCTGGCTTTCAACATTGCTGTTTCTGGAGAGAGTAGGCGGAGTACTTGATCAAAAAAAAAACTCAGTCCCAAATGGCAGGCCAGCAGACGCCTGTCTCCCTGCGGTCCCACCCCTGCCCGGCCCACTGCTCCCAGCCGTCTGCACGTCCCCTGTAGATGGTCTGTGCAATGCGTGCGCACATAAACGGAGTTTTTACACTAACAGGAGCGCGCCGTGCACACTGTCCAGTGCTCCCCTTCTCTCGCTTACCTGGATGTCCTGGAAACTGCTTTATAAGAGCACGGCGACCTGCCTCGTCTGCGGAAATGCACTGGGTTTTTTTAACCATCTCTGCAGGGGATGCTTGGGGTGTCTGTTACTACACCCCCTCTTTCCCTCCTGTGCTCTCCGTGGGCGGCGGCTCGGAGGCTGCCTCTCCTTCCTGTCGTCCCTTAGCTCCTGCCTCCGACTTTCTCTTCTTTCTTGACTTCCTATTTTGATAGAATTTGAGATTTAGAGAGAAATTGCAATACTACAGAGAATTCCTCCAGATTCTAAGGATTAACGTTTTTCACTTTTTTTTTTTTTTTTTTTTGAGGAAGATTAGCCCTGAGCTAACATCTGCCGCCAATCCTCCTCTTTTTGCTGAGGAAGACGGGTCCTGAGCTAACATCCGTGCCCATCTTCCTCTACTTTGTATGTGGGACGCCTACCACAGCATGGCCTGCCACGCGGTGCCGTGTCTGCACCCAGGATCCAAACCGGCGAACCCCAGGCCACTGAAGTGGAACGTGCGTGCTTAACTGCTGCCCCACCGGGCTGGCCCCTGTTTTTCACTTTTATTTCACATTTTCTCTCTCTTTCTGTGTTTCTTCCTCCTAAGCCATTTTGGGATGCCCTTAAATACTGTAGGGTATCTTTTCTAAGACAAGGACAGTCTTTTCTATCATCCGGGATATTGACAGGGATGTGGTGTTAATTGACAGGCCTCCTTTGAATCGTGCCTGGTGCCCCCGCAATGTCCCCTGGATGGCCATTGCATTCAGTTGTCACCTCTTGCTTTTTCTGAATTCACTGGTGACCCAAGCAGCTCACTGGGACAACAGGATGGCTGCGTCAAACTGAGATTACCAACGTCATCAGAGGACGTGGAAACTTCCAGAAACCAAGTGCTCTCTTGGGCTTCGTTTAGGATTGGTTGCGGGGTGGGGGAACCCCACACGGTTCCTCTCCCTCCCACCCCGTGGAGTTGCCACAGGGCGTGGAGCAGTTACACAGGCCTCCCCTCGATTTCTTTGTGCGTCTGTAGCAGGTGGTGAGTTCGAGGAGCACACGGTGGGGGACAGGAAAGGAGCTGAGGCTCGTCGTCTGTGCCCGGCTCCTGTTCCCTCCTCCATAATGTGTTCCCTCTGAGCTCATGCCGGGCTCTCTCTTTGTCACCAGATGCGGGGGGAAGAGGAAAGGAATTAACACCTGTTCTTTTACCGTTTCGTTCACTCGCTCAGTCATTTGACAAACCTTTTTGGAACGCAGGTGTTGAGCAATAGGCAGGACCTGTCCTCATGGAGCCACTGGTCTCCTTTGGGGTGGCAGACACAGATAGCTAATCGCAGAATTACGTAATTTCAAACCGGGACGAAAGCCATAAAGGAGACACGCAGAGAGCCCTGGGAACAGAGGATGGGCGCTGGCCCGACCTCGTCCGAGGGGTGGTGATCAGAGAAGGTTCTGGGAAGAGATGACACTCGAGCTGTGACCTGAAGGACGAGGAGGCCTCAACTAGGGAGAGCGGAGCACAGCTGAGGCCTCAGTGCACATGTGTGCGTGTACGTATGCACGCACGAGTGTGCACGTGTCTGTGCGTGTGTCACGTTTGGGGCTGGGAGGAGCTTGGTGTGTTCACACGTCGTCATCATCATCATCATCATTGTATTTTTACGGTGAACACTTATTTAGGCTGAGGAATGAGTTCTCCTTTGGGGAGGCATCTCTCGGGTCCTTTTATAATGGGAACAAGGCACTTTATTTTAAAAAAACTATAGGGCCGGCCCAGTGGCACAGCAGTTAAGTGCGCACGTTCCATTCTGGCAGCCCGGGGTTCGCCAGTTCGGATCCCGGATGCAGACATGGCACCGCTTGGTAAGCCATGCTGTGGCAGGCATCCCACATATAAAGTAGAGGAAGATGGGCACGGATGTGAGCTCAGGGCCAGTCTTCCTCAGCAAAAAGAGGAGGACTGGCAGCAGATGTTAGCTCAGTGCTAATCTTCCTCAAAAAAAAACAAAAACAAAAAACTGTAACTGCATTAAAGAATGTTTTGGAACAGAAAACAGGTAACCTATAACCTACCCCCTTTCTCGTCCCTGCCTGTAAGCGGTGGAATTTTGTCAGAGCTGTAATTATGCCGTCTTTTAACTTCTGACTTCAACTTTGCCGAGGTAAAGTTTACAAGACGTAAAACTCACCGTTTTAACCATTTTAAAGTATAGAACTCAGGGGCATTTAGCTCGCCCGCGGTGCTGTGCAACCGTCACCTCTATCCAGTTCCAAAACATTCCCTCTAGTCGCTAAGAAACCGCGTAGCCGTGAAGCCCTCACTCCCCACCCCTCCCCCGGCCCCTTGGCATCCGCGAATCTGCTTTCTTCTCGGCAGATTTGCCCGTTCCGGACATTTCTTGTAAATGGGATCACTCACTGTGTGGTCTTTTGTGTCTGGCTTCCTCCGCCGTGTTGTAATGTGCGCCAGAACCCCACTCCTTTTCATGGCTGAGTAATATTCCATCGACAGATCGCATTTTGTTTCCCTTTCTCCAGTTGGTGGACACTGGGTTGTTTCCACCCTCTGGCTGCTGTGAACATGGGTGTGCGAGATTTGTTTGAACACCTGTTTTCAATTCTAGGAGTGGTTCTTTACCTTTTAAATTAAATGTTATTTATACTTTCGAATTGTTGATAATATTATTCTACTATTAAAGGCCATATGTGAACATCATAGAAAACTTTTACAATAGGGAGACTTATAAGACAGAAACCTCGCTCTCCAGGAAAAACCTCTTTTATAATTTCAAACTTCCAAGCCAGGATGCTGTCTTTCTAACGAGCGACGGTGCTCCCGCTGACCTCTGCCCCCTGGCCCCCGCAGACGGCGGCATCCCGGAGCCGGAACCACTGGCCCAGCGCTACCGCCTGTACTCCCGCGAGCTGGGCGAGGGCGCGCTGCCCCGCCTGCTGCTGCTGCACTCCGTGCTGGCCAGCTCCCTGCGGGTGAGTCCGACCCGCCACCCGGGCCTGAGCCCCGCCTGTGCGCCAGGCCCCATGGGGGGACCTGCCCCTGAAACGGACGGGGGAGACGGGAACCCCATGAACCAGGCTGCCCAGAGCCGGAAGCCCCCCCAGTGCTGGCCGGGCCGGGGCTCAAGGAGGGCCCTGAAGCCCCGCTGGGTGGCGTCCCTGGGGCGGGTCTGTGTGCGGGTCCCCCGCGTCTGTGACCCTTGGCTGTTGCTGACGATTCCACGTGGGAGACCAGAGGCCGATGGGGAGGAAGCCTGGGCGTGGGGTGCACCTTGTTAACTCGGTGACCCCAGAGAGGCTCCTCTGGGAACCTCAGCACAAGTCTCCCAGCTTTAGTTCTTTCTTCTTGGGCTGTCACTTCTCTGGGGGGCGGGGGACCCTCCAGGCTCCCGCATGAGGACGGCGTCTGGTGCCGCCCTGGAGGAGCAGGCCCGGGGAGGGCTCTGCGTTCATTATTTAGACCAAAGCTGGTGTCACAGCTCCACCTGGGCCCTGGACGAGGCCTGGTGTCTCCCAGCCACAGACCCTCTGCTTTGCCATCTCGGGAGAAGAAAGGAGACACTTCCAGGCTTCGACCAGCATGGCGGGGGGGGCAGGTGCCCAGAGTGTGGCGTGAGGGCGGGGGTCCAGGGATCCGTCTGTGTCTAAACCCACTTCCCCATCCCCAGTAACAGAGGGACCAGGCACCGACACTGTAGCTTTGGAGGTCGTACCATGTGGCTCTGGATTGTTCTCAGCTTCCGCTGCTGCCAGCCGGGACTGGCTCTCCTGGGTCCGCGGGTTCAGCCCCGACTTGGATATCTGGCTTCCCGCTTACAGAATGTCATTGCCACGTGCCCCGCTCTCCCACTCTGCCCGTACACGTGCCTCAGAACAATCCCTTTCCTATAGTCTGTGTCGGGTCCCCAAGACCACGCGCAGGGTTGGTCCGTGAGAAGGACTCACAGAACTCAGAAAAGCTATTGCTCCAAACGGAAACTCTGTCCCCATTAAACACTGACCACTCCTCCCCCTCCTCCTCCCCTGGCGCCCCGCATCCTACCTTCCGTCTCTAAGAATGTGACTCCTCCAGGTCCTCACGTAAGTGGGATCCTACGGGACTTGTCCTTTTGTGACTGGCTTGTTTCCTTCGGCGTGATGTCCTCAAACTTCGTCCGTGTTGTAGCAGGTGTCACAACCTCCTTCCTTTCAAGGCTGGATAACATGGCCTCGTGTGCATGGACCACACTGTGTTGATCCGTTCATCCCTCGGTGGGCACTGGGGTTGCTTCCAGCTCTTGGCGATTGTGATCATGCTGCTGTGAACACGGGTGTGCAAGGATCTGTCTGAGTGGCTGCTTTCGCTTCTTTGGGTACAGACTGAGGAGTGGCATTGCTGGGTCCCCCCCGGGGGGGTCTATGTTTGACGTTTCGAGGACCTGCGGACTTTTGAGGGTGCTCTGACAACAGCGTCTCCTTTGTGCCCTGTTTGTGCCCGAGGGTCCAGGCCGCAGCCTGGCGCTCATCCCTCCACGGGGCCTCCTTTCTGTCTGGGGTGGATGTGCAACGGGAAATGAGCACATGGGCTGGCTCGCCAGCCTCCCTGCTGGGTGGTTTCCCCCGTGTGGTGGCCAGGAGGAAAGGGGACCCTCAGGGACCTCCACTCGACAGTGACACTGCTTGCCTGCGTCCACGGGCCGTGCCGCCTCCCGCAGCTCCTCTCTTTCGTCCCAGGATGGCTCCGTCCTGAGCCTGTCTCCCCCGCCAGAGGAGTCCAGCCGAGAGCAGCCGGACGACAGGAAGGACCTCCCGTGGGGGGCCCAGTTTGAGCCGATGCTGCTGGAGACGGACAGGTAACGCTTCCCCGGGTGCGTACAGAGCCCCCCCCCTTTCCTCCTGTGACGTGCGGCTAACGTCCCCTTCCTCCGGCCTGTTTTAAGAAGGATGAGGATGTCCTAGGAGGTGCCTGCTGCCCGGAGCCATTCTGAGGTTGGGAGTTTGATGCTAAAAGACCCTTTTCACTTTCTCTATATTTTTGTTCCCTGTCAGCCACTTCCTCCCACCCTCGGTGCTTTTTTCCCTTTTTCTCTTCTTTTTACTTTTTGTTTTGCTATTTCCCGTCACCCCAAAACTTAGACCGGTAAGTTGAAAACCCATCAGCTGGTCACCTAGTTTGAATAGTTAACGTTTGGCCAGTTTTTGTCGTCGTCAGCTCGGGCTGCTGTGACAAAACATGCAGGCGGGGCGGCTCCAACACGGCCGTGTATTCTCTCACATTTTAAAGTAAAACAAAGCCTCGTGACCTTTCGCCCTCAGCAAGTTAGAGGGCGCTTCTAAAAATGGGGCGTTTCCCTCCACAACCACAGGCAGCCGTCAGCCCTGACAAAATTAGTGACACCTCCTGAACGTCACCCATCCCTGCCCTTGGTCGGATGCCCCCAGTTCTGCCCCAAATGCCTTTGCAGCTGGTTTGCTCAAACCAGAATGCCGGGAAGGCCCAGACCGTGCGTTTGGCTGTAATGCCCACGTCTAAGCCACGTCCTTCGGGGTAAGGAAGACCCCAGGGCTCCGGCAGAGGAGGGGCGATTCCCCTATTGCGTTCATGCGTGTGTGTGTGCCTGTGCACACGTGCATTTGTGTGCACACGTGTGTTTGCGCGTGTCCGCACACTGTATGTGTTTTGCATGAGTGCGTGTGTGCTTTTGTTTGTGTGTTTTACATGGGTGAGTGTGCGTGTTTGTGTATGTGTGTGCGTGTGTGTGCATAAAAATAAAGTGCCCGCGTGCCCCCTACATCGAGACCAGATGCCCGTCCACGGGCTTCTGGTCGACACCCGTGTGAACCTGGGGCTCGACCCACTGACTGGAGAAGCCAGGCTTCCAGCCCTCCGCCTGGGGCGGCTCGTGGGCAGGCTGTGAGCCAGCCTGGGGCCCTCCACCTTGATCCTCAGGCTGGAGAGGAGGCGGGCTCGGCCTCGCCTCTTCCAGACCCGTACCTGCGGCAGCAGCTCAGGCCGGGGCCAGACCGCAGGCTGAGCCGCCTCGAGCCACGAGCTAGGACGATGCTCCCTGTTCAAGACGGCAGGAGAGGAGCTGAGACCCCCCGGCCGACGGGTTAGGCTGGCGCCACCCACGGCCCAACCTGAGGGGCCCACGCCAGGTTCCCATGGCAACGACAGAGGCCCGCCACAGGCGCCTCAGCAGGCTTGAGTCCCTGGGACCCTGTCCGTGGACGGTTGGCAGGCAGCCTGTAAGCCGGGCCAACCAGGGCCGGAGTCCTGGGTGTGCCAGCCCCCCACCCCTGACCTTGGTCCAGAGAGTGTCTTCTCTGAGCCTCAGGTGCCTCATCTCCAGGTGGGTCAACAGTACCTCCCCCGAGGGCCTGTAAGTGCCTGATGTGCACACAGTAACTAGAGCTGCGGTTATGGTGACAATGCAAATGCAAGGGGCGGAGGAGGGGAGCTGACCCGTCTGCCTCGCTCAAGCAGGACTCTGGTACAGGAGTTGTGCTTCTTTCCCAATTTCTCTCCTAACTTTCCAGTTGCTGTTGGTTCTGAGTCAGTCAGAATGCTTTTGGCTGCAGGTAACAGAATTCCTAAGGAGAGTGATCTAATCGAAACAGATGTGTATTGCCTGATGAGAATTTGGGAGGTGGGTGGACCTGGGGTGTTTAATTCAGTGACTCGGTGATGCCCAGGAGGCCCTAGGCGTTCCCCATCTCTCTGTTCTGCTGGCCCTGGCATGTAAATAATGTCTCCTCTTCTGGTCAAAAAGGCTGCCACAGCTCCGTAGATCACACCTTCATATAACCACATCTAAAAGAGGAAGGGAGAGGCTGGAGTTTCTTTCTCATCTGGGAGAAAAATCCTTTCCAGAAGCTCCCCGAGTAGATGTGTCCTGACAACTCATTGGATGAAACTCGATCACGTGCTCACTCCTGGGCCGGTTCCCTAGGAAGAAGGGCAAAGAGGACCATGACAGGCTTGGGCCCACTGTGACCCATTTCCCGGGGCCAGACACACTGTCACACCAGACATCACTGGGGCTTGTTATCGAGGGAGACGGGCACTGGCTGCTGGGTGGGCAAACACCAGTGTCTGCCAGACCTCACGACCTACTCACTAAGCACCTACTGTGTGCCAGGCACTGAAACGTGAGCAAGATGGACACCGTCCCCGTCCTCAAAGGGCCATCCCTGTGGGTGCGAGGGGCAGGTGAGGCGAGGGTGAAGATTGCTCCCTGACCCCCAGGGAGGTTCTCCTGTCGCAGCCACCTCTCCTCCCTCCACGTGGGCTGGCTGGGGCCTTCCACCTGCTGTGGCGCATTTGCGGAGGGCCGCGCTCTGGGCGCGTGCACGATCTCATTGCACACGTGCACACAGGCTCGGAGTGGCCCGGGGTTCACCGAGAGGCTCGCCGTGAGCACGTGTCTCCAGTCCCTGCTCCTGGCCGCGGTGTTGCGCTGCCCTGTGCTCACCGGTGGTGCCCAGGGGCCTTGCCAGCCCATGCGGCCTCAACGCGCCACCATCAGCAAGCTCCTAACAGCCTTCGCTGTCAGAAGTCCCTTCCCCATCCAACGGCCAAAGTCGTCCACACATGGTCCTGTTCAAACTCATGTGGCTCTGCCCTGTCCTCCTCTCCTTGCTGTGCCTTGAATGCCCCAAGCTGGTCCCTGCCCCAGGGCCTTTGCCCGTGCTGTGCCCCCTGTCTGGAATATTCTCCCTGCAGCACTTGGCATGGCTCTCATTCTCGTTGTCTGGGTCTCGGCTTACGTGTTCCCTCCTGTTCTGTTTCCACCCCTGCTGACTGGGGGTACTGCCGTCCAGTTCTCGCACTGACCACCCAGCGTTGACATTAGGTCTCACCCGTTCCGGGCTCCCTTCTCCACAGGACCGTCCCCACAGCAGATGCCGCCTGCCGGTGGAGTCCCCAGGCCACCTGCACGTCTGTCTGTCTGGGTTCCCACAACCCCCTCGGGTTTGGTAATTCCCTAGAATGACCCATAGAACTGCGAACCACGCACGCCCGGCTCCGGGTGCGTCCCGCCTGGGCAGGTGACCGCGTGAGGACCAGGGTGGGTCAGGTGCAGGAGGTGGTGGTGAATGAGCCTCGCGTGGCCCCAAACCACTCGCCCGGACCCCGTGTGTAGCCGCAGGGACCGGGGGCTCCGGCTCTGGTTCGCTCCGGCCTGCAACGAAGGGCTGTGGGCCTGGCGGCCGACTCTGCTCACGCCTCTGTGTTTCATCCGCAGCGACGGGTCCAAGTCATCGAAAGCCACGCCGTCGAAAAAGCCGGGAAAGCAAGACTCCCTTCTCCCTCCGTCTTCTCTCCGCGTCCTGCTAACGCCTCCAGTCCACGAGGTCGGTGTGCACGGCGTTAACCAGGGCCCTGGGGAGGCCACCCTTCCCCAGCAGGGTCACTGGGGCCCCGTCAGAGCTGCGCCAGGCCAGGGTCGAGTCAGGGAGAAGCTTCTGGAAGGAGGACTCTCCTTAGGCAGCCATCACAAGGGTAGTGACCACCCCCTGAGCCTGGCGCTGACCGATGTGTTTCAGTTGCCGAGTCAATGTCCTGGGGCTGCCGCCCAAAGCACACAGACGTTTGTCCCCTCCCAGCTCTGGAGGCCAGCAGCGTGGGATCCAGGGGTCGCAGGGCCCGCTCCCCTAAAAGGCTCCAGGGGAGGCTCGGTCCTGCCTCTTCCAGCACCTGGCATTCCTTGGCTGGTGGCTGCGTCCTCAATCTCTGCCTCTGTCTTCTCACGGCCTCCTCGTCTCTGCATCTCTCTGTTCTCTTCGTGTAAGGACACTAGTCCTGGGGTTTAGGGCCACCCTCAGCCCAGGATGCTCTCGTCTCGAGATCCGTAACTCAGTCACATCTGCAAAGACCCTCTTTCCAAGGAAGTTCCCGCTCTGAGGTCCTGGGTGGACGTGGCTTGGAGGGCGCCGTCCCCCTAGAGACACTCGCCAGCCACGTGAGGCCGGGGTGCTATGCCCTTGGGTCACAGACAAGGAGACTTAGAGAGGCCAGCGGCCGCTCTGTGAGCACTGGCTCCTCGTGGCTCAGCTGTGGGTGGGGGTGACCATGTCCCCCTGTGGGCTTAAATGAGTGAAGGACTTAGAAAGCGCTGTGCGGGCTCCTGTGACCTCCCAGGGTCCCCTCCTCCAGGGTGTGGGTGTTTTCCAGGCTCAGTTTCATCTAACGGCTGACAGCTTGGGCTCAGGAATCAGCCAGGCCTGGGTTCAGATCCCCGCTCTGCCCTTCGCTAGCTGTGTAACCTTGGGAAAGTTGCTTCACGTCTCTGAGCCTCTGTTTCTCCACTTGTAAAATGGTGGATCCAGGAACCTCAGGGCTGTGCGAGATTCAAGGAAACAAGGTCCAAAGGAGGAGGCCAGTCCTTCCTCTGGAGGAACCTCAGAGGGGCCCTTTCTCCTCCCCCTGAGATACTCCACGGCATCCTCTTCTCATTCCCGGACTTACTCAGTCTCCAACCTGAACTCCCGTGTCCCCTCCACTTCCTTCTATCCCTCTGTGGCGCCATCACAGTCTCTCTCCTGGCCGGGTGGCGGGAAACCCAATGGCAGATGTCAGAATCTCTGGCAGACAGGTGGGCTCGGGGAAGGAGGCAGCTGGGAGCCCGCACAGCTGGTAGTTTTGGTCCTTTCTCGTGAACCGTTATTCAGAGGCTGTTAGTACTCAGTACTACTCGTAACGGTAGAAGGAGTGGTTTCTGGATGCTTCTGGCCGCCTGCGTCGGGTCTCTGTGCCCCCTGCCCTTGCCGAGTGCTGGCGAGTTAGGGTCCTGCAGGAGAAGCCCCCGTCAGCAACGCTGGGAGCAGCCCTTGGGCGGGGCGACCTGAGGTCTGAGGGCGTCCAGGCCGGCCGGACTCCATCACACACCCTCCTTGGCCCTTGTTCCACCCCAAACGGTCTTCCCCTAAATCGACTACTTGCCTGGAGTCGCTGTCTCCGAGTCTGCTCCTGGGGGCCCAGCCGGGGGGCCGTGGGGACAGCCGGTGACGCCCGGCCGCCCTGCTGTCTCCTGCAGAAGCCAGGCTCCCTGCGCGCGGAGAGGGTGGCGCCCAGCCTGCGCTCCCCGGGAGGCCCGG
The DNA here is from genome assembly GCF_041296265.1 of Equus caballus. NCBI lineage: Eukaryota > Metazoa > Chordata > Mammalia > Perissodactyla > Equidae > Equus > Equus caballus. Next base: position 1,976,944 of record NC_091696.1, read on the forward strand.
AGCCGGGATCCCCACGGACAGCGGAGGCCCCGCTCAGCGCTCGGGCACTCAAGGAGATGGCCGCCAGCACCAAGAGCATCGCCCGCATCGCGGCCACCCGGCGCTCCCGGGCGCAGGACCGCGAGGCCGGCAGTGGCCGCTCCTCCCGCCACCTTCCGGAGGAGGTGGCCCGGGGCCCCAGCCCGGCGGACAGGAGGTGGCCTCACGCCAGCCTGTGCAGGGACCACTCCGGGGAGAGGAAGGCCAGGAGCCAGCGGTCGCCCTCTGTCACGTGGAGCGTGCAGCCGGTGGGTGGACACTGCCCGGCGCTCGGGTCCCAGGGGTCAGGGATGGACCTCTCAGAGTCACGGGGGGCGCAGGGGCCCTGACGCCTGGGGGATGGAAGCAGAAACCGGAGCCCCCACATCCCTGTTTCCATCTCCCCCTCCTTCAGATCCGAAGCCACATGTGCACGTGTTTTACGCAGCTAGAATCCCCTGGAAATCTAGCTTTGTGCCCTGGATTTTTTCTTTAACATTATTCCATAAATTTTCATGCATCTACATAGCATTTGTATTTTAACCTAAAAAAAGGACCTGCCTCGGTTCTGAAACACAGCGCAGGCGAGCTGCGAAGCGTGAACCACTGGGAGACGGTCCTTGGCCGCGGTGTCCACACAGGCCGGCCGCGGGCCCTCCGACGACACCCGCCACACGCCATCCCGTTCCGTGGCCGCTCTGTGGTTTTCGGTTCCCCTTTAAACGGCCACTCGGCCTGTCTTTCATTTTAGCCTGTTACGCAGAATGCTTCAGGGTTCCCCTGTGAAGGGTATTTTTCATTTCTAATTCCTTTCTTGGGATGTCGGACAATGAAAAGTGGGAGAGTCCCAGCGAAGTAGGATTAGGCAAAAATGAGAGCGTCTTCACAGCGTCAGAGGGAGAGGTTCATTGTAAGGAACTGGCCCGTGCAATCATGGAGGCCGACAAATCCCAGATCAGCAGTCGGACAGCTGGAGTCCCAGGAGAGCCGATGTTTCGGTTCAAGTCCAAATGCAGGAAAACGCCAACGTCCCGGCTCAAGGCAGTCAGGCAGGAGGAGTCTCTGTTACTCCCAGGAGTCTTTTGTGCTCTTCAGGCCTTCAACTGATTGGGTGAGGCCCACCCCGATAGGGAGGGCCATCTGCTTTGCTCAGGCAAACGTTAACCATCACAGGGGGTTTAGATGAGAACCCCCTCCATGGGGGTGGGGGAGTTGAGCAGGGAAAATGGGAGGGACAAACAGCCAGGAGAGCATCGTTCCCGCATTCATTCATTCTTCCCTGGGGGTTGAAGGAGAATGTGAGTAGTGATTCTGTCCTTTGAGTTCACTGAGGCACCCCGCGTGTGTAGAGCAGTCTGGCACACAGTAGGCGCTTAATCAGTGCATGGCTTCAGCTCAGAATGACCTTGACGCTTCATTCCTCCCCACCTGCTCCCCTCTCCTGCTGTGTGATTTCTCCCTGCAGGCGATGGAGAAGCTTCAGCCCCCATCCATGGACCATTCGGCTGAGAGCCGGCCGCCCCCTGTGCTCCCTCAGCTGTCCAAGTCATCGGGAAAGAGCTTTTTCCCTGCTGTCCCAGCGGCCTCCAAGATAAAGCCCAGCCTCAGTTTCCATGCAGGTACAGGATCAAAAAAAAGAAAACAGTGTGTCAGGGTTTTTTCTGTATCTTGAGACTCTTCCCCTCCTCTCAAATGTAAATCTTTGGAAAGTGTGGCCCTTTGGGCTGTTATCAGTTGTCTGCTCCTTGGTGTGAATGAGTTTCAGGCGTTAGGGGCAGTGAGTGGGCGAAGGCCTCCAGCTTCATCAAAAGAAATATTTACAGAGGCATCAATTTTGTTTCTGGCCCGCCTGACACCCTAGTAGAGTTTAAAATAATGATTAAAATTGTGCATGTATGACGGGCTGCCGTTATTCAGTCTGTACCCTTGACCCCTACGGCTTCTTTCAGGATACGGTTTGAATCCTGGCTCCTGTGCTGGCTGTCGTTACAAAAATAGTATATGCTCATTGTGCAAACTTGGGAATATCGAGAAAATTATAAATCAGAAAAAAACCACTTGTACACCCCACCACCCAGACACGATAAGACGACTTCCTCACCGTGGGTGGACAGTGACGGGAGCGTCTCTCCCGTATTCTAGGATATTGGGGTTGTTTCCGGTTTGTCACAAGAGCAGACGGGTGGACGTCAGTGTTTAGAAAGGCGCGTGGCAGTCTGACGGCCCCGCAGCTTGTGACCCGTGGCCTGCATTCCGTCTTTCTCACAATGTGCATTTAGCCCTTCCAGTGGCTCACTGTCGTTATATTTACAAAAGCAGCCGTCCAGCAGAGCGCGGTGAAGACAGACCGGCACAGACCGGCGAGCCCGACCTCTCCAGGGGTGGTCAAGACGGCCTGTGTCGCTGTTTCCGCCACAGCAGCTCACGTTTATTTAGCACTTACTCTGTGCTGGCGCCTCCCGGTGTCAGGCCGTTTGTCCTCATGCTCATGCTGGGAGGGGAGGAACGACTGTTATCCCCACGGTACAGAGGAGTAAATGGAGGCACAGAGACCTTAAGGGACTTGCCCAAGGTGGCACATCTGGGAGGGGCAGAGCCGGGATTCAAAGCCAGGTAGGCTGGCTCTGACCCCCACCTCCAGACGTCCTTTCGTGTCCTGTTTGATTAGAGTTGCGTCTTCAGGGTCATCTTTAGGGCTCTCGGCATACGCTTCAACGATGGTGGAAGCAGCGGACACTCCCACGCTCTGTCTTGCTGGTGGGCGTGCACCTTCGCACAACCGGACTCACATGCACGCTTTCAAAGGCTTTTCGGGAACCTTTGATCTTGAGGACAAAGTTGAGATCTATCTGTGACTCCTCAGTTGGGCCACTGTCCTTGCTGGGAACGACACAGGCCTCCAGGAACGCTCAAGAAACTCAAAGCGCTTAAAAAAAAAAAACCACTGAAAGTGTCCTGCATCCTTATGGGATTTGCAGCCTTCCAAAAATTTTCTTTATTTTTTTTTTTCTGTTTGCATGTTCATAAAACAATAAAAAATCACAGCGAACGCAGAGCAGGTAGGAGTGGGGACTTCAAGAGCCAGGGGCCGGGGTGGCTGTCAGCCGCTCTCCTCCAGCCAGCCTCACGTCCTGCACTTGGAGGAGGGACCGTAGATAACAGGCATGGTGGCCACAGCAAGGCTCCACCGGAAGGTTCCAGCCTCCTCCGATACCCCCAGGCCAACCCCAGCTGCCGAGGCTGCTGTCTGCGCCGTCTACAGACGCGCCCCTTGGAACGTGTTTGTGTAGACGGTTGAAGGAGCAGAGCGAGCAGCAGTGGCCTCCTGCGGAGCGGTCCCCCGGCTCCAACAGCCATCGACGCTCTGCCGATTTTGTTTCTGCGCATTTCCTCTGTTTGTTTGTTATTTTCTTTCCCGGAGGCATTTCAAGAAATTCCCAGGTTGTGTCATTTCGCCCGTAAATATTTCAAGAGTGCTCTCGAACCGATGACAGAGTCTTACAGGTCGTAGTTAGAAGAATTAGGAGCAACTCCCTGAGATCATCTAATGCCCAGTCTGTGAACATAAGAAATCAGCCTTTTTCAGATAAAATGAGAGGACGGTAACTGGCGCTCTCGCTTGGCAAGAAAGAGGCACAGTGGAGCCGGGCTGAGCCCCCTTCGTGGACTCTGAGAAAAGGCTGGACCCTCTCTCCCAGCTGTGTCCACAGAGAGTCCCCGTGGGGGCAGAGGTTCTCTCCCCCACAACTGTGTGTTCCTGTGGCGGAAAAGTCAGAGCGATTAGAGTCGACGGTCCTTCAGGATCTGTAGCCCAGCTGGTTCAGATGGGGAAACTGAGGCCCGGAGAATGGAGGCGACGTCTCCAGGATCACATTGCACATTGATGGCACAGCCGGGACGGGCGCCCCCCGGTCCCTCCCACTGTGCCTGGCTGCCTCGTCTTGGAGCAAGAACATTTGTCCTGGGCAGGTGTCCACTGAGGCCTCCAGGTACCCCATTCTCCAGCCGCGGCCCTGCAGGTCTGAGCTGCAAACCGACCTGCCCAGGGAGCCCGGGGGTCACGCCCTCACGATGCTGGCTGAGGCCCCGGCTCCCCGGGGGAGGCTCCCTGGGCCGAGAGCCCCCGGGAGTTGCAATGAGATTGCTTGTTTGCGGTTTAGGGCAGCGGTGTTGCCGGTCCCGCATCCGTGTCCTGATGTGTATCGCCTCCGAGTGCGCGGTTCTGAGCCGCGGCCCTGGGTGCATCTGGGGGGGCGCAGAGCAGCATCACTTACGAGGCCAGTGGGTGCCAGGAAGGAGCAGAGTCGTTTATCATCCATCGCAACCCTATCCAATGGGTGCCCGGTTCGCAGAATGATAAACAGGGAGCAGAGAGGCGGAAGGAGCTCGCTGGGGCCACACGCAAACCTCCTGGGTCTCCGCAGGTGTTCCCGTCGTGGGGCCAGGCTTGAGACAGGCCTCCCTCACGCTGTCCTACCTCATGTCAGGAGAGCGCAACCCGTTCCGAAACCCTCCTCAAAAGTGATCGAATTCCCCTAAACGGGGAGCTCTTCCCCCGCTTCGTTAACACCCGGAGCCGCGTACAATGTTCCTGCCGAGAGCAGAGGTGGCAAACTGGCCGTTCGCACGCCAAACCCAGCCCCGAGCTTGGACGAGTCCGGTTGATCAGCACCACGTTTCAAAGCAGCGCGCGAAGTCAGATCGCACATAGGACACGAAAGTCCAGCTTCTCGTACAGGAGGAGGGTCTGGAGACGGGGCTCCCTCCCTCCCCGCCCGCAGAGCCTGGCTGGGCTGTCAGCTTTGCTCGGTGAGGTCTCCCTGCAACCCTAGCAGGTGGCCTGGCCGGAGGGACCGCACGTTGGACTTATGTCCTTGTGCATCGTCTTCCGTCCCTGCCGGTCTGTGGGCTCCGTGAGCTCAGGGATGTCAGTCTTCTTCGCTGCTGTGCGCCCAGGGCTCCCAGTGGTGCCTGCATGGGGTGGATGCTCCAGAAGTGACATCGAATGGACGGATGGACAAGTGCATGAATGGCCTCCCTGTCGCTGAGCCAAGGGTTCTGATGCTGTGAGCGTCGGGCGTGCTGTGTCTCCAGGCCTCCTTCCCTCAGCTGAGTTTCCTGCCTGGACCTTGTGTGCGTCTGCCTTTGCTGGCCCTGGAGTCCTTCAATTCCAACCCTCACCTTCGTTTAAAATTGAAGTAAAATTCACGTAACCACACTCACCTCTTAAGCGTGCAACACGTGGCATTTAATACATTTACCCTCTTGTGTACCCGCCACTGCTATCTAGTTCCAGAACGTTGCGTCGACCCAAAAGGAAACCCTGAACCCGTTAAGCAATACTCCATCACCTCTCCCCCGGCCCCTGGCAGTCGCGAATCGACGTCTGGTGTCTCTGGGTTCCCCGCTGCCGGCCATTTCCCGTGAATGGACTTGTACGACATGTGGCTTTGGGGTGTGGCTCTTTGAGGCAGCATCACGTTTCCAGGGTTCATTGAGGCTGGAGCAGGTGTTGGCGCTTCCTTCCCTTTGGTGGCTGAACAACACCCCATCGCATGGCCGCCCCGTGTTCGGTGTGTCCCTGCATCTGTCGGTGGACGTCTCGGTTGTGTCCACTCTCGGCTGCTGTGAATGTCTGCAGACAGGTTTCTGTTTAACTAGCTGTCTCCTTCTTTGCGATGTATACCCAAGAGGGGGATGGCTGCATCACGAAGTGGCTCTTGTCTACCCTTTCGGAAAACTGCCAAACTCTCTCCCGCGGTGGCCGCACCAGTTCCCCGTCCCGCCAGTGCTGTGCGAGGCTCCTGTCCTCGCTGACGCTTGCTGGTCTCTGCAACCCTCTCATTTGAAAGACAAGGAAACTGAGGCTCCGGGAGGGGGAGGGCCCTGCCGGGGGCCAGGTGAGGAGTTGGCTGCAGACGTGGCACCGAAGCCCGGGCCTCACCTCTGCGTCCGGCCACTGATTCATGAGACTTTATGGAGCCCCTGGGAAGGTCGAGCTCTCGGCCAGGCCCTTGGGAGATGGCGGGACACGAAATGGGGCCCTTCCCCTTGGGGAGCAGACGTTGAATTCGGGGAGCCGGATGGATCCGCATGAGACGTGTCGGGCAGTGACAGGTGTTGGGAAGAGAACAAAGCAGGCGAAGAGGACAGAGTGTAGGAGGTGTCTGAGGACAGCGGGTCTGAAGCCTAGGCGGTCAGGGGCCTCCCTGTGGGTGACCTGAGGAGGTGGGACCCCAACCCGTCTCTAGGGGAGAACCCACTTCTCTCCCCTCCCCCTGCGTCCTTTTCCGTTGGATGATGTTTCTGATTAAACTCTGTTCAATAAACCCAGAAAGGCCTCTTCATTGCCAGGTAACGGCCAGCTAAGGGCGCTGAGGGAACAGCACAGAGAAGGAGAGGAAGAGCACGGTCGCAGGGGGAGGGAAAAGGGACTAAAGCCAGAGGAGAGAGAAAGTTCCGGAAAGGACAGAGAGCAGGAATTCGCGTAAAAATAATCCTCTGACACGGCTGTGGGGAGGACACAGGAGGCAACCTCAGTGAAGGGCCAGCACGGAGTGGGCACTCAGAGCATCACGGCTGTTACTCATTATTTCGTTTTATTCCCAGGACTCTCTGGCTGGTCCCTGAAAGTAATATTCTCTTCTCTGCGGTTCACGGTTTAGATGACAACACGCTCCACGTGCCGGAGGTCAACTTCACCTTCCCCAGCGCCGTGTGGCAGAGCAGCAGCAGCCCCAGCAGGGTGCCCCTCCTGCCGCGGGACATCCGAGGTCAGTGCCGGCCTGTGCCCTCCGGGTGCCATCGCGTAGCTCCGCTCCAGGGGCGTCCAGGATTCTCATGCTCCGTGGGGAGAAGTCAGGGAGTGACAGGAGGACACGAACCTCAGACGTGACCCCTCACCAAGCACCCTCATCTGTCAGGAGTGGCAGCAGGACACGCACGGCCTGTTTCGACAGCATGTGTCTGAATGTGGGGCATGGGAGATGGCGTGCAGGGATCCCCGGTCCTCACTGCGTGCGTCCTCCACAGTGGAGAAAGTGGCTGAGGGAGTCCCGCGGGCAGGCCTGGTGTTGCTACAGGAGCAGAGGCCGAGATGCACTCGGAAGTGAGGGCCCCAGTTTGGTGGCAAAGTCCCACGGGGCCCAGAAGGTGGCCCGGGGCCCAGGCAGGGCTGGGGCATCCGCACTGGGCAGGACCTCACCGTGACCCCTGCTGGGACTCCGGCTTCCCTGGGGTGGCCTTGAGCACCGACTGAAGCGTCCCCACCCCTCCAGGGTCTACAGACAGCGGAGGCCACCACCACAGCCCGCAGTCCCCCAGCAACGTCCGCAGGCACCGCAGCGGCAGCGCCAAGAGGTCAAGAAGACCCAAGTGACGATGGCGGCGGGCAGAGCGGGAGGCGGCAGGGGACCCGCGCACGGGCTCTCTGCCCCGGAGCTGGAGTGGACAGATGCCGGCCCTGGCAGGGCCCCTCTGGGGGCGGCCCGCCCCAGCCTCCCACAGCCCTTTGTCCCGGTGGCACCTCCCCCCCACCTTCAGAGGCAGGCTGTCCGTGAAGTGACACAGCCTTCCCAGGACCCCTCCCTGGGTGCCAGGGCCTTTTCCGGGGCCTTCCCGCCCAGGACCACTGCACACGGCGTGTTCTGCTCCGGGAGAGTGCGCTCTGTGTGTTAGGACGCCAGGCCATCCCCCTCCAGGTCAGGCTCAGGCTGCAAACCACAGGGGACACCCGAGTGGCCACCAGCATCGTGTATTAGCCGGGATTCTCCAGAGAAACAGAACCAATGGGGGTGTGTGCGTGTGTGTGTGTGCACGTGCGTGTACACAAAAGAGAGAGAGGTCAAGGCTTCCTTTAAGGAGTGGCTCATGTGACTGCAGGGCTGGCCCGTCTGAAGCCCGCAGGGCGGCCTGGAGACCCGAGGAAGAGCTGCGGCCACAGCCTCGAGTCTGGGGGAAGACTTCCCTCTTCCTCGGGGGTCTCAGTCTTTTTTTCTTCAACTTGATGCAGGCTCGGTGAGCCGAGGAGTTGAAGGAAAGATTTCTTGGACTCTCAAGGTCTGGCAGTAGTGCTGTTTTATTTAGAGAATAGTGTGGAATAGCATGGGGACAGGACCCACGGGCAGTCAGGCTGCTGCATGGGGACAGGACCCACGGGCAGTCAGAGCTGCTGCTGCCGCTTCTGCTGCCAACATGGGTGGAAAGTAAGGCTAAATTGAAGGCATAGGTATGTGAGCCATCTCTTTACAAGACAAAGGAAAGAACACGTAAAAAAGTTAAAATGGTATCAGTGCAGGTGCGGTCCGGCCATTGGGTGGTCCCACAACTTTTAGATGAGAATCAAATCGGATTAAGTAAAGGCCAGAAGCCACCACCCTAAATCAGTTACATGAGGTTGCCAGACAGTAACCAACTTAAGTTCTTGCCTTTGGCATTGACTAAGAGCTTCCAGAGACAAGGTCTTCTCCCTTCTTCCTGGCACAGAGAGGGAGGCAGCCCCACAGACGGAGGTTTCCCCTACAAATGTAAATGCCTCCCAACAAAGGGCGAGCAAACTCAGCTCCTCGGAGCCTGCTTCTCATCTGCAGTTTTAAAATTAACCAGCCTAAAATCCTCATCAAACTGATAGGGTGAGGCCCACCCACATTCTGGAGAGTGGTCTGCTTGAGTCAGCCTACCTCCCGATTTCCATGTTAATCTCATCTGAAACATACCTTCACAGCAGCGTCCAGACCGGTGTCTGACCACACCTCTGGGTACCGTGGCCTGGCCAAGCTGATGCATAAAATTAACCCCCACGCTCCCCAGGCCTTGGCCAGCCTGCAGAGTGGCGCTGGTCACCTCCCCACGTGCACACAGGCTCCCGGACAAGCCGGGTGTCGGGGAAAGACAAGAACAGTCTCCCATTCCTATGCGGGAACCTCCCCACCCCCCACTGCGTCCTGACCTCCCTCTCAGCACCCTGAGGGCACGGAGAGGGGAAGCTGCCAACTGTCGGGAATGAGACGGAAACGTGAGGGGACGTGCGTCCAGCCCCAGAAACCCAAAACCCAAAGTCAGGGTTCCGATTGCCTTAGGATCGCACAGCTTCACTCAGTTTCCCTCAAGAGAGGAAAACGAGAACATCCCCGGGCACCGGCCCCTGGGAGCTGGGGCGTCAGCTCGCCTGGCTGTGCCTTCGGCCCTCGCCGTGGGGACCGGAGCCCCCTCCCTCGTGGCGGGCCCAGGGCGGGAACAGACGAGCTCTGTGGACTTGGGGGTTGGGCTGTGGCACGTCGGGGCCGGAGGTGGCGGGGGTGTCGTGGTCTTGCCCGTGGGTGGGAGGCGGTCGTCCTGGAACGTGCATGTCTGGCACGTGGCCGGCTGCCCGTAAGTGCCGTGCAAACTGTCCAGACAGATGAGGTGGCCCGACCTCCCATCGCTGGAACACCTGCCATAGAGGAAGCAGTGCTGAGCTGCGTCGAAACCGGGTTGTCCCTTCTGGGGCTTCTTGAGGAGGGTGAGGAGGTGGGGAGGTGGGTCCCACGGATCTCGGGGAGTCTGCTGCCAGCTGTGCTGCAGACCTGCCGTGGGCACAGACCGACACCCATTTCCCTCGCCTGGAGGGAAGTGCCGAGCCAGGGTGGAGTGGGTGGAGTGGGAGGACTTCTGCTTTCCGGCCCCGGCCCCAGATCCCGGGTGGGGCAGAAATGGCTGGTTGCCCCCAATATCTGCTCTCTCTCTTCCATGAGAATAGAACCTCCCATTTTTAGCTGGCCACATGGCTCCCCAAATAAAGACTGTATTTCCCAGCCTCCTTTGCAGCTGCGTATGGCCGTGTTGCAAAGTTCCGACCAATGGGATATAAGCCAGAAGCAGCCGCTTCCAGGAATCTTTATCGTACAGGACCATCAGCATGTTCCTCGTGCCTCTTTTCTTCTCCACTTCCTCAGTCCTGCTGCCTGGAGTTTGAATGTGATGGCTGGAACTCTAGCTGCCATCTTGGGGCCATGAGGGCAAAGGCCATGCTTTAGGGAGGAAGGAGGGGGGAGCCGGAAGGAGCTTGGGTCTGCAAGGAGCAGAGATGCCTCAGCACTGTTAGCTCCCACCTCCGGACTTCAATGTGAAAGAGAAAGAAATGTCTCCCCGAAGACACTGTGGTTTGGTGAACCTCATCCTGGCTGATACACCAGGGGGACCCAGGCAGTCGGCAAGTCATGGCTGGAGAAGTCTCTGGTACATTTGTGGAGTGACAGCAGGGGAGTAGAAATGGCAGCATGGGGGGACAAGGCACGGGGGTCAGGTATGGTCCCTGAGTTGTTCCTGGGGTGGTGTGAAAGTACAGCAGAAACTTCTGGTCTTCCTACACCCCGTCTTGAGTCAGGTCCAAAAGTTGGCCAAGAAAGAGCTGGTGGATCTCAGGGGTGGGGGGGCTCCACCGTGAGGCTGTGGAGTGGCCCATGTGTCGGAAAATAAGCTAAGGAGGCACTTACCTCCTAAGGGGTCCCAGCCTCATTGGGGGGTGTATTGGTCTGAGTTCCCACAAAACAGAACCAACAGGATGTATATATATGGAAAAGGATTCATTTTAAGGAATTGGCTCATGTGATTATGGAGGCCGGCAAGTCCCAAATCTGCAGGGCGGGCTGGTGGGCTGGAGCCCAAGGGCAGGGCTGGCGCTGCAGTTCAAGTCTGAGCCTGAAGGGGGAGGTCAACCTTTTGTTCTATTCAGGCCTTCAACTGATTGGACGAGGCCCACCTACATTATGGAGGACAAGTCGCTTCACCTGAAGTCCACTCATTTAAAAGTTAATCTCATCCAAAAACATCCTCATGGAATCATCCATATCCGGGCACTGTGGCCCAGCCACGTGGACATGTAAGATTAGCCATCCCAGAGGGGCCACGCCCAAGGGCCAGACGGGAGGCCAGCACGGGACCAGGAAGAGCCAGGATGGAGGAACACACACCCCCTCTGCACCAGCCACGGTGACAGCTGGGGAAGCCCCTGGGCTCAGGGTCAACTGGGTGAGGGCCGCTGAGGGAGGATCTCGAATTTGGCCCTGTTTGACCCCAAGATGATGGAGGAGAGTGACACAAGCATCCGCGTGCACCCAGGGCTTCCGTGTGAGTTCTGCCCGCGTCCGTGTGACATACAGACCATCCTGTGATCCCACCACGTTCAGAAAGACAGGAAATTACATAAAGCGAGAAATGAAAACGCCCTGCCCCGTCTCACGCCGGCTGAGAGGTGACTTCTCCTGAATGGTCGGGTGCGTGTTCTTCCCAGGGTCCCCTCCAAATGCCCCGAGGTGGAAGTGTGTCAGCTCAGGTCCCCAGGGATGTGGAGACTGTGACAAGACCATGGTGCCGGTGGCTCACTCGGGAGATGATGCCAGGAGGCGCGGGAGCAGGAAGAGACAGAGGCGCGGTGGGTCCCTGGGGCTGCAGCCAGGACCCCACGGGGCTCAGAGGCCAGCCTCTGGGGTTGACCCCGAGGGCCAGGAGGCACTGACCCTGCAGGGTGGGCTGTGTTTGCTGGGGCCGAGTCCCTGGCCGTGGAGGAGCCCTGGGGCAGAGAGCAAAAAGTCAGGAGTGAAACTCAGAGCCAGGGGCACGGCAGCCGGATCAGAGCTGTCCCCCGGCTGTGACACGGACTGGAGGCATCGGGGACGAGAAAGTCCTGTACACGCTCACACTCTCACACTCACACCCACGCGCCCGTCTCTGGCCTCCCTGCTGCTGCTCCCGCTGCCCCCTCTGCTCAGAACGCCCGGCCCCACCGTCTCCTGCAGCTCCTGGACCCTCCACAAGCCTCAGGGGCCCCCTCAGCCACTGGCTCGGTTACTTGGCCAGCAGGGGGCTGAGCCGGGATTCGAACCGAGCTCTGTGGCCTTTTCCCATGTCACCTCCAGAAGCCGGGTGGGATGCGCTGGGCAATACGGAGTCACAGCGTGTTCCTGAGCAGGGGAGAAACCTGAGCCTGCGTCGTCATTACCTGGCGCCTCGTAGCTGCTCAGCAAACTGAGGGCCGAGAGCTGGTGGATAAGGAAGGAGGATGTTAGAGAAACAGGGTCCTTAAGTGTGTGTGTGGGGGGGGGGGGGGGGCGGGTGGTGAAACCTGGTGCGAATTTGTGTTATGGATATGTACGTGTATGCATGCGTTTGTGTATGTGGAGGTGCTGGTGTGTGTGTGTCTACACCGACCCGTGTGTCTTGCATGGAACAGCTTTGGCAGGAAATCCCGCAGTGAGGGATGTGGTGGGCGGGAGACTCCCTTCTCATCGCACACGGTTTTGAACTATTTGGATTTTTACCGTGTTCCCGTGTGACCTAGTGAGAAAAAACTAATTATTTTTAAAACAGCCATAGCTCTATTAAATGTGGTGTGGGCAGCTCTCTGAGATTCGGCAACTGAAAAAAATAAAGGGTTCGGAAAAGTAGGTATGACACGATTTTACATCTGTATGACAACGAGTATATACACGTATACAAATGTGGTAGACACAGAGATTTCTGGAAGAATTCCCAGGAAGCAAAGACGAACTCCAGTGCCATGTGTGCAAAACCAAAGCGGCTGATTAGCGATGGGCTGGGGCCGTGGGGAGGGCAGCAAAGTCCCCTTCGAAAGGGCTCTTCCTTCTGCAGACAGATTCTCCCCAAGTTTCTGGAGCTGGCGGGGTCCCAGGTAAGCCCATGGGGTTTCAGGGCCCGTGTCAGGGCTGCGTGTGTGTGTATGTGTGTGTGCATCTGTCTGTGCCTGTGTGTGTGTGTGTGCCTATGTGTGTGTGTATGGATGTGTGCCTGTGTGTGTGTGCATCTGTGTGTGTATGGATGTGTGCCTATGTGTGTGTGTGCATCTGTGTGTGCCTGTGTGTGTGTGTGTGTGTATGTGTGCCTGTGCTGGGTGAGAACCATCCCACAGGGGCCCCTCCCAGGAGAGAGCGTTGCTCTGCCCTTGACGTTAGCAGGGCCGCCCTCCTGCAAGGTCGGCTCTGGGGCCCAGGGGTCAGCGTCCGCATCCTCTGCCAGATTCATGTCCACTGGGACCTCAGGACGGGACTTGGTTTCGAAATAGGGTCTTTGCAGATGTAATTAGTGAAGGATCTCGAGATCATCCTGGATTCAGGATGGGCCCCAAATCCAATGACAAGTGTCCTCGTAAGAAGGGGAGAAGACACGGAGACACAGAGGGAAGACAGCCACGGGAAGCTGGAGGCAAGGACTGGAGGGACATGACCACAGCCGAGGGGCACCAGGAAGCCCCAGAAGCCGGAGGAGGCAGGAAGGGTCCTCCCCTGGGGCTTTAGGAGGGAACGTGGCCCTGAGACACCTTGATTCCAGACTCCCGTCCTCCGGAGCTGTGAGGGGACAAATGTCTGTGTCTTGGTCATTTGTTAGAGCCGCAGTAGAAATCGGACAGTCTGGACGAGGCACCTGCATCCTGGACAAAGGGGACAGGAATGGGGAAGGGCAGGCCCTCTCAGCAGGGGTGCTGGGAGGCCAGGCCAGGTGCGTGGGGTCCCCGCCCGCCCACCTCAGCCCCTCCCCGTGCGCACCTGCAGTCCAGGGGCAGCCCCCGTACAAGGGGGCAGCCCTCACCCCGAGGGGGAGTCCCAGCCTCTCAGAGGGTCCCACAGGCCTGAGGCCCAGCTGTCCCCAAGAGCCACTGCTGGTTAACTGCACCGCTCCGGCTTTTCTCACTCCCCGCTCACTGTGCTTCCCAAATAAACCTCCTGTGTCCCCATCTCAGCTTTTGGGGGCCCAAGCTGAGGCCGGACACCTCCGCATAGGACCCCGCTGGGCCTGGACCACCTGCTCTGGGGGAGGCGGCTGGTGCTTCCTGGAGATGCTGGGTCCAGGGGGCCTTTGCGCTAAGAGCTCCACATGCATTCCGAGACGTCGAGCTGTTCATGCGAGAACTTGACACTTCGGGCAGAAATATAACTTGTGACTTTCTTTCCGCGAGTTTAGAATTGGCTCCGGTACCACTCCGCACGATCCGTGCGGCCAGGAAGCGTCAGGTCGGATGTCCGTGTATTTCCCAGGTAGAAAAGGAAGGTGAGCCCGTGGCACGATATGTGGGTCCCATAAAGGTTCAGCGATCATTTCTTAGATTATTTCAACTACGTGGTCGCTTCTCTCAGCTCAGTGCATTCTCGGCCTTCGACCAACTGAAGCTCCCGCAAAGGCAGCTGGGGGTCTTGTATCAGGCGGGGGGGCCACGCCGGAGAGAGGGTCCCAGCATCCGCCTGCAGAGAATGGCCCGGGGGCGGCCTGTGGCGACGTCCCGCGGTGGGGTGGGTTTCCCCGCATGTGAGATGCCTCACCGACACGGCTGTAAATTATCGAGAACCCAGATCCTCATGCAACCAGGAACAGAACCTGCAGGAATGGACCTGGAACAGACAGGGGTGCCCCGCCTCTCCCCGTAATGTTCTTCTGACACAGGCATCGGAGCAGGAAGAGATGCAGATGCCCTCCGTGTGCCGGCTCAGGTCCTGCGGCTGCTCCGACAAAGCTCCACGAGCCGAGCGCCTTAGCGCAGCAGACGGTCATTGTCTCGCGGTTCTGGAGGCCAGGAGGCCCAAATGGAGGTGTCGGCAGAGTCGTGGTCCCTCTGAAGGTGCCAGGCAAGGATCTGTCTCAGCTGCTGCTGGCTCCCTGTCTCGGGGCAGCGTCACTCCAACTTCCCACGGCTTCTCTGTGTGCGCCTGTGTCTCTTTTCATAAGGTCACCAGTCTTACTGCATTAGGGGCCCGCCCTGCTCCCGTCTGACCTCATCTTAACTGATTACAGCGGCCACACCAAGAAGGTCGCATCCTGAGCTGCTGGGGGCTAGGACCTCAATAGACGAACCGGAGGGACGGGGGCGCTAGCATCCAACACATAACAAATGGAGAGAAAAGAAGTAGAAAAAAGGTGACTGGCGGGCCGCAGTTGTGTAAGAACTCACACTGCTGTTGTGGGTGCCAAGGGCAGTCAGCTGGGCACAGGGCTGATATGTCGTGAGTTGCGTGAAATGTGTTACTCGCTTTTCATTTTTCTGTTTGTAGAATGACATTTGCTATGTTTAAATTCTCATTAAAATGTCTAATGCAGTTTTTTCCACTATCCCTTTCATCGCGCTTCTGTAAACTATTTGTAAAACGACTTCAAATATGTTTTTTTAAATGGGTCCACTGGACCCAGGTCGTAAAAGGCGACTGCCGATTTTTCCCGGCGTACGAGGGTTGAGGCCGAATGAAAAGCTACAGACTCGTCTTTCTCACACCCAAATCACCAACACATGCAAGAGCCGGGCTGACCAAACGTGTGTCATCAAATTGCTTTTAATGGCCCCACCCGGAGCCTCCTCTGCCCTTGGCCAGCGCAGGACGGGTTCCAGGAGGGGCCGTGCCCTGGGCCTGGCTGCCTTGTCCTGCTCTGGGCTGGGGGCGCCATGGCTGCAGCCCCAGAGCCCCGCTGGTCTTCCCTTGCGTTTCTCTCCCAGTTTCTCTTTTCCCACCTGCAGATGGGGACAGCGGCACCCCCCGAGTCCCACAGAGGGCTAGGCTGGAGGTGCATACGATGGAGACTGTGGCAGAACCGCCTTCCTGGCGGGCCTTACATGTGGGGCACAATCAGATAAGCTCACCAGCACCCTTCAAAATCTCTGACATGACCCACATGGAGCAGCATCCGTCTGGTTTAAGGCCAGCCCTTTAAGGTAACGCATGCAGTCAAAGTGAGAAGCCCGAGCTAGACTCAGGAAGGAGGAGCGCAGGCAGGCTCCCGGCAGAGATGAAGCTATGCCAGCAACTTTAAGAGAACCAGCAGGTGTCACGGGGCCTGGCACTTTGACGAAGGACTTGTGATGACTTCCACCCGCCTGCAGCGTGGACCCTGTCCTGTGACCCCACCCGGGGTCCTGGCATCTTGTCCAGGACAGAGGCCGCATGTGCAAAGGAGGTGACCCCGCTGGGAACGTCCTGGGTTTATTACTGTGGTTTTGGCTGTTGCGAGGCTTCCTTGCAAGAGGAGAGCGACGTGCAGGAGCCCATTCAACAGTCCCGCCGGGAGAGAGATGGGCAAAGAGGAAAAGACCTTTGGAAGACATTGCAGAGAATTAGTGGGGTTTCCCCGGGGAGAAGAGGCATAAAGCTGGGTGACCCAATGGTAGGGAGTGAGCTCCCCAACCTGGAGGTGTGCAAGCAGGGGTGAGCCCTCTTGTTAAGAGCGTCATGTTGGTGACATAAGCCATCAGGTGAGAGGGGGTTTGACCATCTCAGGCTCCTTCCTGACAACGGGGCATCCTAAATCCGAGGAGGCTGGAGACGCGTCCCCACACTGGCCTGTCCTTTCTGATTTTGCATGGATTCACCTGTGTGTGGATCACCTTAGCCAGGGTGTCCTCCCCAGGGGTCCCCAGGCTCCTGTCCAGACCCCAGGGTAGCCCTTAGCACAAGGAGTTGGGAGGCTGGGTTTCACACTTCCAGGCTCTTGGTGCTCCTCAAGCCAGGCCCAGGCGCCCCTGACCTTGGCCCCTCCAGGGTGCCCCCATTCCCTCCCTTTGGGGACTCCCACTGCCTCCAGGATGAAATGCAGCCTCTGTGGCATGTGGCCCCTGGCGGCCATCCCAGCCACCAGGAGGGTGGAGCAGAGGTGGTGGGGAGGGCTGGCCAGGACTGGGGTGTGCAGTGAGGTACAAGGACTTGGCTTGGGGACCCCTGGGTGACGGCACCCACTGACATCGCTTCCAATGCACCCCTTCCCCTGAGTCCAAGACGCAAACATCCGATCGTGTCCCCAACAGCTGTGACATCCGGGGGACATCTCCCTGTCTGCACCCACAACGCCAGGTTCACACGGTTTGCTCCCCGACCCTGCTCTCATCCGGGCACTCCTCTCACCCACGGAGGCTCCACCATCCTCCCAACAGCCCATCCCCAGAGCCGGGCACCGCCCTTGACTCCTCTCTCCCCCTCCCCCCATCCCTAAGCCTTCCTGTCCACTCCATCCACCTGTCCCCAAATCTCTCTCCATCGTCCTCTTCCCCCATCTCCTCTCCTGCCCCCACCCCAGCCGAAGACACCATCCTCCCCATCAGGACTGCCGGGTGCCTACCAGCCGGTCTCCCCCAGAAATGCTGTTAGGGGCCAGCACTTGGCACCGTGGGAGGGAGGGGGGAGGGGCTGTACTTTCAAGCATGAAACAGATACGGCGCTGAAGCTGGTCACACAGGTGCCGGGGCTGGGCCCCTTCTGCTCCCGCATTCCCCCACAGCACCCCGAGGAGGTCTGAAACAGAAACTCAGCAGCGGGCCTGGGGCGGGGCTGAGGGTGCCGGAGCTCAGATTTCATCAGGAGTCTTCATCGTCCGTCCTCTGTTCGTTGGCTCTCTCGGATTTTCACATGGCCTGCAAAGGAGAGCAGAACTCGCCCTTCTCATGCCTCCCCTCCGGGTTTTTCCTTATCCTGTTGGTGCTCTCGCCCATCCCTCGCCCAGAAGCGCTCAGAGGCTGCCTCTATCAGGCGGGGCTGACATTTCCTGGGCCAAGCCACAGTTACTTCTTTTTCCTGTTGCGACGCTGGCTATGAAACCAGAAATAGTTGTAGCCCGCGGGGGACATCTCTACAACTTGCACTAAAACACGGAGCCTGTGGTCAGCCCCTGGGAGGCCGCAGCCCTTGCACAGAGGCCCAGGGTCCCGAAGGTGGGTGGCAGCCAGCAAAGCTGCTGGAGGGAAAGACAGCCCGCGGGGTCCCAGCCTGAAGGAGCTCGGGGAATGGAAGAGGGGGAGATGAAGGTTACAGTGTGGGGCGTCTCCAGGTCACAGGTCCCCCACGGCAGGTGCCCTCCTGGTTAAGGAGGTCGCTAGGGTGCAAGGGAGCTCTTCTGGCTCTGGAGCCCCAAATTTGGCTTCGGGTCCCCACTCATCACTTACACAGCTGTGCATCTTTGGTTATAATTGGTTGACTTCTCTGAGCCTCTGCTACCTTGTCTGCAAATGAGGAGATAATATGTAGCTATTTCAGAGAGGGTAAGTACAAATGTAGCTGTGTTGCTAATGTAAGAACTGAGTTGTTTCTTGTCAATGGAAGTGAAACTGACATGAGAAAATCAACCATTTGAAGCGAACAATTCTGTGACATTCAGCACATTCACAGTGCTGTGCAACCACCATCTTTATCTAGTTCCAAATCACTTCATCACCCCGAGGGGGGACCGGGCCCCATCATGCAGCTCCCCTCCCCTCCTCTCAGGGAAGCATGGTCTTTATCTCAGCCCCAGGTGCGTCCGCCGAGCCCCTCGCCCTGCGTCTGAGCCTGAGTCCCCGCCTTGGAGCTCTGTTCGAATCCCCAGAAGGCCTTTGCAGCATGCAAGTCAGGCTCCTGCGCGCCTGAATCTCTATTTAATTCAAACCAACCTTTACCAACCCTCCCAGGGGCTGGGGATCTCATGGGAAACGCTTTCAAACCCACAACGCGCTTTATCCCGGCAACGGGTCTCAGGTCTGGCTGGAACTAAACATTAGACTTTTATTTCCTGTGTCCCACTCTCATTTGACCAGGGAACCCTTTTATCTCATCAAGGGGGCACCCATAACCAGGTCCTCTGGGCAATGATTTCATTTCATCTTCGTTTTGCAACCACTTCTTCATAATTAGCAAAATCTCGGCTGGGGGACGTTTTTAAATGGAGGTATAATTTATATAAGACAAAATTTATCCTTTTGCATGTACCATTTTAGGAGTTTTGACAAATGCCTATAGTCATGGAACCCGCACCCCTGCTCCAATCAAGACACAGAACAGTTCCATCCCCCCTAAATTTCCTCCTGCCCCTTCGGAGTCCACCCCTCCCCCAACCCCAACCCCTGGACCCTACCCTTTTGCCTTTTCCAGGAAGTCACCTAAACGCAATCATACAGGATGTAGTATTTTGCCATCAGCTTCCTTACTCAGCAGAATGCATCTGAGACTCGTCTGGGTTGTGGCGTGGACCGACAGTTTGTGCTTCTTCACCGTGGAGATGTATTCCAATGCACGGATGTGCCGCCATTTGTCTACCCATCTCCCAGTTGAAGGATTTGGGGGTTGTTCCCAGTTTTTGGCACTTATGAATAAAGCCACTAAAAACATTCAC
This sequence comes from Equus caballus, assembly GCF_041296265.1. NCBI lineage: Eukaryota > Metazoa > Chordata > Mammalia > Perissodactyla > Equidae > Equus > Equus caballus. The sequence continues at coordinate 1,996,069 of NC_091696.1, forward strand.
ACACCGTTTTTGTGCCAATATGAGCCTTCGTTTCTCTTAGGTTAGTACCTACGAGTGGGTTGGCTGGGCTGTGTGATGGATTTATATTTAACTTTTTTCTTTTTTTTTTTTTAAAAGATTTTTATTTTTGCTTTATCTCCCCAAAGCCCCCTGGTACATAGTTGTATATTTTTTTAGTTATGGGTCCTTCTAGTTGTGGCATGTGGGACGCTGCCTCAGCGTGGCTTGACGAGCGGTGCCATGTCCATACCCAGGATCCGAACTGGCGAAACCCTGGGCCGCCGCAGCACAGCGCGCAAACCTAACCACTCTGCCACAGGGCCAGCCCCTATGTTTAACTTTTTAAGAAACTGCCAACCAGTTCTTCAGAGGACTGTGCCATGCTGCATTCCTGCCAGCAGTGGGGGAGAGAATAGGAAATAACCTTTTAAAATGACTTATTATGTAATTTTTGATAAATACTGTTATGGGCTAATTGTGTCCCCTTTCCAAAAAAAAGGTATGTTGGAGTCCTAAACCCCAGGACCTCAGAACGTGACCTTATTTGGAGAGAGGATCTTTACAGAGGAAATCAAGTTAAAATGAGGTCATTAGGGTGGGCCCTAATCCCGTATGACTTGGTGTCCTCATAAAAAGAGGACATTTGGACGCACAGACAGACGGGCACAGAGGGAAGTTCACGTGAAGACACACAGAGAAGACAGCCGTTAAGAAGCCAAGGAGAGAGGCCTGGACCACACCGTCCCTCACACCCTCAGAAGGAACGGGCCCTGCCAACACCTTGATCGCGGACTTCCCACCTCCAGACCCAGGAGAACAAATAAATGTCTGGTGTTTAAGCCGCCACGGCTGTTAGAGCAAAGGAACACACACATAAGACAACGGAGGCGATCCACCTCTAAGTTTTGAGTCCTGCTGATAAAACGACATAGCTGCCACCTACCACCCGACTGAAGAACCAGAACGTGACCCAGAGCCTTGCATCTCCCACAAAGTGCTCTCGCTCCGGACTCTGACCTCCCGGTGCCTGCCTGCTGGAGGAGGCCTCTTTCCAGGGAGCAGACTGAGTGGGCTGGGGGAAAGCGAGGTCGCGGACAGAGACCACCGCTTTGAGAGGTGAGCTGAGAAGGTGACGGCTGGAGAGGGTAAAGGGCATCCGTTTGGGTTTTGTTTTCAAAACGGGAGAGGCTTGGTGGTGTTTAATGCTGAAGGAAGAATCCAGCGGAAAGGAGAGGCTGTCATCCCGTTGGTGGTTTCCCCCGGCTAGGACAGAAGCTCTGGGAGGGCAGGGCCCTCCTTCTCCTGCGTCACTCCACGTCTCCAGGGCCAGCTGGCGGGGACTCCTGGGTGACAACTGCCGGGGCAGGAGGGACTGAAGACGTGGCCTTCCATCCGAGGGCAGCCCGCTGTCCACGGGAGGAACCAGTAAGACGTCACCGATGGAAAAGCTCTGTGGATGCACGACAACGTGAATGCATGTAATGCTGAACTCTACGCTTAAAACGGTTAGGACGGGGGGCCAGCCCGGTGGCGCAGCGGTTAAATTTGCACCTTCCGCTTCGGCGGCCCGGGGTTTGCTGGTTCGGATCCCGGGTATGGACATGGCACCGCTTGGCAAGCCATGCTGTGGCAGGCGTCCCACATATAAAGTAGAGGAAGATGGGCACGGATGTTAGCTCAGGACCAGTCTTCCTCAGCAAAAAGAGGAGGATTGGCAGCAGATGTTAGCTCAGGGATAATAGTCCTCAAAAAAAAACCAAAAAACGGTTAGGATGGCAAATTTTCTGTTTTGTGCATTTTACTGCAATTTTAAAAAGTCCTTGCTCCTAAGAACAAGGATTAGACTGCTCACTGTGCCTTAGGCATCCTGCTAAGGGCTTTCCCGCATCATCTCCTTTGGGTCTCCCCAGCTCCCTGCAGGGTGGCGTCCCTGCCCCATTGGACAGACGGACTGGGAGACGACCTCAGAGAGGTTCCGTCCCTCGCCCAAGGACACACAGCGACTCCAAGACCCCGGCGGGGGAGCATCACGATCCTCTGCAACCAGTCGGCGCCCGCGAGCCGGTCTGGTAGACAGCGGGCGCCGCATAAGCGTTCGCGGGGTCTGCACCAGCTGCAGCCCCGCGCAGCCCTCGCCGGGTCCCCGCGGCTCCCCGCGCCCCGCCCGCTGGAGGCGGGGCCAACGCCGCGGCCCGCGGGACGCGATTGGCTGCTGCGGGAGGGGGCGGGGCTCCCGGCGCCGGGGGCGGGGCCGATCTCGGGTCGTAAATACGGCGCCACATGGCACTGGCTGGGGGGCGCGGGGGCGGGGAGCGGAGGGCGCAGGCGCGTGGAGGGCGGGCGCCCCTCGGCCTCCGTGGCCCCTCTGGCGGCCGCGACTTCTCGCGAGAAGAGGAGCGGGAGGCGGGGCTCCGGCGCCGGGGGCGGGGCCGGCGGAGGGGCGGCCTCGGGAGGGTGCGCGGGTCGCGAGGCGGCGGCGGCGGCGGCAGCGGTGGCGGCGGGAGGAGAGGTGAGAGGTGAGGGGCGCGGGGCCGGGCGGGTCGAGGGGCGCGCGGGGAAGTGAGGGGCGCGGGCCGGGCGGTGCCTGCGCCCCCAGCAGCCCGGGCCGGTCCGGTGCGGCCCCTGCAGAGCCCCGGGGCTGCCGCTGTGTGACCTTGGCCCGGCTCGCACCCTCTCTGAGCCCGGTCCTCGCGGGGAGGTGGAGACCGGGAACGGGGCGCGGGGAGGCTCTGCGCCCGGTCAGCTCCCGCCGTGGGCCGGTCCCCGCCCGAATGCTGTCGCCTTGCTGGGGGACAGGCGCTCCGGCCCTGCTGGGGGGCTGCGGCGACGGGGGTGTGGGGGGGGCGTCCTCCTCCACGCTCCTCGGGCTCCTCGGGCGTCTGCACGGAAAATCGATAACTGTTGGGAGCCGGCGGAGATGCCGCAGTGTCCCAGAAGCCCTTCGCCGGAGTGTCCCCGTGTGGGGGGACCCGCGGGGTGGCCGAGGTCCCGGGCTGACCCCTCCACGGTCCCCGCAGGCTGTGCGCATTTTTCCCCGGCCCGCTGACCACTGCCCACTGCCCGGCGGTGCAGACCCCTGCGGATCCGGTGGATCCGGGCAGACTGGCGCTCACATGAGCCTTTGCTCCATCCAGTTCTGCCTGGTCGGGGAGAGGAAGCCATGTATTAGTGGCCAACAGTAGGACTTATATGCTCTCTTTGGGCTCCTGGCCACCAAGTCCTGGCTGACAAACCACTGGCCCGAGCTGAGGTTCCCTCTGGCGCCGAGCACAAGAAGCCGTAGTGTTCCCGTGATCACTCAATTATTTATTTTCCAAATCGATGCCCCAGAGGCTCCGGGGACCGGAGGAAGGGGAACAGGAATTGCGGGCCGAGCGGATGCAGGCGCCTCCTCCAGGGTGGTGTCACCCCCCGGAGCGTGCGTGGGTCCAGGCCGGGGGCTGGCTCACCTGGTCCTCACCTGCCCCCAAAGCAGGACACAGGGTGGCCCCTTCTCCGGAGCCTCTGGAGTGGGCCGTGTGAGTCAGAGAGGACGCCGGGATGTTGGGTGATGCTTGGTTGTGTCAAGCTGGCACTGCCGCGAGCGTGGAGCGTGCCTGCGTGGAACTGCCCGGGGTCGTTCCTTTCCTTGCAGATTAGCCGATGGGACTTTGGGCCGGTGTGTTCAGGCCGGCGGTGCTGGTCACTGGTACTCAGCGTTTGCCTGTTTCATGCATTCAGCAAACGTGGGGCATCTGGTCATTTGCAGGATGCCGGGTGGGGCTGACTGCTCATGGTGTGGTTAGCCTGACCCTAACACGGTGTCACTGGTGCTGTCACCCAGGCCTCTTACAGAGCGGGAGGAAGGAGGGAGCCGCCGAGCTTGTTTCTGGGTGTTGGAGAAGTTTTCTACGGCGGAGACCACATAGGAATCGGGCCTTGAAGGCCGAGTGCGGGTTGGGGAGAACATTCCGGAAGGAGGCAGCAAGCAGGGCGTGCAGAGACGTGGAAGTGCATGGACGCCTGGGGGCAGAGAGACCCTGCGTTCATTGTGGGGGGGGCGGTTTGAGGACTGGGGTGGAAGCTGAGACCTGAAAGAGGTTTGTGACTTGGCTTGGAAGGGGCAGAGGGCGGGAGAGAAGCCTGCTGGGTGGCTGACTTTGGACGTGTGGTTTATTGTCATCACTGCACACTCAGCAAGGCTGGAGGTGATACTCTTCCAGAAAGGTCTCGAGGCTGAGGTGCTGTTGGTGGGGAAGAGACTGGTTCTCGATCCTGTTGGAAGAAATGCAGCTGGTCTCTCATTTTTGAGAAAACTTGTGTCTTATTTTCGATTTTTTAAATCGCTTCTTTCTCTTTGTCTTTGGAGAGTCGCGTCGGTTTCACACCTGCCGAGTGTGTCTGTGGCTGCGCCCGGGCGGGGGTTCCCCGGTCCCTTTGCCGGCAGACGTGCCTGGTGATAACGGACTTCGGTAACTCGGTACTTCCTGCAGTTAGCCAGGGTGGCGGTTCCTGCAGCTGCCGAGAGAGCTTGAAAAACGTTTCAGGGAGGAATGGGGAACACCAGGGGGGAGGAGGGCGCTGCCGGCCGCAGCTCGAGAGGGTGAAGCGAACGCAGCCTCTCTGGCTCCCAGATCACAGCCAGCTGGCTCTTCCCCGGCAGGCGGGACGGTGGAGGAGGCTTTGGGGAGTGTGAGCTGCCCGGGAGAAAGGACCCAAAAATGGTGACACCAGGGGTCCCCAGGAAGGAGACCCAGCTGGCTCACTCGCTGAGGAAACTCGTAATTAGTGACCCCTCCCAGGTTCAAAGCTTCCAGTTTTTTTTGACTCCCCCACCCCTTAATTAGGGAAGGATAGCCAAAGTCACATGAGGAGCCCTCTGATTCAGACAAAATTAAGTTGGAGGCAGCGGAGAGTGCGCAAAAAGAAGACCTGGAGACAGACTCTCCCTGAGACGCACGCACCAGGAGATAAGAGGAAATATGGCACGAACAAGACAAGAATAGGGAGCTCTAAAAAAAAAAAGGAGCGTTCAGCGAACTGAAAAGAGGACCCTGGGCTGTAAAAAACACAACAGCGGGAATAAAAAATTCAGTTGGTGGATGAAATGTAAAGTGGAGCCGCTTAGAAAGATGAATGGGAAAGCGAAGAGGTGGAAAATGAGAGAAAAAAAGGAAAGGAGCAGATCAGGAGGCCCACGGCTGAATGCTAAGAGTTTCAGTGAGAAGGAAAATGGGAAGAGACCGTCTGCAGAGTGGTACATGGTGACTTCCTAGAAAGTCCTGGAGCTGTCTGCTTTGAAGGGTGCCCGGGTGACTAGCACCACAGATGAAGGTGCAGGCAGGGGCTGGCCCGGTGGTGCAGTGGTTAAGTGTGCACGTTCCGCATTGGTGGCCTGGGGTTCACCAGTTCGGATCCCGGGTGCGGACATGGCACCGCTTGGCATGCCATGCTGTGGTAGGCATCCCACATATGAAGTAGAGGAAGATGGGCACAGATGTTAGCTCAGGGCCAGTCTTCCTCAGGAAAAAAAAAAAAAAAAAAAGAGGATTGGCAGCAGTTAGCTCAAGGCTAATCGTCCTCAAAAAAAAAAAAAAAGATGCAGGCAGCCTTCTGTCTCCCAGGTGGTCGTTGCCTGATTTGGGTGTTCAGAGTATGGGGAACCCGTGTTGATAGTGAGGGGTACCCCGTTTCCCACAGCGACTAGTGAGGGTTTGGGAAGCAAGGGATTTATTTGGAAGTGCGTCTGAGCTGTTGGTTCCGGAATTCCAGTAATGAGAGTTCAGATGGAGAGAGAACGGAGGTGCGCTGTTGTGAAATTTCAGAACTCTGGGACGGAGAAGATTCTGCTGACTTCTAGAGAAACTAGAAAAACAGGCCACCAACAGGTCATCGTGGAACGAAGCAGAATGGCTTGGGGACCCCTCCACAGCAACCTCGGAGGCCGGAGGACGAGAGAGCCTGGCTGTCAGAATTCTGAAGGAGAATATTTTCCACCTTGAAAATAGGGAGGAGGCAACAGGAGGGTGGAATAAAGATACTTTCAGACGTGCTCCGAGAGTTTGCCTCTCCTGGGCTTTAAGGAAGACACTGGCAGGCGTGCTCTCCCCAGATGAGGTGGTGAATCTGGAAAGGCAGGGCCAGAGGAGACAGGATTTTCCTCAGAAGAGGTGAAAAGAATCCGCTGGATGAGCTGGAGAGGCGAGGATGCCAGCCGGGCCTGGAGCCTGGAGAGCCGGCACCCCGCACCCCAGGCCACCCAGAGGCTCCTCGGAGAGAGGACGTCTGCGGGCAGATGACATCCACCCGATGCCCGAACATCTGGAGAGGAGATTTAGACAGTTGGCGGAGTTGGGACTGGATTAGCGCTAAGTACGTAGCAAACAAAGCAAATGAGAGCACAAGACTGTTATTAGTTGCAGGGAAAATAAACCGTTGTGCGGGAAAAGAAAAATAATGATGGTGCGCTCAAGGCTAGGCTGTGAGTAGCCTTTGCAGAATGCTAATAATTGATGGAAACATCGAATATTGCTCTAATTGCAATGATGCCAGGCCTGTCTGGGGGAGGCGAGGGGATGGGCAGGGCGTGGCGCTGGAACAGGTCGAGGGGACGGAGGGGCGGCTCCGTCTCCACCTGCCGGCGTGGGAGGTGGGCAGACGATGCCCACAGAGGTGGATGCTTAGAGGAAAGAAGTCAACGCCGCGGGACTCAGCCAAAAGAATGCAGGAGAGGGGTGGAGGTGGGCAATGGGAGGGGGCCGGCTGCTGTGTTCTGTAGCAACTCCTGAGAGCGGTTTAATCTTCGACGTGTGCCCGTCACGTCGCTCAAGATGAAGGCGAAGCCGCAGGACGCGTCCGACTCTGGAAGAGAGCCCGAGCTCGCCTGTCTTGTGCCGGGCCATGGCTTGCCGGGCCCTTTTCTGGGCGGGGCGAGTTTCCCTGTTGTTTCCTCTCTTTATTGTCCTTGTTCTCTGTATCCTGTCTCCGGGCTGTGGCCACACCGTGGTCAGAGATCTGGCGCTTTGTTTAGCTTCCTTTTTTTTTTTTGCTTTTAGCTTGTTCAAAAAGGGTTTTGAAACGTGTCTAAAAGTAGAGAGAAGACTATTGGGAACTTCCTCACCTGGCCCCTGGTTTCAGAGATTATGAAATCGGGGTCTCTCCTGTTTATCTGGGTTTGGTTAGCATAAGGACTCTGTGTTGAGGTCCTACTGTGTGCCGGGCACTGGTCTGAGCCCTGAGGCTGTAGCTGTGACCAACGGGCCGGGACCGCCCTCTAAAGTGTGTATTCTGTGCCGAGAGACAGTGAGCAGATAGCCAGTGACTGGTGGTTTTGGGGGTGGTGACAAATGCCCTGGGAGAGAGCAGGCCTGGGGGGTGGGGAGTGCAGTGGTCAGGGACGCCCTCCCTGGTGAGCTCTGAGGACAGAAAAGGGGGAAGGGCGGGGTGGAGCCTCGGGATGCCCGCGTAGGCCCGTGAAGGCAGGCCAGCCTGGGAGCCTGGTCAGTGTGGCCGATGAGCAGCACGGAGGCCGTTGTGGGGCCGTGGGGCCAGCGAGGGGGCAGCGGGAGAGACGAGAGCGTGGGGTCCCGGTCATATAGGGCTTGTCCCCGGCCCTTGTAAGGACTGGAAGTGGGAAGCCATTGAGCCCGATGATTGGAGGGTGTTGAGCAGACACCGGACATGATGTGACTTTTAACAGAATATCCGTGATGGCTGAGTTGAAAATGGGTTGTCTGGGCTCCAGAGCAGGAGCTGGGAGGCTGGGTCTGCGGCCATGGCCGTGATGCAGGTGCGAGCTGCTGGTGGCCAGGACCAGGGCGGGCGTGGTGGGGGCGGGGGGTGGGGCGGTGGAGGGGCTGTGAGGGTTCGTCTGCCTCTATGTGGAAGGTGACGCCCCAGGCAGGTTCGTGAACTGATCCTGGTAAAATCTGTCATCGTGATTTCCCCTTGAAATGTTTTCTTTGACTTAACTCTGAGAACTGAGTTGTCATTTGGATTCCAGAGTCAAACAGCGTGCTGCAAGAATCCGGGCCTTGTGCGGGATACAGGAGAGGTCGTGGACGTGACCCCTGTCCTCTGAGAACCTGACCTCTAGTTTGGAGTATGGGACTGGTCCGTGGGCACTGACGTCCCGTCTGCTTGTGAGATCCCGGTGGGGCGTGCAGACCAGGGGTGGAGGGAGCGCTGTGAGCAGAGAGCCGTCTGGGCTGGGCCCGGCTCGGTGGGGACGTTGCTTCCCTCCCAAGGCCAGCTGGCGCTCCGTGTTCCTTCAGGTCTTCTGGGATGTGCATCCGCCTTCCTTTCCCGTCAGCGTGACCATCTATGACTTGTTTTTATTTGGGCGGACGGTCAGATTTAGTTCACAGGGTTGACTGAAGACAAACGAAGTGATTTTATAAGCAAACAAACCCTGGAGCTGGTGGTACCTGGGGACGTCCTGTCCCACAGTGGGGCTTTCAGTCCCGCACCTGGGCGTCGGTTGCAGGGCTGGCGGGCGCAGGGCAGACGCAGAGTGCAAATGTTGACACCGCTAACAGAAACAGTCCGGATTTCTGCTGACGATGGTGGTGGGAACCGCAGTGAATTATTTGCCTTATATAGTGTTTGCAAAGCTGGAAAAGAAGTAGGTAGTTTCTGGTCGTTTTGCCGGTAGCGTAAATAAATAAAACTTGAAAGATTCTTGGACTTCTTAACGAAGGTCGTGTCAGTGGATTTAATGCTCAGAAGTTGGTTATTTGGACAAGTAGAAGCAAATTCTTGCAGAAATAAAGGTAACAAAAATCTGAGTGTCTGGTAAAAACCAACCAATCCTGCTTTTAATGTATCCTGTAGAGAGGCCTGGTGGAGAGGGGGTGGGTGGGAAGGTAGGCTGTCAGATAAATTGCCGGGGTTCAAATGCCGGCTCTGGACAGTTGCTAGCTGTGTAGACTGGGCAAGTCGCCTGACTGTTTTGCCCCAGTTTTATCACAGTTAGTGCAAGGATTAAATAAACATACGCAAAGCCTTACAACGACAGTTTTGAAAACATATCAGCTATTGTTATTCTTATAAAATCAGTTGAAAACATATCATCATTTTTGACTGCTGATAACTAGCTATTGGTAGAAAGCATGAGTCATAATAAAAATAACGTGTTATGTTTATATAATACAAATATTTGAGGGCCGATGAAGATGGAGAGATAAATCAGGCTAGCGGGATCGTCTCAAGAAGGGGCGATAGCATTTAGAACGCTCAGGTGATGGTTTCTCGTTTTCATACTCTCCGGGGCTCAGGTTAGCAGAAAGGCCTCAGGTGTTCATTTATAAAATGAAGGATTGACCCTCAGGCTTAGAGCGGTGTCCCAGGCCACCCTGGAAGGCTGGACTTCCTCAGAATTCCTCCCCATCTCTGAATGTCCCTGTAGGATTTTGGTGCTTTTTTTTTTTTTTTACTTGAGGAAGATTAGCCCTGAGCTAACATCTGCCACCAATCCTCCTCTTTTTGCTGAGGAAGACTGGCCCTGGGCTAACATCCGTGCCCATCTTCCTCTATCTTATATGTGGGACGCCTACCACAGCATGGTGTGCCAAGCGGTGCCATGTCTGCACCCAGGATGCGAACTGACAAACCCCAGGCCACCAAAGTGGAATGTGCGCACCCAACCGCTGAGCCACCGGGCCAGCCCTTGGCGCTGCTGTTTTTGTCCTGTTTGTGGAAATTGGTGAGAGCTAGTTCATGGCATTCATGTCGAAGAGACAAGTTTTCACTTCGGAGACTGACTTAGTAAAGACCCCCAACATTCCTTTCCCTTGAAATCCAATGTATTGGGGTGGAATTTACACGGAGTAAGACACACGCGTTTTAAGTGTGCAGTTCAGTGAATGTGGACGCGTGTATCCGCCTGCGTAAGGACCACCAAAATCACGCACATTTCCGTCACCCACAGCTTCCTCCTGTCCCTCTGCAGTCTGTGATTTCTGTCCCTGTTTTGCCTTTGTCAAGCTCCCTATAGTTGGAATCCTGTGGTGTGTACCCCCTTTGCTGTCTGGTTCTTTGGTTCAGTGTCGTGTGTGTAGATCGATCCCTGGTGTTTGATGAGTGACTAAATGGTTCGTGCTTTTTTTAATCGCCGAGTAGTTTTCCACTGAATGAGTACCCCGCGGTTTGTTTGTTCCATCTTGGTGATGGACCGCCGGCTGTTTGCAGTTTGTGGCTATTTTGAATAAAGCTGCAGTGAGCGTCCCTGTGCAGGTCCTTGTGTGGACAGTTATTTCATTCAGCAGTGGCGTCTTTGGTGTTGTAACTAACGGCATCGCCGTACCCAAGATCATCTAGGTTTTCTCCTCTGTTACCTTCTGGGAGTTTTATAGTTTCCCATTTTACCTTTACGTCTGTGATCCGTTTCGAGTTAATTTTTGGGAAGGGAGTAAGGTCTGTGTCTCGATTCTTTTTTATTTTTTTTTCCCGCCTGTGGAGGTCCGGTTGTTCCAGCACCATTGGTTGGAGAGACACATCTTTGCATCATGATGGTGCCTCTGCTGGTCTGTTAAAGATCGGGGGACTGTATTTATGGGGTCTGTTTCTGGGTTGCCTGTTCTGTTGCGTTGATCTCTTCGTCTGTCCTTTTGCCAATACCACGCTGTATGGATTACTGTAGCTTTACGGTAGGTCTAGAAGTCGGGCAACGTCAGTCCTCAGCTTTGTTCCTCTCCTTCAGTATCATGTTGGCTGTGGGGTCTTCTGCCCCTCCGTAGAAACTTTACCATCATTCTGTCGGTATCCATGAAATAACTTGCTGGCATTTGATGGAGCTTTCACTGAATCTGCAGATTAAGTTGGGGAGAATCGACATCTTGACAATATTGAGTCTTCTGGTCCTTTGGTACTTTGAACGTGGGACATCTGTCCATTCATTTAGTTCTTCTTTGGTTTCATTCATCAGAATTTTGTAATTTTCCTCATATAGATCTTGTACGTATTTTGTTAGATTTATACCTAAGCATTGCATTTTGGGGGGTGCTAATGTAAATGGGATTGTGTTTTTAATTTCAAATTTCACTTGATCACTGCTAATATATAGGAAAGCAGCTGGCTTTTACATGTTAACCTTATATCTTGCACCCTTGCTATAATCGCTCGAGCCCTTAAAACTGTGTAATTGAAAAATCATTGGTAATCTGGGATTTGTATGTCATATTTTGATGGTCAGTTTGATTGCTCTTTAAATAGAATCCCTAAGCATTATTATAGAATAGCTACTTTTATGGATCTTATAGAACCTTCCAGGAGCTGAAAAATCTGTGTTTTTTTTTTTCGCTGAGGAAGATTTGCTCTGAGCTCACATCTGTGCCAGTCTCCCTCTATTTTTTTAGTACGTGGGCCGCCAGCACAGTGTGGCTGATAATAGAACGGTACAGGTCCACACCTGGGAACTGAACCCAGGCCACCAAAGTGGAGCACCCTGAACTTAACCACGAGGCCACTGGGGCTGGTCCTGGTTGGTATTTTTTAATACCATCTTTTCTGACTTTATGAAAGTCTCAGGATAAAAAAAAAAAAATCTGGTCTTTATGCAAAAAAGGTTGATATCAACTTTATTCATATTAGCCAAAAAAGGGAACTAAGCCAAAAGTCTGTCCGTTTGTAAATGGATAAGCAAGCAGTGGTATACCCATACAGTGGAATACTACTCAGCAATGAAAAAGGAACTTACCTCTGACACAAGCAACGACCTGGAAGAATCTCAAACACATCGTGCTGAGTGAAGGAAGCCATACAAGACCTTACATCCTATATAATTCCGTTTATGTGACATTCTAGAAAAGGCAACAGTAGGACAGAAAACAGGTTGGTGGCTGCCTGGAGCTGGGTGCTGGGGGACGACGAGGGAACTTTCGGGGCTGGTGGAAATGTTCCGTATTTTAATTGTGGTGCATCTTAATTGTAGTGTACATTTGCCCAAACTCGTCAAACTGTACATTTAAAAAGACTGAGTGTTATTGTGTGTAAATCAGACCTCAATAAACCTGATTAAAATACAGAAAGAAAAGGCAGAGGTGCCACAGTGATTTAATCAGGAAAGGATGGGGTTTTTTTCAACGAATGGTACTGGAACAACGGGGTGTCTGCATGGGAAAAAACAAACCTCAGCCCCTCCGACTGGAACCCCTGTCTTGGATGGAGGCTGAAGTTCTCTGCGTCTGACCTTCCTTCCCACGGTGGCAATACGTCAGCTTCCATTTCTTAACACTTACGGTCAGTTCTCACTGGCTTGATCACTTCTGTCTATAATATGTAGTAAACACACACACCCCCCAAACCCCAGTCCAAGTGAGAAAGCAGATGTCCATATTAGTCAGGGTTCCTGGAGAAACAGGACCAATGGGCTCTGTGCATGTGTGTGCATCTAAAGAGATTTCTTGTAAGGAAGATTCTGGAGGCTGAGAAGTTCAGACCCAGGAGAGGAAGATGGATGTTCCAGTCCGAGGCCGAAGGGCTGAGCACTGGGGGAACTGATGCTGTAAGTTCCAGGTCAGGTCCGAGTCTGGAGGCAGGAGACGATGTCCCAGCTGCAAGACAGTCAGGCGGAGTGAGGGCCTTCTCTCTTCCTCCTCCTTTTTGTTGTGTTCAGGCCTCCAGCAGACGGGATGAGGCCCACCCACGCTGGGGAGGGCCATCTGCTTTACTCAGTCTGCTGATGAAATGTTAATTTCATCATCCAGAAACAGGCTCACAGACATGCCTAGAATATGTGTCACCAGCTATCTGGAAAGCCCTCAGCTCAGTCAAGTTGACGCATAAAATTAACCAGCACAACGCAAAGAACATGAAAACACGAATGTGTAAAGATACGTGCACCCCTGTGTTCACTGCGGCGTTATTCACAATAGCCGAGACTTGCAAACAACCTGAGTGTCATCAAGGGACGAGTGGATACAGAAGATGTGGTGTCTATACACGACGGAATACTACTCAGCCACAAAAAAGGTGAAATCCGGCCATTTCTGACAGCATGGATGGACCTTGAGGGTATATGCTAAGCAAAATAAGCCAGAGGGAGAAAGTCAGATACCATATGATCTCACTCACAAATAGAAGATAAAACCAAGAACAACAGTAAACAGACACGTAGAGACAGATAAGATTGGTGGTTTCCAGAGGAGGAGGGAGGGAGCGAAAGGAGTGGCAGGGCACATGTGTGTGGTGATGGATGGTCGTTAGCCTTTGGGTGGTGACCATGAGATGGTCTACACAGAAGTCGAAATACAATGACGTACGCCTGAAACTTATATAGTGTTATAAACCACTGTCACCACAATAAAAAATAATAATAACCAGCAAATGCCACTTGACCTTTTGGACTAGTTCTGCCATAAAAGCGGAAAGTGCCCTTCTGCAGATCTTGGTGTGTGTCTGCCCGTGTGGCCGGCCCTCTTGCAGGTGGAGATGACGGGCGGACACGCACATGAGGTGAGGGTGCTCAGCCCCAGCTGTCTGCCACAGCCGCCCCTTGCTTTCCCCTCCTGTTTCCTGCTCCTGGGGTGAAGGCTGCTTCACCAGTGGCCGGACGTGGGCAGCCAGCGTGGGCTGCTTGCTTCCTGGGACCGAGTGTGCCGCTGGCATCAGACCTGCCGTGCTGGGTGCGTGAAAAGAAATGTGTGACCACCTGCCCCGAGTAGGACACAGCTCTGTCTGCCCGGCCACCGTGCTTGGGTTTGCTGTCAGCTGATTCTTTCTCCGTCGCGTTGAGGGTGCATTTGACAAAGCCCTGGTGGAAAACCAGCCCCTGCAGCCGAGACCCTGCCATCAGGGCCCTTGCTGGAGGCAGAAGCCGGGGAGGGACAGCAGCAGACCGAGTCATCACGTCCTCTCTGTGGCCTCTTCTTGCTCTGCGTTTCCAAAACTCGTGGGGCGTTTCATGCCCACTCCTTGAAATAGTGGGCGATCTGCCTTTGGAAATACTGCCCTTTTCTTGTGAATGACGAATTACTTTATGGGGTCGGCGTTGCTCCCTGACGTGCTTGTGAAGCGGTCAGGCCCACACCCTCGGTTCTCAGCCTGGCTGTTCCCGCCTGGCTTTCCCCGCCCTGCTTCTCCCCCCACAGAAGGCACTGCAGTGGCACCCAGAGCGTCCGGCTCCAGCTGCCCAGCTCCCTGGACCAGAAGTTCCTAGATGTCCCACTCTTTTTTAAAAAGTCAAACTCCTTTAGCCTTTTTCTCTTTCTCTTTGCAGTTCTAAGAAACTGAACTGATGGTCCATGCGTGTTTTTAAGTAGCCACGGCCCTTTCCTGCATGGGACTGCCCCCACAGGCCATCGGATGCGCTCAGCCCGGCCTGTTCCCACAACTGCTGTTTATGCGGCTTGCTTGAGGTTAGAAATGACAACACGAAGGACCGCCCTTGTTCCTTGATGTTAAAAATGAGCAGTGGCCTCGGCCTCAGCGCGGTGTTCAGGTGCTGGCCGCCTTGATTTGGAAAGGCCTGGAAGGGGCTGCAGCCAGGGCGAATCTGGTCCCGTGGAGGCTCCAGGGCGAGACAAGGCTCCCGGGCCCAGCCTCACCGTGGACTAATTAGACCCGCGGGGTTTGCGCCGCCCCAGAGGCAAGGCCCACCTTGTTTTCATGCACCCACCTCCCCGTTATAAATTTCTGAAACTTTGACGTTTGTTTCCTAAACGCATTGCAGGTGCGGCCGCCTGGCGAGCTTTGGTGCCGGGCTGTGAGGGTGAGTTCGGGCCTCAGCGGCGGGCCCTGCGTTCAGCCTCTCTTACGATCCTCTGCCATATTTAAGGCCCTCTTTTTTTTTTTTTTTTTTAATTTACATCCTGTGTCCTGCATTTTGCTTTATTCGTTCAGCAGTACCTCCTGGAAATTCCTCCGAGCCCACTGTTATAGCTCCGATTCATGCATTTTTTTTTCCCGATTTTTTTACTGTGGTAACATACGCATCACATAAAATTTATCATCTTAACCACTTTTAAGTGTTCGGTGGCATTGAGCACATTCACACTGTTGTGCAGACATCACCACCATCCGTCTCCAGAACTTGTTCATCTTCCCAAACTGGAACGCGGTCCCCATTAAACGCTGACTCCCCCTGCTCCTCCCCCAGCCCCTGGCGCCCACCCTTCTGCTTTCTGTCTCTGAATTTGATGACTCTGGGGACCCCACAGAAGTGGAATCGTGCAGTATGTGTCCTTTTGTGACTGGCTTATTTCACTTAGGATAATGTCCTCAAGGTGCATCCATGTGGTAGCAGGTGTCAGAATCTCCTTCCTTTTCATGGCTGAATAATATTCCATCATGTGGCTGGACCACATTTTGTTTATCTATTTATTCTTCAGTGGGAGCTTGGGTGCGTCCATCTTTCAGCCGTTGTGAATAATGCTGCTGTGAACATGGGTGTGCAAATACCCTTGTGAGACCCTGCTTTCAGTTCTTTTGAGTACAGCCGTGGAAATGGAATTGCTAGATTAAATTAGATCATAATTTTCTATGGTAATTCTATTTGTAATTTTTTGAGGAACTTCTCTACTGTTTTCCACAGTGGCTGCATCATTTTACACTCCCACCAGCAGTGCGCCAGGGTTCAAATTTCTCTACATCCTTGCCTATACTTGCTGTTTTGTGTGTTTTCTGTAGCCATCCTGATAGGCGGGAGGTGGTATCTCACTTGCATTTCCCTGATGGTTAGTGATGTGGAGCGTCTTTTCATGTGCTTATTGCCCATTTGTGTGTCTTCTTTGGAGAAATGTCTATTCAAATCCTTCGCCCATTCCTGAATCAGGTTTGATTTTTTTTCTTGTCGAGTTTTATGACTTCTCTATATATTCTGGTATGAATCCCTTATTAGACATAGGATTTGCAAGCATTTTCTCCTATTCTGTGGGAGCCTTTTTACCCTGTGGATAGTGTCTTTTGAGGCACAGAAATTTTTAATTTGCACGAAGTCCAATTCGTCCATTTTTCTTGCTAATACTTTAACTTCTTGTTTATCTTTTTAAAAAGGAAAATTTTTTTTTCTGATAGTAAAAAACTATAAATGCTCAATATAAACAGAAGCAGATTTAAGTACAGAAAACCATGAAGAAGTAAGTCAGAATCACCCAAGCGCCTGCTCTCCAGGGGTGTTCCCCGACGCTGTGTAGGAGCTGGTGGTGGTCATGGTGCTCTCTTCCCGCATGTGGAGGCCGTGCTCACCCAACGACCAGAGCATCGCCGGGTCATTCTCCCTGTGACCGCCCTCAGGGGGAGGCTGCCCTGTCCACACTGAGTGCTCCAGTCTGCTGGGTGTAAGTTATCAGTCTGATTAGAAATCAGTTAATTGACCAGCTATTTAAAAAGCAGCTGCAGGGGCCAGCCTGGTGGCGCAGCGGTTAAGTGTGCACGTTCCGCTTCGGCGGCCCCGGGTTCGCCGGTTGGGATCCCAGGTGCAGACATGGCACCACTTGGTGAGCCATGCTGTGGTGGGCGTCCCACATATAACGTAGAGGAAGATGGGCATGGATGTGAGCTCAGGGCCAGTCTTCCTCAGCAAAAAGAGGAGGATTGGCAGTAGTTAGCTCAGGGCTAATCTTCCTCAAGCAAAAAAAAAAAAACAGCTGCAGATCTAGCTGCTGATGAGGAGAGGATCCTGGGAGGACACTCATGACCTGCTGTGGCCCGGGGCAAGGTAGTGATGCATTTGGGACCCGGACGTGGGCTCCTGGTCCCTCCTCTGGAGTACTTGGCAGTGCCCAGTCATATTTAAGTAGCTTATTGATTGACAAAGAACAAAACTTGAGACAGTAAACATATTAAAGACTAAAAGATTGTGACGTTCCGTGCTGACACACCAAATGAGGAAAAATGAGAGCGACTTTAATTAAACATCTTCTTGTTAAAAGAAGACACACTTTCTTTGAACTTGGGGGCCACACTTGGGACAGGTCACCAAGAAACGTCCAGTGAGTCCATCCCGCCTCTGCTGGGTACAGACCAGGTGAGCGGGAGCAGGTAGGGCTGGTTCCAGGCTGACTTCCCTGCTGAGCAGGGATGCCATCCTGCTGGGACCATGACTCCATGAGGTGCTCTTTGCCTCAAGGACCAGTGCCTGGGTGTCTGTGGGGTCAGAAAAGCCAGGACACCCCTGCCCGTTCCCAACAGAGACACAGAAGGCAGCCTCTGAACTCCTAAAGATGCTTCCAGGAGCCTTCCAGGCCCCCTCTGTTGACCAGATCGAGGATTCTAGAAAATGATTGACAGTGACAGAAAACAGTTAGCAGTTGTGGATGGGGTAGGAATACGAGGGGCGTGAGTAAGCTTTTGGGGTGATGGAGCTCTCCACTGTCTGCTGCCCTTGCTGAGATTGCGTGTGGTGGACGTGACATGATGTCTGACATACGGTTCTCTTCTTAGTGCCTGGCACACAGGAGGAGCTCATTAGACGGCAGCTGCTGTTCCAACAATATTGTGAATATATGTATTGTTATTATCCTAAAAATGTTTTGGCCATGTCCTGCAATTCAACTGAAACCTTATTAAATTATCAGTAAAGAGAGAGTTTTTATGAAAGATGGTAGGCACTGGCATTGGTTAACATGCAGGTGCTACTTCTCAGCTGAAAAATAAGCCACAGTGTTCAGGCGTCAGGCCCGGTCCTCACTTGTCTGCTTCTTGGCCTTCTGTGTACGTCGAGGACGGCACTGTCCTTGGTGTGTGGCTCACGCCGGTGTCCACAGCCGTGACCCTGACTACTCCGTCTTCACCCTGCTCGTTGGTCTTGATCTTAAAATTGGCAACTGGTCTCTCAAGTCATTTGACATTTTAAGCCACTTTTTCCGCTTGCTGCTTTCTCAGCCTTTGGTAAACCTTTTTTTTTTTTTTTGATGTGGTTTCACCTTTATCTCTAGAAACTGGTCACCGTTTTACATCCTTGATGACACTGGGTTCTGAGGATCTAACTTTAAAAAGAGGATGCAAATGTGTGTGGTTCCAGCCGTCAAAAGGGTCTCGGAGGCTGGTGCAGTGCTGCCGGTCTTATTCGTATTGTGACCCCCACGACGTGCTCCGAGGGCACCAGCCAAACGGCCCGCGGCGGTTGTGTAAGAGGCCGGCAGGATGTTTTACCTCTAACCCCGGTAGTTTCCACGAGCTTGGAGCAGTTATTGCCCTTACGGTGTGTCTAATTACATAGTAAATATGTGATATATCACACATGCGAAGCTGTGTCACCCGGGCACGCGGACAAGCCGGGATGGGACCGCCACCCCCAGGGTGGGGCTCAGCCAGGTTTCTCTGTGCTCTCTGCTGGGTTCTTTTTCTGGGGTGGGGGGGTGTGGAGAGCACACGAGGACCATTGGCTCCGAGGAGCGTACGCTGGGGGAGGAGGTGGGATGCGGGACCGTCCCCTGGAACACCCCCAGGGCGGGCTCCGTCTGCGCTCCGGCGGCACAGCCTCTGAGCTCCCAGTGTGTCTTCCCAGTGGCCCGTTCTGCCTTTGGGCCACTCGTAGCCGTGGTGTCTTCCTTCTTTTGTTGGGCGAGTTCGGTTTCCTGGTTCCGTCTTCTGAAGCCACACGGGAGAAGCCGCCCCCTCTCCCTGTGGGTGCTGAGGCCCCAACACACACGTGTCCTCCCCCTCACAGGCCCCGCTCCTTCCGCAGGTGCCACGGGGAAGAGACTCCGAGAGCTGCCAGCGGCCTGCTGTGACCGAGCTGCTGCCCCAGCATCACCCGAGATCTTCACGTCCGCCCGGGGTACCAAGAGGGGTGAGTGCCGGAGGACAGAGCCGTAGATTTTCAGGGCCCGCTCACTGAGCCCGGGTACCATCATTTGTCTTTCCCTCCTCTCCTGAAGGCGGCCATGAGGTGGGCCGGGTCACAGATACGGGGAAGAGAGAGGAGTCTGAGCATGGGGACAGATTAGCGCCTTCTGGGGACCCGTGAGCGGGGTCAGCCTTGTTTCCTAGGGCGTGGCTGATGTCACGGGACTGCTGTGAGCACAGGTGGCCAGTGTGCTAAGAGGGCCACCCCGAGGCCAGGCGCGGTGGGTCTGCACCTGCAGGTTTGTGCGCGTGGTGCAGAATAGCGCTGAATTCCCTGTTTTCGTCCACCTCATCCCATTTTGTCTTTATCCAGCTCACGTGTGTCTCTCTCCCGTGCTGTGTGGTTGTTTCTTTTTGACCTACGTGGATGGCTTGACATTTATCCCAGTTTTAGTGTCCGTCTCTGTGTTTTCAACCCATCTTTCCAGGCTGTCTGTTCATCTTGCTGAATCCAGATTCTGGGAGAACGTGGACTCTGTTGGGGGCAGGGTGGGCCAGATATGATCCCAGTG
Organism: Equus caballus; assembly: GCF_041296265.1. Taxonomy (NCBI): domain Eukaryota; kingdom Metazoa; phylum Chordata; class Mammalia; order Perissodactyla; family Equidae; genus Equus; species Equus caballus. The sequence continues at coordinate 2,015,346 of NC_091696.1, forward strand.
GCTTGGGGGATTGGACCGTATGGGGGACGGGGTCTAGCAGGAGGTGGGAAGTCAGCTCCCCGCTCAGCCCCCCAGCCGGCGCCCTTTGGGGTGGAGCACCACCTGCGTCTGCCAGGGAGGAGCGAAAGATGAGCTCCCGCTTGGCCCTGCCAGCAGCACGGGGTGCGTGGAGAGGGGACAGGGGTGTGCTGCCGGCCTTTGTGGGGCGGGGGTGAGGATGGAGGGTCAGCCCTCTGCTTGGCCCTGCTGAGGCTGTGGGGGTGGGGGTGGGGTCTCCCCTGGTGTTTGCCTTAAGAGGCGTGGGTATCGCCACAAAGATTTTTCTGCTCTTAGGTTACTGCAAAGTTAGGAACAGTTTCCAAGACACCTGTCGCTGCTGACACCAATAGAAAGCGTAGGAGAGGTCCCCAAGACCACCCTCAGGTCGGATAATTCTCCAGAAGGACTCCCAGAGCCACTGAAAGATGTTGAACTCGCAGTTATGGTTTATTACAGCCCAGGATTCAGATTAAAGTCAGCCCAGGGGAGAGATGCAGTGGGCAGAATCGAGGAGGGTCCCACACACGGGGCTTCCAGTTGTCCCCTCCCTTCAGACAGCACTGACTCCTCCTGGCATGGATGGGTCACCGCACGCACAGAGCATTGCCTACTGGGGAAGCCCCGAGGCTTGGCGTCCAGTCTTTACTGGGGCTCCATCACATAGATGTGTTGACTCCCCACATGGCTGACGTCAGTCTCCAGCCCTTCCGGAGGTCGAGCTGATACCCCGGGGCCCACAGCCCTCACCCTAAATCCCATTCTTAGATCGATCTAGCATGGTCCATGTCCCCAAGTAAACAAAGATGCTACTATCAGGCAGGACCTTCCAGGGGCCCAGAGATGCCCTCGCAGGAGCCGAGGGCCGGGCCCACCTCTCTGGGCAAGGTCGAATCCTTTAGACACAGCCACCCTTGCCCATGCTTGGGCTTCTTGGGAGCAGGCTCCTCTCGGAGCTTTTTTTCCTGTGCCTGTTGGCTGTTCAGGGTTGGAGGCTTCTGCAGCGGCCCGTGTGGGGCGTACGGGGGACGGTCAGGAACCCAGCGCACTCACCCCCTTGTCGCTCCTCGAGTCCCCAGGTCCGTAGGCTGTCTGCCTCTTCTTCCGTCCTGTCAGCGTCTTCCTGTGCCTGCTGGTTGTGTGACGTCCGTAGTTTTTAGTTATAAGAGGGCGGGTCTGGGAGGGACGGGGCTGCCCCATCTGCGTGGAGGCACAAGTGTCACCAGGTAAGGCGTTATAGATGTCGAATGTCGTCTCATCCCGGGGCTGGGGTTCCCAGCCTGGGTCATCTACAACTTGATTGGCGCTCTCTCTCTAAGCAACTGATCAAACAGCGTCTCGTCTTTCCTGTGTGTCCCCAGCACTTTGCAAAGCACCCAGGGCAGAACAGCGTTGCACACGGCCGGACTGAGTATGGGGGCCTCTGGCATGTTTGTGTTGACGTGGACTGGCGGTCAGCGGTTCTCACTGGGAGCTGTGGACCAGCTACAAGTCCCTTGTCATCTGGCCTGCCTTTCTCCATGCACAGGGGTCACCCACCCCGGCCCGTGAGCTGGCCGGGCCTCTCGTGGACCCTGCCCTTCGAGTGAGCGTCCACAGCTGTCCTCGGAACCTCCCCTCCCTTGGTTCTGCACCTCCCTTTTGTCTTTTCCCCTCTTCGGTCGTGGGCTGCTACCTGGACCCTCTTTGAAGGCGCTCACCTGGCCCTCTCGGCAGCCCGGTGGACATCTGCCTCCTCCCCACTGACCTCAGGCTCCGGGCCTCTGCCGCCCTTTCCGCGGAGGGGCAGAGACCGTGCCCGCGTGGCGGCCGCGGATGCAGGGGCCGCGCTCTTACCTGGTCACCTGGGTTAAGTGTATACAGCAAAAGGGTTTTTTCAGGCGGGGAGGGGGTGTCTTTAGCACTTTTATAAACCGTTGCTTGTGCTGCACTTTACCTTCTTGGTGCCGTCTGTCGCGCCGTCTGCCCCTCCTCTCGCCCTCAGCCCCTCCCCCTTGCCAGGGCCTGTATTCTGCAGCGTGACTGTCCCGTTAGCCCTCCCGCTTTTTGTTGCAGGGGTACAGCATCTCCAGTCTCCCCGTCAGTCACACTCGTCTGTTGGGCCCTTGTAAGCGGCATTAGTCACGTTACACGGAGCAGTTGAAGCTCCTGATCAGGCAGCATAACCGCGTCCGACTCTCGGAGGAGGGGGTGGGACGGGGCAAAGCCAGGAGGATGACGGTGGAGGAGAAAGAGGATCTGAGATGCCAGCCAGCCCCCGGCCCCTCGGGACCTCAAACGGCGGCAGAGAGCCGCAGCCACACGGTCATCCTTAACATGGCTTTTCCTTGCCTTCCCAGGTCCCCCAGAGCACAGCGCCCGGTCTCTACATGAAGCTGAAGTGAGAGGAGCCAGCTGCCGGGGCCCCACGTCCACGGCCAGGATGGCCAAGGCCCGGCTCTTCCGCCTGTGGCTGGTCCTGGGCTCTGTGTTCATGATCCTCCTGATCATCGTGTACTGGGACAACGTGGGCACGGCCCACTTCTACCTGCACACTTCCTTCTCCAGGCCGCACCCCCTGGAGGGCCTGCCCACCGCCGGGCAGCGGGAAGAGAAGGAGCTCCCGGCCGACGTGGACGAGTTTTTGGAGAAGCTGCTCAGTGGTGGCGCGAAGCAGAACGTCGTTTCCGGGAAAAAGCTGGAGCAGCCCTCCCTGCTGGCCTCCGGCAGGCCTGTGCTGAGCAACGTGGAGGAGAGGATAAGGGGCTACGACTGGTCCACGCACGGCGCGCAGCAGAGCCCAGACCTGGACCGCCGGCAGGCCGAGAGGAGGAGCGTGCTGCGGGAGCTCTGTGCCAACGCGAGCTTCGTGTTCCCCACCAAGGAGCGCTCCTTCGACGACATCCCCAACTACGAGCTGAACCACCTCATCGTGGACGACCGCCACGGCGTCATCTACTGCTACGTGCCCAAGGTGGCCTGCACCAACTGGAAGCGTGTGATGATCGTGCTGAGTGAGAGCCTCTTGGACCAGGGCGCGCCCTACCGCGACCCCCTGGACATCCCCCGGGAGTACGTCCACAACTCCAGCACCCACCTCACCTTCAACAAATTCTGGCGTCGCTACGGGCGGTTCTCGCGCCACCTGATGAAGATCAAGCTGAAGAAGTACACCAAGTTCCTGTTCGTGCGGGACCCCTTCGTCCGCCTCATCTCCGCCTTCCGCAGCAAGTTCGAGCTGGAGAACGAGGAGTTCTACCGCAAGTTTGCCGTCCCCATGCTCAAGATGTACTCCAACCACACCAGCCTGCCCGCGTCGGTCAGCGAGGCCTTCAGCGCAGGCCTCAAGGTGTCCTTCGCCAACTTCATCCAGTACCTTCTGGACCCGCACACCGAGAAGCTGGCGCCCTTCAACGAGCACTGGCGGCAGGTGCACCGGCTCTGCCACCCCTGCCAGATAGACTACGACTTTGTGGGCAAGCTGGAGACGCTGGACCAGGACGCGGCCCAGCTCCTCCGGCTCCTCAAGGTGGACAAGCTTCTCCACTTCCCGCCCAGTTACCGCAACAGGACTGCCAGCAGCTGGGAGGACGACTGGTTCGCCAAGATCCCCCTGGCCTGGAGGCAGCAGCTTTACAAACTCTATGAAGCCGATTTTGTTCTCTTTGGCTACCCCAAGCCCGAAAACCTGCTTCGAGACTGAGGGAGTTAGGGGGAAATCCCCAACACCCAAAACAACCCTGCTGGTGGTGTTCCTTTAAACCCGAATGAGCGGCGTGCTGTACCACGGCCATCTTTTGAGGAGGGAGCGACGGGTGCCACGTGTATTTTTTTATGGCTTCGTTTCCCTCCCCCTTGGACACATTGCAGAATTCCACGACACTCCTGTCGACGAGGCAGCTGGAAGGTCCCCGTGGCCGCCCCCCCGCAATCCAGTTTTTAAAATAACCGACCGTTTTGCAATCTAGACTGTTTACCACGCTGCCTATATCCATTGAGGACTGTGTTAATATTGTTTTTTTAAGATTAATATATTTCAGATATTTAATATGAAAAGTGGGGAAGGAGTTGATGGAGTAAAATGTTACATCTGCTCCTTCTGCCTGCCCTCGTGGTTATTGGGGTGGCGTGACAGACGCAGAGTAAGGGGCCCCGAGCAACTTGACGCTGATTTTTAGATCTCAGAAACTCGGTTAAAGGAAGGGACGTTTTGTGGTCGTCTTCAGCAAAAAAGGAGGAATGTAAATTTGAAATCAGGCCTTATCTGTATTTGTACCGGCGTAGCAGACAAATCCTTCGAAAGTGAAAGCTCTTAGTAGGTGATATCTCAGCAAAGGGAAATGGTTATATATGGTTTGTATCTGAGCTCATGTCAGAGGCACCCCACTTCCAGGGCACAGGTACAGAGCTGGGAGTCTGAGCCCAGCCGCTCCCTTCCTTTAATGCAGAGCCCGTGGACGTGAGGATTTGCAGGAACAGGGACCGTGTGGGTAGGAGTTGGTCCCTAGGATGCTTTTCCTCCGTCAGCAAGCTGAGGCTTAGCTGTGGTTTTCGTCACGCACCTGGCTGGTTGGGTTCAGCTCCAGTGACGTCCACCCTGGGGAATGTGACAGACACCGGGATCGTCACGCTTGACGGCCCCGACTTGGTCAAGGTGTCTGTGCAAGTCCAGGATGGCTCTTTCGAAACATCCGGTTCAAGTTCCTTCACAGTTTGTGCTGTGAGCCTGTAAGTGGGGAGAAGTCGGCGTCAGGTCGCGTGGTTGGGCATCACGCTTGACCTCTTCTTCTCCATCCCGAGCGCCTGGTCCTCGACGCCCAGTTCTGGGAGAGCTGGCAGCGCATTGAGGAGGGTTCCCCTTGGGTCTCCTTGCTTTTTCTGGCTTCTAGATGCCACTGAGGCTTGTTTGAGCCGGTGGCCCGTGAGTGCTCACCTTACACACTTGGGGCTCCACCGTGCTGGAAACCATCACTCTCCTTTTTGAAGCTTCTCTTCTTTTTATAAAACAGTCGGCAGCAAAGATACTCAAGCTTGGGTCAGCCCTGATGGCCTGGTGACTAAGTTTGTGGCACTCCACTTTGGCGGCGCTGGTTCAGTTCCCAAGCACGGACCTACACCACTCATCAGCGGCCATGCTGTGGCAGCAGCTCACGTACAAAAAGAGGAAGATTGGCAGCAGATGTTAGCTCAGGGCGAATCTTCCTCAGCAAAAAAAAAAAAAAAAAAAAAGCTCAAGCTTGAGGAGTCCAGCTTTAGGATAATGGTCTGCAGAGCCCTTGTCACTTGGGGTGTCTGTCAGGACCCTGTTCATTCATCAGTTGTCTGTCATACCTCGTGCCTTGGGGCTTCAGGTCACCAAGCAGGCATGCTGGCTCTGTCTCCAGAGGACAAGGTGGTCCTATGGTGTGGGACGAGAGCAGGGACCCCCGACCCCAGCCAGGGGACTGAGTGCCTTCAAGGACAAAGCGTCAGAGGAGTGAAGGAGAGAAGGGCTTCCTGAGCAAGGTGGTGTTTGAACTCAGCCTCAGGGTGGGGAAAGGTAGAATGTGTGACATCGGCAAAGGCGCAGGGCGTGTGTGCAGATGGTAGATGCCAACCCAGTGCGTCCCGTGTGTCACTTCACTCCGCTCTGAAGCTGATGTGTCATTAGTGTCAATATTCTTCTTTTTTTTTTCCTCTCCCCAAAGGCCCAGCACATCGTTGTATATTCTAGTTTTAGGTCCTTCTAGTTCTTCTCTGTGAGCCACCACCACAGCGTGGCTACTGACAGATGAGTGGTGTGGTTTTGCGACCAGGAACCGAACCCAGGCCGCCAAAGTGGAGCGCGCAGAACTTTGACCACTAGGCCATCAGGGCTGGCTCCTCTTGGGTGTTTTTTTGGTGTGAGGAAAAGGACTGGAGATGTGGGGAGAGAGCCCCTTCGTCCCGCTCCATTTTCCTGGGCGCAGAGGCAGCTAAGGGCTTACGCTGGAGGTTTCTTCAGATGCTTGCAGGCAGGACCCCACCTGAGCACACCGCTGTCGCTGTCAGACGTGAGGAAGAGGAAGCAGGGGGAAGTCAGGGGAGTGTGACAGAGACCCTCCTGCTGACGTGGTGACTCCCCCCACCTTTTTTTTTATAGTGATCAAATACACACAATATAGAATTTATCATCTCGGCCGTTTTTGAGTGTACATTTCAGGGGCATTAAGTACATTCATATTCTTGTGCAACCATCACCACCATCGTCTCTAAAACGTTCTCATTTTCCCAAACTGAAGCTCTGTCCCCATTAAACACTAACCGCCCAGCCCTGACACCTGCCCTTCTACTTTCTGTCTCTATGAATTTTACTGTTCCAGAGACCTCATCGAAGTGGGATCATATAGTATTTGTCCTTTTGAGCTTGGCTTCTTTCACCGAGCGTAATGTCCTCGAGGTTTATCCATGTTGTAGCATGTGACAAGATTTCCTTCCTTTTTAAGGCTGAATAATATTCCACTGTGTGGAGGGACCACATTTTCTGTCTCCATTCGTGCATTGATGGACGCTTGGGTTGCTTCCACCTTGTGGCTATTGTGAGTCACGCTCTGTGTTAGAGACGAGTTGAGGGACTGTCCTGGGAAAACAAGATCATATTGGGGATGGTTTCAAATCTCCTTTCCTGTATTAAATACATCGTGAGTTTCAATCATTCGTCAAAACTCCTTAGGCGGTGGGCTGCTTAAGGGCACGACGCACGTCGCCCCATTTCTCTGTTCCCGGTTCTTCGCATAGTCACACTGCAGGTCGGTTTCTCTGAGCATCGGAGCATGTTTGCAGGGATGTCGAGGCTTGGGGGCTGTTGGAGAGAATGCCAGCCGTGTCCACACAGCCACCCGAGTCCCCGTGCCGGCGTCCCGGCCGCCACCTGCTCCCAAGAGATGACTCAGGAAGTGATGGCAGAGAAAGTCCTCCTGGGCCGAGGGGACAGGCTCCGAGGAAAGAGGGGAACCCCCGCCTCGGCCTCTTTCTGCGGCCTGTGCCTGGAACTCATTTTCTCTTATTCTTTGCATTTCCCTGACCACAGAGTGATATCTTACAGAGGAATTTGGCTTCATGTTTTTTCCTGCTAAGATTCCGTAAAATTTTTAAAATTGATTTGGTACAATTAGATTAGCCAAACAATTCCATAGGCTTAAAATTCTCTGTTTGCCTCTGTCCTCCAGCCGTCATCAACACATTGACCCACAATCCTAATAACACTCGTGGTTTGTGGTACAAAATCCTCCCTCACGTGTCATCACTGAGACCCCAGCCCGGCCACCCGGGCACTGGACCCGTTGACAGTGGGGGGAGGATGCGGGAAAGACTCGCTCAACACGCGAGACTGCGTGGGCTGAGCCTGCCCTGGACCACGGCCTCCGGACCACGGGGCTGTGCATTTTCCATGCCCCCCAGGTATTTAGCACCATGTGGGCTGTGCGTGTGTGTGTGTGACACAGTCAGTCGTCTTTCCTCTTGAAATGTCCGATACGCTTCTTCATGCGTCCATACGGTGTATCCACTTACGACTTCTGATGCGTATCTCGGTGGCGTGCTGCTGTGTTGTTTTCACCGTCCACTTTGAAGGAATTTCCACGACTTGGAGACTTTCGGGTTTGTTTTTCCGCCGAGGCTGGGATCCTGTTTTCTCTCCCCGGTGCCCTTCGTGTGCCTCCCTTGTTTGACTGAAGAGGGGGCTTTAACCCGGCTCTGCCACTCGCGGGGCAGTCAGAGGGGCCTCCTCTGCACGGGGGCCGGCCCACCCTGCGCGGCCTCTGCTCCCCCTGGGGCTGGTCGGCAGGGAGCACGTGGCTGGGAGGGCAGGGGAGGCATTCTGTCCCTTGAGATGTGACAGGAGCTGGAGAGGGGTGTGCCCCTGCATTTCATCAGAGCCGAATCTCCACCCTCAGATGTGGGCAGCGACAACCCCTCTTGCAGCATGCGTCTCCTTCACAACCATCACACCTACAGTGAGGCCTGGCGTGTGGGCCGTGGGCGCAGGTGACCATTCACTGAGTGAGCAAACGCGTGGATGAGAGAAGGAGGCTGGACTTCCGCCCATGAGCCCAGAGGGCGGTCATCTGTTTAATAAGGTGACCGTGGGCCAGCCCGTGGAGCTCACTCCCTCTGGCTTCTGGCAGTTTCTGAGCCCCGTGTCGTCTGTGGGGCTCATGAGGGCAACTTGCACGGTTCCTGGGGAAGTGAACTGTTGCCTCTGTTTCAGAGAATCCTAACGTGCCTTTTTATTCCCTTCCTTTTGAAAGATGCTGGCACTCCCCATCCCTCCTCCCAGAGGGAGTCAGGATTGCTTTCTTCCACACTTGTCTCCCGCAGCCGCAGCCCCCTGCTGGTGGAAGCCACGGCCATCGGGAGCTGGCCAGGCCGCCCTCTCACTCCCCTGCCCTGTGTCCCGTGCCCCTTGTCAGGAAAGGCCTCGAGGGTTGGAGATGGGAGTGGATTGGAGACGCAGCAGGCTGGTCTGGCCCCGGCGGATGGCTCGGAGCTCGTGGACTCCCCTCTTCTGTGGGTCCAAGCCCCACGGGTGAGGTGTACGTTGTGTGGTTGCTGGTCCCCGTCCCCAAAGGGCCTTTGAGCTGCCCACACACATGTCCCTGGATGTCAGCTGCCTCGGCTGCACCTTTGTGGGGGGACCAAGCTCTGGACCAGCTGTGCTGGCTGTTTGTTAAACGTGGCATCAAATGGGTTCTCGGTGGCAGGACCTTGGGGGCCTCACTGATGTCCCCAGAGCCTTCTCTAAAGTTTCTGTGGAAGGGAGCTCCGTTTCTGGTGGGATTTTCTCCCCAGCGTGTGCTCTCCCCCTCGGATGGGGGAGCCGCTCAGAGGGGCGGTGGGATGCTCTTAGCAGTGGGCGAGGGCGTGGGAAAGTCTGTTCTCCTCGGCGGCACCCCCTGCAGAGTAACAGGCTCCAGATAGCACGCAGACCCGAGGGGGTCCGCTCACCCCAGCAAATTATCCAGGAGTCATTTTGCTCATTTATTTATGAACTGCACGTCGTTTTCTGCTCACCCCACACTCTATAACCTAAAAAGGTAAAACTTGGATAGTGTAAACGTAATTAATCTAAAAATGTTTCTCCCAAAAGGGAAATTGGGAATGAATGCTTACGGTAGACGTCTGCTGTTTTTTTCTCTCTCTCCCTCACTCTCAGGCCGGGAGAGTTGAGAAGGAATGTCCCCCACCTGACACCTGAGTTCTAGCTAGGGAGTCGCCTGCTTGCTGTATACGGGCTGGGCTCACAATCCAGTCTGGACCCACCAGACCCAGAGCCATCAGCTGCACATCTTTGGGAAGGAGCTTTGAGCCAGCTCTGCCACTCCCAGAAGAGCCACACTGAGACTAAGACCACACAGCAAGGGCACAGGGCTGGGGGATGGAGCACGGGGCCGCCCAGAGCATGTGCACACCTGGGGCTGGTCCAGCTGCAACCTTGGGTGTGGGGCCAACGCGTTTCCACGCACTGAGCTCGTTGGAGCTGGATTTCTGGCGTTTATCGTACAGGATCCTGACCCATGTACAGTTTAATCGCTACCCTGGCATCTGATAAACGAGGGTTAAAGATGTTCCATTAATGAAGAAAAACCACATGGCCTGAGCGTATTAGTGTATAGCTTATTGTTCATGTCGGTATAAACAATGTATCAGCGTTATGAAACTTTATAAATACTTTCTTACCCTGCCAAGACCCACTGACAGGGGCAAAGGTCCCCTGTGGGGACACCTGCTGGTTTGGGCCACTCAAACCAGCAGAGAGGGGCTGGCCTGGTGGCGCAGCAGTTAAGTGTGCACGTTCCGCTTCTCAGTGGCCTGGGGTTCGCTGGTTCAGATCCCGGGTGTGGACATGGCACCGCTTGGCAAAAGCCATGCTGTGGCAGGCGTCCCACATATAAAGTAGAGGAAGATGGGCACGGATGTTAGCTCAGGGCCAGTCTTCCTCAGCAAAAAGAGGAGGATTGGCAGTAGTTAGCTCAGGGCTAATCTTCCTCAAAAAAAGAAAAAAGAAAAAACCAGCACAGATTAATGAGGGACTGTGGGATCCTTCTCCCGGTGGGAATTGTTTCTTTGTGCGTCGTCCGGAGGCAAGCTGGTGAGGACTGACACCTGGTTCGCTCGCGTCTCTGCCCTTGCCCTTGGGCGCTCCTGATGCCTGTCGAGTGTTGTTCCTCAGGTCTGCCTGGAATGATTCATCTTGGCTGTCCGGGTCGCCATCTGGAGGGCACTGGCTCAGGGTGATGGCCCCGTCACGCATGTGTGGCGAGGATGTGTGCAGTGACTCTCGGTGATGAATGAACACAGCCCGTCTCCTGCCTTCTGCTCTTTACGGATTTTCATGGTTCGAGCTGGGAGCCCTGGCGGGAGGCGGGCGGGCTGGCGGGCCCGTGAGCGGGTGTGCGGCGTGTCTGGAGAGGTGGGGCCTGAGAAGTGCGGCTGAGGTCTTCGCGGGAGCGTTGGACCTGAACTCGGAGTTACAGCCTGGCCCTCCAAAGCTTCCCTGGCACCTTGGGGACGCGGCACGCTTGCGCTGGGTGCAGATCTGGGTGGGAGGGCGCTGAACTTGGAAGAGAAGAAAGCTTGCTTGGCGGGGCGAGGAGAGGGTCCCAGCCCCGTAGTTGGCAGAGGTGCCCAGAGCGGTGGGATCTGCAGGCTGGTCTGTGAGTTGACCTTCTCTTCTGTATGGTGCATTGTCCCACGAATGGGAAGGTTTCTGCATACTCGGAACTCCACCGCTCCGGTGGATCTGACAGAAGGAGCCGTTCCCTGGAGGCCCGGAAGCTGTGCTCTGGTTCTGCGTCTCTGGCTTTGTCCTGGGCTGGGGTAGCTAGCAAACTTCTTGTGCTTTTGTTTCTGCAGACATGTGGCACTGCCACCTCGGGGGCGGTCCTCAGTCAGCAGGCCCAAATGCTTTAATTCCTTCCATGAACACAGGTCAGGTGCCGTCTCTTCTCCCTCTCGAAGCACCATCCAAAACGTGGGGTTGGTCAGCACGGACCCGGCTGCCCTCTCCGGTTTCTGGGGCAATGTTCTGCTTCTAACGTTTCCAGAGCTTCAAAGCCTGAGGGCCTGTGCTCAGTGAGGCCCCGGCCAGGGTCAGCAGAGGCCACGTGCTCATCTCAGGAATCCAGCAGACCCGGAGGGGAGACCAGAACGAGGGGACGAGCGCGGAGCCTAATTTAGCGCATGACGCCTGGGCCGGCATCCAGCCTTCCAGACGGAGCGCAGGGCACCAGCCTCGGCCAGCACACTGGCCCTTGCGGACCGAGCTCGATTCTCGCCTCTGCAGGACCCAGTGAGCGGGCGGGGGGCCGGGCGGTGACCTCAGCCTCAGGGCTTCTGCCTTAGAGTTCACTTTTAAGCAAATTTGGGTAGGAACCTTTAAAATGCTTTTTTTTCACCCAGTAAAATAATAATGATAATGATAAAGCTATTTATTTTATCAGGCTGACCATCCTGTTTAAGAGAATGGGTTTCTCATGAGAAAAAAAAAAAATTGGTCTTGTGAATATATTTTCCTGGATGCGTCGGGCATGGTGGTGATGGTTTCAATTGGTGTTAATTTTGATTCTCTTTAAAATCATGGTAAAATAGACATAACATAAAATTCACCATCTTAACCATTTTGGGATAGACAGTTCAGCGGCATTAAGCACAGTCACGTTGCGCAACCATCCCCACCGTCCATCTCCAGAACTCGTCCATCTTCCCAAACTGAAACTCGGTCCCCATTAGACGCTAACTCCCATCCCCCTCCCCCAGCCCCTGGCGCCCACCATCTGCTTTCTGTCTCTATGAATTTGACGACTCCAGGGACCTCACAGGGAATCACGCAGGATTTGTCCTTCTGTGACCGGCTTATTTCACTTATCATGATGTCTTCAAGGTCCGTCCGTGGTGGTAGCAGGTGTCAGAATTTCCTTCCTTTTTAAGGCTGAATAATATTCCGTTGTATGGATGGACCACATTTTCTTTTCCGTTCATCCATCGATGGCCACTTGGGCTGCCTCTACCTTTTGGCTGTTGTGACTAATGCTCTATGAACGTGAGCCTACAAATACCTGTTTGAGTCCTGCTTTCAATTCTTTTGCGTATACCCAGGAGTAGAATTGCTGGATCATATGGTAATTCTATACTTAATTGTTTGCAGAAGAGAATTTCAATTCTTGTTGTTGCCGAAAGTGCTCACAGAGGACATGAGAAAGTAGCACAGAGCAGGTACTCTGCTTCCTTAAATGAACGTGCAATTATACTAATTGAGACAGAGCTGCTGCAAATGTCCTTACATTAGCTGTGACAGGTGGCGCAGCTGTGAACGTGGCCCCCTACGTTCTGAAGGCGAGGGCATGTTTGCTCCCTCACTGGGGAGAAGCCACTCCTGACTCTCGCACAGCTTGGGACACCCGTGCTGGGTGAGGCCACCACCAGGCTGGGAGTGCCCGGCACCTTGGCGGTCCCATGGCAAAATGAACCCTGGGTAAAAACTGAGTGTGAGCTCCACGAAGGTGAGAAACGGCCAGAAAAGCAGTGTAATTCCAAACCCAGTACGGCGACGACCCTTGAGCCACACACGCCTGTCCCTGCCAGCCCAGGGCTTCCATGTGGCCCCCGCGCATCTCTTCACGGCTCCTCGCTCTCCATCTGCCTCTGCACCAGGAGCTGGGGTGGTGGCAGCAGAGAAGGGATGACCTGGTCCCCCCAGACTGGGCCCTTGGTCATGCTTCCTGTGGCTCGTCGGAGGAATGAAAACGGGAAAGATGAGCAATCAGAAGAGGACCGCTCCGAGTGTCACAGTTCTCGTGTCTGTGGTCCCCGCCTTGCCCACTGCATCTCAGGGTCCCCGAGTTCTGTCACTTCATGCCTGTATCCAGCACCGAGGCTGGAACAGCCTGCTCAGACAGCAGAGGGGAATCACGAGGCTCATGGAGACAGAGTCTGACGTGTGGTTCTGGGATGGGTTTTTCCGCCCCAGTGGCTGGAGGACCGCAGAATCGGGCAGAAGCATCGGGAGAGGTTTCCGGGCAGAGTGTGAGAGCGAAGTGTGTGGAGCAGAAGATCCAGGACTCCTCCGAGATCCGGGCGCAGCTCCTCTTTACAGCTTGAGATGTGTCCTTATGAGCAAGCAAGCACTTCCGAGGGCCCGGTTCAGGCCTCCCAGCTTCTTCCCGAGGAAATTCTGGCCTTGACGGAACTGCTTTTAGTTCAAGGCAATTTGCAAAAATCGGGGGCTTGAAAACAATCCAGATGAAACCGTTTAGCCATTTCCAGTTGGTTTTCTTCCGGAGTGTCTTGCTTCCAGGAGGTTTCCAGAATATTTTGGTTTCAACACTCTGGGGCACGGATTGGCAAAGCGAGTTTTAAAGGGTCGCGTTTCAAAGGGGGTCGCCTTTGAAAGCGGTCTGGGTTTCTAAAAGGTTGGGTTGAAAAAGCTTTGGCTTCTAAAATGTTGGCTGGAGCACAGAGCCCCCGCGGCGCTGTGGGAAGGAGGCCCGGGCAGGAGCGTGGACGGAGGGTCTGCGGCGGGCGGCCCAGGGCCAGCAGGCCATCCCCGCCTCGGGGGCTGGGAGGCGCTGGGCTCGCCCGTCTCCTGTCTGGCTCGGGCGAATGTGTTTGTGTCTTCAGAAATCCATTCCTGTGTGTCATCTCCCCTCCAGCCGCCCCCCCGTGGGGCGTTCTACCCATGGGTCCTGGCCTCTGGGAGGGTGCCTCCTTCATCCTGACCTCAGCCTGCGTGTCTGGTTCCCGGATCCCTCTCCGCGGGCGTCCTATGCCAAGGAGAAAGCTGGCTTGAGGCTGGACTTTTCAGGGAAGGAGGACTCCTTTGGGAAAAGGCGTATTGAGGGAAACTCCGGGCTTCGTGGAACATTCTTATAAAGTCCCAGGCCGAGCCAGACGCCATAATCATATGGATTATTGGTCCCGTTTTCCAGATGGGGAAATTGAGACCCAGAGAGGCTGTGATGACCTGCTGTGGTCCCCCCACCACTCAGAATCCAGGGGTTCTGCCCTGAAGCCCTGCATCCCACGCCTTTATGCACTGCCCCGGAGCACTGAGCCCTGCCTGCCATCAAGGCGGTCCACCCAGGCCCTCTGCCACCGTCCGTGTCTGCACAGGCCATGTGTCCTCTGAGCAGGCCCCAGGGCCTTTAGCAGAGCCAACCTGGGGCTAGAAGATGGCAGGAAGGGAGACAACAGGCCTGGCCTCGGGACACCTTAGCCTCAGGCTGATGATGATGGAAAAGCTGGGATTTGGCAGAAAGGGCACATAGCTGGGAGCCAGCTGCCTGTCCTGGGGGCGGAGTGATGTGGGCCACTCCGGGTGTTGGCAGAGAGGCCCAGAGCAGAGGGGAGGAGAGAGGAAAAATCCAGCGCTTAGGAAAAACATCGCCAGCCGAGGGAGTGGCCGGAGCATTAACCCCATCCCCCTGGGGGGAGGGGCCCCACCCTGGGCAGCCACGAAAGTCTGGCCTGAAATGTGTCAATTAATTTCGGGGCCCCTTCCCGTGCAATGGGGCTCACGCCACTTGGGCAGCGGCCAGGGAAGGCTGGGCGCTCCTGTGCTCAGGGTAGCCGGTTCCTTATCTGCCAAGAGGACGAGGATGTCCGAGGCCTCCTGCTCTAACCGTGGCCGTGAGCTCCTTGCAGAAGCCAGTTTTGATGTCTCTCGAGGAACAGATCTCAGGGGCATAATCCAAAGGAAACCGTCCTGGGAAAAGATACTTGGGCAGCATCAACACGGTGGGCTGATGCGTGCCCAGCAGGGTCCCCACCTCCTTCTGGGAAGAGGAAACTCTGTGCCCACAGCTGATGGGAAACCAGGCAGCTCTGGCCCCCAGCCCCCCCACCCCTGAGAGCTGGAACTGCTTCCTGCCCAGCTGATGGGCCCACGCGGCGTGGCAGTTACCTGGCCAGGAGGTGAGCGCAGGTGAGAGGAGAGGTGGGCAGGAAACCTTGAGTCATTCTGCTGAGAAGGCCCCGAAACACGGACTTTCTGAGTCCCTCAAGGCTCCCGTCATGGGAGTCTAGGCTGAGAGCAGGTCAAGATGGTCCTGCGGAGGCTCCCAGCCCTGGCCCCCCACACCGTGGGGTTCGGGGCTCAGCTCCCCGTCCCACCCCACACGGGCCAGCGGGTGCCTCTCTCCCTTTCCTCTCTCCGGCTTCCCGGGCACGCTGTCTGGAGGAGCTGGAAGGACCTGTGGTCATCAGGGTCACAGCTGGGTGGCAAGGAGGCCGGCAGACGTCGAGCTGGCGCCCAGCCTTCCTGGGGAATCGGATGTGGGTGCCTGTGGGCAGGGCTGCCGCTGCAGCTCCCTTCCTTCCTGCTGGTGCTGGACCCACCTGGCCGGCTCCACGCCTCTCTGTTGCCGGCCCGGCCCCTGACGGCATTAGGTTGGCCGCCTCGGCAGCCCAGGACCTCCGTCTCGGGGGCACAGAACTTGCTGGGGACACACAGGGAGGGCTGGTGGGGAGCCCTCGCGCTGACCGCCCACCCAGGCTCTTTCTGCCTGCTCTTCCTGTCGAGGCACAGAGACCACACACCCCTTTGGTGACCGCTGTGGCCCTTCTGAGCATGGGGTGCCCACAGGGTGAGAGCACATGAGGGTCCCAGAGGGCCAGAGGCAGAGGAAGGAGAAGGCAGACACCCCGCCCCCCCATGCCCACTGCCCCACCCTGCCAATCCAGGCCCTCGTGAATCTGCCCCTCCCTCCGTCCAGGCCACCCACGGCCTGCCATCCTGGCTGGCGGAGGCCAGGCCCCGGCAGCACAGCCTCCACTGGGCAAGGATTGCGGCCTCCTCACGGCCTCCCCTTGGTGACTTCTAACCCACCCTTCCCCTGGGACGACTCCTATGGGCCATAAAGGCCTGCAAGTCCTGACCACGGGCTTTCTCCAAAGTCCCTCCCTCTTGCATCTCCCCACCCACACTCCGTGCTCCCCCCTGGACCCTCTGTGCTTCCATGTGGAACCATCTGGGGAGCACAGAGCCCCATGTGGGGAGCACCGAGGGTCCACGTGGGGAGCACACAGGGCCCATGTGGGGAGCACGGAGGGTCCTTTGCAGGACCCTTCAGAGGTTGTTCCTTGGTGTACCCCCTCCCCCATGAAGTCATCTTGCTGAGTGAATGAACACTTTTAAAATCTGTACAAGTGAAGGAGTTGGGACCAGAAAATTCTTGAGTGGGAGGAGCTCTTGGTGTCACTCTGGAGCCCAAGGGCAGCCTCCCTGGCAGGCTGGGTCAGCCTCACCTTGCATACCTGCCATGGCGGGGGGCTCACTACCTCACTGCCCGGAGGGTGCTGGATAACTCTGGTGTTTACAGTCTCTTCCTAATATCCAGCTGACTCTGCCCACCTTGAACTCGGGAGCTGTGCAAACCCGCGGCCTCCTCCACGTTAGATGCGTTTAGATCTCAGAACACAGCTGCTATATCTTGTCTCCTCTGGGTTAAAGAAAAACTCATTTGAAAGCTGGCAGGAGCGGAGGGCAGAGCCTGGCTTTCTGCCCCAGCCCGGCCGCCATCCCGTCACTGCTTCTGGGGGATCAGCGACCCTACCCCTCAGCTTCTGCCTCCGCTTCCCGAAGAAGCTTTGAGCTGGGTGAACAAAGCTGCTGTAGCTTTGTGTAGGGTTTGGGGCTCTTCCGAATCGCTCAGCTGGTGAAGACGCCGAGATCTGCTCTGCTCGGCAGACGGCCGTGCCGTCAACGGAAACGCGTTCTGTCCTGTCCACACACCTCGCGTGTTATGTAAGAATTGGCCGCCAGCAGCATCCACTTTTCCCAGCCTTTCTCTGAGCCCTGTGCACTAGGAGGCTGTGAAGACAGCAGCTGGGCGTGCAGCCTGGCCCCGAAACTCGGTGGGGCGGGGTGCCTGTGCGTATGTGTTTGCATGTGCGTGTGCGTGTGCCTGTGTACGTGTGTGTGCGTGCACGTGTGGGCTCCAGGCAGAGGGAGGGAGGGGCGGTCAAGTGCAGGAAGACGCAGCCCCGCTAGCTGTGGTCATTGAAGCAAGGAGCGAGCAGGTCCTTTCCTCGGGTGCACGGACGGAGGCTGCGGGCAGTCCACGTGCAAAGAAGGGTGTGTGACATCAGCAGACACTATCAACAGGGAGTGAAAAGCCTCCCACAGGAGGGGAGAAAATATTTGCAAATCATATACCTGATAGGGGTTAGTACAGGGGATATATACAGAACTGGAATTCAAGACGCAAACTCCGTCAACCCCATTCGGAAACGGGCAGAGGCCTTGAATGGATAGTTCTCCGGAGAAGATCGAGGAACGGCCCCTCGACATCGCTGAGCATCAGGGAAACGCAAGTCAGGACCACGGGGAGCTGCCATCTTGCACCCCCAGGATGGCTGTCATCAAAGCCACAGCGCTGGTGGGATGCAGACAAGTCGGACCCCGGTGCAAGCTGGTGGGACCGCCAGATGGGCCCAGCGGGTCCATGGGTGCTGGTGCCCAGGACTCAGGGGAGGTGGGTGTCCTCCCACAGCTCAGCCCCCAGTGGTCCAGGGAGGAGCTTCATCTCGGCTTCCTCTGTGCTAAGCTTCCCTCCGAGGTGTCTGGGGGGCTGGGCTGGCAGGAACGGGGCAGGGGACCCCCAGGAGGGCTCATCCCGCTGGCCTGTCTCCTGGGGGTGCCCGATGCTGCCCGCATCCTCCAGCATATTCCACCAGGCTGGCTGTGCTTGCCCTGCTGTGTGTGATGAGGCCACGCATGTGCCCAGCAGATTGGGGTGAGCGCTGCCCAGAACCTAGGCTTCTTCTCTGGTGGCCCCGTGGCCTCTGCGAGGAGCCCAGCTTCTCCACCCGAGAGCTGGCAATGACAGCGCCACCCAGTACCTATTGGGATGCCGGCGGAGAGGGGCTCTGTCTGGGAGGAGGGACCGTGGCTTGAGCATCTCCTGGGAGCGGACACACCTCGAGTGCTCTGTTCCCCGATGCAGCCAAACTCTCCCCCAACTGGTGTTGGCTCTGGAGAGTTTGAGTGACAGAGCTGGGAGGCTGGAGGCCACACTGAAATGTGCTGCAGGGAAGGGGTCCGGGGCTGCCCTGGCCTTCACAGTGGCACCACCTCCTCCAAGAAGCCTCTCCTGATTTCTCTCCCCATTCTCCTAACAGCGGGGACTCTGTCCGCCTCTCCCTGAATCTCGCTGCACTTGACCTCTGCCCCTCTTCTGACCTGGGCCTCCACTTGCGGCTTTGGCTGTTCTCTGGTGGACGGTTCTGGAACTCACCCAGGCCGGAGTTCACAGGAGGCCCCATCACTTCCTCGCTGTCTCTGAGGAAGGTCACCCCCTGCTCTGGGCCCCCTAGGGGTTTCCAGGAGATGTGTGATGAGGCCTCTCCAGCCCCCCCGAGGGATGAGAGCACACAGCCTGTTCCTCCTCTTGTTGCTCAGAGTGCGGCGCCTGTGGGACGGGGCTGGACATGTGGGCTGTGAAGGGGCCAGACTGGGCCCCCGGCTCATGGAGCAGAGTGGCCGTGCTGGGTGCCCAGCCCTGCCCACTTCCCCGGGAAGACCCTGCCGCTGGGCCTGGTGTGGGTCAGAGGGCACTGGCCTACAGGTTCGAAGGATGCTTGTCTCCCTCAAGTGGGGACTTTGATCCAAGTTTTGTTAAAAAAAATGTTTTTTCATGAAAAGAAGCACATATAGATTATGAAATGGAATGCAAAAATTAATGTGAGTTTTTCAGCTAAAATGCAAAATTTTGGAGAAATTCCTCCTTTTCGCGGCTGCACTGTTCTAGTAACACCAGGATTGCCACCATTTATCGAGGTTTGCCCATCGCCGGGTAGTGTCCCACTGAATCTCCCCAACGACCCTTTGAGCCACGTGTTAATTTTAAATTTTCTGGTGACCACCTTAAAAAAGTAAAAAGCGAGAGACGAAATGAATTTTAATAATATATTTGACCCAATATATCCAAAATATTGTTATTTCAACTTGTAAAAAATATAAAATTATTTGTAAGACATGTTCCATTCTGGGTTTGGGGGGGGCGTTTATTTGCTAGCTGAGTCTTCGAATCCAGTGTGCGTTTCATGCTTACGGCGCATTCTAATACAGACTAGTCACGTTTCGAATGCTCAGAGAGCCACGTGTGGCCAGTGGCCACCACATGGACAGTGTAACTTTGCAGAGTGGAAATTACTGTGGAAATTTCAGTTTCACAAATGAGGAAACTGAGGCTCAGAGAGGCTGTGGCTTGCCCAGGGTCACCATCCCTCGAGGGCCTGCTCCAAGGTCTTGGCTCTGTCCCAGCCAGGCGCTTCCCGGGAGCATCGTCCTGGGCCCTTGGATTCCTGCTGGATGCTGAGGCTACCCTGGCCCCCAGCGCTTCCAGTGGTGGGACACGGCTGATGTCCTTCTCCCACTGACCCTGGGGATACTGTGGCCCCCGGTGCTGCATGCACAAGGGGTCGTGAAGAACAGGTCCCTTAGAGATGCTCCCTCTGGGAGGGGACCAGCTCTGAATCTGGCCAGCAGCCCAGGTGGTCCACACAGCGGGAGGGGTTGTACAGGGCTGGGCTCACTGGTCCCCCGCCTCCACCAGGGGGCAGCCTCTGCTCGGGCTCGGGCCTGCAGGGGCTCTGCTGGGATCTCCGTGAGCGGGCGTGCGTCCCCAAGGGCGTCTGTGCCTGGGGCTTGCAGATCAGAGGGCGCGGGCAGTCCCACGGCCTGGAGAATCTTTCTGGAGAGGTGGGCCCAGGACCTTCACATCCGCACCTGGGATGGTCTCGAAGCCGTCCCAGTGTCAGAGTCTCTGTTGGGGGTGGGTGGGACGTGCCCAGCACAGAAGTCAGGGTCTGAACAGGCCACTGGTGGGCACAGGAAGCTCAGAGCCCTGGACAGCCAAGCCGGGATGGCCCACGGGGGTCCGGCGGCCCCATGGAGGGCAGGGGGCTGGTGACCCAGGCCTCCGATGTCCCCACATCCCCATTTTCTCCGTGAATGTCCCTGGGCCCGCCACACCCACAGCACGAAGTTGGCAGGAGCTGGCCTCCCCCAGGCCAACCCCATCGATGAGGGGGTCTCTCCTCAGCCTGGCGGGGCCGGCCCCCCCGCCTCCAGGCCCCAGTTCACATTCAGCTCCATCACTCACTTGCCTTCTCTGAGAAGGGTCACCCCCCACCCTGGCCCCCTCTTGGGGGATTCAGGACATGTGTGGCTTGGCCTCCCCAGGCCCTGAAGCCCCACGGTGTGTCCCCAAGACCACTGGGCCCAAACCTCTCCTTGGGCCTCCTCTGTTCTGGGGGTGGCCATAGGCTGTCCTGGGGGCACGTGGATACTGACGTGTGCACACGCATGTGTGATCCTGCCGGGTGTGGCTACCGACATGTGCACATGTGCATGATGCTGCCGAGTGTGGCCTGACCCAGCCCTCAGCCCACCTGGGTAGAGGGGCTCGTGTCCCCCTTCCAGCACACACTTGTCCACTTGTGGTGGCCTCAAGGGGAGGGATACTGGTGTCTCTTCCATGAGTTGACACCTCTGCCCGGTCCTCTGACCCCCAAACCCCATTTTCGTGCCCCGCAGAGGCGACTGCTAGAAGCCCCTTTTAGGGGTGCCCTTTGGTAAAGTGAAGAGTCCTTATGTCAGGGACAAAGGCCTGTCCCAGCTTCCTGGGTAGCAGTCCCGCTGTTTTTCAGAAGTGCGGTCCTGGTATGGATGCATCGGTTCCACTCGAGAAATGTCCTTCTTTCTGAAATGTTCTGTCCTTCTCTTTCCTGAGGCTTCAGGAAAGAGCTCCCAGCCTGCAGACGTGGCCCTCTCCCAGCCACAACTCCCCTCCAGGCCCCAAATCCTTCATCGCCTTAGACCTCCTCCTCCAGGCAGCCTTCCCTAACTACCTCCCCGGCTTTCTCGAAACGTCTGCTACATTTGACTTGGAACGGTGGCTCTCCGCACCCCACTGGAGTTTACATTCTATTCACCTCTTACCTGGGCCACTTACAATATTATTATCACTGTTTACCGTCTTGGAAGAACGGATGTGGGGACTTTGCCTGGCTCAGTCCAGGTTACAAACAACCAAAAGTGACTTTAACAAAATTAAATTAAAAAAAAAAAAAAGAAAAGAGACAAGTTTGACGTCTGGCGTCAAGACGGTGGGTGGAACCCACAGACAATGGCTTCCTCCCCGCTGTCTTCCTCAAGGGTTTCACCGGTCGAAGAACTGAGACTCCCACCAACAGCCAGCACCCACTCGCCAGCCGCGTGAGGGAGCCGCCCTGGAAGGGGATGCACCCACCCCACTCGGGCCTTCCGATGATGGCAGCCCCAACCAGCATTTTGCGGGCAATCTCGTGGGCAACCCCGAGTCAGGACTACCCAAGACAGAGCTGCTCCTGCACCACAGAGGGCTCCCTGTCTGCCCCCTTACTGTCACACCCGTCCCTCAGCCCCACTGCCCCTCACCCCTGCATTAATCTGTTCTCCATCTCTATAATTGTGTCATTTCAAGAAGGTTCTATAAATGGCCTCATACAGTATGTGGCCTTTTGAGACTGGCTTTTCTCACTCGGCGTAATGACCCAAGACCCATCAAATCATCACGTGTGTCAATAGTTGCCCGTATTTGTTGCTGAGCCGTCGTCCATGGTGGGGCCTAACCGTGATGGCCCAGAGCCTCTCACGGTTTTTATTTCAGCTCTTCTGATGGGTGTGTGGTAGTGTGTCACAGCATAAACGCTCTTCATTTGCATTTCTCTACCGGCTAGTGACGTCGAACCCCTTTTCCTGTGCTTATTTGCCGTCCGTTTATCGTCTTCAGTGACGTGTCGTTTACCCACTTTCTAACCGGATTTTTTTTAGCGTTGGGTTTTTGAGAGTTCTCTGCATATTCTAAATAGGAGTCCACTGTCAGACGTGTGGTTTGCAAGAATTTGCCCCGCTCTGCAGCTCGCGTTTGCATCCTTGCAGAGGGGCTTTGCGGAGCACTACTGTTAGATTTCGATGAGGTTCGATTTACTGATTTTTTCCATCTAAAAATCGTGACTTGGGTGTCAGTTCTAAGAACTCTCCACCAAGCCCCAGGTCCCGAAGGTTTTTTCCGATGTGATCTTCTAAAGGTTTTATGTCCACATTTAAACCCACGATCCACTTTGAGCTGCCTTTTTAATAGATGGGATGTTGAGACGGATGTTGACCGTTCCGCCTGTGTATACGCTCTTGCTGCTGCACCGTTTGTTGAAAATGCTGTCTTTTCCTCCGCTGAACGGCTTTGGCCCTTGTATCTGAAGTCAGTTGGCTGTGCTTGCGCAAGGCTTCTTCTGGGTCCTCTATTCTGTTCCATCGATCTATGTGTCCGCCCTTCTGCGGGTGCCACACGGTGTTGATCACCGTCACCACCTAAGAGGGTTTGGCATTGCGTCGAGTAATTCCCCTCGCTTTATTCTTTCTCAAAATTGTTTCAACTATTCGAGTACCTTCATCTTTACACGTAAATTTTAGCATAATCTTTATATCTACCAAAATTTGCTGGGATTTTCATGGGAAGTGCATTGAATCTGTGTACCAGTTTGGGGAGAATTGACATCCTCACCACCTTGAGCATGCTCATCCGCCGACACAGCATGACTCTCCACTGAGTCAGAGCTTCTGTGATTTCCTTCTTCAGCATTTTATAGTTTTCAGCATTAAAGCCATGTACGTATTTTGCCAGATTTACACCTATTGTTTTGGAGTGATTATAAATGATATTGTACTTTTAACGCAATAAAAGGCAACAAGCACAGATACAATACCTGATACCACAAAAGTAATCAATGTTTGTTTCTTTAAAAATGACTTTGTTGAGGAAACGTTGACATAGAATTTACCCATTGTGAGTGATTTCTAGTAAATTTACAGGGTCGTGCAACCATCACCACGATCCAGTTTTAGGACATTTCCATCATGCCAGAAGTTTCTTCAAGCCCATTTACGGCCAATCCTTGCCTCCTCCAGAGCCCCAGGCGACCCCTGGCTTGCCTTCTGTCTCTGTGACCTGCCTTTTCTGAACGTTCCCGTAGATGGAATCACGAAACGTGTAGCCCTTTGTGTCCAGCTGCACTTTGCATCGTGTTGTTAAGCTGCATCCATGTCGCAGGTGTCAGTGCTTCATCCCTTTTATTGCTGGATACTTGTCCGTCACGTGGATGGACTGCGTCTCATTTGTCCCACTCCCCAGTGGGTGGACACTTAGGTTGCTTCCAGTTTGGGGCTTATGATGGAGACACGGCTACGAACATTCACCCACATCTGTGTGTGGACACAAGTTTCCATTTCTCTGGGCTGGATCCCTGAGAGTGGAATTGCTGGATCATACGGTACGTTTATGTTTAACCTTTTAAAGAAACTTCCAGATTGTTTTACGAAGTGACTGTATCATTTTATCTTCTCGTCAGCAATGCACGAGGGTTCCAATTTCCCCCACATCCTCACCTACACTTCTCATCTTTGAGATGATAGCCATCCTAGTAGGCGTGTGGTGGTGTCTCACTGTGGCTTTAATTTGCATTTCCCTGATGACTAATGATGTTGAGCATCTTTTTATGTGCTTATTATCAATTCACAGATCTTCTTCAATGAACTGTCTATCCAAGTCTTTTGCCCATTTTTAGATTAGCTTGTCTTCTTATTGAATTGTGGTTGTTGCATATCCTGGATACGAGTCCTTTATCAGATATGTGCTCTGCAAATATTTTTTCCCCAGTCTATGACTTGTCTTTTCATTTTCTTAATGGTGTCTTTTGAAGAGAAGTTTTTATTTATGATGAAATCCAAATTATTAGTTTTTCTTTTATAGATTTTCTTTTTGGTGTCATGTCCTACCCCAAATCACAGAGATTTTCTCCTTTTTCTTTTCTTTTTTTTTTCCTCTTTTTTTTGCTGAGGAAGATTTGCCCTGAGCTAACATCTGTTGCCAATCTTCCTCTATTTTGTGTGTGGGTCACCACCACAGCA
Source organism: Equus caballus (assembly GCF_041296265.1). NCBI lineage: Eukaryota > Metazoa > Chordata > Mammalia > Perissodactyla > Equidae > Equus > Equus caballus. The sequence goes on from NC_091696.1 coordinate 2,039,326, forward strand.
TGGCCACCAACAAGTGGTGTAGGTCCGTGCCTGGGAACTGAACCTGGACAGCCAAAGCAGAGAACCACTAAGCCATGGGGCTGGCCCTCTCTCCTATGTTTTCTTATAGAAGTTTCATAGCTTTAGCTCTTCCCTGGGGTTCTCTCAAGCATTTTGACTTAATTTTTATGTATTATGTGAGGTTTTACTGTTTGTTTGTTTTTGCAATACCCAGTTGTCCCAGCACCATTTGCTGAAAAGCGGTCCTTTCTCCATTGAATTGTCTTTGTACTTTCACTGAAAATCAATAAATACGAGGCTAATTTCTGGATTCTCGGGTCTATTCCATCGATCTGTGGGCCTGTCCTGGTACCGGCACGACACTCTCTTGGTCACCGTGGCTTTCTAGTAGGTTTTGAAATCGGGTAGTGAGCGCAAGTCCCTCCACTTTATTCTTCTCTTTCAAAACTGTTGTGGCTGTTTTAGGTCCTTCTCATTTCCATATAAATTCGGGGACCAGCTTGTCAATTCCCACCCGAAAAGGCCGACTGGCATTTTGATAGGTGGTCTGTTGAACACAGTTGGCCCTGCATCCGCGGATTCAACCAGCTGCGGATTCAACCCACCGCCGATCAAAAGGCCTATGACGGTTGCATCTGTACTGAGTGTGTAGACTTTTCTTGTCGTTATTCTCTAAACTATACAGTATAACAAGTATTCACACTGTATTTACATTGTATCAGGTGTTAGAAGTAATCTAGAGATGATTGAAAGTCTACGAGAGGATGTGTGTAGGTTACGTCAAATACTACACTGTTTTACATAAGGGACTGGAGCATTTACACATTCGGGGCTCCTCAGGGGTCCTGGAACCAGTCCCCACCCCAAATACCAAGGGACAACTCTATGTAGATCAATGTGGGGAGAACTCCCCACGCAATGTCTCTCCATTTACTCAAGTCTTTAGTTTGTCTCGACAATGTCTTGTCCTTTCCAGTAGACAAGGCTTGCGCTTCTTTGGTTGCATTTATTCTTAAGCATTCTGTTATTCTTTCTACTATTGTGAATGGAACTGTTTTCTTAATTCCATTTTCAGGATGTCCGTGGCTAGGACATAGAAACACGGTCGATTTCTGGATATCGATCTTCCAGCCTGCCACCGCGCTGGAGTCGTTCATTAGTTCTAGGAGCTTTTGGGGGCGTTCCTCAGGATTTTCTGCGTACAGGACTTTGTCGTCTGTGAATAACGATAGTTTGACTTCTTTCTTTGCAGTCGGGATGCCTTTCATTTCTTTCTTTGTTTTTATTTCAGTTTATTTTTGCCTTATTCCGCCGGCTGGAGCCTTCAGTGTGATGTGGAATAACGGTGGCAAGAGCAGGTAGCCTGGTTTTGTTCTCGATGTTAGAAGGGAGAAATTCAGTCTTTGGTCTTTAAGGATGACATTAGCGGTGGCTTTTCATAGATGCCTTTATCAGTTTGAGGCAACTCCCTCCTATTTCTCGTCTGTTGTGAGTTTTTGTCAGGAATGGGTGTCAGACTTTGTCAGATGCTTTTCCCACGTCTTTGAGACGATCGTGTGGATTTTGTCTTTTATTCTGTTCATGTGGTCTACCACATTCATTGATTGGTCAGTCTTAAACCAGCTTTGCATCCCTGGGATAAATCCCCCTTGGTCGTGGTGTGTGATCCTTTTTACACGGCACTGTATTCGGTTTGTAATATTTTGTCAAGGATTTTTGCTTCTGCGTTCATGAGAACGTTCGTCTGTAGTTTTCTTGCGCTGTCTTTGTCTGGCTTCGGTATTGGGGTAATGCCATCCTCACGGAATGAGGTGGAAAATGTTCCCTCCTCCTTTATTTTGGGGAAGATTTGATGTTACTTCTTATTTAAGTATTTGGTAGATAGAATTCCCCAGTAAGACCATCTGAGCTGAACCTTTATTTGTGGAAAGATTCTACATTACTAAGTCAATTTCTTTGCTTGCTACAAGTCTTTCGAATTTTCAATTTCTTCTCGTCAGTTTCTAAAATTTGTGTCTTTACGTGAATTTGTCCATTTCATCTCAGTTGTTTAGTTTGTTGGCATAAAGTTGTTCATAATCTTCTCTTATAAGCCTGTATTTCTATAGGGTCAATGATGTCCCCTCTTTCCTGAATTTAAGAATTTCTAACTTCTCTCTTTTTTTCTTCATCGGTCTAGCTAAAGGTTTATAATTTCTGTTGATGTTTTCAAAGAACCAATTTTTGATTCATTGATTTTCTGTTTTCTATCATTGGATTCTGCTACTGGAGAAGAACTTTATTATTTCCTTTCTTATGCTTGCTTTGCGTTTACTTTACTTTTCTTTTCTTTTTCTAGTTTTTAAGGTGGAAACTTACATTATCACTCTCAGACTTTTCCCTTCTGACACAGGTGTTCAAAGCTATAATTTCCCTGTCAGCACTCCTCTACTGCAATGCTTGATAGGTTGTGTTTTCGTTTTCATTTGGCTCAAAATAGCCTCCGTTTTCTCTTGTGATTTCTTCTTTAACTTGTGTTTTTTTGAAATGTGTTGTTTACTTTCCAAATATTTGAGGATTTTCAGATTATTTGCTGTCGGGGTTTTCTCATTCAACTCCACTGTGGTCGGGGGACATACTCTGTATGATTTTAGTCCTCTTAAGTATATTGGGACTGGACTTGTGATCTGGCACGTGGTCTATCCTGAGAAAGTTCCAGGTGCCCTTGAGAAGAAGGTGTCTTCTGCCGCTGTTGGTGGAGCGTCTACAAGGGCAGGTCTAGCTGGTTGACGGTGTTGTTCGAGTCTTCTCTACCCTTGCTGAGTTTCTGAGAGTTGTTCTGTCGGTTCATTAGCGTGAGGGATTGGAATCTCCAACCGAGATGGTTTGATTTTTTTCCTTTCGATTCTGTCAGCTTTCACGTCGTGTGTCCTGGGACTGTGATGTCGGAGGTGTGTGCATGTACAGCTGGTGTATTTGTGTGACACCTGTCTGTCTCCAGCAGTATTTCTCGTCTTAAAGTCTGTTTTGTCCGATGTTGGTGGAGCCACCCCAGCTCCCTTCCGGCTCCTGTTTGCGTGGGTGTCTTTCTCCGTCCGTTTACTTTCATCTATTTGGGTCTTTGAATCTGAGGCTGAGATGGCATAGAGTTGGATCTTGAGTTTTAAAATTTTTCAAAATACAGTCGGAAAATCTCTGCCTTTTGATTGGGATGCTTAGACCCCAATTCACATTTAATGTAATTATTGACGTAAAATTAGTATGTGCCAACCCAATTCTCCGATTCTCTGACACCCACAGGGGGTCCCACAAGTCGATTCCATTCCAACACTAACGCCCGGCGTCCACACAGACCCCACGGGGGAAGGGCTGTGTCCCCCAAGACTGACCCCGCTTCAGACCCCAGTTGCAAGTCCCGGGTCCCCAGGTCACCCGCACTTCTGTCTGACTCGGCCACACATTCAGAGGGTCCCACGACCTCCCTCTCTGGTTCATTCCAGTCCACTGGAATGACCCACGGAACTCAGGAAAGCTCTGTACTTAGGATTATGGTCATATCACAAAGGACACAACTCAGAAACAGCCAGATGGAGGAGACGCCCGGGGCGAAACACAGAGAGTGGGGGGCACAGAGCTTCCGTGCGCTCCCCCGGGGCACCAGCCTCCCCGCACATCAGTGTGTTCACCAACCTAGAGGCTCCCCAGCCCTGATGTTTAGGGTTTTATGTGGGGTTTCATTACACACACGTGACCGATTGACTCATTGGCCATCAGTGACGACTCAGTCTGCGGCCCTTTTCCCTCCCCGGAGGTTGGAGGGAGGGGCTGGAAGTGCCAGCCCTCGAATCACGTGCTTGTTCCCCTGGCAGCCAGCCCCCATCCCGGAGCCGTCTAGGGCCCCCCCCATCAAGTCGCCTTGTTACATGAACTCAGGTGTGGCCCAAAGGGGCTTATTATGAGTAAGGAAAGCCACTCCTCTCACTCGCGAAATTTCAAGGGTTTTAGGAGCTCTGCGCCAGGAGCCTGGGAAGAAGCAAAGACCAAGGACATATACGTTTTATTATTCCACAGATTTACAGTTTTAAATTTTGCTATTGATTTCCTATATGTCTCCTGCCTTTTTATTCCTCAGTTCCTCCTTTACTGACTGATTTGATGTTAAATAAATATTTTCGTAGTGCACCGCTCAAATTTCTCTGTTGATTTGTTTACACTATATTTTTTGGTTATTTTCTTAGTGGTCGCTCTGGGGCCTTCATATGCATCTGATCAGTCTCCTTCTGATTAATCCTGCCTTAAGGCCAGTAAAACATAGCAACTTTGCTCCTTGTAACTCCATCTCTCCCCACGCTTCTGTGCTGTCATAGTCATATATGTTGTATCTATGTGTGTTATAAATACAGTGGTAAAATTATTTATTATATACGTAAATATATATAGTGTTATTTGTTTATACAATTTTATGTCTTTTAGAGAAGTTAGGAAATCGTCAAAATAGGCTTCTGTGATCTTTCACACTAACGCACACATTTACCCTTCCCGGCATTTTTTGTTTATTTCTGTGGATTTGTGTCACCATCTGTGTCATTTCTTTTCCGCCCGAAGGACTTCTTTTAGAATTTGTTTTAAGACAGGTCTGCTAGCAACAAATTCCCTTAGATGTTTTTAAACCTGGAAATGTTTTCATTTCGTCTTCATTTTGAGTCATAGTTCGGCTGGATGTGGGATTCTGGACCGACTTTCTTTTAAAGCGCTTGGAACCCGTCCTTCCGCTGGCCTCTGCTGGCTGCCCTCGTGTCTGATAAGAAGGGACCACTGACCCTATTGCTGTTCCTGTAGGTGTGAGAGTTGTCTTTCTCCTGCTGTTGGCTGCTTTTCTCTGTGTTTGATTGTAACCTGGGGCAGCCACGGGCCAGCAGTGCGAGCCACAGACTTGTCCTTGCGTCCGTCCTTCGTTCAAGACTCGAGTCTCAGCAGACAGCACCGAATGGCCTGGCCCTGGCGGATCCGGGCAGTGAGAAGGGGGTCCAGCCAGAGGAGCTGGGAGGTCCCTTTGGCCTCCGAGATGGGAGGGCAGACCCCAGGATGGCCTGCACCCCAAGACGATGCTGTGCAGGGGGCGGGTGAGTCACCAGAGAGAGGCTGGCGAGTGTCTGGAAACAGACAAGAGAAACAGTGTCCCTTCCCGCTGGATGGGGAGCAGGTAAGGAAGGTGACGGTTTATAGGGCAGATTCGTGCCCCGAGAGAGAAAGAAGAGGAGAGCGTTTGCGCAGAGAGGCTGGTGGGGGCAAAGGTCAGGAGCTCGAGGGTGTCTGAGTAACTCGAGCTGCTGTCGGCCTGGGAACGGAGCGCCTGGGCGGGAAGGGACTGGTGAGGCGCCATGTTGGTTAGACGTGTCACAGATGAGATCCAGTCACAGTGAAACCATCGTGTTGGCTTGGATGGGTCCACCTTGAATCACAGTGACACCGTCATGTCGGCGTGGATGTGTCCACCATCACTCACAGTGACACTGTCATGTTATCTTGGTTGGGCTCAGCGTCCCCTCACAGTGATGCTGACGTCCTGCCGGTGCTCCCTTGCAGATGCTGGGCGTCCCACCCAGGGTCTGACTCCTCTGAGCCTTGTCCCAAGGCTGGCCCTGACTCCCTGATGCGCTTCTTCTCTGGGCCTCAGTTTCCCCATCTATCACGCCGCGGCCCGCTCATCTCGGGGCTGCTGAGCGCCTAGAGCGTGGGAAAGCGCTCACTCCATGTCCTCGCCAAAGGCGCACCAAGGCCGTGTGCCAGCCCTGGCTCCGGGGCGCGCCACGCTCCGGCCCCCAACAATGGGCGCCTCTGAGCAGAGCCGTGGGTGGGCCGTCGCCCTGGCGAGGGGCCCGCGAGGCAGCAGAGCCAACCGGCCGGCCAGGGTCAGCCCGGCCTGCGGCCCTGGTTACGGCTTTGTCCGAGGGCTGGAACTGGTCCCGTGTGCGGCTCGGGCTCTGAATGGCTGGCCGTCAGGGCGCAGCGCTTCCCGCGAAGGATGGGGCTCTTGGCTGGGGGTTGAGGGGCGGGTGAGGGTGAGAGAGCTCTTTCCAGGGTCCCGAAACTACGGCCATTTTGGGTCGGAGTGTGGCTGGGTCACCGTGCTGGCAGTGCCCTCCCCACAGGCCACCCAGGGCACGGGGCACCCCTGCCCCACCCCCTCCATCTGTGCCGCCGCCCCACAAGACACAGGCCTGGTGCCCCGGGAGCAGGCCGCCCCCTTTTCCCAGTTCCGGGATGTTCCAGGCAGCCGGCCAGAGCACGCGGGGTCCCTGCAGGCTTCCCCCGGCTCCCTCACAGCCCACTTTCCACTCCCTGCCTGTCCCAGTGGGCCCCCTCAAACGGACATGGACTGGGCATGAGCGAGGGGCCTCTGCCAGGGCCAGAGTCACCAGCCCCTCTCCAGCATGGGTGTCAGAGTCCCCCCAAAATTATGTTTAGAAAACCCATATTTTAAGACCTCATTTAAAAAAAAGTAAGGAAAAAAGCAATAAAAATGGCACTGATTATATATATATATTTCCAACTACAGCCATTCAACTATCTAGAAGACTCAGGAATCCGATTGCCTGGGTTCAAATCCCAGCTCTGCCAAGGACGTGCTGTGTGACCTCGGGCAGATATCTTCCTGTCTCTGTGTCTGAGATCCCTCGTCCACAAAAGTCAGCAATAAGACCAGCCCCCCGGGGCCGTTGTGAGGATGAGTGTGGTCATCTCTAAGTGTTCCCCGAAGGGCATCTGCCCCGTGGAGCCCCCGAGGGCCTGGCCGTCACCGTTCTCAGTTGTCACGAGCTGCCCTGACTCACCTCCTCTGTGCCCCGGGAGCTGGCCTTCCTTTGGTCCCTGAAATTCTCATTAAGACCCCAAGTGGGGGTGGAGAGTGAGCAGAGAGGGAAGGGAGCGGGGCCCAACTCTGGAGGAGGGAACAGAAGCAACCGTCAGAGGTTCCAGCACCGCTCCCCCTAGCTGGGAGTGCGATCTGCCCCACCGCAGGGGCCTCCGGAGGAGGTGAGGGGGTGCTCTCTGCCCTGTCCCAGTTTATGGCCCCCCAGCCATCCTCTCCCCTACTCAGAGCCTACTCAGCGCCCCCCAGGGGTCCTGGGCTGCTCCACCCCTCCTGGGGGTGGGGGGCTGGGAGCCAGGCCCTGCTGGGGGTCCAGGGCAGTCTAGAGAGGGCGCTTTCCTCATATTTGCTGTCCCCACCCATGGGGACCTATTGGGGGGCTACAGCACAGTGGGTCCAGCCAGACCCCCTTCCACCCCTTCTGCAAGCAGCCTCACCGCCTCCTAATAAAAACCAAGACCCCAACCCAGACAGGAGGCTGACCTGACCTCTCCGTAGAACCCGCCCCCGTGGGTCTCCCCAGCTTGGACAAGCTGGGCCCCCAGGACGTGCCAGGGCACTGCCGGTGTGGACGGCCCCAGGCCAGGCCGCCACACCAGCACCACCTTGACCTCCCAGAAGAGAACCAGAGGGCCGGGCAGACCCGGGGTTGGGCTTCATGCCAACTTGAGGAGCCACCCCCAGCCCTACCCAGTGTGCTGGGGGCCAGTGTGCTGGGTTCCCACGGGCGACGTCCATGGTGCACCGAGGCTGCCCAGGGGGGGCTGGGGCGCCCTGCGGGGAAGAGGTGCAAGCAGGGGCCGCCAAGCTTCCCTTTTTGCCCCCCACCCCTGCTTGGCGATCCTGGGACTGAGGAGGGGCAGAGAGGGGAAAGCTTCAGGTCTCAGGGAGGAGGCGTGCTCCCAAGGGAAAAGGACCCCCACTTCCCAGCCTGCAGAGAGGACACGGCCTCTGGCAAGTACCCTAAGAGGAGAACGACCCTCCCAGGCACCCTCTCCCCTCCCGGCTGTCCTGCGCTGCCCTCTTTGACCCCCCCCCTCAGGCCCTTCCTGCCCAGGCGCTGGGTGGAGGCCGCCCCCCCACCCCCAAACTCCCCATTCCAGGGGATCCCTCCTCGGGGTTCCTCCCCAGCCCTGCCCCACAGCTGCCCACGGACCCCCAGTGTCCTGTCCTCCATCCGCTGGGGCTGCTTATCTCCTCGTGCCCCAGGGGCTCTCCACAGCCACCACTGATGGGGCTCCCATGCTTGGGGCCCTCACCCACTAGCTGGAGCAAAGGGCCGCTGGGTGCTGAAAAGACAGCTCCGGCCCGTGGCGTTGAGAGGGAGGAACCATGGGTGGGACACGCACCAGCTGCCAGCGATGCCGGGTGAGCAGCAGAAGGACCGAGGGGGTGAGGGGTGGGAACGGGGAGCCAGAACAAGGGTCCGACTGCTGACCGCCCCTCGCTGTTAACACTTTGCCCCACTGCCCCGCTCCATGTGCCAAACCACCCACAGCCCCCACACTTATGGAGACGGTTGCTACCCCATTTTGCAGAAGAGGAAACTGAGGCTTCCAAAAAGAAGAACGTGGGCCGGCCCGGTGGCGCAGCAGTTAAGTTCACATATTCTGCTTCTCGGCAGCCTGTGATTCACTGGTTCGGATCCCGGGTGCGGACATGGCACCACTTGGCACGCCATGCTGTGGTAGGCGTCCCACATATAAAGTAGAGGAAGATGGGCACGGATGTGAGCTCAGGGCCAGTCTTCCTCAGCAAAAAGAGGAAGATTGGCAGCAGATGTTAGCTCAGGGCTAATCTTCCTAAAAAAAAAGAACCGTAAACAAGTATTGATCTTTAGTTAAGGCTGTGCCTGCCAAGCATCCAGGGTAAAATGTCCCAGGATCCACCACTTCCTCTGAAACACATCACAACCCGGGATGGACGGCTCCGTGACAGCGGAGAAAAAGGTTAATAATTGTTGGATCCAGCAGTGGGGATACGGGTGTTCCCTGAAAATTGGTTCAACTTTTCCGTGTGTTTGACATTTTTCGTAATAAAATGTTGGGGAAAGGATTAAAAATGCAAATTTGAGAAGGACGCTCCTGGGTCCCGGCCGCCTGCTTGGAGGCAGCCCCTGTACCAGGTTTTCTGACTCCCTCCAGGGGTGGTCGGTGGAGAGTCAAGTGTCTGTGCATCTATCTTTGCTCCGCCGTGCATGGGGCCTTGCCAGCCTGCTGTGGCAGCCAGCGTCCCTGTGGGACCCCCACGCTGGAGGTGGTTCTCTCTGCGAGGGACTCCGGCCACGGACACCTGCAGGGCCCCAGGACAGGCGGCACCCACACTACTGGGACCCAGGAGTCACTTCCTTCCTTGTGGGAGCTGCCTGGGGGTCCAAGGCGGCTATGGGTTTGCCACTCGGGCCTGCCTTCTGTCCTAAGCAGAGAGGACCCTCATTGAGGGGTGTCACGGAAGCCCCCTGACCATATTGCCCTGGTGGCCCTGGGCCTCCTGGGTCACTCTGAGACCTGGTCGGAGCTCAGACGAGGCCGCCCTCGGCAGCCCCTGCGCTCACGGCGGCCGTCGAGGAACCGTGGCAGATGTCACTCAACCTGAAGCTGGAAGCCATGAGCCGGGGCTCAGGAAGCCCAGCCGGGATGTGGTGTGCGGACCTCAGCTGTGCCAGGCCATGCTGGGGCATCCCCGGGGCCTTGCAGGGAGCAGCAAGGGTGCTGCCTCGGTGGACCACATCCTACTGCACTCGTGGGGCGCGATCCACCCCTCGCAGCCACCCCATTTTACAGAATTGGAAACTGAGGCTCAGAGAAGTTGTGATTTGCCCAAGTCCACGTGGCGTTTATTCATTCCGTCCTTCGGCCCAGTGCCAGGCCCTGGGTTCTGCAGTAAATGAGAATAGTCGGGCCCAGCCGTGCTGGATCCTCCCGTCTCCCTGTCTCCTCGGGCCCAGGCTGTCATTCTGCAGGAACAGAGACCTGGGGCCCAGGAATGCAGACCCCACCCTGTCCGGGTGCTGGAAGCAACCTGACCTGGGGCTGCAGAAAAACCCGTGTCTGGAGTGCCCTCTGCTGGTCGGTCTGTTCCTCGCAGCCCAAGAGGCTTTAGGAAGGGGCTGGAACATGGTGGGCAGCAAGGGAGCCCCCCACCCTGGGATGACCCATAACCTCTGTCCTGGTGGGGAGGAGTGGACAGAGAAGAGGCAAAAACAGGGAGAAAGTTAGTTTTAGAGCAAAAGTCTTGAACGAGTTGCCCCTGGGGCAGCTCCCTTAGAGATTGAGACCATGTTGAGGTCTTATCGGAGCAGCCAGTATCTAAAAACAGACATATTGGACAACAATTTAATTTCAGATTTTTTAAAATCAGAAGATCTGCCCACTTTGGATCCACATTTCCCTGTGCATGGTTGGAGGGACCTGAGCATGATGGGGTATGTGCTGTCCTGTTAGCCACAGACCCCGCCCGTCCCTATTGCATGCACGGCCTGCCTCATTTAGTCACGTGGCCCTGTGGGCATGTGAACTCTCTCCTCCGCCATCCAGAGGGCCTGGCGCCTTTGGCCGGCCAGTGGTATTGGAAGCCTGTAGGCCTGACCCTCCATGGGCCACATCCTCTTCACCAAGGCAGCTCTGTGTCCCCAGATGGACCCAGCCCACTGGTTCTGCCCTCCCCCCAACACCAGACAGAAAACTGAGGGGACCACAAGCCCGCTGAGAAATTTGGCTCAGCTCGCCAGGAGCAGGCGGCTGCCCCGGGCGCCTCTGACAGCTCCTTCAGCTGGAGCCCAGCTCCCTGCTCGTGCTTCTGAAGGAACGTGTGGGCTCTTTCCTCCGTGTGGCCCAGGGGAGGGTGGGAAAGCATGGGGGGAGGAGCAGGTTTAAGTCGACTCCGGCATTTGCTTCCAGTGAGCAGGGAAATGGGCTACGGGAGGTAGTGAGCTGCCTGTCCCTAGGAGAATCCAAGTGGAGTCTGGTTCCATTTATTCATTAATTTAACAGATATTGGTGCCTATGCTATGCCAGGCCCTGTCCCAAGGGTGGGGATCCTGTGGTGAGCACACAGGCCGGCGGGCTGTGTCCGGGAGCTGACTCCATGGGGGAGAGAGAGCCGGCGAGCCTGTACGCAGGAACGTCCCTGAACCATGGCTTGCTACTTGGGACCAAGGGACGAATGCAATGGTGATGGAGGCTGCACCACGGCCGGGGAGGCAGGAGGTCTCTGAGGAGGCAGCTGCTAGGAGAAAGGCCTGGTTGATGAGGAGAGCCGGCCGGGCTGAGTGCTGGTGAAGAGTGTGCAGGGAGGTGCAGGTGCCAAGGCCCTGAGGCAGGGCTGGTCTGTGAGCTCCAGGACCGGAAAGGAGGTGGATGAGCGAGGGGAGAGAGGAAGCTGAGATGCAGGGCCTTTGGGCTGAGGTGGGACGGGGGGTCCGTTCTCATCTCAAGGGCGGGGACCAGCTTGTCCCGGGAGCGGGAGGTTACAGCCGATGCCTCGATGGCTCCACAGCCTCTGTTGGGAGGGGGCGTCTCTAGCTAGTTCAAGGCTCTAAGTGATTTTCCCCAAGTCAGTCATTCGTTTATCCACTCACTCATTCATCCAGCAAACATTTGCAGAGCTGGACATGCTCTGGGGCGGCGGGCGCTGGGGGCTGGGGTGAGACTGGGTCCCAACCTCCAGAAGAGGCAGTGAGTGTGGTGGGTGGGGGTGGATGAAAGCAGAGGGCATGAGAGCCCAGCCGGAGGTCCTGGGGGGCTTCCCAGAGGAGGTGTCCTCTGAGCCGAGGGGCTAGCCAGCAGTTCTGGCCCAGGGGCTGTGGCGCTGAGCTGGGGCGCAGTGGCGGACAGGCCCAACGGCACCCACAGGGTGATGGGCGTCCCCAGAGGGGCCACAACACGGCCTGAGACACTCACAGCGGGACACTCTGAGATTGCAGCCCCCCACACCCCAATTCATAAATGGAGAAACCAAGGCCCAAGGATGCAGTGGGTGCGGGGCCCCTGCGGTCCGATTTGCCCTGCGGCAGCTTATAACCTGGAGTGGACAGAAGGGCTGATTCGGAGCTGCCTCAGCTCAGGGCCAATGGTTGAGGGATGGGGGGTGTGTGTGTGTGTATGTGTGTGTGTGTTGCACACACGTGTGAAATCTATCCAACCTGGAATTTTTGGCTCCATCCTTCATTTGCTGAGCAACCCTAGGCAAGTCACTTAACCTCTCTGAGCCCATTTCATATTGTAAAATGGGTGTCGCCCTCTATACTTTGCCCTTGGGTAGAGCCCAGCCACCCCACCCACAAGAAGAGAGAGCCTGATGTCTTCTCGTACATCTCCGCCTCCCGCCTTGCATTGCACGCCTGTTGGGGAGGCAGCCTATCACCACGAGGGGAGCCTTTGTTTACAGGGAAACTGAGGCCTAGAGCGAGTGAGCAGCCAGCTCAAGTCACAAAGCAGGGGCCTGGAGCCAGGAGCGGGGACGCCCCCATGGTGGAGCTCAGAGCCCCGAGGAGGAGGAGTAGCCTGGCTGGATCGCAGACCCAGGCTGGGGTCCCCCGCCGCCCCAGCGCCTCTGGGCCCCTCTGGTGGACACAAAGGCCAGGCTCCCGAGGGAGGGGCGGGAGGGGGCTCCTGGGCCAGCGCCGGCCACGGCGGGGAAGTGAGTGGAGACAGGAAGGAAGCCGCGCGGTTGGAGGCCGGGTCGCATTGTCTCACCTGGGGCGAGGGCCGGCGTCTCCCCTCTGTCCTGCTCGGCCTAGGATGGCTCCTCAGCTCTGGGGGCAGCGGGGACACTGGGCCCTCCCCTCTCCTCTCCGGGCCCCACCCTGCTGCTGACTCCCTCCCCCACCCCAGCCTCAGTTTCCCCATCTGTAAAACCTCAGAGGGCAAGACGTCTGGTCCAGACCCGTGTACTGCTTGGAATTCCACGGCAGGTGACACTGTGACAAGTGCCAGCTGTCGCTCTAGGCTTCACCTGAGTTGGCTCGTTTGGGCTTCCCGATTCCCTGTGAGGCCCCGGGCGTCCCCAAGAGTGCAGGAACGTGCCCAAGGTCGCACAGAGGGCAGCCGGCTCCAGGGTCCAGGGCCTTGACCGCCGTGGCCTCCTGTCTGCACTGTCCCTGACCTGCCACTTGTCTATACATCACTCACGTGCAAGGGTCACACTCTCGTGCAGCCTCATCCTGAGCCACCACATTGCCAGCTTAATTAAGACAGGTGGATGGATAGATAGATGATACACAGACGATACATTGATACATGATAGACTGATAAATGATAGACGATCGATCCTGATGGGTAGATAGATGATAGAGAGGCAGATAGATAGATGACTGATAGATAAAAATAGATTGATAGATATGACAGATAGGTAGGTATATGACAGACAGAGAGAGATGAGAGATGATAGATGGGGAGTGAGGTGATGGATGAGTTGGGGTCTAAAACCAGGGCTGGGCGGACCCCCAGCTGTGCTCCCTCCCCCCACGTGGCCCCCAGGCCTTCCTCCCTTCCTCCCCCGCCCCCAGGAGGGGACCAGGACAGCAGCAGTCCCACTCCCAGGTGGGATGAGGAGCAACAGGAAAGACCTCTTCCCTCCCCCGGCCTGGCAGGAAGCAGGGCGAGGAGGGGGCTGCAGGACCTCCCAGCCGACCATCTTGGACTGGGCGAGATGCACTCCCGAGGGCCGAGCTGGAGGGGTGGGAGCCCTGTGGTCCCGGGTGAGGACCGGCTGGGGCCCTCTGGCCCAGGGAGGGGGGCTCCCCACAATCCTGTGTCCACCCCCGACCCCGCCTCATGGCCTCTCACAGCAGCCAAGCTCCTGCAGCCTGCTCAGACTTTATTGAAGCTGGAGCTGGAGTGGGAGGCCCAGAACCACAGACCCCTCCCCACAACTTCCCCAGGGTGGGCTCCACTGGACGTGGGGTGGCCAATGGCCGAGGCTCGCTCCTGGGATTTCGGACACAGCTCAGTAGCTCCCATCCCTGCAAGCATCGAGACGCCCGCCTCAGCACCAGCCCCACCCTGGGCACACACTGGGGTCAGGCGTGGACAGGGAACACTGCTCCCACTGGCTGGCGGAGGAGCCGGGCGGGAGGACCAAGCCAACAGCACCCCTCCCGGCCGATGGGGTCCCAGGGACAAGGATGCACAGTAAAGTCCTCGCTTTGGTGGGGGGCAGGGCCGGGCGGCACGGGCAGGGACATTACCCCCAGCTCAGGCTTCTCCTGGCCAGCTCCACCTGGGCCAGGCGGTGGTCACTCAGCACCTGCACCCGGGTGATGGCCGCCAGCGGCCTGTGGCGGTGCGCAAACTGCAGCACTTTGTGCTCCTGGGCGTGGACGTGGAAGTGCTCCGCGTCTGAGCTGACCTCCATCTGGGGACAGAGGCCAGTGATCCGCGGCCCTGCCGTGGAGCCGCAGCCTGGTCCTGCGTCGAGCCCCGGCCTGCTCTCTGAGGCCCAGAAGCACAGCTGGGGGCCCGAGGGTCCCCCCACCACGTGGACCACCCCCCACCATGCAGGCCCGCTGCAGACGGGAGCACCGAGCTCCCCTCTCCTAGGAGGCAGCCCAGGGTGGTGGGCATCCCGTCGCACCCACCCAGACCCATCAGGGAGACTTCTGCGCTGGCCCGGTGACCTGGACATCCAGCAAGCCCCTCCCTGATGGGTCCCAGGCAGGGACAGCAGTGCTGCTGGAAGCTGGAGACACAGGAGCCCAGCTACTACAGTATCCTTCCCACACAGCAGTGGGGCACCCCGATGCTTCCACAGGCACCCCAAGCCTGGCCTCCCTGCTGATGGGCCACACCCACCCCACCCCCACAGACCTCCCCGCTCCCCACAGGCATCCCCCCTCCATGGGCCTCCCCCTGCTCCCATCACCTCAAAGGGCTCCCCTAGCACCAGCGGGAAGACGCTGGACACCTCCTCGGGGCCCCAGCGGCCGCCCTGGAAGGCATTGCCCACCATGGTGGCGCTGGAGAACCGGGGTTTGATGTGGAAGACGATGTCCCCCTTCTCGGACAAGAAGTTGATCTCGAACCTGGGGAGGGGGCATCATGGGGGTCATGAGAGCTGCAGCCGGGGGTCATCACCCCCTGCCCCAGGCCAAGGAGCGGCCCCCTGGGGAGGGCGGGGTCCCTTACTTGTCCTCTCCGGAGTCCGAGTGTCCCTGGACCAGCAGGTTCCAGCCCGGGACCAGGCCCGCAGCACAGAAGGCTTCAAACTGCAGGCGAAAGAGGGGGACAGAAGCCACTGAGTCACGGCCTCCTACCCGTGTGGACCCCGCTTGTCCTGAGGCCCCACCAGCCTGCGGCCCCCGCCCCCCGTGTCTGCCCTTCGCCAGGTCCCCTCCCCACATGGCGGGACAGGGTGGCCGCTGCTGGCCCCGAGCCCTTGCCCGGGCGTGGGGAGGGGACAGCCCGGTGGGGACGGGCCCAGGCCGCACCCACCTGCAGCGCCATCCCGCCAGCTTCTGCTGCAGCTGAGCGGCCGAGCCGGGATATAGGCGGGCGTGCGGGGCGGTGGGGGGGGCCACCCTGGGATGGCATGACGATCCCTGTGCCCTCCCCACCCCGCCTCCTCCCTCCACCCTCAGCCCCCCTGCAGGTCCTCCATTCGAGCATCAGGAATGGGTGCCCCCGGCCAGCAGTCCCTGAGGGGTGGGTCTGGCTCTCCCACTTTGCCGCGCCCGCGGGACCCTCAGACCCCGGGAGCAGCTTGGCCCCGTTCTGGCAGGAGGGGCGCAGCCCTCGGCCCCATTTTGTCCTCCAGGGCCAGGGACCAGCCCTACCGTCTGGTCAGGCAAGCCGGGGGCGCGGAGGCAGCCCACCCACCTGCCCTGGCCTTCGGGGGTCCCGTCTGCCCCCCTGGGGCCTCTAGCCTGTGTCCCCAGCCCCACCCGGCCTCCCCTCACCACCGCGCTCCGGCCGCTGTGCAGGGATTAGGGGGCGCTGCGGTCAGCGCATTCCAGGGCTCAGGGCGGCCCGGGGGCCCTTCCCACCCCCAATGTCCCCACCCGAGCTGGTACCTCACCCCAGAGCGGGCCGGGCGGGGCCAGCGGGGGCGGGGGCTGGGGGGGCAGGTGGGGCGCACAGGTCTCCTGACTGGATGGTGAGGCGGCCCAGAGCAGGCAGGCCAGGCAGAGCGCCACGGCCGCCCTGCGCGGGGAGCGCGCCATGAGTGTGCTGTGAGCGTGAGGTGAGTGTGCACGTAAGAGTGCGGTGAGTGTGCAGTGAGCATGCATGTGAGCATTCAGTGGGCGTGGGTGAGCGTGCGTGTGTGAGTGTGCGAGTGAGCGCACCATGAGTGTGCCGTGATCGTGAGGTGAGTGTGCACATGAGAGTGCGGTGAGTGTGCAGTGAGCGTTCAGTGGGCGTGGGTGAGGATGCATGAGTGCATTGTGAGTGTGCAAGTGAGTGTGCAGTGAGCATGCCGTGAGTGTGTGAGTGAGCGTGCCATGAGTGTGCAATGAGCATGCTGTGAGTATGCACTGAGTGTGCATGTGAGTGTGAGTGAGCGTGCTGTGAGTGTGCAATGAGCATGCTGTATGCACTGAGTGTGCATGTGAGTGTGCTGTGAGAGTGTAGTGAGCGTGGGACCTTGTGGCTGTGTAAAGGCGAGCAAGTGTGTGTGGATACGTGTGTCTGTGCATGTGAGAGGTGTGTGTGAGTGCCAGTGTGTGTGGCCCCCGGGTGCCCCGTGCTGTTTCCCTGCCAGTGTGTCTCCATGATGGCGACTTCTCTGGCCCCCAGGCCCCTAGACGCCCCCCAGGCCCCGGGGGTGATGGGCCAGGACTGCCAGCCTCACGCCACCCCGTTGCTCCCTAGGGCCCCATTCCTCCCTCTGAGCCCCTGGTGGGTGCCCGCTGGCCTCTCCCTGTGTGCTGGTGACCAGTGTTGCCTGATCAGTTTGTGGGGGGGATGCCAAGGCCGAGAGGGGACGTGGAGATGGCCCTGACTGCCCACTGGTGGGCAGGGCAATGCAGAGGCTGGGCCCCTGGGTGCTGTCCTCCCCTGCTGGCTCGGGGCAGGGCTGACGGGGCCTGCAGGGGGCAGTCCTGGGCAGTGGAGTTGCCGCACGACAAGCCTGTGCTGTCCCGGCTCAGACACCAGCCTGCCCTGCACATCCACGTTGCAACCCAGCCAGGCCGTCCGGGGGCCCGCAGGCTGCAGCCGCCTGGCACCTCCCTCCCCGAGAGAGGCAGAGAGGGGAGCCCCGCCGCCGTGGCCCAGCAGGAGGGTGAAGCCCAGTCCGGCCTCCCGCCTCCCTGTCCTGCCCCCTGTCCAGTGGGTGCCGGTGCTGGGCAGCCCTAGCGTCAGCTTCTGGGTGGGGACACGGAGCCTGGCCTCTGGCCAGTGCCCAGGGCCCAGTGCCGGGCAGAGCACGCAGTCAGGCGTCAGAGCACGCTTCCCACTGACTGGGCGACCTCAAGCTGGTGACCCCTGGGCCTCCATTCTCCCAGCTGCACGCTGGACTCAGCAGCCCTGCTCTACTCTGTGACCTCTGCCCCTGGTGCCCGTCCCTGGGGGGTGAGGGGAGGACGGCCCAGGCGGCCGCAGCCCTGGCTGGACACAGGAACCTGGGCTGTTGTTTCCTCACTGTGGGGTCTGCAGGAGTCACTGGGAGGGGCCGCCAGATTCGGCTGCCTAGAGCCCCTGCTGGGCGTCGGGGGCCAGTGGGTGGGCTGAGCCCCACACTCGCTGGACGGGCGCCCCATCTGCTGCCTAGGGCGAGGAGGCCGGAGGGACCCCGAGTCGGGCAGCGGGACCTTGCCGAGCCTCAGCCTCCCGTCTGGGCAGTGGGGTGGTTGCAGAGAGCTGGGAGGCCTTGTGGGGCAGGGAGGGGCGTGAGCCTGGCCCATCCATGGCGGCCTGGGGGTCTTAGGAGGCCCAGCCAGGACAGAGCGGACTCTGGGCCTCTGCCTACAAGGTGACACTTGTCGCTGGCAGCAATGCACGCCCGACAGGGCCTGCGGCTTTGGAAACTCACCCATGAGGGCGGGAGCCTGGAGCCGCCAAAGCGCTCAGCCACTAGGGCGGCCAAGGAGGCCAATCCGGGCTAGGGGATGGAGGGGGACACGGGGCCCCATGTGGCCGGCCAGCCAGCCCCGCGGGCCCACCCAACGTCATGGAGGCCAGGTGGGACCCCAGCCGAGCCTCAGGGGCGGGTGGCGCCGTGGGCAGTGCCCCACCCTGCATTGCCGGCCAGCCAGGCGGGGAGTGCACAGACCTGCCGCCGGCCCGCCCTTGTCCCTCCCGGATGTGCGGGTTCGCCCCCGGCTGTTGACTCTCTCGGCTCCCAGAGAGGCGGTGGGTCTCCACCCAGCTCGGCCCGAGGAGCTGCAGCAGGAGGGCCGCCTGGCTCCAAGGCCCAGCCTCAGCCCCGGGGGCCTCCGTCACCAGGCGGTGCCCAGCCTGGGGCTGGCGCTCAGAGATGCCCGGGAGGTAAATCCCGCCTCGTGGCACAGGACTAACCCTGTCCCCCAAGTGCTCCCTCTGTGCCGGGTGCTCAGCTGAGCTCTCCTCGTGCGTCATCACACGTACTGCGCCCGACAACACCGGGAGGGCGGAACTGTGATCACTGGTTAACAGAGAAGAATGGAAGGGCACAGAGAAGTCAAGTGACTTGCCCAAAGTCACACAGCTGTGGAGTAACAAAGCCAAGATTTAAACCCAGCAGTCTGTCCCCAGACATGGAGCCCCTCACCAGGCCCAGGAGAAGGGGTTATCACAGTTGGCTTCCTAGAGGAGGAGGCACCTAAAGCAGGTCTAGAAGAATGAGTAGGAGTTTGAAGGTGGCAGGGAAGGGTGCCTTCAGGTCGCTGGAAGAGCAAGAACAAGGTGGCTGAGCTCAGCACCAGGAGGCAGGACCGTGCTGGAGGCAGGGCCCGGCCGCCGGGGCGTCCACGTCAGGCAGGCTCTGACGCACCTTGGTGGCTCCAGGGGCATTGGGCATAAGTCCCCTGGGACAATTTGACGAGGGTTGCCCCATCTTTTTGGGAGGCCAGCCCAGCTTTCATGGGCTTCCTGGAGCCAGGTGTCATTGCACCCACTTGAGTGATGAGGAAACTGAGGCTCAGACGGAAGAAATCTTCCCCAGAGCCCATGATGAGGGGCAGCCGTATCAGGATGGGAGCACAGCCTCTGGACTCCCAGTTCAGTGCTCTTTCCAGCCCCCGACCCCAGCGCGAGCACCCAGCCTGGCCCACCAGTGGGCAATTCCGGGTGCCGGGCCCTGGCTGTCAGGGGTCTTAGGCTGGGCCAGGCAGCCCTCAGAGACCCCCCCACCCCAGCATCCCAAACCCTCCTGGGACCCCCCCCACCCTGCTCCCCACCCACATCTGGAACCGCCTGCTGAGGGTGAGGTCAGCTCGGAAATTCTCAGCCCCCACTCGGCAAGAAGGACGCACGGCCTCGGGCCAGCTCTCCCCCGCCGGGGCGCTTGGTGGCCTTGGCACACAGCCGCTCGCTCCTCTCCCCGCCGCTGGGGCCGTGGCTGGGCGTGCCGCTGGGTCAGCAGGCAGAGAGAGGGCGGTTTGAAAGCACCATGCCACCATCGCATAGGTGGGGAACCTGAGGCCCAGGAGGCAAGGGGCTTGCTGGGGACCAGCACGGGCAGAGCAGGGGGCGCGGAGCTCCGAGGAGAGGATGCAGTGTCCCCCACGCCCTCACGCTTCCCTCCCCTGTCCCCTCCACGGCCTCTAACAGCTGCCCCGGTCACCACCCGCCCATTAGAGCCCCACGCTCTCAGAGCTCACTTCAGTCTCCCCTAACGCCTCAGTGGGTCCCTCCCTCTGGACCGAGGTCATGTTCAATCCGAGCCATTCACTGAGGCCCTACTGCGTGCCAGGAGCTGCTGCCTTGGACCCTCAGGGCCCCCACCCGCACAGCTCCTGGCACACAGTAGGTACTCAAGAAAATGCAATGACCCTGCCACTTGGGGCAGACGGAGGCCCCAGGCTCGGGGAAGGGAGATGTGGAGCGAGCCAGGGAGCGTCCCTTGGCCGTAACCGCTGTCGCTGACCGGCTGAGCCCCGACTGCCCACTCAGTGCTGTGCAGGGGCCCTGTCGCTCCCTCCTGGGCCAGGCCAGGTACCATCCCCACGGCGCCCATGGCGGAAGGCAACCGGCTCCCACGCACTCACTCAGCAAATATCCTGCCTACTATGTGGCAGGCCCTGAGCTGTGGTTCACAAGACAGACGGACAGACAGACAGACACAGTCCCAGCCCTCACGGAGCTCCCGGTGTCTGGAGGGGATGGGGGCAGACATTAAATGACAAATTCAGCATCACATCACTGAATTATCAATGCGATAAAAGCTCTGAAGAGAAGATGTGGGGCGTGACAATCGTGGACAGGAGGCACTGGCCTGATACTTCCTGGAGGAGGTGACATTTGAGCCGAGCCCAGAAGAGGAGGGGCTAACCAGAAGAAGGGGTAGGGGAGGAGTGTTGACAGCAACTGGAACAGCATGTGCAAAGGCCCTGGGGAGGGAAGAGCTGTGGATGTGCAAAGGGCCGGGATGGGGATGGAAGACATCTCTCCCCCTACCTCTGCTGCCTGCCTGGGCCCAGCCCTGCCGGGCCTCCCCTGCCAGGCACCCCTCCCCTCCCTAACTGGGCCTGGCATTGTTCCTGGCCCAGCCGCCCACTCCATGCCCGGCCATTGTCTGGGTCTCATGCTTCCCGCCCTGGAGTCTCTTATCGCCCAGAGAATCTGCTCACTTGGGGGCATTTGGGGGCCGATAAGCTTTTACTGGAGTCGTTGCCACACAGCAGCTGCCAGTTCTGATGCCGCCCCTCTCGCTGGCACGGGCCGAAGGACACTGACGTCGGCCCGGCCCGCCTCCTGCGGGGACCCCGCCGGTTCGCCTCCTGGGGCTGCCCTCCTGCCCCACGCCTTTCCCTCCGGGCCCCGCAAACCACAGCAGCCCCACCTGCCTCGGACGGGCCGAGAGCCCTGCCCCTCTCTGGGCCTCAGTTTCTCCCTCTGAGGTTGCCAAGTGGGACAGTGTGCAGCGCCCCTGTGCTCAGCCGGGGACGGAAGCAAGGCTGGCCTTGGCCCAAAGGAGGGACGCGAAGGTGGGGCCGCGGGCGGTCCAGGCCGCTGAGACGCCACGCCAGGCGGCTGAGGCCGGTGCTTCTCCGTCCCCCGGCCTGGAGCCTGGGGCAGCCGATGGAGCCCGGCCCAGACAGGGGCTCCCCCGGAGGGAGGGCAGGGCCCACGTCAGGCCAGGCCTCAGCCCCCAGTTCTCACGACCCTGCCGGGCTGGGGGGGGCACTATCACCCCGGTGGACTTCACCTCCCATTTTACAGACGCGGCAACTGAGGCTCAAAGGGGAGATGCAGCTGGCCCAGGTTCACGGGGCCACTGGCCGGCGGGGCTGGCAGCCCTCTCCGCTCCCCTGTAGAGGTGGGCCCGGGATTTGGGGACAGGACAGAACCTCCCCCAGATCCCCCCCAGCTCCGTTCTCCCAGCTGCCACAGCTGCGCTCCCCGGCTCAGCGCTGTTAACAAGGGCCCCTCTCTTTGCAGTCGTCACGGAGCATTCACGTCTGTCCCCGGCCCTGCCCGGCGAGGGCTTCTGTTCCCACCTTACTGATGGAGACACTGAGGCCGCCGTGGGCAGGGCCCATGTTTCCCCCGTGAGTCGCTGCTGCGGGAGCCGGGTTCAAAGGATGTGCCCAAGAGACTCCAAACGCCCTTGGTGGTGCCACTTTGGGGGGCCCAGGCTGAGGGAGAGGGCTCCCTGGGCAGGGCGGGCTGGGACCTGGCAGAGGCTGACCCCAAACCAGCAGCGACTAAACCCGTGATGGCAGCCATCTTTGAGGAAGCACAACTCACCTGGACAGGCCGACCAGAAAGGCCGTGTCAGGGCCCTGGGGCCACCGGCCAGGCGCAGGAGCCGGCGGGAGGCCTGTGTGGCGGGGTGGGGGCTGGGGGCCAGCTGGGCTGAGCAGCGCGGGGCAGGACGGAGCGGCCGGCTGACATCTGGCCTGGAGAGGGGACCGTGATGATTTCTCCAGACGGGCACGGGGCTCCAGCCGCCTCCAGGGACGCGGGCTGTGCAGGTTCACAAACAGTCTCAGCGGCGGCCTGGAGCTGAGGAAGGAAGAGCCGGGAATCCAATTAGACGAGAAAGTGGCTGGGGGATCCCGGAGCCGCCCTGAAGCTGGCCTGAGATGCTGGAGCCCAAGGACCCCGGGAGCCCCCGCCCCCAGCGCCCGGCCAGAGTCAGGGACGGCCAGAGGGGACGCAGGACACCAGCCGTGGGTTGAGTGGACCTCTGCGCGCTGCTCTGTGACCTGGGGCCGTGACCCCCGCCCCCAGATGGATGTGAGGCAGGGGAGGGGGAGAAAGACCCCCGCAGCCTTCCGTTCCTCGTTCCCAAACGTGGACAGAGCTCGTGGCGTCGCGAGGAGCAGGACCGAGCACGGGCTGAAGTGCGAGATGAGCGATAGCCCGAGAAACACCTGGAGGGTTCCAGATGGCGGCTCGTGCCAGGAAAAAGTCAAAGCACAGTAGCATAGAGCTGCGCAGTCCCGGTCAGTGGCCACTGACCGCGCACGTGACACGGACCACCTGCAATGTCCGAATCGAGACGGGAGTATAAAAAAAGCACCAGATTTAGAAGGCTTACTGCGAAAAAAAAATAATAATAACCCATTCATAGTTTTTATCTTGATTACATGTTAAAATGATAATCTTTTGGATATATTGGGTTAAATAAAATGTTATTAAAATTAATTCCACCTGTTTGAAACATCTTTTTTTAACGTGGCCACCAGGAACATTACCATTGCCTCTGCGCTGTGTTCTATCTCTGCGGGCCAGCGCGGGCGGGAAGGGACGGGGCGGTATTTCATCAGGAACAGGGATGGGGGCCCTCAGGGACGTGACTGCTGCCATGAGATCTCAGGTGGAGAAAGACCTGGCCCAGGAGACCCGAGAAGAACGACTGAGGCAGAGGGCACTGTACGTGCAAAGGTCCTGAGGTAGGAGCAGCAAGGGAGCTGGGTGGCTGGAGGGTGGGAGTGGAGGGGGGTGGTGTGATGTGAGGTCGTGGAGGTGAGCTGAGGCCACACCCATGAGTGGCACGGGCTGGCACTGGGCCACGTGAGGAGGCTCCAGGTCCCCCTAAGGGCTGGGGACATTAGTGTGGGGAACAAGCTGGTCTCGGGCGCCTCTGGCCCAGCATGGCCATGGATCCCCCAGCCCTTCCCCCACCTCGGACTCGGGCGGTCATCACTTTGTGCCGTGTCCCCACACCACGCTCCCCGCGGCCCCGTGGGGCCAGCCGCCGCATGTCCCCGCCCGCCGGAGCTGATCCCCCGCTGGCTTCGACCACTCCGCCAAGACCTTCGGGAAAGGCTCAGGGGAGCCGCCAGCTCCCAAAATAACCTCGCACAGTTCCAGGACATCTGCGAAGGGGCGGGCGCCAGAACCCGGAGCTGTGAGCGCACTGGGCCCCGCAGGGGGGCTGGGAACGGGACGCGGGGGGACACAGGGAGCCGGGAGGGGCACGGGAAGGAGACGGCCTGGAAAGACCAGGAGGTGGACAGAGACCCTAGAGGCCACAGAGAAACAGAGTCAGGGAAAGGGGCAGAGAGAGAGGGTCAGGCGAATGCCCTCCCCAGACTGGGGGTCCCCGGCCCCTTTGGAAGGGACCCTCTTCTCCAGACACCCCCGGCCAGGTGGGCCTCCAGAGTAGGGAGGGGCCTGCACCCCTGAGTTGGGGTCTGACCGGTGGCCGGATGAACGGAAGTCTTGGTTGGATGGACGGCCAGCGCCAGGGCTGCGGCCCCCACGGCACCAGGGGCCCCGTCTGACCAGGCCGGGCCCCACAGGGCCTCAGAGGGTCCGAAGGACTTGTCTCCTAGCCTCCCTGTTTTTCCAGAGGGGAAAGTGAGGCTCAGAGAGGCCAAGTGACTTGTCTGAGGACCACAGCACAAGAGTGGCAAGTGAGGACATGGCTGGCCGGGCACGTTTCCCTCTGCGTCCTTCACACACTTGGTCACCACTCCCTCCCCGCCGGCCAGCAGGCTCTGACACAACGTTCCTCCCCCTGCCCTGGGGACCCAGGGCGTTGGGAACTGTCCTCTGAGCTGCGTGGCCAGCACTGGCCGAGCCTGTGGAATTTCCCCAGCCTGAGGAGCAGCAGGGCAGGGGAGAGCCACGGTGGGCTGGCACCTAAAGGGCCGGGGTGAGGAAACTGAGGCAGAGAGGGGCTGCCTGGGGGACCTGGCCCTCCCCGCCCCAGGGCCCAGCCTGGGATTCTGGGAGGTGGGGACTGAAGGGTGGTCTTTGAGATTAAAGTGTCTTTAATGCAAGATCCTCATCTGGTCCACATGATCCATCCATTCATCCATCATTCATTCATTCAACAAACACTACCTGCTCACTATGTGCTGGGAGGCCACAATGGACGAGGTGAATGATGCGGGGAGCAGAGGCCGTGGGGAGGCGGGCAGCCATGTGCAGGGTCAGGGTCAGGCCTGGCTCTGCGGGGTCTGGGTGTCCCCAGCCCACGTCTCACAGTGAGGGGGAGAGGCGTTTCCCTCTGAAAACATCCGGCTGTGAAACGACCCCTGGCCGTGGCCCCACCCCCGCCACGCCGCCTTCCAGGCTCTGATTCGTGACGTGGGAATTTTGCAACGTGGAAAGAAAATAAAAGTGGAGAAAAAACACTTTTGCGTCTAACTCCGGTGGTGACCAGGGTCTTGTGTGGGCCGGGGAGGCGGGAGTGAGGGCCAAGTTCCAGGAGGGGTGAGCACCCACGAGGTGGCCAGGGAGCAGCGGAACATGGGAGGGGCTGGTGGACCGAGGTGGGCGCCCACCTGACTGGAGGGTGCCTGGCCCTCGGGCCACAGCGAGGTGTCCTGCAGGAGGGCACCTTCGGAGGACCAGAGAGGGCCGGGTTGAGAGGCGAGGCTGGGAGTGCCTGGCCGTGAGACAGCCAGGCCGAGGGTTTCCAGGGGCAGCCGATCGCCCCGGTGAAAGGGTGCAACAGGTCCCAGAGACAGCCGGGGGCCCGGGGGAGGCGGAGGGAAAGCCTGAGTGGGCGAGGAGGAAGTGAAGACCATCTCCCCGCCTAGCGCCCCCATCCCCGCTCCAGACGGGGGCTCAGGGCCCAGGGCCGGCCGGCTCACCCCGGCCAGCAGGGTCACCAGGCCCCGCCCGCCCCGCCCCTACTCTGACTGCAGCTCCCACTTCCCCAGGCTGGGACGGGACACGAGATGCTTTCAAAAACATTTCCTTTGCAAAATAATCCTTCGAAATGTGTTTTTGGAAATGGACTCCTGATCTGAACAGGAAGAAGTTAATTACGGTCCCTCCCCAGAGGGGCGCGGGGGAGGAAGCCTGGTGGTCAGAAACATGAGCGAGGGCCAGGACGGCCAGCTCGGACACCCCACCCACGCCCGGCCTCAGCCTCCCTCGGCATGACACCCCCCCAGGCCCTCCCATCCCCCCACACTCCCCCCCACCTCATTCCCTGTCGTTGGCCCCCAAAGCAGAGCCCAAGGCCCCTCAGTCCATAGATGGGGCGACTGAGACCCAGGGAAGACCAGGGACCTGGCCAAGGTCACAGTTCGGGGCAGATCACCCCCTCTGCCTGCTGCCATGTGTTGTCCACGTGAGAGTATGTGCATGTCTGTGTGCATGCATGTGCATGCAGGTGCCACATGGGGGTGGGCCGAGGAAGGCACGTGGGGTCTGCAGTGTCAGCTCAGCTGGAGGTGGGCCTCTGCCTCACCCCACCAGGCCACCCTTGCCGGGGGGCAGAGGTGCTGGCCACCAGGACCACAGGAGGAAGGGGATGGGGCCCCCCTCTGTGCTTCTGCCCTTAAACCCCAACCACCCTCCAAACAAGGGCCATCTGGGTTCCACGTGGACCTGGACCAGGGCCCGTGATAGACTGTCTTCTGGGTGTTTCTATGTCCATCTTAGTAAGCTCTGATGTTCATGTCCTAGGTCCTATCTTACAGGTGCTGGGGCTTGTGGTTATATTGGAGGTTGGGGGCATCTAGACTCTGACCTTTGCTTAGCCATTCAGCCAGGGGTCTTCCACTCAGCCTGCGGAACCAGGGTTCATCTAAGTGCAAATCTAAGGAATAAGCCCAATGAGCCATCCTTCCATCCTTTTGACCATCCACCCACCCACCCACCCTCCAATTTATCCATCTACACATTCATTCATCTACACATCTATCCTTCTGGCCATCCACCCACCTATCTACCCACCCGTCCACCCATCCACCCATCCATCCATATTTCTATCCTTATGACCATCCGTCCACCCACCAACCCAATGTCCTTCTGTCCATCTGTATTAGTTTCCTACTGCTCTTGTAATAAATTACTACAAGCTTAGTGGCTTAGAACAACACAAATTTGTCATCTTACAGTTCTGGGATCAGAGATGGGTCTTACGGGCTAAAATCAAGGTGAGCAGGGCTGCACTGCTTCTGGGGTTTCTAGGGGAGAACGTGTTTCCTTGCCCTTTCCAGCTTCTAGAAGCCGCCTGCCTTCCTTGGCTGGTGGCCCCAGACTCCATCTTCAGAGCCAGAAATGATCTCACTCCTCCTCTGCTTCGGTCATCACATCTCCTTCTTTGCTTACAAGGACCCGGTGATGGTGCTGGGCCCACCCAGATGACCCAGGATAATGTCTCCATCTCAAGATTCTTCGCTTAATCCCATCTTCCAAGTCCCTTTTGCCACATACGGTAGCATGTTCTCAGGTTCCAGGATTTAGAACGTGGACACATGAGGGTACTATTCTGCCTGCCGTACCATCCTTCTGCAATCTGTCCATCTGCTCGTTCATCCTTTCATTTCTCCGACCATCTATCCACCTACGCGTTTTCTGTCCATCTGTCCAGTCAGCCAGGCAGGCATTTATCCATCTGTCTTTCCATCTTCCTATCTTTCCTTTTGTCTATCCACCCACCCACTCATCCATTTATCTGATCACTCATCCGCCATCCATCTCTCCATCCATCAGTCCCAACTTCCATCTTTCCTTTCCATCACCCATCCATCCGTCCACTCAGATGCCCTTCTGTCCATCTGTCTGTCCACGTGGGACAGCCTGCTAAGGAGGGGGTGGATCAGAGAGCCACAGAGGATGTGGTGGGGGCACAGGGTGGAGGCCCAACCCCTCCCAGACCCTGCCTGGCTCACTTTTCCTCTTCCTCCCAGCTCCTTCCTGGAACCATCAGTTGTCAGCACACCTCCCCATAGACAGATGGCTTCCTGTCTCACACCCACCTGCCCAGACAGGGGATCTCCAAGGACAGAGGCCATAGCTGCCCCTCCCCGCCTCTGGCCCAGGCCCCCCCTCCTTCAGGCAGAGCCCCGGCGGCCGCAGAGCGGACCCGCTGCCCGAATGGACGCACAGAGGCAGGACTGAGCAAGCTCTCCCGGGCCCCACGGCTCCCTGTCACCCCTCCTAGCTTAGCGCAGGGCCGAGCCCCCAGCTCCGGGAGAGGCTGTGGGAAAGGCCCCTTGCAGCCCGTTTGCTGGCTTCGGGGCGTCTCGAGGGGGAGTGTCGGTCACCCCAGGGCTCGAGGAGAGGACCCTGGACCAAGCCCAGGATGATTCGATGGGGAAAAAATGCCCCCATGAGGAGTACTGCGTCTCGACTGCCAAGACGGCCTGCTTATCATGGTCTCATCCTCCTTATCTCCCCGCCAGCCGGGCCAGGGGGGTCTTGACTCTCTGCCCCCTCGGCAGGGCCCCAACCACACGGGGGACCCTGTTCACGCCCACTCCCCTTCCGCTGAATCTCACTATCTCTGTCTCTCACTGTCTCTGTCTCTTCATCTCTCACTCCCTCCCTCTCCAACCACATTCTCCCTCCCAGGGCCTCACTCTGCCACGGAGCCCCTGCCCTGTGATCCAAAAGCCCAGGCCTCTGCCCTCGTGCCCACCCCCAAAACACACCCCCGCCTGAGGGACCTCCTACCCGGGAAGGCCTCATGGTGGCCATCGGGAGTGACCTCGGCCCAGGCAGCCACTCCCACGCGTGCCCCCCAGGACCTGCGTTCGCCCGTCTGCCTGCCTGAGTGCTCAGGTGTGGCCAGTCTGGGGTCCAGGACCAGGACACTGTGTGGTCAGGGCCTGGGACCCCCATTGCCTGGGGTCTGTAGCTGGCCTCAGGAAGGAGTGCTGAGTGACAGGTGGGCAGGCGGGTGGATGGGTCACTGGCTGCGTGAGTAGTGGGCTGGGTTGAGACAAAACGGATGCTGGCAGACATCTCATGCTCCTTGGTCCCAGCAGGGCAGTGATGTCATCTGTGCCCAAAGCCCACCCCACATCCCCCGGCCAGCTCCGTGCCCCCACAAGCTCCCACTTGATCCCTACCCCGCGCGTGGCCTGAGAGGCTGCTGCAGGGCCCTGGCACGTGCCATGGGAGAGGCCGGAATGGGTGTGTCTGCCTCATGGGCTGGGGCCCCTGATGGGGGCAGGAAGGGAGGCGGCGTGCCGGCGGGCATCCCAGAGGTCAGCGGGAGGCAGGCTGGGCTGGGCCGACAACAGCTCGAGACTCTGGGTCCCCCCCTGCCTGCAGGGGCGTCTCTTGGGGGCCAGGACACCCTCCACCCCATGTCTGGGACTCAGCTAGGTGTGTGCCGGTCACCTCCCCAGGGAGTCCTGCTGCAGGGGAACCCCGCAAGTTACAGACCCGGGGGAGGAGTCGGGCTGTGGGAAATACCCCCAGTGCAGGATCTGAACCCCAACTCTGGGTCCCCGTCTGTGTGACCCTGGGCCACACAGGGAAAGTCCAGGGCCTCGGCATCTGAATCTGTAGCTTGGGCCCAGCGGCCGCTCTCCCCTCAAGACAGCCCGGTCTTTCATTCCCGTCCCCACGCACAGGCGCCCGGACAGCACTGGGCCCCGACAGAAGGGCCCCCTGCACACGCTGATGAAGCGAGAGAGCTCCAGCCCCTGGATGGCGCCGGGCCTGAAGTCCCTCATTGCCATCTCTGCTCCCCCATGGCGGGCACTGGCTCCTGAGAACCCTCAACAGGGGCCCCAAGCCCAGAACCCCGAGGAGGGCTGGGGGCAGGTGTCTAATGGGGAAGGGGAGTGCAGGGCTGTCCTGTGTCCCAGGGGAGCAGGAGGCCCCCTCATCTTACACCCCACTGCACCTGGGAGGCTGATGGGGCTCCGGGGCCAGCGCATAGAAGGGCGGGGTTGCTCTCCTCTGCGTCCACCTCTGGGACTTTCTCGAGGGGGGTGCCGTGGACGGGGCTGGGGTCCAGAAAAAGAGAAAGGCTGGTGGGCGAGGATGGGCGTCTGGCAGGGGGGGGTCACAGGCCCCCTCCTCTCTCCCGAGGCTGCTCCCTCTCAGCCCCCTGCCCGTCATGCACGCACATGCCCGGGAAACACTTGTGCGTGTCCCCGGCTGCAGAGCTTGCACTCTAAGTACGGGTGCTGCGCTGGGAGGGGCACACTGGGGGTAAACTCTGGGGCAGTGGGCCCCCCACCCACTCCTTTCTCCACCGAGCACCAGCCCCCCGCTGCCCCACTGGTGCCCAGTGATGTGCGTGGGGCTGCCTGAGCCTCAGCCTTTGCATCTGGGCAGTGGGTACCATCCTTAATCCCCAAGGGCGCCCCCACATCAGCTGTCAGGGAGTCTGGTGTATGCGCGGATGCCCCCCACCCCAATCCCAGTTCTCTTCGTGGCAGGGGGCAAAATGGAGCCCAGAGGGCCACGCCAGCCACCCTGGGGGCTCAAGGTAGGCAAGCAGGACCGGAGCACAGGGCAGGCCCCCCCCTCATCCACTCAGGCTCTGCCCAGGGTGGGGGCTGCGTCCTGTCTGTCGGTCCATTGTTCCCAAGCCACCAGGGCCGGACCGCTCCGCCCCACTGCAGAGAGGAGGAGCTGGGGGGAGGGAGACATGGGAGCAGGGGTGGGGAGGGGAGGGCCCGACCTGTTAACAAGCTTCTTCCCAGCCCCCACCCGCCGTTACTCCCCAGGCCCTTCCCAGGCGGAAAATTCAATTAGTTTCGAGCAACTGCTTTGCTGAAGAGCCAGAGAGAGGGGCCGGGGAGAAAGGGGACCCGCCCTGCTGGCCGCGGCTGCTGTGCGCTGGGGGCTGGGGGCTGGGGCAGGGCGGACGCCTGCTCACGGCTGCGTTTCTGCTCAGCCCGGCCCTGTGTGCTCTAAACGTGCATCTTTGCGTGTGACTGTGTTCCTGGGTCCCGTGTGCCCACGTGTGTTCCCTGCACAAACATGGCCCTCACAGCCCTCAGCATCCCCCGTGTGCACCCCCACCTCAGCCGTAACTGTAAGCCCCCACCCTGAGTCGCTCCAGGCTCTGGTTCTCGTGGATGGGTGCCAGGTTGTTGGGTGGTGAACACAGAACGGTAAGACTCCCCCCTGCCAACAGCATCATGCCACCTCCCTCTCACAGAGTAGGGTGTGGTCCCTCAGCTCCCAGACTAGCTGCTCCCCTGCCCTGGTTCCCCACTGGCCTCTTGTCCAATCCTCAAACACTCCAGCCTTCTGGCCACAGGACCTTTGCACACACCGTCCCCCCATGCCTGGCAAGCTTCCCCTTTGAGAACATTGTCCCAGGGTGGATCAGTCCTTCCTTTCCCTCTCCCCTTATCCCTGGGCATCACAGTAAGCAGCCAAAAATCTCTCTCTGCGAGGGAGTCGGGGCAGTGCTCTCTGGATCACTGTCTGTCCCCGTGCCCAGCATGGGGCCTAGCACACGGCAGATGCTCAGTAAATGTTGGTTGAGTGAATGAAGTGCCAGGCCCACAGAGAAGTTTAGAAAACAAGAACGAGTCTTGCAGCCGACACACCCTTCTCTGCCTGGTAAACTCCTATGCACTCTGCAGTGGCCTGGCTTCCAGGACCCCCTCCTCCAGGATGTCCAGACTGCTCTGAGGACCAACAAGAAGGAGCCTTGCAATGTGGACCTCAGCCCGGGGCATCTGCACTTTCCTCTGGGACCCACTCTCCCAAGTCTCTGGCCCACAGTCTCTGTTGCCCAACTCCCTCCTTCCCGCTGTGGTCACACCCAGGGCCCGTGGGAGAGGGTCCGATCCGTCTGCCTCCTCACAGAAGGGCTCCATGCCACCTGGTGAGCAGGAAGGGGGCGGGGGCGCCCATCTGACGCAGCCCCTCGTCCTGTTCCCCCCCGTGGCTCTCCCCCACCCCTCCCAGTGCCTGGGCCTCCCTGAGCCCCGTGTGGGGAGTGCAGGGTGCCCCCTGAGGCAGGGCACAGTGGGTGTTAGGACACAGAGCTGCAGGGGGACAAGGGCAGACGAGCTCACAGACCCACAGGGAGA
The DNA here is from genome assembly GCF_041296265.1 of Equus caballus. Taxonomy (NCBI): domain Eukaryota; kingdom Metazoa; phylum Chordata; class Mammalia; order Perissodactyla; family Equidae; genus Equus; species Equus caballus. The sequence continues at coordinate 2,070,465 of NC_091696.1, forward strand.
CCAGGTGAGGGCAGTGTGGGCTGCCTCTCTGAGCGCTTCTTTATTGGGGTCCCCAGACACGGCCAGGGAGGGGCGCTGCCTTCCGGGCCCCTGTGGGAAGGTACGGGGTACAGAGGAGTTCCCAGACCCTGCTAGGAGGGAAAGGGGTTTGGGAAGCCCAGATGTGGGGAGGGGCCGCGGGCAGAGGAATGTGGGTGGCCCCTCCTCTCTCCCCCTAAGGAAGGACAGAAGCAGATGGCAGCTGGGGGGTTGGGGACAAGGGGGAGGCCCAGCCAGCCCGCCCCGAGGCTCCGATGGGCGCCTATGGTCCCGCCCCGGGAGCTGTGGGGGACACGGCCTTCTCAAGTTCCCGGCCCCTCACCCTCTGCCAGCTGTGTGCAGCTGGGGCCTCGCCCTGAGGAAACCCAACACCGGTGGCAAGGGGACCGAGCGGCACCAGCCGGTGTCCTGACCAGGGCTGGGGCCCTTTGTGTCCGGGGGTACCACTCTTTGGTAAAAAGATACCATGTGTGATGGCCGAGCCCGGGGGCTGGTGGGTGACATCCTCCGGCAGAAGGTTGGTGGGCAGTGTTGAGGCTTGGGGTCCCTGTGCCCGGCAGGAACAAGGAGTCACCCAGGCCCCACCGCCACCCTGAGCCTCAGTTTCCCCGAGGAGCACCTTCCTCTGCCCAAGCTCTGGCAGCTCCTTTCTCCCACAGGAGACTCGCCACCTCCCAAAGGGGACAGGGCTGAGCCCACAACTCTGCTCCCTTTTAGGATGAGGCATGAGGCTCGGAGGCCTGGGCCACCTGCCTGTCGGGCCTCAGTGTCCTCCCACCCCCTCCCCGGGGCTCTCCGTGGCTTCCAGCGCCCAGCCCACCACCGGGCCCTCTGCAGATGGGGAGACTGAGGCCCAGCCTAGGGTGCCAGCCCCCCTGAACCGCCCCTGCCCTGGGAGGAGGCCAGGTGGGGAGGGGCCACCAGCTGGCTGTCAGCCCATGTCAACAGGGGCTCACACACCTGCCCGCCTCCCCCCGCTCCCTGGGCCTGCCCCGGCATTTCTGCACCTCTGGGCTGGCGAGGGGCTTTCCCACTCCTCCAGAGTCCCGGTCCCCACCCTACCGGGACGACGTGGCCTCCAGCCACGGCGCGCACCTGCCGGTCTCCCCAGACCCCCAGTGGGTGCCTGGCCGGTGACTCTCAACCCACCTCCGCCCAGCGGGCCCCTCTCGGGCTGCCTCTGTGAGGGTCCCACAGGCTCTCTGGGCTGCCGCTGGCCCGGCTGGATTTCCATGTCAATGGGTCGGGCCGCACCCGCCCGGGAAGCTGGTTAACAAGCCCGGCCCGGGGAGGCCGCCCCGCCGCGGTGTTAACACAGCGCCATTCTCCACTGCTGCGTGGCCCTGCGGTTGCCATGGCGCCCTGCGTGGCCTTCGGGGCCACGGCTAATCCTTTCTCCCGGCCTTTCATCCCGGCCGTCCCACCCCCCGGCTGGCTGGTCGCCGGGGTCTCGGCCATGCCCAACAAGGCTGGTTTCTCTACTGGGGTCAGAGGAGGCCGTCAATCCAGCCCCGGGGCCCCCAGCCCCTTGGCCCCGGCCCTTTGTCCCTGGCATTGGCCCCACCTTCCTCTTCTGGGAACACCGGTGGCGGGAAGGGAGCCTTTGCCAAGTGGTGAGCTCCTGTCCTTGGAGTGGAGGGTCCCCGGGCCCATCCTCAGTCCTGTCCTCTGCTCGTCTGTCCACCCTCTCGCCTGTGTCGTCTCTCCATTCATTTCCTGCGCACCCTCAACTTCAGCCGGCCTCCGTGCTGTTCCTGGAGCGGGCAGGCCTGCTCCTGCCTCAGGGCCTTTGCTCGAGCTATTTGTTCTCTTGTCTGGAATGTTCTTCCCCGATGCTCATCAGAATGTCACCTTCTCCATGAAGCCACCGGCCCTGCCCGTCCCAACTCCCTGCGCCCGGCTCCATTTTTCGCGTAGCTTTGTCGCTCCCGACAGGCCGTGAGGAGCATTGTGTGCTGTCCTCCTCCCCAGAACACCAGCTCCACGGGGTGGGGACCCAGCAGCAAGGAGGTGACCAGCCCCTGGCGGGCGGTGGGTGTTCTGCATGAGAGAATGGAAAATTCAGCTCAGAGGAGGGAGCCTGAGCTCCAAGGACACACAGCAATGGAGAGGAGGATGAGGTCCCAAGTCTGGGCTGGTCTGACTCCCCACTAGAGGCCTTCACTGTCCCATAGGCCTCCTGGGTCCAGAATCTCACCACAGGGACCTCCTCTCCCCGCTCCAGCATCGTCTGTCCCCAGAAGACAGAATCCTGGAATCCTCAATTCCTGGATTCAATTAGCCTGGCCTCCTGTCCCAGGCTCGGCTGCCCACTGCTCCTCCCCTGCCTAGCTTCTGCTTGCATGCCTCCGGTGATGGGAAGCTCACCACCTGGGTGGTGCAGATGGGGAGAAAGTTCCTCCTTGCAGGGGCACGCTCCCGGCCCTGGGCTCCAGCCCACACGGCAGGGAAGCTCAGCTCGAGTGTACCTTGCCGGGGCCTCCTGGTCCCGTGGCGCGTGGGCGATTGCTCCCTGGCTGGGCCCCAGGTAAGCGGCTGTCACTGAGGATCCAGGCCTGAGGTGCCAGGGTGTCTCCTGCAGTCAGCACGTGGGGAGGCCTGGCCCGTCTCTCCACCCGCCCTTCCTCCCCAGCCAAGCCCCGCTGACTCTCACCTGCTCGTGGAGTCTCACGGCAAATGCCAGGGGCAGGAGGACAGGAAACGGCTCCACTTCACAGCTGGGAAAACTGAGTCTTGGGAAGAAAGGCCAGAGGCTCCTGGGGCAAGGCAGAGCCTGACTTCTGACCCCGAGGCCTCCCCCAGGCCATCTGGCAAGGGGGCAAGAGCCCAGGGTCACTGCCTTTAGCTAAGGGACCTCACACCACCACCACGGCAGCTTCCTGAGCCTCAGTGACCCAGGGAAAGGGACACGGCAGGCGCCCACGTGGCCCCGCGGCCCAGGCCCTCCTCCCACCCCCAGCCCCGGACTCTCGGCTCCCGGGGGCCAATGGGGGGCTGGCTGCCCAGATCCCTGACTTGCAGCAGCCTGGCCGAGGGCAGCCCGGGGGTGGGAGCCCTCCAACAGGCCTGAGCCATGCTGGGGGGCGGGGGGTAGCAGAGCAAAGATGGGGTGAGGGTGCCGGCTGGGCAGGGCCCCGAGCAGGTGGCACCAGAGGGAGGCCAAAGTGAGAGGGCGTGGAGGTTGCTGGGGATGCGGTGAGAGGTCAGCGGGGGGCAGGCAGTGGAGGCCATGGAAGCCTCCAGGTAGGGGGACAGAAGCCCGGCCTGCCTCGGTTTCCTCATCTGTCACAAGAAATGAGGAGGGGAGCCCCCGCCTCCCGGGGCAGCACGGACCCCCATGCCCCAGAGTGGAAGGGATGTCCCGGGCGCTGAGAGGTGGAAGGGAAGCGGAGGGGGAGGCTGGCCAGGGGGGCCTCTCTCTGCAGCGCGTGGGCGAGGGCAAGATTCCGGAACTCCCCGGGGAGACTAAGGAAGATCCAGCCTTGCAGCTGCCATTGGCTGCGCCGTCGGGCCTGTGGCCATCCCCACCCTGTACTTCCTGCCTTCCCACTCCTCCCAGAGGCCCTTGGCTGACGAGTTGTGAGGGTCAGCACCTCTCCCTGTCTGGGAGATATCACAGCCCAGAGAGGACAAGACACTTGCCCAAGGCCACACAGCGGGAGCCTCGACTGTGTGTAGAATGAATGAATGAGTGGATGAGTGAATGCAGGTCCCCGCGCCGGAGGCTGCATCCTCCGAGCAGGAGAGCCTCGCAGAAGGGCAGGGCACGGCGTGGGCACCCTGGCAGCTGCACTCAGGGGCAAACACTGGCCTCTGCGGCGCCCCCTCCCCAAGGCCAGTCTCGAGTGGAGGCGCGGAGACAGCGGCCCAGGCCTGCGGCCGCCCAAGAGGCTGGCCCGGCCGCGGGCGGATCTGCCACTGCGTGGGCGCCTCAGCCTGGAGGCCTGCCGGGTGGCAAGTCAGAGCAGGCCGGCCCACCCACCCACCGGCCTGGCCTCCTTACCCCATCCCAGGCCCCCCGGCCAGCCAGCCCACACTACGGCCACTTGGCCCCAACGCAAGGCGGCGAGAAGCCCCTCGTGGAAAGCAGGATTGGCTGCGGGAGGCCGGGTCTCTGGAGGGAGGGCACTCGGGCTGAGCCCTGGCTTGTGCGTTAGCAACGTTCCCCGAGCGTGGACTCAGCACCCGGCCGGCGATCACAGTGACCGAGACCAGACTGGGGCTTGGAAGTTCACTGGCGACAGCGGGCAGGCCAGACAACAACAGCGAGGACAATGGCAGTAATAATAACGACCATCACGGCCTCTTGGCGCTCTCTCGTGGGTGCCAGGCCTGGGGGCATTCGCTCCCAAGATCCTCATTACTCCCATTGTGCAGTTGAAGAAATTGAGGCCCAGAGAGGTCGTGTGACAACCCTGAGGTCACCCAGCTACTAATTAGCAGAGCCAAGATTTACGCCTCGGGAGTGTGGCTCCAGGAGGCAGATAAAACATGCCTAGTGACCCTGAGCCAAGCGTCTGGCCGCTCTCAGCCCGACTTCCCCCGAACTCGCTGGCCTGAGGTGAGGTCCGACCAGCCAGGCCAGGGCAGGCTGGCGCGATCAGAAGGGGACGGGGCAGGTAGGGGACCTCGATGCAGGCTCAAAGTCTTGCACCCTACTGCTCTTGACCCCTTTCGAGTATCTGTAAAACGGGGTCATGATCCTGACACCCAAGAAGGACAGGCCAAGGAGGGCAGCGCTCGCTCGGCCAGCTGCAGGAGGGAACCTACCGCTCGCCTGAGCCGGCGGACCCCACGTGGGCCCCGCGCCCCCAACTAGGGTGGGGGCTGCTGCAGAGACAGCTGCAGGCAGACTGCCCCCCGGGGTGGGCACAGGGGTCGTGGGAAGGGGCCGTGGGGGCGGTCCCGGTGGACACACCTGGGAGGCCCAGCATCCCTGGGGACACGGGTGATGGCATCAGAGCTGGCCCGGCCCGCCTGCAGCCAGACGGCCACCCCGCTCGCCCACCGTCCTCATCGGCGGCCCCTGGGGAGTGACCCTCCCTCCGGCTGCACAGAGGCGAGGCCGGGAAGAGGCAGAGGAACCGGCTGTGCGGGACACCTGAGCCCGCTGACCAGGCCTCCCAGGGGGCGGCCGCCGGAGGCTGGGAGGCACAGACGGGGCCCGTTCCCACCGTCTGCCCCCAGAGGGCCGGGAGGAAGCGGGTCAGCAGGTGGCGGGCCAGCTGGACCTGGGCTTGCCCTGACCTGCGTCTGCCGGGCAGGGGGGACTGGGCCTCAGTTTCTGTATCTGTGATCAGGGACACTGTGCCTCCCCTCCCCAGGCTCCTGGGAGCAAGGCAGGCTGGCAGGGCCGTCACCTTGAGTCACATGGGGGCTGAGACCCCCGGGCAGGGCTCCCAGGAGACACAGTGGAGCTCCGGGCTCCGCTGCCTTGGGGTCTGTGCTCAGGGCCAAGGATGCCGCCCTTGGGGTGGGGTTCACAGCCTGGCTTCAGTCCGGGCTCCACCCCCCTAGGCTGGGCGAGCTCAGAGCCAGGCCTCCCCATGCTGTAAAAGGGGCCTGAGTCTTGGCATGGGGGATTTCGAGGCGGAAGGTGCCTTCCGGCCAGCGGAGCAATCACAGGGGGCCAGCACAGGGCCCCGCTGGCCCACGGCCTGGTGGCCACTCGCCCGGCACTCATGCCCAGACCTGAGGGTTGAGAGAGCAATGTCCCACTGGTGAGAGGGTGCAGCAGAGCGCTGAGCATTACGGGGTTGTTGGCCCATCTGCACCGGCCGCTCCATCCTAGGGCTGGGCAGGTGCCCAGGGCGCCCAGACCCAGCCGGGGGCACAGGGGCAGGGCGCCTGTCTGTCCATCCATCCCGTGCGGAGGTGGGGACCGCAGGCCGCATTCCTGGTGGGCAGGCCTGGCGCTGCCCGCTCTCCAAGCCACCACCCCCACCTCCACCATCGGCTGGGCTCTCTGCCCCTCCTGACTCACACACATCAGGGGGTGCCCCCCCACGGCCCCGAGGCTGCCGTGATTGAGGGCAGGGGTGCTGGCGGGGCAGCGAGGGAAGATGTGGCCCCCCAGATCCCTGGCGTGTAGGGGTGTACTGGGTTGAATGGTGGTCCCCTAAAACAATAGGTCTAAGTCCTAACCCCAGCTCTAGGCAGCTCTAGGACAGGAATATCAGGAAAGAGCATCGAGAAAGGATCATTTCCCAGGACCTGGCTGCTGGGGGAGGGGCCGCTCCACAGACCCCTGACCCTGACCCGGGGCCTTCAGCTCGTTGGTCCAGGTGAGTGTGGGGTGGCTCTCAGGAGACCAGGCCTCCTGGGCCCAAGGCAGGAGCAGAACAGACTCAGGTCTGGATGGGGGTTCCTCCTGCATCCCAGCCATGGGATCCCTCCCAAAAGCCACGTTCCCGTAGGCTGGGGCCCCTGCCAGGGGGCCTTCTTCTCTCTCCTGTCTCCTTCAGTTCCAACTCCTTGAAGAAGGACATCCCCCCACGGCCTGGGCCGAGGCTTCACCACCTCTGCCCCAGACAGGCCCTACCTAAGTTGAATTGCCTCTGTGGTCTCGTTCATCGGCCGACACAGCTCTAGCTCACAGGAGGTGCTGCAAAAATGCTCCAAGAGGAGGTTTCAGTGGGCAAGGAGCCTCAGTCAACCCCAGTGCCTTTGCACTTGCTGTCTTCTATTCTGGGATGATGTCCCATGCGCCTTGTGACACCCTCCAGGTCTCAGCCCACATGTCACCTCGTCCATTCCCTCCCTGACCATCCAGCCAAAGCATATTCCTCTGTCAGCTCCATCTCCATCCCCTTCTTTTTTTGGATCATGGTGACCCCGATGTGAGCTGTGTCTGTTTGCTCACACACTCTCGGCTTGCCCCCAGGATACTGGGAGCTCCAGATGGCAGGGCTGGGTCTGTCTTGCTCACGTTCTACCTCCAGGGTCCAGCGCTGGGCCTGGCAATCTCAACCATGTTTCCAGCTCCATGAAGGGGAGGGCTTGGTGCCTGCTCAGGACTGTCCAGAGGGACCCCGAGACTCCCAGCGTGACCCCCCTGAGCAGTCTGCCCAATCCTCACTTATCAAAGGCCCCAGTGTGAGCTGCCACCGGCCCCTAATCTCTCCCGTGTCTGGAGGAGCCACCAGATCTGGCCTTGGGAGGACACACCTGGCCCCGAAGGCCATCTGCTCCCAAAGCCAAGCTCAGCGGGGCCCAGACTGGCCGCCCAGACAGAAGGATGTTGTGGAGTCAGCGGTCCAGGGAGGGCTTGTGGGGGCAGTCACAAGGTGCCCCAAACTGGGCAGTGGGCTCCCCGTCGTCCGGCCACGTCCTCCCAGGGCTGGCTGTGTGCCCCGAAGCACACCGTGTGCGTCTTGGGCTGGCTGCTCCTTGGGGCAGTGAGAACTCAGGGACTATGTCCAGCAGGGCCCTGGGCCCTCCAGGAAGCAGCAACCCAGCCTGGACAGGTACAGGGGACGCCAAGAGAGCCAGGCCCCCGGGCCAGATGGAAGGAGGCCCCGTGCTCAGCTCGCTCTGGGGACGGAGACCGCTGGGGCGACAGAGAGGTCAAGGGAGGCTCCTGGAGGAAGTGGTGGGAGAGGACCAGCCTCCAGAAGCCCCGCTTCTCCAGGCAGCGCCTTCCTGATGGGGGCCAACCTTCCGTCCAGAGTTGCCGCCACCCGCCGGACAGGAAGCACGTGGCGGGGCCACACCCGGGCCCTGGCCGTGGCCTCCACCCAGCACTCTGGCCCGGCCACGGCCTCCACCTTGGCCTGGCCGCCTCTCTGGGGAGCAAGGCCCAGGCCAGCCCCGTGCACCTCCCCTTCCCGTGTCTGCAGCTGTGCCGGAGGCAGGGAGCCGCCTCGGGCTGCCGGGGCCAGCTCTGGGCGTGAGCACACGTGGACACATGCGTCCTCTGCACACAGCCACACGCTCAGCAGCTCACACGTGCAGCCCCGCGGCCACCATGCCCTCACTGCCCCCAGGACACGCACGGGCTCGTCCACAGGTGTGAAGGCATGCACACATGTGCACACATGCACGGACACATGAGTGTCTGGGGCACCAAGAGGCACACAGCTGGGCCGCTCTCTGCGCAGCTGGGCACAACGGCCCCGCAAAGCAGGTCCTCAGGACTGCAGCTGAGGAGAGACAGAGAGACGCGGGGCGTGCCCGGGCCCAGCAGCCGCGGCATCTCACCCACTTTCCACCGACAGTCCTGCTCATTCCCATACTTGATTCTTCAGAAAGGAAAGGCAAGGCCTTGCCATTAGGACCTGGAATGGTCAGTGTGTCCTGCCCTGCTTCCTCATTACCACCAGTAGGGTGTGGCCTGTGGCTTTTTTCAACAGAGGATGACCCTTGCAGTCTGAGCAGGGGGCTGAGGGAGGACATTGCCGAGAGGAGCACACAAGGCTGAAGAAAGCCGGGAGAGAGGTGGGGAGGGGCTGGGGCAGTGCCAGGGCTGCTGTGTACATGGGTGCAGGTTGTGCACTGACCAAGGATAAACGCTTGAAATCTGGCCCACGCTCTGCTCACCAAGCTTCAAAGGAGGAGCGCCTTTTCCTAAGCAGTGGCCCCAGGTGGTGGGCACAGTGCCTGGCAGAGTTCTGAGGACCCAGTGTGTACATGTCCCGGTCTTTGTGGCTGGGATCCATGCTTCCACAAGACCCCGTGTTGACGTGTGGCTGCGTGTGCACGTGTCCTTGTGCCTGTGTGTGCTCCTGCCCTGGAGGACACCCATCAGCCCCCAGGCCAGGGCTCCTATGGGCAGGGAGGCACATCCCTGTCTGGCCCGGCATGCTGTGGTTCCCACGCCATCACAATGGCCACACAACAGGGGCCCCTGGGGAGGGAACCTAATCACGGGCTATTGAAGACCTGAAAGCCATGGCCCCTGCCCCGAGCCAGCAGACGGCCCCGCCCAGGACATCTGATCCCCCGCTGCCCTCGTCTCAAAGGGGGACACTGTCCCCCCGGGGGCCCCCGCCCCACCGGCAGAGACAAGGAGGGAAACTGGGTCACGAGGATAAAGTGACAGCAATGGCAGGCGGGGATGAGACAGGAGGTGAGGTGGGCAGCCACCACCAGGCGCGGCCAGCCCCTGAGGCTGCTCCAGGCCTGAAAGAGGTCCACCTCAGGGGTACCCAGCCCTGCGGGGGCAGGGGACCAGCCCTGGAGCCCCAGGAAGACCTCAAGAGCGGGGAGGCAGCTGAGATGAGAGAGAAAATGCCACATCATGTTGGGGACAGAACCAAGACTGGAGACCCTCCCTTCCCCCACCTAGAGAGGTGCCCCTGGGTCACGCTGTGGGCTGGGGCGTGGGGGAGGCCAGCCTACCTGTCCCCTGGAGCTGGCCAGCCAGCCACCCCTCCTCACCTGGTAATGTCCAGCTCCTGTGAGGTTTCCAGGCCATGGCAGAAGCACCCAGGGGCAGCCAGGGAGAGTCAGGCCTGGCCAGGAGCACCTTGTGGGAGCAGCGACCCAGCCCTTCTCTGTGTGAGGGCATTCAGCCTCACCATGGGCCCCTGCACCCAGTACCCCGGGATTCCTGGGGCTCGGGAGACAGGCAGGAGGTACGAGCCCAGCGGTGCTCGCCCTCAGGGTGGCTGGAGATGCGCGCTAATGACTGTGGACAGGGCCCTGTCCTCCCAGGCCTCGGGTCTTCCCATCTGGGAAGCAGGACTTAGCTCTTTAAGTCCCTTCTCACGCCCAGCAAACTCTTAGCTCCATCTGGGGGCCACCATTGTTGAGCACGTTCTGGGTGCTGGAATGTGTCCTGGGGGCTGGAGGGGACCCAGAGATCGACCAGAAGGGAGTGAGCCTGGAAGACTTCCTGGAGGAGGGCGCAGCTGAGCAGAAAGGCTGGGACGGAGGTGTTAAGACTTCCAGGGAGGGGTGCAGCAAACCAGAGGCGCCAGCCGTGGCGGGGGGGAGTGTGAGGAATGCCAGGTGGCTGAGCCCACTGGCTGGGTGGAGGCAGCTGGCAGAGGAAGCTGGGAAGTTGGCAGGCAGCGAACGCCAGGGGCAGGGCCAGCCCTCCCAAGTGGGTAGTGAGGAGCCAAGGAGGATGGTAGAGCAGAGCTCCACTTCTAAGATTCAGGGGTTGGCCCTTGTGTCCATCCAGGACCACACTGCCGGCTCCTCACTCCGCTCCAGCTCCGGGCAAGGGATCAGCATCTTGGGCACAGAACTGGCCTGGAGTCAAGACCCTCCGCCCACCCCCAGCAACCAGGGAAAGTGTGCATGGCTCGCCCAGAGAGGTGCATGGGCTCCCCGAGACCACTGCACCCTGGGCCCACCGAGCCAGCTGCTTCGGAGGAGAATAGGGCCCCTGGGCCCTTGCTGGGCTGACATCGCTGTCAGGCGAAGTGGCCGCCCAGAATGCCCCAGAGGTTGCCCGGGCTGTGCCCACCCTGGTTGGGGCTGCAGCCTCCTTGACAGTGAGGAGATTTATGTCCCGGGCAGCGGCCAGTCAGCAAACATCCATGGTCACTGTGGCCGTGCTGAGCCCAGAGCCGGGTCCTCCCTCCCCCGGGGGCGCCAGGGAGGGGGCGCCAGAGAGGGGGCATCCCGGGAGTCGACTTGGGCCCCCTTCTCTGCTTGTCAGACAGTGGTGGTGGACAGCACCACACCCAAGCGTGTTGTAGACCTGGGGTGGGGGCACCCGGGTCAGACCCCCGCAACTGTGTGACCCGGGCCAGTTCACTTTCCTCTCCTAGCCTCAGCTTCCTCATTTGCAAAATGAGACCGGGAGACACGCCCTGCCAAGCTTGTGACCCTGGAGCCCCCCCATCCTCCTCCACTTTCCTGCCCCCCCCCCCCGCCCTCTGGCTCCAACCCTCCCTGCAGTTGGCATGGTGGGCTGACATGCCCGCTCCCCATGGCCTGGTTGGCAGCGCCTGGCACAGCCTAGGGGCTGTGGGAGAGGGTGGGGTGGGGGCACTTGTGTCTGAGGGCAGGGTCTGTGGGGAGCCCCCCAGCTCAGAGGCAGGAGGAGGGGGGCCGGCAGCTTAACCTGGCAGAAGCATCGGCAGTTCCGTCTGCCGCTTCTGTCAATATGAGCCTTCCTGTTTTGGAGATTAAACCTCGGCTGAGCAAACAGCTTTCAAGGAGGCCCCTCCCTGCCACCTCCCCAGGTCCCCGGCCGATCCTGAGGCTGGAACCACCTGGAGGCTGTTGGGGGTGGCAGGGCGGGGGGCCCGGCTCGCCTGGCCTTGCCCTCACCAAGCCCGGGACCACAGCCCGGGCAGCCAGGCCTCTGCCCCAGCCCCCACTGGCCCCCGCCGAGGCCACCACCGGAAGCCCCCTGTGTAATCCTTCCGCTCCTGGGCGGGCACACTGTCCCAGCGCCTGTCTGCGGCATTCTCTGCCCTCACGTGACCTCCTGCTGGACGGGGAGCAAGCTGCTCCTTGGGGCCTCCCTGCCGAGTCCACGCCCACCAGGTGCGGACCCCGGGCATGGCAGGCGAGCCACCCCTGCGTGCCTCACCCCCCGGGGTCCATGCTGGGGGAGACCTGTCATCTTGCTGGTGATTTCCACCTCAGCTTCCAAACAACGCTGTGGGTTGGAAAGCTCTCTGGGGCCTGTACCTGGTCCAGGACGGTCAGCAGCATCCCTGGCTTCTACCAACTGGACACGCTGGTCCTGCCTGACCCCCAGGATTGACACCCCAAAGTTTCTCTGTTTGTTGCCAGAATCACCCCGGGGCTGAGAACCCCTGGGCTGGTTCCTGCCACCAGTGTGTGTACAAAGAGCCCAGGGCCTCAGTCCAGTTTCTGTCCCATCCTCTCTGCCTCCTCGTCCCTTCCCAGTCCCTTCCCAGCAGGGTCCACCCACCTCTGAGCGACCTGGCCCTGCCCTCCTCTGAAAATCCTCCCGGACGAAGCTTTACTGTTGGCAGAAGCTCCCAAGGAAGGGAGGAGGGCCAACAAAGGCCGAGGGGGCCCCCAGCCCCTCCCAGCTTCCTCCCTCCCTGGCCACAAGGACACGAGGCCCGGAGGGACAGACAGACAGACAGATAGGGAGGCTCAGGGTGGACTCTTGTTGTCTGAGCTGGACCTCAGAGTCACTTCTCCTCCCTGTATAATGCAACTCGAACTCAACCCCCTTGCTCACAAACCTTCTATGGCTCCCCATTGCCTCCCCGGCTGGACCCTGGGGCTCTCGCTCACCTCTCCAGCCTTGTCTCCCACCACTCCTTTGCCCACACCCCCGCCGAACCACACAACCTCTCCAGACACCCCAGGGTGGCTCCCCTCCCTGCCTGCCCTGTCTGAACCTTCGAGCTCCAGGGCCACAGTCACTGACCCTCAGCTCCAGCACACAGTGGATTTTCCCTCACCCAGGTCCCCAGTGCACTTCCAGCTCCCGCCCCCACCCTCTCACTGTTTGGGGGACATCTGGATGCCTGACAAGTCCTCCCCACAAGACTGTGAGCTCCCTGGGGCCAGGGGCTGTGTCTGAGTCACCTCCTACACGTCCCCGGAGCCAAGCAGAGCCGGCAATGGAGAAAGTGCCCAAGGATGCTGTTGGAAGGGTGGGTGAATGGACAGACGGACAGGTGGATGGATGGAGGCTTATATCTGTGTGGGCGTGACTGTCACTCCTGGGCACATAACCTCCTCCCCTCACTGCCAGGGCAGTCTGGAACATCCGTCGTTGCCATATCCATGAGTGAGGGGGAAGCTGCAACATCAGCCTGCGTGACAGAGGAGGAGCCTGAGGTCAGGGAGACACAGAGACAAGCCCAAGATCACGCAGTAAGCAGAGCGCCCCCTGAGCCAAGGGTCGGACCCTGCTGCCTCCATCTGCCCTGGAGCCCTTGATCCCACTTCTCCTGGGGGCTGGTCCCACTGACATGGGCACTGGGTCATGACCGGGGCGGGGGGTCACGCCTGGGGCCTGGCAGGCACCAGCATGGCCATGCCCCACCCCCTGCCTGCCCGTGGCCGCAGCACAAGCTAGCCATTCTTGGCAAGACAAAGGCCGGCTGGGGCAGAGCGGGTCTGGTGTCTCCCCGGTGGGTGTCTGGCCTCTGCAGGACGTCAGTAATGGGTTCTGGTGGCCAGTGCTCTGCTCCTGGGGGCTGCAAATCAGATTAGTCCAGCCCCAGTCCAGCCCTGAGCCACCAGGAAGAGACGCAGCTGCCAGGCCTGGGCCTGCCGCCCTCCGGGGGTGCACAAACCCTGGCCCCGAGAGACCCCCAACCTTGCTGTGGGGTCCAGGTCATGCCTCTTCTCCTCTCTGGACTCCCACGGCCAATCTGCAAGACCAACAGGTTGAGTGTGACCTTTTGAGGCCTTCTTGAGGTGGTGTTTGGAAATGCTGCCAGTGCAAGGCGAGTGCACAGCGTATGGTCATCGAGAACTGCCTCGGGCGTCAGCCTCTGCCACCCATCACAGCCCTGTCCTCAGGCCCAACCCCCATGCCAGCCCAGAGTTCAGTAAGCCACCCTACCGGCCCTCTTACCCCCTGAGACCTACCTTCCCCAGGGCTGGGTGCTTGGGACAGGGAGGGAGGGGAGCACTCATTCCCTTGAGCCTCACATGTCTACGTCTACCCATCCATCCACTCTATCTGTCCATCCATCCCTCCACCCACCCATCCACTCGTCCGTCCGTCCGTCCATCCATCCATCCATCCATCCATTCACCCACCCCATCTGTCCATCCATCCATCTACCCCATCCAGCCACTCATCCATTCATCTATCCATCCATTTATCCATTCATTCATCCATCCATCCCTCTATCCATCCATCCATCCATCCACCTCACCCATCCATCCATCCCTCCATCCATCCCTCCATCCATCCATCCATTCACCCACCCCATCCGTCCATCCATCCCTCCATCCATCCATCCCTCCAACCGTCTGTCCCTCCCTCCATCCATCCATCCATCCACCTCACCCATCCATCCATCCCTCCATCCATCCCTCCATCCATCCATCCATTCACCCACCCCATCCGTCCATCCATCCCTCCATCCATCCATCCCTCCAACCGTCTGTCCCTCCCTCCATCCATCCATCCCTCCATCCATCCATCCCTCCAACCGTCTGTCCCTCCCTCCATCCATCCATCCATCCCATCCATCCATTCATCTACCCCATCCATCCACCCATCCACCTTGTCCATCTGTCCATCCATCCATCTATCCATCCAATAAATATTTCTCAAGTACCTAATATATGCCAGGCACTGGGGTACAGCCGTGAACAACAGAGTGTTTCTGCTCTCATGTAACTGACACCTGACACCTTCTCACCAATCCACACGCCATCTCTCTGTTTGTCCATCCATCCATCCCTCCATCCGTCCACTCCCTTACTCATCTGTTCAACCAGTGTTAATTGAGCCCGATTTTGTGCCAGGTCCTGACGAGGAGCAAGCCGTGGCCCTGCCCTCACATTGCCCCCAGGCTAGTTGGGGAGGCAGGTAGAGAAACAGGCAGTTATCATCTCCTGTGGTCAGTACCAGGGTGGGGGTGGGTGTCGCACAGGGTGGGTGGGGACAACTTCCTAGAAGAGGTAGCACATGGCTGGCCTTGAAGGTTGTCCCCCAAAGCTTTACTCAGCCACCTAGCCCAGGTTGGCCTGACCACACTGGGCTCCAGGGTTCAGGCAAAAGAGCCAGGCCACCAGCACTCATTGGTTTCCGCCTGCAGAATACCAACCCCCAGCCAGCCCGGGGTGGGCAGGGCAGGGCAGGGCAGGCGCCAGTCATAACCCTATTATCGAGTCGAACAGAATCCTGAGACCCACAGAGAGAAGGGAACTGGCCCAAGACCACACAGAGCGCGGGCCGGGGGTGAGGGGTTCCGGGCAGAGCGGGCAGGCAGGCAGGACCGGGCTGGACCAGGGGCTCGACTCACAGCTGTAGGCTGTCTATTCTTCTCGTGGGGGCAGCGCCCACCCCAGCTGCAGTAATGGGAATCAGCTGCTGCTGCCTGCTGTGCCCTCCTCCTGCCATGGAGCCGGCTGCTCTGTGCTCCTAAGCCAACCGCTCTCCATTACCTCGCCTCCTGCCAGCAAGGACTCTTCGTCCAGAAGCTGCTGGGCTGGGGCCCTCACTGGGCCACCGTGGCCGTGTTGCTCAGTGTCCTTAGGAAGCCCGCGGGCACCCTGGCGTCTAGGAGGCCCCCACACGCCACTCCTCCTCGATGGCCTCACAGCAGCCTTGAGGCCCCCGCCCGGCTCCACCTTCCTGCCACCAGCTCGCAGTGGAGCTGGGCCCATGCCTTCCCTCTGGGTTGGAGAAGGCCTCAGATGACTTCCTGCGAGTTAATGGGTCACTCATTACGTCTCCTGGATCTTCCCAGGAAAGAGACAACCCGGGGAGGCTAACCCCAAGCCCTCCAGGAGCCCGCAGAGAAGGGGCTTCCAGAACTCTCCATCCACAGGGTGCCCCAGGCTGAGCCCTGGCAGGGAATGGGGCCTGAGCTCGGATGGGGACACAGCACTGCCTCGGAGCCTGAAGAGGAGGTGGAGTGGGGCCCCATGGGCAGCCGGCCAGCCCACCATAGGCTTCCTGGTCATAGGATTCCCTTTCCGCCACCACCTCTCCACCCAAACCCAGCGGGCTGGTCTCAAGCTGTCCAGCCAGGTGGCTGCCCAGGAGCCCCACACTGGGGCTGGCAGAGGGGCCATGCTGGGCGGAGGTCAGCTGCCCAGGAGGCCAGAGGGCCAGGCTGCCTATTTATCTGACCTGTTGCCCACGAGCACCTTATCCAATGGATGGTAATGTCATCCTCCTGTTATGGGTGGGGAAACTGAGGCTCAGAGGAGGAACGACCCAGGTCCAAAGGTCTTAAAGCTGAGACACGACCCCTCGGGAAGGCAGACCGTCTGGCTGGATAGGCTCCCAGCCTCTGGGCTATGTCCACGTGTCAGGCCCGGGGCGGGGCTCCGGGACAGCCTCCACTCCCCCAGGTCCCCTGCCCCAGAACCCCAAGGCCCCAAGGGGCTTCCTGGCAACCTGCTCAGCCCTCCCCATCCCCTCTCCAGCTCCCCATTTCCTGTCCTGGGCCCAGCACCTCCCTCCCATCCCCCATGGCTGTTTGGTCCAGTGGGTCCATGGAGGAGCCTTTGGGCCTTGGGTGAGGGCAGCAGACGGGAGCGCCTCAGGCTGGAGCTGAGCCTGGGGAAGGAGGGGGGGAGGTCGTCCACCCCTCGACAGTTTTCAGACCTCAAGGAGTCACCACGAAATTCCATTCTCCTGACAGCAAAGAAATTGAATCACTCTCGCCAAAGCCCACGGCCCCACAAGAATGCTGAAAGCTTTGTCCTGCTGTTCCCAGACCAGCAGCTGCACCCGGCGCCCCCCACTCCCACCCAGCCTGGTGCACAGGGGTGCAGGAAAGCCCCTGCCAGGCTCTATGCCACGCCTCTGCCAGGCTGGGCAGCCCACTCTGGACAGTTGCTCCACCCCTCGCTGGGTGCAATGCAACAGTCATTCCCCTCTGAGCCTCACCTTGCTTTCTGTGCAATGGGCACGTTGCTCCTGCTGTCTGGTGTATCGAAGTGTTGCATAGCCAGGGCTGTGTAGCAGGAGTCAGAGAAAGCTGGGGTGCTCTGGGGCTCGGGGCAGGGAGCCCTGCCCCTTGGGCTGGGGGCCACCAAGGGGCTGGCTCTCGGGACCTGAGCAGGTGGGGGTATAGGGTGGGATGGCTGTGCGCCGCACGCCTTCCTGCCTCTTGCAGAATGCTCGGCACCTCGTGAGGACCGCAAATGGTGGATGCCACCGACCTGCATCCCAGGCTCGGGGCACAGCTCATGCAAAGATTTGGGGGCTTAGAGGTGCTTGGGCTCTTGGGCAATGGGGAGGGGTTGCAGGGAGCGGCAGAAAGGGGCTGGGACCAAGTCACGAGGGGCGTGGACACCAAGCAGGACTTGAACTCAGCCGAGCCCTGGCAGATTCTGATCCGTGTGTGTGCTGGGGGTGTGTGAGGAGAGCTGCCTGTTGCTGAGTCGAGAATAAATAGGACAGGTAGACTGGGGACAAGCAGATCAGGGTGCAGGCTGCCCAAGAGCTCGGGGAGAGAGATGAAGGCGGTGGAGGAGGGGCACGGAAGCATCGAGATGCTTCAGACCTGAGCTGGGGCTGAGCTGGGGCTCAGCTGACTGTTTTGGGGTGACCCACCTAGCTCTCAGGTCCTTTTTTCTCCTGCCCAACCCCTCCTCTCCAGCTGCCTGGAGACTCCAAGGCTGGGCTCTGGCTGATGAGCGAGGGGTTTACGGCAGGAGGTGACACCACGGGAGACTTGTCACTTGGGCACAGCCAACACCATCTGCTCAGGCATCTGCCTGCCTGAGGTGGCGCCTGCTAATTACCTGAGGGGAGGGGACAGGAAGAGGCCTGGGAACCCCCATCCCCCACCCCACCCATCACAGAGGCGCTAGGGGTCTGGCCCCCGGGCACGAAGAAGAACAAATGGGCCAGGAGTTGGGGGGGGGGGGATCCATAAATCTTTGTAGAACACCCATCATCTTCCAAGCCCTATTCTGCAGGTGACATTCAGGTGGAGGGAGAGGGACCATGAAGGGGTGTGTGAACGGTTAAAAGCGCCATTGCAGGCAGAGTGGTAAGCGCTGTGAAGATAACTGGTCAGTGAGCAGAGTGAGCGCTAAGCGGGGCGCAGTGTAGCCGTGGTGGTCGCAGAGGGCCTCCTAGGAGGAGATGCGGGCAGAGCCCGACGGGAAGGAGGCGCAGCCAAGCGGAGAGCCGCCCCCAGCTGCGCTTCCGGAAGATGCTGCGGGCAGAGGACTCGGACCCTGAGCCCGCGCCGGGCGGGCGGGGCGGGCGGGGATTTGGCCACTTCCGGGCCCGTCGCCCCTCACCCTCAACCCGAGGTGCAGGCGCGCATTCCTGCCGTCCTAGCTCGTGCGGTGGGCCGGCCCGGCCCGTGGGAAGGGACGGGGTTGGGGGCCGCCGTGTGCCGAGGAGGCGGGGCGGGGCACAGCTGGGCCACATCTGGCCCGAGCGCAGAGGGACCAAATGGGACAGAAGGCAGCCTTTCATCCCGCGCGGGGGGGGGCGACCTCCGTTTCTTCTCGCGACGGGGAGCCTGGAGGATTTCGGGGCATCAAGCCCCCCACATTCGTCCGGGACTCGAGGAAATTAGCTTGGGGCTAGGGGAGGAGTTTGGTACAGGTGCTTTCTCGCTGGAACCTCGTGTCCCTCTCCTTGATATTAAGAACGGTTGCCCTGGACCGAGCGCTCAGGTCCACCCAGGCGCCGCCCCAACTGCTCGGCCAGCACCATCCCAAGGGGAGGAAGCCAGGCTCGAGGAGGGGAAGTGCACAGCGAGGAAGTAAGGGCGTCCCCTGCGGGACGATTGAGCCCCGAAGCCCCCGTCCCAGAATCTCGGGCACCGCCCCGAGGGCGCGCCCCTCCGCGTGCCAGACGCCGGAGCGCTGCGCCCCCGCCGGCGCTGGCCAGCCCGGGTTTCCCCTTCAGGGCCAAGGGGGCGGGCCAGGCCCAAAGCCCCACGCCCCTAGGCTGCCCGCTGGGGGCGACAGGGGCGGGGCGTGCACGTGCGCAAAGGGGGCGGGGGCCGCGGCGCCCGCGGGGCAGTTCCCAGACCCCCGCCGCGGCCCCACGTGGGCGCTGCCAGGCCTGGGGGGCGACCCGCGCAAGGCCCCGCCCCAGGGCCCGGCAGCCAGTGAGCGCGCGGTGGGGGCGGAGATTCGCGGGGGGCACGCCCACAGGGGGGCGGTGCCAGGGCGGAGAGCTTTAAGTGCTCGGGGCGCGGGCGGGGCCCAGCTGCACTCGCCGCCGGACCCGGGGTCCTCGGCGCGGGCGTGCGGGGCAGGGCGCACCGGGCAGGGCGCACCGCGCGGCCGCCACCCCACCATGCTCAAGCGCTGCGGCCGACGCCTGCTGCTGGCGCTGGCGGGCGCGCTGCTCGCCTGCCTGCTGGTGCTCACCGCCGACCCGCCGCCGCCCCCGGTGCCCGCCGAGCGCGGCCGGCGCGCGCTGCGCAGCCTGGCGGGTCCCGCGGGGGCGGCCCCGGCGCCAGGGCTGGAGGCGGCCCCGGCGCCCGGAGCGCTCTCCCGCGAGGTGCACAGTCTGTCCGAGTACTTCAGCCTGCTGACCCGCGCGCGCAGAGACGCGGGCCCACCGCCCGGGGGCGCTCCCCGCCCCGCCGACGGCCACCCGCGACCCCCAGCCGAGCCGCTGGCACCCCACGATGTCTTCATCGCGGTCAAAACCACCAAAAAGTTTCACCGCGCGCGCCTCGACCTGCTGCTGGAGACCTGGATCTCGCGCCACAAGGAGATGGTGAGGACCCGCGGCCTGGGCGGGCGGGAGGGCTGGGTAGGGGGTTGCCGTCTTGTCCAGCTGGTGGCAGTATCCGATGGGCGCCAGACTGCATCTCTGTCCAGCCACTGGGAATATCTGGGGGGCGGTGACGTCAGTCCATCGCCTCCCAGCCCAGTTTGCCTGGTGGGGCCACTCTCCCCATGCAGTTATGGAAGTGTCCAATGGGGACCCATCCCCAGCCAACTTCCAGAGCCCTGGATGGCATACGCTGACCCCACACCAGCCACCAGTG
This sequence comes from Equus caballus, assembly GCF_041296265.1. Classification (NCBI taxonomy): domain Eukaryota; kingdom Metazoa; phylum Chordata; class Mammalia; order Perissodactyla; family Equidae; genus Equus; species Equus caballus. Next base: position 2,090,063 of record NC_091696.1, read on the forward strand.
CTTGGGGTTGGTGCCTTGTGATGCTTCTTGCCCCCAGACATTGGAGCACGTTAATGGGGTGTTATTGTCTCTAACCCTCTCCAAGGCAGATTCTGCATGGGGCGTCCACCCTGGGGAGGAAGGCTCTTTTCCTTAGAGGTGGAGTGTGGGGTTAGGGTCCCTGGCTCTGGGCGTCCTCTTCCCGTCCCAGTCATTGCTGAAGATAATCTGGAGTTAGGGTGGGTGTTGGTGGGCCCTGGAGAGCACATCTCAAGAGAAACAGCACTGGGTTTCGGGGTCTCTGCGGGGGACCCTCTCCCCGAGGTGCAGGAGTCTCTGGAGCCGGGAACCTTGCGCTTAATACACCCGAGCTGCGCATCGACTTCCTACACACACATAATAAAGACACACCCCACTTTGAAAATCTCCCTCGAGGCTGCAGCAGGACGGTTGGGTTGGGGCGGGCGGGACGGACGGAGACAGAGTGTGGGCCTTGCAGAGGGAAGGGTGGCAGGGGAACATCCTGGGGCTGGGAGATTCAAGGAACTGACTGGGCATTTGGGGTGGAGTCAGGGACCCTTGACTGGGCTCGGGGGTCAGAGCAGACCCCACACCTCTTCCACCCTGTTTAAACTCTCGAGGCCTGGGGCCTTCTGGCCTGGCAGGGCCCTTTTTTGGGGCAGGGTCCTGGCAAGGTCATGATGGGGGCTAGCAGGCAGGGTCCTCTCTCGTCCCAGAGTGGGGAGGGGGCCCTGGGAACCCCCTGGCAGCCTCCTGGGAACGCAGCGTCCCTTTCCCAGGGGCTCAGTGGCGGGCGGGAGGGGTGGCGGGGGCCGTGGGTTTTGTTCGGCGCCCAGGCCGTTAGGATTCCCAGCGCCCGGCGGCTCTCACGCCGGCCGCTTGGGCAAGGTAACAAAGCCCCTTTCTCCAGCGGAGAAAGGCGTCCGGCCTCTTGTGTGCAGCTATGCGCTCCATGGGAACCACCGCTGGCGTGCTGGCCACTCAGGTTGCCTGGCGATGAGGGGGCCTACGGTCCCCCCCCCCGACACATCCCTGACTGACAGCCCTTGTGGGGCACCATCCCTGAGCCAGGCACCCCCACCCCCAGGACTCTGCCTCCCTGCTGTGTGACCTGTGGCAACATTCAGCCCTCTCTGGGCTGACACCAGCTCTGAGCACCTCTCATCTTGAACGTTGGGGGCTTTCTCTAGTAGAAGGGATGTGGTCAGGGGGTCTCAGGTATCAGTTCCAGCTGAGCTAGGTGATCTTGGGCAAGACCCAGGGCCTCTCTGACCCTCAGTCTCCTCATCTCTGAAATAGGGAAAGCACTGCCCTTCCAACAGAGTGTTGTAAAAGAAGACTGGAAAAGCTGGAGATGCAGGGCATCAGCCCAGAGGGCACTCAGAGTGAGGTGGGTGCTATCACTCGCCTGGGCCCTGAGCTCCCAGCTGAAGGGCCACTCAGGTTTCCTTCTCGCCAGCTGACCCCCCACAGAAGAGGCCAAATCTGCCTCCAGCAATTAGTTCAGGCATCACAGCAAGCAAGAGCCCCTCCGATGGGGTATTGTGGGCCAGGGGTCCTTGAAACTGTCACTGCAGAGGGTCCTTCTTTCCCAGCCCTGTGCAAGGGTGATTCAGACCCAGTCTGATGGGGGAGACTCAAGGAAGTCAGGGCTGTGGTGGGGGAAACCCAGAGAGGCTGTGTAAGCCGAGACTGGGCATCTGACCTATGGCGGGGGGGGGGGGGGCGGGGGGAGACTTCCTGGAGGAGGTGCCATTTGAGCTAGACTGAGAGTAGAAAATACCCAGAAAGGGCACTCTGGGCATCACGAACACAAGCGTGACGGATGTGTGAGAAACTTCCAGCGACTGGAGTGACCCGGGGAGGGGCAGGGGGAGGTCAGCAGGGCCACACTGTGACGGGCCTTCAAGTCCAGGATGAGGGACTGAGCCTTTGGCCCACACGTTCCTCCCCAACCCGTCTCAGGAGCGGGCCAGGCTGCAGCGGCTGCCACCGCAGCGGCCACAATTGTTGGGGGAGAGCTTGGCATCCTGTGTTTCTTTGAATCGCAGCTCCAGGAACAATGCCGCTTCCTGTGGGTGTCCCCCCGCCCGCCCCCAGCCGGCCCTGCCGCCCTGGCTGCCCTGCTCTTCCTCCTGCAGCCTACTTGTCGTCCTCGGGGAAGCGGGGAGGGGGCCCCGGGTGTGTGTGGTGGGGGGGGGTCGTCTCCGTCCCTGGAAGGCACGGCCAGGCTGGACCAGCATCACCTCTGCCCCAGGGTCTGGGCCTCAGTTTCCTCACTCGGGTAGTAACAGTGCCCACCTCACAGGGCCATTAGGGAGATGAAAGGAGAGAATCAGTCTCTTTGCTTTGCTCTGGGCATGCCCATTGTACGGAGGGGGAAACTGAGGCTCTGAGCGGTGGGCGAGGCCCGGGGCAGCCCGTCCCCTCCTCTCCCAGTTGCTCTGATGCGCGGGGGCGGCGGGAGGGTGGGGAGGCTGGGCACCCTCGCACTACCGCAGCCCCACCCTCCCCAGCACTCCCTCTGGGCGGGCGGCCTGGCTCTCCCCAGCTGAACAAAGGTGACTTTAATCTCTGTAGCCTTGGGCTGGGTTTTTAGGGCACCACCAAAGCGCGGGAGAACAGGCCTCGCTTGATCTCATTAAGAAAGCATTTTCCTTTTAATCCAGGGGCGCAGCGGCGCGTCGGCACCGGCCAGCCTCAGCCTCCCACGGCATTCCTGGGCTGCGCTGCCGGAGAGCGGGCTGGGGGCCGGGGGCGAGTCTGTGCGTGCGGGCCGCCCTGGGGTGTCTGCTGGGCTCGGGAAGGAGGGGGTGCCTATGTGGATGGGGTGTAGATGGAGCCTGCCGCCCCCTTAGCTCTAAGCCCATGACCCACAGCCTGTGGCCTCACCCGCGTGCCCAGATCTGGGGTCAGGCTGGACAAGCAGCTGGGGCCACCCAGGTGAGGGTGGGCCCCCCGCGTGGGTCCCCCAGGTCCCTGGGTGTGTACTGGGTGCCAGGCTTGCACATGCTGGATCCTCCCTCGGATCCATTCATACAGAGAAGGCAACTGAGGCCTGGCGGGCATGGAGGTGGCGGTCTCCTGCTGGCGCTCAGGCTCCCCCCCACCCCCCCCCCCCCGCCCCCATCCCGCCTCCGGGCTCCAGGCTTTGCGCTCGCCGTGCCTGGGTGCGCCCGGCGGCACGCGCTGGGCGGGCGGCAGAGGAAGGAACATTCTTCCCCGTGTGTGGACGGGCCCAGGCGGGCGCCGGCAGCTCCTGGCCCCGCCCTGCGGCCCCCCTTCCGCAGAGCGATCCTGGCACGGATGGCCCTGTACTGGAAAGGTGGAGGCTTCATGTGGCCTTGGGCAAAGCCTGTCTCTCGAGCCCAGCTTTCCTCGCCCCAGCAGCAGGAGGGGGTGCCGGGCCGTGTGGCTGCGGTGGGCACCGACCCGTGGGCTGGGCCCTCTGTGATTTCCCGCCTCCACCCTGCTGGCCGTCGGGGTCTTCACAGAACAGCCGTGCCGCCTCGGCTCAGAGAAGGTGACCTGCCCGGCTGGTCACACAGCCGAGAGACCGCAGTGCCGGGCCGCACCTCTGCCCTGCCCTGCCCGCCGGACCTCGCGCCCAGCCCGGCCCAGTTAACCAGGCCAGCTGTATGGTAATGGGCAGCGCGGCCACTCCCGCTTAACGCGGCCGAGTTAAGGCCGCCCGGCGCCCCTCGCGGCGCGCGCGGCCCGGACAAAGCTGGCGGACAATGCCTGGTGATTCATCCTCCCTCCGGGCCCTTTGTCCGCGGGGCCTTGGCAGCCGCCCAGCAGAAGCCTTTGTCCCCGACTGATTGAGACTTGGCTTCCCAGAGCCGACCTCCTCCGCTGTCCCCCCACCGCCCTCTGCCCCCTCCCGCAGCCCGGGCGGGTGCTGTGTCAATAAGGGTGTGTGCCCCGCCAGGTGCGCGGGCCGGGCGGGAGCCGGTTACCTGGCGGGTGGGCGGGGCGCCCCACCTGGCTCGTGCCGCCAGCAGCTGCCGGGCGACCTTGGGCCCAGCTGTCGACGTGGGGGGTGGGGCCTGCGTGAACCCCAGCCCTGCTTCCACTCATGTTGGCACTTGAGCCCTGCTCTGTGCACAGGGGGAAACTGAGGCCCAAAGACGGGGTGGGGTGGTGGGGGGAGTGCGCGGGATGGAGTGGTAGCTGCTGAGACCCCAGGATGCCCAGCCCTGGAAACCCGCCACGGCCCAGGGGTGGGGCGCACAGGGCTGCCTGTTCAAGGCTGTGTTTCTCCTTCCAGACATTCATTTTCACCGATGGGGAAGATGAGGTCCTGGCCAGGCGCACGGGTGAGCCCAGGGCTTGGGGAGGTTGAAGGGGCTCCACTTCCAGGAGGAAAGGCTCCCCTCCGCCCTCTCACCCCCGCCCCCTCCCCCCCCGGGAGAGGTCACAGAGGCCACGGGCTGGGGAGCGCAGTTTACTCAACGGGTTTGCTCAAGGGCCCGCCCCACCACTCGGCCCCCCCCTAATTCTCATGCAAATGAGGCCCTTTCAGCTCCCCGGGCCCTTTGAGCTGATGTGGCGGCAACAGGTGGTCGGTGCTGGGAAAAAGCCGCCTGAATGGGCTGGGGCGGGGCGGGGACGCCCCGGGAGGGGGTTGGGATGGTGGAGGGGATCGCCAGGCCTGGTGTCCTGTGCTGGGGAGGGGGCTGAGGAGGGAAGCCGCTGCAGGGCACATCTTGAACCCAAGGTGCCATGGGCCAGACAGCCACCCACTCTATCCTGCTCTGTCTCACGGGGGGCCTGCTGTGTGACCCCAGGCCAGGCTGCCCTCTCTGAGCCAGCTCGGACCCACTTAACAGCCCCTTCCCCTTGTCCACAGGCAACGTGGTCAATACTAACTGCTCGGCTGCCCACAGCCGCCAGGCCCTGTCCTGCAAGATGGCCGTGGAGTACGACCGTTTCATCGACTCGGGGAGGAAGTGAGTGTTGGCCTCTGGCCGGGGCCCAAGGAACGTCCCCCGCTCCAGGCACCTGCTCTGGCAGTACCCGCCCCTGGCACGCCCTCCTGACGGCCCTGCCTCGCCCGCAGGTGGTTCTGCCACGTGGATGACGACAACTATGTCAACGTGCGGGCCTTGCTGCGGCTGCTGGCCAGCTACCCACACACGCAGGACGTCTACATCGGCAAGCCCAGCCTGGACAGGCCCATCCAGGCCACGGAGAGGGTCAGCGAGAACAAGATGGTGAGTGCTGCACCTACATACACCTGGGCTGGGTGGGGAGGAGGCGGGAGGCGCCCTCGTGGCTTGGGGTGGGGGTGGGGTCTCAAGACGTTGCCCTCTCCCGCAGCGTCCTGTCCACTTCTGGTTTGCCACCGGTGGGGCTGGCTTCTGCATCAGCCGCGGGCTGGCCCTGAAGATGAGCCCGTGGGCCAGGTGAGTGTCCTGGGGCACAGGTGAGGGTGCCCCACCAGCCAGGTTGCCCTAGGTCCCAAGGTCCTCCCAAGTGAGGCCTGGCTGGGTTCATCCTCCCAGCAGTGGGTGTCCCCAGGCTCACGTGCCTGGATGGGTTGAGTCATGCCCTGCCACTGGCCACTTCTGCCTACCAGGCACCAGAGGCTGTTAGCACTCGGGCCCATGCACCATTGGGCAGGACCCCTTCCAGCAGCCCCCACTGGCAGAGAATCCTCAGGCTGGTACAGAGGAGGGTGCTGTGCTGGGGCTCAGGGAAGGAGGCAGCTGTGGGCAGGAGAGACTATTAGGGACACAGACATGGTCTGCACTCTGCTCCCTGGGGGCACGTCCACCTTCTCTCTGAGCCTGGCTGCTTTGCTCTGTGCTACGTGCTGCCCGGCGGGCAGCCAGCTCCCGCCTCCACTCACCCGTCCATCCCTTCCCGCCCACAGCGGGGGCCACTTCATGAGCACGGCCGAGAGGATCCGGCTGCCGGACGACTGCACCATCGGCTACATCGTGGAGGCCTTGCTGGGTGTGCCCCTCATCCGCAGCGGGCTCTTCCACTCCCACCTGGAGAACCTGCAGCAGGTGCCTGCCTCGGAGCTCCACGAGCAGGTGCGCCTCCCGCGGGGGCCCGGGAAGGGAGTGTGGACCAACGGGAGCCCAGAGGAGAGAGCCCAAAGGAGAGCCGCTGGGCCAGAAGGGGAGGGGCAGATCCGAGAGAGGAATGGAGTGGGGTGGAGGAGGAGGGTGCGGAGGGTAGGGGAGGAGGATGTGGAGGGTGGGGTCACATTTTTTAAACAGGGGGGTCAGAAAGGGCCCTGCTGTTGGCTGCCACCCAGACCCCTAATCCTCCCACCAGCGTGGACCCTGCTCAAATCCTGTTGTCCATCCTTCCCGTCTTTGTCTTCGGTGCCACACACCTACCCTGCACTTTTCGGGTCTTTTCCTGCCTCGGTGGATGTCCTCTCACCCACGGCTGGCAGCTCTCCCAGCCCAGCCGGAGCCCCCACTTTGGCCTTATTCCCGGGGTTTGCAGAGCGGGTGGGCTGCAGTGTGCCATGGCCCACAGACCTTCCTTCTTGGACCGAGGAGGGGCAGGAGGCAGGGCTGTTCCCTCGTTCAGAGCCACATGGGCGGCCCCTCCAGCATCCCTCCGCCCCCTCCACGCAGGTGACCCTGAGCTACGGCACGTTTGAAAACAAGCGGAATGCCGTCCACGTGAAGGGGCCCTTCTCGGTGGAGGCTGACCCATCCAGGTGAGGAAACTGAGGCCCAGCGTCCCCTGTGGGTCTGGTGGAGCTAGAGTTGGGAGTCGCTATAGACAGTGCCCCCAAGAGTCCTGCTCAGGGTGGCGCAGGGCCCCCCCAGTGCTGTGGGTCTGAAGATGGGCGCTCAGCACCCCCACCCCACACGGACCAGCCCCCCACTCTGTCCTCACAGGTTCCGCTCCGTCCACTGCCACTTGTACCCGGACACACCCTGGTGTCCCCGCACCGCCATCTTCTAGCAGCCACGGCTGAGACCCCGTCCCTGGGCGCCCCTGGTATCCAAAGGGCCCGGGGACCCCTGTGGTGCCGCCCTGGCCTTGGCATTCAAGGCTCCCCCAGGGCTGCACCTGCGTGCGCGCGTGTACTGTGTGCCCGACCATGTAGCAGGCTGCTGGGCAGCTCTGCTCTGCCCAGGAGTGCCCCTCGTCTGCCTTTCCAGAGCCCGTGCCCCGGCAGAATCTGTGTGTCAGAGGTCGCTCTGAGGGCAGTGTAATTATTGCTACTCTTTGCGGGTCTTGGGGCAGCGTGAGATCAGGGGCTGCTCTGCTGAGCGCAGGCCCCATGCTGGGGGCGCCTGCACCCTGGGATCCCGGCCCCAGCCTCAGAGCCCCCAGGACCCCTGCGCCATGCCCCTCCCACTGAGCTCGGCGCGGGCACTGTGGCTCAGAGTGACAGCCACCCCAAGAAGCCCCCGTGGCCGTATGGCTCCCCTCCCCGCCCTGCTGGGGGGCTCTTCAGGTGGGGGGACCTCTCCACCATCTTTCCTTTGTCTCCCTCCGTGAGGGGGAGTCAGAGCTAAGCCTTATCTCCTCTCCCCAGTGGAGAGAAAGTCGCCCATAGTGGGCGTGTCTGTACATATCGTGACAGTATTTTTTTACTGTGCCTGTTTTTCGAGAGGGGGTGGGTAAAAAGTAGGATGTTTTTGTCTTTGTGCTCGGGGGTGGGGGGGGGGGCGGGGGAGGGTGTTACTTTATCTTTTCTGTGGATCAGAAAAAGCAGAAGCCCAGCTTGGGATGATCTTCGTTGCTAAAGCTGGTGGGAAGGTCTCGCTCTGTGTATTTAAATGTGGCCGCACCCGGCAGCAGGCCCCTCGCCGCCCTCCTGCCTCGTACCTGTCTCCTGCCCGGTACCTGTCTCCTGCGTGCCTGGCCCCGGGGCTGTGTTTTGTCTTCTGTTTTTCTTTCTGCAAAGACATAGCTAGGAAAGCGAACCATAAGGGAAAAGTTCTCAGGGAATTGAAGCGTGGTTGCTATGGTGACTCCTTTGCTGTGAATAAAGGTGGTCTTTGGGGCAAGCCGGGGCTCCTGGTCTTGGCTGGAAGTGGGGGCCGAGCTGCAGGTCCGCCAGAGGTGCAGCAGGCGGTGTGAGTGGGGGGGTGCATTTGCAGTTCTGTGGGGGTCAGAGGTAAAGAACCCCCCAAGCCGACTCTCTGGGATCAAAATAGCTCCTTGCAGGTGCCTGAGAGGCGTAGCCAGCCCGGGCGCCCAAGGATGCAGTCAGGAGGGTCCCAGCTAGGGGGCAGCCCTGAGGGTCTGGAGCCCCAGCCTGTGCCAACCTGGCCCGGTGACCTCCGTACCTGGCTTCATCCCCGTCACAAGCCCACAGAGGTCATCGTCCCATTTTGCAGATGGAGAAACTGAGGCTCGGAGCAGTTACGCCAAACTCAGGCAGCTGGGCTGGTGGGGTAGTGAAGAGCTCAAACTCAGAGGTCGGGTGGGCCTCGGATCCCGGCCTCCCCTCTTTGGCGCTGCGTGCACCCCCTCCTCGTGAAAGGGCTTGGTGCCCACACCGACCTCGGGCTCGGCCCGCACTCCCACCTGAACAGGTCCCGGGAGAGCGGGGAGGAGTCACACAGCTCTTAATTTCTACGGAAAGCAGCTCCTCGGGGCCCTTTCTTCCTCACACAAGGCTTTGTGGGTGGGCCGGAGGTGGAGGGGGCTCCAGCCCAGCAGGGGAACCCCCCCACCGGCCCTGGCAGGCACGGGCAGCCCTCGCTTCCTCTTTCTCCAGCTGAGCCCTAGTGCCCTGCGGCTGGCTCTGCTGGCTCCTGCCCCCAGCTGCCCCTGCAGGTACCTGCTCTGTAGGCTTGGGCTGCAGGGTCCCTGTGACCTCCATGCCCCCCACTCTGGTCCAAGCTTAGCCTTATCGACACTCGGAAGCCAAGTCATTCGAAAGGTGCCTCCCTTCCCCACGGCTGACCTGTGGGGGCAGAATGCCAGCCTGCCCCCACCAGACATGCTCACATACTCGGCACCCCCAAACTGGTGGCCAGGGAGGGTCCCTGCCTCCCAGCCCTTCCTGGTGGCTGTCCCAGCCTGGGGGCCGACTCGCTGGGGCCTGACCCCACCTCGGCCCTGCACAGCCCTGAGTCAGCAGAAGTGGTTTCCAGAAGGCCTCGGGGCAGCTGCCCCAGGGGGTGTGGGCAGTGACTGGGACTGTGGGAGGGAAGGAGGGCCTCCTCCACCATCACCCAGCCTGACCCCTGTCTAGGGGGTGCCCCCGGACTCGGCTGCCGTCATCCCCCGGCACCCACTGTGTGCCAGGCTGGGTGGAGATGGCGACCACATCTCATCGGATGGCACAGGGCCCATCCTCCGACGAGGAAGCTGAAAATGAGCAGGAGGAGTCATAGCGGAACCACGGCCGGCCGCATGCGGGCAGAGGCCTGGGCCTCCTTCCTGCCCGGTGAGTCAGAGGGCCCGGCTGCAGACCCAGGGCCCCAGCACGCCCCGGGCAGCTGGCATCAGCCTCGGCATAGAGGTGGCGGCCACGGGGCACAGGTGTGGAGTCGCAGCAGAGTTGGGGCCATCCAACTGTCCCATTGTGGGGAGGGGGCACGGAGTGGGGACAGCAGAGCAGAGAGTCCGGGGCGGGGTGGGGAGGAGGTCTTGCAGCTCCCGCAGTCTCCACCTCCGTCTGAGAAATGGGGACAGGTGTGAGGGCAGCTGAGTCCACGTGCTCTGCGCCAGGGAGGGGTGGCGAAGGAGCAGGGGCCAGCAGCGGGGCCCTTCCCTCTTCTAGACAAGTGGCGAGGGAGGCAGGGCAGTTCTCCCTCCTTGGAAGGGGAAGTGGGTGCAGGAGGGGTCCCACGGGAACTGGGCAGCCGGTTTTTTCCATCTGCTGCCCTCGGGGTGTGAGGAAGGGGGCCTTCCCGGAAGGATGAGTCATGGAGCAGACGGGGGACCTCGCTTCTCCCCACGTACCGCCAGGGCGGCCCTGCCTCACTCTCTGGTGATGCACCGTGGGCATCTAGCCCCTCCCAGACTGCCACTCATTTGTGGGCTTCCAAAAACAAGAAGTCAAACCGTAGCCTTGGGGCTGCTGGGTGCTCCGTGAGGGTGGCAGTGCTCCCCCCAGCTCCCCGCTTCTGTGCTGCCAGGCGGGCCAGGGGGTCTGGGAAGGGCTGAGAGGGGTGCCAGGGTGCGGCCCCTCCCTGCTCAGTTGAAACACACTTCCTTTGACTGAGGCCATCCCGGCTGACTTCCTGGATGAGGCACACCCAAGCTGGAGTAGGAAGGCTTTGTAGAGATGGAGCGGGGAGAGGAGGGTGCCCTGGGTCCCAGCACAGTGGGGGCAAGGGTGCCAAGGTGCGGTCCCTCAGGGTGCCTGGAAGGCTGGAGACAGGATGGCAACGCTTTCCGTCTCCCTGGCCCTCCCCCGGCCTGGCCCACTCAGCGGCAGGCAGCCAGGGCTTTCCATGAGGAGGTGCAGGAGGCCAGATCCTGGCCATGGCTTCAGCCACTGTTGCCCTCTCTGGGCCTGGGGTCAGAGGGGAGAGGGGTGGCCAGAGCCGGCCTCTTTTTGTCCGTCAGGCCAACCAGCTGGTCCTGCTGTGACCCCCGGCGCTTGCCCACCCCAGCCTCACCAAGTGTTCTGGGAGGTGACCCCTCCCCAAGCCCTTTCTGAGCCCAGGGCTGGACCCACCAAAGGTTCCTGGTACCTCGCTAGGAGGGACCTGGGGACCTGAGGGCTCGTTGTCCCGGCCCCTGAGGGTGCCCAGATTATGTCGCCATGCTGAGTTTGGGGGCTCAGACACGCCCCTACTGCCTCCGCCCCTTTCGGGCCTCGGGACCCCCTCCGCGGACAACCTGCCACGGTCCTTGGGCGCCGGCTGGTGGCGAGAGCTGGAGGTTCCTCTTCCAGCTCGAGTCGACTTTTCCCAGGACCCCCGCCCGGATCTAGGGGTGCAGCCCTCGTGGGGCAGGAGGAGACAGACGTCTCTGCAGCCCCGAGCTTGCTCCCCAAGTTCACATCACGGATCATAACGTTAGTGCCGGTAATGGTTCATGCAACGTGTCTCCTCTCAGGAGGCGAGCTTGAGCCGACTGCTGAAGGCCACCCCAGGCCGCCCTCCTGTGCCCTGGCTCCGGGGCAGGGCTGGCCGTCCCCCACCCCGGTGGAATCTCGGATCCTCCACCCCGGCCCGATGACCGCTCGCCTCCTGCTCTACTGCGGTCACAGCTGAGCCCCAGGCCAGCAGCATGCGCTCCCTGGGAACTTGCTGGGAATGCAGATTCTCGGGCCACCCCAGCCCATCGGGAGCTCCAGGGTGGGTCCCTGCACTGTCTGTCCACCAGCCCGGCCCTGAGTCTCATCCTGACCACCCAGTGCCCCCTGCTGGGCACTGCCCTCACTCCTGGAGATGTTCCTATGGCCGCGGGGCGGGCAGACCCTTCTCTCTCCCTTCCGACCCTGTGGGAGGACCACAACATCTGCTGCCCACACCCCCACCTCCCGCCCCAGCCTTCTCCACCCCTGTCGTGGGTATCCACCGGCCCCCTCTTTCTGGGGAGATTTTGGCTTCTGGCTCTGGCCCTTCTCTCCATGCTGCTCTCGCGTCCGTTCCTGGTCACTCTGGTGTCCATTGTCCTTCCCACACCCTTGGCCTCCCCTCCCCCGACACCCTGCCTGCCTTGGTCCCCACTCCACTGTCACTCCCCAGACGTTGCAGCACCCCACTCTGCCTCCACCTCCTGTCTGCCCAGCTCCCTCCCTCCCCTGTCCTGACCCCCGCTGGACCCGGATCCCTCACCACACCCCTTGCAGGCTCATCCTTCCCTGGCCTTAATCCCAGGTCCAGTCTCGACCTTGAGCTCACTTTCACCTCCCCTGGCTCTCTCGCTTCCACACTTTGTCTCGGCCAAGCCTGCAGTCTCCGACCTGTGGCACCGAGCCCTCTGCCTCCTTGGCGCCCGCACCTGGGAGGCTGGAGGGAAATGCTCCCTGCTGGCTGGCCAGTCCCACCCTGAGTTCCAGACCAGGAGCCCCAGGGGCCCTTGCCACCGTGGCTTTCCCACGGCCCCAGGTGACAGCTCGCACCTTCTCCTCTCTCCCCACTTCCTCTTCAGCCTCCCTCTGTTTCCTGAGACCCTCTGCCACCTCCACCCCGACTCCACCCCCGACCCCCCTGCCGGCTGCCCAAATGCTCTAACCACTGGGCCAGGAGGAGGGGGCGCGCACCTGTCTATGGCCAGCCCCTCACTGTGACCTAGGTCGCAGCCCCTCTTGGCAACTCAGGAACATCACCCCGCCATTGATCCTCCCCTCTTGCCTCCTGCATCCATTCCATGCCTAGGGGATCGTTCCCATCAGCCTACCCGACATGCTGCTAGTTCCCGTCTTAGTGCGCACGCACACACCCACACATGCACGTGCGTGCACGCATGCACACACACACACACACACTTCTCCAGGCCTGCCCCTCCAGCTATCGCTCTGTTTTTCTGCTTTGCAGCTAAATTCCCCCAAAGGGGAGTCGCTTCTTGCTGTCCCCAGGTCTTTCCCTCCAGCCCCGTCCCTGCTCTCCTGAGCCAGCTGTCCGGCTTCATCAGACCTGTTCTTGTCCAAGACGCCAATGGCGTCCATCCAGGTCACTGAATCTGCCGGTCACTTCCCAGTCCTCGCAGAATCTGGCCTTCAGCAGCATGTGATGTGGTCCCTCATGCCTCCTTGACCCTGTCTTCATGTGGCTCCCAGGACACCCACTGTCCCGGGCTTCCTCCCACCTCACTGGTCACTCCCTCGCCCTCCCAGACCTGGTCCTTGGTCCTGCTCTCTCCTCTTCAGCACCCAGTCCTTGGGGGATGTCACCCTGCCTCGTGGGTGACATTACAGTACCTATGCCAAAGACTCCGGCCGACCAGCACCACCCCGAGCTCTCTCCCGAGTCCCAGGCTCGTCCATTCTGCCACCTCTCCACACCTGCCCTGGGGTGTCCAAGGGGCCCCTTAGGCTCAGCATGTCCAAAACTGGACCTCTGACCTCCCCCGATCCCATTTCAATTTATGACAATACATGCCCCCAACAGCTCAACCCACACCCCACACCCACACACAGTCTGCTGGGAAGTGCTGTGGCATTGCTTTCCAGAACCCAAACCCTTCTCACCACTCCACAGCTGGCCAGCACCCTGGCCTGGGCCGCCCTGAGCTCTCGCCTGCATTGCTGTCTCCAGCTTCTGCCCTGGTTCCCTTCCCAACTCAGCAGCCAGGGCGATCGTGTTAAAGTGAATGTGAGGCCATGTCAGCCTGCTCAACCCCTCCATGGCTCCCACTTCTCTCAGAGGCAATGTCAAAGTCCTTACAAGGCCCACAGGCCCTCTGCCATCCCCCCACCTTAGCTGCATCTCCAGCCACTCTCCCCCTTGCTCCCTTCACTCCAGTCACCCTCGCCTCCCTGCTTGAATGCACCAGGCACGTATCTGCCTCAGGGCCTTTGCACTGACTGGCGGTTCTCGCTGCCTGGAACCCTTTCCTCAGATATTCTCGAGACTAGCTTCCCGTGGCAGGCAGAATAACCGCCCCCAAAGATGTCCATGTCATAATCTCCAGAACCTGTGACTATGTTACCTTACATGGCCAAGGGGACTTTGTAGATGTGAGTAAATTAAGGACCTTGGGATGGGGAGATGATCCTGGATTATTTGGGTGGGCCCAATGCAATCGCAAGGGTCCTTACAAGAGGGAGGCAGGAGGGTCAGGGTCAGAGCGGGAGATCTGAAGGTGCCACACGACTGGCTCTGAGGATGGAGGAAGGGGCCATGAGCCAAGCAATGTGGCAGCCTCTAGGGCCGGATGTCGTTGTACCCTCCCTGATGCATAGACAGGGAAACTGAGGTCCGAGAGGGTGGGATGTGCCCAGGGTCTTTCCCTCGTGGCCCCCGGCTCTCCCTCCAAACATGGGCTTTCTTGCCTGGGCCCAAATGTCCCCATTTACGCTCCTTACCATGTGGCGCCCAGGAGTCCCAGAGCTGCAACCGTCTCCACCGCTGGGGGCTCAGTTTCCCCCCTTCAGAGCTCATCTCTCCTGGGCCCCCTTTGGCTGGGAGCTAGTCGATGGGAGACCACCGGGCCTGCTGCTGGTGTGTGCTGGGAGGCAGGGGCTTTGCCCGGCGCCCCCTCCTGTGCCTGAGCCTGTGTGCCAGGCAGGGGACACAAACACTCTCCTGGTCCAAATGTGCCTCCGCAGATTCCAGGGGGTCATAAGGGCCTTACTGTGAAGTGGCTTGGTATCGCCCTAAGTGGGGATGGGAGCCCCCCCGCCCCCGCAGGGCTGTGTCCTGGATTATGTGGCACCTGCCAGCCCATTTCTCAGACGAGAGCAAGAAGGGCCACGCCTACCTCGGAGGGCGGGGGAGGGTTCCTGTGCAGACCCCTAGGAAGGACTCCGGGGAGGCCAGGGCTGGGGGAGTGGCCCGGAAGCACCGGGAACCCCGCCTCGGTGGGGCGTTGGGAAGGACAGGAGTTACCACAGCGGGGGCTCAGGAAGAGTTCCTCCTGGGGCCCACCATTCTCCCACCTGGCCCCCTCCAGCACCCTGCCCTGGGCCAGGCCTGTCACCTCTCCTGGTGGCGGGAGGGACCTCCGCACCCCCATTCCCGTCCCCTCAGGGCCCTCCAGTACATGTCTACATTGCAAAGAGAGGCTTTACAACGTCAACGAGACCACCGTCCCCTGCCGAGACCCTGCGAGGGCTGCTGGGCAGACCGGACGCCCCGCCCCGCCCCGCCCCGTGGGGCCACGCTCATCCTCACCCTCTCCCCGCCCACCACGCCAGGCCCCGCCCACCCTCGCCCTCTCCCCGCCCACCACGCCAGGCCCCGCCCACCCTCGCCCTCTCCCCGCCCGGCCCCACCTTGTCCCGCGAGGCCCCGCCCACCCACGGCCCTCTCGCCGCCAGGCCCCGCCCCCGCCCCCGCGTGGCTCCCGGCCCCGCACGTGGCCGCTCTGCCCACAGACTTGGGGGGGAGCCAGAACAACTCAGGAAAAGAGGCCTGTTTTTTAAAATTTGTTTATTTTAAAACATGAAACCCAAGCTGAATAGAAACCACAGAAATTACATTGACGAGATTTTTAGTATTTGCCAAGAAAAATAAAGCCCCCAAAGAAATAAAAAATCAAACCCCAAACCCAGTTTAAAAAACAAAAAAACACACAGCGACAGCACATACAGCCATGGCCCTGCGGAGGTTGGAGGAAAATGAAGAGGCTCGGGCCTCAGTCCCTGCTCAGGAGGCTAAGTGACAAGCGGGGGGGGGAGGGGGGGCCGTGGGACCGGGTGCAAGGGCCAGGAGGGAACTGGGAGGGTGGGAGTCTTAACAAAACTATACCCAGATATGTTATATGTAACAAATATAAAGTGATGCGGCACACAACCATTACGGCTCAACAAAAAAAAAACCCACAAAGGCCCTAGTCTCACCCGCCCCACCCACCCCTCCTGGGGCTGGCAGGGGTCCTGGGCAGGGAGGGGACTGGTGCTCCGTCTGCACTTGCATAGTGACATGGGGTGGCCCTGGCAGGGGAAGGGTCTGGGGCTTCCTACCAGGCCCTCCCCCTCCCCAACCCTGCCCACCAGGCCAGGGGAGAGGGAGTGGACACCTGCCCAGAGGGCCCTGCCACCTGCTGCCCAGCCCGTTGGGGGCTGGGCAGGGGCAGCCACCCTCCAGCCCCACAGCACCCCTTCCCCCACGTGGTTAAAGACCACCCCCCAAGATGCAGCAGGGCCTGAGAGGCGCAAGGCCCACTGGTGCAGGGTGGGAGTGGATATGAAGAGGTCACCGGGACGGGGGTGGTTAGGAAAGGGGCCCGAAAACCCAGAAACAGAAAACCAACGGCAGGATGCGCTCCCTCTCCACGGACTGAGGCTTGGGTTTGAACCCCTCTTGACTCTTCCCCTTTTCCTTTATCCAACCTCGGTGAGCAGAGGGAACGCAGGTGGAGTCACAGACGGGGCAGCACGCGCACACGACGCGCGGTGGACACTGAGCACAATGCCACCTCCCATGCTATGTACATTCACATCGCGGCCCCGCCCGCCGGCCGCGGCAGCCATTTGTGCTTCTGAGCGGTGGCGGGGCGCACGGCAGCACCCGGCCAGGCTGCTGACGCCCCCTCCTGACCTGGGTGGAGCCCAAAAGAAAGACTGGGCAGGCCTCCTGTGGCCTGGTAGGGGCCCAGAACAAGGGCCAGGCAGCCCCTGGAGCACAGGGCCCTGTAGTGAGGTGTGGCCATGTCCAGGGGCTCAGATTCAAGGCTCAGGGCCCCAGGCGCACCTGGGGCACCTCCATATTTGCCCACCCACTCCCCTCCCCTCCCAGGGCGGAGCAGACGTGGCCTGGCCCCCACCCTACCCACACTTTTGGTCCCAGACACCAGCACAAAGAAAGGGGGACCGCAGAGGAAGGGAAGGCAGCCTCCCTCAGGCCTGTCCAGGGAAGGGGTGCTGCCCCCTGCTCTGGGGGAAGAGACCACGTGTCTGTAAACTGCCAGGCCAGCTGCCTGTCCCCCACTGCGGGACCCCAGCCTGGGCCCTCACACGTGGCTGTGGGTGGTCCTCTGCTGCCCCTGGCCAGGCACACAGACCAGAGCCCACATCCGGCCTGTCCATGTCAGGCTGGCTGGGCCAGGGCTGGCAGGGCACTTCCTGTCCTGGTTTGGGGGCGGCCCCACCCTCCACGGCAGGAAACAGCAAACATTGTACACTAAAGCCAAAAGCACCTTAGGGAAGCCTTGCTCCCACTTCACAGGCGGGCAGACCAAGGCCGCAGGGACCTCGGTCCTACAGCCCAAGGGACATTCGTTCCTGAGGACACGGTCCTCCTGAGGCAGCACTGCCCCTGGGGAGGGGTCTCCAGGCCCTCAGGCTGCCTGTCGGTCTACACGCCCGCCCCCCAGCAGCACCCCAAGAAAAAACGGCTATTCCAGCCTGACTCCCAGCCGGCTGTCCTGGGCCTTGTCTCTGGCCTGGACTCGGGTCATGCTCGCGGCTCTGCCAGGGGCGTCCGCGGAGGCTGGGGTAAGGTTAGTGGTTAGTCCCAAGAGGGGCAGCAGGGGCCGAGGGCGCGTTCACAGCCAGCTCGGGTCCAGCCCTCGAGGCCGGGCTCCGGGGCACAGCGCCTGTCCTGGATGGAGAGGGAACCGAGAAGGCAGTGCCGCTTGGCCCGCAGCTTCCTGCCCTGGAGATGACAAATGTGGTTAGTGCAAAAAACGACCCAGACGGAGCTGCCAAGTCTCTGGGGTGGGGGAGGGGGTTTGGCACCAAGAAGACGGCCAGCAGTGAATGAGCGGCCTGGGCTCGGCGTGGCACCTGCTGTCCTCCTGCCACTGCAGAGGGCTGGGTGCCACGGGCAGGGCAGGCGCTGAGGGAGAGAGTGACAGTGGACAGGAGGCAGAGAAAGGGGGCCTCCCTGTGGAGGCTTCGGGCAGCCGTCAGGAGGGGGCCTGGGGTCAGGCGGGGAAAGAGGAGGAAGGAGCTCCAGACACTGCAGAGAGAGGCGCATGGACAAGCCGCAGGAGTCTCCACGGTGGGGAGACAGACGAGCGGGCGGGCACACCGCCGTCCCCCAGATGCCTGGCACAGACGGGGCCCTGCGCTGCCTGCAAACCAAGAAGCGAGGCCCAGAAGCATCGAGGGCACACAGGAAAAGCGTCAGAGCTGCAGGAGGGAAGGAGCGGGCTGGGGTGCGAGGCCAGGAGGCTGCAGGGTCCGGGGGTCAGCGTGCTGCAGAGGGAGCGTCAGGGACACAGCACCGTCGTGTCCGGCCCAGAGCAGGGCTCTGGGAACTCGAATCCTCAGAGGCAGAGGGGCGAGGGGGGTGGGGCCGGGAGGGCCCGGGCTTTGGTGGCAGCGCTGCCACATGTCCAGGTGTGTGACCCAAGGAGAGGATGCAGGCCCAGAGCTCTGCGTCTCCACCGGCCTGGGGCTCATGCCAGGTAACCCCACGCCCCTGCAGGAAGAGGAGGGGAGGGCAAGGGGCTGCAGAGGTGCCCACAGCGGCCTGGCGACGTGCAGAGGGTCCGGCGGGCAGCACGGATATAAGCGGCAGTGCTGGCACGGGAAGGAGAGGGCGGTTGGCACGTGGGGCGGTGGCTGGCCCGGGCGGTCTAGTGCCCGCTGCTGCTGGAGTCGGGGCGAGGCTGGCTCGTGGCGAGGTATTTGGCTCTCATGCTGGAGGTGTACTGGAGGGAGACAGGGAGGCAGGCAGTCAGCAGGGTGGTGGATGCGGCCAGGCTCAGGCCTTGGCGGGGTGAGCCAGAGGGACCCCTGGGGTAGGACAGGCGCACAGCAGACAGAGTCCTTGGGAAGGGGCTCCAGGAGGGGCCCGCTGGCCCAGAGCCTAGCCTCTGAGGCCTGGCTGGCTGCGCCAGGGAGCAGAGGGCTGACCGCCTTGGCGCAGGCGCAGGATGGGGAACGTCTCCCCTTCTGATGAGATGAGCACTCAGGCCCCTGTTGTGGGCATCTGGGCGCTAGGCCTGGCAGAGCTCTGCCCCCACCGGGAGCCGGAGCTCAGAGCCTCCCTAACTGCACTCCTCACACCCAAGCCCTGAAGGCCACACACAGGCTGCTTCCTCCCACGGCGCAACCCTGGCTGGGGGGCCAGGAGGAGGGCGTCACGCAAGGGTGCAACTAGGCTGTGTCCGAAAGTGGGTCAGATGGTCCCCGAGAGCCCAGACAGGCAGGGTCACGGGCCACAAGGATGAGGAGACCCCACGGCCACTCTGCCCTGCCAGCCCGGGAAGGAGGGCCCCAAAAGCTGCCCAGGCCCCTCAGGCTGGGTGGGAACCAAACTGTGGGCTCCTCCCGGGTCACAGAGGCAGTGACAGGGGGCGGGGGGAGGGGACGGCCGGCACATCTTGACCACCCCTCATCCAACTGGAAGCATGAGGGCCTCGCTTAGTGCACATGCGTGAGTGTGTGCTCACGAGGAACACACATGGAGGAGATGTGTGCGACAGCCAGGCAGTGTACGAAGGGCCAGACGCCCATAGGCGATGGGGACGAAGGCCAAGGCATGTGCCATGTGCCAGTGGTAGGAGCCTGGCAGGGTGACCCAACAGCCACACACTAACCCTGCTGACCCCTGGGAGCTCCAGCAGCCAGACTCCCCACACCACAGTCCCCACATCAGGAGGGACAATGTCCCCTGGGCCCCAAGAGCCCTCATAGAACTCTTGGCCCAGGAGAAGATTGTGCGTGCCCATCGGGCGGCCACGGAGGGCATGCCTAAAGGAGGAGCAGCAGGTGCCAAGAGCCATGTCATTCTGTGGACATGCGGCGGGGGCAGGGGACAGTGGGCAGCAGCCCGGACCCCAAGCAGGCATGCACGGCACCATGTGGGGATGGCTGGGAGGAGCTTGCACGCTCATCTGCACACACTCGCGTGCGCTTCCAGACACGCAGGGCGGCATGAGGGCCGGGCCTGCTGGCCGCAGCCCAGGGTGCTCACTCACCCGCACTCTGACTCCTGAGCCCAGGCACCAAGTGCAGGCATGCACGGGGGCTGGGTGACGGTCTCCTCGCTGGGAGGTGACACGAGGGGCTGGGGCCCCTGCAGCTGGGCTGGGGGTTCTCTGGAGGGGCTCACTGCCCCTGAGATAAGGACGCCAGGCCCAGGGCCAGCAGCAGAGCTGGCCCCACTAGCACTGAGCTGACAGTCCTGGGGCACGTCGGCTGGTGAGGGGTAGCAGGGAGCACAAGGCATGGAGGCACAGGTGGGTGGGCAGTGCAGGGCAGGGAACCCGGGGTGGATCAGTACCTGTCACTCTGAGGACACGGCCACCACAACGTTCGGGCACTGTCCATGGGCTTAAATTGCCAGCCTGCATGGCTGCCAGAGTCCAGGGCAGCCAGATAGCGCTAGGAGGGCCCGGGGTGGGAGGGGCGCAGGAGAGAGAGAGAGAGAGAGGGCAGCCTCAACGCCAGGCGAGGGCCCGGCCCACAGCAGGCCTCAGGGGGGCCAGAGCGGAGTGCCGATGAGGAGGGCAGCCTGAGCGTGGCAGGACGGCCTGGGAGCCCGCACAGCCCTGGTCCAGGTCCAGGGCACCCCAGGCCAGCTCTGTGCTGCACAATGGGCATTTCTGAAGACAAGCGGCCTGCAGCCTCTCTGGCCCTGTCCTTTGTAGCCCACCACCTCCAGGAAGCCCACCAGGCCTCTGCCTCTCTGCAAAATCCTTCTGTTTGGCACCAAACCACCGCGTCCCCTTTTCTGTGTCTCACCCCCAAGACCAGAGGGAACAGCAGGCCAAGCCAGAAGACCCAGGGGCCGATCCCAGGTCGAGCTCAGGAAGCCACGGACGAAAGAAGAGGAAGCAGAGCCGGGTAGGAAGAGAGAAGTCAGGCCCCCTCGGAGCTGAGCTGACCCACCAGGCAGGGGGCTCCTGGCTGCCCCCTCTGGCCCCAGGGCACCTCAAGGCCGGCTTGTGAGCCCACCCAGCCCCGTCTACTCAGCCAGACGCCCACCCGAGAGCCCTGGCTGCTGGAGCTCCCACTGCCTGCAGGGCCTGCACTGCTCGTGGGGCCAGACTAGACCACCAAGGGGGTGGGGCGGCGCCCCCACCCAGGCCTCAGGTCCCCTGCCCACCCTCCTGCCCCGAGACTTACTGAGGGCGGTGGGGACTCGCGCCCGATGAGGGGGGTGTTCTCACAGCGGGGGTTCTGGAAGTTGGCATTCTGGCTCCTGAGGCGGGAGGAGAGCGGCTGTGAGTGGCCACTGGCCTGTTCTAGAGCCAGGCAGACCTGTGCGTTCTTGTCACCACCCTGTCTGCAGCCCAGTAAGCAAGGGCCTGGGGGTCCTGTGACACCAGCACTGCAACAGGGCTCTGAGTGGACCCACGGCTGCCACCTGCCCGCCTTGGCCCAGCCAGAGACTGCCCCCACCCGGCTGCCTGCTCCCCGCGGGTTGGGCCGGGCCCCAGACACAGAGCAGTCATCTGGCCGAGTGGCCTCCCTGTGGCCTTGACCCAGGTTTGCCCGGGATCAGCAAGCATTCAATGCCAGGCTGACCCCCACAGCCTGGGCACCCCCAGGGAGGCCCGTCTGAAAGCAGCCCCGACTATGCCAAGCCCCTCTCCTTCCCGCTGGTGGCCCAGGCAGGATCCGCACCCTGTGCCCCCGTGGACATACCCGCTGGCCACACTGAGCCCCATGCAGCCTGGCCCGGAGCCTGGCTCCGCCTGTCCCCGCCCGGGCTTCCCCTTGCTCCTGGCACGACTCACATGTACTCGGTGACCGGGGCGTTGCTGACAGTGTGGGCCGCAGCCGGGATGCTGGTCTCACTGCCGTAGCTGCTGCCACAGCTGTACAGACTGGGCATGTGCACACGGTAGAGGCTGTCGTGCGCCTGCCGCGGCCCTGGGGCAGCCTCCTCCTCCCCGTCCTCGTCGGGGCCTCTGCAGGAAGGGACACCAGCACAGGCTCAGGCCCAGACACGAGGAGGCCAGCCCCAGGACCTACGGGCGTCAGCTCCGGTGCAGACGCAGCTGGTCCATCCCAGCTCGGCCACGTACAGGCTAGGGACTGTGGGCAAGTGACCCTGCTTCGTCCTCCGTAACACGGGACACCCAGGAACCTGTACCCCGGCCTGCACAGAGGGATGCTGACTGTCAGCTTACTGAAAGGAGGGGACAGGGCCCCTCCTAGGGAGACACGGAGGGCTGGGGGGGACCCTGTTTCAGCTTTCAGCTCCCGCCTGCCCCTGGGAGGCCTGAGCCCAGTCCTCCCCACGCCGCTGCCCTCTGGCTCTCCACCCTCCACTCCACCCAGGCTGCTGCGGGGCGAGGCAAGGGAGCCGCCGGCCAGGCCTCTGCTGCTCTCAAGCGCCACCATACCCTGCCTGGTCCCAGATGGGACTTAGGGCTGCACTGCCTGGTGGTGAGACACAGGTCAGCCAGGCCTGGGCTTACATCCCCCCTCACCACCAGCTGGGTCACCTCAAGCAGAGGGTCTCCTCGCTGTGTTCCTTGTGGTGAGATAAGCAGGACACTGGTAGCACTTGTCTGAGCACCGACTCCAGCCAAGCCCAAGGCTGAGCCCTCACAAGCAGTGGCCCATCTAGTGCTCCCTGACCCTGGAGGGTGGATTCTTATACCCCCACGCTACAGGGAGGGAAGTTGAGGCCCAGCGTGGTTACATGACTTGCCCACAGTCACCCAATGAGTGAGGGTAGAACCAGGATCTGAAGCCAGACCATGTGGTTCTAGGGCTGTGCTCTTAGCCACCCCCTATAGCTACCACCTTAATCACCACCAGCATCATCACTACCACCACCACCATACCCATGCCCATTACTACCATCATCTCCATCATCACCATCATACCTATGCCCATCACCACCAGCACCACCATCATATCCATGCCCATCACCAGTATCACCACCATCATCACCATCATCACCATCATCCCCGTCACCATCATCCCCACGCCCATCACCACCATCACCACCATCATCCCCGTCACCATGATCCCCACGCCCATCACCACCATCACCACCATCATCCCCGTCACCATCATCCCCATGCCCATCACCACCATCACCACCAGCATCATCACTACCACCACCACCACCATCAGCACCACCACCACCATACCCATGCCCATCACCACCATCATCTCCATCATCACCATCATACCTATGCCCATCACCACCAGCACCACCATCATATCCATGCCCATCACCAGTATCACCACCATCACCACCACCATCATCACCATCAGCACCATCACCATCATCCCCATGCCCATCACCACCATCATCACCATCACCATCATCCCCATGCCCATCACCACCATCATCACCATCACCACCATCACCACCATCATCACCATGCCCATCATCACCACGACCATCACCATCATCGTCACCATTACTATCACCATCATCATCATCACCATCATGACCATCACTGTCACCATCATCATCACCACTGCCACCACGGGCAGCACCACCATCACCATCATACCCATGCCCATCACCATCATCATCACCATTACTATCATCATCACTATCACCATCATCATCACCACCATCATGACCATCACCGTCACCATCATCATCACCACTGCCACCATGGGCAGCACCACCATCACAACAGAAAATAACAGAGTAGAAATCCAAACAAAAGAAAGGGATCTGAGCTGAGCTACTTGCCATCCAAGCTGGGCCAACAAGAAGCAGTCACAGCCCAAATGGGAGGGGAGCTAATGGGTCTGTGATATGCACTGTGGGGGCCCAAGAAGGGAAAGGGGCCTGGTACCCTCATAGAGCACTCATGCCAGTACTGACGGGGGAGACTTGAGGCAGGGGCCACCAAGACCCCTACTGCAAAGATAAAGACACAGCAGCCCCATGGGAACTAGCTGCCATCCTGGTCACCCACCTGAGTGGGCCATGGAGGCACGGCCACCAGGGTACTCCCCGCAGAAGCTCTGATTCCCCACAGGCAGCCAGTGGGTCCGCCACCCCCAGCCCTGTATACTTGCACCCAGGGGTAGGGGGACGGAGGAAACATTCTTTTTTTTTTGGAGAAAGATGAGCTCTGAGCTAAAATCTGCCTCCGATCCTCCTCTTTTTTTTCCTGAGGAAGATTAGCCCTGAGCTAATATCCATGCCCATCTTCCTCTACTGTTTTGTTTATATGTGGGATGTCTACCACAGCATGGCTTGACAAGCAGTGTGTAGGTCCGCACCCAGGATCCGAACCAGCAAACCCTGGATCACCAAAGTGGAACCTGCAAACTTAACAGCTGTGCCACCGGGATGGCCCCTGGATGAGACATTCTGAGCCCACCCAGTCAGAGGCGTGGAAGGGCATAGGGCGCAGAGCCAGCACAAGGAGGCAGGAGACCCCGGTTCTGCCTGCCTGCTCTGGTCTTGCGTGTCATGTCCCCTGGGGTGGGAGCTCCTTTAGGCTCAGTTCCCATCTGTGAAATGAGGGTGCTCATCTCGGACCCACCAGCCTCAGAGTCGCTGCAGAGGCTTGGAGAGTGTTAAGAGGTGAGGAGGCATCTGTCCCTGTCTCTGGGGACTAGAACTTGGAGGGGTCCAGAAGCACATCCTTGCATGCTGTGCAGCCTGGGGCAAGCTCCAGGACCTCTCTGAGCCCCTCACCTCTTCTGCTGCCAGGTATGAGGGACGCTGCAGACAATAGAGCTGAACATGAGGGCTGTGACGAAGGAGAAGAGGGCCAGGTAGATGAGGCCCTCGACGCCATCATAGCAGAAGCCTGTCAGGGCCTGCATGTAGTCCTGGGGCGGGGCAGGGACGGGAGAGACAGGAAAGCAGGATGAGATGGAACACGCCCACAGCCATGCCCGGCCCCAGCTCCTCCCTCCGCCCCCGGCTGCTCCTCCTGCCTCCCAACCGCCCCCCCAACCCTGCTGCTCCCCCCACCCCCGAGTTGCTCCCCATGTCCCCCACCCCCGTCGCTCCCCCCGCCCCAGGAGGCCGGTTCCCACCAGGTGCAGGCTGCGGCAGTCTACGAGGGCGGTGAGGTGCTGCAGGTTCACCTCCGTGCCGTTCAGCACCTCCTGGACTCGGAGCAGGGGGTCCTGGGGGCATGCACACGTAAGGTCAGCACTGTGCTCAGCAGGGGGACCCGAGCATCCACAGGTCTCCTGGGAGCCCCCAGTCTCCCTCCACCTCGTCCCCTGCCATGGAGACCACCCTCGACCCCGCAGTTGACCCAGACCCTGAGGACCCTGGGCTTTCAGAAACGAGGGCCCCAGAGTCGGTGCCTGGCCTCAGAGGGACTGCTGAAGACGCAAGGACAGCGAGGAGAGGGGCCCACAGACGTCTGCTTAGAGCGGACACCACTGTGCGTCCCTTTAGGACAACAGGAGGAACAGCAAACCTTCACGGGTCTCCCGACGCAGGCCTGGGTCTCTTAAAAATCATGTTTTAAGGAACAACTAAAGACGAGGGGAAATTTTCATGGTATCTTGTGACAAAACATTATCCAAAATGCTCTGTGTAGAGCCCGATCCATGTGTGTGCGCACGTCTGCCATGTGCACGTGTCTGCCGTGCGCGCATCTGCCGTGTGTGCCCATCTGCGTGTGTCAGCCGTCCCTGTGCACGCGTCTGCGTGTGCGTGTCTGCCGCTGCACTCGTCTGCCGTGTGCACATGTCTGCCGTGTGCGCGTCTGCTGTGTGCACGTCTACTGTGCGTGCGCGTAGGTCACCTCCACCTCACGGCTGACAGTGGCTCCTCCAGTCTCTGCCTCTTACCCCACGTCTCCTAAGGACCCTCTGAGATCCCAGAATGGGTTTCAGGATAATATGACCTACGGTTACTGGCTGAATCGTGTCCCCCCAATTCACAGGTTGCAGTCCTAAGCCCAGCCCCTCAGCATGGGATGGCATTTGGAGATGGCGCCTTCAAAGGAGTGACTAAGGTCAGATGAGGTCACTAGGGTGGCCCTGCTCCATCAGGACTGAAGAGGAGATGGGGACACAGACACCACAGGGAACCACCACCAGCCCCTCAAATTCCTCAGGGGGTGCCCCAGCCCTGAGAATCGAGGGGGTGGGGGGCTCTTCCTTTGCTCCTGCATCTGTTTCCGTTAAACCCATTTTTTAATACAAACAGTAGGTACGACTTTTAAAATAAAGAACAGAATGGTTTGTTAAAACCCACCGGCAACCCCAGGGAAGTGGAGGGCAGGTCCCGAGTGGGTCTGCAGCACGCCCCCCTCCCCTGGGGACAAAGCGGCCACACTGCACGGGCCCCTCGCGCCCCGCCACCTGGCCCGCGGCCCTCACCTTGGTGGCCGGGTACTCCTGCGGGACGGTCCTCAGGAGCTCGGCCACGACGTCCTGCATCTCCACCAGCGCCTTGTGGCTGCCCGACAGCTTCTGCTCCACGGAGAGGCCGGCTGAGTCCCGTGGGGCCCGGGGCAGCCCGTGTCTACCCCACGAGGCCCCTGCACGCGCGCGCACACACACACACACGGGGCAGACAAGCACTGGTGCTCCAGGCTGCTGCCAACTGAGGGGCGTCAGCCTGTGAGGCCACCGAGCTCCAAGGGCGGGTGGGCTGCACCAGGACCAGCGGGGCAGCCGGCACTGGGCTCTGTGGGCCCAGGGACCCTCCTCCTCAGCTCCCCCCATACTCAGAGGTGACACAGATCACCGTGAGGACGGTGTCTCTAAAGCAGAGACAGTCGTCAGGACTCCAGAGAGCCGTGCCATCACTGGAGTGACGGACAGTCAGCTACAGGGTCCCCTCAGATCCCACCATGACGACACCTGTCCAGCCACTCCACAGAGCGGCACAGGACCCCCCACAGGGAGGCACCCCTGGGTCCCTCCACGCCCGCTAGACAATCGGCTTTGCCCTGCATGGATGGCCGAGGGCAACTTGAGAAATGAAAGGGGTCCCGGGGACTTGGGGGGCATTACACAGGCCACCCCAAAAGGCTTGCACCAAGGGCGTCAGGCCGGCAACCCCGGGAGCAGGTAGCGACATTCACACGGTGTTTGCCCAGCTGCCTCCCAAGGGCACCCAGGGTCCCAGGGCTCTGAGAGGCACAACAGTGGGCCTGGTGGGCTGGCAGGTCTGGCTGTGGGGCCAGGGCCCACTTGGCCTCTTCACGCACACGTAAACACGGTGCTCGGACGCTGCCCCCACCCGGGCCTCGCAGGGCCGCAGAAGCCGAGCTCTCACCTGCTGGAAGGGGTTGGCCGCGTGGGGCGAGCAGGCCAGGTAATACTGCAGGATCTCTGCGGAGGGAGAGGGCAGCTGAGCGACTCGACTGCTGCCGGCTGTGGGTCCGTGTGTGTGTCCGTGTGCGCTCTCCCAGGGACACGTGGATGCACGCACACATCTGTGCATGCGTGTCTGTGTGTGTGCACATCTGTGTATGTTGTGTGATTGTGTCTGTGCGTGTGCTTGCTTGTGTATATAGTTTGTGTGCATGTACGTGTATGTGCACAAGTGTATTCACAATGTGTCTACATGTACACTTCTGCATGTGTGCACATATGTGTGTGCATGTCTTATGCATGTGTCTGTGTGCGCGCCTGTGCACATGGGGGTGTCTACACATGCATGTCTGCGTGTACATGTCATATATCTGCGTGTGTGTGCAAGCAGGAGGGGTGTGGCCTCCAGGGAGCCTAGGGCTGGGGACCCAGACCCTTCTGCTCCAAGCACTGCCCCCCCAGCGTGCACAGTCCTCTCTTTGGGGGGAGCCTCATACCACCCCTCCCTCTAGAGCAGCAGACAGGGCACTGGGGGTGGGCAGGGAGTCAGAAGACCCCAGGGAAGAGCCACTTGGGCAGAACAACAGGTCTTAGGCCAGAGAGTCCCCCCAAAGAGGAGGGGACGCAGCCCAGAGGTCGCAGCCTAGAGGGCCCAGGACGCAGATGGCCAGTCTGCCTCATACCCATTAAAACAGGTGTCAATTCAGCGTCCACTGTTGAAAGATGGGGATTCCCTTACAATTCTGGTTCTGGAAACCTGCGGAGACTCGAGCCCAGCTGGAGCCGACGGAGGACCCTTGGACCCTGACTGCCTCCCCGCCCCGTGCTCCCTTGGGGGCTCAGGGCCCTACCCGTGAACAGTAACACTGGCTTTGGAGCTCTAGGTGCCTCCCTTCTCAGGGGCCCTATGGGGCTCAGCCCAGGATGAGGGCCGGCTGCAGCCCAGGGCAGCCCCCTGTGCCACACAGCGTGCGGCCCCTCGGGTCTGGGCTCCCACGGAGCTTTAGCCACCTGTGAACGGAGCCAGCACAACGGCCTCGAGGGCAGCCTGCGCCCACAGGCAGGAGCTCGCACCATGGGAGGCTGGGGCTGCTCATGCCGGCTGAGAACCCAAGAGCCCTCGGTAGCGAGGACCTGGAGAGGCCAGGCTGATGGCACCGAGGCCAAGGACAGCTGTCACTAACCCTGCTGGCCCCCGGAGAGAGGCCCGCCCCCACCCAGGGGGCTCCTTGGGCTTCGGTGGAAACGGTTCCTTCGACTAAATAAACTAAAAGCCAGCCCACACGTTCCCAGTGGCTTTCTCGGGCAAAGGCTGGAGGACAGTCCTGTGACGGCCAGCATCTCTAGGCCACTCAGCAGCCCCGTCCCTAGGGGGGAGCCTCTCTCTCTCTCTCTCTCTCTCTCTCGGGGAGCATGCAGTACTAGCATCAGGGGAAACCACCGAGCTCAGCACCCTCCAGCTCTGACCGCATCCTGAGCCCCCGAGCCCCACACCGGCCTGCCTCCCGGATGTCCAACGTGTGCCACACCCAGCCCCAACCCCAGACCTCTCTGCCCCGACTCAGTCCATGGCCTGAGACAACAGCTGCTCAGACCAGAGACTGGCGTCCTCAATTCCTCTCTCCCCTACGCCCAGCTTCTCGGGAAGTCCCGTCAGCTCTTGCTCCAGAGCTCAAGGCTCCATCTCCTGCCTGTAGGAAGGCAGCAGGCTCCCTGCCTCCCTTTTTGACCCCCCTCATGGCTGAAGCAGCTCGAAGAATCTTTGAAAAGGAAATTCAATCACAGACCCTATCTCTCTCCTGCTTCCCACCCTCCAACAGGCCCCCCTAGAATAAAACCAAAATTCCTGACCTCAACCTGGCCCTGCTGGCCTCCTGACCCTCGCCTTTCCCAAGAGCTCTATTTTCTGCCTCACAAACATATCAAGTTCGTCTCTGCCTCAGGGCCTTTGCACAAGATGCACAGCCTTCTCTGGCTCAATTCTAATGCAACCTCTTTGGCAGGCCACCTGCTCTGATGCAGACTGTTGTCACCTGCCCCCACCCCTACGTCATCACTGGCCTCACACAGTGCCTGTCCTCATTCCCCCCACTGCCTTCCCCTGGTAGAAGGTGCTCCTGTCCACTCACTGGCTTCCTTATCTGGGTGGGTCCTGCCTCCCCCAGACCGAGGGCCCACGAGGACAGGGAAGCCTCAGCCTCACTAAGTGGGGTCTCCCCAACCCAGCCACAGGGGTACCAGCTCAGACGTGGCCGCAGACTCACCTCCACTCAGCACCGAGTGCTCCTCCACCATCCTGGTCACGTAGGTGTCAGGGTCCACACAGAAGTCGCTGGAGCCCTGGGGTGGGTGTGGGCAAGGAAAAGGGGTGACCAAGCCAGGCCCCCAACCCTCAGCTCTCAGGGTAGAGCCTGGGCTCCAGGGTCTGCTTTCAGCTCGGGAAGGTGGAGTAGGAATTTGGGGGGCACTGACTCGCTGTGTGCTCGTGGATAGGCCCCCACCCATCTCGGGACCTCGGTGTCCCAGGGGAGGGTGGGAGAGAGGAGTTGCTCCCCCGCCCCCACGCTGAGGCCCAGAGATGGGGCTCCAGTCCTTCCACCACTCACCACAGACACAGCCAGCTCCAAGCCCAGCGAGCCCCAGCTGATGGCCAGGGCCAGGACCCCCAGCAGGCAGACCCTTGGGGCAGAGAAAGCAGATCAGCAGCCCCCCAGCCAGAGGGTGGGGGCCACACCACCTGCCAGGCTGCAGGCCAGAGGACCAGGTCCCAGGGCACACCTGGGGGTCCCCCCACCCAGGGGCTACGGCTCCTCCCTGGGCTGGACTTAGCCTAAGGCCCGAGGGCCAGGCCCAGAGGAATCCCTCCGGGGCGGGCTGGGGCTCAGAGGGCTCAGAGTAGGGGCACGGAGAGTGGGTCTTGGCCTGGCCAGCCACGCGGCCTCCTAGCCCCCAACTGCGGCCCCTCTCCCCCGCGGATGCCCGGTCTCGGCTTTCAGCCTGGCCCGAGCCTGCTCTCCACAGCACGGCCGGTGGGGCCTGTCACTGGACCAGCCCAGGCCTGCCTGTGCTCAAACCCTGTAGGCAATGCCACAGACCACACCACCGGCTCCCCGGAGGCCCAACCTCCCCTCCTCCCCACAGCCTTCGGTCCAGCCACTCGGGCCTCCCGCTGCCCCTCACGCACCCACTGCAAGCCCTCGCACTGGCCATCGAGCGCCCTTCCTCACATGTCCAAGTGTCCCTGCTCCCTCGGGCCTCCCTCCAGCTCCCCTCCCCCTCAGGTGTCCTCGTGGAGCCAGCATGCTACAGACCGCCCTGCCACCTGCCCGTTCCCCCATCTGTTTCTCCTTTCTCCCCGGCGCCCTCACCTCTGATACAGGCACGCCACCCCTGTGAGCACCATGTGGGTGGGGGCCTGCGTGCTCACTGGTCTCTCCCAGCGCCTGGCCCAGGTAGGAGCCAGGACACGGCAGTTCAACTGTCCAGTGAGGATCGTGACAACACCTCAGCCACCCTACAGATGAGCGGTCACTCTGTCTCTCAGACAAGGAGACGGAGGCACCTTGAGCCACCTCCCCTCAGTGGACGGCTGAGGAAGCCGCAGAGGCAGCTTTTGAGCCCAGCCCGCCTCTGGCCAAGGACGGAGGGGACAGTGACCTGGGCAGGTCTTCAGGTCTCTGGGCTACAACGTGCAGACTCAGGGGGGAGCCCAGCAGGAACTCAGGGTGGCTGGGCAGGCATGCCCGGACACTGACCACAGCGGTGAAAGGCCAGGGTGAGGGAGCAGCATGATAGCAGGGCCTCGCCACAGGAAGCCCCACCCTTGGGCAGACCGAGGCTGGGCCCGCAGATGGGGGCGGACGAGGACAGGTGCCTCACCCCGTCCCTCAGCCCCACGGACCCACAGACTCACCCGACCAGGATGCCCTTGGAGCTGCGGATGAGGCCGACCAGCACCAGCAGGCAGATGGCGACGTCCAGCAGCAGAAGCCCCAAGTAGCCCAGCCACCTGTGGGCACACAGCAGGTGTGGGCCAGACCCAGGAGACGGGAGGGAGGGGTGCCGAGGCAGGCCAGGCATCTCCACCCTACGCTGGGCAGGGCTGGGGCAAACAGCCCGGGGCCCGCAGGGGCAGCCACCCGCATTTGTGGAATGTGGGGATTGGCGTCTGCTCTTGTAAAAGACGTCCCCATGGGGGACTCCTGCCACGGAGGCTGGGGAGGCCCGGCCCCTCCCTTCCCCCCATAAGACCGCAGGCACTGGGTGCTGGGTGAGCCTAAGCCAAGGGCAAGGGGCCGGTGGGGCCGCACCTGTACCAGTCGTAGAGGTCCACCTGCTCAGCCAGTGCCTCCAGCGACACAGCCGTGTTCCTCCAAAATGGGATGGCAGCTGTGTAGCCCAGCAGCATCTCGAGCAGACCCTGCAGCCGCTGGACCGCCCGCAGGGGCTCTGGCCGCGTGGCCAGCTGCCGCTCCAGGCTCTGCAGGCTGGGCTCTGCTGTGCGGTTCAGAGCAGCGGCCGTGTCCCACACCTGCCAGGCCAGGGGCGGCGTGAGCCGGGGCACAGACGAGCTCCCCGCACATGCCACCCCTCGATTGCCCGACCCGGGCTTCCTCACACGGTTAGGCACACACAGGGGATTTAGAAGCAGGAAGCCAGCCCCCTTCCCATCACACGGCCACTCACGCGGTCCTGGACCCCTGCCACCGTGCGGTTGGCGTGGCGGAGCGAGTAGGTGGCCCGATGGATGCCGTCACTGGTCTCCCCGTTGCCGTAGAAGCCCACGGCGATGCCAGCGCTGAGACAGGGAGACGGCATGACAGCGCAGTCCGGCCCGCCCCTTCCCGGTCCCGCCTTCCTCCTCCTCGGCCCCGCCCCTGACCCCGCCCCTCTTCGGCCCCCGCCCCCGACCCCGCCTTCCTCCTCCTCGGCCCCGCCCCGCCTTCCTCCTCCTCGGCCCCGCCTGACTCCGCCTCCTCGGCCCCGCCTTCCTCCTCCTCGGCCCCGCCCCCCGGCCCCGCCCCGCGCTCACCTGCAGACCAGCGTGGCGATGATGACGCACCAGGCGGTGCAGCAGCAGTCTGCGTCCAGGTGCTCCTCGCTCTTGCGCCGCCGGCAGCACAGCCAGAAGGAATAGAAGAGCAGGAAGAGGAGGTCCAGGGCGAGGCAGGCCAGCGCGGCGGCCCCCAGCAGCAGCAGCGCCTGCAGGGCGGTTGGGAATCGGCGCTGGAGGCGTGGAGCCCCGCCTCGGCTCTTCTCGCAACACAGTACGAGCGAATCTCACCCGCACCCCGGGCCAAGGGACCAGGCACACATTCCCACTGAACCCTCCCCCAGCCTGGGGACGGAGGCTCCCAACACCTGAGTGACACGCCTGCGGTCACCCAGACCTGAGACCCCAGACTCACGTCCTCAACCCTGCACCAGACACCAGGACTTGACCCAAGCCCCACTTGGAAAAGCCAAGGGGGCCAGGTCCCCTCTCCTAACCCCTCCCAGGCCCTGTGCCCTTCCCCATGGGAGCCTGTCACCTCCTGGGCCCCAGAGCCCAAGGCAGGATGTTTAAACAGAGGTCCACAACCAGGCCCTGTGAGGAGGTGCTGGCCAGAGAACAGACACTCAGTGGGTGAGGAGGGGCCCCTGGGCAGGGCCAGCACAGCTGCTGAATGGCCACATGACCGAGGAAGGCCCTTAGTCTCCCTGAGCCCCAATTTTCTCTTTTGTAAGAAGAGGGTGACGTGGCCTCCCCAGAAGAGGTGGGCACAGTCTCGGGAAAGACCACACACAGCAGGGCCCTCGGGAGGGGCAGTCAGCATGGCGTCCCCATCCTCTGCTCTGGATCTGGCCGCCCTAGCGAGCCCTGAGTAGCCTGAAGGGCCCAGAGCTCTCCAACCACGTCCGGGGAGGCACCAGGGGAGGAGGAAGTGCCACCCCCCCCCAGCACCCTCCTGTCACGGGGGCTGGCGTCCCCCATGGGAAGCAGCTGCCTTGATCCAGCCGTGACACCCGCTGTGGGCTCAGCCCTCTCTGGTAGGGATGGAAACAGGGACACAGCTCAGGACAGGCGCCAGCCCCACCCCCCTGGTCCAGTGCTTCACCCCATTTCACTGATCAAGAAACTGGCTGCAGAGAAGAGGAAGGACCCACGTGCCCACATCATGGCCCCTCTGGGCACCTCAGCACCCGTCCCTTGTTGGGGTGGGAGTGGAGGCTGACCCAGGCTGCAGGCTGGGCCTGACCATGTGCACCTCATGGCGCGGACAAGTAAATACTACCCAGAAGGTCTGACACTCGGAGGGGCCCACCCCAGGGGCTGTTGGAGTCATGGTGTGATGACGGGGCCCCCTCAGCTGCCCTCGGTTGCACTGCTGCAGAGCCTGGGCCTCAGGGGAACCTGGAAACACCCTCCTTCCCCACGTCCGAACACTCAGCAACGTGGCTGTCCCTGGGGCCTGAGCCTGGGGAGCCGCTGGGGGTGGAACATTCCAGGCCCACCTGCCCCCTGCGGGCCCCCTTGGGACAAGAGGCTCAGCCACAGAGGCACTGGGACCAGTGGATGGCAGCCCTGCACCCAGAGGCTGTCTCCCAGGGGATGGCACTCCCTGCCTTCCCAATAGCCAGCTGGCCCCAAAGGCCTCCTGCCCGGCCCACCATCCCTGGCTGACCCCCATCCCTGAGGTGGGGCTCTCCCACCTTCCACCTGACCAGGGAGGCACCGACCAGGGCCAGCCCTACAGCCACGGTCCAAAGCCACCCCGGGGCTGAGGTGCTGTTTGGAGACTGGGCCTCTGCCCGCTTCACGAGGCACAGGGTGGGGGCCCCCTCTTGGGGAAGGCCAGGACACCACCAAGAGGCTGGAGTCACAGGCCACAGCCCTGGCCTGGCTGGCTGCCCCGTGCTGCCCAGGAACAAGCAATCTGGGTGCAGAGGGTGTTGGGGGCCACCACCCTCCACTCCCTCCTTCAGGCTGGGTCCAGCCGCCCACCCCCTGCACTGGCAGTTGGGCCTGCTGGGCGCTGACCACCAGCTGGGGAGGGGAGGGGAGCAGGCCCAGGGGGCTGGCACCAGAGCCACCTCGTCAGCACAAGGCTCCCTCGAGGTCCCAGGGCACTCATGTCACAGAGGCGACGCCAAGGCCCAGAGGGGCCTTGCCCAAGGCACATGGGGAGATGGGAGAGGCTGCCGTGGGGGGTCTCCAGGCAGGAGTCAAAGGCCTGCCAGAAGGCCAAGGCCAGTCACGGGGGGCGCTCACCTTAAGGGGCCTGGCATCCAGCACCACGTTCTCCCCATCCCACCCGCCCTGCACCGGTGACAGTGAATATTAGGGTGCCTGGAAGAGCATGGTCTGTGTGTCCCCTAGGTGTGCCCTCACATGCACAGGCTGGACCCCGGCCAGAGATGCCACAGGCCCTGCCTTCCTCCTACGTCAGAGGCAAAGAGCAGAAGAGACCACTGCTGCCAGGGCCACGGCTCACAAGGGACATCTGTACTCCCATAACCAAGGCCACCCTCTGTCCCCAGGGCACCTTTGCCATCCTCCAGCCCCCAGTCAGTCACCAGGTCCTGTCACCCCTGCCTGCCTCTATTCTGCCCTGCCCGCAGGCTCCTTCCTGAGAGACCCTCCCAGACCCTCAATCAGACGACACCACACCCCCACCTAGACGCCTCCACCTGGAATGGGCCCCCCTCCAAACCCTGCGCGCCCTGGTTCCCACGCTTCTGCGGGCCACGTCGAGCAGCCCCATCTGCCCTGAGCTGCCAGCCCCCGCTGGAGGCTGCCCTCTGCTCTCAGAGGCCTCCAGGGGCCCTTGGCTGGAGTAGCCAGCACCCCCACACCACCCCACCCCATGCCACCTCCTGATCCCCCTCCCCGACCCCCACTCCCTGTGGGAAACAACCCCGGAGAGCAGGGCCCACCTCTTTGTCCTGTTTGGGTCCCAACCCCATGTCTAGAACACAGCTGGCTGGGTCTGATACTTAAATAAATGTATCTACACACGTCCTCTCAAGGGAATCCTTCCCGGAGTGAGGAAGCTGGAGATCACGGCACAGGACAGACGGAACCCAAAGAGGCACCCAAGCGGGGCCCCCAAAGCCCCTCTCTCCCCCCGCCCCGAGGCTGGCACAAGGCTGGAGCTCAGCCTGGTGGGGAGCGAGCCCAGCCCTCACAAGAGTCATCAAAGAGCCCGCAGGCCCACATCACCGCCTCGGTGGCGTCAGGACCACCCACTCCCATTTACCAGATGAGAAAACTGAGTCAAGATAAGCATCACTGGCCCGACGAGATCCCAGAACCTGGGGCGAAGCTCCGGGGGCGGGGGCAGGGGCCGGGCTGGGGCTAGAGGGGGCGGGGCTGGAGCCGGGGCGGGGCGGGGCGAGGTGGGGCGGCTGCACCGCGGGCCCTCCGCTCCTTTGAGAAACGCCCCTCTGGGAACCACCGCGTCAGGTGCCATTGCTCCAGGCCTTGGCATCCGAGCTGCGGGGCTGGGGGAGGGGGCAGGGGGTGCGGCCCGCTGGACGTGAGACAGGCGGTGAACAACAGAAAACGCAGAAGAGGCGGGGGCGCTGGGCGAGCCTGAGTTTGCACAGAGCCCCGGCGCCCCCTGAGCGGGCACGTCCTCGTCCAGGGGGCGGTCAGGGAAGAGGGCCCCGGGAGAGGCCGGAGGTGTTTAACCACCGGCCACAGTCAGCCCCAGGGAAGTGGGGAGGGCGGGAGGCGCACTCGGATCTTCTACAGCTTTGATTTGGTTTGGTTTGTCGTTGGGGTTTTTTTGGTTTTCTT
The DNA here is from genome assembly GCF_041296265.1 of Equus caballus. Taxonomy (NCBI): domain Eukaryota; kingdom Metazoa; phylum Chordata; class Mammalia; order Perissodactyla; family Equidae; genus Equus; species Equus caballus. The sequence continues at coordinate 2,125,525 of NC_091696.1, forward strand.
TCTTTCTTTTTTAAACCATGAACACGTACTACCTTTATAATTAAAACACAAAACCAGAAACCTGCTAGTAGCTCCTTCTGCGGGCGTGGGAGGGCCCTGGTCCAAGCCCAGCTCAGCCACGTGGGTCTCTGTGGCTCCCGGCCAGGCCCTGCTGCTTTCTGCGCCCGAGTCCTCTCCCCAGCTGTCACACGGGAGAAGGGTCCCCGAGCCAGGAGGGCTGATTTGGGCCCCTCCCGGTTTACAGTGCTGTCGCACAGTCCCTGCTGGTGCCCCGTCCCCCAGGAGCTGAAATCAAGGGGAGGGACACCCTGGGTCTCACCACCCGAAGACGAGAACCACCTGTGCCCCCGCAGCCACCCCCAGAAACCAAAGGCCAAGGGGGCACACTGGCTTGCGGGGAACAGAGTGCCACAGTTCAAATGCTGCTGCCTGGGTCTAGAAGGGACCTTGAGACAATGACTTTAGCCTCTGTGCCTCAGGTTCCCCACGTGCACAACGGAGACAGCAACGCCTCTCTCCTAGGAGGGTCACCGTGAGGGTTAAACGAGGTAAGACGGGTAAAGGCTTAGACCAGCGCCGCCGTGGGAGCCCCCAGGGAGTCAGTGCCCTGCGGGGTGCTGCTCCCAGGGCCAGCTCTGCCTCCAGGCAGCCGGGTGGGCTGGGGACACAGAGTGGGCTCCTTGGCTGCCAGAAGGGAGGGAGCCCAGGGCGCTCACAGACAAGGTGAGTGTGTGCATGGCCACACTCACACGTGCACTTTCATGCCCACACGTGCACACACTCACTGCCACGCACGGTCAGGCCCACGCATGCACGTACGTTCATGCCCACACACACACATTCACACCCACACACACGTCCACACACGTGCACGTTCACACCCACAGAGGCATGCCCTCACGGACGTTCACAAACACATTCACACCTACACACACGTCCACACACGTGCACGTTCACACCCACAGAGGCATGCCCACACGGACGTTCACAAACACATTCATGCCTACACACGTTCACACACGCACATGAATGGCCACATATTCACACATGCACATCTACACCCATACATTCACACACGTTCACACCCATACATGCACATTCACACACACATATATCCACACCCATATGCACATTCACATGCACATGCAACCCCACACGTGCATGTATGTCCCCACACACATTCACACTCACACGCATGGGAAGGTGTTGCCCCAAGAGCCCCTCAGCTGCAGCAGCAACAGCTGCTGGTGGCTGGAAGCTCCTGGTGGCTGCCGGCAGGTTGGGGGGGGGGTCAAGCACCTGGGCACTGGCCACTTGCTGGAGGCTGGGAGGGGGCAAGGCCAGCCAGAGGCAGCCTCACACACAGACACAGCCTCCTGCCCAGGGCGAGGAGGCCACTCCCGTCCCATCCCTGCCTCACAGAGCCCAGTCAAGGGGGGGCCAAGGGTGGGACCAGTGCCCAAGGAACCCCAGGGCCAGGCCCCTAAGGGTGAGAAGTGTCCTGGAGCTCAGAGAGGGGTACCCAAGGGCGGGAGAGGTAAGTCCAGAGGCTTCCCCGGAGGCAGTGACAGGCAGAGGCCTAGGTGTCCCCGCAAGACCCCCAAAGCCCCGCACACAGAAGCCAGGCGTGCAGGCAACCGAGGTCCCGCCCCGCCCTTCCAGGACTGTCTGCCTGGCTCTTCCAGGTCTGTCTGCCCCGCTCCAGGAAGCCCTCCTGACTCTGCGCTGGGTCTGTCGCCCACACCTCCCCCAGCGGGGACTGGAAAGGCCTCCCCACGCTCAGCGATCTGCAGGGCCGGTGCCCCTCGGCTCTGAGGCCTGGTGCACCATGGGCGCTCAGGAACACGGGAGCTCCCTGCTCCCCACCAAAAGCTCCAAGCGACTGGGGCAGCCTTCCCTCTGGCAGGATGGCTTCCTCCCAGACAGGGCTGGCCTTAAACAGTGATCCCACTGGGTGGCTCCCCAGCACGGCCCCAAAAGGCAGACTGTGGGGCCGGGACAAGGAGAGCCTCGCTCGGCCCCCATGGGAAGGGGACAGGACCCTCTGGTTTACACAACAGGGCTCTGGGACTCAGGGGAGGGCGGCACCTGGAGCCCAGGGTCCCAGCCTGCCCACAAACAAGCAGGGCCTGTCCTCGGCAGGGCGCATGAGCCAGGCATCGGGGAGCCCAGCACCGGCAGCTGCTTCCTCCTACCCAGGCCCAGCATGACCTCTGCCCCGTCTCCCGAGGCCAGATTCCCAGAGAACAACCTTCTGCTGGCATTTCCCGTAGCAGCCCCGCCTCCCGTCCACAGGCTGGCGTTCCCTCTGCTTCTCCCGGGCCCATTCACAAAGAGAATGGGAAATGTCTGATCAGCATCTGGGCTCTGACCAAATGGAATTTTCCACCACTGAGGGAGGTGATGTCAGCACGCGGTCAGCGAGGCGAGACGCTCAGTCCATATCCCAACCGCCGGCCACAGTGCTGGCTGTCCGCCACCTGAAGCACCAGGACGCTGGAGGGCACAAGCAGCGAGCGCTTGTGGTGGCCGCGTGGCCCTCCTGATGGCCCCCACCTCCTGAAGGCCCCTGCAGCCCCTGCCGTTGTGTATCCACTGAGGATGCCCCGCCCTGCCCGGGGCCCACACACTCTCCCCGGAACCCTGACGCCCCCACAGCCCCCACCCACTCTGGAAACATCAGTGAGCCAGAGTTCAGGGTCTGAAGCCTCACCCTGGCCCAAGTCAGGCCCAGGCCCAGGTCTGAGGCCTGTCGGGGGACCCAACAGGAGCCTGGCCCCAGCAGGTCCTTCCTGCCCTGGTGGAGGACAGGGGGCAGGCAGGGGCCCAGGGCAGCAGCTGTCCGCCGTGTGAGCCTAGGCTGGCTCCCTGCACAGGTGGCCGGCCCTGCAGGGTAGGGGGATCCCTGGCTCAGCCCCAAGCTTGTTGGCAGTCTGGCTGCAAGGGGGCCCCAAGCCAGCCCTTGGAGGGGAGGGGCCACTGTGTGCCACCAAATCTTACTGAAGCTTTGCAGTGGGAGGCTCAGCACGTCCCACAGACGGGAGACCACAGCGTGAGAGCAGGAGGCTGCGAGCCGGTCCCTTCCATGCCCCACCGCTACCCTGCTCCTGCCGGCTCTACTCCTCCGGCCCGGCCTGGACATGGCCTGTCAGCCACAGGCACGTGCACGCCCCCGTGCAGAACACCAGGCTCGGCACCAGCACAGGCCATACCGAGAGGCCCCAGGCCACCAGGCTGGGAGGGCCACGCATGACCCAGGGCAGCACGTCCATGTGCCACCAGCTGGGTGTCCCCAAAGCCCCTGGCAGCACCTGGCATGGAAGCTGCAGGAGAGCGTGCCACACTCAGAACACACACCGGCACCACAGACGAACGGCCCGCTGAACACAACCCCCTAACCGCCTGCTGGGAGAGCAGCCTCTGCGCCCTCAGCAATGGACCCTGAGAGCTGCCCGAACACTCAGCCCTCTGCAGGCCACCACAGCCCACACCAGGCAGGGGAGCCCCTGTCCCACCAAGACCCTCACAGGGGCTCTGCTCTGATGGGAAGTGTGGGCCTACGGCTGCCCCTCGACCCAGCCCCAGAGGCCACGTCCCGGCCACAGCAGTGTGCCTCCTCAGCCAGCCCAGCTGAGGGGAGCCACGTGCCCCCGGGCGCCGGCTCTCCGTGGGCTGGGGAGACTTGGGGACCTGCCAGCCAGGGCTAACTCTGGTAGGCTCCAAGAGGTCAAGGGGGGTCCAAGAGGTCAGGGGACTTCCTCAAGGTCACACGGCTGGGGGGGTGCAGCCAGGATCCCAGCCCAGGCCAGCGTGACCACAGCCTGAGGTCCCACCACTACCGAGGCGTGAGAGGGCCCAGTGAGGCCCACGGGCCTGCACAGTGGGAGCCTCGGGGAAGCCACGGCCCCACCTCGGCTGGGCCCCGCCCCTCCCGGCCACAGCCGTCCCTGAGGGGCAGCTCAGCCAGGAGCAAAGGGTGAAGAGGCTGTGGGAGCCCGGCAGAGGACCCGGGGGTGCAGGAGCTTCAGGAGGGTCCCCTGAGCTGCCATCGCAGAGTGAGCCGGTGCCAGCAGGGCACCCTGAGAGGTGGAGCAAGGGTTCCCAGAGGGGACGGTGTGAGCACAGGCCCGGCACAAGGTCCAGGCTGCAAAGCTGCGTCCTGAGGGCCCGCTGGCAGCTGAGATTGGCGGGGCCAGGCGGGAGCCTGCAGTGCAGGCGGCAGTGAGGGCTCCAGGCAACAGGGCCAGGACAGATGGGGGCCCTCCACCACCTCCAGCGGGGGCTGCGCGGGCACAGGGCTCCCGAGGAAGCTCCGCGAGAGACCCGACCCTCCCGGGCAGGCGGAGGGCGCCGGGCTGGCTGCACGGCCGCCCCTCCTGCATGCTCCGCTGCGGCCCCCAGATGCCGGCCAGAAATTAAACACAGATTTTCCACGGAGCGGGCTTGGGTTTCGCGAATTCCATGACGGTGAGCTCGTGGTTGTGCTGGGAGAAAGCACAGCCAGCAGCCGCCGGCCGCGCTGGAGCCCAGGGGCCCCTCTCCGTCCCAGCTCCCCCCCCACGCTGAGTCCAGGCCACCGCGCGGCACAGACCAGCCCCCGTGTCCTCAGAGTGCCGCGCTGCCCTGCCCACCAGGAGTCACCGCACAGGGGCCCACGAGGCAGAGGCCCGGCCTCCCCCCAGACCCTTGGCCGACACAGGCCAACCTCAGCCAGGGGTAGTCTGGGGGCAGCAAACGGCTCGCCGGGCACACCCATCCCAGATCCCACCCGCCCCTCCTGTGGGGACCCCAGCCTCAGCCAGCCTCCTCGGGGGGCACGCCAACTGAGGGCTGAGGGTGGCCTGTGTGCATAAGCCACCTGGACTCACAGGGGCCCAGGCCTGTGCAGGGGCCATGGGAAGGGAGGCTCCCGAGGGGCCACGCAGCCCCCAGCTCTCTGCAGACGCTGCACGCCTTGTCCTGCAGCCCCCAGCTCCCTGCTGACCTCACACGCCTTGTCCTGCAGCCCCCAACCCCCTGCTGACCCTGCACGCCTCGTCCCACAGCCCCCCACAGACCCCAGCACGCCTTGGTTCCTCCTGACCTGGCCCATGAAGCTGCTCTATTCCCACCTGGCCCTGCTCCCTGAGGGCACATCCCACACCCAGGCACCTTCCCCTGGCTCTGGACAAGAACAAGAGTGGCCTCATGGCCAGCTGGCACCAAGTGCAGCCCCCTTCCTGCCCCGGGCACTGGGCTGGAGGCCTGGCCTTGACCCAGACCCACCACAGCCCTCACAGCCCCGTCCACAGTGCCAGGGCCACCCACTGCCCCAGCAGACGTGCACCGTGCCAGGAACCCCTCGGGAGACCTGCTGGGCAGGCAGCAGACCCAATCCTGGGGGCATCTGCCATCCCGCGTCTGGCAGGGGCTCAGGGCAGGCCCAGGCACTCAGGACCTTAGCTCGGGGGCGTCCTCTGGAAAGTGCCCCTGACTCTGGCAGCAAGAGTGGCGCCCTGCTCTGGGCGACACAGCGCCCAGTGTGTGCCCTCAGGGCCTGGCCACACCGAGCACCAATGGCCATCTGTGGGGCTGGGTCCTCACCCTCCCCAGGACCACAGGGAGCCCCTGAGAGCCACCTGAGGGCCACATGTGCAACCCGGCCAGGCTCCCTGCAGACCCCAGGAGGGAGGCACGGATCCTGCCACTGCCCGCCCTCTGTCACGTGCCCCCATCCTGGGGGGGCCACATGGGGCACTTCTCGTATCTGTGACCCAGCCCCTGGGCTGCAGATTCAGTTCCTTTTCTTCAGCCGAGGACCCAGCAGAGCAGCGGGGGAGCAGGGGGGTGTCCCAACACCTGCTGAGCTCCCCTGAACCAGCACCTGCTGGGGGGACCCAGGAAGCCTCTCCCCCAGACTTGGAAACTCCTGTGTCCACGGGGAGGGAGGGGGCGGGCCAGAGCAGGAGCCTGCCCACATCTTGCGGCCCACGGACAAGGACCAGCCGGTGGCTTCCGTTTCACTTCCGCAGGGGTGGTGGCATCCACCCCCCAGGCCCACTGTGCGGCTCCCCAGAAAAACGCTTACGAAACAGACCAGGAGCCCCGTCAGCAGAGCGGCCATGGCCTGGGGTCAGAGCCACAGAGCAGCCGGCCAAGAGCCTGACCAAGAGCCCCTGGCCGGGGCCCAACCAGCTGACGTCCCTTCCCCACATGGCCCTAGGCAAAGCAGTACGGTGCTGGGGAGACAGCCTGTCACTGCATCCTCAGACCCTCGAAAACCAGGTGCCCCTGAAGGCCCTCAGCAGGGCCTGGTGACACAGACTCTGCACCCAATACGGGAGGAGGACAGGTCGAGTTTGACCCCAACACCCACCCCCAGCAGGTGCAGACTTGGTGGTCAAGGCAACCAACGGCCTGGTCCTCCCCTGGCCAAAGGCAGGCCCGTGACCCTTGCGTGGCCAGTCGGAATCTCACCTGGGACTTTGACACTGGCCAAGAGGGAAGCAGCCAGGGTCAGTCAGGCCCAGCCGGGGCTCCCTGTCCGGACACCCACCGATGCCTGGGCCCTGCACCCCCAAAGTCCAGCTTGTCAGCTGCTGTCCAGGCAGAGGGGACTCTAGAAGCTTCCACCCAGCTCCCCGGGGCGCTGTCACATTCGGTATGTCTCTGTCACTTGCAGCCTCAGCATCCTGACTGGTACTGTGGGACGCTGGCAAGCATCAGGAACCAAGGACCATGGACAGGGTCCCACACACATGACGGCTACCGGCAGGTGTCAAAGAGCCCCAGGTGTGCCTCCAGCTTGACGCGATGCCCGCCCCCGACGTGTAAGGGCAGGGACAAACTCCAGCTGGAGGGACTTTTTTTTGTCTTCATGCTCCTTCCTGTTTTCTAAATGTTCCGTGAAAGTGTATTACTTTTGTAAACTAGAAGAGAGGTGATAAACGCTGTTTTTAACCAGACCAAATTTCTTTCTGGTTAGTGGGGAGGATGACAACAGGGCCAGCCCCACCCACAGGATGTGGCTGCTGTGCCACCAGCCTGCAGTCAGCACACAGTTGACCTTGATTGAGTCGCAGCATTAAACCAAGGTGCTGTGGTCTCTCCCAGGAGAACAGTGGCCCCTGACGGCCACCCGACCCAGAGTTCAAATCCCCTGAGTGGCCACCCAGTCTGGGCTGGAGCACTCACCACCTCCCGCAGCAGCACATTCAGACCAGAGGGACTCCCTTATTCCGGGCCAAGTCTCAGGCTTCTCTCTGCCTCAGGGCCTTTGCACATGCTGTTCCCACTACCTGGAACCCTCTTACCAAAGGTCTCTGCACAGCTACCTCAGTCTTATCTTTAGGATCTGGATGGAAACATCAAGCACTCAGGGCTGTAATGGGAAAGGGGCCCCAAACACTGGGCAAACCGGAGGGGAGGGCTACCATCTGACCTGGGAGGTGGGATGGTGTGCCCAGCACATGCCAGGCTCCAGGCGAGTCCCTGCCCTCCTGGCGTACATGGCCTGGATGGCAGCCCAGGTGCTACCTCCTCCAGGAAGCCTTCCCTGACCACTGGGCTCCTGCAGGTCCTGTCCCGACCCCGCCACACAGCCGTTAACTGCTCTCCACCACCAACGTGTAGCTTCTAGCCCCCTGACACTGGTGGAGACAGTGAGCAAGAATGAAAGAGACTGAGGGCACAGAGTGGGTGTGACCTCTGCCTGAGGACACCTGGGGTGTGGGGAGGCTGGGGAGGGGGAGCCGTGAAGGGCCGGCAGGCATAAATGAGGCAGCTCCCCCATATGGAGCCCAGAGGGGTGGATGGACCCACCTAAGGCCCACAGAGCTGGGGCCCAGGCCTGGCACTCCTCTCCCGGGTACCCACTCTCCAGCCCGAAGAGAAGGCTGCGGGACCTGCCTGCAGCCGGGACAGGCCCCACGTCACCACGGAACACAGACCGGCCTTAGTCACATCAGGTCCCCAGACACCGGGCCCAGCCTGCCAGCTCGGCCGTGTGACCACCAGAGCCTGCCCTCCCCTGGGCCTGCACCCCCTCCCCTCAAAACACAAGCCCCCCACTCAGCTGCGCTGTGCTCGGGGAGCCCCGCAGGACCCACAGCAGCCCCTCCCACGGTCTGTCCATTCGGCACCCGCCGTGGGCCCCCAGGAGACGCGTGTGACGGCCGGGAGCCCCTTCTCTCCAGGAGGGAGCCTGAGCCCTGAGCCCAGGAGAAATCGCGCACCTCTGGATGTCAAATAGGCCCCCTGCTCCAGTGGAGGCTCCAGGCCCCCAGCGCAGGGCCAGCCGGGGCCCTGGGAGTCATCAGACCAGCCCCCTTTGGCTCCTGACCCCTGTGCTCACAGTTCCCGCAGGGGGCCGGCCCTGCGGCGCCCAGGGCTGACTCCCCGGGCCAGGATCCGGCCCCACCACCTCCTCGCTACGTGATTCTGAGCCAGTCTCCTCTCCGAGCCTCAGTGTGCAAATCTGTGCCACGGAGACACTGTTCTCACCTCCCAGGCTCGTGTGAGAAGGGGTTAGTGACACGCAGCCCACACCACACCCCGAAACAGGGCCTGACCCACGGGGTTTTCCAGTGGGTTTCACCAGGGCTCCCAACAGTGGATGGCGAGGGCAGGAAACAGTGAAGCAGGATGAAGGCTGGTCTCCCTCTGCCACAGCACCCAGCTCCCGCCCCGGGGCCCGCCTGTCCCCTGCCCGGCCCAGAGGACAGAACATGGGGGAGGGGACTGCCAGACCCCCCCAAGCTGAGCTGGGGGCCGGATAGAGACGGGCTCCCAGGCCAAAGGGGTGCCCTGGGTCAGGAGGAGGAGGGGTCCACCACCCACGATGGGGACAGAGCAGCTGCCTCCCCACAGCTAGGAACGCTCTACCAGGGGAGGCAGAAAGGGGCCCTGGGCCACGGTTCACACTGACCCATTGCCCACTCACCCAGAAAGGGAGCTCCATGTGCTTCACGCCCAACACGGAGCAGGAGCACGGGGCCCTCGCATCCCCACCTCCACCCTGCCAAGAAGGCATGCCAGCCCAGATATCAGGATGAGGCAAGGAAGGCTCAGAGAGGTCAAGCGCTTGCCCAAAAGCACCAGCACAGAAGGGCAGAGGCAGGACGCACGCCCAGGTCTGGCTCACTCCACAGCCCCCACCCCCCACCCCCGTGCAGGAGCGGAGGCGGCGGGGGATGGAGACGGGCTGGTTTCCACACTGTGAATTATTCAGTGGCTAATTCTGCTCCTCGGAGAGGAGGCAGGAGAGAGAGTGAGTCAGAGAGCTCCCACAGCGCTCTGTTCCCACAGGGAGGGAACAGAGGCCCGGGGCAGAAACCAGGGTCCTCGCAGGGCCTAAGGGCGCCTCAGGAGGCCGGGTGAGCGGAGGGGGCCTCCACAGGCTTCAGGTATCGGCACCTCGATCACCAGCCACCACGCGTCCTGGACTCCCAGCTGAGGGTGCATGCGAGGCTGGGCGCTCCAGAGGGACGGCAGCCAGGCTGACCGTGGGTGGGCAGCATGGGCAGGTGGCAGCCACGGGTCAGCAGCAAAGCTCTGTGGGGGTCACAGACACCCCGGGGGCCCAAGGGGCTGCCCTGGAGCTTGGGAAGTGACAAGTAGCAGAGGACTTCCTAATGTACGGCACAGCCTCCTGGCCCGCCGAAGCGGAGCCCCTGGGGACAGGCAGGAGAGCCAGCACACGTGAAGTTCCTGGGGAGCACACAGAGCTGTTGCCTGCACACCGGTCAGCCCCTAGAACTGGGCTTCCAGAATGTGGGTGCTGGGTTTTATAAAAATCCTGCTGTCTCCGGGCGTGCCCGGGCCAATCCCTTGCCCCTTTTCTAACCTGCTTAGACACAGATCAGTGGGGCTGGGGAGCAGGCACCAGGTGAGCACTGAGGCCGGGAGCGGCGGGCTCCCCTGCAGAGCCAGGGCACCCACGGGGCCCTCACCCTCTGCTCACGGTTCTCCTCCTCTGGGTCAGGAAGGCCACAGAGGACAGAGTTCTGAATAGGCGAGGTGTGGCATGGGCCACAGAATACCGGATTTCCCAGGCCATCTTGACAAGCACAGCTGTTCCCACCCCACCCAGGGGCTCTGCAGGGATCAATGGAGAGAAAACCAGAGGTGTTCCGAGTGACCAAGCATGGGCTTCTGGAATCCAGATCCCCAGGCAGGAAGGAAACACCCACAGCCCAGTCCCCTGACCTGAACTTGAATGGCAGTGGCTCGGCGGCGATGGGGGTGGCACTGGGGCTCGGCATGACCCCAGCCCAGGGCTCCAGGGGGAAAGCCTGATCACTTGGGGAGAGGGCTGCAAAAGGCCCCTCCCCCCAACTCTGCCCAGGCCCAGCTCCCTTCCAGCCTTCCAGACTGAGGCCCACCTGGTGTCCCCGTGGCCAGGCCTCCCTCCCTCGGGGGCTACTGGCAGCTGGGTCTCCGGGCAGGCCAGGTGTCACCACAGTGCACACAGCACTGTGTGTACATGCCACTGCCTGGCTGCCCGGCAGGGGGTCATTACCCGCCCAGGATCTGCCTAGGCCACTTGCCCACCAAAAGCCTGGCAGTGAGTGGGATCCCCCGCTGGGGGTGAGGGGCCGGCTGCACCCTCTGCACTGTCCGGCATCAGCTTGCTCTCAGCACCCTGGGGTCCTCTGGGAGGTGGGGGGGCTCTGGCCAGGTGATGGACAGGGGCCTGGGCAGGAGTTGACAGCTGGTAGAGAGGGCTCCACGGAGGGGAAGGAGGCAGCTGCACGTACCCCCAGAAAGGAAGGCCTTACTGACACCAGACAAGAAGGCTCGAGTCTGCAGGAGGGCCGCGGACCCTCGATGGGGGATGGGGGGCTTCTGAGAGTCTCGAAGAGGAGAGACCCGCGACCCAGGAGGAGACCCTCGAGAAGAAAGGGGCCTGCGACCCACGAGGAGGGAGCCGTGACCCCCGATGGCGGATGGGGACCTTCGAGAGGAGGGGGCCGGGCCCCCCCCGGGATGGACGGGCCGTGACCCGGGGCCCTGACCCCCGAGCCGGGGGCGCGCGTCACCTGCTGGTAGTCGGTGTCCTCGGGCCGGAACTGACTGCTGGTGGTCTCCCAGTGCAGGTCGAAGTGCGGCAGCCGGTGCAGGAGGTTCACCCACCAGGGCGCCGCGTAGCTGACCCCGGCCATGGCGGGCCGGCCGCTGGGGCGCGTGGCCGCGCGGGGCTCCCTCGCTGGCCCGGGGCGCGCGGTTCAGGGGTCGGCCGACCCCGGCCTGGCCACCCGCATCGCCCGCGCGCTCCTGGGCCCGGCCCGGCCCGGCTCGGCCCGGCTCGGCGCGGCTCGACTGCGCTCGGCTCCGCTCGGCCGCCCGCGCCCGCCGCCTCTTTGTTCGCCGCCGCCGCCGCCTCCGCCGCCGCGCGCCCCCGCCCGCCGCCCCGCCCCCATGCCCCGGGCCCGCCCCCCGCCGCCATTGGCCCGCCCGCCCTCTGGCCACGCCCCTCCGTCCGCCCGTTGTCCTCAGGCCCCGCCCCCCAGCGCGCCCCGCCCCCGCGAGTCGCTCTCCCACCCCCTCCTCCGGACCGCCATTGGTCCTCCTTCCGTTGTCCCCGCCCCCTCTTCCCGCCCTTTGCCTTTGGCCCCGCCCCTCCGCGCGCTCCCGCCCGCAGGCCCCGCCCCTGCGTTTCCATTGGCTGGCTGAACGAGGCTCCGCCCACCAGGGCCCCTCCCCCCGGCCGAGGGGCGCCCGGCGGGGAAGGCCAGGAGCGCCCTCCGACCCCGGCGTCCCGGACCGGTGCCTGCGCGCGCCCGGCCGCGGTGTCTCCACCCGGGGATGGGGCTGGGCCGGAACCCGGCTGCACGTGTAGCTGCTCTTCACCGGGGCGCTCGCTTGTTGGTTCCACCGCTGCACGTCCATCAAGCCTCAGCATGGTGGGCCTGGTGGGGCTGGGCTGGCCTCCCCTGCAGGTCCCCGCGGCTCTCACGCAGCCCGAGGCTCCCAGCGAGGGAACGAGCGGCCAGTCTGTAGAATAAGGATGATCTGGATTCCTAGAACTGTGTGATCTTGGGCAAGTTACTTAACCTCTCTGTGCATCGAAGTCCTTGTCTGTATAAGGGAAGTCCGATGAGTGTAGAGTGCTCAGAACATCAAAGTGTGACCCCAGTACGAGTGTGTGAGGGGACCGGGGAGTAGATTCAGTCCCTATTTGGCCATCCCGTTGGGGAAAGTTGTGTCCTTTGTCAAGACTTAAGAGAAAGATAGTGTCCTGTCCTGGAGTCCCGGGGCCTGGAAATTCAGGCAGCTGCCAGGGCGGGCGAGCATGGAGCCACACAGCCACGCTTCCTAACGGGGCATCCGTGTGCCTTTAAAGTGGAGAAGGGAACCCCAAGAACAGAGAAGGCTGTCCACGCTGGAGGTGCTTGGCCCCGTGCACCCTGCTCTCCGTGCCCCAGGGGTGGTAGGTGCGTCCTCGTGACTCGGGCTCATCACCACCCTGGGGCGTTATTTCGGGACTTCCTCCATTCTGAGAAACAGGTTTCCACACCTGGGGCTCTGCCGCCTGCCCGCTGTGCTCCCGCTAGCTCGGCCAGCTCCACGGCTGGACCAGCTCCTCCTGGAGGGTTGGGCTGGGCTCCTGCAGGCAGGGGCAGCTCTGGGCAGTGGCTTCCCAGGAGGCCTGCAGTCTGCTTGCTTTCCTGTGATAAGGCCATGTGACCTCACTTGGCCTGCAACAAAGGCCAGCGGGCACGGGAGGAGTGGGGCAGGAGGCTCTGCAAACTGTGGTTCACCCCTAACCCGGGAGAATTTCCAGACCCCACCCCGGCTGGGGAATAACCCAGGCAGGAGGAGGAAGATCATATTCTGCCTCCCTAAAGGACACAGTTTTGGGTTCCTGTTATTAGCAGGAGATCACACAGCCACACGCCTCCTGCTTCACCCCAACTCCCACGCCCCCAGCACCAGTGTCGGGGGGGCCCTAGCTGAGCCCCATGTGGAGGCATGGTGGGGGGCCACAAGCTCCCTTCCATGTTTCCTGAAGCCTCACAAAATTGTGCACAAAATGCATACGAAATGATAGCTTGGATGTGCCGGGTTGAATCGTGTCCCCAGAAAACATATGTCCGAGTCCTGACGCCTGGTGCCTGAGACTGCGATCTTACCTGGAAATAGGGTCATTGCAGAGGTGACTGAGTTAGGAGGAGGTCATCCTGGATTATGGAGGACCCTGATCCGTTGACAGAGTCCTTATAAGAAGAGAGGAATTTGGACGCATTGATGCAGAGATCCGGGAACACAGGGAGAACGTCATATGAAGACGGAGACAGAGATCGGGGTGATGCGTCTACAAGCCAAGGAACCCCAAGGATTGCCAGAGCCCCCAGGAGCGGGGTGAGAGGCCCGGAGCAGACTCTCCGTCACAGCCTCAGAAGGAACCAGCCCTGCCGACACCTTGATCTCAGCATCCAGAACTGAGATGATGAATTCCTGCTGGTTAAGCTGCCCAGTGCGGGGGATTCTGTTACACAGACACGGAACCTCGTCCGTCACGCTGTTCAGAGCTTCTGGTGGGCAGTTCTGTGTCTCTGGTTGGTACGGAATGGCAAAGGAGCTCGTCGCCCATTAATCCCTGCCGTGCGTTTGGCTGGGGAAACCTTTCCCTAAGGGGGTCCGTGGAGAAAGACGGATAAAGGGCTCCAGGGTGGAGAAAATGAGGGACCCACAACATGCAGTTCTGGAAAAAGCTCGGCCAGAGCCTGTACTGGTGGGGCCCGAGCCCCCCAAACTGGCTTCTGCTTGAGGTCTGGGCGTTGGCAAGAAAATTCTGGGGTACTGACAGTTCCCGAGAAACCGTGCCTTCCTGGGGCAAGTGGGAGCCGGGGGCTCTGCAGCCCGACACTGGCAGCTGTGTGATCTCAGGGAAGCGTCCTGACTCCTGTGTCTGATCTGCAAAGTGGGGTTCCCACAGCCCGACCCAGCGGTCAGGAGGGCAAGGGTTAAAGGGTGCCCGGTACCGAGGGCAGGGCCAAGGCCGGCCTGCCCCCATCTGCCCTCCTATTGCCTGGCGCACTGGCTGGAGCTGTGGGGATTCTTCCTGCCCCTGGACAACTGTGGCTGGAGGCTCGACTTTAGGTCCACTCTACAGACGCAACAACCGAGGCCCGGGTCCCACTGTTGCTTGGGAGGCGCGAGAATCACCCCCCACTCAGGGAACCAGGATTCAGCCTCGTGTTGTCGGCCACAGACCAGATGACCTGAAATAGGGCACCATGGCCCCAGAAGTCAGAGAAGACTCAGTCTGCAACGCTGGCCACTGACCAGGGCGCCAAGGAACACGCCTTTTTGGGTGACTCAGCGGTGATTCAGGACAAGGCGGCCGAGGGGGAAACCGCCAGTCCTCCCCCAGCTAAGGAGCTACGGAAGCAGCCCCAGGCGGCGATAAGGAGCTGAATGATCCCCCTCCTCCTATCATAGGGACCCGGAGGGCACGGCCGGGCCGAGAGGGCAGGAAGGACAGCAACTTCAGCTGTCACCAGCCGACCGGCCTTGAGCCAGGCGCGGCCCTGAGCCAGGCGCAGCCCTGAGCATCCGAACCGCGATCTCCTCCGGCCCCCAGCAGGTTCCCACATCAGAGGGGGTTCTGGAGGTTCAGAAATGGAGACACTTGCCCCGAAGCCATGCATTCCAGTGGCAGACGATAGGCCTCGGTTTCCCTTGTTTGAAATGGGGCTAAAACTAGTGCCATCTCCTGGGGAGGCTGGGTGTTGGGGGCTGTGGGTGGAAGCCCGGGGCGCACCCTCGCCGCTCCCGGACGTGCTCTGCCCGCAGGCACCTTCTTGCTCTCACCCAGCTCTTGTCTGCTCCAGAGGCTGGATCTTTGTCCTGCTTCTCTTCTTCAGTTCACCATCCCGGATGCTCCAGGAGCCTCAGCCTTCCCACAGCTAAAATGGGTAGGGTCGTGCGTAGCCTGTGGGAATGTGAGAAGTATATGAAAGAACACGAAACGCAGGCACTCGTCATAATCGCCAACAGGCGGAAGCAACCCAAACGTCCATCAGTGGTGAAGATAAAAACACAATGTGGTACGGCCACCCCGTGGCGTGTTATGTGGCCGTAAGAAGGGAAGAAGTGCTCGTTCACGCTACAACACGGACGGGCCTCAAAAACACAATGCTGCGCGAGAGAAGCCAGACGCAGAAGGCCACGCAGTGTTTGATTCCGTATGCAAAATGTCCAGAACAGACGAATCCACGGAGACAGAAAGTGGACCAGTGGAGGCCGCGGGGCTGGGGGAGTAGGGGTGGGGAGTGACGGCTCCTGGGGACGGGGGTTCTTTTTGGGGTGATGAAAAGGTTCTGGAACCAGGTGGTGGTGATAGTGGCACGACATTGTGAACGTCCTAAAAGCCACTGGTTTTTTCACTTAAAAATGGTTAGGGGCTGGCCCGGTGGTGCAGCGGTTATGTGCGCACGTTCTGCTTTGGCCGCCCGGGGTTCACCGATTCGGATCCCGGGTGCGGACACGGCACCACTTGGCAAACCACGCTGTGGCAAGCGTCCCACATATAAAGTAGAGGAAGATGGGCATGGATATGAGCTCAGGGCCAGTCTTCCTCAGCAAAAAAAAAAAAAGATGACTGGCAGATGTTAGCTTGGGGCTAATCTTCCTCAAAAAAAAAAAAAAAAGGTTAAAATCGTGATGCATATTTTCACACACACACACAATATGGTTACATGTGAAAGTTCCCCGCTCCGCCTCCCTCTCTCCCTCCCTTCCTTTCAGTGAAGGAGAGTTGGGAGTGGAGAGCATGGATGAGAGAGTCTGCAAGGAGAGAGCACCGAGGGCTGAGCGGCTTGGAAGCATCTGGTAGGAGCATCTGGAACGGAGTGGGAGGCCAGGCCAGGAACTCCCCAGGGTCTGCCTCCAGGCCAGGAAGGTAGCTGGTTGAGGCTCCTGAATGGTTGTCCCAAGACCTGTGGGCGCCTGGAGCGGGGCCAGGCGGGGGCCGGGTCCCCAGACGCTGGGGTGGAAGCCAGAACAATGGAATCCCTTGCACTGGGGCCCTTCCAAGGAGGTTCACATTTTCCGTGGAGCTGGAGCTCACGAGAACTGGCAGGGAGAAGGGAACGCCGGCGCCTGCCGGGACGTGGCCGGGAGACACTCTAGCTGCACAGCCAGCCCAGTGCCTGGCTCGCCACAATCACCTGGCTTGTGGACCCCGGCCACAGGAAAGCCCAGGAGCGCTGCTTTCAAGCCTGTCCGTGATGGAGCTGGCTCGGTGGCTCTGGGGGCTGGGAGAGATGCAGCCAGCGTGGTCCCCGAGAGGTCCACGGAGCACGACAAACACAGACGCAGCAGGACAAGGATGTGAGCACCCCCGTCATCTGGAGTCACCTGGCAGGCAGCCTCGCCAATCCAGAGAGGCCCGGGGAACCAGGAAATCAGCAGGGATGGCCTCTGAGCATCCGAGGATGCTGTCCCCAGACAGCCCACAAGAGTGGTCCCTCTGAGTCTCTCTACTCGTACTGGACTCGCAATACTCACCAGCCTGGTCTCCGGGTCCCAAGCTCAATGCAGACCAAAAGTAACACCCCAAGGGAGGTGGCCCCAGGGCTGATATCAAAAGGAGTCACAGAGACACCCTCCCACCCCGTGTGGGGCAGTTTCCCCACGGCCCCTCACCCCTGCCCGTCTGGCAAGCCAACCTCACAGCTGGGTTTCGCTGCGATGAGCATGGTGCCGAGTCACAGGCCCTGGGGCACATCTCAGGCTCTGCCCACCAACTATGAGCCCTCTGGGGACGCATGTCACCCTCAGGGGCCTTGGTGCTCATTCAGCTCAGCTTCCCCCTTTTACAACCGCAGAAACAGGCTCCGACACAACCCTGACTCATCAGGAGAGCAGGAAGCTGCGTTCGGGAGCAACTCTTACTCAAGGACAGAGGGCGACCGTGCACGAGCATGCACGTCTGCACAGACACCCCAGACTCCAGGCCCGATGGCTGATCTTTACAGCCCGCGAGGGAGCATCACCTCCCTCATTTTACAGACGAGGAAACTAAGCAGCCCTCCCAGCGTCCCGAGCCAGGAAGCTGGAGACAGTGTCACCCTCCGGCAGGCACCACGGGCCCCTGTGCGGTGACGAACGTGGCCCAGCGCAGACTGAGGTCTGACCTTTGCCCCTACCACAAGAGGAGACCTGGGTCACATCTGATAGGCGAGTCCTTGTTGTGGGGGGGGGGCTGGCCACACCAGAGGGACTGGCCTAGTGATTGAGGATGGGGCTTTGGGTCACCAGCACCAGTTGACCCGGGAGCAATGTGGGCGATCCGTGAATCAACCCACCGTGCCTCTGTAATACAAAAGCCTGGACACTGGAGCCGGGGCGAGCGTCCCCCGTTGGCAACACTCTGGGTTTGGTCACACGTCAGTGCCGGAGGGTCACCCATCCTGACGACAACAGCAGCTTCTTGTACGGAACCCTCCCAGACTCTGTGGCCTGGAGCTGTTCGTTTGGCTGATGTTAGTCTGTATCCTGTGTCGTAATGAACCATAACTCTGACTGTGCCAGCCTTCAGTGACTTCCGCGAGTCCTTCTAGGAAATGATCGAGTCTCAGGGTGGTTTGGAGAACTCTCCAGACCTGCGATGGGTGTCAGAGGTGAGGCAGTCTTGGGGACTGGGCCCTCAGGCTTTTGGCTGAGGCTAACTCTGAGTAGCCACGGTGCCCTTGCACGGCCAGAGTCTCAATCCTCGCGCGAGACAGATGACCGCCATCCTCACTTTACGAGGAAACAAGAGCTCAGAGAATTGGGTGATGGAAACCCCTGTCTTTTTAAAATTCCTGGTCTAATTCTCTCTCCAGCACAGCCCACCGACTGATGTATTTTTTCTTTTCTTTTCTTTTCTTTTGTGTGAAGAAGATTGGCCCTGAGTTAACATCTGTTGCCAATCTTCCTCTTTTTTTTTTTTTTTTTTGAGGAAGACTAGCCCTGAGCTAACTGCTGCCAATCCTCCTCTTTTTGCTGAGGAAGACTGGCCCTGAGGTAACATCTGTGCCCATCTTCCTCCACTTTATATGTGGGACGCCTATCACAGCATGGCTTGCCAAGCGGTGCCATGTCCACACCCGGGATCTGAACCCGCAAACCCCGGGCCACTGAAGCGGAACGTGTGCACTCAACCGCTGCGCCACTGGGTCGGCCCCTGCCAATCTTCCTCTTTTTGCTTGAGGAAGATTGTCGCTGAGCTGACGTCTGTGGGCATCTTCCTCTATTTTCTGTGGGTCGCTGCTACAGCGTGGCTTGATGAAGCGTGCTAGGTCTGCACCTAGGATCCGAACCTGTGAACTCCGGGCTGCTGAAGCGGAGCGCACAAGCTTAACCACTACGGCACTGAGTGATGTATTTTTAAAAGGCTGATATATGAGTCATCTACCGGTGCATAATGAACCACCCCCCAAACTTAGTGGTTTAAAACAGCAACCACTGTATTTGACTCTGGTGCTTGGCGGCTTGGGCTCAGCTGGCGGTTTCTTTCCTGCTGTCGCCCAGAGTCACGCATGCACCTGCAGCCGCGTGGCAGCTTCGCTGGGGCCGATGGTCTCAGACGGCCCCAGCCATCTGGGTGGTGCTGACTCAGTGGGCCATGTGGCTCCAGGTGGCCACCTGGGGCTTCTTCACCCAGTGTCTCGGGGAGGCAGGCCAGCACGCCCTGAAGCCTGAGCGCTGGTCGGCTTGTGTCCCATCTAATAGGGCCCCACTGGCCAAAGCCAGTCACGGCCAAGCCCAGAGGCAACGGGCAGGACCGGACAAAGCACAGACACGGGGAGGTGTGCACACGGGGCCGCGGCTGTGGCCATTTGATTCCGTGGACTTCCAAAATGGGGAGAGATTTCTTAAAGTTCTGGAGCTCTCAGGGATGTTTTTGCTCAGCTAATAAATTCCTTCCCTCCCTGGTGGGCGCAGGGGAGGGGTCTGGATGCGGGCGGCTGGGAGAGGGGGTCGTGGAGGCTGAGGAGCACGTGGTACCCTCCTGGCAGCCTCAAGAGCCTCATGTCCATCTCCGGGAACAGCGGGAGGGTCTCCGGCCCTCTGGGGACTGGGATCCGTGTTGGTGACAAAGGGGGCCGGGCAGCTGTTCGAAGGATGGACTGCCAATGGCACTACCCCATGCTTGGGGAGAAAAGACGCCTTCTTGGGACTTTCAGAAGCAGGCCAGCAGCCCGGGCAGGCATCTCCCTCCCGCCGCCTGGGGCCGGGGGAGGGCCAGACTCTCGCTTCCCTCTCCTGAGCCCTGCCAGCTGCTCTCCGGCTTGAGCTGCCTGGTGACATTGTTCCCCTTCCAAGAGGGGAGACCCTTCCACCGGGCAGCTTTCCAGCCTCGCTCTCCCAGTCTGCCAGAGGGGGACAGTCACACTTCCCTCCCTGGGGAGTTGCCAGGATTAAGCTGGAAAGAGGATGTTTGTAGCTGTAACCCAGCCTCCTGCCTCACTGTGACCCGTCCCTCATGTGACCCGCCCAAGTCCCCTCGGGGAGGCGGGGTGGCTGTCACTCTCCCTGCAGCCACTGCGTCTCTGCCTCTCCTGGGTGGAGGCCAGCCACTGCCTCCCCACGTGGGGGTCCCCGGGTCCTCAGATTCAGAGCCGGGCTCCGACAAACCTCGTCCCCTCACCCACCGGGCCTGTTCTGCCGGTCAGGGCGGGGTCCAGGGAATCGGGGTCCGCCAGGCCTCCCTCCCTGGGTAGCCCTGGAGACCCCCTCCCCCACCGAGGGAAATGCCATCCGAGCCTGGGCTCAGAAAAGGAAGTGCCCCCTTGAGGTCACGGGTGCTGGGGGCAGCAAGACCGTGCCCTTTGCCCTGAGCTTCTTCTCCCTTCCTCTGTCTCTGGAGAGGAACCTGACTGCACCTCCCCTCCTGGCCCCTCCCTGGCTCCCAGGGCCTGAGGACTAAGTCCAAAGGCACCCATATCTGCCCCTGGCCCGCCTCCCAGGGGTACAGGGCAGGCACAGGGCAGGGCAGGAGCAAGGCCACGATGACGAGGTGACCACAG
The DNA here is from genome assembly GCF_041296265.1 of Equus caballus. NCBI lineage: Eukaryota > Metazoa > Chordata > Mammalia > Perissodactyla > Equidae > Equus > Equus caballus. The sequence continues at coordinate 2,145,525 of NC_091696.1, forward strand.
CAGGGTCCTGATGGGGGCTCCATGCATGCTTCTGGAACAGACATCACCGTGCTCTCAGAGAGCTTTCCTGGCTGGCACAGGCCCCCTCTGGCCACCGGCTCACAGCCCCCCCGAGACACACTGTCATCATTCCCTTGTTTACAGATGGGGAAACTGAGGCTCATTGCAGGCCCCCGGCCAGCATGGGCTGGCTGGGCCCCTCAGCCGGCCTGGGTCCTGCTGACTGAGGGTCCAGGGGCTCTTTCCTCCCCAGACACCCCAGCTGGCCCTGCAGCACGGGTGGGGGCATGTGGCAGGACAGGAGATCCCACCGGCTCACCCTGTGGTCTGCCCGGGACCTCAGCTGGGGCCTCAACCCTGCAGCCCCCCCAAGCCACCCCTCTCTGCTCCACAGGGCCTGGGAACACGCTCGATGGCTGCAAATGTGCTCTCCATCTAAGGCTGCTCCCCGCCTGCCAGGCCTCTTCCGCCTCTTGGCCTGGAGCCGCCTGCCCCTCTCCTGGGGGGCCCTGGGACGCCCTGAGCCGCTCCTCTCTGCAGGCGGGGGCTTCACAGGGCTCCAGTGGGCACTGGGGGGCGGGCAGCGTCCACAGGGCTGCTCACCAGCCTGCCAGCCATTGTGCCACCTCCCAGCTGCCAGCCGGGCCTTCCACCTTCTGAAATGCAAATCCCACCGTGTCATTCTCCTGCCAGCAGCCCTTCCAGGTTCCCACGGCTCCCAGGGCGAGCGAGAGACGGCCAAGCTCCCCGGCAGAACGTGCAGCCCCCCGACGAGGCCTCTGCTTCCCTCCTGAGCCCCACGGCCCCACCTGCAGCCCCAGCTGCCTCCTGCTATTTCCATGGGGGGGTGCAATGGTTCCCTTGGCAGGAAGACGCCCCTCCCCACCCGCTCAGCCCCTCGTTCCCTCTTCTAGGGGGGCGGGCAGCATGTTCCGGGTCCCCTGGCCGCTGCCCCTCCCCACTCCATGCCCCTGGACCTCCCCGCCTCTCTCCTGGGCCCCCTGGCAGGGAGCACCCAGCCACGGGCCTGCCCGCCTGGGACCCTGCGCTGGGCAGGGGGACGTTGGTGGATTGGGGGGATTTGCTCAGCCCGCACTTCGCGATTGTGCACGCGGCTCCCTCTCTGCGAGCCCGCTGCCTCGCGGACGTGCGGTAAATGTGAAAACAGACGAAGTGAGCTCGGGGTGTGAGAACACAAGGAAAGGAGAGGCTGATCCCAAAGAGCCGCTCAGCCGGGGGCCCTGTGGGCTGGCTCAGTGGAGGGACATTCCTGGCGGGGAAACAGCACGTGCAAGGGGGCCAGCGGGAGGTGGGGAACAGCCTCGTGGGCTCTGGAAAGGGCCGTGCGTGGCTGGAGGGGCGGGGAGGGGTCGGGCCCAGTGGGGGAAGGTGTGCCAAGCCGGGGCGTGGAGGGAATCCAGGGTGCCGCGTGGAAGCGAAATGAGTCTGCTGGGCAGGAGGAGGACTGTGTTTACACTGCTTCTTAACCAAGGACCACCACGGCGGTGTGGGGAGGGGGGACCAAAGGGCCGGACCCTAGAATCCGGGGGGCCGGGAGGGAGGAGAGGAAGAGGGAGGAGCGTGCTGGCCATCCCACTGGATCTTTCCTTCTCTTCTTCCCTAGTAAGAGACCCTCCCGTTTTTATTGAGTCTATGGCCACCTAGAATAAAAACAACTTTTTCCAGGCTCCCTTGCAGCTGGATGTGCAAGTGACCACGTTCTAACCGATGGGATGAGAGTGGAAGTGTCTTCAAGTGAGGGGATGCCCCCTTCTTCCTTCCTTCCTGCTGGCTGGAATGCATATGTTATGGCTGGAGTTCAAGCAGCCATTTTGGCCCATGAAGCCTTGTGCTCATGGAGTGAAGGAACGACAGAGTGTGGGTCTTTGAAGATTGTGCATCCACCATACCTTTCCCATACTGCTTCCCTTGGGATTTGGGGAACTTCTCACTTGTTTGGGTTACCGTGATTTGGGGTGTTCTCACACTCCAGCCAGACCCAAACCTAACCAATGGAAGGGCGGGGAGGAGGGCTGAGACTCTGAGGACTCCACTGAGACAGAGTGGACAGAACTTGGTTCCCAATTTGATGGGGGCCAGGGGGCTGAGAAAGGAGAGCCGAGGCTGCCTCTGAGATCCCATCTTCGGAGGCTGGTCGAATCCTTTGCTCGCTATGCGTCAAGCACTTTCTATGTGCCGAGTGTATACACACGAATCGTATGGCCACTTTCTTCAAGGGGCTCGTGGGCCAGTGGGGGATAGATGGTACAATGGAAGAGCTCTGATGGAGGGAGGTAGGCACCTCACCCTGGAGCTGCCAAGCCCTTCATGTGCTCATTCTGCAGTTATTGAGCGCCTACTGTGTACCAGGCGCTGCGGCAGATCTTGGGAACAGTAGTGAGCACCACGAACTCAGCATGGAGCTTATCTCAGGGAGTCTGAAGGGGGAGTCAGACAGCAGTCAGGTCACCACGCCGTTGACTGGCCAGGGCTACAAAGGAGACTCCCGGTGCCGTGAGCTGTCACGCCAGGGGGCACAGGAGGCCCCGAGGGGATCTGCGACACTCCAGCTGTGTCCGGTGGGCGTCTCCAGGGCCCCGGGGCTGCCGGCTCTTGTAGAGCAAGGCAACTTCCCCAGCGCACCCCTCACACGTTCCTGGCCGCCCCCGAACCTCGGCTGCAGCGGGCAGTGGACGGGGCCTGGCCAAAGCGAGTCTGGGCTGACGGGTCCAGGGGGTGTGGCCACGCAGGTGAGGCTGAGATGGCAGTTGGGCCGTCGTGGGCAGGGATGGACCTGGAGAGGAACAGACAGATGTGGGCCATATTTAGGAGGTTAAATCAATAGGACTTTTTGTTGATGGACTGGAGATGGTGAGAGAGCCACGAATGGGCCCCTCCAGGCTCTGGCCCGTGTACACGACGACGGGCAGATGAGGGGCCCTGAGGGTGCACGTGCTTGTGAGGAGAGAACTGGGACTGTCATTTAAAAATTTCTTTCATTGCAATAAAATATATATAACATAAAATTTACCATCTTAGCCATTTTAGAGGGTCCAGTCCTGTGGCATTAACCACATTCATATTTTTGTGCAACCAACACTACCACCCGTCTCCAGAACTTTCCATCTTCCCAAACTGAAACTCTGTCCCCATTAAACACTAACCCCCGTCGCACTCCTCCAGCCCCGGGCCCCACCGTCTACTTTCTGCTTCTGTGAACTTGACTACTGGGTGCTCATATGAAAGGGATCATACAGGATCTGTCCTTTTGTGACCAGCTTATTTCACTTATCATGATGTCTTCAGGGTCCATCCACGTCGTAGCAGGTGTCAGACTCTCCTTCCTCTTTAAGGCTGAACCATAGTCCACTGTGTGGATGGACCGCATTTTCTTTATCCATCCCTCCACTCATGGATGCTTGGGCTGCCTCCACATTTTGACTGTTGTGAATGGTGCTGTATGAAGGTGGGTGTCCCTGATTTGAATTCTTTGGGGTTTATGCCCAGAAGTGGAACTGCTGGACCATGTGGTCATTCTGTTTCAGTTTCTGAGCAACCGCCAGACTTTTCCACAGCAGCCGCGCCATCTTGCGCTGCCAGCAACAGTGCACGACGTTTCCAGTTTCTCCACATCCTCACCAACACCTGTGGTTTTGTTTTAATTTTCTATTTTGATAGCAGCCATCCTAATGGGTGTGAGCTTGGGGAGCATAATTTTGGACAAGTTGATGTGGATGTCTTCGAGACATCGAAAAGGAGATGATAAGGAGGCGGCTGGACAGCCAGGCCTGGAGCCCGGAAGACAGTGGGCTAAGGGGACAGATTTGCAATCACCTGCATGGCGGGAACAACCCAAGCCAGAGGTGTGCGTGAGCTTGTCTGAGCGGAGCACACGGCTTCCAGGGGGAGCTTGAAGGAATTCCAAGATGCGACGGTCAGTCGAGTAGCAGTGGCCGCAACGTAGGAGACTGAGGTTTTGTGGGAGGGGACCAGAAGCCAGACGCAGGCTGAGCAGCGAGTGGGAAGGGGGAAGAGAGAGGCTCGTAGACAAGCTTGAGACATCGGAAAGCCAAGGGCAGCGCGCGTTGGGTTTCCAACGGGAGACACCTGAGCGTGTTTAAGCCCCCGCGGGGGGTGGGGCAAAGATGGGGGGGTGGGGCAAAGATGGAGGGGTGAGCCCCGGGCAGAGAACGTCCACTCAGCACCAACAGGAGGAGGAAGGACCAGATACACGAATCAAGCTTCCACCAGCAGTAACCAAATGAGGAACGGGGTGCACTCGTAGCTCACAGACTTTGAAAAGTAGTGTGCAAGGAAAAAATTAGAAGATTCCAGAAGGACTGGGTCCCCAGTCCTCCAGAAGCAATAAGGAGGAAAGAAGAAAAGTCCACAGAGTTCTGACAGTTTTTGCCAGGACTTCTCCTGAGTTGCAAAGAACTCACTGCAGGGGTGAGTTGGTAGGCTAGAGAAATGTTCCAGAATGTTCTGGAATGTTCCTAGACCTCACAGCTGCACGATGCAGTTTTCCAAAGCTCCACAATGCCCTGTTGGGGGACAATCGGAAGCCTTCAGCGTGGTTCTGGGCAGAGAAACAGCTCAGGATGCACCCGGGAGCCCACCGAGTCCTTGTACCCCCGCCCATGCTCAGGCTACAGGACAGGTCCGAGGGGCAGCCTCTGCCCTAAATCCCAGCTCGATGGAATCCCAGCCGGGCCCAGAGAAGGTGGGGAGTAGAACTCACCCTTTATCAGAGGAAATAAGAGGGAGAGCTGCCCTCCGAGGCATAAGCAGTATGAAAACACGATACATGAGATGGAGGATATGAGACACACCGTTCACGGCAGACAGACAGACAACTCAGACTGTCAGAAGACACTACGAAGGACAGAAGAAATCTCTGTGCTGTAGGGTCTAAGAAGAGCATGAACACATAAGGCAGAGCTCGGAGACGCAAGGCCTGCGTGAGCTCAGCAGTTCAACAGCTCCTGCAGCTTCCCTTTTCTTCTGTTGAATTCAAGGAAAATGAAATGTGATATTTAAAAACCACAATAGCAGGTGTCCGTCTTTTTTCATATGATTGCAAAGTTATTTCCGTGTAGGATTTATCTACTGTCCTTCCTTCCATCCTTCTGTACATAAATGCAGAGAGAGGGGTCTGCGATGACATTTACCAGATCTCAAGACTGGTTGTTTCCAGGTAAAAGGATTGGGGACAGCGTGGGTCTGCTCTATACTTTCCTCTCTTGAAGAATGTGTTAGATGTGAAGGAAGTGGTCTGAGGCGGGAGGACCCGGGGAGATGGAAAGGGTTGGAGGGGTCGGGGTCGGCCTCAGGCAGGAGGGAGGCCGGGGCGGGGGGCAGCCAAGGTTGGCACGGGAGTGGGGGTCCAGGAGGCTGAGGTCGGGGTGTTTCGGGGATGGGAGCAGCATGGGGTGAGCAGGGCCTTTGTTTCACTCCAGGCCAGTTCAAATATAAGAGGAGGATTTTGCCCAAAAAATTATCCTTTGGAAAAGAGGATAAGCCCTTATGAAGCACTTCATGCCATGGTCTCTCAGTCACTTTACTGGGACAGCCACATACTGTTTGGGACAGCAGCCCAAGAGCCAGAAGCAACGCTCATCAAAGCCACCTGACGGAGTCAGCTAAATAACTGTAAGAAAGAAATGTAACTAGATTTAGTCATTATTCCAGGAGTAGAGCCTCGTATTTGCAAGCACTGGGTGTCAGCCTACAGAAAATCACTTTAAAAATACAGCCGGTGGTTATATTCTGGAAATACGGACAGTGGCACCCAGGGCAGAAACCACCACCACCTCGACACGTGGTCCTAAGGTCCTCGGAGGTGGGGAAGAAAATTTCCAAAGACGACACATCCTATGTGGATTGTTAATCGCCGTGTGAATCTCACACAGCTTCGACGGAAGTCAGGATGCCGTGTGTGGGAAACTGTGTTAGATGATTCAAAATGGGGCGACATAGATACCGACGTGAGTTCACAGCACCGATGAATGTCTTACTTTATGTCTGATTTTAAATACGTATGTATGACCAAATTAATGCAATTAACTAAGAAGTTGGCATCTGATAATTTCAACCACAATAAAACGTTCATATTTTCTACTTGGTCACATCTTTTCTTTTTTGTGGTCTTCTCTTTGAAAAAATGGAGGTGCCTTATATCACTCAAGATGGCCTGAGTTTAGAGTTTGCGTGTGTGTGTGTTTTTGTGTGTGTGTGCATCTATGTTGATATTGTTTGTAACTGTATATTTGTATACACGTGTTTTGTGTGTGCATTTGTGTGAGAATATGTGTGTGTGCATGCATGTGTGTGTTTGCACTGTGTTTTGTGTATGGGTTACTTTTCTGTGTGTTTGCGTGTGCATATTTGTGTTCGTGGGCTTGTTTACCTGTGTAGGTGTGTGTGCATTTGTGTTTGTGTGTATGTGTTTGTGTATGTGTGTGTCAACTTAAAAAGCAAATTTGCCTGTTATTTTATCTCAAAATGAGTTTATCAGGGAACAGACAAGATAACCACAATTTGGGATACGCATGCTATGGCAAACCATAGGCAACTCTGGAGAACAAAGCAGTGAGCTACTTTTACGGAGAAAAAACGGGGAGTAGGGAGGGGCTGTTCTAAAGGAAACTCCACTGGGGGACAGTAACAGATCAGGGCAGCAATGGCTTCTCATTGGCTGAGCTGTGGGGTTTCTCATTGGCTGAGCTGTGGGGTTTCTCATTGGCTGAGCTGTGGCGTTTCTCATTGGCTGGGCCGTTGCCAGGTGGGAGAGAAATCTCCCTTCCTAGTAAAGTAGCTGCACTTCCAGTGGAGATGCAATCCCTGTGTCTTCCTGTTTGGTGTAAGTGACCATGTGTGATGAGGGGGAGAGCTCCCCTACAGGCCTTCCCGACTCCAGTTTAGTTTTCTTTTATTAACTTCCACTTGTGTGTGTTTATGCGTGTTTGTGTGTGCACATGTGCATGTGTGTGCATGTTTGTGCATATTTGTGTGTGTGTGTGTGGGCGGCATGGCATGTTCTAGAGTCCCTGGGGGCGACTGGTTGGGTCACTTGGCCCTGCTGCAGCTATGTGAGCAGAGTTGGGGCTCTGAGTGAGGGCCCCTGGGGCCTGGTGAGTGACTGTGGGGTGCGGTGGATGGAGGGAGACAGGGATGATGGTCGGGTTTCCGGCTTGGACGACTGAGAGGCTTGTGATGTTGTTCACTGAGTCAGGACTGCTGGGCGGTGGGGGGGTGGTTAGGCCAAAGCTGAGCTGAGCTGAGCCCACTCCAGCTTGCAGCCTCTGAGACACGTGTGCGCAGACATCCATACTGACATTTAGAGTCTGGGGGACGGAGCCCACACCTAACAGACAGGCAGAGGAAGGGCTGGCACAGACTAGAGGGCAGGAGAAGAATCTGGTAAGTGGGGAGGTGAGAGATGGAGCGGAGGAAGGGGCCAGCCACCAAATGCTGCAGAGTGAGTGGTGGATTGAGGCGACGCCGAAGAAGTCATCCCTGAGCTGGCGAGGAGGCGGTCTGAGACGGGATGGCAGTGGGTGAGGCCGCCATCAGCAGGGACAGCTGCTTGGGGGCACACATGCCTTCTGTCTATGAGCGGCGCTCCCACCCACCCACCTCCGCCCTTCCTGGCTTTCCTTCCTTCAAAGCTGCCCGGGAAGGGTTGGGAGGAAGAAAGCGCCCAGACTGGGCCTCCTGAATGGCGGCCCCAGGAGCCTTGGCACACGTCGGATCCTCTCCTTTGAATCCCAGGCGGTTCTGGGACTTAATTAATGAATAGCCCAAGGGCCCCCCTCTCCCTATTCAGGAAGGACACAGCACCATGGAGACTCCCCCAGATTCCTTAGGCAGGCACAGGCTAATGGGGCTGCCCCTCTGGGCTCTAACTGGCTCCCAGGATGTTAATGGAAGGTGCTGGCCAAAGGCCATTAGCTGGTGCCCAAGCAAAGGAACTCGGCCCTGTTCCTCCTGCCCATCACGCCTATTCTGAACCCAACAGCGGTGCTAAAAGCAACCAGGAATTTGCATTTGGACTTTTTTTTTCTATATTCCTCTGTGACTTTGAGGAATCTCATATTTGAAATCATCTTGGCAAGGACCTGGGGCTAACTCTGAGTTACCAGCCTTTAAGGAGGCTCACGGCTCCTTGCTGTCTGTTGTCACCGACTCCTGAAGGCCCAACCAGCTCCTCTGCAAAGTGAACCACGTGAACCATGTGCCGAGACACACGGCGACGGGTGACGGGGTGTGAAGACGGGCTCGGGCAAATGTTGGAGCCAACCAACAAGTCACTGTGGCGGCTTCAAATTCCACCCGGGATAAGGGCCCTGGCCCGCAGCCTCATGCAAGCCAAGCCACAGATGCACCTTGTTCTGCGCAACAAAATACTGGAAAACAGTATTTTCCCAGAAATCAACTTAAAAAAAATCATTGGCATCTGTTTGATTCCTAAGTACATTAATCCTTCCCCTGCTCCTGAAACAAAAATTAGTAGACTGTGAGGAAATGCCCCCCACAGCCCACACGCACAGTTTCATTTCCTGATGCTCAAGTCCTCACTCATGAAAAGGAAAAGAAATCTGAAGAGGGACGGAGGTGTCAATGGGTGCATCGGAATTCACGTGTGGCTGTGTGGTCCCTTCCCTCCAGCTGTCTCGAAACTCCGGAGCCTGTGCTTGGACAAAGCGGAATGCCAGAAGCCCAGAACAGTGGGGTTTCTGCGGCAGAGCCACCACAGCGTTTGCGCGGCCTGAGCTGCAGCAGCTGTACCCCTGGAGGGAGTGAAAAGTGACAGGTGGACAGGGCAGTCAAGACGAATACCCTGGAAAACAGCGTTTACTTACAAAGGCCGATAGCGAGTAGCACAGAGTGACAACCTCAGCCCTCGGACACGGTTCATGGATGAATTACATGGAAGGCTGGAATAATCCTAAAGAAAAATGCCCAGGACCAGGGATCCACTCCTTCCTCTGCTGAGCCACCTGGTGGTTTCCCACTGCAACTTCCAGTCCTGACTTCTCTCCCTTTGAAGGGTGCTCACCCGGCCAGGACCAGCTGCTAACATGTCCTCGGGAACTTGGTGCGATGGAGCCTGAAGGAGCCAGCAGGACCCCGGCCCGCCTGTGTGTCAGCTCTCCACTCCTCAGAGCGTCTCTGGGCCACACGAGAGCATGGCTGCTTCCAAACAGAGGGCGCCTCTCAGTGAGCTTCGATGGTTATGCGAGAATTCACATTGCATTTGGCTCATGAAGGCCAGCGGGTTTCCTGCAGCAGGTAGTTATGACTCGGGACGAGGCAGAGCGCTCTGTGCTCATCCGGGTAGACTGAGCTCGCTTGGTCTACCTTTCCTAACGCCACTGGTCTTTTTGTCAGGCTGAGGGCTTTTGGTCTGTCTGAAGGGCCGAGAGCACGGCCCTCCCTTCCCTTGTCAGGAGACAAAAAAGACACTCATCAGACAGGAGATGGCCAGTGAGTGCCATCAGGACCACTCATTCATCTCCTTTACAGGCTCCCTCCTTAATGCACAGATGAATGAGCAAACCAGCCCCTGCTGCAGCAGGCTGCTGTGTCCGGTCAGCTGAGCACTGGTCCCAGGCACGCTGCCCATCGGGAGGCCTGGCGCACGGTGGTCTTGGCTGTCCTCCTCTCTGGGCCCTCTGCCCCTCCTCCCTGGTGGGGACGTCTCCCAGCCACGCACCTCTCTCTCCAGGATCACACTCCACACAGACACCTGCAGCAGAGGTCCCTGAAAACCACTGTCACCTGGTCTGCCCCACGCACATCCCCCTCACATCTGCCTAGGGCTTGGGCCCCAGCCTTTATGCCAGCGTCTCGGCAGCCTTCTCTCCTAGCCCCGTGGTCTCCCCGCCAGCACCTGCCCCCTCCTGCACTTCTCCGGAGCCCACGTCTGGTGTGCAGATTTGAACCAAGGGCTGCAGAGATCACCCGGAACCTTCAGAAAGGCGACAGAACAGTGTGGCCCTGCCTCCCGAGCCTGGGGTCTCTCCCCTGTGGTAGGAACAGTATCCTCTGGAGGACTGATGGCCAGACCAGGCCAGCCCCCCTCGCGTCCCTGGAGGGCCCCTGGAGCTTGCCTGATAGCACCTCCCCTGGAGGGGTCAGTGGTGGCAGCAGCCCAGACCATTCCCCTGGCCAGGAGCACCCGCAGCTCACAAGCTCTGCTTCACAGAGGCCACTCCAGTGGTGCCGGGCCACCTGGTGTGCTGCCACCCACAGCTCAGCCCAGCTGGCCCGGAGGTTTCACAGTTCTCTTGGGGCTAGTTTACGGGTATTTGGGATGGAGAAGGCATGTGCTCCATGGGAGCAAGACTACCCACAGCCTCTAAGAGCAGATGGTGCTGCTAGCGTGAAGTTTGAGGTGTGCGCAGGGGCAGCACTGAGCCCCGCACGCACTCGCCTTCCACCCAGGAGCGCATGACCTGTGCCTTTGGGGCCCTGACGCCGAGGTCGTGGCCCCTTTCTCCTGGATCACTTTTCCCTTCCCAGTCTCCCCGGGGACTTCAGTCGTGCCACCTCTTAAGGCCCCACTCACACCTGACCCCACCCATCCCTTGGCCTTACCCCGCACCCACTGGCACTGCCCCCACCCTCCACTGCCTGACCCACAGCCGAGGAGTACAGGCAGACACATGCACGTGCAACTCTCAGGGCCTCTCAGCTCCGCCGCCGGCCAGGCCCCTCCAGCTCCAGGCACACGGGCCAGGTGGGAGGCACGCAGAGCCCTCTCCAGGCGGGCAGGGCGTCCCGGCGAGGTGTGGCTGTCCCCGGCTCTGTGACCCTACGCCTCCCATGCTCCCCCTGCCCTCCAGCGCTTCCACCACCCCCACCCCGCTCCTGCCCCTCTGCTCCAGAGTAGTGCCTCCCAAGCCCTCTGGGGCCTCGTGGGTAGACGGGCTCCTGCAGACCTTTTGCTCAGAGCCCGCACCCAGGGAAGGATGGGTCTGGACGCCGCCGGGGGCAGCCCCAGCGGATGCGACAAGCAGGGGTCCACCACGGGTCAAGTTCGCAAGCAGTCCAGCAGAGAAGGAGAAAACTGACCTGGCAGCACACAGACCAAGAGGAGACCCAACCAGCCAGGCCCTGCAGACACAGAGCCCAAGTGGAGGATGGGGCGGGCTGGGGAGGCCCCTCCCACTCCCACGGTGGCACTGCAGAGCCCCTTCCTGCCATGGCCTCTCCAAGGAGGGTGGGAGTCTCTGGGAGGACATACAAGTCTGGGGGCACCTCCAGGAGGGTGAGCGTCAGCAGGGCCTGCCGCAGGGGTTTGGTGTTCTGGTGGGGACAGGTTGGGGAGTTCAGTCCCCGATCCCAGGGGCAGACTCTGTTCAGGCTGAGAAAGCGCTGCTCTCCAACAGCAGCTCTCCTGGGATGCCCGGCCTGTCTGGCCCTGGACTCCACGGGGTCTGGGTGCCCCTGAAATGCCCCAGAGCCCGAGGCTCGCTGTCGCCCCAGCGAGGGCTGGTCTCACCACAGACACACGTCCAGGGTTGAGCCACTAGAAGGAACTCCGTGCCCAACACACAGGCCGCGGGCTCTGTCGGGCCCCACCCGCACTCCGCGGAGCTGTGCCTGCAGGGGCCAGGGCTGGGGACTGCCACCCTCTCCTCCCCGGGGGTCACTAAGGCTTGGGGACAGCCTGCCCCGCTGCCGTCTTCAGAAGCAAACTTGCTGCTGCTTCTCTCATCATGTAATTTGGTATTTTTTTAATGCTTAATCTACCCAATGACAAAATTCTACCAGACGCCTTCCTGGGACTGGCAGCTCTTGGGGACAGCGCCCCGGGTGGGTAGGGAAGATGACAGAGGAAAGGCCTGTGTGGTGAGAGGCAGAGCGGGGAGCCTGGGGAACACTAACTCACTTTGGGACCCGGATGTCTTCAGCGACTCGCGAGCTTTTGCAGCGGCTGCATCCGTCCTGGGGGTGGGAGAAGCTGCCCTCCACTGCAGCCTGTCTCATCTCCCCCTCTGCAAAGGCCCGGCGCGGCATGTCTAGCCTGACCTACTGGGCTGAGATGGGAGCAAATTCTGCTTGGAGAAGCTGTGGCCAAGGACGAGGAGGGCAGTGGTGAGGTCAGCGCCAGCCCGGTACACAGCAGCTCTTCCCGGGTCAAGGCCAAAGGCAGGCCCGTAAGTTGCTATAAGAGAAGGTGTCTTTGCAGGGCTCCGGGCGACCCCCGCCCCAGTCTCTGGCAGCTGTGTCTGTCTGCACTGAGAACCCCCATGTGAACTGCAGTGGAGGGAAGGATGTGACACTGGCGCTTCCCAGAGATAAAATAAAGGCAAACGAACCAGAAGAACCAAAGAGAGAAGCTGACGAAGATGCTGTGGTGTTGAGTAGGCACTGCTCTTTTCCTAAAAGATAAATTACTTTCCATTGAGTTCGTATACCCGCTTCGCCCCAACCCCCCCACAGAGCATCACCACCAGGGCAGACCGGGGGCCTAGGGTGGCGGGGCGCTCTTCCTCGTGGGCAGAGATGGAGCCATGACAATCTCGTCCGAGTCGTCGGAGTGGACGTCATCTGGGGGTGGAGGCGCCATGGGCTGCAGCCCGGTGGGAGAGGACTCAGCTGAAAGGAACCAGAGAGGGTCGGTCACACCACTGCTCGGGGCTGGGGCCCGCCTCAGGGCGCCGGTTACGGACACCTTACACTTCACCTCTTTGCTGGCAGGTGAGCCCAAGGTCACAGTCAGAAGGAGTGAGGGACAGGACAGACCTTCAGAATCAACTTCACGCCACGCCAAAGCCACTCTCAGTATTTCCCAGGCAACCACCCCCCCAAGTCTCCCAGCTCAGCTGTGAGCAATCTGGCCATTTCCAAAAAGCATAACACCCGCAAAAGCACGGAGGAAGCTCAGGTCTGCAGCAGGAGTCCCCTGAGAGGCATCCTCGCAGCAGGTCCCGGCAGTCTGGGCCCCGGGCGAGTGTGCAGATGAGGCCGGCAGCCACCTGTGTGTGTAAGAGCCAGCTTCCTTGTGAGAACACGCCGGTGGAGGAGGCAGGGCAGTACCCAGTGACCCGCCCCCATTTACGCTCCTTTCTTCACACAAGTCTACGTTTCTCAAATCCTGTCATCTCTGCTGGGACGGGTGCCACCTACTGACCACCGACACCCTAAATGGCCACCTTGGATGGGGGCCGCGCTGTGGGGAAGGGCAGGGTCACCACCCAGCAGCCTGGCCCCCCCGGCCGCAGGAGAGGGCCTTAGTTTTATTGCTTCAAAAAGATGAAAGTAAAAGAGGAACCAGTGGCTGATTTGAGATAAAATGGGGAGGAAATTACGACTCAACCATGCTATAGAAACTGTAACTGTGTCAGCTTTTTTTCTGTAACTTCCAAGAAAACTAATATTAAAGTGGAAATGAGAAATTTTTAAAAATATCAGTTTTCCAGGTTATTTCAGTTTTCTTTTTCTTTAAAAACCCTTTCACAATCAGATCAAACAAGGGTTTGACTGACACTTTTCACCCAGACCCGTTTCCCCGGGTAAATACAGCCGAAGGCCAGCCTGCGTCCTGCGACAACCCTCCTTAGACAAGGTGATGAAGCGGCTGCTTTAAAGGCACTGACGTGACCAGAAGAGAAAGGGCAGCTCAGACAAACACGCAGCCCTGATCAAAGCGTCTGAAGGGCACCGGACACGGGCTGGGGAAGCCCGCGGGAGATGGGTCTCTGGAGAAGAGTCTGAAGCTTTTGGGGAGCCCAAAGCTTCCAGCACGGCCCCTGGATTTTCAGGTTTTGCGCATCTGCACGTATTTCCTTAAAACCCCAATGCTGCTCATCTTTGTTTGCTGAGCTTTACAGCTGGAGGTTTTGGAGAGAATATCAAAGTTCAAGGTTTGCTAGCTCTGACATGGCCAGAAAAAATGACTGAAGTGGATAGAACGCAGTTTAAATGTGGTGACTTCCAGGTGGGACGTGGTGTAAAACCCTTAGCTAGTGCAGGAGATTCTCTGAGACACAGGCCCCAGCAGGCCAGCCCCTGGACGGGCAGGGGTCTCCAGGCCCAGGGACTCAGCCTTGGGCCTGCCGTGAGCTGAGTGCTGGCTCTGCCCTGGCTGCGGCCCCGCCACGGCCTCCCACTCACCAGAGCAGGGCTGCGGGGCGGCCGGCTCCACTGGCCCCCACGGCCTCGGCGCTTCGTCCTCAGCAGCTGGTCCCTCCACGGTCTCCCCACTGCTCACTTCACTGTCTTCCTGACCTGCAATGACACGCACACTAGAAGCACTCAATCTGCAGAGGGACGGCCGCAGATACGGGCAGGGCTTGTCACGTCCGCCCTTCTTTCGACCCTAACATCTCTCGATTCAGAAAATCTGCTCCTTTTGTACTTCCTCCTTGATAGGAAGCATGTGCCCTGCGTGCGCCTGTCCCTCTCTGCTTCCATCTTCGCGACCTAAGGACTCAGCAAAGGACACGTCTTCACTGGAAACTGCCATGTGAGCTAAGTGTGGCGACAGCATTGACCCTGCGTGCCACATTCGTAAATCCGACCTCAACACTGCCCTTCTCAGGCTAACGACAGTCTCAGCCCTCCGAACACGGCCTCTCGGCTGCTCCTTGGCATTCGGTGACAGTCAAAGCAAGCGGCCGTGGACAAAGCTTCCCAATTACGGCAGAAGGGAGAGAGGATCTGAAGTACGGTCACAGAGTCATAGATTTGGGGGACTGAAAGCAACTTTCGAGTTGTCTCGCCCAATTTTCCACCTCGCACATGAGGAGGCCCAGAGAATGGCAGGGCCCTGCCCGGGGCCCCACGTCAGGAGTCCGGCAGAGTGCGGACCAGGCCTCACAACTGGGGTGTGGCTCCCCTACCAGGTCCAGGGGTTTCTCCACTGACTGCTTCTGGCCTTAATGAAGCAGAAAAGGAAATGCAAGGAAAGTTTTACTTAAAACCAAACAACAGGAGAAACACTGGCCCAAGGGAGGGAAGCCACCCAGCTCCAGTTAGAGCTGAGATTAAAAACCAAAGACACAGACGCCACGAAGCTCCCGGGTGTGGCCTGCAGGTAACGGGAGACACGCCGATGCCCACACTGGACTGTCGGGCTCCAGGGAGTCCCCTGGGGCTTGTCCAGGGCCGAGAGGAACTGTGACAGGGAGGCTTGGCCAGGCGTCTCCCTGCTGAAGGCATGACTTAGTCTGCAGGTGGCCACAGGAGGGACGAGCCCCCATTAACGCTCAGAGGGCCAGCTGCCCCTTGCATCAAAATTCAAAAGGCAGTGAAATTACCGGGAGAAGCTGCAGGGCAGGGTGGAGAGGAGGGTTCGCGGGGTGCGGCCAAGGCAGACCTCCTCCTGGGGGGAGCGGCAGTGGCAGCTCTGTGGCTGGCAGCACTGGAAGAGAGAGGGAAACCAGCTGGCTCTGACTCGACTGGGGCTGACAGCGGCTCACGCATGTGCTGGAGGCAACTCCCCGAGAGAAGCGAGCAGCAGGGCAGCCCGCACCGGCCAAGTGCAGGTCCTCATGGGCTGCAGGAGGGGGCCTCAGGCGTGGGCTGTCAGTCTCCCTGGGGCACCCGGCCTCAGACGCCCTCCTCTCCCCAGCTGTCTCTCAGGGCCCCATCCCCGGGGGATGTGGTCACCAGGCGGGCAGCTCTCCAGCTTCTGGCCAGGACTGACCACACCAGGGAGGGACCCCCGACCTATGCTGAGCCCCAGGCCCATCCCAGGTCACAGGGAATCAGGACCTGAGATTTTGACTCGGTCTGGCTCTCCTTTTGCAGGAGAAATTGCAGACTTAAAAGTGACAGTTGGCTGTGGTTTTCTGCCATGTAGACTGAGAAACAGAGAGGTCTGTGGTGAGAGAGCAGAACGAGCCTAGTGGGGAGGGAGGGGAATGCCTGGGTCTCCAAGCAGCTGGCCCCTGTGCTGGCCCACACCTGGCGGGAGCGGCCCTGCCCTGTGCCCGGAGGGGCGTTCTCTGAGTCTCACTGTAAATTCCTCTCCATCCAATGGGTTTTTGTTTTTTGGTTTTTGTGTGAGGAAGATCCTCCCTGAGCTAACATCTGTGCCAGGCTTCCTCTATTCTGTATGTGGGATCCCTCCACAGCATGGCTGATGAGTGGGGTAGGTCCACGCCCAGGATCCAGACCCGCGAACCCCGGGCCACCGAGGCAGAGCGCGGGGAATTTCAACCACTCGGCCACGGGGCCGGCCCTGGGTTCTGAGTTTTTGAAACTAGAAGAGCCCTGACCAACCCCTGGCAGATTTAGCAGGAAGGGCGCTAATTAGAACAAGTGTGTGCTGCTGTAGGAGGGCTCTGGCAATAGCCACGTCTTCCTGAACACTGGGATCGCACCACATTTTTCTGTAAAAAGGAGCAATGCATAAAGACAAGCCAGCAGCTTGTTTCCAGGACCTCGCGGAATCCAACCCTGTCTGTTTTCTCCCAGTGTGAGGAAACAGTTCCACACAGGCTGCTTCCTGCAGACAGACCTCGTGGCCCGCCCGACCTGCACGGAGCGGCAGTTTTTCACAGGTGTAACTTTTGCTCTGACAATGTGCCAAGGTCCTGGCCCCCACAGCCATCGCCTGGGCGCTACGGGCTGCGCTCTGGATGGGCAGCCTCCTGCGTGGTGTGTGTCCAGCACTGCCCTGTGACACAGGGCAGAGGTGGGCCTGCCAGTCGGACTCACCTGAGCCTAGCCTGTGCCAGGTGTGCCCGGAAAACAGACTGGATGACGGTAATGGCCTCCTCTTGCCCTGGGTCACCCTCGGCCTCGACGACGGGGCTCGCAGAGCAGGGTAAGGGAGAGTTCTGTGGTATAATGACAGCGAGGGAGAGACCTGTGAGAACCTCTGGCCCCTTCCAGGGTGTGGCAGGGGCCACGCCTGGACTTCAGAGCCGAGAACAGCATGGTTCCCTCTCAGATCACTCCTAGCTATATACTCAGCCGTTTCCTGACGGAAGGCTCTTAATCCTTAGACTCTGGACATTCTTAGGATGAACGTCTGTCATTCTCAGAGGAGGGGCTGACACAGAAAGCTCGTATCTTTCTGAGACTTTTCAGCTGACGTCCTCACTGCAAGATGGGCATGCTCCCTGATGTCCCAGCACCTCCACGCAATGTGGCCCCTGAAGCTACAGCCCCCAAAGGCTTGGCCTGAACGTGCCACGGGATGGAGAGGAAGGCACGCCCCCAGGACAAGGTGTGCACGAAGACTGAGGGAGGCCCGTGCCCGCCCCGGTTGATGAAGTGAGAGCAGAGGCGATGGGGAGGGCGCTACGGGAGCTCTGGGTCTGCGTCCGGCCCCTTTGAGGATTACCTGGCTGGGGAGGCTCGGCACGCTGGGAGATTCTGAACCACACGCTTTGCTCGACAGCAGCTTCGCCCGCGCTAGGTGTCCCCTGAAAGCCGCCTGGAGCACAGTAGCCGCCTAGCAGGGAAAGAGAGAGAAGCGAGCGTTCACTGCCTGGAGGATGGCAGGTCCAGAAGGGAGATTCCAGGGGACGAGCTCTACGAGCAGAGAAAACGACGTCCTGTGCCACCATAACCACAGAGCATCTAACAGAGCCCTCTCTCTCACCTCCTACAGCGACAGAAACCAACCCTCTTGGGGGAAAAAGGCACAGACGCTCGATCCGCAGTAAACTGAGTCTTGGAATACAAACGAATCCTCTAAGTGCTATTAAGTTTAGCTGCTAATATTAGTCCATGATTTACACAGTCGTTTGAATTAATGTTGGGAGAGTTTATTCCACTTCGTGTACTTTCCATGTACATCGTCTAAAGTCAAGCAGGGGAGCGTGATCTCAAACTGTCGCGGAGGAATTATTGATCCTGTGCCCTTAATCTTAATTGCCCTTCTTGAGAAGCGCGCGGACGCTCTGTGAGTTCTGGACTCGCGGGCGGCACTTTGCCAGGGCCCTGCCTCTGGCCCTGGTCACAGATAGCAGCTCTCTTAACGTTTGCGGAGAAGGACACGCACGCACACTGAGTCTTGATATGGGGGCATTTAGAGGTCCAGACGCATCCAGAATCACAGTCACGTCTTCGTTTTTTCTTGAAGGTGAGGTGACGGGAACATCATGAACATGGGGTTAAGAACAAGCACAGCGAAGACGCGAGAGCACCAGTTCTCGAGGGCACCTCACCCCCCAGCGCAGTGACTAGCTGCCAAGCCAGAAGGTGCACAACGCTCGCGGGACAGTAGAGCCGCTCCACCAGCTGGAGGGGGATGGCCGCTGACAGTACTCCAACCGAAGCCTGGCAGAGGGGGCAGCGTCCTTCGTGCCGCACACTGCCCACACTCACACCTGCCCCCACAGCGGCCCTGTGCAGCAAGTCCTTCACCATCGTGACTTGAGACAAGGGAGGCGAGGACTAGGGAGGGGTCTCAGGAGGGGGAAGGCAGATCATGGCTGACAGCACGTGCTGGTGGTCCATAAACACGCCGTGCAGCCCCCTGAGGAGGCCCAAGTTCGTCCATTCGCTCACTCACTAAATGTTTACTGAACACCTGCCACCCGCCAGGACATTCTAGGAACCGCGGATGGAACAGCAAAAGGACAGAGCTGGCCCCTGCCGCCAGGGACGTACGTTCTGATGGGAGAGACGAGTAATTAAAAAAATGCAAAGGAAAATATCAGGAAGAGCTAAATGCTACGAAGAAAATAAAGTGGGACATGGGCTGGGGAGTGAAGGGTGGTACGGGGCATTCAGAGAAGGAGTTTCTGAGGAGGACCCGTTCCAGCAGAGACCTGAGTACAGCAAGGGGCAGATACCAAACATCTGGAGGGAGAGAGTCTGGGCAGAGGTAGGAACAGCCCCGACGCTTCCGGGTGTGCAGAGGGGCCTCCGGACGGAGCGTGGCTGCCGCGGCTTTAGGCTTTGGGCTTTGTTCCCAGTGTGAGAGGAAGTCACCCTGGTGGCCGTGTAGGGAACAGGCCGCGGGAGGGAGGAGAAGCAAGAGGACCGGCGAGGAGGTTACTGCAGTAGTCTGGGCGGCTCCCGGCTGCACTGCTCCAAATGCCACGAGCTCTCTGCCGTTTACAACTCGTCCTGCTGTGCACTCTGACTCCACTTCCAGGCTCACTCCCACGTGCTTCCCGAGCAAGCCGTGCTCTTCTGCACGCCCAGGACTCTACTTTCTGCCGAGAGTGCCCTTTCTCTCCCTTCCCAGTCCAGTGAGTTCCTACTCATTCTCAAGGCCCAGCTCGAACATCAGCCCCTGTGGGGACTTCCTAGGCCTTCACAAGCAGAGCAGGACCAGCAGCTCCACAGTGCCAGGGACAAGGTCCAAACCACCCCTTCCACACTGAAGTGTGATTGTTTACTTTTTTTTTTTTGCTGAGGAAGATTAGCCCTAAGCTAATATCTATTGCCAATTTTCCTCCAATTTATATGTGGGTCACTGCCACAGCACAGCTGACAAGTGGTGTAGGTCCACATACAGGATCAAAACCTGCGAACCTGGGCCATTGAATCAGAGCGTGCCAAACTTAACCACTCGGCCACAGGCTGGCCCCTGTTTACTCTTTACCTTAATATCTCTCTCTGTCCGAGGGCCCACCAGGTTGCTTCACATAGAACTGATGATCAGTAAGTGTGTTGAAAGAATGAATGAATGATTGAATGAATTTTGAAAGTGTGAAATTACCCAAATATTTATTTGATGTTAATATGTCTTATGTATTTTAAAGTTAATGTTGGGGTCTGGTCTGATTTCATGAAAAGAAGTACCTCATGAAGCTTCTTGAAATATCTGCACAGTCATTTCACTCCAGAGTAAAAATACATAATTTGAAATTGGTGAAATAAACCTTGCTTACCTCATCCAGAGCAGCCTTTTTTTTCTGAAATAAAGAGATAAATTAAGAATTAACGTGAGGATGAATTTTCTGCAATACAGCAGTCATTCGTTGATCCTGCCCTGCCACAGTGAACAGGGGTGGAAAGCGGAGTTGGGGTCCCAGGACACTCCTCACCAAGAGCCCCCTCCCCACCGCCCACAGCCCAGGAGGCTCCGCGCCCCCGTCTCCTCCAGTCCTGGCTAAGCTGAGCGAGCCAGATGCATCTGCAACAGCAAGGAAGCAGGCAGCCATCACTGGATGGCAAACGTCCTCAGGGGGAAGCCCAGTTAGAGATGAGGGCGTGTCGGTGTGGTCTGCGCAGCAGAGAAGTAACTCAGGAGGACCAAGTCTGATGAGAAAGCCCCTCCTCCCACTCAGAGCTGTCCTGACACGGTGTCTCTGTGGATGAACACAGAATGGCTGGACACTGCCTGCTGGCGATGTTACAAAGGGGACCTTGCTCAGGGGTCTGGGTCACTGGCTCCCAAATCTGACCAGTCATCAGTCACCCGGGGACTTGAGTCAGCTGCACCCGAGAGATGCTGAATCAGAGTCATCGCAGATGTGCCCCAAGAATCTGTATTTTTAAAAAATCTTTTACTAACTTTACTGTCACTAACATCTGTGCCAGTCTTCCTCTACTTTGTATGTGGGATGCCACCACAGTGTGGCTTGAGCGGTGTGTAGGTCTGTGCCTGGGATCTGAACCTGCGAACTCCGGGCCACCGAAGTGGGTCATGCAAACTTGCCCACTACACCACAGGCCGGCCCCCAGAATCCGTATTTTCATAGATGTAAGCAAAGCCCAAGAATGTACATGTGCACTGAGTGGCTCACGACCACCACTAGATGGCATGCACATCAGCCAGCTGATTTTCAGAATTAACCAGAGAGCATGGCCCAAAGCTGTCGTGGGGAAAGGATCTGTCCCTTGAGGGATTAAGGAAAAAGAGAGTACAAGGACCAGCAGGGTGTAAGAAAGAAGCAAAAGAAATATAGGTTTAAGGAAAGTGGCAACGAAGATTGTGGGAAAGACAGTCTGAGACAGCCGATGGGGTGGGCTGGGGAAGGGAAAGTCCAACCGTGGAGCCTGAAGAGTAGAGAAGAGCAGTGACTCGAGAAAGATGGAGACGACGGAACGCTGTCACTCAGAGAAGCGGCTTTCTGAATCACAGCGCGCAGGGCACTCGCCCACTGAAGGGCTGCTGGCAAGGGCAGCTCGCAGCTCAGGCCCAGCTTCAGCCGTGCCGTGGAAAGACTCTAACAGCCCGAGAGCTCCCAGAGAGGTTGGTCTTCCTCCTCGTGGTTCCAGGCATCTTCCTTGACCCCGGCCATGTGGAGACCAACAAGACCCCAGACTAAAGCCCAAGGATCCTGATCTCTAATCAAGCCGCCTTTCAAACGCTTTACTCTCAGCTCTCTTACTAGACGTATGTGTATTTGACTGTTTCGAGTTCTGCAAAGGCAGAATCCTGAAATAAACTTAGAAAGGACTCAGTTCACAAGAGCCAAGGCGTCAGCTCCTGAGGGGAGAGTAGCGGAAGCCAGCGGGGGAGCCCTGATGACCCGATGGGGAGCAGCGGCCAGCGTGGGGCTCTCCCGGCACGTGCTCTATGCGTTATCTTCGTGATTAAGCAGAGGACTGATGGGAAGAGAAGGCAGAGGAGAAAGAAGGGCACAAGCAGATAAGTTGCTTCTCCAAAACCACTGCTCAGGAAGGGCGGATGCCAGCTCTGGGGTGAGGATGGCACAGGGGAGGCGACAGCTCGTGCCAGAACATGGGGGCACGCCAACCAGGAGCCAGACCCAAGGGTGGCCAAATTCGGGACCAGATGAACACGAGAAAGAATAATGATTGCACTTAACTTTAAAAGAGTGCATAGGCAACAAATGTGAAGCCCACAGTAATACTCCCACCCCTCACACAGACAGAGGGAGAAGCTCACCTGCCCCCACGGGAGTGACCGCTAGAACAGTCCTTACTCTGAAATCATGCTTCCTTGGTACTGGAAGGTAAACAACTAAGTATTTACCTGTCTCGTTAGGAGGACCTGGAGTTTATGCCCAGCTGAACAGCCGAGAAAGAAGAGTGCCAACTATTGAGTGCAGGGATGGAATTTGAACAAAGTCAACCTGCCACAATCATCTGGGATGGCCAACTGAGGAGAGATGAGTAAAGGACGCTAATGCCATTAGGTGAAAGTGGTGGGGACCATTCACAGAGGGCTGGACTCACACTCTGGAGATTACTGGTTAGTTACCGAGGGACAGTGTCTCTCTACAGTGGCCAGAGCTGGCAGCCACGACAGGAACCAGTGACCAGAACCAGAGACACAGACGCAGGACGACCTGGTCTTTCTCACGTCTTGAAGTGAGGTCACATACAGGGTGTCACCCATGAGATATTCTTGCCAAAGACGCTGAACCTGATCAGGCCTGTAGCCCTAATTGCCCCCTTACAGGAAATAAAGGGGACAGAGGAACAAGTTAAAGGACACCACGAGCAAACACTCACAGCCAGGATGCGGGACGTTCCGTAGGACGCTGGCCTGCACTCTTCAAAAGGTGTCTTTTCAAAGAAAAGACTGTGGAGGACTGAAGTAAACCACACGAAGGAGCCTTACAACCGAATACGATGCCTTGACTGGATCTGAGTCAAAATCCAACCTGGGACGGAGCCTGGCCTGACAAAGACGGCTGCAAATGGCATCTTGGGACATCTGCAGGAATTTGAAAGGGACAGTAGACGATACTATGAAGTTATTAAACTTCCTGGGTGCGATAACAGTATCGTGGTTAAGTAGGAGAACACCCTGATTCTTAGAAGACAGGCACTGAAGCTCCATAGTGTCTAAAACCCACTTTCAAGTGGTTCTGGAAAAACTGCTATGTATAGAGAAGAAATATGGCTAAATGTTAACAGTCGTTGACTCGAGGTGGTGGGCAAGAATTAGTATAGCATATTGTTGAATAGACTAGACTCTTTCAACTTTTCTCTAAGTTTTGTAAGTTTTCATAACAAAAGTTGAGAAGAAGCAACGATAAAGAAATTCCACTGGCAACCTCGGGAGCTAAGACCTTACAACACTCGGTCAGCAGAGAACAGCTTTGGCTCGTCTGTTCAGCCGGGGAAAACAGGCCTGTGCTGGGTTCCACAAAACTAGCAGCTCTTGCAGGGCACTCCGCTCCTCTGAGGAGCCCACTGTCCTTGAAGGACTGAAAGTCAGTGAGCCACCCCAGGAGCTGAGGAAAGGAACCCCAGGGGCCCGCCTGGTGACCTAGTGGCTGAGTCCCCATGCTCTGCTTCAGCAGCCTGGGCTTCACGGGTTCAGAGCCTGGGCGCCGACCTACATGCTGCTCGTCAAGCCACGCTGTGGTGGCATCCCACATAAAACAGAGGAAGACTGGCACAGACGTGAGCTCAGGGACAATCATCCTGGCCAAAAAAAGAAACGAAGAAAGAAAGGAACTCTATTCCTCCCGCCACAAGAGAACACTGGGAACATCCCCTGGGCTCCTGGCCTGTTACCTCACTTCACCTCGCCCCCCAGCTTGTTACTCCACTTCCTCCCTGGGATCCTCACCCATTACCACACTTTCCCCCAGGGTTCCTCACCAGTCACCCCACTTCCCCCGGGGCTCCTCATCTGTCACCCCACTTCATCCACCAGGCTCCTCCTCCGTTACCCCACTTCATCCCCTGGGCATCTGTCACCCACTTCCTGCCCGGGCTCCTCCTCCATCACCCCACTTCCCCCCGGGCTCCTCCTCCATCACCCCACTCCCGCCTGGGCTCCTCCTCCATCACCCCACTTCCCCCTCAGGCTCCTCCTCCATCACCCCACTTCCCCCTCAGGCTCCTCCTCCATCACCCCACTTCCCCCCCAGGCTCCTCCTCCATCACCCCACTTCCCCAGCCAGGCTCCTCCTCCATCACCCAACTTCCCCCCCAGGCTCCTCCTTCGTGACCCCACTTCCCCACTGGCTCCTCCTCCATCACCCCACTCCCCCCCGGGGCTCCTCATCCCTCACCCCACTTCCCCCAGCACAAGGAACCTGGTGCTGTCGCAGCTCCTCCGTCTCCTGGGTCTGAGACGCGCATGCCCACTTCGGTGGACAGCCTTCCTGTCCCGTGACATGCAGCTGCTGTCCTCTGAGGAGCAGCCCATCAAGGCAGGTTTTGAAATTCCTAATAACATAGACTGCACCCCGGCTGGTTGCTCCCACGGAGCCCCTGACTAGGGGCTGCTGCTGGGTGTGAATTTGCACAGAGGATTCGGCAATCAATCTGCTTATGCTTGGGGTGGGCAGGGTGTTCCCAGGGCACGGTCGGGCCACACCCTGTCACTGTACCTGGGACCCAGCGCCTGGCTGCTGTGTGACAGGTCAGTGATCTATCTAACGAAGGCTTCTGGACAACCCACTGCCTTTCTCTGTCTGCAAATGGAACAGCTCCTCCTTCAAGGACAGCTGGAAGGGGAAACTTCCTCTCCTTCCCAGTGGGACCCAGCCTCCCTCACTGCTCTGCCTCCCCTCGCCCCAGGTGACATGACTTCCACTGTGTCTACTTGGGCCTACACTTTCCCACATGTCAGCTGTGCAGCACGGAGCCCGCATGTCAAAGCGGCTCCCGCAGGTGGAGAAGGCCTCCGTGCACCCGTGCTGGTGGAGCGGGCAGCAGGCTCTGCTCAGGACCCTCACCTTGTGTCTGTACACCTTCCAGCGGGCCTGCAGGAGCCGGGCAGCGGTGTCTCTCCTCCCCTCGGAGCCAGGGGAGCGGGCCCGGGAGCCCTCCCCACTCGCCTGGGGCTCGGCGTCCTGCTGAGCGGGGCTGCTGGCTAGACGGGAAGGTTGGGGCTCTTCTTGGCTCTGCGGGAATTCGAGGCAGGAAGGAAGGCTGAGTCGGGCAGGGCAGATGGCTGTCAGGCAAGGGCAGGACACCACCGCCTGACTCGGGCTACACTTATCAGACTCGACCTCTCACTGAGGGGACAGAGTGAACCCACACGCTTCAGCACGCCACATGACAGAAACTCGAGAAGCAACACACAAGCCAGGCCACAGAGCCACACGGGGGTCTTCAGGTGCCGTCCGAGGCCATCTGGCAGCACTGTCCTGCAGGGTCGAAGAGGCAGCTCGCCCAAGGGTCTGTCGCACCCTTCCTAAGCTCAGAACCATCGGTACATTACTGCAAGAATCATCTGCCCTCTGGGGGGCCTTTTTTAGTCTAACACTGTGTCACCAAAACAGGACTTCTGAGATTAAAGGCAATAGATTTTTAACTTGGTTTTTAAGGTAGAAAGAAGCGAGAATTCCTATTGTGACCATCAAAATAACACTGATTTCTACCACGTAAGGGGCCAAATTTATTATCTACAAGGGTACCTCTCAATAAAAATCAAAATATTTGACTATTTTTCTCAGAAATTCAAGCTCGGTGGAGGCACAGGGCTGGAGAAACCCCTCACGGAGAGACAGGCATCTGATAAAAATCCTCCCCTGGTGAGCTCTATCACAGGCTATCACAGGCCCAGGACACCCAGCCTAGGTGGTCCGCCCACCGACGAGGCCATGGTGTCCCCGAGCCGGCCGTCGTCATCGCCAATCCCGTCAGGCTGCTCACAGCGCTACTTCCCACCAAGGTTCCCGTGGCTCAGCCTCGACGTCCCGGCTCTGTTAGCCTGAGGAGGGCCTGTCTCCTTCCCCAATCCTAACACATCTCCAGACCTGCCCCACTGGGGAGAGACAGTCTGTCCCCACATGCCAGTGTGAGCAAAACAGGTAAAATCAGTCTCTGAGAAGACAAAGGAACGTTTACTCCAACCGATCGAGGCACACAGCTGAAAGAACTTCACATGTTGAGATACACACGCATTCCTGGAAGCAACTGTTGAAAACGACTCAGATCACCGCACTGAAACCTACAACTAAGGGCTCACAGCCGCTTGCTGAGAGCCGCCCCCATCAGAACAGGAGTCTTCCTAATTCGTCCCTTTTTACTTTTTCTTTAAAATGGAAATGCTCTTCATGCAGCAAAAACTCAGAGCTAATAATGCTTCTTACAAAAAATTCAGACAGTACTAAGAGAAAGTAAAAAAGCACTCGTGATCCACCCCCCCACAGAAACAGCCATATTTTGGTAATCCTTCCAGACATTTTTCTACGTATGTTTCTTCCTAATAAAGGTGATTAACGCTATGAACTTCTTTGGGGCAAGAGGGATTTGTTTTGTCAAGCCATTTGTCACAGGCCTCTCTCCCAGGCAGTCAGTGGAGGTCCATTCTACCCTCTGCAGCAACTGCAGACGCTCCACAGACGAGCCGTGCCACCACGCACGCCTGGGTCTCCCCTCACGGGCCCAGTGCAGCCGTGGGCAAGGCCGCAGTGACCGCCCGCGGACTGAGAGCCTGCGCAGTCACGGCTTCCTTCCTCCGGCCCGCCCTGAATGAATGGCAGGAACCTTGGGATCCAAGATTGGTCCCTGTCATCTACTGCACACATAATCTCAAGGTTGTATAAGATGAGAAAATAAACACCTAGTGTAACTTTGACACCAAGCAAACCTCCTCGGGCTGCCCTCAGGAGGAAGGGAGGGCTGACCGAGGACGCACTTCTGGAAGAAAGGACTCCTCAGGCTCTCTCTGACACGCCTCTCTGCCTGGCACTGAGTTAGCGGAGGACCCACGTCCCAGACGCCTGAAATGAACAGAGAAAGCGGCAAACTCTGCGGGAAACGTGCTCGACGCAAGGAGGGGACCCCGCAGCATCGCACCAGGCCCTTCCAAGCGGTCAGTGAGCGTGACCGGATGGGACAGGCACCTACACCTGGGTCATTTCCTGACTCAATTTGTGCCCAGTTAGTGCAGCAGGAGGAAATCAGTGCTAAGACGACCTCTTCTGCCTCCAAATCAACATGCTGATAAGACAATGGGACACACTTGTTTTCCTTCCGTTTTGAGGGTCTGCAGAAAACCTGACAGGCCAAAAAGAGGGAGGAGTCTTCGAGAACCAGATGAATTCCATACACAAAGCCAGTATTTCCAGTCCTGTTGGATGTGCAAGATATTTTTTCTCCCTAAGGGATATAGGACTTTGAGTAGAAAGCTTTAAATATCAGCAGAAACACCTGCATGTTCTTACGTCGGGTTCCTCCCAGGGGTCGGGACAACCTGAGGTAGATGCGTCACAGCCGGTGCCCCATGAGCGCCCCACTGGGAAGGCAGACTCTGCACGCCCAAAAGGGACGTGGTGGCTAGAGAAGACACACAAGCACAGCCCTGCCACAGGACATGCCCGTGCTGTCAGCGGGGCAAGGACCATGCCCTGGCGTCGCACCCACCTGGGGCAGACCGCAGGCATTCTGGTAAGCAGGGGGGTCCTGAAAAGTGACCATCACGCAGACACTGGGACAGTGACTCTGCAGGACTCAGGACATTAACCAAAGCACTGGACAAACCGCCACGGAAATGCAGCCACACAGATGACACAAAAAGTTACTGTACTGAACAGCAAAAGCAGTCTCCGAGGGGACTGAGATGGACTCACACTGTCCAATCCTCACGCCTGGCCAGCAGGACACGCGAGATCAGGGCCACTGTACAATGCCCGGGGGCACCAGCTACCATGCACCATGAAAACCGCCTTTCTTCTGCCTACTCGGTAGTGCTGTGGTTTGTCTCAACTTGTAATTACAGATGTGCTCCTCAGCTCCTCCAAATTCCCTAACTTTTAGCTCCTCTCTTCTCCCCGCTGGTACTAGAGCTGAAGGACACGTGGTGTCACGCTAAAAGAACTGGCCTTAAAATTAAGACTCCAGCTAAACAAGCCCACCTTGGAAGAGGGAAGCCAATCCAGAGTCTAAAAACAAAACTCTTTTATTTTCGACCATCAGCAGATACCTCAGCTGTGCGGCCTGACAAGGCCCCTCCTCCTGGTCGCCAACAGCAGCCTCTTCAGGCCACTTGCTACAGTAAGACGCAGCAGAAACAGTACGTTGCTTTCTGAAGCCACACAGCTTGTTGGCTAAAACGTGTGCTGGGTAAAGACCCGCCATCCTGGTGGATTCCCCAGGTGCGACTCCAATCTTTTTCGAGCAGAAAGAGGGTCACAGAAAAGGGACCGCAGCGAGGCTGCTGCATAGACTCCCCCACCTCCAACAGGCGCTCGTTGCAGACACACCGCACACCAAGCTGGTTTTACCTATCATACATCCACGCATAGGCTCCTCGTGGAGCAAACTGCAGCCACGGGGTTTTAATACTTCTGTTACTTGTTTTTCGTGTTAGCAGATATCAGACTTTATCTGCCATCTGAAGACTCCATTAACTGGAAAAAAGGATTAGTGAGGAGGTACATTCTAGCTATCAGAATTCCAAGTGCAGGTAGCACTGGGCCAGTGGGGACCTCCAGGGAGGTGCCAGGGGAACCCCTCACGGCCACAAAGACCACCTTCATGTCCATATAAATGGAGGGAGCGAGGGGACAGGGACAGGAGCACAGTCGGCCTAGACTTGCCTCTCAGCTGCCCAAGGTCCTGCAGAGGGAAGGGGCCGTTTCATTCCACGCCGAAACCCGTGCCACGCCCAGGAAGGAGCAGAGGGCACGAGATGCGCCTGGCCACGCCAAGTACCACCCGCCAGGCCTGTGTCAGTGTCGCATTCCCCCAGCACACAGGGCGGGCACAGGAGGTCCTCACTGAGTGCTCGTGCCGTCCCTTCCCCCCAAGGCCCTCTCGAACTCCTCCTCACCTCCTAACGGACAGCCCCCGTGGGGTAAACTTTTTGTATATTTGAAGTTTTGCGAAGATCTTCACTCACCAGTTTAAATATCCAAGATGTGAATACTAGTTCCAAAAGTCAGTTAACTGACAATCGATGCGCCCAGAACTCTGGGATTCAAAACACACAATTCACAGAAACCGACTGTGATGATCAAAGGAAACCAGACCGTGAGTGCCGGGGTCTGGAAAAACCCTGGGTATGTAAACCGTCAGCGCCAGCACGGCTTGGCTGCGCAGCCACCATGCCTGAACGGGAGGCGGAAAACACCCACCATACCTCAGGAGTGACTTCCGGGACGTCGTCTTTCTCTTCTTTCTTGAGTTCTACCAGCTCTTGAAACTTCTTGGTAAGTGTCTGAATTTCCTCTCTAAAGTGGGAAGGGAAAAGATGACCCCTGACTGGTCATCACACTGTGAGACGTCCACATGCGACAGCAGGGAGGGCAGCCTGCAGAGGCGGCAGGGACACCTCGCCCAGAGCACTGTGGGGTACACCACCCACTGCACCTGGGCATGGCCCCAGGGACCCCGCTGCAGGACAGCGCTGTCTCCGCTCGCCTCGTTGGCCTGGAGCTCCCCAAGGGCAGGGACTCGGGGTTCCCAGGGCCAAGCGCCACTCCGGCCCCTGGTAAGAACCGAAAATATACTGAGTGCCTGAATGACGAGCAGTGAGGTCTCATTTGGGGTTTTCAACAAGCAATGTGAATGGAAGGAAACACAACTTATGTCCTTGCTACAGATTTTAAAGGCAAAGTAGAAAGAATTCTTCACTGTGTACCTGCCTTTCTGACTTACCTTAATTCCAGCCTTCTGACAAAACCTAGTCACACTTTTCCTGAAAATAACATTCATTTCAGTAATCTGTGTCTTACTAATTATGCTGAGTGCTAAATATTTCTGCTCAGATTTCTAATCTACTATTTTGGGCATTTTTTAAATGGAGATGAAATTCATATAACATAAAATTCACTATTCTAAAGTCAACAAGTAGTTTTTAGTATATCCACAATGTCGTGCAACCATCAATACTACCTAATTCCAGAATATTTCTATCACCCCAAAAAGAAGCCCCATACCTGTCAGTCACTCCCCATTTCCCCTCCCCTAGCCCGTGGCAGCCACTCGTCTTTCTGTCTCTATGGGTTTGTCTGCGCTGGACATTTCAGTACCACACGATAGGAGGCCTTTGCCGTTGGCTTCCTCCACTGAGCATAAGGTTTCCGAGGTCCATCTGTGTTGTAGCGTCAGACCCTCATTCCTTTGTATGGATACACTTAGCTGTTTTATCTATTCCTCAGCTGATGGACGTTTGGGTGGTTTCCACTTTTTGGCTATTGTGAAGGGATGACGTTGAGTGCGGGAGGCAACCATCCCGAGGAGGGAACTGACAGCTGGGCTGAGTCTGGAGCAGAGGTGTGGAACCAGGGTGCAGGCTGAGATCGCCCACAGTGGACACGGCTGGGGTGGAGGATGCACACGGAGGAGTTGGCCGTAACGCCAGAGAGACAAACACTGGCCTCATTATGAAGAACCTTTCCCCAGAGTTTGGATTTTGACTCAGAAGGAAACAAAAAGGCACTGAAAGATCTCAGCAAGAGGAGTGCCTTAGTCAGGCTGGAGTGCTGTAAAGACCACTCCAGAGGCTGCTGAGAACGGAGGGGAGGGTAGCAGGGGCGGCAGGAAGAGCGTGGGACTGCGCGTGTCCCCTAAACACTCTGACTCTCGGTTCACTCACCTCAAAGCCTCCTCTCTTTCTCTTCTCTCCTTCTCACCTTCCTTCATGTTTCCCAGCTCCTTCTGTAAGTCAGCCTTTGTCTGCAGCAGCTGCTTCACTTCCAACCTGAGCATACAGAACCAGAGACATTTCAAGTGCATTAAACAAAAGATCACAGTTACGCCGAGCGCCACACAGCAGGAGGAGCTTTCAGAGAAACAACGCAGTCCAACATCCTCGCTTATGACGGTGGACAGACGACAGGAGCAGAGGACAAGGAAAGGCACTTCTTGTAACTACACAGAACCAAGCACAGACCCGCGAGTCCCGACGCCCAGGCGGGCCTTCCTTCAGGTGTTTACTGAGCCCCTGCTGGGGGCCAGCGACTGTCCGGGGCCGGGAAATTGGAGGTGTGCCTGAGCTGAGGCCTGGATGGATGGCAGCGCGGGGTAGGGGTGGGGGTGACCCGGGTGACACGTGGCCAAGGACGTGGCTTTAAAACGAGACCTCTGCCTGCATCTCAGTCCCACTGCTTACTGTGTGGTGACCTAACGTTTCAAGGTCCTGTTAATCTCCATGTGAAGGAGATAAAACCCTGCGTTTAGCAGGGTCCCTGTCACCTAGTCAGGGCTCAATAAATGGAAACTATCACCATGCCATGTGATAGCTTGAGAGATAATCACAGACCTTACTTACTCTTCAAAATGACTAGCCTAATTTTTAAAATTCTTCATGAAATACTAGTTTTTACAAGAATCTACCAATTCATGTAGATGCTGTAGTAGACTTTGACTGGAGGTGAAAGAACGGTGGAGTGTGAGGGGATTTGCCTTCTGCTATAAACAGAAGGCAGCAGAACTGAGGAGGCCAGGAGTCAGCTGGTGAGGCCTTCTCAGACCCACACCACCCTGAGCTACCAGGGGGTCTCAGCTGCAGACTCAGACTCAGATCTGGGCCCGCCTGAGGCTCTGCCTCTCTAACCAGCTCCCAGGTGGGCGGGGCCTGAGGCTCTGCCTCTCTAACCAGCTCCCAGGTGGGCGGGGCCTGAGGCTCTGCCTCTCTAACCAGCTCCCAGGTGGGCGGGGCCTGAGGCTCTGCCTCTCTAACCAGCTCCCAGGTGGGCGGGGCCTGAGGCTCTGCCTCTCTAACCAGCTCCCAGGTGGGCGGGGCCTGAGGCTCTGCCTCTCTAACCAGCTCCCAGGTGGGCGGGGCCTGAGGCTCTGCCTCTCTAACCAGCTCCCAGGTGGGCGGGGCCTGAGGCTCTGCCTCTCTAACCAGCTCCCAGGTGGGCGGGGCCTGAGGCTCTGCCTCTCTAACCAGCTCCCAGGTGGGCGGGGTCTGAGGCTCTGCCTCTCTAACCAGCTCCCAGGTGGGCGGGGTCTGAGGCTCTGCCTCTCTAACCAGCTCCCAGGTGGGCGGGGCCTGAGGCTCTGCCTCTCTAACCAGCTCCCAGGTGGGCGGGGTCTGAGGCTCTGCCTCTCTAACCAGCTCCCAGGTGGGCAGGGCCTGAGGCTCTGCCTCTCTAACCAGCTCCCAGGTGATGCTGAGGCTGCTGGCTTCCCAGGCCACACTCTGAGTAGCAAGTCTGAGAGAGAAACACCACCTCAGGAATGCATGGGTTTAGCTTACTCATGACAGGACTGCGACTAGAGAAGCCACAAATAAACAGTGAGGGAAGGAGACAGGTGCATTC
Source organism: Equus caballus (assembly GCF_041296265.1). NCBI lineage: Eukaryota > Metazoa > Chordata > Mammalia > Perissodactyla > Equidae > Equus > Equus caballus. The sequence goes on from NC_091696.1 coordinate 2,177,546, forward strand.
GAAGTGGGCTACAGATCAAGACACTGGAGAACAAACAGTGGATAAGCAAATTCTTGCGGCTTAGCTTTTCATTCTTAGAGCCACACTGAATACTTCACAGCATTTATGTCTTATTTGATATACAGATGGAACGTCATAAGCATATTACTGAATCTTTAAACCACTCTGCATAAGATCTAATTGATGGCCTATTTTACACAAATCAATGAAAGTCCATTCTTCTCTAAAAAAGAATTTGGAAATCCCTCTGGAATTCAACATAAAGAGATTTAAATGGCAGCCCCCTACACTCTTTTAATTACATAATATGGCCAATTAATGTCTCCTTTTTACCACTAAAGCTGCCTTTATTTCAGAAGCAAAATATAAGAAGTCTTAGAATCATATAAAAATACTTGCAATCACTACTCTGAGCTGAGCATCTTTCTCCAGTTCACACTAGCGACAGTACACGTCAACAGAAAGCAGCCCCTCAGGAGACGCCTCAGCCCACGTACTCTTTCTCCTGCAGCTGGCTTTGCAGGGCGTTCCGCTCGCCCTTCAGACTTTTCACGGCCCCCCGGAGACGCTCGCCCTCCTCGTGGCGGTCGGATCGCGGCTGCCTGTGCACGGTGGAGCTGGACGAAGAGTCAGCCGGGAAGCCTGCCTGGACCACTTCCGAAGCGGGAGACTTTGGGCTTTCCATCAAACTTATTTTCTGGGGGCAACATAGGCATCTGTTAGATGTTATTTCTTACTTCACCTTCTGTTTATGGAACCCAGAAAAGAGACGCTGACCAACAGGAAACTCATCTCAGGCAAGGGGATGGGAAAGGCTCTGTGTGACCTGAGAAACCTGGGGACGATTCTCCTGCCTCAGGGTTCTGCGGGCAGTGGAGGAGCGCCCTACCCAGCACACTTCTCTTGCACTTGAGCAGGAGAGCGCAGACCCCAGCTGGGGCAGGACGTGGCAGGGCCACTAACAACCCTGAGAGCAAAGGGCGTGCGGGGAGGAGACGTCATAAACTACTTTACTTCTTGCTCACGGACCCTATTATTTCCCCAGAATTTCTGGAATTTTCACCCTATGCTTTCGGTCTTATATGACAAGCCAGCTGGCTGGCTAGGAGACACCAAGCACCCTCAGATTCCCACGGGGACTGGAAAAGCACTGCCCCACAGGGCATCTGGACCACCTCTGGAGGCCTTTCTCTCCTAACGGGCTTTTTGCTTAAAATATCCACAATTTAGATAAACTTTCTGCTTTGTACCTATGTGAAATTAATTTTTAAAAAATGTCTCCACTGGTTATTTTCAATTACGCTGAATTTGTCAGACAGCGTTAATTAATAATATCCCACATTTTAAAACCTGTAGATGTTGCTCTATATTTGAGTATTTTTGGTATTAACTTTAAGATGGGCTACATGGGAATTGATGAATATGACTTAACAAGAGTTAAAAAAATTAAGAGAAATAAATAATTTGGTTTACTGGTTAAAAAAAAAAAAAAGTCCCCTCCAGGTTCACTCTGCTCAGTCGAACGACGTGACAGCCCCAACTTTTCACCATCTACTCAGCAGGAGTCGACACCTCCACCCACCTTCAGCAGAAGCAGACTGACTACCCGTTTCAAATTCACACGGGGCAGGTGAGGAAATGGGAATGCCCCAACTTTGCGGTTGGCGAAGTGTGGACAAGCAGAGTTTTGGAGAGAAGAGTCTGGTAAGTGACTGTAAACAGCCCACGGGTGTGCGTCCGGCTGGATTTCTGAAAGGCTCTATGGTCCCTCTACATTGGCATCCACCCACAGCTACACGCGGAAGTCCGACGCTGCGTCGTGCGACGGCTTTGCCGTCAGTGACACGAGGGACGGCAGGCCGTGACTCTCAGCTCGTCTGCACGGCGAGGCGCCTCCCTTGCCAGCTGTGCTGTGCACCGTCTGGCAGCCGGGCACGCTCCCACATTCAGTGCTACCTCCCTCAGTCCTACGAGCAAAGCCCCTTGTTTCTGTCCCCACTTTCTAAGTCTCCAGCTACTCCTGAAGCGTGGGCAGGTCCCGAATGAGGGAGGTGACGCTGAGAGGCGTGTGACTCACTTTTTCCAGCTCCGAGATCCGTCGAAGCAGCCGGGGCTTACTCCACTCCATGTAACCTAGTGGAAGCAACGGGATTTTAAGACACGCTGTACAACCACCTCCACAGAGCCCCCAGCCTGGACCACCAGCCTGAGAGCCTCCCCTTCGCAGGCTGGCACAGCCCATGGAGCCACAGCAAAGCCGGAAAACCACGCCTGGCAGGCTCCTGTGATCTGGGAGCCTCTCGCAGTGAAGGAGCCTCAGTTCCCTGCCTCTGCGGAGCCGTCAACACGAGTGGTCTCTGGAGGCCTCAGTGTGACATGCTGTCCAGATTCTACCCCGGGTGGGCTTGGCCCCACCAGCCCATTAAGATGGTTCTTCTCAAGGTCGCCCATGACCTCACCCTGCCGACTCTAAAGCTTACTCCGAGTCTTCATCCTCCTGAACGGCAGCACACCCGCCCTGCTCCTTCCGTCCCAAGCTCCCCTCGCCGGGCTATCAGGCCCCACGTGCCCCTGGCTGTACTGGCCGCCTCGCTGGCCACTCCTGTCACCTCCTAGCCCCTTGGTCCCCTCTTTGGCTCTTCTCTGCTCACTCCCGAGGTGATGTGAATCTCACCTGGGTCACGTGTTCACTGCTGCCCACGAGGGGCCTCTGCCCTGACTTATTGATACGTCCAGCCTCCCCCTGACATCTGTGACCCACCACAGACTTGCCCTGGCCCCTCTCCCCACACCGGTCCCTGCAGCTGCTCAGATAAAGACCTTGGAGCCTGTCTCCTCCCTTTTCTCACAGGCGACACCTGATCTCCAAGACGCACCTGGAACCTCTCACCACTGTGGGACCACTTGGTCCCGGCCACCAGCAGCTCCTCGAGGCCACCACAAAAGCTTTCGTCTTCCAGGCCCCTTTGCTACACAGTCCACTGGGCACAGAAGCAAGGTCTCCAAGAACAAGGCAGACGCTTCTCACCTTTGCTCAAACCCCTGGTTCTGGAGTGGCCTTCAAGGCCCTACACTCCATCTGGCCCACCGCTTCTCTGTCTTCATTGCTGCCACTCTCCACTGCTTCCCTACGCTGGGCACAGGGGCCACCTTGCTGGTCCTCAAACATGCCGGGCACACATGGGGCCTGGAGTGCCCTTCCCCCGGCCATCAGCACAGCTGTCCCTCAGCTCTCTCAGACTGTGCGCGGCTGTCACTGTCTCGGTGGGGCCTTCCCTGAAGACCCACTCACAGGTGCATGCCACCGCCCTGAGCTGCTGCCTCCTGCCCTCCTTTAACTGGCTCCATAGCACTCATTCCCACCTGACCCACACTGGACCCGCTGGCTTCTCCTCGCCCTCCCTGCGATGGTGTCACCTCCACGAGGGAGGCTGCACACTCTCCTCCACTGCTCTGTCTCCAGCACCCAGAGCAGAGTGGCACGCAGCAGGTGCTCACTACGCTTCCGGCAGCGTTGCCCAGCGGGCTGTACCCGCGGCTGTGGCCAACGCAACAGGGCCCTGGGGGTTGGGAGGAAGGAAGGGCCACGATCCCCCATGGCCGCTACCCCACGTCTTCCCTCCAAGAACAAGAGACGCCACCTCTCTCCTAGTGTCTCCCTCCTTGGGTGGCTCTCGGGCAGATACCCTTTGTCTTGGAGATGGTGGGGGAGCTGCTCAGCACGCGGTCCAGGTCCTCCTTCAGGCTCTGGTTCTCCTCCGTGAGCTCCTGGACGCTCCGGGACAAGCTCAGGAGGGCGCTGCTCATCTTCTTCTGCCTTTTCAGGCTGATTTTCTTCTCCACTGGAGGCCTAGGGACAACAAAACCAAGCGGCTAAGGTTTGGGGCTCTAAACTGGCTTCACAAACGTCTTCAGTGAGGAGTGGGCACATGAGGGCCTGGGGCGCCTGTCCATGGCTCAGAGTGGTTTCTGTAGGTGAATATTTGCAGTTGAATAGGGAACACGAACTTTGAACCCCAAATAAGCAAAGTGTTATCCCCCAAAACAGAACTCCATTCTTCTCGTTAGTAAACCTGCATAACAAAATATTGTATTCACTTACCAGTAATATATTTTAAATTCTATCACTAAGAAATCTAAGGAAATTTATTTTCTCTCTTGTTACATAAGTACCTATATAATAGTTTTGATTTTGTCTCTCATCCCACACAGTCTAAGATAGTTGATCCTCATTATTCACTGATTCCATATTTGCAAATTCACCTACTTGCTAAAGTGAACCTGTAACCTCCTAATCAACACGTGTGGCACTCTCCTGGTCACTCGTGAATGTGGGCAGAGTGGCAAAGAACTGGAGTCGCCTGCTGGGCACATTCCCGGCTGAGGCTGACAATGCACCGCTCCGGCTTCTAATTCCAGCTACTGCACTGTCAACAAGTGTCGTTTTCACCATCTATTTAGTGCATGCTTTTCACGTTTTTGTGATTTTGGTGATTTTGCTGTTTAAAGTGGCCCCCAAACATATGTACAGTGACAGACAAAAACTAGACTATTGGTGGTGAGCACGATGCAGTCTATATGGAAGCTGACATATGAGAATGTACACCTGAAATTATACAGGGTTATAAGCCAATATGACCTCAATAAAATAAGTAAAAAAATAAGTAAATAAAACGGCGCTCCCGCATGGTGCTGGAGCGCGGGCTGGAGCTCCTGAGTGTGAGAAGGCTGGGACGGGCCTCACGGAGAAAACACGCGTGTCAGACGAGCCTCTCTCAGGCCTGAGTCACAGCGCTGTGGGTGCGAGTCCAATGTCAATGAGTTAACAACATAAACCTCACAAGGTGTGTTTAACAGAAACACACGTACAAAGGTTATGTATTGACCGCTGACGAGAATGTGGTGGCCAGAGGCTCATGGGAACCTGACCCCGGACCCCCAGGCGCAGCGCTTCAGTATTTGCCAATTCAGGGCTCGCAGAGACTTTAAGGACACCACTGCTGCGAATAACGAGAACGGACCATAATTACTACCGGCCCTTTACAGGAAAAATTTGCCAACGCACTTGAAACTACCGAGGGAAGGGGCAAAAAGGGCAGACCAGGCCCGGCAGAGTGTAAACACTCGACAAACGTCAGGAATCTACTGCAGACCAGCTACGCGCCCAAATCCATGGAAAGGGGTCGCTCCTTCCATGGTGTGTTGAAAGCCTGAGATGGTTCAGGAAGGGGTCAGGGGAATCTACGCCATAAGGAAACCATGATGTCTCTCCTCAGAAACTGACTTGGCAGAATGAGCTTGTCCTTGGTATTAAACGTCCTCCGAGAAGGAAGACCTGCTTTGAAACCAGCGTTTTCTAACCCTAAGCTGGGGCTGTTAGGCAGTGTGAACGCTTCAAGCACAAGCACTGAGCGTGCCGGGGGCAGTCAGCACACCTGTGACACCCCAGCCAGACACGTGGCCACTCCCCCATCAAGGACACAGGCGCGGGCCGGTGCTGCTCGAGCTGAGGGCACCGGACGCGGCCTCCAGGGAGTGACTGTGCTGCCTCTAGAGCAGCTGAACACGAGGACAACCCAGGGGACAGGGCTCCCAAAGGAGAAACCGTACTTTCTTCCCGTAGGTTCAGAAGTTGCCAACAGAGTCTGGAGACGGTGAATCTGCAGGTAACAAATGGAAACGCATTAAAATACAAAGTGAGCAGGCAGACCCTCCTCTGACAAAACTGTAACCAGACTCCCGATTTCTGCCCAGTGGAGGGAAGCAAGCACTCAGTGGCTGTGATGCACGTGCAGGGGAAGACGAAACAGGAGGGCAGCGTGCCCACAGCGCAGCCGGGCCGTGGCCCAGGTCAGCAGCTGCCCCTAGCCACACCCTCCAACCCCGCGGCCCCCACTGGGCAGACAGCACACACCTCCTCGTAATACGTCTCCATGGCAATCCTCATCTCTTCCAAGTTAGTGGTCTTTATATCAGTCTGCAGTTTGCTAAAAACCCAAGTTCAGAGTTAACATGGCATGCCAGCGTTCCCGGGGGCGGAACAAGGGTAAGAGTGTTTCTAGACCATCAGAGGAAGGGCTTTGCAGGAGAACCGCGCTGGGCAGGGAAGCCTGAGTCGGCGCTCGGCTGGTTGGGGGCCTTGCACAGGACTCGTTCCGGGCCTGACAAGGGAATTCCTCACACCACAGGGCGTCCTCCATGTTGGACCAGCTACCTTCCAGGGTGAGGTGACAGGCTCCCTACAGACATGCTTTACTAAATAAGAGGCTGCCCTTAAAAAACTGGGGTAATCGTGAAGAAAGACCTCAGGGGCAGAGAGGACAGGCCATCTTCGGGGGTAGGTGAGAAGGACGGTTTTACAAAGGAAAGAGTCATTTTCTCCCCTTGTCCTGTTCTCATGGTTAACAGACTTTAGGTACACAGCTCTAGCAGAGAAATGAAAGTAAAGGACAGAGTTCGGGATTCTGAAAGAAGAAATCAGCAAATAAAAACTGTTTAAATCGACAATTTCAGCAAGAAGCAAAGGAGGGGGGCACTTTGTATAAAGAGGAGATGTGGGGCAACAGAAAGCAGAACCTCAGATTTCCTTAAACTCCATCACAGCTAGGAAAGACCCTCCCTCTGCACTAAAGCGACAGGAAAGAGATCTGTGCGGCCGCATCAAAGCCAACCCAGGAGCGCGCAGGGCGGAGAAGAGCTGGGGACAGGTCGGGGCACCCGGGCAGTATCGAGACCCACACACGTCCTACCAGAGGAAAAAGGAATCCACAGAGGACTAAGGGCAGAAAGCATTTCTTAAACGTCACCGGAACAGGAAAGGCCAAAGGAAAATTCCGTTCCTTAGTGACATCGGGAAGAGGCGGCTAATATTTACTTTCGTTTTTTTGGTAGGAAGATGAAGCTGGGACTAGGGACGTGGAACAGAGGACGGCGGTGGGAACTAACGCCGTGGTCTGAGAAAACAGAGCAGATACTGATACTGAAATCACAGGCAGGACGAGGGGCGCGCGTGTCAGCGCGGCCAACTGAGGTGGGCGAGGCCTAGGCGCCCCCTGGAGCCCACGGCCCACAGCCAGCCCCCCAACGTCTCCATACTTGATAGCATTGTCCTTCTCCTTGCACTGCTGCTCCAGCTTGAGAATCCTCTGCTTTAGCCCATTAACGACCTGCCAAGAGAACACCACCACTTCAGGTTGACCGTTTCCACGTCTGCGGCCTTCCTCGCCCTCCGGAGACTCAGACTGTCCCGTCCCCAGGCTGGGTGAGGTGCCCCCTACCAGCTGATCTGGCAGCCCCCGCATGTCATCCCATCGGAGCGCTCTTGTCCTTAACACCCCCCCCCGCCCCCCCATTTAAGGGCTGGCTTCTCTTCTAGGGCACAGGCGCAGCAAAGAGCGAGCCCACCGTCCTGCCTACTCAGCGCACAGCGCGGGGAGGGGAGCTGTGCCAGGGGGCAGCACGCAGCCACGGTCTGCATGCCCGAAAGCTGCCATCTTCCCTCCATCACTTCCATGCTCGGTAGAATGGACAAGACACTTCACCAGTTACTGTCGAGGAAGCCAGCACGGTCCCCAGATAGGAGAATCACAACCCTCACCTGGCCCACAACTCAGTCCACAGCACTCCCCTGGGAGGCAGCGCACAGCTGGACAGAGGCCTGGCGAGGTCCTGCACCTCCCTCACCCGCTCACTCCCTCATCTCTCCCTTCTCTCTGTTAGTGTATCACTGTGGGAGATAATACCCTCTGTTCCTGGAAGAACATCCCTTTCTCTCTTTTTAAATAGCCAAACTACTTTTTCATTGGGTTTTAAGGTAATTTAAAATTATATCAGTAATATACCAATATGTTTCCTGTAAAAAAAACCCTTAAAACACTATAGATGAAAGTATACTCTCTGACCTTACCCCTGTCCACTAATATTGGGGTCCACTCACTGTGCATTCTCTAGACCTTATTCTAGGCGTGCATGTGGGCACGCATGCCCCTGAAAGGGCAGCATTGTTTGCATAAATGGTACCCGACCACACATATCATTCTGCAACTTGTCTCTTCCAATCGACAAGCCGCCTCGGTGGCCACGCCTGCTAGTTCCAGTATGGCATGCCTACGCTCTTCCTCCAAAGGACGAACAGACCCGCTGCAGTGGCTCGCTCTTCCACGACAGACGTTTAAGTCGTGACCCGTCTTTGCTATCACAACCACTCCCTCATAGAAACCTCGGCCGGTCCTCCTTGTGCATGTGGCCCGATGTTTCCTGAGCACATGTGGTGACAAGCAGACATGTCCAATCCCAGGACACAGCCGCTGTGAAGGGCGGTTTGGCCATGGTATTAGAATGAAAACTGCATGTGCCCTGTCATCCGGAATTTCTACTTTCAATCAACTTTGATAAAAAAAAACACGCACAGGATCAGAACAACAAAGATACAAAGAGCCCATTATTTACAGAATTCTACCTCCTCACCCAAATTAATCATGTAGATATTTCTGAACATAGCTGTACTGTTTTACACTCTTTTTTTAAAAAGTTTTTTCTAACCATATTTGATGTAGCGGTATTCCAATTTGAATGGCTTCTCAATTCCCCCCAAATTGAGCAGCTATAAATATCCTGTGCCAGAGGCTTTTTGTCCGGGATTTTTTCCTTGAGACGTAGTCTAAAACGAGCAGTGTCAGACGAATGCTGGGCACGGTCAGAACAACTTACGAGGCAACGACTGAGTTCTGAGGATGCCGTGTTTCCTCAGCCCTGCCCATCATCGTGTGTGTCTATTTTGCACAGGAGTTCAGGATGGGGCTGTCCCTCAAGTATTCACTGCTAGAGGAACGACGGGGATGGAGACAGACACCATCCCGGCCTTCAGAGCTACCGTCATTTATACGAACCCAACCTGGGCGAACCTCTTAGCCTCAGTTTCCCGATTTTAAAAATGAGCATTGAAGTCCCTATTACGAGAAATCAAATGAGACTATGTACATGTGCAAACTTTACAACTCCACAACATTTAAGAGTTGCTATTATCTGAAAACTTTTCTTGTGGAAACACACTGGTTCCTTCTCAAGCAGTTAAGTACGCACTTTGCGCTGTCCTGAGCACAGAACCAGGCTTTGATCGTTTATTCAGAGAGAATGCTTTCTTCTTGATGGATTGGTATGGAGTCGCCATACATTCTGGAGAGAAAATCCTCTTGTATTGATCAAAACGTCCTCCGCCTCCCCACTACATGATCCGATATCCATCGCAGGCTTAGGGGATTTTATCATAAATTTTAATTTTATGCTATCAAATCCATTAATCATATCATTAATGTTATTTTATTCTTTGTGTTCAATAATCTCAAAATCGTATCCTTTCCAGTTTTCTTTCAGCATTTCATATTTTTTTAAAAAAATGTACTTCCTTGACTCATATGAGGTTTATTGTGGTACCTTTTTCTCCAACTGCTATAGTTTATTGCCACAGCATTAATCATATAATGGCTCCATTTTCCATCATTTTGTTCCATTCGATGTGTTACGAGTTATTAAATAATATAGGAGAGGTATCCGTAGGTGTTTTAAGGTCTTTATTCTGTTCCTGCTTCGTTTCTCTGTTGTACGTCAGCGCCTCTTGCTAAGGATGGTGTTTTCAGGCACGAAGGGGAAGTCCCCCAATGACTACTTTTTCTACAACGCATTTTTGCCCTTGGGGCAATCAGGGCAGGCCTGCTCAGCCTCTCCCACTCCCCTGCCAGCCCTGAGGCGTCTTCTGCAGGCCCCGCGGCTCTGTGGAGAGCGGGTGGGCAGTTTGGAGCCGTCTCCACAGCTGCTCCTCCTCTTGTAAGAGTGCGGTGGAGAAGAGGCATCTCTCCCGCGGGCTGCGTCTAAAGCCAGGTTTCAGTGGGAAGCTTGCCTGTCTCGCTGGAGATTATACTCACCCAGCCGGTATCAGGCCTTTTCTCTGCCAGAGTCCGAACAAAATCCGTGCCCTGTGGTGAGTGGATGGAGACATGAAGACAATAGGCAGTTCAGCCCCCCGCCGCCCCCGTTAGTCTGAGAAGGGGAGCCTGTGGCTCCCACGCCTCCTGCGGGGGCACCACCACCACCGCCCAGCCAGCAACTTACTCGGGACGGATCCAAAAGCTGCTCTATCTGCCGGTCCTTTCGGCTGTTCTCCTCTTCCAGGCGCCGAAGCTTCGTCCTCATCAGGTCCACGTCACTCTTCTGCATGTGTAACGACTGAAGGAAAAAAGGACCACACACACACACACCCATGCACACACAAAGTGTACACACAAACATCCAGATGAAACGGAGAAGAATTTCAAGAGCTGCCTGGTCCCCAGTCAGGACACTGCGTGTGCGGTGGGATGAGGAGGCCTGGATGTCACAGTAAGGGGCACTGAAAGGCCCTACTGGCATCTAGTGGGTGGGGATTAGGTGGGTCAATGCCCTGTTAGGTGCAGGACCATCTCACCCAACTAAGAACTCTGCCACCCAACATGCCAACGGTACCCCCAGGGAGAAACACTGCTCTACAAATCCACACCGTCAACAGCAACTCCGGAAGGTGCCAATGTCACATATTCTCCATGTCCACAGGAGAAAGCCCATTCCTGTCACACCACAGATCACTAAAACTCATCAAAGGCTAATGTCCATTTAAAATTCTTATTGTCAACTAAGGCCTAGTTGGTCAGGGCAGTGGTTCCCCAATATTCATCTGCGGACCAGTTTTTCAGCAATCTGTGGTGAATTGAGAAGAAAAAGACTATGTAGTCAGTTTTTCACAAAACTAAGTTTATTCACTTTCTACAACTATGCTGTACTTTGAAATTCTATCCTTCCTACTATTTTGGACTTATCTAGTCCTTTCATGAAACGGTGATGGTAGGGCATTTTTAATTATCGTTTGCAATGTCCTCACCTGAAAAAGCTTCTCCCCAGCCTGTGAGCCCCCCAGCCTGAAAAGCACGAGGTTAAAACAGTGCTCACAGCCCCGGCTGGGTAACGCCCACAGGGGTCTGCTGTGCCATAGCTAACTGGCTTCCAGCATCTGCCTGCATCCTAACCAGCCAGGTATCTTGGAAACATCCTTCTCCTTTCAAGGACTCATGCTCAGAAGGGAGACAGTGTCTGAGCAAAACCAGCTCCCACCACTGGAAAGACAATTCAAAGTGCGTGTCCCACCAAGGGAGGCCTGCATGTCAGCCACATATCCACACTTGGCAAGAACGCCAGCGTCCCTACTGGGCAGGAGAGATTCCTGGCACTTGATGAGCATGCAATGAATAAGTTAGTTGGTGCAGAGTCATTGGGAAAGACAAGAAGTCTAACCACGGGAATTTGCTTCGGGAAATATGGAGTACATTCACTTTTCCCTATTCACCTGCTCAGCACAGCTCAAAACCTTGGACACTGTACGTAGGACAAACATAAGAAGACTCAGAAAGGTAGAGAGAACAAGGCAGGCTAGCAAGGGACTCAGGACTCAAGGAACAATGTGCAGAGAGTTCCTCCAGGTCTCTTTCGCCTCCTATATCCTGGACTGGGTGCTGGAGAAGCCAACGGCCTGGACAAGCCAATGGGCACAGACAAGGAAAGCCTCCTCTCTCCAGCAGGAAAGGGGCAGCCTAAGAAGGTAGAAAACTTACAGACAGTAACTGCTGCATCCCAGGCAAACACCACGGAAAACACCGGGGCCCCACCCCTGCAGCAAAGGCTGAGTGGGCAGCCTGGACCTCGACCGGCCAGGCTGCAGCAGGCACTGTGCCTCCACCTCACTGAGGAGGAGGCAGGTTGTCAGAGGAGCCGACTGGAGGGCCAGGACTTTCCCTGCCTAGCGGTAATGCGGCCACACACGCACAAAATAAAATGGGAGACATAGCAAGAATTATATTAAATGTAAACGATCTAAACAAACCTGTTAGAAGACAGAGATTGGCAAAGCAGATTAAAAATCATGATCCAACCATATGCTGTCTAGAAGAGGCTTATTTTAAACATACTGAGACAGGTTAAGTCAAAAATAAAAGGAGGGAAAAAGAGATGTCATCAAAACATTAATCAAAAGAAAGCAGGAGTGGGTATAGTAATGTCAGATAAAGCAGACTTAGAGAATAGGAGATTACCAGGACAGAGAAGGACATTATATATTGACTATAAAGGTCAATCCACCAAGAAGACAGCAATCCTAAATGTGTGTTCACCAAATAACAGAGCTGTAAAATATGTGAAAATATGTGGAAAAATTGATGGAACTGAAAGGGGAAATAGAAAAATCCATTATAGTTGGAGACTTCAACATCCCTTTTCTCGATAACTGATGAAACAGCTAGACAGAAAATCAGCAAGCATACAGAAGAACTCAACACCACCATCAACCAACAGGGCCTAACTGCCATTACAGAACACGCCACCCAACAACGGAACAGCCCTTCTCTTCAAATGCCCACGGAATGCATACAAAGACGGACCACACCCAGGGCCATACAGCAGACCTCAACAGATTTAAAAGAGATGAGATTATATAGAGTGTGTTCTGTGGCCACAATGGACTCAAACTAGAAGTCAGCAACAAAAATAACCAGAAAAGTTTAAATTCTGAGACACTAAACAATACAATTCCAAATAATCATGAGTCAAAGAGTCTTAAAGTGAAGACTACATCAAAAAAAGACAACATGTCAAAATTTGTAGGACACAGCTACAGCAGTGCTGGGAAGAGAGAACTACTGAAACATGAAACAACATCGATGTGTCTTGGGGCATTCTGATGAGTGGAAAAAGCCAGCCTCAAAAGGTCACATACTGTATGATTCCATTTATATAATATTATCGAGATGCCAAAATTATAGCGATGGAGGGAACAATCAGTGGTTGCCAGGAGCTAGGGATGTTAGAGGGGAGGGAGCTGAGCTTGACCGTGAAGGAGAAGCATGAGAGAGATCTTTGTGGATGGAGCAGTTCTGTGTCTTGATAGCAGCGGTGGTCACAGGAATCTACACAGGTGGCAACATGACACAGAACTACACACGCACATTGTACCAATGTCCGTCTCCTGGTTTTGCTACTGCGCTGTAGTTATGTAAGATGCAACCATTGGGGGAGGCTGGGTGAAAAGTCCAAGGGACCTCTCTGTACTATTGTTGAAACTTCCTGGGAATCTATAATTATTTCCAAATAAGTTTTTTGCAAATGGTCTACACTCAGTGACCTTTTCCTGTACGTCAGGCACTGTACTAAAGACTTTTCGGGTTACTCTACTGAATCCCCACAGCAACCCTATGAAACCGTACTATCATCATCCCCATTCTTCAATAGGAAACTGAGGCATCGCTTTGCCATAAAAAAAACTACTCTGATGCTCAAGATCCCAGAGCCACAGAGTACTGAAAATAAATTTCTCTTCTCTCTGAATTTAGACGCCTCAGCTGATTTTATCCAGAAACCCACGATGGTAAGTTTGAATAAAGTCAATATAACTTTACCCAGAGCCTCATTTCTAGCCCCAAGAAGACTGCTTCCAAGAGTCCTTCGGCGGGGATTATTCAGTTTCAGGGACTCTCAGAGTTTATTTAGTAGTCTCTCAACCAAAATAAAAATTCTGTCTACAATATCCCGGATAGTCAACCAACATCTGTTTAAAATCTGTGGGAAAGGGCGTGTACTGACTCATCAGGCGGCACTTCACTGCTAGACAGCTCCTGTGGTGACCATTCTTTTGGTCCTACCTAAGATCTGAGCATCCTCTCTGGACCGACAGAGAAGGGCTGCGTCTTGTACCCAGGGGCCTGTACCAGCTGCCCAGTTTCTCCCTGTGATCCTCAGGTGAGACGGCTTCCGGCTCCTCGCCATGCTCTGGGCATGCTGACTGCCAATGTCCTGCTCAACCTCTGGTGCCCAGAAGGGCCACAGTCCTCCAGACGCAGCCCAGTTGGCACAGACAGCATGTCCATAAACAGACTAACATTACGGAAGGGAATGGACCCCGGTCATCTCTGCAGGGCACAAGAATATGTATGGATATTCAACACCAGTGTGCGGATAACGGTGGTGGTGGTGGAGGTGATGAGGTTGATGGTAATCTACCTCAATGCAGTCTGCACTCTAGGGAGCAGGAGACAGCAGGGGGTAGCAAAAAGAGCCTTGCCCCTGGGAGGCAGACGACCTTGATGGAAATCCTGGTCCCGCTACTGGTTAACCTTGGACAGACTACTAACCTCTCTCAGTCTTAAGATCATCACCAGATAATAGTTGAAACCTATCGCACAGAGCTCCTGTAGAGATCGACTGAGACAAGGTACGTGAAATGTCTTGTTAACACTAACAAATCACACAAAAGCAGATTATTGATAATAATGACACCAAATGGCCTTGTCATAAAGTCAAGCCTCAGGGTGCAAAGGGACTCCAAAGTTAATCCCGTCCTTCCCCAGTGTCCTCCACCATGCTGGGGAAGCAGAGCACAGATGAGTCTAAACTTCGTTGAGGCCTCTCACAAGCTGGTGCGAGGCCTCGCTTTAACCAGGGTCCCCCAGCTCCTAAGGTCTCGGCCAGTGTTTCAACTCAGGTGTCTCTTTAAAGCTCATGTTCTTTCCACACGGACACATCCCAGCAAAGATACTGCCCTTCCCACCCATTGTTGTAGAAAGCCTGCACTATTTCAGATCAGCAAAGAGCAGAGAGAAAGACTACCTTCTTCAGCTCAATGATCTCATCATACATGTCTTCCTTCTCTCGGTAGACAAGGGTCCCAGGAACGTGACCTGCAGGAAGACACACAAACCCCTTAAAAGATTATCTGAAAAGCTGAAAAAATTCTTCCCTACACCTTAACGAACACCTGGAAGTTAATAAAATTTTCCTTTTAAGAAAGAAGAGTAAAAATATTTCAACCTTTTTAGCTTGATCACAATACTTTTCCAAAAAGTAAGGAAACTAAAAATGGTAGAGATGTAGAAAGATGAAGCAAGAGAAAACTGAAAGATGTGAACACAGGGCTTCATTGCAGCAAAAGGACTGCAGAAGGGCGTCCAAAGGAGAAGCGCTATGTGCGGATCTGAACAGCAAACACAGCCAGCCAGCGCTCACAGCGGAGGACACGCCCATTCCCGGGTCCGGCAGCGCAGTGGCCTCTGGTTTCAATGGCTGCCTCACAAATTGGGACACTCAAACATTGAAGCCCCAAATAGAGCTCCTAGCCTGTGAGCACAGTAAGGTGGTCAACTCGGGGGACAGTGACAAGGTTTCCCCACGCTTCCTACAGAGGGCTGCAGGAAGAGCAGTGAAAGCATAGGGCTAAAGGCCAGAGGGGAAGACGGGAACATGAAAACAAACCCATTCTTTTTGGTGTGATTATTTGCAATTTTCATTTCATTTCTAGTATTGTTTACATGGCGAACTTAAACAAGACTCTAAGTTTAGGGAGGGAGGCACAATTGAAGCCTGGGAAGATGTCACCGTGCACGTTAGGAAAGCCACTTTCTGGGAGGGCAGAATGGACTTTCAGAGTCACTGTCCTCAGGACACTCCACGATCTCCACCGATGGAGCTAGCACAGGAAGCCTGAAGTCTCACTTTCTCAAAGGACACCCTGGAGTCCCAATGCTTTTCCTTAGCCACGGCTTTGTCACCATCAACGTGCTCACCATTGCTGGCAGAACGCCTGAGGTCTGACCTCCTCCTTCTCAAAGCTTCTGTCAGATAGTCGGGAGTGCTGCGGGGAGGGCTGGTCCATGCGTGCTCCAAGCTGAGCTCTGATTTCAGGGGTGGGGTCAGACCTCCTGGTTTGAATGTGCATGGATTTAATATGACAGGCACAAGCAAATACAACGGCAGGTTTTGTCTCTAATACCGATCTTCCGAGGTTGAAGACAGCTTCAGTCAACCAGCTGACAGTGGCCATCAGCAGGGTGCTGACAAATGTTCAACCACCGGCTCTCAGAAAGAAATAAAGCCCAGATCGACAGCATTTGCCCATTTCCATGGTATAAACAGTTCCCACGATGTCCAAGTGCAAGCTGCCAGTGTGATATCGACCAGCTCACAAAATTCCTAAAAATGTAACAAGTGGCTCTTGCAAGCCGGTAGGAGCTGCCTCCAACACACCCCTGCCAGCAGTGCTAAGACAGCAGAAGGCCCAGAGCGTAGTGTCACACACACGGACAGTCAGGAACCACACTGGCACGTTATGTAAAAGCTATGAGCTCGACGTCTTTGAGAAGATCAAAAACATTGTCATCCACACAACATCTCTTAAAAACTCTCCTTCAAACCACCACCCGCAATTTCTAAAACCCCCCTCGGGGCAGGAAAGGTTTCTGCTGGAGCAGCCACATACCTTGCTTTGAGCCTCCCAGCCACAGCGTCTGTGGGGTCAACGACATTCTGTTACCAAGAGGCATGCTCGTTGCCGTCCTCAGAGACCTCCAGGATGCCACTTTTCTCGGCTTAGAGTGATAAGGTGACTCTAAAAAGCCAATAAATGGTTTTAGAGGTGCAAAATATCAACACCCTCTCAACACATGTGCTTTGGAAAGACAAAAACAGCAAAACAAAATAGTCAGGAGAGCATCACGACTCCAGATAAAAACATTCTGACAAGAATAAAAGATACAGTTATGATATACACTATACCTATATACACTGTCATATGATATATATATACTTACACTTGTCTTTTAAGTTTTATTATAAAGAAATAACATAAAGGGAAATTTATTTAAAAACATGAATCCAAAATTCTAGCAATACTACAATATTTAATTTCCCATTCAGTTTTCAATTCCATACATATTTTTACATCGTCACGGTCATAATGAACACACAATTCTGTATCCTTTGTACTTAACGCTGTAAACATTTTTCATGTTGCTACATACGGACATAAGTAATAATATTTAGAACTTAATATGTAACCGATCTAGAATAAATGAGAAAAAAATTACACCTTTCCAGAGCACTTTTGATTTTGTCATCAAAATGAGGGAAATGTTTTAAAATCATTTTTCAATCTGGGATTTCAGCTCCTTAATTATGTAAAATGTGACAAATTTATGCGAAAACTAAGTTGTTCACAAAACATGCTTATATTTCTTAAACAGCAAAGAAATTTATATCTGTAGAAGACCCTCAAAATCTAAGTCTAATATACTTAATGTTTTTAATTTCTAAGTTTCTCCATGGCTTCAAAATGCATGGAAAATTTCCCATTATAATTTAGATGAGGGAATAAAGACACATCAGACTCTGGCGCATTTGCACCCCCCAGGACCGCAGTACCCACTCCCGGGACATTCTGGAGGCCCTGCAAATTTTAAAGATCCACGGAAGAGCTCACTTATAAAAGTAAATCCGTGATCAGAAAAAAAGACCCACAAATGATATTTCCCTCCTAAATGTATGTGATTTATCAATGAATAGTGAGAATCTTCAGGAAAACATGCATGCACGTGGATAAAAGCTGGGAAGG